>NW_026577973.1:20000000-21368470 GCF_029603195.1 Condylostylus longicornis
GTTATTATTGTTACAATTATTATGACATTTTTTTGAATTATTTAAATGAAAATTATTATCTGTATTTCCATCATCCATTATATTTTTTGTTGTTGATATTGCATCATCAGAATCCATACTAAGCCGACCGTATGCTTTACGTTCTGGTCGTTTTATATTCTTTTCTGTAAAGCAAATTGTTTTTTATTTGAAACATATTTTGTATAAAGTAAGCGTACGTATACAAGTATGTGCATGCAATTTGGAAAAATTTGAATTTTAATTAATTTTTTATTAATAATAATTAACCTTAGTTCCAAGAGTTACAAAAAAAATCATGAATTTTTTATTGGTTGCAGATGGAAATGAAAAAGGCGTATATACAATTAAGGCAAAACAACTAAAGTCATCCCAAACTCTTGACATGCTGCACAAAAAATCATTTGCGATGCTCAATCCGATTATGCAAAGGTAGTTATGTTTTATACCAAAACCAATAATTTTGGAAGAAAATGTCTCATTTCGGGAACTAAGTTACATACTGATATGAGTAAACAATCTAAATAGTATTAGAAAAGTTTTATCTTTTGACTTATGTTTTACATTGTTACTTTAATGGGTCCGAATAATGAAATGGTAAAAAAGTCGTAATATCAATATACAACACGAACCTATAGAACTCAAAAAATTATGTAAAGTTTTAAAAACGAGAGTAGGTAGAGTGTACTCGTGTACTGTACTCGTGTAGAGCCAAAAAATTTCAACGATTTTTATTGTTCATAATAGATCAAATAAGATATTTGCTTTTTCAAATTTCGATATAATATCAAGTTTTCGATATAATTGAAGCTTCAATAATTTCTTAGATATAACCAAAAACTTTCGCTCAATCACATCAAATTTAAATAGGGTTTCTGCATTTATTATTATTAATCATTTGCGAAAACTTGATGAGTTTAGCTCAATTAGTTTTTGAGTTACCGTTCTGACAGACGAACTGATATGATTAGATCAACGCAGAATTCGAGGCTGGCCAGAAAGATACACTTATGTCTATATCTCAGATCATAATTTCTTAGCATACAAAAGTTAAGGCAAATTTATTATATAATTCGAACATATCTTCGTATGGCTCATTCCAATGTCTTGTTTTGAAAATAGTTTTAAAAACGGTTGCTTGTGTGCAAGAAAATTCCCTTAAGACTTTCTGAAAAACAAACAATATTAAATTTACTCAATTTGAAGATTTGAGTTGCTTTCCCATGTACATATGTATACTTTGTTATGTTTGTAGGTATGTAATTCCAATAAAATTCTTATAAAACATGAAATTCAAATTTTGTGCCGTATAAATTAAAATTTTTTCGTTAATCGTTTAAAATAAATGAATAAAAAATTAAATGAGTAAATAATAACACACAAGAAAGTAAATTTTGTAACTTAATTAAAAATTTATTCTTTTGATTTTTTTAAATATATTTTTGTTATCAAGGCATAAGAAAATTTTATTTAATTTTTTTCAATTATGCCTTTCGAAAAACTTTACCTTAATAGAAATTCAACGTTATTTAATTTCGATTGAGGTTGTTCAATTTTTTCAACTAGTCGAATGCGTCAGGAATCGGGCACACAATAGATTGGTTTGGTAACCGAACTAAAAATTTCAAATACCAACCTGTAATTATAAGTTAAATGAGTTCCAAATTTAAATTCTAACGACTTTAGAGCAAAAAGATTCTAACATTTTTGCAAAAAATGACGCATATATCATAGTAATATGACAATTCTCTATTGATTGGCGAATCCATATGTGTATCTCATTTCATTTTCAACATGATTAATAGTGTTGTTACGCATTGTTTCGAGATAAATTAGGTAAAAAAGGTTTTAACATACACTTTTTAAATCCCAAAAACAATACAAACTGTACATAAAACCTTCTACGTTTTTAATCAGACAAATAGAATTTTATATATAATAGGGCCAAATTATTTTGTTATGACGACAATGTTCATTATGTTGTTTATTTTTGGCTGGGCAAGACCGTACACAATTTTTAAAAAATTAAATTTAGTTATATATTAACATATTTTAGTTAATTGCTGTTATCAGGCAAATTAAATTTAAATCAAATATAAAAATTTGATGTTGTCTAGTTAAGTGAAAGTGTTTTCTTCCAATTATTCACTTCTTTCCAATTTGTAGGGAGTTAGTAAGCTTTTGGTTAACATACCTAGAAAAATGTAAATTTGGTTCTTAGTAGAATTTCGTTTTGTGCTACCCGAATTCCCTGAAATGCTCGCCAGTTAGTTTCGGTAACATGCAAAGCTCAAATGTTAAATTTCAGGAAATTTCATCAATCCGTTCCGTAGATATGGTAAAAAATGTAAAATCGGTCCAAAGTATGGTTTCCAAGCCCCGATCGTTCTAAAAAATTTATGTATATGTTAATTGTTTTAATGCTCCAAATTTAAATACATATTAAATTTCTAGGAAATTAGTTGATTATTTCTCTTTATATGTTAATTAATCTGTGACATAGCCAAAACAAACTTAAATATAAAATTTTATAAAAATCGGTTAACAATAGTTTGTTTACGCTTCACTACTATGGAGAAGTGCGTTCCCACCTAAAACTCAATATGCAAAATTTATTGCCATTACATAACCTCCCTTATTTTATGCGGGCCAGTAAAAATTTTAGATAACAATCTTGAGCAGTGATAAAATAATGCAATATAAAAAAATTAAAGGAAGTGTTGCTAATATGGAATTGAATTTTAATGGTAAAAATGTAAATATAATTATAAATAGCACCTGGGGATGCTACATTTTGAAGAAGAATATTCTTTCAATTTTGATTTACTTAAAACTGACCCGCCTTCAAATACAAAATTCTTGTCCTAGCGTCTTGTTCATTGCTTGATGACTCTGACCAGAATAAAAATTTTAAATTTTTGTTAATAAAAATCTGTTAGTACTAATTACTAGTACAACGTGTAGTTGCTTATATTCATTGTTAATTCTCATAAGAAATAAGATGGATGAAGTAATCAAGGAACGAGTCATGGTAAATAAATTTTATTAATATTTACCTTAGTTCAAAATACAAAATAATATTAAGAAAAGCGTAAAAGTTACTTTTGTTTTTTAGTTCATGCATGGTATGTTACTATGAACGCATCGCACTGTACTTCAATTGCATTGGATTTAACGTTTTATTGCAATTTATGTTCAATAGTATATTAAGAAAGGTGAAGTAAATAACATGATTTACTAACCTTAATCTTCAATTTTTATTTTCAATTAATTAATATGTAAAATTTTCTTTCGCTGTTTTCGGAATACAATTTGATTATAGCTTACAAATCTTATCGGAACAAAACACCCTTTGTTATAAAAGTGCTCTAGTTAAAGAAATGTATAATGCACTCAATATCACATAAAACTGAAATTGCTATTGGCAAAGATAGAAAAAAACTTGAAAAGTATTAAAAAAATTTTACTTCTCTAACTGCACAACATTAAAAAATTATTGTCAGTTTATTATCTTTTCTGAAATACTTCTAATTTCCACAGGTATATAATCCGGAAGCCGTCCATAAGTACAGGATCTCAAACTACATGAAATGAATATAACTTGATATAGGCGGAATTTTGAATAGGCAAAGTATGCTATCATTGTGTTATTTTGTTACTGAAAATAGAAAATTTTAAAAGTATTTCATTTTGTTTTATAAAAATTGTTCTAAAATTTATTAACCCAACACTTTGAGAACACAATTAAATTATTCTTTGATTCAATTTGATTATAACTACAATAACAACACTGTGGTAAAAAAATTAATAATTTCTTATAAATATTTATAAAAATCATATTAGAAAGTTTTTGTACCAAGGTCATCTGGAGTGTAATAGCTATAAAACTCAACATTAAGAACAAAAAACAAAACACTAGATTCCCATATTTTCCCGAAACATATATATGACATGAATGTATCACTGTAATTATAATACAGCTATATTGTACAAAGTAGGGAAAGTTTTGTTAATAATCATTCATATACATACATCTGTATATACAAGTGCACATATAATTTTTTTATTCGTATTTTATGACGAACACATGACGATAGTATTAGAGGAATTTTCTATTCATGAAAAGTACTTCTTATACATTATTAACGACATAGTTTTCTAAGTGAAAACTTCTCATGTCCTTTTTCCTTAAAAAGTTCTTCGTTTTCTTCCAATATACTTAGAATAAAATAAGTTATTCTTAGATAATATTTGTACCTACACATACGTACAGAAACCAACATTTATTATTAATGTTCTGTTTGTATTTTTCCGAATTGAAATCATATTTTTCCTTTAACTGGTATAAGATCTATGAATACGAGTATTGGTATGTATTTTGCATCCTCTACAAAAAAATATAATTATTTGAATTTGGAACTTTCTACTCTATGAGATTGTGAATAAATTCTCAAAACTTGTAAGAAAACTTTTTCTGTTTTTTTTTTTATAAATTTTTAGTTTATTTTAGTTTATAAGGACTCATCGAATTGCTGAGAAACTTTCCTTTTCGAAGTTTTTTGTTTTGGCATGTTTTCAAAAACTTTTGAGATAGAATGTGATTATTGAAATCAATTTGTTTGTAATTTTTTTTTTATACAACTTTTTTTTTATTAGGAAACTATTTTTTATTGGCTATTAACAAAAAATATAAGAAATTGCTTTCATTTTTATTTTTAAATATAAAATATGCAATGTTATTCATGGGGTTTGACTAGTGGGCTTTATGACTTCGATTAATTAATTTACACATAATGACATAACAGATTTACAAAATTATAATGTAGTTTAAAATTTTTGATTTAAATAAGATTTGTGCGGGAAATAAATTAGTTTAATTTTTTTCTTAATATTGTGAAAATAGTTCCTATATACATATAAAAAAAAAATACCAAACCGCAATATCAGTTACTATAAATTTTCAGAATATTTATAAAATTTTTGTTTTGTTCTTAATAAAGATTGCCAATTTCAGCAACAACAGAAAACCGAAAATTTTTAGAGCAATAAAGGTTTCCCTCTTGTGGGTAGTGTCCACAAGCTATTTTTCTACGCTAAAATTCTATTACATTGGAAAAATACCAGCTCGTTTGCTTACTTTATTAAAAAATTAAAAAACTTATCACACTTCCTTTATTATAAGATGAAGGTAGGGTTCATTTACTTCTGTGTAGATTGAAAACAAGTGGAGTTTCAGTTAGGAAAAGATCTGGTATACGGAAGAGAGTTTTATACATACATATGCTTGAGGAAATTAAGTGTAGCATGTCCAATCAAACTAAAAAGTTATTTCTTACGAAATCTCCACTAAAAATAAGATTTTGGCAACTTTCACAAACAAAATTTTATCCTTACAGTAAAAAAAAAATCTGATGTGGTTAGCATATCAGATATGGTAAAAAATGCAAAATCGGCCCCCAGTTCGGTTTCCGGGCTCTGATCTTTCCAAAAAATTTAGAGATTCATTGTTTTAACATCCCATTCTTTTAACATTTTATCGTTGAAGAAAATTAGTTTATTATTTCTCTTTATATACGCAAATTTTTAAAATCGGCACGCAAAAAGATCCTGCTCTCGTAGTCTCATACATTTCAAAAGTTAGTCAATCCGTGCTATATTCAAAATAAACTCACATACGAAATATCTTCAAAATCGCTGTAGTCAAACTTGAGACACACACGTTGGCATACCGACATCTCTCTAAAAATAGTTTGTATATGCTTCCCTACAATAGAGAAGTGCGTTCTCAACGAAAATTCGACAACCGAAATTTGGCGCTATCTCATAACCACCCTTATTGTAACCTCCTTATAACCTCCTTATTGAATGCAATGCGGAAATATATTTCTTTTAAAAGTATTGAAATTTTTATTTAAATTCTTCACATCAACTACACGCAATTCAATTACAATACAATAACACCAATATTCACGCTTTAAAACTCTGCAACCGGTCATAAAACATGAAATTTTACATTTTCTATTAAGACTCACTGAAGTACCGTAATTTATTTGAAATTTATGCGTTGTGCAACATAAAAAAAGCTTAAAAATAGTCTAATTCGGTACAAAGCATAAAGAAATTTGCATTGGTTAAACACACTTAAATTTTTTTTTGCCGCATCATTGGTTAATAAAATTAGATGAGAGCCTTTAGTCATACTGAGTGAATATTTGATGTACAACTACACGTTGTCTATTTTTATTATCACCGGTTTACATTGTCACGTATGCTTTCACATAATGTATGTAAAGGTAATGGAAATGGAAATGATTTACATGCATAAAAAAGTAAAAAACAAATATTATTTACAGAATGAATAAATTAAAGTGGAAATCTCACAGAGGTCTTCAAGTTTTCATATTTTCAAGAACAACCGAAATCGAAATTGTTTTGCTTTCAAGGAATATAATGGAAAAAAGTTTTTTTACCATGCATTTTATTAAATTGCTTTTGTACCTTAAATAAAAACTCCAAGATGACTATAAATTATTATTAATTTATAATATTAAAATTATAGTTTCTCAAAATTTCGTCCGTCCGAATCTAAAGAGCCTTGATTTCAAAATTGCAGTAGCACATACTTAGACTTTGACTTAGGAATTCCAATTTCTGAATTATTATTACAATTTTATTCAGCGAATGTATTATAAAATTACTGTTATACTTGAACAATATTTTGCCAGGTCCATTTACTAAACTGGGCTACATCTTTCTATATGTCAAAGTAAAGTGCATCATAAAAAAATTTTAGTTTTTGGTATTTGGCGGAATACCAAAAATTAAATGTGGTTATTATGTAATAAAAATTTCCTCGGAAATTTCGAGTTTCTCGGAATCCAATTCTAAAACCGCTGATGTTGAACAAAAAATGTATAGAAACTTTTTTCTATTCTAAAATTCTGTTCTATGAATTCAATGGGCAATGATATTTAATAGCAAATAAATAATGAACATTTTTTTTATTACTACAAAACCTTTATTCTGAAATGCTTACCGGAAACCGGAATTCAAAAGCTATAGCAGTAACTTCAAAATTTTAGCAACTGTTTGAAGCAGATGTAAAGATTGAATAGATTTGATGTTAAATGTAATACTTGTTATAGAGAAAAAACTTATGCACATGAATCAGGATTTGCTTAAAATAAAATGAATTTTTAGTTTAGATTTTTAATTTTGGATTTTTAGTTTAAGTTTACTGAAAAAAAACATAAGTTGTGCTCCAAACAGTGTAATACTATTTTCCACTACAATAAAATTCTTGATTAAAATTTGTTTAATATTCCTATTTAAAGTGCAAAGTAAAAGATTTTTCTACTGAAATTTAATCTACTGAATTATTCGGATATTATGCTTTGTCCACATAAGCCAGGAGTTCAATTGACAGCAAGAGTTTACCATCAAGTCATATCTTCCACGTTGCTGTTTAAAATTTTTCCATTAAATTATGAACAGTAGATTTCCATAAAATTTTAAATTTTCCGGTTTATTTTTAAAACTTCAACAGAAAACGAGAAAAAAAATAGAGTTGACCTTGTCAACTCTGTGATACCCGTACGAATTTGTTATCCTATATGCGAATAACTAATGTGCCATAACTAACTATGGGGCAGACTAAGCTGCCGTATTACCATATTAATTTATGCAAAATTTCAGTACTATGTGTTTTTCAAAATACTGGTTGTGCCAAACTACTATTGAAGTTGTGTGGCAGCTGCCAGAAAGAGTCAAGAAATTTTAGCGAATTTTATCAATCACATCGGCCCTACTAATATATTCACTTGTGTGAAATCTCAATATCAAAGCTTTTATAGTTTCTGAGATATAGCCAAATAACTTTTGAAGTTGTATGGCAGGTACCAGAAGGAGCCAAGTAATTTCAACGACTTTTATGAGACACATTGGCCCTAGTAATATATTCGTTTCTGTGAAATTTCAATACCACAGCTTTTATAGTTTCTGAGACATAGCCAAATAAATTTTTAAGTTGTATGGCAGCTACCCGAACCGTTGCTCCGATCATGTCCAATTTAAATAGGGTTCTGGAACTAGTTAGTTTTTGAGTTATCGTTGGGACGGACGGACAGACAAAGCTAAATCAACTCAGAATTTGACGCTGATCAAAAACATACACTTGAGTCTATATCTAACGCCGTTATTTCTTAGCGTTACAAACGGTAAGGCAAATTTAGTATACCCTTCGAACATACGTTTGTACGGGTATAAAAAGTAGATTCACGTGTCGGTACTTGACCATTTTGTTTTTTTTTTTTATATAAGAACGGTGTATACAATTGCCATTACTTTTATTTATAATTAAATTGCCTTTCATAAATGTTTACTAACCGATGTTTATTTTATGGCAAAATTTATTTTGTGCTCCATTGGGCTGTAACATCTTTCCTATAAATTTTAATTACAATATTATTTATAACAGTATCTATAGTCATTTCATGTACGTATGTCCGAGGTCAAAATACCGTTTCACTTTAAGGATTTAAGCTTTGTTTTATTATTTTTTTTTTCCTGGTCTAGCATACCCATAATCGAAACGAAATGTAATACATCTGAAATAGTTAATGGAGGTGGGGTTTTTATTTACAAGCTATACAAAAATAATTTTTAATTATTCTTTGTTGGGTCTTGCTGTATAATTTTAATGGGATATTTTTGGGTTTCAAACTTCAAACAGTTGGAATTATTTGTAAACAACAATATAAAATTGATCCTTTTGTGTAGAAAATTTTAATATTTTTATAGACAAGTTGATAGTAGATACAGAGCGATTCAAATTGTTTTTAAAGTGATAAGTTTTTATATTTTTAAATTTTACAAAGAACAAAATTTGGAACGATTTAAAAGTAAATTTTCGACTGAATGGAAACATAGGACCTATGAAAACATAGGAAACTACTATCTTGCAAAAAAAAATAGGGTATCATTTTGTGAGGTGTTGCTTAATTTAGAGAGCATTTTCTTGGAAAAACGTTTTAAAAATAAAACAATTATTGTTAACAAATGCAATGTATAACTTACCCTTGCGTTAAAAATTTTTTATTTGGGTCATTCTTCTTATGCAGCCCCTATCATTATAATATTGGAAATAATTCAACTTTTATGTGCCTCTTGATACTTTTCCAACCTAATCAAATTGTTATGGACGTGTGTTTACAGATCACTGCTTTTATACTTTGATGTTAAGTAATGTACAAATATGCTATACACATTCAATCGCTTGCATACTATTTGAAAAGATAAATACTTTATGAAAGGCTTTCAAAATAAATTTGGATTAAACCTATACTTTGAAAAATTGCACATTTTCATTGAACAGGTGAAAAATATTTACAAAAATAAAATGTTCTATTTAAATTTTTTACACTAAATAAATCAAAATTATGTAATCAATATTTTTAGGACAGGAGCAAAACAAAAAACACTTAACAACAATGGTCGAATTCGATCGCTAATTCGATGACTTATGAAATAATTAAATTTAAGAGTGCTTACAGAAATTGGAACAAGAGGATAATTTGCAAGTGGAAACAAGCGAAAATAAAACTTGTTTTAGAGAAAACGTGGTGGATACTGGCAAATTTATAAATGGCTATTTTTCCTTCGTCATTGTTCTTTACATATTATTTGAAATTTAAGAGAAGTCTGTCATTTCGATAAAATTTTTTTCAAAAACAGCATTTTTCGAACTTTTATAGGCCATAAATTTCAAGTGAAAGCAAACATTTTCTTCTATATAGATTCAGAATTTCCAATAAGATCTATTGTTATATGAAATTTCAGCTGCCTTGGTAAAAAAAGACTGTGTAGAAGTATTACAGACAGATACACTGGATGTCGATATTATAGTCACATACAATGGATGGTCGAATGGATGAATACACTGAAACTCATAAACGAATTCCTTTCTAATTTTCCTGAAAATATACTAAATGTATGATATTTTAATTTACATGAGCAATATGGCGGAACATTTTCATTTCTTAGTTTACCCACCTTAATTATCTTAATACTTACGTAGTTTTTATTATGCAAATTAATAAATATATATTAACTATTTGAAAAGATAAATATCGAGAAAAAATTGGATTTTCTCTTTCTGTGTTGAATTGTTGACTTTTTATTTATTATACTAGCAAAATGAATTATTAATATGATTATTTTTGTATCTGAGTAACACAAAACAATTATTTAAATATAAATAAACAACACCCTGAAATAATTACCGACCGTATTGTGTAAACAATAGGTAGGTTATGTGATGGCAACAAATTTTGCATATCGCGTTTTCGGTGGGAACGTACTTCTCCATAGTAGGGAAGTGTAAATAAACTATTTTTTAGCAACCTGTCGGTCTGTGTGTGCACGCCTGCACTTTTTAACGGGCGTATTTTACATTTTTGAACATTTTGAAGAAAATATTCAACCGATTTACTTGAAATTTTATATATAAGCTCAGCTCGACCGTCCGCAAAAATTCGTATGTTTTGGAAGAAATCAGGCATCGGCAACTAGACGTTTACTACGGGCCAAATATACATTTTTGTGTATATAAAGAGAAATAATTAACCGATTTAATTGAAATTTAATAGAATTCCCTGTATTAAAACAATGAACATATAAATTTTTTGGAAAGATCAGGGCTGGAAAGCTAATTTGCGGGCCGATTTTACATTTTCCACCATATCTACGGAACGAATTGATGGAATTTCTTGAAATTTGATATTTGAGTTCTGGTTGTTACCGAAACTAACCGGCGAGCATTTTAGGGAATTCGGGTAGCACAAAGCGAAACTCTACTTAGAGCCAAATTTACATTTTTCTAGGTATATTAACTATAAGCTTACTAATGTCCTAAAAATTGGAAACAAGTATTTAACAGACATTTTTATAATATTCTGTAACACTTTCATTTAACTAGACAATACACAATGCGGTCGGTTATGTGCTGACCATATCAGATTTTTATTATTATGATTCCATAGACAGTAAGATTTATGGGTACTTACTAGCGCATTAAGTACCATTTAAATATTATGCGATATAAATTTTTATTATCTAATTAGTATTTAATAGAGACATTATACATCTGCACAATTATAATAGTTTCTTTATGACATATAGAGAGAAATAATTTTTTTTCAAAAACAAAACCAGAAAAACTTTGTCCTGAAATTGTTTGATAGCAAAATTTAGATTTTTGAGTGTTTTTTTTCGTATAACTAAATACGATTGATAATAAAATCGCAATTAAATATTGCAATGCATTTTCAATACTTTACGAATGCTCAAAGATTAAATCAAAAATTTTCTACGCCAATTTTTCTATGTTGTATCATAGAAATTTGCTATTCTAATGATGCTGCAAGAATGCCATATCTTGATAAGTATACTCTTATCTAGAATAGAACTAGTTGAGCAAGTTGTTGCATAAAATTTACAAAATAATATAGCAAAATCTATTGAATTGACATTCTAAGTCTCTGTATAACTTTCATTTAATTTTTTAAGATATTTGAAATTTTAACAGTGTTATAGGATATAAGTAAGATGTACCTGATATAAATTTAAAGCTATAAATTTTATAGAAACCACCAATACTTTTTTTAGTTCCCAAAACTTATTATTATATAGAAGTATTAGAAAAATAAAATCTAAAAATAAAATAAGTGAATTAGGGGTCTAAGTAGAGATTAATGAATATTAAATTTTTATTGATTCTTTTCTTTTGAATATTTCACCCAATATTTGGGTTAAAATGCCCGCGTTACAAACAATTAACAGGAATTATCTTGTAATAGGAACATATTTAAATTTTTTAACGGACCGAATTTCCATCTATTTTGACCATCATATTAATGTAAAAAATATGTACTTACAACTTTAAATATGTTCTATCAAGGGATTGGTTTGAAAACTGTATAAAATAAATGTTCACTCGTGAACTTGATTGCTTTTTGAAGTTTTCAGTATGTTGATCAGAAATTCAAATTTTTTATTTTTAAACTAAATTTTTTCAAATGATAATCTTTTGACTGGATGTTAATTTTATTGTCTAAAAGGACTACTCATATTTTTACCTTTACAAAATTTTGAAAATTTTAATTTCAAAACTCAAGTAGATACTCTTAAGTTTTCTAATTGTTAAGAAAAAATTCTTATTTATTTATATAGAAACTTTATTTCATCATGAATGGCAACATTTTTTATTGCTTCAATAGTGTTATTAACATCGATAAAGTTGAACCTTGGTTATAAAATTAACTGAAATTCAAGATTTTTTATTTCTTGTATGCATTGAACCATTAAGCATCAGACGTTCCAATAAAGAAATCTTAAATTTAACAAAAATTTCATCTTAATGTTTTCGATTCGTATCGTTTGAACAATACAAAGTTCCATTAAAATGGTTTTATTGTTTGTAAATTGAAACAAATGAACCATTAAAAAACATTCAAAGTTCATTCAAACTTTAAAACTGTTTGGGTTTTTTTGTTGTTTTTCCTAAAAAAAATTTAAGTTCATTTTTTCCAAATTGGTTTTTTATTCCTTTTTGAAGTGGAACACACATAATAATTTTTCCAGCGTTTCTCTTATTTCCTTGTAAATGAATGGGAATAGGAGCAAATAAATTTAATATAAAAGTTGGAAATGAAAAGAAGCATTTCTTTTTCGCCATTTGTAAAAAAGTTTTGGCCCCCCAAAATAATTATTAAATCACAGCTTAGATAAAGTAGAAATCAATAATATTCGAAATAATTTATAGAACCTTGAAACAAAGTGAAAACAAAAGCAGAAGTTTTTGAAATTTTAAACAAATGGAAAAGATTTATTGTTCTTCTTTGTGTTTGATGTGATTGACATGTAGACTCTTTTTAGACAGTGTTTATATGATGTAGTCCTAAGAATTAGTTCTATTGTTTTTGTTTTATAATTATATTAATTTTAAGTTTGATTTCAAGCAATTTCCTAATATTTTTCAGTCATATAAAATGAATGCTGTTTGCTTTTTTATCTTAATTAAAAATTCTATTATTTATGCAATATATTGGTGGATATCAGTACTTTACGATATTTACTACATTAATATTACAGAATCTTGTTCTATTAACGAATTTAAGCATTGAAAAAAAAGTTTTGAAACAACAATATGATATAGAGGCTGTAAGCCCATTTATCTTATGAGTTTACATAATTTCTAAGACTCGGGGGTTTTTGCAATTTTCCTTTTACATCTATCGGAGAAAATCTGTTAGATATTATGAAAGCAAACACATTTTAAAACCAATGAAATTCTCAGTTGCATTTCAAAGTTTTGAGAATTTGCACTATTATTTATGGAATATTTACCTTGAACATAAATTCAAAATTTTATATTAAATTTAAAATCTATGTTAACAATAGTGAAACAAGGTGATGACAATATGCTCGAAAAAATTAAGACTTGCTGGACCATTTACTCAAATATCTTCTATTTTTAATTGATTTCTTGTATCTTACATGCGACAATACCATCCAACTCAAATTAGGCGCATCAAGAAGAACACACAATTATTTACGGGAGATCTCTAATGACCCCAGTAAAATACGCATATTGATAACAATTAAGGGGAAATATGTAAATAAAAAATAATTTTAAATCTTTAATTTTAACTAACCAAGAAAAATGAAATATAACTAACAATTTAATTTAAAAAAATTCATTGTCATGATATTTATTTTATTCTAAGTATGGAAGTGCTCTTGGTTCTTAAATTTAAAACATTTGTTGTATTTTTCGTCTTTCTTTCTAGAATATGAAAAACACCGTCCGCGCTCAGCTGTCTATTGATGTAATTGTGTTTTTGTTAAAATCGAAGCAACCTATACTGTTCAAAGCGATATTTCAACTATAACTATTTGAAACTAGGGAAAAAATTAAAATTCAATTCATTACCGTAGTAAACATACGCGATAGTTATCCTAGTATAAAATTTAATACATGGTTTGCAAATCAATTGCTCTCTGAGGCGACCAAATTTTTACTGCTCAATAAACTGAATTAAGTCGAATGATTAGCTAATTGTCAAGTTGACAAAGCCCAAAAGAAATGGGAAATTTTTTGGCACATATTTGCCAAAAATTCTTTCACTTTGTTTATCCACTTTTTATACTCGTACGAACGTATGTTCGAAGGGTGTACTAAATTTGCCTTACCATTTGTAGCACTAAGAAATAATGCTCTGAGATATAGACTCAAATGAATGTTTTTGATCAGCGTCGAATTCTGAGTAAATTTAGCTTTATCTGTCCGTCCGCCCGTCCCAGCGACAACTCAAAAACTAATTGAGCTAAGTTTACCAAATTTTGGCAAATGATTTATTGTAGTAAGTGCCAGAACCCTATTTAATAAGGACATTATCGGGGTACTGGTTCGGGTAGCTGCCATACAACTTCAAAATTTATTTAGCTATATCTCAGAAGCTATGAAAGAAATTTTATACAAACCAATATATTGGTAGGGAAAAAGTGTCTGATAAAAGTCGTCGAAATGACTTGGTTCCTTCTGGTAGCTACCATAAAACTTCAATAGTATTCTGGCACACAGTATTTTGAAAAATACTGTACTGAAATTTTGCATAAATCAGTATGGTAATACGGGGACTTAAAGTCATAGTCTGTCCCATAGTCTGTTATGACATGTTTATTCGCACATAGGATAACAAATTCGAACGGGTATCACAGAGTTGACAAGGTCAACTCTATTTTTTCTCATTTTGTCTGTTTACATAACTTCCAAATGTGACTTTCAAATAAGTTTCATTGATTTCCAATACACGTTTTATTTTTTCTTTTTTTTCAAGTTTTTAAGATATTCATTCTTAAAAAATTAAGTCTTTTGTTAAAGTTGATGATTTTGGTGCTTGCATCCAATCAATATCATCCGAAATTTTGGCTTTTTTAAAGTTGTTTTGTCCTTTTAATGCCAGAATTTAGAATTACTTGTATTTCCTATTGTGGCTCTATTGATTTTAGAAAAAAAATTTTACAGGTTCACAAATTTTAACTCGAAACATGAAGAGTCCACTAAAATTTTTACATTTTTTAAATTTTTTCAAAAGTGCACGATTTTGTAAAACGTTTTTGATTTTAATTTCCTTCCTAGAAAATCAATAATCTTTTCGTTACGAAACAAAAAATGAAACAAAGAAACAAATGTAATTTTCCGAAATTATATGGTTTACAATTTATAGTAAAAGTACAAAATGAAATGTGTAATTTTGATGAAAAATACAAAATTAATAAGGGAGTGGCAAATTTAATTTAAAAAAATGTGAAAAGGAAATTAGGTAGTACATAATTTAAAAGGCGAAGTATAAATGGTTTTGATTAACAAAGTAGAAGAAACAAAATTACTTGTAATGCTGATAAAAAATCAATGAAAATTGAGTTTTATTTTTATTCGTCATGCTAGCTATAGAGAACCAAAACTAAAAATATAAAATTAAAATTTATCGCCAATACCAATATAGAAAACTGAAATTGCATAGAATGCCGTCTAAAATTGTCAAGATGGACCACAATAATAAGATTGATGTTCAAGTAAACAGAAAAATTATTCATTAAATGCTTAATATATTTAATTCTTATTGTTATGCAATTAATGCTAAAAATTACTTACACATACTTGAAAATTTGCAATTAGAATTGTTCGATCAATTTAGTCAAGGCCTAGTGAACTTGCAAATACGGTTAGCTTTAGTATAGATTACAGGTAAACAATTTCATAAAATAAATTTTAATTAAAGCTATTTTCATCTAAAATAAAACAGTTTTCTCGAGCAACAGAACTGCAATTTTGAATTTCAAATTTCTCAGTCCACTTAAGATTGTGTACACAAAAAGTGATCACTAGAAAACCTTTTTGCTTTTTTTTACTTTAGTAACTTAAATCATTTCCAACTTCTGATATATATTAACACGGAAACTCACATTTCTAATGAGAGTTAACGAAATAATAAACAATTCCGAAGAATTGAGAGAATAACCAAGTAAGTGGTGACTACCAACTAAAAATTTTAGTTTAATAGGAAGAAATTTTATTTTTGTTTTTTGTGCGTTATCATTCCAACAATTCTGAAAATTTTCTTATTATTTTTCATAAATTTAAGCCAGAAAAAAATTTAATTTCCTTTTATTTGAAAATATGTAGTTAATCCTGCGAAATCAAAATAAACAAAACAATTTATTTCCAAAATATTATAAAAAAAAATTATACACTTTCAATAACATGTTTTTTATTCCATCAATCCATTTCGCTTTATTGAACTCTGAAACGCACCTTCAAATTTATATGTTCATTTTATGAAACTCATTTCCTTTTTGACAATAATTTCGGATAAATTATATCCCATTGACATTATAATACAATAATAATCAAACAGATATTCTACGATTGATAAAATAAGTAAAGGAAATAACAAGGATATGGACTCTAAGTATGATTTTTTATTGCAAAGGATACAAAAAATGAAATTTCATTAATATCCTTCAATAATCTTCCAAAACAATTTTCTATTTCGTATAAATGTGAGATTAATTTGTCAAATCAAATAAAGTTTTTTTTTTATTTTTTATGATATCAAAACTTTGCCACAAATTAAAGATACCTTAAGGATTGGTATAAATAAACAATTTCGAATTTTCAAAATAAAGCTAAACGGTATGAACGAGGAACTAAGGTATGAACGAGCATGGGTTTGTATATTGTATGAATATACGTAAATTATTTAGATAGGATACTTTTTAGATTTAATTGAATTGAATCAAAAGTAGATCTATAATTTTTACTTTCAGGCTAATTTCTTTAAAATTCTTTCTACTCGCTTCAAAATCAATTTTGGTTAAATTCAAAAGGTAAAATTCCTTAGAATAAACATTTTTTGTATTCATCATACATACTTAAAGATTAATTTCGTTATTGATTGTAAATTATTTACTCATTATTTTACTTTAAATAATTTCGAAATTTTGGTCATCATAGCTTTATAGGATGACATGCCTATTTGTATTTAAACTTAAATCCGCATCTATATGTTATTTCTAATACACATTTGCAAAATTCATTTAAGATCATTTTATGAAAATTCTTATCGTAAAAATCCGTGTTTTAAATTATTTTAAAATAAATTTTGTTGCTTATAATAAGGAAAAAATTGGAGCTGGGAAAGCAGCTAAAAACCAGCTTGCTATGATAAATATAATTTATCGAACAGCGCGTCCCAAAAAGTAATTTTTATTTCACAAATTTTTTGAAGCCTGTACTAAACCATGAACGACTTAAACTTTCAAGTGTAAAATAGATTGCAATTGAAATTGTTAAGTTTCCACATATCCAAAATTGTAAGAACTGCTATACATATATTGTTTTGTGGAAAACTCCCATAGAAAGATTATTTTTTATATAAAAACCAGAGAATTCATGAGCTTTAATGGTAACATCATTCACTCATATTGTAAAAGTCGCTCAAACTATAGGGCCTAAGGTTAATGTGAACTATGTTTCAACCATTTTAAGAAAAGAAATGACACAACTAATATAGTATTTATCATGCCACCCCTAAAATCATTCATTCGTACAAGTATCTTGTATCAAATCAGAGTTGGTCTGGTCAATCCTACATAATTTCATTTCATATAAAAAATTCTAATTCTAAAATAGATTATAACATTATTTTTTTTTTTTACCATCATAAAGCAAGAATTTTTAACAACATGAAATATAAAATTTATTCGCGCAATATTTTTATAACCTTTTCATAATTTTAAATGAAGTTCATTCAGCAAATTTATGATTTCAAGAAATGGAAATTATGTAATAAGTTTATAATTTTTGCAGCTCGTTAATTTTATATTTCACTTATTAAGGAGCTTATAACAAATTTATTTAGATAAAGTTCATGGTTAATTCAACAATTTACATAAATTAAAAGTATAATATTTTTTTTGTAACTTTCTGTCTTATTTCCAAATTTATGAGCATAAAGTCGTTAAATATTGCAATAATTGGGAAAAAAATAATTTATTTTAAAATAAGGATACAAAAAAACAAAAAAAAATGTAATTTCGAAATATTTTCACTCATTATTTTCGTAAGAGTTAAAAGTGAAATAAATGTAATTCCGTTTTTTGTTTCTTCTAATAAAAAATTCCATACCATATTAAAAAGGAATAACTTTTCATGTCACAAAATGCTCGTTAAAATTTTATTGATGACTTAATTTGTTGTTCAAGTAATGATGACTTAATTCTTCTAAATCTTGTTGAAAGGAATATTTCAAGTATCTATTTGATTGGAAATTATTTGTTTAAACTATGCATTAGTTTAAAATTAAGTTGGAAGTACAGATTTCAAATAAGTTTTATCAAAAATTATTTCCATAAATCAATTCCAATAAAAACGTTTCAGTCGGTCTTAATCGACTGAATTATACTCTGCACCATGGCATTCTGTCTATAAAAACTTGTTTTTGATATATCTGTATTGTATGGTAGTCACTAGAATCTGTCAAGCTATTCCACAAAAAAGTTACTTATATATCAGATCTATACTTGGGCACACGACTGCTATAATTTTTTCAAGTATAGCAACTATTCGAACAAGTGAAGCCATTCCATTAAATTTTTATGGAATATTATATCTTCATTATAGTTTGAGAAATTATTAAAAAAATCTTTTTGAGTTGTTACCATACAATCCGAATTACATCCGAATCTGTTGTTTGAATTGGCCGAATTACTCAAGAGAAGCAATTTATGAAAGTTTGATGGTGCTTGATTTATTCGTTTTGGTGTCATCGTCTAAACCGACTAGAATTTGGTTAAGACATGTCTTAACCGAAAACAAAAATATGTATGCGTTCTTATACTACACACAACTCTTTCAACTGATTATAAATTCCATACAAAGGTTATTATACCCTTCATTAAGGTACAAGCGATAAAAAGTGGTTAAAATGCTTAATTGATAAAAAATATGTAAATTAAAGTTCAAATTTTATTTTGAAGTTTTTTTCTAACGTGCTTTTTAGTTCAGCAATCATAAACATAAATACATACACCAAATATCAAATATTCGAGATATTCATTTGAATTAATTGGGTGATTGCTATTTCAATTTGAGTTTCGCATTTCTCGTTAGCCTTTCCGATTATGTACATATTTAAATATCTATTATTCATTGGCTGTGGGTAGCAAAAAATTAAAACATTAATTATTTTATTGAATTAACGTAAGTGCTATTGTGTGTATCGGTAAGCTGATTAAACAATTACAAATAACAAAAATGTGACAATTCCCTTTGAATTTATTTCAGGAATAACATTAGACATTGTAACCTATTGGTAGTTACTACAACAGGCTTATTGTAGGATATACATTAAATATTTATACTGAACTTAACTGGAACGAAAATTGAATGTGAATTTTCAAATTCAAATGATTGTTTTTACTTTGAAATTGATAGCTATTTATTATAGATTGCCGTTAGCAAATTCCTCGTTGAATCGATCAAACAAAATTGTTCAAACAAATCGTCATCTCTTGGTACAAAGTGAATTGTTTTTTTTCTCTTACTCCACTTAGGAGTTTCAAGGACGACGTTTGACGTTTTTAGAATGCAACTTCAGTCTTTGCAATGAGTAGGCATTAACCTCGCCGCAGTTTTTTCTATAAATTAAATATTAAAGGTTTTTGACACTTTTTTGTAGCTTATTTTCATTGGTATTCAACATCGAATATTATGGAGCTATAAGTAATCACTTACATCTCATTTCATTTTAACATTTCATTTTTTAATATTTTATTAATGTAAAATATATGCATTATATGTACATCATATATTATACAGCTATATAACATTAAGTATAATATTTAAAATGACCTGGCCAGGGTATACCTTTTGGTTGATTCGTCTGCTATATGATTGATATTAAGTTTTCAATTTAAAATTTTATATAATGCTATAATTTCATTGTAACTTCAATTTTAAATTTGTAGCTATTTTGATTTTCAGAATTTGAATTCAAACTCTACTAAGAAATTTAACCATAAACAATTAAAAAATTGCATATATCAGAGAGCACTATAGTATACTGCCAATTGAAAATATTTTAAATGTTGCTATATACACAGTATAGAATTTTATTTCATTATCTAAAATACCTAGCCGATAATGCTGATTATGTGACGAACTTTTAACATTTTCTAATATTCTAATATTCATTCAAAAGCTGTTTTGCCTATTTATGTGTATAGTAAATTCTTAATATAGTGAATTTAATACCGGAAAAGATATTATTCAATTTAAAATACTTTCCATGTCATTTGCATAAGCAAACATATCAATTATTTTAGAGAAGTTCTTCTTAGGCAACACATTTATATATCGTGTGCGTATTTTACAAATTGGTTATTTATTTGGGCCTCATGTTATCCATACACAATATTTGTATACCCTGATGACATGAAAGTTCTTTATAGGACACTATTGAAGCACATATACATACATACATATATTGTTATATATATTGTTATATACATATATCATTAATATCTTTTTGATATATTCTTCCTATTCATAAAACTCATTATAACACATAAATGTATCCAATGATCTAAAAAATATTGTTTATTCTCAATAGAAAATATAAAATGTCGTTAGCTTAGGAAAATAATCTATGGAAAAAATATAACGTTAAAGTAAAAAACTTTGGGATATACAAAAAAAAACACAATGATTTTTTACAAAATCATCAAAAAACTTAAGTTCAATTAAATAAAATGATTTGTGCACTTATTCGAATGGATCCTAGTCTAGTTTTGTAAATGGAACCTTGCGTATAGTATGAATATGCATACATATTACATTTAGATATATAAATTACACAAGGCTAGAAATTTTAAAGGAAAATTTACTAATAATGCTAAAAAGATTGAAGACGTATTCATTTTGCCTCACAAATTTACTTTACAAAAGAAAAACGAATACTACAAAAATTCTTTAACTCAAAATTCAAAAACGAATTTTAACTTTCTCACGGTCTTATTCAGATTTTCTTCACAGTCTTGTATTTATGTATGGAACGACAAATCAGTTATAGATTTTAAATATTAGAGAAAAAATGTGAAGCATAGTATAAAAAAAAGGAAAAAAAGCAAAGAATCAAATGGAAATCGGAAAATTGGAACTAAAAAAGCCAACTAGACAAATTGATGTCCTGAAAATGCTAACTTTTTATTTTTTTTTGGTTTCTCTTTTTTCTTTTGCACTGGATTTTATTTCTGATTCAATTTAAATAAATATTATATTTTCCATATAAAAGAAAACGATAATGAAATGAATGTATGTGTTTTTTGTTTTTGCAGATGCTTTTAACAATTTTGAATAGAAAATCCCCTCAACAACCAGAATTTGAGAATACTATACAGTTCGTCACATAGCACATAAATATAGATCTAGGCTACAATAATATAAAAAAAATGTAAAAGTCAAACTATGAAAATGACAATCTTATATGATGAGCAATAATTTCTGGATAAAATTACAAAAAAAAATAGAATAGTCCGTATATTATGTAAAAAATATGATATAACATACGTACATACATACCAACAATATTCTACATTATATAAAATAATAAAATATCGAAAGTCCTTTTTAAATTGATGATGATTGTAACTCATGACTTAAAATGGATCAGGAATAGGTTTATTTTTTTTTTATATGTCACAGTTTTGGAAAGGATATTTTATTTAAATTCTTCGAAAATATTGTAAATAAATTGTATTTAGTTATGATTATATTAGAATGTCACGAAACCTCAATAATTTAAAAATAATAGCAAGACAATAATAAAAACAAGTAAAAACGTTTCAGTCGGTATGAACCGATTGAATTATACCCTGCACTTTTCATTGTTGTATAGCAATTACTCAAACCTGTGAAACCATTCTATAGAAACTTCACGGATATGTCTGACCTATAATTGGACACACAACTGCCAAGTTTCATGAATCTAACTTTATTACTTTTCCAAATATTTAAAATAAGCTTTTGGACTTGTATGGGAGCCACTCGAACCTGTCAAGCAATTCCACCAAAACTTCAGAAATATCTTTGACCTATAATTGGAAAAACATCTGCCAAGTTTTATGAATCTTTCTTTATTATTTTTCCAAATATCTAAAATTAGCTTTTGGAGTTGTATGGCAGGTACCCGAACCTGCCAAGCAATTCCACTAAAACTTCGCTAATATATCTGATCTAATTTTGGACACACAACTGCCAAGTTTCATGAATCTAACTTTATTACTTTTCCAAATATTTAAAATAAGCTTTTGGACTTGTATGGGAGCCACTCGAATCTGTCAAGCAATTCCACCAAAACTTCAGAAATATCTTTGACCTATAATTGGACACACAACTGCCAAGTTTTATGAATCTGTCTTTATTATTTTTCCAAATATCTAAAATTAGCTTTTGGAGTTGTATGGCAGGTACCCGAAACTGCCAAGCAATTCGACTAAAACTTCGCAAATATATCTGATCTATAATTGGACACATAACTGCCAAGTTTCATGAATCTAACTTCTTTACTTTTTCAAATATTTAAAGTAAGCTTTTGGACTTGTATGGGAGCTACTCGAACCTGTCAAGCAATTCCACCAAAACTTCAGAAATATCTTTGACCTATAATTGGACACATGACTGCCAAGTTTCATGAATCTGACTTTATTATTTTGCCGATTATAAAAAATTTGCTTTTGGAGTTGTATGGCAGCCACCCGAACCGGTGCAGCTATCTCATTAGAATTTTTAGAACATATGTAGAATATAATTAGACACATGTATACAAAATTTTATATTTGTACCTTTATTAGTTTTTGAAATAATTAAAATAAACTCTTTGAGTTGTATGGCAGCTACCCGAACCCGTTGTCCGAATTGGTCCAATAACAATAGGGTTCGTCCTTGGCACAATAGAATCATCTTGTGAAAGTTTGGTGTCGATTGCATTATTCGTTTTTGAGTTATCGTGCGATCGGACGGACGGACGGACGGACGGACGGACGGACATGTCTAAATCAACGCAGAATTTTACGCTGAGCAAGAATATATATATATGTCCATACCGCAGGTGACTCCTTCAAGTAGTTACAAACTCCATACCAAAGTTAATATACCCTTCACGAAGTGCAGGGTATAAAAATATTGATGTGGTCAACACATTTTTACATACATCCATGAGGCACAATATGTACCCAGTTATATTTACTTCTGGTAATTATTAATAAATGTAATTTTTCTTCCAATTAATAAAAATATATTAAAAGAAATTGCTTAAATACTCCTTACACACCTATTACAAATTCTAATAACCATTATAAATAATTTTCTAGTTTATATTCATATTATATAATATATACAATCAGAAATTTAAACTTGGTTAAGATTTTTCAAAATCTTTGATAGTAGCGGCGTTATAAAATAGAACACAAATTTTAAATTGCAAGAAATTTTATTAAATATTTCATATTTTATTAAACCAGGGGTAGCCAGTTGATAGGGAACGCCTCAAAAGTGGATGAAATTGTCACAATCCTCATATATCAACTTCCATTCTTGTAATTAACGTAAACTCAGTTATTATAATTTTTTTTAAGTCAGTTCTGTCTCACTTCTGAAATACAGAAGTACACAGATAAAGCGAAATGCTGCCCGTAGTTTTATCAAAAATAATTTCTTTTCACTTCTCTGTCATTTGGAACTATATGTGCTTTGAAAACTGAATATGTAAAATTTGATGCGATCACAATACTTTCCTTGCGACATACAATGCGTTCAATATAGAAAAAGTAAAGTATCGATATGCAAGTCATTTAGTATCTATTTTGAAATATTAAAGAGTAATAAGATTTTAATACGGAAAGGATACTAGTGCGGATGTGACACCATAGAATCTTTTAATTTAATAATAGAAGTTTTCTATTGCACTAAGTTTCAAAGTTTTTTTGAAGAAAATTGTTGCGAAAGAAGAAATTGTAAATTTTTTATTTATACGTAATTAAAAAGCTTAACAATTAATATGAAAGGAGACATAAACACAATCACGTGAAGGTGAATCGAAAAGTCAACAATAGTCGCAAATCGCAGTTATTATAAATATTGATTCAATGCTTGATTTTATTTTTGTGACGGATTGAATTAATTGAAAAAGTACAGAATTATTCGGAATTGAGTATTTTAATATTAAATATGTCAATTTTTCTGCATTTCGATCATATTCATGCAATCTTCAATAAAAATTTTGAATATTTTATTTTTAGCACTTTTCCAAAAATTTTTTGAAAAAAAGTGCTTATTAGTTTCACTCTGTCCGTCCGTCCGTCCGTCCGTCCGTCCGTCCGTCCGTCCGTCCGTCCGTCCGTCCGTCCGTCCGTCCGTCCGTCCGTCCGTCCGTCCGTGTGTCTGTTTACAAAACTTCTACATTCTTAATGATAGAAAGCTGAAATTTAATACGTACATAGATCTTCACTAGAAACTTATTTTCGTAGAACAAAATTTTCACCTATCTCCCCCCCTCTAGAAGTTATACCCCCCCAAAGCACTAAAAATGGCCTATTTTAACTATTTGTTGCAATGAAACCATAAGCATTTTTGAAATTTCGCAAACGCAGAAAGGCAGTGGCTTGCTTCCCCTATCGCGGTATACTATAGTTAAACTTTAGAAAAACAAAATGGCCGTTCAAATTTACCGTTATCTGAAGTCCTTTTTTTCCAAATTTTTGATGTCATTTTTCTTCTAGACCCCAGCCTGTAGAAGCTTGAAATTTTAGGAGCTTTTAGACATTAACAAGTAGTTCATTTCGTTAGAAGAAAATTTTTTTCCATCTCCACCCCCTCTCAAGTTATGGCCTCTTGAAATTTGTAAAATTTGCATTTTTGACACCTTATATTTCTGAAACCGCAAGTTTTTTCAAATTTCTATAAACACAAAAAGTTAACGGTAAATTCCATGACATTAAAAAATATAATTATTTTTCTTAACTCACACAATTAACCCTTAAAATCGAGCATTATGTTAACCCCTGTTTATATTAATTTTTGCTTTATTTCAAAGACTGCATAAATGGTTCATCCTAAATTTATGCAATCCTAGAAATAGTTTCGTTTATAAATGAAAATAATTTTAATAGTGTGGTGGATATACATAGACTGTTTTTAAAAGCAGTATTTTCACTTGTTGAAGGGAAAAGTGCTACAATACAAACCATTGGTTTGACCCAACTTTATTAAATATAAAATTTTACAATTTTCAATTTCAAAAACGGTTTTATTATCGAGTTAAAAGGAAATTGCGCAAAGCAAAGAACAAAATTCCCAGAATTTGAATTAAATTTATTTGAATCAAATTTTTATTTTTAAAAAAATCTTTGAATATACATATATGTGTATAACTGTAAAATTGGAAAAAGTAACATTATGGCTATGTAAAATGTTGATTGAAGTGGAAATTTTTCTAAAAATTGCTAAAATAATATTATTTTTCTTAGAAATACTTTGAACAGATTATTATGTAAATATTCGAAACATTTTAAACAATGAAAATGGATTAAGGCATTCAATTCCAAAAAAAAAAAAATCTGATAGATACTAACTCGTCGACTGAGAAATATTTTAGTCGGTATGCAATTTTTGGCCCATGTATTAATTTTTTTTTTAATTATTATATTTCATTCAAACATGCCTAAATATATCAAACTAAATTTATGCAGTGTAAATTTTACTACAAATCCGTATAAAAAGCATTGTAAACCTTGTTCATTACTCTCATTTCCATGTCTCCATCGACACCTGACTCAAATTATCCCAACGAAAATAGTTTGCAATCAATAAAATTTTTTTTTTTCACCAGAAGAAAATTTCTTTGGTTTCCTCAACTTCCCTACTGTAAATTTTCGAGCTCGTCAATTTCCTATAAAATAATACCAGAACAATACAGAAATCTTCCTTTTACTTCTATTGTATTAATAACCCGAAAGTATAGCTTCCGGTTCATTAACACAATAAAGTTTCAATACAGTTCATACTAACTCATGCAAGTTTTTTATAAAATGTCTGTCACTATATAAGACATAACCTATAAGTATATCCTAAATTTATGCAAAATTTATGCTCTAATTATGGAAATTAGAAAATATTATTTCTACATACTTAGGTGATCATTATCATTACTTAGACCTTATGTTATACGTATGCGAATCTACTCAACAAAAAAAAATATTTTGTAAGTAAATTTTACCCAAAGATCTTAACTTTTTTAAATTTTGAAGGAAAACATAAACTCAATTTAATGCTCTCATTGCATTCCCATTCATCTTTATTATCACATATTCACTTTATGCCATACAATTATACTAAAGCTTTATATTTGGCAAAAACGTTACAAAACAACAGAAAAATTAAGGAAAGCAATCAGATAAAGTAAGAAATTGAATAAACTCATGGCTAACGTTTACACATCAAACATTGGTCATGCATTTAGTTCGATGAGAATTGATAATGACGGGCAAACAAAATTAATGATTTGTAATGTTTGATGAGAAAAACCAGTCTTATACTTGCGTTGTCTGCCATTTTCATTGCACTATGTTTCTTTAAAAAACCGATTATTGTCGATTATATCGATGATTTGCAATGTTCATGTTCTATATACAGGGTGATTCAGATTCAGGATCAAAAATGGGTAAAACTTTTATTCCGGATTGGGTGCCAAATCTCAAACGGTTCCGAGTTCCAGAGATTTTAACGAATTTTCATGAAATTTTTTCTTATTTTACCAAGTTTGTTCCAAAAAAGATAGGAACTTTAAAAAAACAGTTTTTAAAAGGCCAAGTAAAGGGCTTATAATAGTCATTCTGTTTAATTTTGTATTTTATGTACCTTTAGAATACCAAGCATTCGAACTTTAGGGAAAATCAAATTTTTCACTTGTTTTATTTTTTAGTTTTTTTTTAACCAGATAATTTCGTAAGAAATTTTTTGAACCCTTGAAATTATTTTTATTAAATTTTGCGCAACTGTTTAAACTATAATTTAAACAACTGTAAAACTTTAATTTAAGTCTTTAAACATTAAAAAAATATTTATGGTACAGAAAATATAGCACGAAAACCACAAATATTGTGAGCCACAAATTCAATTAAAATCAAACCAAATGTCGATAAAACTTAAATGAAATTCAATTTAATAATCCTTTATCAAAAAATTTGGGGAAATACGAATTCCTTATCCAAAATTTTTTTCTTCTATCAAACCAATTTCCATTCAATCACATATTTGAAGTAATTTGCTTACATGGAACTCCTCTTTATTTGCATCAGCCAATTTAATTTTTGTAGAAATTGGTTTGAAATTTGTTAGTCCCGTTAAGTTATTTATTAATTATTCATTAGCTTTATAATGTTAATACCATACTCCATTTCGTTCAAAAAAATTAAATTTTCCTATTGAAAAAAAAAAAATTTTTCTATTTAAATGTCAAATTTTGTATGGCGTCTTTAAAAAAATCGCTCCAGCTGGTTAATTTTAATAATTTCAGATGCCAAATTGTGTCTAGATTTCGAAAATATTTTTTTCAAATTTTTAAATTGCACCCAATGTGAGAAAAATGCATTTAAAAATTTCGAACCATATAGGTACCATTTCTTACAAAAATTGGCAAAAATAAAAAACCTATCAATTTTCTTTACCAAGAAAACTTTCGAAAAATAATTTTTTGATTACTAGATTTTTTTTTCTTTTTCCAAAATGAAAATTCTAATTTTTCTTTTCAAAAATTTTAAATTTTTTAAAATAAATTTTTGTTTTTCAATTAAAAAGTTTGTATAAAATTTCGTTTGAATTTTGTTACATTTCAATAAAAAAATTAAAAATTCAGATTTTTTATCAAAATAACGGTTCTTAAAAATGTCAACTGTTTTTTTGATTGACTCTTGCCTTCGAAAATTAATAATAGTTGATAGTTACAGCGCTTTAAATCAATAAAAATCAAAAATAGTGAAAAATAGGGCCTTTAAAATCTTGACATAGAAATGGCTTTTGCGCTATATCTTCTGTACCATAAAAAATTTTTTTGTGCTCGAGTACCTAAATTAAAGCTTGAGCAGCTGCAAAAAATACCATAAAAAAACTTCAAGGTTTCAAAAAATTTCTTACGAAATTATCTGGTTAAAAAAAACTGAAAAATAAAACAAGTGAAAAATTTGATTTTCCCTAAAGTTCGAATGCTTGGTATTCTGAAGGTACATAAAATACAAAATTAAACAGCATGACTATTTTAAACCCTTTAATAGGCCTTTTAAAAACTGTTTATTTAAAGTTACTATCTTTTTCGGAACGAAAGCTATAATTAAAAAAAACTTGGTAAAATAAGTAAAAATTTCATGAAAATTCGTTAAAATTCCTGGAACTCAGACACGTTTGAGATTTGGCACATAGTCCGGAACAAAAGTTTTACCCGTTTGAGATCCTCCAACCAATGATATATGTTGTTGTATACCTTTCAGAATTAACCTGTATAAATATGCGTAGAAATACAAAAATGAAAAATTTTATATAATTTGAAAAGTACATAAATAGATTGCACATATAAATAAGTAGAATTAGGCAAAGGCAAAAATGTTATTGTTCTATTTTGTAAACTGTGGTGTTAATTGATCACATTTAAGGGTTTTACAAAAATATGATAGTGGGAAAAATTTTCCACTTTCATATGGAAACGGTATTCAAAAATACTTTACGTACTATAGGACATGTTATTGATTCTTTGAAAAAAGAATGTTACAAATTTGTTTTTAAAGATATTATAGACGACTATTTGCTCACTTTTATAGGCGAAAATTTCATAAAATGATAGCAAATTTACAAATTTTATTTAAGCACAAATTCTTATCTAAAAGTATTTTGAAATTGACATTAATTTACAACAATTAGCTATCGTTGCTTAAACACAAGCTGCATAATTTTATCTTAAAAGACAAATTAAACTTCATTAATATCTTTACAGTCTTAATACATAACTCAGAGTTCTAATATAGTTCTAACAGATGTATGCATAATTATACACAAATTAAACGAATTCACCTGTTGAATTTTGAGAATTCATTAAAATATTGTGTAAGTTTTTGTTATTAAGTCGTAAATTTCATATTTAAGAAAATGGGAAAAAAAAAATAATATTCAAATTAAATTTCATTTCCATATTATATAAAAATATAATATAAGGATAAATAGAAAATATAAAATATTATAATTATTAATTTCATTCAGTTCGTCTGTGCGTCTCTTAACAAGATTTCTACACTCTTTATTTTATAGAAAGCAGAAGTTCAATACATGCAATCTTTGTGGAAAAAAATGTTCAAAACAAAAATTCAACTTGATTCATCTAAAATTCAACCTAAGCCAGGAGTTCGAATATTGATTCGGATTTTTATTTATTACAAAACTATAAGCTTTACCAAACTTCTTTAAAAAAGCAAAAAAATGGTAAAAATTGCAAAATCATCATAGTAAAAATTCTGATATTTAAAACAAAAATTGGTTACATATCGTAGTTTTTATGTTTTAACAGCTAGTCTAGCTCTAGACTAAAAATATTTTTCAAATTACTTTACAAATCATTTCTTTGTTACAACTTTATGTAATTATGGCGTTGTTAAAATAAATTATCCACTAGCACTTTAAAAAAAAAATTTTGAAAAATGTGCTTATTAGTTTCACTCTGTCCGTCCGTCCATCCGTCCGTCCGTCTGTCCATGTGTCTGTTTACAAAACTTCTAAATCCTTGAAGATAGAAAGCTGAAATTTTAAATGTACATAGATCTTTACTAGACACTTATTTCCGTAGAACAAAATTTTCACCTTTCTCCCCCCCCTCTAAAAGCTATACCCCCCTAAAACCCTAAAAACGGCATTTTTTAACTATTTATTGCAGAGAAACCATAACTATTTTTCAAATTTTGCAAAAGCAGAAAATTAGTGCCTTGCTTCTTCTATCGCGGCATATTATTTCTGAACTTTAAAAAACAAAATGGCCGTTAAAATTTACCGTTATCTAAACCCCTTTTTTTCAAATTTTTAAGGCCGTTTTTCTTTTATACTGTACGTTACAGGAATCTGAAATTTTAGCAGCATCTTGAAATTTGTAAAATTTGAATATTTTGCACCTTATACGTCCGAATCTGCAAGCCTTTTCAAATTTCTATAAACGCAAAAAGCTAACGGTAAACTCCATGACATTAAAAAATATAATTATTTTTCTTAACTCACACAATTAACCCTTAAAATCGAGCATTATGTTAACCCCTCTTTATATTAATTTTTGCTTTATTTCAAAGACTGCATAAATCATTCATCCTAAATATATGCAATCCTAGAAATAGTTTCGTATATGAATGAAAATAATTCCAATAGCGTGGTAGGTGTACATAGATTGTATTTAAAAGCAGCATTCTCATTTGGTGAAGGGAAAAGTGCTACAATACAAACAATGGTTTGACCAAACTTTATTTAATATACAACAATTTACAATAAAAATTTTCAGTACGTAACAGTTATAACTAGATACATAATAAATGTATACAGTACGACGACACCTTCCCGCTTAGAAAGTCTATTCTAACCAAACTTTAACATTGTCAACTCTGTTTTGAATTCATTATTTCACTGTAGTACGAGTTAGATTTCATTCCCAATGGACATAATAGCAAATTTAATTACGGTAGCATTTTTTTAAATCGAGTTTCACAAAAGCTGTATGTAAAGTAAATCTATAGAATATAGAAGAAAAAGTTATTTTTAGAAAAAAACTTGTCTGAATATGAGATTATATTTTAAAATGGGTACGCATTAAATTGTCCTCAATATTTTTTTTTATTTCAGAAAAAAAAATTAATAAATGCAAAACAGAAAGTTTATAAACATAAAGGTAAGTAATAAAAGGGTTTATACTGCCGAGTTAAATTTAATATAGGTAAATAGTAAATAAAATGAGAACTGACAAAAATAATATGTTCATATAAACACTTTTATTACATAACTATTCTATTTTTTAGTGCCTTACGAAAAAAAATTTAAAAAACAAAATCGTTATTTGTTTCACTTTGCCCGTCTATTCGCCCACCCGTCCGTTCGTCTGTATGTTCATAAAACTTCTGCATTCTTTAAGATAGAAAGTTGAAATTTTATGTATGTAGTAACAAGTTGATTTTTACTAAATCCAGAGAAAAAATTTTAAACGCAGAAAAGTAGTGTTTACGCCAGTTGGCTTTTTCCACAGGAAATGCTTACATAAAAATTTATAATTATTTATTTGAACTCACCTTCTTAACCGTTGAATTCTACTATTACATTTTGCTTCTGTTTTTGTTCAAGAGAAAAGTTCTACTTTTCAAACAATTGGTTTAATAATCCAAATTTTTTATACAGTTTCTTACTTACATTCAGTCATAAACATACGGAATCAAACTGATGTAGTAAATCTTATAATTACGAGGTATGCTTTTTAAAAACTTCACTTTAATTTTAAAAAGCCTCTCTGTAAAATGTAAATTATTTACATAAGTTACGTAACTTAAAGTTAGTCGGTACTGCTAATTCAAATACAATTTAAAAATAAAGTTGGGTCAAACCAATGGTGTGTAAAAAAGCACCTTTCACTCTAAAAACAGAACATACCTCTTTTAAAAACAATCTATCACATTCTCAAAAATAACTTTTGTTCATATAGCAAAATATTCCAAATGATTGCATACATTTAGGATAAGAAAAAAAAATGTGTTGAAAGATTCCTTAACATAATGGTGAATTGAAGAGTTAGTTACGTGAGTTAAGACAAATGATTACACTTCCTGATGGCATAGCATTTACCATTAGTTTTTCACATTAACAGAAATTTGGAAAAGTTTGCAGTTTTGGCCGAAAATTCAAATTTTACAATTTGCGGCAGGCGATAATTTGATACATAAACGAAAAACTATTAAAAATTTGGAAAAAACGTGTCTTAATAACGATTTATTTTAACGACCATTTTGTCTTTTTAATGTTCAAGTGTGTCGTGTTGCGGCAGAACAAACCTTTCGGCATTTCCGGAATTTAAAGAATGTTTGTGGTTTCGTTACAATAAATAGTCAAAGAAAGACATTCTTAGGACTTTGCAGGAGTATAACTTTTAAAGAGAGGAAGATATGTAAAAATTGTGTTCTATAGAAACAAATTTTTGTTAAAGTGTACTTGCGTATAAAATTTTAGTTTCATATTTTAAAAAGGTACAGAGCGGATTGATGAACGTACGAACTAATAAGCACTTTTTTTCAAATTTTTTTTTTTTTGCAAAAGTGCTATAAAAGCAGAAAAATAATAAGTTCTTGTACTACTTTAGGAAAATTTTTCGTTGCCAGTAAATGCGATATCCTCTTTCATCCTTTTGAGAAAAAGGATCAAAGGTACATAGTTAGTAAAGAATTTATGCGGATTTCAAAATCTTTATCTTCGTCAGATTTGAAACAAAAATTTATTCTTTTATTCTTTGTTTGCTGTATAACCAAAATATTAACACACTCAAAATGTTATTGATGGAATTTTTTTATAATTTTTAAATATTAAAATGCTGAGATTTTTCAGAAATATATCTGCAAAATTTGAGTGATTAAGTGTGACCAAATTAAGCGGAAAAAAAATTCACGGAAAAAAAAAACAAGGAAAATTAACTGAATTTAATTTTGATACAGCGAAATATATGTATATTACAATTCAAATTCGATAATTAGAGAATTTAAAGTAAATATCGAAAAAATTTGGCAAATATAAAAAAGGTTTTCAATTTCCCAAAAACCCTCTGCCAACACCCTTTGAACAGATTTTATGCAATACATAAAATATTTTTCAAAAACTTTACAATCTCTTATCCCCTTATTCTTATACTTTGTAATCAAATTGCACGCACCCGAAAATTTCCAAGATTTTTAATTTTAAAAATTATATTTTCCATCGATATCAAATTAATTAATCCTTATTAAATTATAATTTTACAAAATATTCAGTAAAAACTTTGAGAATATTATGCTTTTTTCAAATGTTTTACAACTCATGTGCAATAAATTATTCGAGCAACGAACTTTTTTTCAGACCAAATTTTTTTAAAACTCATCATTTTACATTATTTAAAATCATACTAATTAATAATACATGAATAATAATGTATATTATGTATATGTATATTATATTTGATCCTCATAAGAAACTTTTTTTTTACAAAATTGAATTTAAGTTAAGATAATTTGAACTGTAGAGCTCCCTAAAGGTTAAAAAATTATTTTTGAAACTTTTTCATTTTCAAAATGAAATTTTTTACTTTGTGGATTCTGGTGTATAGTATGTATGCTAATGTATAGAATTTCTTTTAATCAGAGTGTATATGCATGCACAACATATAATATAAGAAACTCGAAAGGTTACATAAGGTTATAATGATATATTGTACATATATAATTATTTATCTGATTATATCACGTAAGTATTCAGATACATATATCTCAACTCAAAGGCAAAGTGTTTCATGTATTTATCGTAAAGTATAAGTGAGATATAAATATTAAACAATAGTCAAACACTTTTGATCTACTTTTTTAAGTTGAAAAATCCAAAAGATGTTCTTTAAAAAAGAGAAGACATCAAGAATACTATACTTAATTTTCAATCTATGACTGCTTTTATGTGACTGTCACTAAAATTTTAATGTATTTAATATAGAATATTCCGATTGGTTGTTTAATAATAAAACTAAAACCTTGACCTATATGAATTATTATTTTTAATTGTTTAAAATGCCTTGAATTAAAATCGTAAATTCTATAAATTTAAAATGCCAGTTATACGACAGCATTACATTTTCGTAAAAAAATTTATAATTAATGCACAACTATTTTCAATCTTACACTCTAAATTTGCTTGTAATCTGAAATTTATATCATCAAAACCTTCAATTATTAAATAGTTTCTTACTAATATTGTTGCCTAAGGATATTTAATTATTTAATTAATAAATATTTTTTTTTATTTCGTATTATTGAAATTAATAGCTGGTAGAGCTAAATTTTAATTAATAAAATAAAAAAAACTTATAATACAACTTTCTATATGTGTATCTTACTTTACAATGAACGATAATAGATATAGTTGACCGTGTTAACTCTGAGATGCCAGTACGAATAAATGATATTAAATGGCGTTTCATACAATCTCTGGATTTTTATATATCTAGTGCTATTTTATACATACTATATAAACCCACACAATCTAAAAGAGTTTACCTGAAAATAATGGCAACATCACTAAATGCGTTTGTTCAAAATTTCAGCTTTGTAGCTTTAATAGTTTCTGAGCTATAAACAAACTGCTTATGAAGTTGTACCTGCTATATGCAGTCGAGAAATTTCAACAGTTTTTAACATAACAACATATTTGCTTGTGCAGCCTTTCTTGAATAGTTTCTGCCAAATAACTTTAGGAGTTGTATGGTATCTACCAAAAGCGCTCATGAGATCTCAATAACTTTTAGTAAATATATCTGCTATTTTACTATTTTTGCGAGTGCTGGTTGGAATGACAGGAATCAACTGATTGGTGTTTTCGAATTTTGAAGAATTTAAAATCATTATAAAGAAGAAAACAAAAAGAATAGAGCAAATAGACAAAGGTCAAGGTTGTACATACGTTTGATCCGAGATATAATTAAGATTTAAGGCAAAAACAATATCTACCAGCTATTGAACAGAGTATTTTTTCCGTAAACAACTTTTACTCGATTTCAAGCACGTGGGTAAGTACCTACTGGTATTCGCGAAGAATGTGGGATGGTTTTATTAAAACAAAGAAAATTCACACTATATGAAATACTGAAAATTTACTCAATCCACCTCCAATATATCTGTGTTCATAAAGTAATAAAATGTGATTAAATTTTTTTTTAAACATTAATTTCTGTAAATAAATTATAATAAATATGCATTGTCATTAAATACTTTGCAATAAAACAAGTTTATTAACCTTTTTCAAATTTTGTATAGATGTAGATGTGCGTAGATGTTGGACAAATTTATTACAATATTTAATTAATCTACAAACAATAAGACGTCAATTTCTTTACGCAATTTGAATTTTAAATAAAAATAATTAAATAAAATATTTCACATGTTCTACAAATAAATTTTGTATTTGAAGGTCTGGAACCTATTCTTGTAGTCAATACATTGAACTCATTTTAAATTAGATTTCCATAAAATTTTTATTTTAAATTTTTCTATTGAGTATACTACACAATAAGTATGTATATACATACATACATATTTTCACATTTTTCCACTTATAAAATTTACTTTTATTACAAATATATTTGAATATTCTATTTTCAAATATGTATGTATACATTTTGGTAATAAAAGCCGTTATTAACTATACTTTATATATTTTATACATACAAAAGTAAGTATGCCTGTATAGACATCTCTGCGAAAGGATGCAATAAAATTTTACGAAATATTACATAGCTTTTTGAAGTTCTTTGAAATTGAACGTTCTTATTTACTGAGAATCCCAATTTTGAAAATTAAACATCAAATAAACATAGAAAAAATATTATAAAATTCATATTGTAGGTATTTGCAATTTGTATTAAGAACATAGAATAAGAATCTTGAATTCATATAAAAGTCATTATGTATATAATATGTACATATTTATGTTCATATATACACACCATATTTGTTTTGTTTATTGAAAAAAAATTATATTTGAATAAGAAATGCGTTTCACTTGTAAATGTCTTTATTTGACATTTGGAATTTTCGAAATTTCTAGAAATTTAATTTATATAATTTTTTTGTTTGTTTTTTCTTCTTCTTGAATATTTAAAATGATCGATAACCCTTATTGAGAAAATTGTATTAAAATTATGTACACACATACATAATATGTGTGTTTATGGATATGTACATATGCATATGCAAATTCCAAAATTTCTTTTGAATGTTTCGACTTAAAAGTTCCTTCTCTTCCCCGAACACATGTACAGTAGTTCTTAAAATGAGATTTCACATAAAGACGATTTTTCAGAGAACGGTGGAGTGACCAATAGTAACACTGCGTTGTGCGTTGGTACTTTGGCCCGAAATGGGCAAACGTTCCCATTTTAATATTGTTTTGGCCCCATGACTTATTTTTTTCGTTTTTAGTCATATTTGACCCATTTTTTAAATCTTCAGAAAAAATTTAATTTTTTCACCTTTTCAGAAATTTGTTATACAAAATTTTATTAGAAAAAAGTAACATCCTAAAATTAAGTTATGATATTGCGAGTAACACACTCTTATTATTAGAGATTCAATATTAATTGTGGTCATTTTCTTGTAAGATAGTATTGTTAGTGTTAAAGTACCAAAAATATAGTTGCAAAAGTGTTAGCACATCACATTACGTTGTTAGTCCACATTATATTGTCATTCCTGTTGCAACTTGTGTTTACAAACGCCTATTGATAAACTTTTGTTGAAAATGTAACAACAGTTTTTATGTCTTTTTTTTTGTTAAATATCATTGGTGTGAGAAATAAAGGAAAGGGAAGAGAATGGAGAAGTAAATTTCAGGATTTCAAAATTAACAATAATGTGAAATTAAAAATACAAATATTTGAAATTTGAACAAAAATTTAAATTAGAATACAAACAAGTATTTAGTTGGCAGACCTAAGCATTGGTCGAATTTGCGTAAGTTCGGCCCTTTTTCTCGAATATTTGGCCAAATTAATTTCTTAATGCTTGATAGTGAGCTGTCAAATTAATAGCATCAGTTTTGAAATTCTAGTAAGATATTATGTAACCTTGTAAGTAATTTTTGCATAATTAGATTCAATTTGTATTTATAAATGTATTTAATTTTTAAATCCTATACTTGCGCAATTACTTAATTGCCAATTGAAGACTTGCGAAATTATTTAATTGCAGGAACTGGTATTGGAAAACTGACTTATTTTTAAATATCTTAAACTTACAATTGAGCGTTTAATAATAAGAAATATTATTATTTCCTTTTATCTGTTTACTTTTCTTATCCCATTTAATAAGAAAACAATGCTAAAGAAATTCAATTTGATTTTTAACTTAATTAAATGATTTTCGCTTAAATAGAGGATTTGTATTTGATTTCATTTCAACATTAAAATTCAATTTTTGAAATTCTATAAAAATATGTATTAATAATGAACACTTGAATGAACCTGTTCAAATTTCAAGGCTATGAAATCATTTAATCAAATAAATCATATTAATATCATAAAAAGCCGTGAAATAGACAACATTTTAAAATATATAGAATTTTTCGTGCGTATGTTATTATTATAATATTATACAATAACATTGCTTTGTATTATTATATGAGTATGACAGAAGAAAATATATAAGTTAAGCTGTGAAAATGCGTGGAAATAATTCGTACACAAGATTATTGCAGGTCTATTTCTATATACACATCTTCCAATTTATTTAAATTTTAAAATTAGTTTTAATTCATTATAAAGAAGTCACAAATTTACTTTTATTTCAAAATGATAAGATGTAACTTGAAAACCCATTAGTATTTCATAAGTTTTCCTTATGTAATACTAATGGAACAAACTTTTCATACGAGGCGCTCAGCGCATTAGTAGCCAGGTAGCATTGAATTGTACCAGGTAACTGCTCTTTTTTGTTAATTTAGTCTAAATAAATTTCATAAATTTTATGAATGAAAATGAACTTTGTATAATTTAAGCAATGCATAATAAAACTGTTACGGAACTTACGGAACGGAGCAGCTACATTTAGAAAAGTTTTATTAATTTCTGTTCATTTTTACTTAATTTTTCAATTTTGAGACTTCTTTGTATATTGCATACTTACCTTACCTGTACATATTATGTATTTCTGTTATTGAATCCACAATAAAAATACGCATACGCATATATGGATAGGTGTATATTAAAATATTTCGTATATAAAAACAAAAGCCTCACTCTCAGTTCAAATTAACCTTATCTATTAGGACAGAAATAAAATTGTAATGAGTTAACTGAGAAAAACTTTTCAAAATAAAACGCTGAAATGAGGATACGAGTACTAAAATATAAGTCAGGGATATGACCTTAAATTTGACCATTTAATTGATCCAAACATAATAAATTTCGTATCACATTAAAAAGTATCCATAACAACGCCAACAAACATCTATGTTTACAAATGTTGTGTGTACTCGGTATGTTTATACACAAATGTATGTACATAATTATATCTATATCCATAACACTTCGAGAGTTCCATTAAATTAAATATTTTATCGGAGAGTATACAAGTTACCTTTATATTACAAAAAAAAAATTCATTTGATTTTTATCAAATTTTTCACTACACACGCAAACATATTGCTGTATATTATTTTTCTTTTATAATTTTATTTCAAAAAAAGGACATTTTTCTTTGATTCATCCCTTTTTACATAATATAGCACGTATTTATATGTATGTATGTAGATATGAGTGAATCGTAATAGAATGTTCGTTTTATTACAAAATGAAAATTTTAGTAATATTTGCTCTTATGTCTGAGACTTCGTTCTTATGTTCAGAATCTCTATTACGTTATATCTTTACAATTCAATGATTTGAACGGAATTTTAGAATGTAAATTAAAATTATCTTTTTAAATAGAAATTTACAATGAAAAATCTAATTTTATTTTAATTTTCTTCTTTTTTTCTTCACAAAAATATAAATTATTGTGATAAGAAATAATGAAGTAAATCGTATGTGTGAGCACGTATGTTTAAATTGGAATAAGTATTTATGCAAGAATATTATAGGATACTCATTATCATCATATTAAAATGAAAATTTTAACAAATTTTTTTTAAATAAAAAATAAAACTTAAAATCATTATACTAAATTGTTAGTGATAATAATATTCATTGCGTTGAATAGGTGTATTAAGTACAACTATTAATTTTAATTAGTTCTAATTTGATGATGCATATAACTTAAATATGAAGATGAACCGAATTGACAATACACTTATAATCCAAACTGACTTTAACAAGTTTTTGAACTGTGTTATTTTATGTAGCTTATTTCTCAAAAAAATAAAACTATTTCAACTCCTTTGCACTCTAAAATTTTAATTTTTCAACAAGTGAAAATACTGCTTTTAAATACAGTCTATGTGTGCCTACAACACTATTAAAATTATTTTCATTCTTATACGAAACTATTTCTAGGATTGCATATATTTAGGATGATACATACATGCAGTCTTTGAAATAAAGCAAAATTGTGTGACTTAAGAAAAAGTATTATATTTTTTAATGTCATGGAATTTACCGTTAGCTTTATGCGTTTATAAAAATATGAAAAAGGTTGCGGTTTCGGAAATATGACACGTCAAAAATTCAAATTTTACAAATTTAAATAGGCGATAATTTCAGAGGGGGTGAGGATGGAAAAAAATTTTCTTCTAACAAAATAAACTATTAATTTCAGGCTCCTATAAGTTGGAGTCTGGAAGAAAAACGAAATGAAAATTTTAGAAAAAACGGATTTTAGATAACGGTAAATTTTAACGGTCATTTGGTTTTTTAAAGTTTAACTATAGTATGCCGCAATATAGTATAGCAAGCCACTATCTTTCTGCGTTTGCAAAATTCGCAAAATGCTTATGGTTTCACTGTAATAAATATTTAAAAGATAGCATTTTTAGGATTTTTGGTGATATTACTTCTAGAGGGGGAGATGAGTAACACTTTTCTTCTGCGGAAATAAGTTCCTTACAAAGATCTATGTACATATTAAATTTTTACTTTCCTTCTTCAAGGGTGCAGAAGTTTTGTAAACATGTCCACGGTCGAACAGACGGTTAGAATGTACTAATAAGCACTTTTTTTCAAAAATTTTTTGGAAAAGTGCTAAAAAGGAATTTAAAGAGCAAATTTAATTTAGTAAAATTTTTTTCTATTCAAAGCAAACTGAATTAAAAATTTTCTTTTGGAATAAATAAGATTTTTTCCCCGCACAAGTAAGATAGGGTTATGCAAAATTATAGTTTAAATTGAATGCAACACGAAGAATGAAACATTTGCAGTTCAATAGAGTATACGACGCAAAAACCTAGAACGGAGTTGAAATTTGGCACAGATGCATATATTTACTGAAACTGAGCATAATTGACCCACTGAAATCGCTACTTCAAATTAGTTTTAAAGGTTATAAAAACTGTAACGTAACTAATAGCTCAATCAAATTTTATTATTGTATATATTGTATTAGAGTATTCTTTTTACTATATTATAGAACATAGATGTTCTAATAATCTTTGCATTATATAATTCGAAAACATAAGATTTTTATATTTAAAGAAATATCAGAATATTTGTGTTGTATTTGTATGTACAGCAAAAATGAAAACCAACAGCTCGGGAAAAAAGAGAAGTAAAAACAAAATTTCACTTGAAATGATTTATTTAAAATTATTTGAAAAAATGATAATTCCTTGTGTCTATCGTGAGAATTTAAAAGTACGGGATTTCGGATTTGAGCAAAAAAAAACAGTTTGGCAATGCTATTTTGCAGTAGACGAAGCAAGTTGTCATTAAATTCCCATCACTCAATTAATTTAAAAATATTTTTGGTTTCGACACAATAATTTATCAAAAAAAGGTTTCCTTAAGACGTTGGGTAACCATAAGTTTCCTTCTAGAATCTAATGAAAATTAATGGAGCAAAACTAGTAATTTTTTCCAATATTTTTGGAAATATGATTTAAAACAAATTTATCATGAAAGTAAAGTGTACTACAAGTCGATAATGAATCTGAAGGCTCCCAAAAGACCAGAGTCCTTTAAGTGGTCAATTCATATATTTATTACGGACAGCTTTTTTCTGCCCTTATTTTAAAAAAAAAAATTATTTATAGCAGAAGAGGAGAAAAATTAAAAACTTAACGCATTGTTGTAAAATTATTAACCATAAATTTAATAAAAATCTTGAAAACATGAAAATTTTCTTAGAATTACTTAATTCGTTATACATTTTTATTACAAATCAATAAAAATTGGAAATTATGGCATGAAAAATCAAAATAATGAAAAACTTTCGAATTTATTCTTGCTAATAAAGCTTGCCAGAATTCGATGTGCAATTGCGTTTTCTTTCGTTTCTTTTCTGAACTACAAATGGTAATTTAGTAATTTTTTGCAGCTTTATAATTAAAAATATTAAGAGAACGCAAAAAAATTCTAAAATTTTTCCTTTAAAAAACTTCATAAAAAATGTCAATTAGAAGACGCTGAAAAAAATGGAAACTGGAAAAATTTTCTTATATTTTACTTCAACTTATTTGTATATTGAACTGAAATCTAAGCTCTGGGCTTCTAAAACAGTCAACAGTATGTGGGAAAATTATTTAGTCAACATGTTTAATAAGTAAGAAGTTAATGGAGTAGTTCAGTCGAAATCGCAGTTTCATTTATTTTTGCCGGTTCATTTTGTACTAATCAAATTGCATATTTATAACAATTTTTAATAACCGAAATATATTTGAAAAGTGTATGATCGCGAAAAATTAAAATGAAAATTTTTTTTTACTTTTAAAAAAATATCTCAACTTACCATTGTTATTGTTGTGATTAAAATTAGACTTTGATGCACAGTTATTATTAAGTGAATTGAAAAAATTCACTGCTCCAGTTCTTCTTAAAATCCAAAACATGGTTCAAATATTTTTGAATTTTTTTTATTAAATTTTTTTATTTTATTAATTTACTATTTTTTATACATTTATTTTTATTACATTTAAAATCACAATATTGCATTTAATTAAAATGTAAAATTTTTTCATAAAAAATTATTGGAATTTCATTTTTATTTTATGTTTTTCATATGTAAATTTCTACTATAAAAAATAACAACAATCAAAAAATAAATAAAAATAATGTTAAAAGTGTGCATATTTTATGGTTACTCTATATGCAATGCAGATTATATTTAGAATTGTCTAAAACAAAAATCGTAAAATTGCTCCATTAATTTAAATGAAAAAATTTTTATTTTGAGTACATTTGATCTACAATAAAAAAATTACTGCATAAATTTGAATTAAATGAATCGTGAAGCTTCAACTTATTGACTAATCTGCATAAAATAGAACATATTTATAGGCGAAATTTTTGTTTTCCAAATTTGTTAATTCTGCAATGAAAATTAATAAATTACAATACAATTGATTGCAATATAAATTATATCTTTCACCCATTTCTAACATAATTGGAAACAAATAGTGTTTGTTAATTTCATCTTGCCCTTTTGCCTCCCAGTTTGTCCGACTGGGCATACGTTTACAAAACTTCTAGAGTTCGCATGGTAGAAACTTAAAATTTTATACATATAGATAAATCTTATTGAAAAACTTATTTTATTTGAAATAAATTTTTACATATCTGGCATTTTGATTATAAATTGAGCAAATACCATCTTCAACAAATTATTATGTCGAAATCATAAAAATATATTCTAGATTTCGGAGAAGTGCTTCTTTATCGGAAGCGCTTCTCAAACAGTCAATAGTATGTTTAAAAAAATTTTAGTACTTAGTACATCAGTTTTTCTAAGATGAGAAATTAAAAATTTTAACAGCTTCCAGATAATATTGAGTAATTTATTTTGTTAGAAGAAAGTTTAATTCTGCCTCGTCTCCCTTCTAATTTCCAGAATTTCACAATTAGCCAAAAATTTCAATTTTCAGCAATTTTTTTCTTTAAAACTATTAACTTTATTAAAACTTTTTATATGTATAGCTAAATATTTTAAATCACCCAATTAACCATATTACGCCATCAATTTGCTGCGGTTTATTTTAATTTTATTCTAATGCTATGAACTAATAAATATCGTGACTCAATTCTAAAAACATTAAACCTAGCGCTGATATGAATTTACTTTAATTTATTTGAATTTATTTGGGAACATGATGTATTTAGATTGATAATTTTGAAAATACTTCAATAAAATTTTTAGTAACTAATGACCTTAACCTTAGGCATCAAGGAAAAAGTTTTCAAATCAATAAGCATTATTTGTAATACATATAACAATTTTCGATTTCCTGAAATGTTCCGAAAAAATATCAGTTTATTAAAAGCGACAATAAAAATTGCTTTTTCTTTCTTTTTTCATAATTTATTATGAAAAATTAAAACCTGTGTATGACCACACTGTTACACGTTTTGGTAACATACACGATTATTTAAGAAATGGAATATTTTTCTAACGGAAATTTAAGTTTATAAAGTTCTACTTTCAATGTTTAATATCCATAAAGTCTTTTGTTTAAATTTTCCACTTGTAATTGGCACCTATTTAGGTATTAATGAATTTACTTAAAAATTTAATCTAAGCTAAACGGTAAACCAGGATTTGTAACTAAACATTTTTGCTCCAGATAACACTCTTTATGTTATTGAAATTTATTCTCTCAAAAGTTGATAGACACTGTTGTTACTATACATGCACGTTAGCGAATATTTGTAATCCTCAAAGTTGAAAATGTAAGGTATTGTTTAGTTTAAATTAAAAATTTGCGACTTCAAATGCTGTTGTAAAAATCATGATAATTGGATAGACTTATTCATTAAAAGGATCTCTTATACACACACATAAACTTCATATATATGAACGTGCTATATACATATATTTTGTAATTTAAAAATGTTTTTTATTTATGGCTAAATAAATATAACAAGTAAACAGCAGTATGGAATGTGGCTTTTCACTATATTGATTTTTGACGTCAGTCAAAATTTTATGACTAGTATCATGAATCTATATTACGTTTTTAAAGTATGTGTATTACAACCATACTTTAAAAACGTAATTGCAAAAATATTGATTTCGAGCAGTTTTACATAGAAAATGATAGTGACACGCAAGTGTATATTATGACATATGGAAATGCCATCCAACTACACAATTAAATTTAATGAAATTTTTAAAGTAAAAATTTTAGCTTTTTATTTTATTAGTGATATTATTAATTCGTAACTGATACCTGGAAGTAAGAAATAACCTCCTTAAAAATTGTGTATGCATTTAAAATCAATCATTTCTTTTAATTTTTATTTTTTTTGTATACCTCAATCAGAGTATAATGAAGAATATACCAAAAAACCTAAAATTTTGGGCTTTAAGTTTTTGAAATTACAAATATATTAATTTTAACTGGAGTCTTAACAATCGCAAAATAGCAGTTGTGTGGATACACAAATTTGAAAAAATATCACGAGTTTTAAGCAACAAAGAATTTCATTGAGAACGCAGAATCGCGAAGTAAAATTTACCAATTTTAGTTTTTAGTAAAATTTAAGAAAAAATTGACTGTTTATCAAAAATTTTGCTAATTATTTTTTTATTTTTTTATAGAACTTTAAAAACTTGAAAATAAAAATCAATATTGTGATTTCAGTGAATTTCCATCCAAAGATATTGAATATTAGTGTTGAAAACAAATGAAAAATAAATCTTATTTGTTTAAAACATTTAATAAAATATAAATTAAAAAAAAATCTATAAAAAAACTGTGTGATTCTTTAACTTAATGGAAATTTCTTCATATAACTGCAGAACAGATGGATGACATAATCAAAGGAACGAGTTAAAGGCAGAAAAATTAAAAAAATTTTCTCCCTGAACTGGACTCGAATCAAGGACCCACCGCTTTCAAGGCGGACGCTCTACCAACTGAGCTACAGAGGTATGAAGAAATTGCCGACGAAAAAGAATGCATTCTACTTTTTGAAAAAGAATGCATTTTTATTTTAGGATACAAAAGTGATCCTTGGTTTCAGACAATGTTATTTAAGGGTTAATTAATCAAAATTCGCAGCAAAAATTATTTGAAATTAAATTAAGGTCTCCCCTAATACTACTTCCTACTACATTCTTAAGAAGATTTTTCCAAATGAATTTTTGAGGAAAATTTTTCACTTAAAGTTATAGTTGTTTAGTTTTTATTGCAATACTTTTATCTTAAAAACTATTCGAATTAAAAGTGCTGGGCGGCTCAAAAATGAAATTGCTCAAATATGAATTTTAATGTTATAGAAATTTTAAATTAACTTTAAATGCAAACCAAAATGCACTCTGCGAAATTGAATTAAGACCATGAAATTCTCTTAACTTTATTGGCTTATTCTATATTTGTACATTTTACTTAGCTTATTGTATTAAAAATCGAGTACATGAGAATAAATGCATAATCACAAAGAATTTAAATAAAGGGTAATTTCTAAATCGCGTTATTGAAAGAAAAATATTACTACTTATAATCTTAATACTGATTAAGTAAATTTTTTATTTTATAAAAAAGTTATTTACGTAAACACCTCAACTTTGAAAAATTGTAAAAAAAACATTACTTTGTCTCAATAATCCCATATACCTCAACAGTTGAAAATAATGAGAACTTTTGAAATAAAGAAAACTTTTAGGTTAAGCAAAACACCCATTTGAATGAATGAAATTATAAAGAACTACAATAGCGCTATTCTAAAATTTATACTTTATTCTTTGATTACTACTATAGTGCAATCAATAGAAACAATACTGTTATTTATTGTTCAAATTACAAGTACCAAACTTCAGACCAGAGGGAGAGTACTTAGAAACACTTTTACATCCATATACACATCCATGATTCTTAATAAATTTTCAAATTTACTCTGAAATCGTAATTTGAGCAAGTCAAGTACTTTTGCTGATACGACAAAAGTAAAATAGAAAAAAAAAAATTTTAGCCACCGTATTTTCATATTGAGTTTTACCCAAACCACAAAACTATTGAATTTAATAGTTTGTATCATAGCGGTTTACATATTATATACTTATGTTTGTATGCATTATTGATTTCATTACTGTATATAAATTCATTTTCAAATGGTACTAATCCACTAAAAGAGTACATAAACACGTATATGGCAATAATAAACGTTTTGTTATTAAGTGCAGTGCTTTTTCAGCAAATACCAGTTTATAACTATTTTTTTAATCAATATTTTAGTAATTTGATGAAAAAAATTAAACACTAAGACAAAGTGGGAAGCTATCAAAATTAATTATTCACAATTAAATTCTTAGTTCTTAAATTATTTTTATTATTTAATTCACTTAATAATGTTCAGTTTTTTTTTTATTTACATTAATTGTTGTTTATGAGATTCAAAAAAAAGATCAGAGTTCTCAGGTATTGTTTAAATATTATTAAAAAATATGACGTTTTAAAAATTCACTTTATGAAAAATCCTTTTTTTTTTTATATCAAACAAATTTTTATTTACAATGAATAACAAGATAGAAAATAAAATGAAAAAATGAATTCCATTTTACCCTTTAAAACTTTTTTTTTTCATTTTCCTTTAGTTTTCCTCTTTTTTTTTTACTTGTTATCATTTAGTATCGAAATAACAAAAATCAAAAGTATAGCAAACCAAAACAATAATAATTATCCTTTTTATAAAAAATATTTTTTTTATTGTTTTTTTCTTTTTGGTTTTTTATGTTTTGATATGAAAATTTTGATAAAAACCCGGTCAAAATTTTTGTATACCGGCTTTGTTAAAAAATGTTTTAAAACTAAATCATGTTCCGTTGTTGCTTCAACTAAATATATAAAAACAACACAAATTGTATATAATGTAAATTTTATATAATGTCATAATATAAGTCTGTACATAATGGCATATGTCATTTGTTTCAATTACATAAAAAGAATCTTATATACCATACATAAGCACGTTGATAATCAAAAGCTTTGCCTATATATTTCGTCTTTTTTTTTTGTCAAGCTAAGCTACAAAAAAAAGCTTAATTTTAAAGCTTTTAAGTTTGTATACAAACAACAGCTGATAAATTTTTCCAAAATTAATACATAAAAATTTTCGAAATTTAATAAAGCAAATGAAGCAATTACCTAGATATCTACATAATGCATTTACGGATGCAAGCAAAGAGACATTCAGTTAAGAAATGAAAATTATAGAAATAAAGTTTAGATATTTTGGAAAAATTTTGAACCAGAAAAGCGGAAAATTCGAAATATTTGAAGGAATTTCCGAAATTAAAATAAGTTAACATATGTACATACATAATGTGGTTGTTACTGTTTTTCTAGATTTATAAAATATTTTCGAAATGCATTTTGTAATTTTATACACTCTTGTATATACATAATATGTTGTATAAGTATAAGTGTTTCACATACACATTTTCTCTTTAAAATTAATTTCCTTATGATATGATAGGTATCTGCATCTGTATGCAGCTGGAAATGTAAAATCATTCCTTTAATCTCTTTTATGACGAGTAGAATTGATTTTCATTTCAATATTTATTATAAAGTCTATGTTATTTTTGTTCACGAAAAAAAAAATGTAGCTGAACAAGCTTTTAAAGGGTTTTATACAAGAACAGATGATTCCCCTTTAACAATTTAATTGAAAATTGCAATCTTTTGAAAAGATTTTCTAACTACCACATAATCTTGCATAAGTTTACCAGGAGCCTTATGAGATCACATATAATTTTGATTTAGATCATAATAAATTTTGTTTTGTAAGGGATCACCTTCTGACAAGAAGATGTTAAATGTTACACTCTAGCTTTCCATTGATAATTTGAATAATGATATTTAGGTTTTATTTGTATATATGTGCTTCAAAATTTACATGATTAATTGTCACTGGGAAACGGTACGTGTTTTTCTTGTAGATGTAGCGGATATAAGTATTGAAAGAAAATTATTTAATTATTTATTTAGTAGATATTTCCACTACTTATAATAACAAATTTGTTGGGATATACACGATAATAAAAACATACATAAATTTGATCTCAAAAACCGAAATATTGTATTTTAAATTGTTTTCATATTTTAGAGCATTTTGCAACCTATGATGCAACTTTAAACCCTTATAATGTAGCAACTTTTTTTTAATTTCTAAAAAAGTTAAGTTTAAAATTGAATAAACTGCTCAAGTTGTATTGATGAATATCGCCTGAATACACCTATCTACTTCATAAATAAACCGGATACATGCTATGTTTTAGTTTTCTTTTAATTTGTAGATATGAACTTTTTGTAGATAGCTGATGATTTATCAAAAAATTTTAAGTTCTCTTATTCTCAAAATTTCCATAATTAAGGAGCTGTTAGCCGAAATGGTAAGTTTGACATAAACTATTTATATTACCGTTACGAGTATGTCGAACTACTAATTGAGAACAAAAGTTGTGAACACCTAAAGCTCCATAAAACTATGAATATATTTCGTGCAGAATTTTTTCAGTTTGATTTTCCCACCCAACTCCTACGTGAAGAAATTTTGTTTTTTAAATTCCGACTTCATACCCTGTATTATTAAGTTTTGATCATCGTAGAAGCTAGTACATTCACTAAAACTGAACTGGTCATAATACATTCAGAGAAAAGTTTTAGAAAATTTTTAAATTTAATATAGTATCTTCGCCAGCCAGCTGTTCAGCAGTTGTCTGCAAATCTTTCTTTATATAAAACAATTCCTTATTTCAAAATTTTACTGGAACTGGTAATAACGAACATTTAAATACATAAAGCTAACAGTATTACTGCAGTGTTCTTACCACAATGGATTTTATCTAAGATTAACGTGTAAGCATAATTTATTTATTACATTAACATTGATAATTATTATAAAGAATAGTCAAATAAAGCATCAAATATTTTTATAAATATTTATTTGAAAAAAAATATTACAGCTATATTATTTTGTTTATTAATATTTACATAATTGAAGGAGTGATCTAAAATTAATGCATGTAAGTATATTGTGTATGAAATATTCATAAAGCTAATAACAAATATTTACGATAGAAGTGATAGTCCAGAGATGATGTGCTTCTAATAATACCAAGAAATTACAAATCCATGAAATGACAAATCTAAAAATAAAATATTTTCATTCTCGAAACATGTTACATATTTTATGCATGAAAAACAAATTCATATATTCCTCGAATCCAAATTCCAAGGGGATGAGTTTATAGCGAAAGTGTATCCTTTTTGAGCGGATTTGCGAACATGTGTATTATGATTTTCAATAATTTATATTTTGTTAAGTTAATATATACAAATTATGTATAATTATGTATATATATATATATAATATATGTATATATGTGACAAATACTTATATTTCTTTTATACAATATGAAATGAAGTTTTTCAAATAAAATAAATATTATAAAATTATCAATCAAAACCGAAAGTAGGTAGAATAACCGTGTCAATACTGTATCTGTCAAATGTATACAATTTCGAATTATTGCCAACATAATTTCAACTTAAATTTATACAAACTGCTATAAGGCCAAATTACTTTTAAACTTGTATTGTCTGATTCGTTGTCATAGATTTTGCTTTCAGTTATTATAAATGATTTGTGAAGATTTAGTAAATATAACTTATAATTAGCTTTGAGAAACAAAATTCAAACTAATCAAAACTTTTCAGCTTTCGACACAAAGCAAGAATATACAGTGTGATTGAGTAATGAGTACAATATTACATACCATCTTTTAGAGAATCAAAAGTAGGCAAAAATATAAATTAGAAGCTGGCATAAATGTTGGAAGTGTTTCGGGATACGAGGGCGATTTGATCTAATTCTTACTTAGTTGTTTCTTGTTATAACTTTCCTAGTAAAGTTGAAAGAACCTTCAAACAAAAAGTTTTTGAAAGAACTTATAAAGGACTTGAAAATAGCATATTTTTTGCGTTGTATTTAATGTACTTTAAGAATGCCAAGCATTTTTAAATGTTAGAAAAAATTACATTTTTCTTTTTTTTATTTTTTAGTTTCCCTTGTCTCAACAAGGAAAGAAATTTTTTGAAATTTCCTAAGAAATTTTTTGAAATTTTAATATTTTTTTTACAGGGTTTCTCTCAGTTGCATAATGGCTTTAATGTAAGCCATAAAACTTTAAAATATTTTATGCTATGGAAGATACTTCAAAATTTTAAAGGCTTTGATAAAAAGTATAAAGTGAAACAATTATTTTGAACTTTTATGAGTAGAATAGTTACTCTCACAAGCACCGGAAAACTCTGATAAGCGTAATTTCCATAAAAAATTAAATTTTAGGAATGTTATGAAGATGCAGTAATTTTTGAAAATTGGTTTACTTTTTTCAGAAATGTAGGATAAATAGAGAAATGTAGGATAAACTAACTTAAACTACTAGGCATGTGAGAAATGCATTACAGCCCCTCTGTTGTTATAAATAAAATGTTATACAATAAGATAGTTATACACACTATATCCAAAATTCTTGTTTAAGTCAAGTAAATTTTTATTACTTCAGATTTTAATTTTTCAGAGCTTAATGGATTGAAAATACAGTTTGCTTATTTAAAAGAAAACTGTATTGAAACGAATTGACTGAAAATACAGTTTGTGCTCATGAACTTTGATAATGAGATAAGAATCGACTCTACTATAGAGTTAATAGAAATATAATATAACACACGTATATATTAAGTAAATGTACGTATATTAAGAAAAATTATATAAATATATTTTATCTTAATATACGTAGATATACGTAGTTTAAGGAACAAGCTCTATTAATCGAATTTTCTAATTGTTCGTCATAGGTCACATTATACATACCAGATGAATTTTATTCATAAGATAGGTGAACTAAATCAAAACCATTAACGGTTCTTAATAATAGGAGATTTTAATATTAATTTGTTGGATGAGAATTGTAAGCATGTTCGCAACTTTACTTACATTTTATTAAGTAATGGGTTTCAACACCATATCTGAAACGTTCGCTATGAATATATTTCGTCATAGCGAATATTTAGAGGTTTAAAAACAATTATAGACAATTTTATTTCTGACATTTTGAAATAGAATTTTTTTCAAATTGTGGACACTTATTTGTCCGATTACCATATGTTTCTTCCAAGTATAAATCAGTGTCTTATGATGGGTAAAGTTCTTTAAAACGAAATAGTGTTGACTTATGACAATCTTGGCTGGGAAACTTTAACTTTCACATTATTCAATCAATTATTAATCACAGTTAATATGTAGATAATAATTACATGATTTAATAACCATCTCCAATCTTTTATCGTGTGCAAAGCTACATTATAGTAGCATAATTTGATTACAATTTTAAGATTTTTTTAAGGCTAAAAATTTTATTGAAAAATTGAGTGAAAAAACAGTTTCAAAACATTTTAAAATGGCACATAATGGCACATAAAACCAGAATAGTGTTTTTGGAAATGAAAAATTCTTTCCGTAACCCGGCAGTCTTCAAATATATAGCTTATAACTTTTCTGTGATATTACTATACGGTCCACAGGTAAATCTGTCTATAAGTACGAAAGTTCACCCTACATAAAATTGCGCATACATAATTATGTAAATACAGTGTACACAAATGTTACAATGTTGTAAATAGATTATGAGCCTAAATCCTTTTTATTACATGTTAATAAATTCCAAAACAAGAGAAACTTTTCGAAAGAACAAAACCCATTTCATAACAATCCCTTTTTGTGTTTATCAAAAGGATCAATTTTTAATTATTCCGCTTTTTTCACTGTCTTGTCATGATACCTGTCTTGTCATATATGTCTAAACTGAAAAGAAAAAACAAAAAATAATAAAACACGGACGCAAATTTTTTAACTGCTCGAATAATCGTTGAATCTTCTTGATATCACATTTAAATGTTTTCAATTCAATTACTTCCTTTTATCAACCACAAAATTAAGCATTGAGAACTTTAAAGATAGTTTTCATACGAATATTTTTTTAATTTTTTCCAATTAAAAACTCTATAAAATTTTCATGTTATTAGGCTCTGTTAAAATTTTTCAACAGTCTAAGATTATTTTGTAATTATTATGTTCAAGATCCTTAATATTATGAATGAACCCTTTAAATTTTTGTAATAGACACGTTTATATTAAATAATTCTTACAATTTTAAAATAAAACTTGCAGGTAAAAGGTCCTTTTGAATATAAATGTCGATAAAAAAATATTTTGTATATTCAAAAGCAACTTAAAAAGTTATTGCTATAAGTTGTTATTAAAATGCTTAGAATTGGGGGGAAATTATTCTAGGAGCGCAAACAAGATATTGGATAAAATAATGTGATGTACAAAGGAATAATATTGAGAACTTCCCTTGAAAGTTTATAAGACAGGCAAAGTTAGTTTTTCTTATTAAAATGGGACGAAAAAACTATGTGTTTAGACAGAATAGGTGTCTATAGAACTACAATTATACGTAGGCGTAATGTGTACACAGACAATTATAATTATTTTCTTATTAGGATTTAAAATAAGGTTTATTGAACATAAAAACACTTAAAGTTAGGCAAAATTTCCAATTAAGGGATTAAAATTTAAAATATGTTTAATACACATTCCAGAATTTGGGTCATTCAACTTTAATATATGTAAACAAGAAATAGAAGCATTCAATCAAACTCCTTATACTTGTAAAGTGGCACATTACTCTTTCATAATTTAATCTTAGGGTTTGTAATTCTATAGCTTCAGTTAGAAATAATGAAAACTGTTGAAATCAATTTTCAATATAACAAATTTTGCATAAATTTAGGCGATCTTCTCATTTGACAATTGAAATATATATTTACCAATCAATGCTAGGGCATATTATGAATATACTTTCGTGTAACTGAATGTGATTATTGTAACGTTCTTGATTTTATAAGTCCCAAGGAGTTTATATTTCCGAAGAATGATAAACCGAAAAATGGTATACGCCATAAAAAGATATTTGTTCTAGGTATAGGAATATTTGGTATAGGAATAAACATTTCTCCAAAAATTTAATAAGGAATTGGCTCAAAATAACGGTGGATTTGAAGATTAAATTCATCAGATTGATATTTAGAAATAGGTTTTTATGATAGAAGAAGTAAATTCTGATCTTCCTCCTATACGTATAAATAAACTAAAATTTTGCTCCAGAAAAATAATGTTTTATCCAAGATTTCAATTTTCTGTCTTCAACGACGTAAAAGTTGTGTAAACAGACATATAAACGAAGAAATAAATTGAGTTCTTACCATAAAAGTGAGAGAAAATTTTTAACCTTTAAATTGGGGTCTCTTAACTTGTTGCGTTGGGAGATAAAATTTCCTGACCAAAAATGTTTACCTTGTAAATAAATTTGATTTTTATGAACATGGAAATTTTACTATTAAAGCAAATACTGTATAAAAAAATTTTTGTGTTTCTAAAATTAAGCCTCGCTATTATTCATGACTTTAAGTTGTAGTTGTATTTATAACAAAAACATACGTACTTGAAAATTTTCAAGTGCACCCAGCGACATACCAAAACATTTTAGTTCCCATGCTTTTATGCTAAAATGTTTTTTGTTCCTTACGTATGTATAATTTAAAATTTGTGTTCAATAACTTTTACAGGGTGTAAAGGTTTAAATTAAAAATCTATATTGATTACTGAATCATTATTATTTTTAAACTAAGCTATAAAACCTTACCAGCAATATATAAATGTGTGAATAGAATTATTGGCTCTTGAGAGAGTTCTCACTGCAAGATAATAAACTTAACCGAATAGATTTAAAAAAAGACTCAATACTTTGCGTTTTCGACCACCCTTTAACATAAAATTGGCCTTCCTAAAGCCAATTTTAGGATAAAAATGTTTAATTTACTAAGTATAGTTATTCTTATACACATATTGACAAATATTCAAAAGATATTCTAAATTTACCGCACCATGTATGGCAAGACGATGGTACATATTATAAATTTATCTTTTAGAAATAGATGTCTCTGATAACGTATACATGTAATTTAATGTATAATACATGTGTAATCTTCATTAGCATTAAAGTTTTAATTATCTAGTTTTTTACCTCTGCCCGTCTGCCCCATTTATAGCTCAAAAACATATTATTGCTGACGAATCAAAGTTTTAAAAATTTGTCTCAGTGGTTGTGGTTCCATCTCTTTTAATTTGGAGTCAATAGAAACTGCGATTTAAGAAGCTGCCATACAATTTGAAAAATCATTAAGTAAATCTTTTAAACTGTAAGTAAAGTATACGCTTATAAATTTAAAAAAAACAGTAACGTAGTTAGGCTTCTATATTTCAATAAAATTTGGTTGCAATTGCATAATTTTTATAATCATCGTTTTCAAATATAATCACAACGAGTTTTGTAATACGTCCACTACTATCTGACGGCCATATTTACTTAATCCTTTGATCATGGGAAATTTTCAAGAGTAATGTGCCAAATTTTAAACTGAAAAATTGAATCACAGGACTTCCATTTTGAAAAACAGTTTAGTAAGGAATTTAAGTCTTGGAATACTTTGTTGCTGCTCTGATTCTTAAATTTGGTTTCCATCGCAAACATGTTACTTATGAGATATTTGTCAAAAACGTGATATTAAAGTAAACAAAAAAGTGATTGAATTAAACAATGTTAAATTTTACTTGCACTTAAGTAACTCGTGAAATAATATAGTTTTAACAAGCATAAAACCTTAAATAAGTTTATGTTTGTCCGTTTTTTGTGCGCGCTTACTGCATTCACTATAAGCTATAAGGAAACAGTTTAAAAGAAGAAACCAATTTTAAGACAACTGCGAAAAGCTCTTCGAAACAGCAAAATATCTTTGCAACACTCTAGGTGTACCACTTCAGGAATGTCCTTCTCGTCATCATCGACTTTCAAGTGATGTATGCATGTGTACACATATACAAGGGGTGCTAAATGCACTGCTATATATTGAGAAAAATATTGAAGCGCAAATGTTTTCTATACCGGTTTTGTTTCATTTGATAATTTAAATTCGAAACAATCGTTCAAAATACAGTCTCTTTCTGCAAATGCGAAAACCACTAATCCAAGTTTCTTAAACAATTGCAGGAATTTGAAAAAAAACATGAAAATGTATGTTGCAGTACACTTTCTAAGATCTTCACAGACGCTCTGCATACATAAATAGATTATCTATTAATAATTATCTACAACTAATTACATATATATAGTTTAAAAAACAAAAATTAAGTTTATTATTTAGTTGTTGCTTCGATGTTGATTTTCATAAAATTGCACCTTGAAAAATTTTGTTTTCTGAAAAATAAATCAAAAATGGTTATTAGATTAAAACAAAATTTTCACAACCATGATGTAAGGAAAAGAAACCCTATACTTTTGAGTACAATAATATAAACCAAATACTCTGCATATTTCCTATTATGTTTAGTATACGAGTACATTCATATAAATAATATATTTTTGTACTTTTACGTTGAACGCATGAAATTTATTTCAATGTCATTCATAGGAAAACATTACCAATAATAAAGATGTCAATTTGAATTTAATTGAATCTAGTTACAGAGAAAAAAATGTACTTTTTGAGGAGTTCTGTTTGTTAAAAACTAATTCTTGGAACAGTAATAAACAGCTTTGATTCCACTAAACAAATGTAAAAAAACAAAGAAAAGTTTAATAGTAAGGAATATTACCCCTTTTTAAACATACCAATGTTTTGAAGGCAAGAAGAAATAAAAGCTTGCTGGACGTCATCCTGAAATCGATAAAATTTTGCATTTGGATTTTTTAGGTCGAAAATAACTTTTCTAGACTATATTTTATAAATTGTAGTATTTTGAAACTTTAGAAATGTCCACAAATTTTATTTAGAAATAATTCTGAAAACACTTCTGTAATTTCCAGTGTTCTGAATTCCCCATGGATAGTTCTTAATTAAGGTAATTATGAAACTATGACTTCAAGAAAAATCTTAACATCATTCAATTATTTAAGTGGCGATGGTAACTCTTCAGTTTCACTCTTTCAACAGGAATTATAAATAAACTAAAGGCACCATTATTGCAATTTAATGTGGCGTTGTTAAGTAGCCAAAACATGGATAACAAGCAACTTACTATCTTGTATATTGACAAGGTGAGTAGAAATATAACACAAACTCGCAGTAGGTCTTTAATTTACTGTTCCTGCACACTAAGCTAGTAATTTTCGTAAAAACTATAAGGGCATTATTCGATTATGTTTTTTCTAAAACTAAACTATAAAGACTTCTTCATAAAACCTCCATATAAAATATTTTAATTCATCAGTATCCTATAATAGAATGCATATATTTTATACTCACAGAACAGGTTACAACAATATTAAAATTAATGTAGTGTAAAATGATTTCTTGTTAATGATTTTTTTCTTTTTATAATGCTTCCCTTTTCTATTTGGGAAGAGTAAAATTATATTCTATTTAAGTTCTATTTCTATTTAATTTTAACCGTAGATATCAATGTGTGCAAATATATATTGACGTATATAGTACTGAATTCTCATACATCTTTCATTTTAAGGAAACAAAATAAATTTATATTATATCCTGACACATATCACAAATTTTTAATATGGCACATATGGAATATGTGCTTTCATATTGTTACGATAGTTTGGAAACGTAGAACGGATTGCAAAAAAGAATAAAACGATTTTTTTTGTAGAATTACATTGTTCTGCATCATCATGTAGGTTTCGTTACGACATTCAATTGAGAGATGGATAATTATTGTTAGGCTGTTATTCAAGTTGTGCAGAAATTTTTCTTGAAAGTGAACAAAAAAATTTGTTTTAAAGTAAGTATGTGAAATTTCGAATATTTAATGAAAATTTTTATTTTGTCTGTATTTTAAAATTTAAAATTATCTTATGTTAATAATTTCTGATTGCCGTGCTTTAAGATGAACAAAAAAGAAAATATTTTAGGCAAAAATCTAAAAGTCTAGTTTTTGAACAAAATTTTATTAAATTTATTTTTTGTTTCTTTCTATTCATTTCTCTAACATATTTTTTATTTCATTCCATATCCTTTTTTTCAATTTTTTATTGTTATACAGGTAACATACAAATATTTCCATGATGTATTTCTGTTTCAATGTAATGTTAAAATTTTAATAAAATGTGAATTTAGTGTTGTAAACCTTAAACATCTGTTACATAACATGATTTATTTTAATTCGCTCACAGAATTCATGATAATTGTACAACTATAGCAGCTGGTGCAACTCTGATATTTAAATGTTGTAATTTGTTAAATTTGTATGTATTCCCATAACACGGTAGGCTTTAGTATATTAAATTTTGCATAAATTGTTTTATAACAAATATTTTGGTTTTAGATATTATAAGATGTTCAATAATTATCCTTGTAAATGCACAAATACTATTGTGTAAAGCAGTTCTTGATTTTTTTTATATTTTTGATTTCGTAATCATTTTGTTATTAAATAATTTGAATATTAAACTGTCTGTGATATACAGTGCATACAACGAAGCAAAAGGACTTTATTATGTAGTTCCTCATTCAATTTTAAGATTCTCTTGTCATTCTTAAAAAATTTTTAAATGAAAGTCGAGTTGAAAACCAGCGAAACAATTTTAAATGTTAATCGAATTATTATATTGATATTGCGCATTTAAATAGGTTTTCATGAATCTATTACCTGTAAAGTAGTTCCCTTCTCCGCATCAATAGAACACAACGATTTTGAAAGAAAATACTGCGGAGTGTACCGAATTCCTATTTTGGATTTTATTGAAAAAATCATTTTGCCACATAAATTTAAAATGTTATAAAAAAGTAAATTGTTTAACCTGTAAAGCGATTAGATTTTCTTAAACAGCTCGATGTACTGTGCTGAATTAATTTCAAGCGAAGACGCGAATTTACGAAATTTTATTAACAGGGAAGTTCTCGTTTTCTGCTTAACTTTAACTTTCATAACAAATGCAATTTTCTTTTTCGGCATGACTTTGAACTTTTGTAATTGACATAACCTCTTAACAGGTTAACACACCTTATCAATTTTGTAAGGTTCAATATTAATATGCAGAAATACATACATAACATACATTATACAAACATATATTTTACCCATCCAACGACCCATATTTTGTGGTTTCATTTTACATCATATTTGACTGATGCATTTTATTCATATATGACCACATCGTTTTAATTTATATGCGAAATCAATTTAATTTTATTTTCAAATCAATATCTTTTATTTTATACCTATTCATATACGACATACATACATACGAAGAGAATATAAAAGTACTTTACAATACAACGAAAAGTTTTTAATAATAAAAAAAGAAATTATTAAAAAATTTTCCATTATTTTGCAAAAACTATCCTGACCTTCAACAAAATATTGATTAAACAACACTGTATTGAACAACACTGCATCTAGGGAAACTAGAAATTTATTGAATATTTTTTAATAATCCTAAAACTTATGAAGATTAGATTTTTTTTTTCTTTATTTTTAGATAATGAACATTTTTTTAAAAATAACATGAAATGAGCACGGTATATCAAACCTATACTATTCCGTTTTTCGTCTAAATAACACTCTCCTCTAGTGTCTTAATATTTTCACCCCTTTTCCGTATTTTAATGGAACGTGTAATTGCCATTTCAGGAAAATTTATCAAGTATTAAAAACAATGAAGGTTTATGTAACGAATATGAGTTATAAATACATTAAAGAAGGGTTGATTTTTAAAACCTATGGTTTAAGTAAGATCATGTTCTATGGTTTAAGTAAGATCATGTTCTGCTCAAAATTTAACTATAGTCTCGGATAATACATTTAGCTATCGTGAAGCATACGATAGCTAAAACTATCCTGCTAAGATGAAGATACTAAGATAAAACTATCTTGCATGTGACTAATAATTTTACTAAAAAAAGATGAACTGAGCAGTTGTTGTACCTAGCGAATTTTACTTTTTTAATTTGCTAAGAACTAAGTATTAAAGAAACTATAAATTCCTTAATTTATTTTGTAAATCAATCGCCTCTTTTTAAAAAATAAACTATTGTTGAATAGATTTTTTTGAAAATTAATAATAATTCCCATTGGATTACTAATACAATGAGAATATAGAGTATGGCATAATAATATTAACTAATATTAACAACTGTAGAACAGATGGATGACGTAATCAAAGGAAAGAGTTAAACTCGAACTGGACTCGAACCAGTGACCTACCACTTTCTACGCGGACGCTCTACGAACTGACCTACAGAGATATGAAAAAATTGCCGACGAAATGTTCTTCACATTGCTTTATACTGTAATCCACATGATTACTAAATATTGTTTACATTGAGATGCGACATGGAATCTACTATTTAAAAAACACACAATCACAAGAACATATATATAAATAGGTATTGCGCCTATTACACTAATTATTGTGTCCTACAGATGTATGAAAAGAGAATTGACCATGTCAACTCTGTAATGTCCGTCCAAATTTTTTATCCTATGTGCGAGTAAACATGCCATACCTGACTATGGGACAGATTACGACTTTAAGTTTCCATGTTGCCATATTAATTAACGCAAAATTTCAGTGATGTAATTTCAATATTTTCTAAGATATGGTCAAACTACTATTGAAATTGTATGGCAGCATATTGTAGGTTAAACAGCTTGTAAGATATAAGATAAAAGGAGCCAAGCAATTTCAGTGAGTTTTATCAAACACAATGGTCCTAATAATATATTCGCATGTGCGAAATTTCCTTACCATAGATTCTATAATTTCTGAGATATAGGCAAAAAAATTTTGAAGTTGTACGGCAGCTACCCAAACTAGTACCTCGATCATGTCTAATTTAAATAGGGTTCTAGAATTTACTATAATAGATTATTTGTGAAAAGTTGGTGAACTTAGCTCAATTAGTTTTTGAGTTATCGTTGGAACGGACGGACTGACAAATTGACATACATAGCTAAATCAGGCAAATTTAGTATACCCTTCGAGCATATTAAGCACCCTTCGTACGGGTATACAAATAATCGAGAGTATTTTTTTTGTTTTTTTTTTGTAATTGTTAGATTAAATGCAAAATTGCTTTTAAAAATTATTTTGGTGTTTTCGATTTTACGATAACATTATACAGTTATTATTGCAATATTTCATCAGCTTCATTTCTATTGTTGTCGTACATGAAGTAGCTACATCTTCATTTTTGAATGAATGACATGTCAGTTAGACTAGTCAAATTGAACAAAATGTATAAAGTGAATTCGCTTAAGGACATAAATTTATGGTTTTTTTTCACATGAACTAAATATTAAAGGATAATTGATATGTCAATTTTAATCAAAAACAGTTACTGTTTCAAAATAATATGTATTTAAGATTTGTTTTAAAAAATTTGTCATGAATAATAGCGTATTGCAGAAAAAAAGGAGGATTGGGAGGATTTTTGATATGGGAATGTTCTTCAATTGACATACGCATACCTCTTCATACTTATATATACGTATACTTATTCATTCAAATACATACATACCTTTTATAAAATAATAATATAGTGTAATTGGAATAAATGTCAGTGTCGTTTTCACATAGTTTTTTTTTTCGAAATTTTCGTGCATTCATTCGTGAAGAATAAAAATTTTGGTCACGTAAATTTATTTTCTGATTAAAAATTGTTTTTAACTTTTGAAAGTTTGTAAATAGTGAACGAATAATGTGATTATAAAACAATTTACATTTTCCAAATCACAAAATTCTTAAGCCCATATCATTAGTTGAATTTTGATTGGATCTTACAAAAGATCACTTCAACAAAAATCAATACAATTAAATTCTTGTTGTAGTCAATATGCACATGCTTTCATACAATCATTAAAATGTGCATTGAATTTTGTTGGTGATTTATCAAATGTAAGCGTGTTCACAATAAAATGGTAAGGAACTTTGAGTTATGATGGTGAGTGAACAAAGTTTTGGCCATTTAATGAAATGAACGTTTAAAATTACGATTCAAAGCAGCAATATTTAATTTGTCGCTGAAAATTTTCCTAATGTCAGACATGTTATTTATTGCATCCAAATTTAAGAACATGTTTAAATCGGGACGAGAGTCCATTTCAATGCCTCATTGATTCCAAAAACAATTTCACTAATAGATGCTTAAAATCTATTGCAAACATTTTTAGAAAACAGTTTCTTTTATATTGTCGTATTTCAATACAGTTTTAATAGCGATGGCAAATAATATGGTAGCCAATAGATATGCTAATAAGAATAGGATTACATAAAATAGAGTGAAGTTAAGTATCTAACATTTAGTCTGCTTCAAAACCCGATATTTGGTAACCAATTTTTTTATTTTTTTCTATCTTTGTGAAAAATGTGCAAGAAAACTATTGAATAAAAAATTTAATTTTATTCTTCGTTGAGTCTTCTATTAAGCTGCATACATAATGATATTAATTAATGTTATTGACTTCAAAATTACCCTTAAATAATTTCATAATAAAATATAAGGTTTTTCAAGTTCGATTTAATAAACTTTAAACTAATTGTAATTAAATCGGAACTTAACAAACAGCGGAATAAAGAGTAATAATAATTATTTTTTACTCATTTCAAGAACAATATTTCCTAGTCTAGTCTGGTCTGTATTTCCTAGTCCTAGTTACAAAGAATTTCTAGTCTCTAGCACAAGCATCATATTCATAAAATCATCCACGAACTTTAAATATTTGGAATTCTTCGTAACTAGGACTATAAAGAGCGCTATGTAACGCTCTCGACTGATTTAAAGTAATTTTTTTAGTAGCAAATTTTAAGTATACATATACCTAACTGATTTTATTTCCTCAACAATCGGCAATTGGCAATATTGACGAAGATATGATAGGAAAATACAAAAGTTGCTACCAAACCTGTAAAAATTTAATATAGAGTGGAAATAATTGGCAATGACAACATCTTTATTTATATTCAAATTGCTTTATCTTTTGCTTTATCTAATTTAGTTATTTTATATATATTTACAATTTAATAATCACAGATCAACTACATTTACATCTTTTACAAACTAAATTTACATTATTTAACAAATTATTAACATTATTCAAATATAAAATTTAATGATACAATATATTCTTTTTTCATATTATATATTATAAGCATACATATATTATGTAAATTTATAATAAACGTTCCAAATCCTCACTGGCTGTCTCACTTATAAATGAATCTGTATCACCAAAATCATCTATTCGATTTCTACGACAACAAGGTGTACGATTTGTATCATAAGTACTCCAGTGCTCAAAATTATCCTTATGAAGCTCTAATAGCATCAAAGAGGTAAATAAGCTGTCACATTCATTACACCTAAAGAATATTTACACAAAATGGAAAAAGCAAATGAAACAAAATAAATGTTTGAATAAATGAAGAAAATAACTGTTAAATAAATATATTTTTCAATTAGACTTTCAAAGCAAATATAAAAGAAGAAAGGACATTAGGAAAAGTTTTGAATCTGAAGGGTAATTATTATTTATACTTTAGAGAGATTTAATGAACAGTAAAAAAAAAAAAGAAAAACTCTTTTCAAAGGAGCTTCATTTTATTATGATAATAAACCTTAATTTATTTATTATTAGGTATTAGTCTTTTGAATAAAAATGTTTTTTTTTCCTGGATCTAATTTAGAAATTATTGAAATTAATTACACATAACACTTACAAATATATGTTATGTACCATTATATTATTATACAGAGTTGAATGTTTTAAAAGAAACAAGTTGAGGATGCAACTTAATTTTTGAAAATGATGAAGGAAATGCTATTTTTATCGTTTAAGAGAGTTAAGAAACTTACTGTTAAAAAACTTCGATTTATAATCGATTATGTAAAAAACAGTGGTGAAAATCCAAAGTGCCAGTTTGGTACAACCAAATACGAAAAATCATAGGTTTATTAATTATCATCCAATTAATTAAAATTAATTTTTTTATTCATTTAAATTAAATTGATTATATAGGTTTCGTAACATAAACATAAAGTTAGGGCATTGTAAATATTATTTTAGAATTTAATATAATAAAATTCTTACCCAAAGTGTCTCTTCTTCTGTTGATGTTGCGCCAACCGATTTGGAGAATCAAATTCACTGTCACAAACATTACAAATTAATGCTTCGTCTGTCATACAATGATTCGATTAATTTTAGAAATTGGCAGCGAAAAAAGGTGTATAGTAAAATAAATATGTAAATAATTTATAATTTTTCAATTATATTGTAAAGAATTCTTTATGAAATTTTAAACATACCAAAATCTTCATCCTCTAACATTGTAGTAATTGGTTCTATTTGATTAATGTAATTCGCATTCTTATCCAATATAAACTGTAATTCATCTTGTTTATTATCTAATAGTTTTGTTTGAATATCTTGTTGATTTTGTTTTTCCTTTTGTTTATTGTTGGTACTCAAATTTAGTTTTTTATTCCAAGAAAAATCTAATGTTAATTCTTTGTCATCCTCAAACATATTATTTGTATCTTGAAATGTTTTAGATTTTTTTATATTTGAATCATGAAAACCGTTTTCGTGTTCTGATGTTTTTATATTTGTTTGTGAAAATATTATGTCATCTGAGTCGATACTTAATCGATCATAATATTTTCGTTCAGTACGTTTAATGCTTTTATCTGTAATGAAATTAAAACAAAATTTGATATTAAAATTCAACGATTTTTAAAGATTTAACAAAATCATAAAATTTTTTACATTAACAAATTCAATTGAAGCTATCTACGAGACCAGAGGTGAGAGATAGAGTTTAGATAATATTTCAATAATTTGCTTTTGTATTTAAAATTTGGATCAGATTTTTGTAGTGATAAACGTACAGTAAATAATAAAAATAACAAGTCCTCTAAACAAATTATATAATTTAATATAGATATTGGCCTGTGCCTCAATGATTTTAGTTTTTTATGTAGTACACACTTTTTCATGAATTGAATTTAATGCGATAGACGATGTCACCTAATTTTATGTTACAAAATTTGAGTTTCGTCACCGTTATTATATATTTATATATAGGTAAATATTTCAAACAGCAATTGAAATTTAGCGACGAGTCTCGGAAAGCACGTTTTCCCTTACTTAAGATTTTAAATTGTCTAAAAATAAACAATTTGTATGTTTGCAACAAAATAAAACCAAAAAGTTTTTCTAAACTTTTTTTCATTTGTTCAAAAATCTTTTATTTACCTTACAAATATAATAAATCCTTTTTAAAAGTGTCTGCAACCCATAATGTACAAATTTTATCTAAAACAGAATAAATACAATAAAAATGTTCGCCGATTTTTCTCAAAGGTTTTAAAACAAAATGGAAAATTCAAAATTGTGTACAATGTAAATTTTTTATTCTTTTCAAGTCACGTGCTTTTATTAATATTGATTTATTTTTACACATATACATATTATATAGTGTAAAGTATAGACGTAAATCTCATAAAGCATATGTATTTATAATAACTCACATTATACAAATGTAGGTATAGAAATAACGTACATTAGATATATGCATGTACACACATAAACATAAAATGAAAAATTTTTGACGTGGGTACACATTAAACCTGGTGATGACGCCATGAGAATGCCACTTTTAAAAGTTTCAGAAAATATAAAATTAAACATAGTTAATGACGTCATTTTTATGTATACATATATATACATACATATTTAAAAATCATGGTGACAATAATTGTCCAGAAGTAAATCTAGAAACAATAAATAATATAAAAACTATGCTCTTTGTTTCGGTTTCCACCTATTTAAAAGTTTGTTAAGATTTACGTTTGTTTGTACTGTGAAATGAATAAAATGTAAAGAATATTTTTTTTTTATAGAAAATCTGGACTCGCAGATATTATTTAATTTATCCAAAAAAATGTTATAAAGCTATATTCATGGTAATTACCTTTATTATTGATATGTAAACCGACTAAAAATTTCACATGTTTTCATATATTGCTACAATTGAAAATACCATCAAAATCTGACGTGATCAGCACACAATCGATCGCAATATGTATTGTCTAGTTAAGTGAAAGTGTCACAGAATATTGCATAAATGCCTGTTAAATACTTCTTTTCAATTTTGGGCATTATAGTAAGCTTATAGTTAAAATGCCATGCCTTTTACTGTATTTCAAAGACTGCATAAATGATTCATCCCAAATATATGCAATTTTTTAAATATATTCGAAAATGAATGAAAGTAATTTTAATAATGAAGTACATCGCTACGTTGTTTTTAAAAGCAGTATTTTCACTTGTTGAAGGGAAGAGTGCTACATTACAAACCATTGGTTTGACCCAACTTTATTTTTGTGAATATCAGGGCTCGTAAACAACACTTTTACTAAGGACCGACTTTACATATTTGAATTAACCTCAGAAATTTATTTATGAAATTGCTTGAAATTTAATATTTCAATTCTGGTTAATAAAGAAATAAAATAAAAAAATTTGCAGGGAAGTCGGATCACGGAAAATGAATCTATATTAAAAACATTTCATTTTTGTAGGTAAATCAAATAAACCCTATTTTCCATATTTCATGGAATTTGCGATTCAAATACGATAGATTATGTACATCTACACACAAGGAATGTACTATATCCATAAAAAACACATAAATATAATAATGAAATACTTAGGGACATGAAACTAAGTTTACCCAAATTTTTCCACAATTATTAAATTATATTAAAATCATTCATATAATATGTGTACGTGTATGTATCTACGAGTATATAACAGATTTTTTATTTTAAAGAAAATATCAACTCAGCAAAAAAACATATTTCATAATTACCGACGTTACACAACAAATAATGCAATTGACATTTCCTTAATATAACAGTATTTGTTGCAAATAACCGCACGTTACTTTTTTCATGTCACAATACTATTTTAATACTACGTAAAATTTTTTGCATTCATCGACAAAACGTTTATTGTAAATAAAAGTCGGATTTTACAAAACAATTTTCCGAAAAGCAATTCATTCTGTAATGTTGACATATTGTAAATAAAAGACTCAAAATATTACAAAACAAGTCAATTTTTCAATGTGTATGAAAAGATGCATTTTTTTATAATCTGCTGAGAGATTTATTACATTCCTTGTATTCTATATTTATGTATGCTATTTTTAGTACATATTGAGTTTTTCTGATATTTCAATAAATCGATTATTTATATCACTTCGAAGCTTGGAAAAAGATATAGGTGTACCTTTACGTAATACAATAGATAATAAATGATTTTAAATTGACATTCATTGAATAATAGTTTTGCATAAAAAGCAAAAATAACTTGTTTTTTTCTATAATTTTTCTCAATTTCACCGACAATTTATTTTGTAATTTAAAAAATGAATCTAAAACCTCAACAAGGTCTAACATTCTCGGGACGGAAGAAGAAAACTATTTCGAACAATTTTTGTAAGAATCTCATATGATTTGTATATCAATAGTTAGTGCGATAGCTTGTCAATCAATCACGCTATGAAAAATTAAGTTTTATGTAATATGAGTATTTCGAGTAACTTCAAACTCTTCAAGTAAAAACAAAGCTATAGCACTCACAAATGCTTTTCATTTTTAACTTTTCTACATCACAAATAACAAATTTTTTGATTTTTCAAATTAGAACGTTTTTCAATTTTTAATTGTTGACCAATAAAAGTAAATTTAAAGAGTTTTTGGTGTTGACTGTTAGCAAAATATTTTTAAAATCGAACATATTTTAGGTATTTGAAATTTTCCTGCGGAAAGCTTACCTGAAATTTTATTTAAAAACTTCAGTTTAGAAAAATTTTAATTGAAATGTCAAAATACAATCACATTATTTTATTGGTTTTTTTTCTTTACAAAACTCTTCTTAAAAAAACATAACACAAAAAATTGAATTAAAACTTTTCAGAGAAAACAACACCAATATTTTTTGAAACGAGAAGAAATAGAGTTGACAGTGGGAACTTTGCGATATCCGTACGAATGTGTTATCCTATGTGCGAATAAATATGTCATAGCTGACTGTAGGACAGATTAAATTGCCCTATAGCCATATTAATTTATGCAAAATTTCAGTACTGTGTTTTCCATATTTTTTAAGATATGGCTATTATTGAACTATTGAAGTTGCTACCAAAAACAGCCAAGTAATTTTGACGACTTTTATCAAACACATTGGTCCCACTTATATATTTGCTTGTGTAAATTTCAATATCACAGCTTTTCTATATAGTTTCTAAGATATCTCTAAGTTAATAAATTTCAAAATGATGGTATTTCTAAGATAATTTTTCACTTTGATATTTATTTTTAAGTACCCCACTTAAGGCATTGATTCATTGTACATAAATATGTATATTCTTTCACAATATTGATTTTCTCGTCAAAATATGTGCATATGAACTGTTACATATTGTTTAAAACTCATAAACGGGATTGCTTATTAGTACTATATTACTTTGAATATTAAGAATTTAAAGAAAATTTAAAGAAAATTGAATTTAAAGAAAATAATAAAACTATTTTCCTTATATGCATATGTCACTAGAAGTGTGCAGTCCTAATAAATTTTGTCACAAGAATCTTCAATCATAAATTACAAATTTAGCACAAATGGGTAGTTATGTGAAAACCCTGATTATGTCTATCTTTCAGAAGTTTAATTTTCCAATGAACAGCCTAAGAGAATACATACGGATTTCTTTTTTCAAATTTCTACCTTTCATTAAAGATCACAACCAATGTCTTCCTTTTAAGTTACAAATATAACAAAGGTGTTTCCCAAAAAAAATTTTTTCTTGTTATAGTTTTTGCGATTCTTTTCACGTTTTGGAATATTTATTGGCTACAATAATGCTGATTGATTATTTTACTTTCTTAGTGTTTTTTTTTTTCTTTTTTAGGAACGTGTACATCTCATGGTCAAAGTAGAGTATAAATTATTGTCAAAAATCTTGTGTGGAAAACAATCGATAGTCCTATTGAAAATTTCTACCTAAATGTTCAATTTTTGTATAAGATTACATTATTAGGAAATAAAGATTCTCCCAAACCGATTGTCTAAATTTTCTATAATATTCTAAAGATTTCTATTATTTTTATGAAACAACTTCTTCTAAATGTTATAACTTTTAATGAAAAAACTTAGAGATAAACCCAAGCTAATTTTAATTGACAATTAGTTTAAACTTTCAGGAGACTTCAATAAATCCAATTATACTACAGAAAAAAGCCCGGCAAAAATAGTTTATCATGTCAACTTTAGCATACCCGTTCGAAAATATTATCCTACGGGCAAACAAATATGGTTCAGCTGACTATGGGGCACTATGACTTTAATTACACTTGTTTTGTTTTATAAGAAATTAAATAAATTATCTAGGTTTTATTGAGCCTTTTCTATGGCACCATTTACTGGGGAAATATGGAATAAAAATCACGGAGCAAAGAATTTATATCACCTTTTGAACACACGTTCGCACAGAAATAAGAGTTGTCGTATTGCCACTTCAGTTTATGCAAAATTTCAGTACTATATTTTCAGCTACCCAATAATATATTTAATTATTCGAAATTTTGATCGTACAGCTTCAATAATATCTGCGATAGTATATCTAAGTATAGCCAAATAACTTTTGAAATTGTAGAGGAGCTTCCCAAAATACTAAATAAGGCTCCGGTGTTTTCGATTATATATCATTTATATATATCATTATATTTTAAAACTTGGTGAGCATAGATCAATTAGTTTTTGAGTTATCATTAAGATGGAGGAACCGACGTACAGACATGCAAACAGACAGACATTGTTAAATTGACTCAGAATTGCACACTGATCAAAAATACACACTTATGTCTATTTCTCAAATCATTATTTATGAGCATTACATAAATAATGGTCTGAGAGCATATGGTAAGACGAATTTATAACACCCTTCGAACATGCGTTCGAATGGTGTTCTAACTCTGTTTCGAAACGGAGTTAGAATTGAAATATGTCCAATTATTTACTCCTGGGTCAGAAAAAATCCTGCTCTCTAATCAGCGGCGGAAGGAGGGGAAGCGGAAATCTAAAATGGAAGAAAGGGTGGAGAGAATTTAAAGAATGTCTTGAAGTTGAAAAACAAAATTTCAAGCTGTGCAGAATAGCTAAATAATTTATATTAAAAAACCATTCTGTGAGCAAATAAAATGAATTATTATGACTGAATAGATTATGGCGTTATTTATTTTTATAAAAAAAACGCGCTGTGTAAAGAAAGAGAAAGTTGATATTCATGTTTATTTTACACGTATTATCAAATTTTAATTTTGTTTTATATTTTAAATATTGTAATTAAAAAATTATGTTTTATATTCGTTTTAATTTTTAGTTTATATTTTATGTTGCATATCAAAAATATGCACCTTAATCCATATAAACTGCATATTGAGTTCCGTTTTTCTTTAGCATTTTTATAGCTAAAAATACGTGATTGTAAATTTGTTCTTGGTGATATGTCAAGCAATATGTTGGCCACAAATGATAAAAATTTCTATAATTGAAATATTTATATGTATGTTTAAAACATCTTTTGTTTTCTAATAAATACCCATTGTCCTTTTAAAGACCGATCAAATTTTTATGAAGTTAAAAAGACGTACCTGCTATACAAGAAGCTCCCGTTGTAGAGCCGGCTTTGGAGTAATTGATATCCTTAACTTCGTCATTAATAGGATTTTAAATTATTATTGAGACACACGAACCAACAGACAAAGCTAAATCAACTTACACTCCGACGCTGATCCAAAAAAAAAAAGATGTACTTGTGTCTACACCTGACGTTTAGTTCATAGCGTTACGAATGAAATTTATGATACTCTTCGAACAATCATTCGTACCGGTATAAACTCTGTTATATTCTTACTTCAGCAACTGCAATAAAAACTTTATAAATTGTGTATGTTCAAAATATAAAATGCTTCCTTTGTTATGTTCTTTGTGAATTATATAAAGTACTTACAGAAACATAAAAAAACTGTAATAAGTACAATACACAGTAATTAAAACTTGAGGCAATCGACCAAAGTTCATATTCTCTCTCTTTTCTTAATCATATTTGTACATAAACTATTTGCTTCGTGTAACTTGTAGGAAAAACCCTAGGGTATTTTAATTCGCTTAATTTTAAATATTACTTTATTCCTTTTTAATAAGTCCGGTCATGCAACCAACAAATCAAGCTGCCTTTTCTAAAAACAAAACATTATAAAAACGAAGGAAAAAAACGCTCCTTAAATTATTTATACGGGATTTATTGCACACAGTCTTGTCAGATTAATGAGGTGATGAGTAGTAAAAAGGACGTAATAAAGTATTATCATTATATTTATATGAAGGGGGTATAACTTGATGTTATGTAAGTTTGTATATTATGATCTTCTTAAGGATGAGTAATTAAAAAAAGAATATAAGTACATAGACATACACAAACAAAAATATAATATTTGCTTTTGCAATTATTTTAATTATAAAGAAACAAAGCTATCAGTTTTTATTACTTTTGATCAAATAAATTACTTAAAAATACAACAATAATTAATGTAAGAAAATTAAAAATGAGTAAAAGTTAACTTCGTTATTAAATTGACATTGCACTAATATTAATGTGTTTACTTATTTGTTAACTTGTATGTGTGCAGAAGAAAGATAAAGTAAAATGAGAAAAGTATTAAAGAATTTCTAAAAGGGTTAAACTTTTTCTTTAAAAGCAGAATGTAGTTATTTTTAGGGCCGGATTGCATAAAATAAGGAGGATTATGTGATGATAGCAAATTTTACAAGTTAAGTTTTCGGCAGGAATGCGTTGCATCAACCTAGGAAATCAACTTTTCGAAAGATGTCTATGTGTTTGCCTATGCATCTGAGATTACTTTGAGAACGGGAAGGTTTGATCAGCTTTTAAAGTATTTCATACTTAAGAAACAAAAATTATACTATGGGCCGAATATACATTTCTCACTATTTTTATAACTCACTCAACTTTTTAAGGAAATCAGTAAGGGTTTTTTTATTATGGGTAAATTTGCATTTTTGCTCATGTGTGCAGAAATAGTGAACCAATTTCCTTGAAATTAAATTTTTTCAAAAATATCAAAGAACTAATTTTACATTTTTTACCATTTCTGAGAAACTCTTTGACTGAGTTTCTTGAGATTAATTAATGACGAAACTTACTAGGTAATATTGCAGGAAAGTCATATCACAGAAAACGAACTTCAATTACGAACCGAAATTAAAGATTTTTCTAGATACGCAAGCTTTTTATCTTTAATACTCGTATTACTTGAAATAAATGCTTAAAAGGCATTTTCATAATTTCATGGGACATTTCAACAGTGCGTTCGGTTGTATGCTGGCCACATTAAACTTTTTTTAATTTAATTCTTCTTATTTCTTTTTATAATACAATAAGGATTTTCAGATAAGAAGAATACATGGCACATATACAACTTAAAAAAATGGTTTTGTTCTAATTCTTAAGATCTGAAGTTCTAACAAAAGGGTTGAAGCTCTTAAAATCGATGTGGCTTATGTAGAGCTGAGAAAAGGATTTAAAAATGTGGAAAAAAAATATCGAAATTTTTTCTTTTTATAAAATATAATTATGATAAAATGGCTAATTTTGTATTAATTTGAAATTGAAACAAACGTTTATAACGAAACCAAAAGCAATAAATTTTCATTAAATATTTTAATTTTGGAAAGAAGAATATTTTCCAGAAAAAAAATAAAGTCAACTCAAAACCTTTTAAAATTATAAAATTAAGTTCAAAGATTGCTTACAATTTAGTTTTCGTTTCACTTTTAAACTTTTATTCTATTACAACTTTTATTCTATTACAACTCGAAATATCAAGAGTAAAATCTGTTAAAGTGTTATATCTTCAAGCTGTCCTTTTTCTACCTGCAAAATCGATTAAATAAGCGAACTAGACTGATTTTTCAAATTTGGTAGTCGTTTTTGTGGTCTTCACAAGGAATCTCTATCACATTTAGAAATCTTTAACTGTTTAAGTCTGATTCCTTCCATTTCTTGTGGCTCACGCGACTATCTTCCAGAAATATTTTAGAACAAAAATTTCCAAACTTCGAAAAACTATTTTTCGTAGACTATATATTTTTAAATAAATTTTGTTCCAAATAATATTAGTAGGACCAGCACTCGACTTCTAGTTATAAAGTTGCAGTTTTTAGTCACAAAGTAGCAGATTAATATATTTGCTTTCCAAATATTTTCTATATTATGTCTTATCAAATCAAATTGTCTAAAAATTGCCGTTTCCGAAAACACCTTTTAGCATTTCAATACCTTAATTACTACAATAAAATCAAAAATAAATACAGTTAAGTCAACCAATAACGTAGCATTTTTCTCTTCAAAAAGTGAAAATACTGCTAGATACTGCTAGATTTTAAATTCAATTTACTAATGTACATAGTACGTTATATTTAATTACATTATACTTGAATTAAGTTTAATCGATATACATTCATACGAATTTATGTATAAAACTATTGTATATTTTTAAAATTAGTAAAAAAAGTTGAAAAAGAGAACTGTTGATGATATGGCATTTTACAGTTTCAGAAATATGAGGTGCCGAAAATTCAAATTTTGGAAATTAAAATTACCAATTCATTTCTGCGTTTGCAGTATTTAAAAAATGTTTGTGGTTTCGCTACAATAAATATTCAAAAAACTGCATTTTTGGAACTTTAAGGTGTCATTATTTTTAGAGGAGACGGGATCGGCAAAAATTTTCTTCTAAAGATATAAGCTTCTAATAAAGATCTATGGATATATAAAATTTTAGCTTTAGAGTAAAATTTCTTAAAGGGTGTAAAAATTTTGTAAACGGGCACACGGACGGACGTAAATTTTGTGTCATATAATATAAACTTTTGTGTATACACATCTGTTTCATTTGTAAACGAGAATAAGTAGACTTACTTCCGTTAACTTTGTGATACTTGTACGATTGAGTGACGCTAAAGGTTGCATGATTTATAGCACGTGTTGTTTTTTAAATGGCGGCCTTATTGAAAATCAAAAAAGATGATAAAAAAAAAATCTTTAAGTAAAATCTTAAGCCAATTAACTTCCTGTTAAAATTTTCATCATTACCAAATTTCAATTGGCAACAATTTCCGAAAACATACCGCGCATAATTAAAATTTTTATCGTTTAAGATAAACAGAAGTCTTAAGATATTACAATGAGTGCCTTGGACCTATATACACAGCGGATCGATAAATGAAGTTGATACTCTAAACAGTTTATAAAAATTTTAAAATTTTGTGTTTTTTACCATTTAAGGGTGTTCTAGTCAGTTCTAAAAAATAGCGCACATATTTTTGAATCGAATAATTGCAAATTTAATGCCAACTTTTATGTATCTACAATATTTTTTGCTTGATTTCTATATTTTACAAAAAAATAGGAAACCGTCCCTATTCTTTTGTTCTCATCAAATTCAAAATCAATAAAATTTTTTTTTAAATTGTTTGATGTCATGAGACTGCTTGAAATGTTGAAGAGGACAGCTTCAAATATGATAAGAATCTAAAATAAATTTATTCAAAAGCTTTTAAAATCTCTTACTCCCTAACAATGAATATATATACAATTTCCATCCACCTATAGTTCATAAAACAAATGTATTATTCCTAGAATCTTTGAATTTATACCGACTATAGTTTTAGTATTTGGTGAGGTAAGAATCTATTTTTACTTTTAATAGATCTTTTGCTGGATTTCTGCTGGTATTTAATTTATTTATTTATTTAATCGACAGCAAAATGAAGATATACCTTTGAAGGATATATTGAAAATGGAATGGTTGAAAGCAAAATCCTGTATACCTAGATATTTGAAATCCTCAGAGATTTTTATGCAATAAAATGCTAAGCATGCAAATATTTTGCTTTATATTTACATAATGTCTAAAGTAAAGTGCACTACATTCCTATTGAGTGCTATGAGTTCTTCGTTTTTATTTAAAACGAAAATTTTATATTCGTATTGAAAAAAAAATTATAGTGAGATTAGATTTTTCTATAGTTCACTTTAGAAAATAGAACTACAATAATCATTATATTTAAAACTTAACAATATTAATCAATGCGTTTGAAGATTATGACTTACACTACAAATATTATTTAGCTATAGTTTAAAGTTCTTGCTAAATCAACAAAGCATTTGTTAACACAGTGGCCTAATTTAACATTTCTTACTCATTTGAGATTACTGGTAATAAATGTAAGATTAAGAACAGTCAAAAATTTTAAAATCATTACTTTTACGATAAAACGATTGTTTATTATCAAGAATCTGTATAAATAACTTCACAACGGACTACGAGAGGGACCTCATGGAATTTTACATATCAAATTTAGCGAATATAGACAATTTTGCTTTTCTCCCTAATGTCTAGAAATTGTTGAATACAAAACATGTTTATGATTCCTCTTTTCATATTTAATTCATTAATATGCATCTGATCGACTTCTGAAAAAATTTGAGAAAATTGATTTCAATGGAAGTTGTAATAAAAAAGCACTCGTTATCATAACCATGGCAGTATAACATTTTTTTTTTCACATACTGTCTTAAGTCTTTCTGGGTAAAAGTTGCCACAACGTTAAGTCTTATACAAGGTCAACGAGAGTTATACGAGTGTTAACAGGAGTTTAGGTACTTTTAAAAAATTTTGACAATCTTTTTGATTCCGATTTTATTAAAATTATTTTATTTTTTTACCAAAAATTAAAAATGTGGAAAAAATCTACATTGTCAACACGCACAATCAACCATAATATGTTTTGTTTTTTGTGTAAGTGAATTTCTTTTTAAAAATTTAAGTGCTAGTTTCAAATTTTAAAAAAACTAAATAGCCTTCTAGTTAATGTACATACCTCTTAAAAATTAAATTTGACTCCCAACAGAGTTCATATTCATACAAGTTTCCCGAAAAGCTTGCTAACTTCTTTCTTGGAACTCAGGTGCTAAATAACTAGAAATCTTTTCAATTGATTTAAAAACTATCACGAACGTAAAACCTGTTTCCGAGCCAAAATATTTCTAACATCTTATTTCTTCATTGACTGAAGAACCAGCATTGAAACTACGAATTTCAAAGAAATCCGCTGATTGTGTCTTTTAATATGGCCAAATATTTAAAACGTTTTCTTTAGAATGAAATCCCAACAAATGTTATTTATTTATGTTTGTCTATCACTTTCATTGAAAAACTTGACATTAGAAATTTTGATTCCATTTCGATACCACCTTTGTTGTACTCAATGTGGTAGGAAGGTGTATGAAAAGATATGAAGAAATTTAGGCAATACAAAAGAAACTTAGAAATACTATTAAAAAGAATACGCAATGGAATAGAGAAACAGGAAATAAGATTTGGTATTTCCTTTTTATTTCATTATCCTTTGAGTGCGATAAATTCTCTCATCATGTCAATGTTGTATTATTGTATACTATTTGGAGGGATTCCAAAAGAATTATTAAAAAAAACATAAAAAGTAAAACAAAGTTATTTTAAGAATCTCACAGTCAATAATGAATATTGAAAATGACTATACAATAATAAAGCAAAAGCAAAGCCAATTACAGCTTATTAAAATGAAAACCATTTTTCTTCCATGAAAATTTTGTATAAAGTTTTGATTGAAAATATAAGCTTTTCAATCAACATTCAACAGTACAGTATAAAATGTGTTAGCAATATTTGCATACTGAATATTGTCGATTCCCAGAATTATAAACAACTTCACATTCATACTTGAGGTACTCATATTAATCATAAAGCAAATTTTTGCTTTTATTACCATGACCATCCCCAAAGTTTCTTAAAAATAATTTATATATTCGAATGTCACTCATTCAGTTTTTCTTGTACATTGTGCTATCACTACAAAAACGATTACAGGCTGGCTTTAGAAGTGAACTATTGATTTTATTTTATAAAAACGCTACAATTTCGCTTTCAAATCTTCTTTTTAAATTAAATTTTGTTAGAAAATGGAAAATATTTGAATTATTCCATTTAAAGTTATACAAAATTTTTTAATACAGGCATTGAACTAAAGCAGTATAATATTTCAACACTAGGACTTTCTTATTTTAATGGTGAAAATTCTTTGAAAATTATTGTGTTTCTTTTTTATTTAATTAAATTTTTCAGCGTTTTTTGTCCAAGAAAAACCTCACAAGTGCGAGGCTAATATAGAAACAAACTCTAGTATACAATAAAAAAATATCCAAAAATTCTATAACAAAAAATTTCCAACGTGTGCTTTTCTACTCGTCCAACTTTTTTCTTACAAATATAAAATAGATATAGGCAAATATATAAATTTTTTTTTGAAATATAAAAACTGCAAGAAGGTATAGAATTTAAAATTCAATGGAATTAAAAGTTTAAATCTTCGGCATCTTTTCATGAAAGCAGAAGTTTTTTGTACTTTTTTGCTTCGTCGTCATAATTTTTTTTTTGTGTTTCACTTAATTAAAATTTTTTTTGTTAAAATCAATTAAGACTAGATGCTTGAGAGGCGAAATTCAAGTTAAGAACAGAATATTTAAAAGAACGTTCGCAAAAAACTACTTTGCATACAAATTAAACAAATAGGAAATTTAATTTCCAAAAACATCCTGCTTCCTCAAAAGAGATGAAATATTTTGTGTTGTTTGAGCGAGCGGTGGTTACCCAAAAATAAATTATTGTGTTTTTTTAATTTTATATCTTAAATGATATCTATAACAAAAATAAATTATCTTATCCGTATTGAGAAAATTGAAAACTTCTAAGGATTATGCCATTTCTAATTTGTTCTAATCCGATTTGGTCGAGTACATAACAGATACATATGGTGAGAATAAACATGTACATATGTACTTATATATAATATGAATGTATAGCCATTCATCGTCAATTTTTATAACAAATTATTTATATTTTGAAAATTAAGCGTTATACTTGTAATATAAGTTTATGATTGCTTTATGAAAAAAAAATTGTGTTCGCAAGATTATTTAATGATTTTAGCTGTTCTTAATTGACCAGTTCTTATTTTCAATTTTGGAAAATTTAAAAAAATATAGAGAAATTTGAATTGTTTTTTTTCTCGTAACATTACAATTTAAAATGCGACCTAAAACTTTTAGATTAATTGGTATCACTAGCATAATGAATTCGTAATATTTTTCGAAAGGGACTAGGAAATCTTTTGTATGAATTTATTTTGTGTTATAACAAATTTTAATAAAAAGCCACTCGAAGCCAAGTACGACAAAGAAAATGTTTGATGGAATAAAAATTGTAAACCTGTGTAACTGCTTATAAATCCTCCTCTCAAAGAAAGTTGGATTCATATTTTATCGGTGATTTTGTTTTAAAAAAATTTAAAAAACTATAGAGCTGAATTTGAAATTGAGCCGTATTAAGTAAATTTATTTGTGTTTGATCAATAAAATGATGTAAATCAAAAATTTTTATTTTCAACATCTTAAAGCTTGTAGTATAAAATTAATCTAAAACTCATTTTATGAAATCCGACATTTTAAAATTTTAGCACAATTTATAGGCAACTGAAATTTCAATGATATTATTAAATTTACTAAAACAATTTAACTGTTATAATTAAATTATTAGTTAATTAAGAATTTTTAACAAAATTATGACATTCACGCAGTTGTCATCCGGTTTTAAATTTATTCTGTAATTCTTCATTTCTTTGCCAAAACAAATGGAAAACTTGAATTTTGCATCACTATTTAAGTTTAATATTAAAAATTATTTCGAAATATAATAATGTGATTTATATATATAGACATATATACATATTTATGTATATTAGCATTTATAACAAAAAATATAGCATCATTATAACAAAATTTTTCCAGTACAAAACTTGATACTCTCCCACATTATTTCGTAATAAAACATAAAAACATTTTAAAAATTTCAAATGAATTTCATCATGTAAAAAAAATTTATTAGATTTTGTAAATTTTATTCTTAAACAAGAATTTTAAAAAAAATACAACTTTTTTGTGGTTTCCAAAAGCAAGAAACACAAAAAAACCTTACCTTTATTTTTGTAGCCATAATCCTTATTGTTTCCAGTGATTTTTGATGTATTGTTACTGTTATTTAACGAATTAAAAAAGTTCGCTGCACCTGTTCTTTTTAAAATCCAATACATTTTGTATTTTGATTTAATTTTTATGTGTTGCAAAAAAGATCCGCATAATGCATAGTTCGATCATAGCAATAGATGGTTTCGTAGCAAATTTTTTTGAATTTTCTCAAATGAAAAATAATTAATAATTTTTAAACAGAAGTACACAAATTTTAAAATAAAGGAATTTTTTTATTTTCTATTTCATTTTTGACTTCTACGAAAAATTTAATTTTCTGTTTGGGCATGTTTTGTTACCGAAAGTAATAAAAAACCAAAGTTACAATATTGGCAAATTTTTAAATTTTTAATTTTTTTTTTCAATATTTTGTAAGCAACTGTCTACGTTCACAGTTTTTGTGCCTCTATTAGAAGTTCATCTTGTGATACTTTTAAACTGTAATTTACAAAAAAAACTTCCTGTACATTGTCCGCTTGATTATTTTTAACAAAATTTAAAATACAACTAAGTTCATAATCAAATTGTTTAGATATTTAAAAACAAGACAAAACAAGAAAAAAAAAGCGAGTTAGCGGATTCAATGAAAATTTTATCCTTAATAAAATATTCTATGTAACATAAAATTTCATTTTTTCATTCTTTTCTTTCTCTTTCTTTCGAATTTTCGAAATTTCATTAAAAGAATATTTTGTGTGTTTCCTTTTTAAATTTTCTATACATTTAAAAATTCAAGCTAAACAAATAAAATTTTCCTTTAAATGAGCGAACAAAAAAAAATAGAAGAAAAATTCACTATAAAAATAAATTTCGAAATTTTCGAAATTTTAAAATTATTCTTAAAGAATATAAAAATATTCTTTTTCATAATAATGTTGACGTAGATAGACAATTTATGTATTTTTGTACGTGTTCTTGTTATATAGAATATCGTACTCAGTATATAGTGAGTCGGTTTTGGTTTTGCTTCTCTTAAACCGCTCTGTAAAAGAAATTGTGTTCAAAGTGTAAGTGGGAAATATTTTATTCATAATTAAGGAAATGTTGTGCACTTCTCAATCATAATTCTCTTTTTTTTTTTGTTTCTAAGAAATCTACATCATAAAGTCATTATCTATAATAAGGATAACCTACTTTGATATCATATTATTCTAGTAATAAATAATTTTATATAGTATAGAATATGAGAATGTTAAAACGTGTACAATATGATTTGGAAATTTGTTTGTAAAATTCATAAGATTGTTATTTTTTAAGATTGTGTTCTATTACGGAATAATGTACCTAAATGTGCGAATGGAAATAAAACAAATGTTGTATCTATATGAATGTATTCAAGTGGAGGAGGGGATTAAATGTTCTTCGAAAGGAAAACTGTTTATTTTTATGTTTTGTATGCGAAAAATGTATAACATCGATGTGTCGAGAAAAAAAAACTGTAAGTAAAGGTTCTATTTTGTGAATGAACTCAAAAATAGAAACCTTTTATTTTGTATATAGTTATTATTATAGCTTTTAATCGGTTATAACAATAAATATTCTAACATGCATTTGTAATATTGAATTACTTTTGAATTTTATAGGTAGCATGTACTTAAGACATACTATTACATATGTATGCACATGTGTGTATTGTATTAAGTAAGAAATAGCTATAAATTTTTGCCTTTGAATAAAAAATTAATTGTAAATAATTTTATCAATTGAGTTTTAGTTAAAACGTGAATACTAGCATATTGCATATATGTATATACATATATACATATAATATACCCATATTCGTTTATTTGCATACATAACGTGTGTGTTTAAGTATGCAAATATGAGTATACTATGTATCAAGAGCTTGAGATTCGCAATTTATCTTATTCAATTAAAATAAGAATTTAATTTATATTTCAACCAAGTTCTATTCAAGAGAAGGCACTTTTTATTAATCGTCTGTAACTTACATATATAGATACATAAGAAAATTATAATTGCCGATGGTATATGGAAAAAAAATGTCACCATTTATTAATATTGTACAAGCACGAGGCTCTTGAATGATTCGATTTTAAAAAGTTACAAATTCATTTTTAATGTGAAAGCAAACCAACTTTCTCGAACCTACTACCTACTTATTATACCTACTTATTTCATCTTTGTTTTGGCACAAAAAATTATTTTAATGTAATAAATCAGAAAATTAAGAACAATATTTTTTTTAATCGAGCACATTGCATATAATAAGAGAGTCATCGAACACATATCGAGTTTTTAATGAAAATGCGCTTCTCTGCGTTAGTGAACTCCAAAGAACTAACTTCAGCAACGTATATTATTTGATTTTACAAAAAAATTTTATTTATAAGAGCTTTTAACTTAAGTCTGAACACCAAAATTTACTTGAACAGCAGATATATAAGGACCAGCTAAAGAAAATTTATAGGGAACAATTAGAGTTTCAGGAACTAAAATTATTCTCTACAAAAGTTATAGTGAGAAAAAATATAAATTTAGAACCATATCGATCTACCGATTAGGAAAATATCAAATTTTCCTACAACTTTACCTTATATCACAAACCAACTTATTGAAAAAGACATTAAAAATTTCAAACTCTTTTTAGAGTAGCCTCGTAAAACTTTTCTAGTACATTTCTAAAGCATTTTTAAATGGAATTGGATTTATTTAAGACGCGGTCGATTGTATGCTGTTCACATCAATTTTTTTTATCAATATATTTGATTTATTCTACTAATTCGCAATGGAAAACAAAAATTAATAAAATACAATAAATTTAATATTATTTTTTGTTGATTGGGATTTTCAAGTTTTACTTCATAAAAAAGTATGAGAAATTTTGATTTGTTTCTTACAATTATTAAGGATATTTTACTCGAAAATCATATTTTAATGTTACTGTCAAGTAAATCGATTTATCAAGATTTTCTTTTTATTGCTTTTTGTTATTTTTTATGAATAATTGTTTAAAAATTATTGATAAGATAAATTAATAACAAAATTACATTCACTAAACAATAATTTTTCAGAGAAATACTGGAAAAATCATGGAGTTAAGATTTAAAATATACTCGAGATTGTCAGCAAAAAATCCTTTTGCAAATATTCTCAATGTCGCTATTTAAATTTAAATTTTTAAATTGAAATTAATACACAATTTTTGAAATTAATGGTAGCTATACCAAGTTTTGTGATCACAATTTGCAAAGCAATTATCGTTCTTACGAGTATATAATATATTTTTGCTCTTGTGGAAAAAGCATTCATAATATGTGATGTAAATGATTTTCAGTAATTTTTTTGTACTAAAATCATCTACAAAACGAAATTCAACAACAAAACATTAAAAGCTAGTTGTACAATTTCAGTTACTTATTTCAAATAGCAATAAAATACAACTAGTAGTAAAACCTTTAGTTGACATGATGTTCAAATATGTAAAACCGGCAACAGTAATATGACAAAGGCCATTTTGTCGGTATGAAGAACTTCAAAATATATTAAAATTGCAAAAATCCCGAATTTAATTCAAATATATATGCTATTTGGAAATTAATTAGACGAACCGTTGCCTCAGCAGTAAAAGCTGAATAATAGAAATCTTGCTAGACCAATACAAAAATGCGCTTCTTTAATATTTCCAGTGACATTCAATATCAAGACAATATCTTCTTTTTTTATATGAGCAATACGGTTGATAAAATTTGACTTTACAAAATTTTATGCTCCAAAAGTTGCGTTGTTCTCAAGTATTAAGTCAAAAATGTCTAAACATTTGTGGGAATACTGATAATGAACTTAAATAATCACTTCACACCTAAATTTCTCACGAAAATCACTCAAAAAAAAATTCAAAATTGTGTTTTTCAATTAATCAACAACTACCATAAAATTATTCCATAACATCTATAAATTTGCTTCTTCTTTGCATAAATTTTATTCTTATAGTGGGCATATTGAAAATAACGATAAAATATCACGAAATTGTCTTATCTTTAATTTCATAAATTTTAAATAAATTAACATTTAAGGAAAACCAAAATTTTTACTTGATTCCATACACACAAAAGCATAATTGATAAATGATAAAGAAATTATTTTAGAAAATACCAAATTGGTAAAGCCATGAAACCATTAAACAATTCAAACACTTTAATAATCTTTTTAAAGAAAATAACACCAATTAATGATTACTTTTATATAACAAAATCTTCTAAGCGTTCATAAGCATTTAACATTATCGCTAATGACTAACTTTCATATTGGTCCAAAGAATAAGAAACAGAGGAAAAAAAATATTCAAATCACAATCTATCATATTTTAGCTTCATTAACCTTAATCTCTAATGATAAAAACACCAGATCAACATAATGATAAGAAATTTTCATAAAAGAACAAAAAATGTATAAAGGAAAAATTATTCATAGGCTTTTAAAAAATAATGTTAAATTTTACCATCTTATACTCAATTATATGCTTCGTCCTTTAAAGTGGTTGAATTTATTTTTGCTTTTGAAAAAGAATCTAAAAAATTTAGAAAAAATTTTACTACTATTTTTAAAGTTAAGATTTTGTGTAGAATAAGTAGACCAAATTATATATTATATTTTTACATATAATGATAGAGTGGAATAATATACCTAACCTTGAATATAGAGCAGTTCTGCCAAATAATTGCCTCAAAATAATTCGTCTTAAGTTTACACTTTCTCATAGAACATAATTTTAATGGAACTACAATTAAATGAGGCATCAAAAATCATACTGGGATTTATCTTAAGTCTCTTTAACAATTAATTTATTTGAGTTTGTTTATAGCGATGTTACATTAGTTTGATTATATTATTGAATTTCTTAAGATTTTTTGAAGTTCACATAAATTTCGCGCGGAAGAAACTTTGAAACTTTAAATTATAGAAAAATTACTTACTGAGTGTAACATTGTTTCATTGCCTGGATTTATTTGCATTCCGTGCAATAATAATTACAAATAAGAACAGTTTTGAAACTACTTAAAGCTTAATATTTGTTTTTGGTGGTGATTGCTTGCGAAAACTCTTTTCTTTTCTATTATTCAAAGAAAATGTCTGCATCCTTTATCTTGAATATTTTTAAGCTATTTTAACAATTTTCTTAAATATTCCATAAATGACTTTAAATGGCTTATTAAATTGAAAGTATTTCCAAAAAAAAAAGTTTGAAAAAGTTAGAAAAATGAAATTTAGTTTCAAGGAGTTTTTCTAACGACAGAAAATCTAAAATATTACGGTCAAATTTTGTATACTAAAATTTTACCTTAATGTATGCAAAAAGCATAAAAATCAAAATATAACAAAACAAACATTAAAAAATGGCGAAAATATTAAAAACAATCTTGTTCCATTCTCTCCCATAATCTTTTGTTATTTTTAGGTTTATTACAAGTGTGCTAGAATCATAAAGTTGTCTAAAATATCTACTGTATTACTGGTGAGCTCTGAAGGTGTAATTTTCTGGCATGAAAAATAAAATAAAATGATGAAGAAACTCAAAACTTTTGGGAAAACTTCCAGAAATTTTCTTCTTTTTTAATTGCCAAATATATTTAGATAAAATAAGTTTTTAAGAAAAAAAAATAATACTTTAAAACTTGTTAAAAAAGACGATTACTAGAGAGATTTTATTTTTTAAACTGTATATTTTTTAATCAAAGAAGATTATTTAATTTTATACTATTTCAAAGTTCAATATTTTTCGAATTTAATTTCTTCTAGAAAGCAATATTTAACATTATAGAATTTAATAATGAAATTTGTCCCGATTCTCTTTTGGAATAACTTTACTCTATAGATAGGTAGTATAACACAAAATGAACGAGATTTTTAATTCAACGGTATCAGATTATTCCTTCTATACATAAACAAATCAGAAACTATTGCCGGTTTAAGAAAGTAGAATGATATATTTCTATGATTTGGCCCGAAGATCATTGCACAAAGAAAATTGAGTTAATGAAATTCGCTTCTATTATCTAAGAAGGACATCTGAAACAATGCGCGACTCTACAAATAATTGTAGTGAAAACACTTTAAATTAAGCTGCTGTACTACTGCATACGAACTAGCTCAACACGCGACAAGTGGCTGACAAAATTTCTATAGATACATAGATTTTATATAGAGCCTCAAGTAAAAGCCACAGTTCCGTTTTAATCCGATATTCCAATTTCAAGCAGCTTATTCTATATTCTACGATTGATGTAACAACAAATTTGTATACACTCTCATAAAAAAATCTTTTATGTTTATCAAAGTAGTGATAGAATTGTTTGATTAGTTAAGGACTGATTAAACATACTAACATTAAAACATTTTCTAGTTAAGAAGACGATTTTAGTAATGTCTACAAACAAAACAAATTTTATATTTCCTCAGCTCATCGTTACTGAGGAAAATTTGAACTGAAGGAATCGAAACAAGAAAATATACAAGATAACAATTAATCTGCGAAACAATTATAATTTCTAAGGGTAGCTTTGAAGGTTTAAAAAATCGGATTAAAAAAAATTCTGTCTCACGATGAACTAGCTGCTGAAGCTGTTGAAGTTACAACAATGAATTATGCCGGCATTATAATTTATTAAATTATAATAGCGACATGCCGATAGTTGGCGTTAAACTTAGTGTTTCTGAATTATAGTCGTTCTGCATGGTAATTAGCATTAAAGAGCTAATGAAAGACGTTCAAATATTTCTACAAAGAAATTTTTTTGCATTACGTACAATAAATTCAGAATTTCAGCGCCTCTTGCATTAAATCTTAAATTATTTCTGTTATTCTTTCCCCAAATTCTTTCTCGATTACATCTAATTCTTAAAATATTCACAAGATTTTTAGTTACTATTGCCAAATTCAGTATACAGGCGTATACAAACGGTATTAAAATTTTGAATTGATTTTTGAATCTATTTATACGATTAATGGAAATGGCACTTCACACGATTTTCTTAATACCCAAATTTTGTGCATATTTTGAGTTTTAATAAAAAAAAAACTCAAATTCATTTTAAAGCTATCCAAAAGTAAGTAGTTTGAAATTACTATTAGTTCATACTTTATTTAATTTATTTTTTTTTTTTATAATATTTGCACGAGTAAATTTCGATTGCTTCCTCAGAAATAGAATTTTCTTGAAAGAAAATCCTAAATATCTGAAAGAAACATTAACGTTAATTTCTTTTTACAGTTGAGTGTATTTAAAAACGTTTTAAGTGAAAATAGCATTAAACACAATACCTGTATTTGCATATATGCATATACATAATATTTGAAACTATGTATAGCGCCTTATGCTCTACAACAGAGTGCATATAATTGTGTCTACATCAATATTAACCATATATTGCATTTTATATGACATTAAATTAAAGTAAGGTGCAAGTACATATTAAATAAAAAGTTAGTTTTTAAAAATTCAGGAAAATATTTTATAACTTCAGCAGATTTTACGTAGATTTGACATTTATTGAAACAATTAAACAATATTATTATTTAGCAAAACACCAGACTTATTAATTACGCAATACTAATTACGACATTTGAAATATTTCAATACATTGAATTTTTAGTGCATAATATTAGTTTGTGCGAAATTTAAATACAACAATGTATAGTCCACATCAGCTTTAAACTTGTTACTATTGCCTCTGAACCTACCATTGCATTTTGTTACCATCTCCTCTCGGCTTACCATTGCATCTGATCACCATGAAATTTTTGGGAAGTTTAGAAAACTGCCGCGATGGAAAGCTTCTATTCGTTCTAAAGGAGAAAATTTAAAAAAAAAAACTTATCGATTCGGAAGTTAGTGAAAAAATCGTTTTTTAGGGCCGTTGTAAACCGTGTTATAAAAAATTCAAAGTCGATTACAATTTAATCTAGAAGATTTTTGAAAATCAGCAAAAAGTATAACTTCAGGTCCCGTAAAAAGAAATCAGAAAAGGTGCCTTAAATATTTGTTCTATGCATTCTCAGTGTGTTACAAGAAACTAGGCTAGATTTTTCGAACCCAAAACCTTCTGATTTATTCGAATATGTGCACCAGATGAAAAAAAACATATTGTATATTGAAAGTACTATAGCAAATAAATAAAAAAAAATTCATTTTTTTCTTCTGAAATCGCAGCTATGCGCGATGCATCTTCATATTTTATACTAGTAAATTAATAATTACTACATGAGTATTTTCTGTAGAATTGAGTTACACAAAAGGCAAAAATTTTTATAAAATTTTGTAGTTTGGTTCAGCTACTTTTTTGTTGCGAATATAATTTTATAATATAACGTGAAAAGTTAATTAAGAAACTTCAGTACCCTTCAACAAAATTTAAATTTTAGTTTTACTTTATCGTCTGTTTAATGTTCAGTGAAAACATTACTATGTTAAACTGAAATTTTTGTAAACATAAAATCACTCAATGTAATCCAGTCATGACAGCAGAATAATAAAGTCGTATTTAAATGAATGCAACAATAAAATACATTAGGTGAAAAGGAGATGAAGAATGGATCCAAAGAAAAAGTTATGCAATAAAAATTTTCATTTTGAGCGGAAATGTAAAGAAAGTAAAGAAACGTTTAATACTCTTGCAAATGGAAAAATTCTCATAAAAAAATTTGCATTGAAATAAAAATACATGAAGATTTTTTTTCCTTTTTACTTTATCACATTTTAAATTTTTGTTGATTGTTTTTTTTCTTTCTTTTTCATATTCATTGTTGTATTATGGAAAAAATCCTGTTAGTAAAGGATATTGTTTTAAAAGTTTTCGCCTTTTATATGCAATGAAGTGTAATCCAATTTATTTGTATTTTTTTTTTTGTGCGCGTTCATGATTGGGAAAAAACCATACATTGGAAAACTTTTACGTAATAAAATGCTGTACCTACAATATAAATTCTTTCTTTTGATTACAATATTCATACTTGATTTAAAACATAATGTTAAATCCATAAATTAACTATTTTATAAAATTAATAAATTAAACTTATCAAATTATTAAGCATTCACTTAAATCTTCTATCTGACGTTATCAGACCTAAAACATCTAACTTCTGTTAGTTACTCTAGTTAGCATAAATATATAATATTCTATAATAGTAAATAAGTGCCAAGGCATGATGGACATTCCTGCTAGTTTTTCAAGCTGGAAAGCTGAAATTTCATACGTACATAGATCTTCACTAGAAACTTATTTCCGTAGAACAAAATTTTTACCTATCTCCCCCCCGCTAGAAGTTATACCCCCCCAAAACCCTAAAAATGGCCTTTTTTAAATATTTGTTGCAATGAAACCATAAGCATTTTTGAAATTTTGCAAACGCAGAAAGGCAGTGGCTTGCTTCCACTAGCGCGGTATACTACAGTTAAACTTTAGAAAAACAAAATGGCCGTTCAAATTTACCGTTATCTAAAGTCCCTTTTTTTCCAAATTTTTGATGTCGTTTTTCTTCTAGACCCCAGCCTGTAGAAGCTTGAAATTTTAGGGGCTTTTAGATATTAACAAATAGTTCACTTTGTTAGAAGAAAATTTTTTTCCATCTCCACCCCCTCTCAAGTTATCACCTCTTGAAATTCGTAAAATTTGAATTTTTGACACCTTATATTTCCGAAACCGCAAGCTTTTCCAAATTTTTATAAACTCAAAAGGCTAACGGTAAATTCCATGAAATTAAAAAATATAATTATTTTTCTTAACTCACACAATTGACCCTTAAAATCGAGCATTATGTTAACCCCTTTTTATATTAATTTTTGCTTTATTTCAAAGACTATGCATATATCCGTCATCCTAAATATATGCAATCCTAGAAATAGTTTTGTGTATGAATGAAAATAATTTTTATAGTGTGATAGGTATACATAGAGTGTTTTTAAAAGCAGAATTTTCACTTGTTGAAGGGAAAAGTGCTACAATACAAACCACTGGTTTGACCCAACTTTATTTAATTATTTATTGCAAAGAAACCATACTCATTTTTCAAATTTGGCAAGCGCAGAAATATAATGGATGGCTTCTTATAAAACGGAATATTATAATTAGACTTTAAAAAAAAACAAAAAATTTACCGTTATCTAAGATCCGTTTTTCCCAAATTTTGGATGCCATTTTGCTTCTGGACTCTAGGTTGTGAAAGTCTGAGATTTTAGCAGCTTTTAGAAACTAGCAAATAGTTAATTTCGTTTTAAGAAAATTTGTTCGTATCGCCATCCCCCCTCAAGTTATCGCTTCTCGAAATTTGTAAAATTTGAATACTTGGCACCTTATATCCGAAACCACAAGCTTATACAAATTTCTTTAAACTCAGAAAGCTAACGGTAAATGTCATGCAATTAAAAAATATAATTATTTTTCTTAACTCACGCAATATTAACCCTTAAAATCGAGCATTATGTCAACTCCTCTTTAAATTTATTTTTGCTTTATTTCAAAGACTGCATAAATCGTTCATCCTAAATTTATGCAGTTCCAAAAACAGTTTCGTATATGAATCAAAATAATTTAATAGTGCAGAGGTACAAGGTTTCACATGTTGAAGGGAAAAGTGCTACAATACAAACCATTGGTTTGACGTAACTTTATTATGTAAAATTTAAAATAAAATACACTCTAGAAACACAAATTCAAAAATATGATAACGAATCACAATATTTGAATTCACTCACTTTAATAAATTGTCACTCGTGGCAAAACGCAAATAGCAATTTGGCAAAGAAAGTTTTTGCCCTTAATGTAAATTAGTTTCAAAGCCAAAAAATATAGTGAGAAACGCAGACGTGACATCTAACATTGCAAAGCACTATAATTTATTTCGCAGAAAATGAAAGCGCAATTACGTTAGGGAATAAATTCGTTGTTGTTTATTTGTGAGATGAACCCATTTTCGGCATTGAAAATGGACAATTTGAATCCTCTACATTTTAAGTCAGAATTAAATTGAGTTAGATTTTAAAAAGACCGTTTACACTAGTACAATATTAAGGTACAATCAGATAAGCTTAAATATAGCTTTTCTAAAAATTATTTCTTGAATTACCATTGGCAAAATATTAAACAAATTTGGTCAAAAATGAAATCTGAAAATGATAATAAAAATACTGGCCGAATTAATGTATCGTACACCTTGCACTAGTCCCGCAAAATGAATCGATTTTATCTCTGCTAATCTTTGCAAAGTCTAAACTTTATAATTTAGTTATAATAAAGTATACTTTAAAATTAGTAACAGAGTTGCTCCGGCTTTTCTTGTGGAGGAAATTCGATTATCCGAATTTACAGGTTTTTCTCAAACACACTGTTTTTAATTACCATGATAAATTATTATTAATATTCTTATAATTTGGCGAAAAATTTTTCGAATTAGTTACAATTTGAGATTATGATTTAGTTCTTAATTTGATATCATGCGTCTATCTTAAAAAAGGTTGCTCAAACTTTCAAATACTGAAAATTTCAGAATCTTCATTTTTGTGGAGAAAGAAAAATTGCGTAAACAGCTCACACTTTGCACATTATTTTCTTTTCCAAGTTTAAAAAATCAAATATGAATAAATTGCATAGTTCATTGAAACTCCATTTGTTCTCGTGTTAAAAGTGCAAGATAGACAAACTTGACAATAAACTTTTACAGCTACTTACTATACATTATATTAAGGCAAACGAATATCCAAATATGACTTGTCAAAGTTGATAAAGACATAAATAATCTATTTTATATTTAATGCATTTTCCTATCAAGAAAATGAAAAAGTTTTTATGTATTCGCAAGTTGAAACTCAACTAAAAATTATTAATATCGTAAAATTTTGAAACACGTGCTTTTAACATTAAATATTGCTTTTTATTACAGCTGATAATCTTCAAGTATTTATTAGAATTGCAAATTATACACAGCTAGTAAGAAAAACTTTTAGAAGGCATTAAATTACTCTTAGGATATGAAAAACTTCTCCCCAACCGCACAAATAGTTTCTTTAAACAAGAATGGAAGTTTAAGAAAAAGGTAGGGAAAATAAATAATTCATACTCCAAAAATTTTAGAGAATTTTTTTTCCTAAATAAAATGAAAAAATGCTTTTTATTTAAGCAACAACCAAGAAAAAATAAAATAGTAACGAAAACTTTTGAAGTACACACAACTAAAATGTAGAGTTCAATAAACTTATGAGAAACGCTCATACTAAACTGGGAGCAAAAATTAAATTTGTCTTCATTAAATAAAATTATCGCGCTATTTCAATATTTGTTCTCTCTTCCTTACTATAAAAAACTTTAAGATGATTACTAATAAGAAAAACAAGTCACAAATTAATTATTTTCAACTTTCATTTTGTTTTTTTTTGTTATTTATAAGAATAACAAATATAAAATTTTAAACTTTTTTAATTGCGACTAATTAGCATTTAAATTAATGTAATTTGTTAGTCTTTCAGTTAAAGAAAGTGTGTATGCTTGAAAATACTGATGATAAAAATGAAAATATATTTGAAGTTGCTTTGGCAAACTATAAGGTAACAAATATATGACTATAATGTACAGCAAAAAAAACGCGTCTTAGATTTGAATAACATTCTATACGGTTTAATTCACCTAGTCATCATTGTAGCTTAAACCATCCTTTTACAAATAGTTTCTTTAAACAAGAAATTTAATATACAAATTACACTCTGTCCGTCTTTCCGTCCATGAAAACCGATACATGACAAACCTTTATACATTTTAAATTAAAAAGCTGAAATTTTACACACAAATAGATCTGTACTAGAAATTCTTTTTTGTAGAACAAAATTTTTCTAGTACAGATCTCCCCCTGTCTAAAAGTTAGAGCACCTCAAAGTCCTAAAATTGCATTTTTTAACTGTAATTATTTTATTGGAACTACAAACTTTTTTCAAATTCAACCATGAAGAGCTAGAAGGGCAGGCTAAAAGAGTAAAAGATTTTTATTATCCCCAAATTTAAAAATATATTAACTATAGCTTTATAAATAATTTTATTGCTAAATCTTTATGAATTTATATTGCTGGCACGTACGTAGTCACAAAAGCTGGTTACTATACCAATCAAATCATAATGCTACGAATGAAGTGCAAAATCCATAATGTGACAATGAAATGACCTTTCTTATTACTAGTTAAACATTTGTTTAACATTAAACATCTCATTTTTTCTCTGTCAAATTAACTGCAAGTAAAGCATTCAATTCGGATTTGGAGAATTTGTTTATACAAATTAAATTTTTTTTTTACGAGATTTCAGACTCATAGTTCTTTTTGTTCAAATAATTAAAAAATTTTTACTAAATTTGCTGAGGTTTTTCAAAAATGCGTTTAAAATAAAAATTTTTAAACCTTATTTTATAAATTCAATATCTAGGGGTTGACATGACACATACTTAAATTTGTTCAGAGTCTTATTTAATTTAACTGAATTGTATTACAGTTAATAAGTTAAAGAACAAGTATACCTGCACAAAAGAGTGACAAGCCGATAATATTAATGAAAAATATGTCAAATTCATTTAGCAATTTAAATGTGATGATGAAATAGTCAAATTTTTACCCTATATTTTCATTAAAATCCGAAATTTGAGTTTACAGAAAATAATTTTAAATCACTGTGAAAATAATATAGTTAATTTCTTTGTAATTTTTAACACAATTTGAAAAATTGAAAGTACTATGCTTTACTTTGTCCATTAGTTTATCCGATCTTTCATACGACGGGTTAGAAAGTTTTGATAGCCTATAAAATAGAAAGTTGAAATCTTATACATATCCAAATTTGTATTTCGGAGAGACCAATTTCTAGATTAGAAAATTTTTCTAACATTCCCCATTTCTATTCTAAAAGTGTTGAAAATGGCATTTATAAAAATTTACTGCAACCAAAATGCAAAAATACAAAGGTAGAAAAATGGCAATTTTTTGTTACTGCAGATATTTCAATAATAAAATGGTGAATGGCAATTGAAATTGATCATAATCTTAAAAATATTTTCAAATTCTTAACGTAGTAAGAAGAATTAAAAAATTTTACTTCATCGCATCAAGATTCTTCTTAATTCTCTTTCCTTTGAAATTATCATCACCTACATAGAAAAAATTGTTTGCTACTTGTTGTCCCAAGACTAACTTTTTAAAAGGCAAAAAGCTAAATACATGATTTATTTTAATCCAGTAAATTGAAATTTCCCTCTTACCCCAAAAATATGCAATAATTATAGCTTAATAAAATTTTAAAAAACATAAAAGGAATAATAAAGCTAAGAAGGTTTTCTTCACTTTAAATAAAATTTATTGCTTTAAAAACTTTTAGTTTTAAACACATTAATGTTTAAAATTCGCTTTTAAAATGTGAAGCATATTATGTTTCTCTGTAATTATTCAATTCTATTTAGAAGCACTATCTTTAAAGTCTCACAACTAAATGATAAATGGTATTTTATTGAAGCATGACTCTTAAAATAAATTAAAAATAGTTTATTGTGATTTATGAAAATGGTAATAATGGGAGTTTGGACAGAAAAATCAAACTAATATGCAAAACTAGCAGTGATATTTTACAATTATAAAATTAAATATGAATAAACTTAATAAAATTAGTAAAATTTTTCGCCTCATTGTTTCTCAAATCAAGATTTACTAAATTTTCTATACATTGAAATCGAATATATGTTATAAAGGAATGGAAAGAAACGAGTAAAGTGAAAGTAAGGAGCATATAACAGAAAAATAAAAAGAATGACAAAATTTTACGCTTTATTAGATTCAAGGATATTCAAGAAAGTCGTTTTAAAGGAAATATTTTCATACATGTAGCTATATAGAAAGAATCCATAAAAATAAATTCAAGGTTGAACCGTTTTACAATATTTTATCCTTTACATTAAATTTAAAAGCTGACATACCATAAATTGGTTGAAAAAATATTATGTGAATTGAAATTTAAAAAATGTCAATGACATTTTACGAACAATGTTGCTTTTAAAACAATAAGAGTATAAAATTTTTTAAAACTTCTCTTTTAATAGACTAGACTTAGGGTATAGGCAGTTTTTTCATATCCTTTTCGAAAATGAATTAAGTGATGAATACCAGGATTGGCAAATTCTTAAAAAGGTTTTAAGAAGCATACTACATTTCAGTAAAAGCTTTATTCTCAATCTGGTTGCGGAATCATAACCAAACTATTTTTAATTACACAAGAACTTACTTTGTGAATTACTATCACAATGGTTTGTTTCCGAACAGAGGCTTTTAAATTTTTAATGTTAAAATTCATTTACGATATGAAAAACTACTAAAACCTCCTGCGCCACAGGAATGTTCTAATAAAAACATTGCCAATAAAACACACTGTATGAAAATTAAAAAACATTGTTAGAAACTTTTACTTTTACGAAGTACAGATGATATTCTTTGATTTTTTAAAAGAGTTGGCCTACTTAATTTAATGAAGAGTTTGTCTTCAGAAAATTAATGTAATTTACACAATTATAGTACACATGTAAATATTTTTTTTAACACATTTTAAAAAAAAAGTTTATTAATATATTCAGTCTACCTATCCGTTCATCCATGTATCTGTTTGAAAAATTTTACTCACTTTAAGATAAGAAGCTGAAATTTTGTATATATGTGAATAGATCCTCACTATAAATTTATTTCTCCTTTTACTTTATAAGTCCTAGAATGCAATTTGCGGTTAAAATTACTCATGAGATATAAATTTTTAACACCAAATTTTTGTTTGAATAATAATTTTCGATGGGTGATTTCGATGGGAAATAGTGTAGCTTGAGCTTTAACACGATATAGTAAATACTCAGGAAAAATAAATCGAATAGTTTTTCCATATTTTTTCTATCTACGATTTCTATACAACAATAATGCATTATTGAGGATTTAAAACAAAAATTGTGGAAGATTTTTTATATGAGAATGCAAATAAAAATTTAAATTATTTTTCTGCAATATTTCCAAATTTCATTTTGTACAGAAACGACCAAAACGAATTGTATTCTAGAGCAGGTTGCTTAAATTTAATTTTTAATAATAAAAACTTATTATTTAACTCTAGTTATACCCAAATTTAATTTTTGATTCTCTGTGATCTTCCGATTGCTTAGAAAATTGATTTAAAATACTTACACTTTAGTCTATACTTTTAATCGAAAATTTAATAAATATTTTTAACGCATTGCGACCATATATTTAAATTGTAAATTAAATTTCCTAAATCTTCTCTAAAACCAAAAACCACTTCATCTTTGTTTACCAGAAAAACCAAATCAAAGATAAAATAGACAAAATGTAAAAAAAAAAGAATAAAAAGTTTTTCAATCGTACCTGATATTTTTCACGTTTTCCCCGTAAAAACAAAACAGGACAGATTTATAAGATCATGCTTAGATTCTTGCTATACAAGGGGTTTCGCATAAGGTGGCAAATATTTTCGGGAATGATTCTTTGATCAATTTCTAGCAAAAAATTGTGTGTTTTGGATTGATGCAGATATACTCGTTTTCGAACTACAGCCTGTTGAAGAAAAAAGTACCGGATTTTTCCTGTATATAAATAAATGCTTATAACTTCGGAACCATACAATATAGAGTTATCGCTGCGTTTGTTTTACAGGCGATTGATTGTTCTTTATTTTTGGTTTTACAATTAATTTGATTTGAGCCATAATTTTCGAAATATAGCTTGTCAAAGTCAAAATTTTCATGTTTTTTTTTATTTTTTTTACATTTTTACTTTTTGTTTTTTTCGATGCGCTACGATATGATCTAAAAGTTAAACTACATAACATTTTCCTTTATCTCCCATAGTTTTGGCAGTAAAACTTGTTAAATGTGTTCAAAAAACATGCGAAAAACGCATATTTCTCGGAAACGAGTATATCTGCACAACCCTCCCCTCCATCCTTTCCCCATCCCATACAATTTTTTGCTGCAAATTGATCAAAGATTTATTCCTGGAATTATTTGGCACCTTATGTGAAACACCTTGTGTATTTAAAACATTTTCTGCTGGATTTTTATAATACGTATATAAAAGTTTCTATTTATATACGGTAATGTACTATACCAGGGATGGCAAACCTTTATCGGACTGCGTGCCAAAAATAATTATTTTAGAAAAATGAAAATACTCGCGTGCCCTAAAATAATCAAAATACATTTGTCATTTACACAAATATGTCGATTTATTTATAACTGACTAATCTCACTACATTATAAATATAGAATTAAAGAGATTTTTGTTGTTGAATTGCTGCGCTAAGTCATCAATATCAGGATGATAATATTATTTGTTTTTAAAGCAAATACAGGCTTCACTTAAAAAATTTTTGGAAACAATTTTTAGCAAATATAATTTTTATATTTTAAGCAAATATAATATCGGAAATATAAAAAATTTTCCACTGTATTTATTAGCGCGTGCCAAGGAAAGTAGAGACGAGTGCCACCTTGGGCACGTGTGGCTTAGGTTCGCCATCCCTGTACTATACAATTTGATTTAAATTCGATGTTGTACTTTCTTTGAAAAATATTATCGCGGCAAAAAAAAAACAGACAAATATGAAAAATAAAAAACGTATGAAATCAGGTAGTTTTAAAGGTAAATAAAATTTGAATATTAAATCAAACACGCAAAAAATGCCTTATTTTTCCTTTTATCTTTGAAACGTAAATAAGGAACAGAAAATTGTTTTTTTTTTCTGTTTTTCAACTTGCATAGAGGTTTAAAAAACAAAGCATAACACTCATATAATAATTTGAATACGGGTTTTCTTTTTGTATTTATTAAGGGTTCCAAAAAGGAGTTAAAAGTCATAAAGCAATTTTATTGTCAAAGGAGAAAAAAAGCAATTCGTATATACCGTCTTTTCATATTAAAATTATCTTATGGAATTCAATAGGGATATAAAAGGAATCGCATAAGAAAATAAAATTTTATTATTCCTTTGGCTCCTTTCCTAGTGTTAAACTGAATTTTATATATGAAAAAAGGTTTGTTGCACGTTATTTATTTTGTTAATAAAATTAAAAGTAAAAAATTAAAAAAAAATCATTTTTTGCAAGGAAATAGGCACATAAAAATTGTACTATGGTCTTACCCGTTTAAAATGAGGGGTGATGAATGAAATATGACATTTGTGTATCGGACATTTCATGATTTTAAGAAGGTTTTGCGAGACAATGCGCGTTTCTGTAAAAGTACAGCTTTCTTTGGTTGAAAATATTACACATACAACTAAGCTGTGTTATTATATAAGATTAATAATATGTGGGTTTTATAAAATAAAAATATATAATCAATTTTTAGTTCAAGTTCTTTTGTAAATTCTACATATACTTATAACAAAAATCGTTGCTTGTAAACTGAAATAAAATCCTTGTTTGTTCTAAAATATTTGAACACACTTTTTGTACACTATCCACAACGTTTTACCGCACATCCATACAATTCTAAAATTCGCAAAAAACAAAAGTATTAGAAAAAGCCAAAAACTGAGTTACTTCAAATCGAAAAATATTTCTACTTACATTTAAAAATCAGTGTACAATTTAAATTTTTCCATCTCGAATTTAAGATTAATTCATTAGTTTTAGAATTTAATTAGAAAATTTCTTAGCTACAAAGACTCCTTCAACGAATTATATAGTACGATCATAAATTAATCTCTTATATTATCAGTATTGCTCAGTAATTTCATGCTTAAATTTTTCTATAGCGCAAATGAAAGTTAATTACATTATTTTACAAGATTTTTATATTGCTCTTTAATTCCATGATATTTTTTCTCATTTTGTCAGCACAAAGAAAATTGGCACCGTAGAGAAACCTTAGAAAAATTTATTTTAATTAATTTTGTAAAATTTTTATGCTTTAAAAATATAATTTTCAAAAAATTCAAGGATACTTTGGATGAAAATCATGAAAAATTATTTGAATTTTATATTCGAATTTACTTTAGCTAATTTAATGAGCAATTATCTTGTTCTCTTTTATTAAAATTGTCATTATATGAATTAATTATTTTAAAAATTTGGAGTGGTTAATTTTAGATATCCCATTGATCGTTCTAATAATAGAGAAATTTGATAGGCCATTTTAGTAAATTTTAATTTATAATAGAAACCCACATAAAAATTTCTAATTATATAACAATACGCTCATTTAAGTACTCACTAAGTGCGATTAAAATATAATTTAGTTTCCTCGTGATACAAAATTTGAGTAAACTTCAAATTGAATTTTTAAATGTTGTATGCAATTATAAAACAAATTTTCCTCTGATTCTTGCTTTCTTACTTCCCACAATAGTGACACCGATTTACATGTTTTTACGCAGATAAGCATTAAAAAATCTTAATTTATACATTTACTTTCTGTGTTTAAGGAAATAACAGAACATATAAGCAGTAAATATACATACAGATACTATAAAAATTATTGGAAAATTTTTTTATTTATACTGATGTTATTGTACATCTTCAATAATAAATTACTTAACAGGAAAATTCTTTATTTCGGTAATATTAAAATTTTCTTTACAAATTCGAAAAAAAAATTATTCATACATATACCAACAACTTCAATTATTATAAGATAACTTTTTATGGTTTTACTTTTTCAAGATTAAGTTATTCCGATAGCAGCGAATATTATATAAGTACTCATTTGTATTATCAACATTACATTCATCTTTTCAACAGTATGCAATCTAAACCTTACAACATTATCCCTTATCTTTAGTATATTTATGATCTATAATAATTCAATAGAAGGAATCCTGTCAAAAAGTTTCCAACTGCTATTATTTTTAAAATACCATAATTCAGAAAACCACATTATCCACCAACTAACTATAAGTAAAAATTTTACCATGAAAATATTCAAAGAAAAAAACTTTTTTTATATTTTCTTTATTGTTTTTTGTTATTATAACAAATAAGCGTTCTTTAAGGATGAATGCTACGAAGGATTATTATTTATTATATCAAATGGTTACTCTTTCTCGTTTTTGTTGTCTAGGTATTAATGTTAGTTATGTACCTAAAAATATTGAAATATAAAACAAAAAAAGAAGCAAACTTCAGTTTACAGTGATCAATTTCACGGTGACTTCTATATAAAAAAAGAATAACTAATAAAAACTAAAGGAGCCAAACTAAAAACTTTAAATATTCACAATACGCTACAAATGACATATCAAATTTTTACGTTTAAAAGGTGCCGTAACTAATTCAATTAAGTTTCAAAAGCATTTTCAATTATCAAAAATATGTTCACATCAGTTTCTACTAGTAAGATGCACGAGTCCGTAAGTCTATTTAAAAAATTTCCATTCTACATTTCTTAAGATTAAAATGCGAAAACGAAAACATAGAAATGCTATTCTCGCATCAAAAGATTTAAGGCTGGGTAAGGTAAACAAGTTTTTTCCAACATTTGTCAACAATTTTAGAAATTTTCGGATTTAGATAAATTGTAATGCTATTTCCAATGTAATACGTAACATGTATTTTGAAAAAAGAAATTACCTATAAAAATAGGCCCTACTTATATATTCGCTTGTGTGAAATTTCAATATTACAGCTTTTATAGTTTCTGAGACATAGCCAAGTAACTTTTGAAGTTGTATGGCAGGTACCAGAAGGAGCCAAGTAATTTCAAAGACTTTTATGAGACACATTAGCCCTACTAATATATTCGCTTGTGTGAAATTTCAATATTACAGCTTTTATAGTTTCTGAGATATAGCCAAATAAATTTTGAAGTTGTATGGCAGGTACCCGAATATTCAAAACTTCCTTTAAATATTCATTTCAAATTCTATGAAAAGGAGAAAATAAGTTTTACTTAATATTCCTAGAATGTATATTTCGTACTTAGTAGAAATTCCTTTTTCATGACCCGATTTCCCTGCAAACTTTGCTAGTAATTTTTTTAATAACAAGAACTCAAATTTTGCATTTCTAAATCAAAAATATAAATTCCGCCCATGATAAAAGTACAGCTGACAGCCCAGCCAAGAAAATTAGATAACATGTTGAATTGCCAAGCGAACCTTATATAAAATTTCAGGAAAAAACACTAATTATTTTTTTGAAAAGTTCAGACAAACTTCACATACAGATCTGCTTAGACAGATACCTCTCTAAAAATAGATTATTTACACTTTTCTACAATGAATAAAAACATTTTCCCCGAAAACTCTACATGTGAAATAATCATATCTGCAATATAATATGATGATGCAATGATCTTGATTATTATTGTGGCAACCACTGCCAGATCTCCATGTCTCACACGTTAATTGCGTTGATTAGTTGCTAATACAGATTTGTGCAAAATCAAAAGTTTTTTTTAATGGAAAAAATGCAAAATTGATAAAATTCTTCAACAAAGAAATAATAATAAAAGGAAAACACAAGAGATAAAAATAAAGCATAGAGAATTTAAAACAAAAAATATTCTCTTTAATTTTCGTTCATCCGTCAAAATTGTAATGTTTCGAGATGATTAGGAAAAAAGGCAAGATCTAAAGGATCTTGAGAATTATCTGAACCAAACGGGTTATAAAGAGACCCGTTTATAATTCAAAAGCACTGATTTATACAATCGGACGCGCTTATATGCAAATCCGTTACGACAAAATTTTTTGTCTAACTATCTATGTTTTGCAGTTATTCTATATTGTCCATTTTAAATTTGGATGTCAACTTTGTTATAGCAATGACAAGGAGAACATATTGGGGGTGTGTTCCTATATTATATTAAACATAAGTCACTTATTCCTGTGTTTCCGGCCAGATGACTCACTTTTTCTTTTATCAATAAAATGTCAAAAAATTTCGTGTTTAAAAGCGAAAATCCATGACTTCAATAATGCTTTATAAAAAGTTTAAGTACGGTATTAATTCGATTGTAGTACTGTTTTAGAGCTTTCAATACCTTTACATTACAAAAAAAAACTGCTACAGCTCTTGATACATTTTGGAACACAATACTAGTTTTTTTTTGGAAAAAAAAACTAGTTTATTTAATTGGCTATTTCTGGTAACATTTGACATGTATAAGAAAAGTGTGCTCGATTTTTTCGATACGAGTACTCGATTTACGTTAATTTTAAGTATCCATTACGTATAGAACGCATTTAAGGAAGGTGCACAATGTCAAGATCTTTTACTAAACTTGTTGGAATAAAACTTTACTTTGTGAAGTTTGCGTAGTAAGCGCATTTTTGAAGTCGCGGAATCTATGTGCTTATAAACAAAACAAAAATTATGTTTTTAAGCCAAAACTGTTCATATGAAACGCTGACAAAACTATTAAAAATTTTTATGCTTACAAAAGTTTTGTGTTGTTAAGCGATGCCATTAAAAATAATATGAAGAATTAGAAAAATTATATGTTGGCAGTTTTGTCTATGTATATATGTATGTATATGTTGGTGCACGTTTGTCTGAATAGTAGATATTATGTCAATACTTGTTGAATATGTCAATACATGAAATACAAAAAAAATTTATGTTCATAATTTATTATTATGTGCATACCACTATATTTATATTGAATACAAATAACACTTACAGAACTTTGTTGTGCTTACAGAATAAACTATGTATGTATAGTTCATTATGAGTCATTACATAATATCTGATTGAGTAGTTCCACATACAAACATTTTAACGTGAATAAATAAGAACATATTAACACAATATTCGCCAAACAGCAAATATCTTAATTCCTCATTTTAATTTTTCAAATTACAAATAATCACAGATTTCCACGAAATTAAATCAAGCGCTTCAATGGTATGTTTTGATTCCTCCATCTCTTAATGTGCCAAGTGTGTAATAATACCAAAATTAAATCTAATCAATCAATTTCGTTTTAATTATGCAAATGTACTTCTAATGTAGATTTAAGCAAATTCTTGAGTGAACATAACGTCAATGTTGGTTTTACATTAAATTGCAAATTCCAGAAATGTATCAACAAATTAATGATTGATGTGGGATATGTAATTAAAGCGCATAAACACTGGTTTATTTGTACATACATACATACAGAGAATATGCAAATAAATTTTATAATTTATGTAGGTACATAATATATATGTTTACGTATACCTATCACTTTTATACTGTGTGAAGACATTTAATACCTGTTAAGTATTTTATTACGATATTTGAACTTCAAGATTGATATGAAATTTTAATTCAAAAATATTAAAAAATTATCCTTACACATTAACGGAAATCTCACACTTACGTTTTAAAGAAAGAAGAAATATAAAAAAAATATAATATACTTTATATAGGCACATAATGCATTAATTGTGTAATATATAAAGAAGTACAAAATGGTTCACTCGTTTTTTAAATATCCACCTCGTCATTTTTCGTCATAATGTACCTCATCGTCAAAATATGATGAATGACCATATTTCGGATTTCGAGTTTTCGATAGAAATAATAGAGAAGTATAAATAAATTATGTTTAGAGAGATATCGGTTTGTCGGTCTATGTGAGCATACATGCGTGCTCGAGTTGGGCTGAACAGATTTTGATGATAATTTATTTAGAGGTTTACTTTAGCTATATAGCAGGGGCACGAATTATAATCATGACAACTAATTTTCGGAATTTGTTTAAATTTAATATTTGAGTTCAGTTTGCTTCATAAAGTAACTGTCTCCAGATGACAGAAGGAGCAATTCTACTAAGAGCCAAATTCATTTCTTTCTAAGCAGGATAATCTAATAAGGGAGAATAGATGAAATATTAGTTGAATTGAAATTACCTCAATTGTGGTTTGGCACTTGCATCGTTCAGGTTCAAAGTTATGCTTTCTAAATTTTTTCATTAGACTTTCAAGTCAAAATAACAATTTACTTGGCAATGAGTATTACAAGAATGTTCTTAATTTCTTTATAAACTCAGGTTCAATATATAAATAACACGTTAAGAAAAATGAGAAGCTTTTTAAAAACATTTGTATGTTATATATATTTTAAAATTTATGTAGCCGTGAGCTATTGTGAACTACTACCTTTGCAAAATTAATTTTGCAATTTTGATTGATGTATTTTCAATTAGTTTAACAAATCACAAAGTTCGAAATGAAAATATAAGAGAAATCCGACACTGAAAGAAAAAACATGGTTAAATTGCGGGTAGCATTCGGTCCAAGTGCATTCTTGAAAAGTGCTGAAGTATTTAAATTACATGAAAATATGTATAAGAAAATGAAAATTCGCTAAAAAGTTTTTAAATTTTTAAAAAGAATGAGTAGAGCCAATTCTGGGATGCCCATACGAATTGTAATGATTTCAAAATCTGTATCTCTGCCACACTGCTTTGTTCTAGAATAGAACACAACAAAATCACATAACCTACCTATACAATTGTGTATACAATAGGTAAATTATGTGATGGTAACAAATTTTACATATCGAGTTTTCGGTGGCAATACACTTCTCCATAGTAGGGAAGTGTAAATAAACTATTTTTAGCAATCTGTTGGTCTGTCGGTCTGTGTGTGCGCACGGGTGTATCTCAAGTTCGGCTGAACCGATTTTGATGAAATTTTATATGCAAGTTTATTTCGACCATGGCACGGATTGATCAACTTTTGGGACATATCAGGCCTCGGGAACTGCAGTTTTTAGCGGGCCTGTTCTACATTTTTGACCATTTTGAAGAAAATATTCAACCGATTTACTTGAAATTTCATATATATTTAAATTCTTCGTACTTAAACAATGTACATATAAATTGTTTGAAAAGATCGGGGCTCGTAAACTGATCTGCGGGCCGATTTTACATTTTTCGCCATATCTACGGAAACAATTGATGGAATTTCTTGAAATTTGATATTTGAGTTCTGGTTGTTACAGAAACTAACTGACGAGCATTTCAGGGTAGCGCAAAGCGAAGCTCTACTATGAGCCATATTTACATTTTTCTAGGTATGTTAACTATAAGCTTACTAATGTCCTAAAAATTCGAAAGAAGTATTTAACAGACATTTTTATAATATTTTGTAATAATTTCTCTTAACTAGACAATACACATTGCGGTCGATTATGTGCTGACCACATCAGATTTTTTTTTTTTCAAAAAAATTTTAATTTCAAAATGGAGGATTCAGATATTGAAGGATTATTAAAGTAAGTTTTGTTTAAGTCTTTAAATTTTGTTAAAATTTTCTTATATTCCAGTGAATTTGAAGGCGAAAACTAATAATTTAACTTACAAAAGAGTAAAAAACAAAAGGACTGGAAGAAATCGTAGTAGTTGGGAATATTTCCGAGGTTCTGGGGGCAAATCACGTAATAACCCCACCAGAGGAAAATTTGTTTTCAACATATAATTTGTAAGAGACCATAAATGAAGAAACTGCCACTGTAAATGATACTGCAAATGATTGGAATAGTGAAAAAAATACACCAACAAAATCCTTAAAGAAGAAAAGAACCGATATTCAAAATTTCTTGAAACAATTTGACAAAAAAGAGGAAGAACATCATAATGATTTCATAATCTATAAAAAGAAAAACTGAGATTGGAACAAGAAAAATTGAAAGTATTGTAAAAGTTAAGAGACATCGTATTTCAAACCTAAAGTAGTAACCTATACCTACACATATTTTGTGATATTTCAAAAAGGAAAAATTATATCATGTTAAGTCTTGCGAAGCCAAAAATAATAATTACAAATAAAATTATGTGATTTCTTATTAATAATATTTTATTAACCTGTTACGCGATTAGTTTTTCTTAGACAGCTCAATTTCAAGCAAAGACCCGTATTTACGAAATTTTGTTAACAGGGAAATTTTTGTTTTTTGCTTCACTTTAAATTTCATAGCAAATGCAATTTTCTTTTTTGGCATGACGCACATATACGACATTAACTAAAAAATGAACTTTTGAAATTGACGCATATATATACTTTTTGCATGTTTGTGTTTTTTTTTATGGTTGAAATATTTTTTTAAACTTGAGCAATACAGTTGTAATTTTGCAAACTTGAATAATACAGTTATAATTGTTATAAGTTTGAGTCTCGCACTTGGTCACATACTTTATTTCTTTTGATTTTGCCTTCTTGTCGACTATCATTAGGCTCTTGACAAAAGTTTACTTCGTCAGTTTCAACATCCAGTTCAGTTATTATTTCATTGTGTTTTCCGTGAATTATTATAAAATTGTGAAATGTGACACACGTCACTATAATATTTTATTTGTGTAACATCGTGGACTTCGACATGTTTTAAAATTGAAATTTGTTGTTTAAAATACCATAAGCTTGCTCTATGCATACTCGAACTGAACTTAAGTAATAATTGTATTTTTTTGCTTAGGTGTTAAATTGCCATAGTCCTTATATGGTATAAGCAGATAATCATACAGTGAATATGCGGAATCACCAACAAGATGCCAGTCATTTTTAGGCTCAATTTTTTTTTCATAAAAGCCTCTGTGACTTCAAAAATGCAGTACAAAAAGTTTTAAAACAGTTTTAATACAGTTTTACTACCGCCGCAAAGCTTTTAATACCACTGCGTTGTATTAAAAATACGAAAGCTTTTACTACCTTTTTGAACATGAATTTGACGATCTATAAACTTTTTGACGTTTAGTAATTTTCAAAAACAGTTTTCTAAAAACAATAATATTATAAAATTAATCTTTTCAGAGTAAAATTAAAAATAAATGAATAATGAATTTTTTAAATTTATTGGATTACAATAGCTTTAATCAAAACAGCAATTTAATAGAAATTAAAAAAATTTTAAACAAAAGAAGAAAAAAGAGATGTGCTCTCCTTTGTAATATTGTAAAACCAAACAAACTAACAAGGAAAATTCCAAAAATAATAAATTTCGACCAAATTATTCAAAAATATCCTGATGACGTATTTTTCAGTCATTTTCGAATGAGTACAGCTACCTTTGAAGTAAGTGTATATTCAAACATTAACAACTAAGCATAGATTTGAATTTGTAAATACTTTTAGGTGGTATATAACATGTTAGAGCCATCATTTGTTTCAAACCAGATCGGTCGGCCAAGTTTTCCGCTGAAATATTGTTTGCTTGTTACCATATGGAAATTGGCAAACAATAATACATTCAGAGAAGTTAGTGACCGGTTTGGAATAGCACAGGGAACAGCCTACCATATTTTTGTTAAAATAACACGATTAATCGCCAAACTGAAAGGTAAAGTTATCAAATTCCCTCGAAGTGAAGCTGCACAAAGACAAATAATTGAAGGGTTTGAAAATAGTCGCTGCCGTCCTTTGCCAAACACCATAGGATGCATTGATGGTATGCATATACGAATTAGCAAACCTATAAAAGATCCAATAAGCTTTTATAATCGCAAGGGTTTTTATTCAGTCCTTGTGCAGGTAAAATTTTTTTTTCATTTATTTAATTTACAAAAATACGTATTTCATAAATTCTAGGGAGTAGTTGACAGCCAAATGAAATTTATAGACGCATTTGTCGGTTATCCCGGCAGTTGCCATGATGCGGCTATGTGGAACGCAAGTCCGTTAAAAGAGGCAATTACGAATGGTAAATATTCTGAATTCATAAATAAATATGAACATGTTTATAAAGATATATTTATATTTTTGTATTTATTTTGAGGTTCCATCGTTGTTCCACTAGACAACCATTTAATTGGTGATGGCGCATATGCGTTGCAAACGTATATGATGGTACCTTTTAAGGAAAATGGATTTCTCACCGAATGTGAGAGCAAATATAATACCGCTTTAAGTTCTACTCGCGTGTTTGTAGAGCAGGCATTCGGTATTTTAAAAAAAAAGTGGAGGATGCTAAATCATCTAGAATTACAAAATATAAAGGTATCAAAGACCATAATTATGGCAAGTATTGTACTCCACAATATTATTATTGATAACGAAAGAGTAACCATAAATGATATGTGCGAAGTGGAAACTGATGCTGATGCTATTGATACTGCCGAATCCAGTATACTTGATTTTCAAACAGAAGCTGTAAATAAAAGAAATAGATTGAAAAATTTAATTTGTGCTTAAAATTGGTAAAATTTAAAATTGAAATACCATTTTTAATTTTGTTTTCATTTTTTTTTATTATACATACACATTAATATATACATTTGTACTCAGTATAAACAGTTTTCTAGTTTTAATTCATAATTTTTAATTCAGGTATCTATGAATAAACTCTTATCTCTATGAACCCAAACAAAACAGTCTTATTCTTAATTAAAAACAAAAAAACATTTCATTAACTTAAGTATTAAATAAAGTTTAAAAATTACTACAGTTAGAAAATTTCATATGCATTGAGCAAATCAAATTTTTTAATTATGAAAATCTTAAATTATTTTATATGAACACATTAATTTAAATCACATTTCAGTTAACTTCTAATCACATGTAGAAAAAAAAAAAAACCACAAAACTTTGACTTTAATTCGAAGACAAAATCAAATTTTATACAAAAATTAACTTTTGTAGTATTACTTGGTGAAATACGCTTTGAAAATATCTGTTAATTGTTTTAGTTGTTCTATTTTATCTCTTTCGAGTTGTTCCATTTTTTGAAGTTTTGCTTTTTCTAAATCTAATAATTCTTGCATCATTCTCTTATCTTCAGCAGCCTCTTTCTCCAAAAATTCCAAAATTTCATTACGACGTCTTCTGGTTGCAGTGGTTGCGGCAGGTGAATTAGTACTTTCTTCAAATGAAGAAGTACCAGTATCTTCAAGAATATTTTCTATTGATTCTTGCAAACTTGAATCTAAAATATATGAAGGAACAGAAATGTTACTTCGGGTTCCGTAAATTTCGTCCAACTGGTCGAAATACTCCCACGAGGTGCTTTCTGCTCCAGAAGTATGGTTCCGCCTTTTTATTCTTTTGTATGTAACCATAATATTTAAAAATTTTTTATAGATCTCATCCTCATTGAAAGGAAACTCTTGATCTATTTTTAATATGTCTTCTAAGACTTTTTTCCACAGGGCTTTGTTTTTTTTTCGTTTAGAAATAAATTCTTTCTCATAAGATAACCTTATGGAAATTAGTAACTTCTTTTGTTCAAAAGTCCACTTCTTATTTCTGAAATTTACAAGAAGAATAATATTTGAATATTTATCTGTAAAGAAAATTATTAAAGCTTACCCTGCTTCTTCCATTTTCAAAGAACAAATCCAAATGTAACAAAAGTTGTTGAAAACTTTCAATTAGAATATAAAAATGTAATGTCACACACAAAAATATTACTTTTGCTTTTACATAATGAACGTTACCAAAGTTTAAAAAAAAATAGCTCATTATACTAAATTTTAGAAAAAAACTGGACGGCTTACAATTTTCTGTCAAAAATTAGCTTTTGTTTATTTATTATTTAACACTGGTAACATATTTATGACATGTATATAAAATGCAGCCTAAATTTTTTCGCTACTCTCTCTGCTTTTATTTTACGTATCCACTACATTTATTTTACATTTTTGAATATGATACAACGTCAAGAGCTTTTATAATACATTTTTGAATATGATACATTGTAGCAAATACGTTTTTACTGCATTTTTGAAGTCACAACCTGTCCTATATTGCTTTTTTCCCAAACACGAGCATCATGTGCTCTGCCAGGCACACATATACCCTAAAAACTTGAGTTTTAAATAAAAACATTTTTTTCATTTTAAATACATAACAAGTCTATGAATACGGTTTTATATGTATGTATATACAACTGACATAACACCAACTTTCATTAATATGGAAGGAAACTGTTTGCGATTATCATAACTAGCTGGGTTATTTTTTGGTACACTAATTTTAATATGCGTACCATCAACCGCTCCAATGAAATTTGGTAATTTTTGCTTTGTGTTGAATTCCTTGACAATGCCTTATAGTCCATCAACATCTGGCTAACAAACATATTTTTACTTAAGGATGTTTACATTGTACAAACTTGTTTTACAGTTTTATGCACTGTAGACTTAGAAACATTGAACCTGTCGGATACTCTGCGATAATTACCTATATTGCTTAGAAGTCATAGAGTAATGAACAAAGCTACTTGTAATGGCATCCGAGTTCTGCCTAACCTTCTGTTTATCCACAAAGGTTCCAATTCTGCAGTTAATTCCTATAGAATAAGAATTATTAAAATTTGATTCTTTCAGCTATTTTGCCATTTTATTTTACCTGAAAGCAGTTTTTATCCATTCTGAAGTGTAAAAAAATTGTTCTATCGGGCATGGAGTAGATTACATTTACATAGTTCAAAACTTTTGGAATTTGATTTTTCTCAGTGTTAAGGCATGCTAACAACACATTCAAACGCTTTTTTTTTTGTATATACCTATACAGAGATTCACCTTCGCATGTTTGAATGGAAATTTCAGTAAGTGCAAGTTCCCTTATCCAATTATACATTTTAAAAAGAAAAACAAATCTAAAAAAGTTGCTTTACTTATCAATTAAATATGTACATATGTTTTGTCAAAATTTAAATTTCAAAACAATGTAATTTATTTTACTTTCGAACGACTGATTATTTAGAAGTTTCAGAATTTGTAGACTGCGTAAACCAAAAAAGACTTAGCTGAAGTTTTTGCATACTGTTTAACGATGCGGCTTAGAAATTTTAGTTCTAATTTAGAATTTTCAGGGCAACGTACATAAACGAAAAACCCCTTATTTTATTTTCGTATTTCTGCTCATTTTTTTGTACCTGCAATTCAAATATTATAAATAATAGAAACGAAATATTCGAAAAGTGTTGAAGCCGTAAAATGTGAGGACATGAAAACGGAAAAGTATATAAAACGTGCTACATTACAAAAAACAACAGAAATTGTAAATTTTCATGTCAATTCACACTAATGTCGTTCAACTTCAACGTGAAAATATTTGGAACATATGTTATTTTTTGATTTCTAAAGTGTAAAAAAAGCAACCACTTGGTTACTTTTTTTACAGTGCATGTGTTGTAGCTTTAGTAGCTTCAACACCATGTATTGTACTGAACTGGCTATATTTAGTATACTGGGTATGATATCAAATGAAGATCCTATTGTTTGGCATCAAAACTAAAATGTGAATTCTTTTTGACCACCTTTGAAATTTCTTTTAAAACTTCTATATACCAAAATACTTGTATTCATATTTTTAAACCTAATAAAATTTTGCGGCGACAATAATAAATTATGTACAGTGCAAAATTAAATTAGGTTCGGATTTTACTTAGAATGAAATATAAATTGCTACAAGGGACACATTGCCTGTGTAGTCGTACATTATTAAAACTTATCACCTGTACATTAATAAAACTTCTCTTCACAATGTGGATTTTATAATCGTTATTCAATCAATTTTAATGCAATGTATTTGCAAGTGTGATTTGGTTAGAATCGGCGGAAAAATTGAAATATTAATATATATAAAAATTATGGTATAACCTCATAAAATTACCTCAAGTATATTTCCTGTGGGCATTTTAAGAATAAAAACGACTCCCTTCTTATTTACTTTTTTTTCGCTTCAAAACAGAAAATTTCTTTCAATTTTTTGTACTTGCTATTAAACAAGTCTTAAATTTTTAAAATTTAATGTTTTATTTCAATTTAAAATTTCACAATAATTTTTGGTTTTAAATTAAAATCTTCTTAAAAATGTTGTTAGTGCGGAGCAGATACTTTTTCAAAAAATAACAAAACTGAGTTGTTAAATCAACATTATTTTTTCGAATGCGATTATAACGTTTTTAAAAAACGAGAATGTTGTACAGTGATACTACAACAAATAAGAAAATTACTTTTTAAAAATACAATTTTTTAAAACAATTTTAATTGTATACTTTGCTATAACCATCGAACAGTGTATAAAGACTTTGAAAAATACTAAGAGAATTTGTCATATTTGCTAATAGAACTTTCAATGTGCGAAAATTAGAGTAACATTGCAACACTCTTGCTATTTCTAATATTCATTAGAATAGTTTAAAATTTGTTTCTTACGTAGACGATCTATTCGTATTAAACTCCTTAAAAGTATTTGTGAGTCAAACCCTTAAAATTATTTGTGGCTCATTAACGCACAATGCAAACCGCATATAGCCAACCTTGTACTTATTACGACTTCAATATCAATAAAAGAACAATCAACATAGATCCTTTATTCACAGACTTTTCAGCATCAAATTACTTTTGCATCACGGTAGCTATTTAAAATTTTACTTTCTTACTTTTAGCACGTTTCCAAAAAAATTTTGGAAAAAAATTCTTATTAGTTTCACTTCGTCTGTCTTTCTAAACCTCTACACCCTTTTTTGAAGTAAGATTTTTAGAGGATCGAAAATGGGATAAATTTTGTTCTGGATTGGGTGCCAAATCTTAAGGGTTTTCGAGTTCCAGGAATTTTAACGAATTTTTACGAAATTTTTACTTATCCAAGTTTTCTTGATTATAACTTCCGTTCTGAAAGAGATAAGAACTTCACACAAAGAGTTTCTGAAAGGCCTAATTAACGGCCAAAAAATACGTGGCAAAGAACAATAAAGAAAGAAATCGCCACGGCTAACATGACATGGGCAGAAGTAAAAAGAATGGCCCCTAACAGAGCTCGTTGGAGAAGTTTTGTGGAAGCCCTATGCTCCCAAGGGGAGTAAAGCAGGAACAAAACAAAAAAAAAAAATTTGCAAAAACACGAGTTCCTTACCCAAAAATTTCTCAAAACGAACACCAAATTTCCTTATGACATTCACCTAATTCACCAAAAATTTATGTTTTTCTTCTTCCAAATCTATTTCTATTCAATCGCATATTTTAAATTAATTGCTTTATTGGAACACCTCTTTAGTTGCATCAACTAATTTTAGTTTTTGTAGAAATTTGTTTAAAATCTATTAATTCCATTAAATTATTTAATTATTATTCATTCAACTCCATCTTGTCCAAAAAAATTAAATTTTCCTATTAAAAAAAAAAAATTTTTCTATTTGAATAAATGTCAAATTTTGTAGGGCGTGTCTTTAAAAAATTTGCTCCAGCTTGTTAATTTTAATAAATTCAGATGCCAAATGGTGTCTAGATTTTGAAAATTGTTTTTTCAAATTTTTAAATTGCACCCAATCTGAGAAAAATGCATTTAAAAATTTCAAACCATATAGGTACCATTTCTTATAAAAATTGGCAAAAATAAAAAACCTATAAATTTTCTTTACCAAGAAAACTTTCGAAAAATAATTTTTTGGTTACTAGATTTTTTTCTGTTTTTCCAAAATGAAAATTCTAGTTTTTCTTTTCAAAAATTTTAAATATTTTAAAATCAATTTTTGTTTTTCAATTTTGTATAAAATTTCAAAAAAAGTTTGTATAAAATTTCGTTTCAATTTTATTATTATTTGTTACATTTCAATAAAAACATTGAAATTCAGTTTTTTTATCAAAATAACGGCTCATAAATGTCAACTGTTGACAAATGACAACTTGGAGTGACTTTTGTCATCAAAAATTTATAACAGTTGATAATTACAACGTTTAAAATAAATAAAAATCAAAAATAGTGAAAAATAGGAAGTGATTAAGTAAAAATTTCGTGAAAATTCGTTAAATTCTCTGGAATTCGGAAACCCTTGATGTTTGGCATCCAATCTGGAACAAAATTTTTAATTATTTTCGACCCTCTTACCGCAGCATGTTGTATACTTTTTAGAATCACCCTGTATATTAATTGAGTATTTTGTTAAGAGAAAATTTTTTTCCTTACCTTATATTTCCGATACTGCAAGATTTTTCTAATTTCTGAGCTCAGATGTATGCAATAATTTGGTATATTTTGGTACACGAATGAAATTAATATTATAATAATGTAGTAGATTGTTTTTAAAAGTGGTATTTCCTATTGTTGAAGGGAAAAGCGCTTTTTTACAAACCATTGGTTTGATTCAACTTTATTTATTTCTATTTTAACGTGTTTGTATGTTTTTATATTTGTAGGAAAATTGTATTGTAATTATATTTGTACTGAATCATTTTTTTTTCTAGAAAAAAGTGAATAAAATATACTTTAAGTAAAAAATCTTGTAATTTATTGTCGTTTTCGCATGACATCTTCAAAATAGAAATAAATCAATGCTCAAATGGAATTTTAAGTAATTATCATTGTGGAAAACGTGATTTTAATTTTTTCCTCTTAGTTTTTTGTATTCTTTTGAAAAACTCCCCAGGAAAATTTCAATATTTATGAATATTTTAAATATAATGTTGCATTATTTATAAGTATCGGTTATAATACAATGGAAACTTAACAGTTCTCTAAAGATTAGTCTAGGATTAATAATGTGATTAAATATAAGTTTAATTTACAATGTCTGTTTCTTACACATGTTAACACAAACTCATTATATTAATTTGATCTATACAGCCGTGTTATTTTATTCTCTTCACAATTGTATTTATTAGATTTACTGCCGTTTAACTAGTATTAACTAAGTGATGGTCCAAAAACTTGAATTTACAAGCATTTTAGCAAGAAAGTCTTGAAATTTCGTAAGAATTATTATTAGTTGAAACTTGTTATATAGTTATGACAACTATATTGTTTTCACAAAAAATAATAACCTTGGTTGTACATTATCAATGAAAAACAAGCATAAATATTTAACAAAATTTATATTCAATATAAAAATATAAAGTTGATGAAAAAATAATAAAAAAATATTGAAAATTTAGTCATAATCTTACAATAAACTGCTTTAAAAATTATTGTTTGTAATAACATTCTTGAAAATTCGTTAAAGGAAATATTTAATTTCCCCCTCTTAAAAGTTCTTAAAGAAAAAACAAAGAATAATAATAAAAGTTTTAAAATTATGTACCAAGCATATATAATTTTAAAACGAAAAATTATACACAGACACAAATTACATATTCACACATTTTAATATATACAAAAACATTTTAATATCAAACCATATGCTTTTAAATGGGGACGAAACTTCCACAAGTATGACAAAATGTAAAACAACTCAATATAAATCTTGTCGAAAAAGCAAATAATTTTTTCCAATTTAAATAAAATAAACAAAAGCACAAATTTTTCAAGACAACCATCTTAGGATGAAGAGAATAAAAAATGTGTATTCATATCCTTGCCTTAAGTGTAATTTACAAAATATACACACATCAATATGAATAATAAAATGATCTAAATGAAACATTGTATTGTATTCAAAGAAAGGATAAAATTTTATTACTGCCAACCATACAGTTTACAATATGAATTTTTCTTATGCTGCCATAATTCGAGTGCAAAAATCAAATTAAACGGGCAGAACTCTACAATTTTAATTTTCGGAAAAAAGGCAGAGAATTTGCAGTATTTTAAAATATTATAGCAGTATTTTTAATATAAATTTTACTTTTACTTTTATTTGTGTATGTACTTCAGCTGAAACTGGTTATAATTTAGTTCTAAGAATGGACATCATATTATTTTTATACTTGAAATTAATTAAAAAAATCTTCATTCTTCACCTACATATATTTCTAATTTCTCTACACAATACGTTATTTAATAATACTTAAAATATTCGAATAAAATCATTTCCGTTTTTTTAAAGAGACAGACAGATATTTCAGATGAATAGCTAACCGTTAAAGAGCATAGTAACTGGCCAATTTAAAAATTGTGTATTTGGCATAATAAAAACATAACATAAAAATTTGGCATAATATTATTGTTTTTTTTATATTGACGAAAATCTGATTTACACAAAAAACAAAGCCTATAGCTGACCACTTTTATTGTTTTTCGCTCATTTTCCAATCTAACTGTTATTCCTCCTAAAATTCCGACAAGTACTATCTTTTAGACTATTAAATGCTATTCAGGGTTAAAGGATATCCAATTCTTATTTGTATATATCAGTTCTTGCAGTTAAAACAAAAAAATTATAAATCATTGGCTTTACATTCTTTAATGCTTTAAAATAAATTTTTAGCAAATTCTTGATTTTAACAAATACAACATTTTTTGCAATGTGGTTACAGGATTAAAGGTTTAAAAATGTTAAACCTCCGTATGATATAGATGTATATACATAAAAGCTGTTTAGCGTGCTAAAACGTTTATACTTTATTTCATACCATTTTTCTTATTTAGAGTTTTTGCTCACCCTCAGTTCATTGGAACATTAACTAACTTTAAATCTTTTAATATGCAGATCAGTGTATAACTATCATAATGCTTAAAAATTAAAATATACTCAAATCGCAAAAAAAAATCTTCAAACTGTTTATTTACTACTACTATAAAAATTAAATTAATATTGGCACGTTATTAAAAATAAATATTTGAAAAAATAAATATTGGAAATTTGCAAAAACCTGATAAGTCATTTTTTGGCCAACTTGAATTAGTAATAAAAATGAAATGCTTAGGACTCGATCTTTGCTTTACCAGGACTCCATGAGCAAATAAAGAAGTAAAAATATTAAAAGTTGTTGAAACCATAACCAGATAATCCTAAATAATCAATTTTGCAAAGTTGCAGAACCCGATATTTACCTATCGGGATTTACAAAATTTACTGATTTAGGGTTTTGGCTAATTTCCTCAGATATAATTCAGTTAATATATTTTAACAAATTTAAGTTATACTTAAGCTATAATGAAAGTGTTTTGTATTTTAGAATCAAATTGAAAATAAGGCGAAACAAAATAATGCAGTATGTTAAGAAATTTTTAATAAAAATTGTAAAATAAACATTTTTGGTAGCAGAAGTTCTTCACAACATACAATCAATATCAAAAATTATTGAATTTAATAAAAACAAAATAAAAACAAAAAAATAATTTTTTTTAGCTGAGAGGGAAAGGATTTTTAACGAAAAATTTTATTTATTTATTTTTTCATTTTTACATTTATGATTATTTCTATAATAAATTTAGAATGCTAAAATTTAAATAATTTTTCAAAATTAATAAACTTAAAATGAGAATAAAGCAAAACTCGCCCATGACAAGAACAAAAGTTAAAGCGAACTTTACTTAACGTACTAAAAAGAAAATCCTAAAGTTTAAAATTTTAACAGACATTTTTATTTTTTTTAAATAATTATAAAAAAAATTTCCAAGAATACCTCATATAATAGTGAAGAGCAGTGTTGTAAAATTTACTCCCTGCCTTATTTTGTTGTACAGAATGCAATAAATTTTATAATCCTGCTAGCTAAATAATAGAAAATCAATAGTAATGCTATCAATAGCAATTGATAAAAGTATTGCAAACCAATTTTTTGAAAAAATTCCAAATTAAGAGGTAGGGCAACGAAACTTATAAACTATTAAAATCAACTTTGAAAATATAAAACATAAAATACCTTATTAAAGTCAACAACACATTTATTGAAATACACAAGGGATGCACCCAGCTCTTGATAACTTGCCCTCGTACTTTTGATAATATCTGTTTCAAAAAATATTCACTTTTCCATTATGTAGTTGTAATATATAAATTGACCGTATTTTTTAAAATATTTTAAATTAAAATGTTCAATAAAGAAATCCTAAATATTTGGAATTTAAATTCTATTTTAAATTTTACTTTTCTATAAAAAATATTTTCTGTAATCAACATATTTTTATGAACATTAACATTAAAAGGAATTGTAAATTTAAAATTTACCTTATTTTACTATAAAATTAGTAATGACTTTCAAAAATATGGAAATTTTCTATAAATATATTTTACCCTTTCAATATATAAATGAGTTTTTTCGAATGAGGCCGATCATTTCATATTAACCATGATAAATAGAAACGATTGTATAAAATAGAAACCGTATTTTTACTATTTATATTTTATCTATTTTCCTTTGTCGCATTAAATCCTTTTTTATCCTTTCAAAATATATCATTATTTAACAGGGAAAAAGAAAAACCGAAGCAACTAAATATGACCCTTCTTATCGTATACACATGTATTTGGTATTTTAATACCAAAGACTTTAAAAGCAGTTCTTTTTTTTTTTGATTCAATTATCATTATATTTTCATTTATCGCCTATATTTTGGTTTTCGTTCACAATAATAATGTAAAAGTCTTTGTAAATCTTTGACGAAAGATAGAAACGTTTTGTATATATTTTTATAAAAATTTATAAATACCTACATACACATATACGCATACTTTCGTGTGTTCATTTTCAAAACAATGAAAGTATTTATTTACAAGTCTCCCTAAGGTGATCCTAAAAGGTATTGTCATGAATTGAAATACGATATTTTTATTAGAAAAATAGCAAAAAATTTTTAACCATATACACATATCAACCACCACATATGGCTAATGGACATATATATATATATATATATGTACATATTCATATAAACGATTCATTCGAATATAAACAAGATAAAAACTTGGTACTATTACAAAGTAAATAGAATACGAAAAGAATAAGTCCTTGAAAAAGCAGACATTTGAATTAAAAGAATGTTTTTAAAAAAAAAAAAACTTTTTTTATATAAAGTCTATATATTGTTTGCCAACTTTGTGAAAAAGTTGAAGTGTGATTTGATGCAGAGATTAACTTCAGTTAAAAGGAAGGATAACCCGATTCAAAAATAAGAAATATTTTTGGTCAAATTATTCTTCTGATAAAGGTCCAAAAAAATTTTTGTGCAAAAAAAAGGAATTTCATTCACTAGAACTGAAAAGATTAGTTTTCCACTTTTATAATGAAGTTATCCTTTAGCTAACTATTTGTTCATAAACAGCTTTTCTAAAATATTGTTGTATATTATTTTGTGAATTTGTGTATGTGGTCATAAAGAATAAATTTAAACATTAGCACTTATATTTGGCCAATATAATTTTACAGAAAACAATGAAAAATTTTAATAAATTCGAAGACAAGGGTGCTGGGAAAAATTAAATTCATTTAATGAAAATTTGGTAATCGTTGCCCGAGTTATAAATATGCAAGTGGCAAATCTTACTTTCAAATAAAAAAAATGAGATTTAATGAGTAGAGCACCAATTCGTTTTTCCATACGCAAAACAAATACCTCATACATATGCGTAAAATATCCTGTACAAGTGCACAGACATTTTATATAAGCCATTTTATATTTAAGTCAATAATTTGTATATATATATATGTATCTATATGCAATAGCAATGCAATATGTGTAATTCTTTCCACTAATATTTTAAATTTAATTTATATTTAAATCAATAGTTAGCATAAATTTTACGTTAAATTGATTTGAATATTAAATTTTTTTTGCTTTATTGAAATTAAATTAAGCTATTCAAATGAAAACTGCGGTCACTAATTTCTAATGGAATAATTGTAACTTTAGTTATGTAATACGTTAATATATTTAAAAAGCTAAATATAAAGTAAATGTTTGTACATATAAGAGGCAAGGTTAAACAAAATCCAATTCAGGATTACAATAGTGAAATGTTAAAAGAACGACAGCCAGAAAATAGGAGCCTTTACATATCTGCTTTTTTGTTTATCCGTTTACTCTATTATATTTAATTCAAAGATTTTAATAGACCTTTTTTCTTAAAAATTAAAATTTTATATTGTATTTTTGGGTCCATTGAAAAATTTCTTAAATTTGCATGTAACAAAAACAAAACTATTTGAAGGCGAGGAAATTATGGTTGTGTTTCTCTTATTCAAGGTACTGCAATATGAGACGTCCCAATTATATTCAGTGAAAATAAAAAATTTTTCCTAAACTAATTACTTTTTACTTTTTGAATTCATCTAAATGCTTTATGAAAAATAATAAATTCCAAACAAATTTATTAATTTTCCTTTTTATACCCGTACGAACGTATGTTCGAAGGGTATACTAAATTTGCCTTACCGTTTGTAACGCTAAGAAATAACGGTGTTAGATATAGACTCAAGTGTATGTTTTTGATCAGCGTCAAATTCTGAGTTGATTTAGCTTTGTCTGTCCGTCCGTCCGTCCGTCCGTCCGTCCCAACGATAACTCAAAAACTAATTGAGCTAAGTTCACCAAATTTTCACAAATGATTTATTGTAGTAAGTGCCAGAACCCTATTTAAATTGGACATGATCGGGGTACCGGTTCGGGTAGCTGCCATACAACTTCAAAATTTATTTGGCTATATCTCAGAAACTATAAAAGTTATGGTATTGAAATTTCACACAAACGAATATATTAGTAGGGCCATTATGCCCCATAAAAGTCGTTGAAATTACTTGGCTCCTTCTGGTACCTGCCATACAACTTCAAAAGTTATTTAACTATATCTCAGAAACTATAAAAGCTGTGATATTGAGATTTCACACAAGTGAATATATTAGTAGGGCCGATGTGTCTGGTAAAAGTCGTTGAAATTACTTGGCTCCTTCTGGTACCTGTCATACAACTTCAAAAGTTATTTGACTATATTTCAGAAACTATTAAAGCTATGGTATTGAAATTTCACACAAACGAATATATTAGTAGGGCCAATGTGTCTCATAAAAGTCGTTGAAATTACTTGGCTCCTTCTGGTACCTGCCATACAACTTCAAAAGTTATTTGACTATATCTCAGAAACTATAAAAGCTATGATATTGAGATTTCACACAAGTGAGTATATTAGTAGGGCCGATGTGCTTGATAAAATTCGCTAAAATTTCTTGGCTCTTTCTGGTAGCTGCCATACAACATCAATAGTAGTTTGGCACAACCAGTATTTTGAATAACACATAGTACTGAAATTTTGCATAAATTAATATGGTAATACGGCACATTAGTAATACGGCACAAATTCGTACGGGTATCACAGAATTGACAAGGTCAACTCTATTTTTTTCTCGTTTGTTTTACAAATATTTTTTGTTCAAAAATTTCCTTTTTATTCATTATTTATCCTTTCTTTATTACTTCAATTAAATAGACCATTATAAAAATTGTAAAAATATTCTATTCCTTCACCACTTTTATCAAATAATTTTTAAAAATTTATTCAATATTTTCTTATTTTCAATTTTATATCAATTTTTTCTATTTCGAAAGCAAACAATCAAATTATTCCCCAAAAAAAAAAGGAAAAAATGTGAGTAATAACACTTAAAGGCAAACCGTATAAAATTCACCAAAAAAAAAAAATTTATTTGGGTATACGGTCGAGAATAATTGAAGTTTCTATTAAACAAAATCGAAAATTGAAATCTTAGAATTAATCAACATTGATTTTATTAAAATAATCGAATATTTTTCCGATACTCTTATGGGATTAATGAGGATACCGTTTCGGCACTCACAAAAAAAATATTACTCGTAGTTGGTTAATAAATTTTAATTATTTTTATTTGTCTTTCATACATATGTCATCATATGAAAGACAAATAAATTTTGGCATGTTAACCAAAATCAAAAAGAACAAACAAAATTTCTCAAATTTTTCCTATTCTTCTAATTTTCCTATTTCGTTCTTGTAATCATATCAAAATACTGAGGCGTAAAAGAATAGGAATCTGAAAATATTGTCGGTCAACGCGTCGAACTTGTCCAGCACGTTTTGCAAGTTATACAGACGGAATTTTAATTGACAATTGCCTATTTTTTTAAAATTTTTATACTTCGATATTTTTTTGAAAAATCCAATTAATTACGCACAAAACTTTAGTTTCCTATAAAAAGAAATTAAAATGAAAAACCGCAATATTGAAATGGAAAAAATGTGTGTTTGGATAAAAAACAAAATAATTCAATGGAATTTTTTATGGGAAAAGAACGACATCAAAAAAATTCGTCAAAGATTGGAACAATCCCTAAGGGTTTTTCTAATTGAAAAGCAATTAAAATATTTGAATTATTGAATAGAGAAAGGATTAAAAAAAACGAATTGGAAATAATTAAAAAAAAATAGCAAAAAAAAAAGAAATTTGCAAAAATGTGGTTGTTTTGTCAAAATATAGGATTAAAGCCGAAATACAGGAGATTGTATAAAATTCTTTTGGGTTTTGCGCTTTAGAAAAATTTAATACTCATACAAAATGAATAACAAAGCCGAAATAAAATTTTTCATTATATTTGATGCGAATTGTAAAATTATTGATTAAATTTAAAATTTAATCAGCACAATTTCATTGCGTTGAACTCATTCAAAAATTATATTATGTGTCCTCTTCGGAGAAAAACTTATTATAAAATTAATTTTTGTAAATTCAATTAAAGCTCACATGAAACAGTAGACCCCGATAAATGTCAGATAAATATTTCTAGTTCAGAAAACACCATTTTCTATTTTTCAAGTTAAATAATTGGTCATAGCCTTAAAATGAGGTACAAAAAAGTTGTTAGATAATTTGTGTCAACTACATAATATATTCGTACAAAGTGGTTCAATGAGTTTCTTACAACGGCCTTACGAAAATGTGGTTAAAATGTTTGTTTTTACATATTAAGTAAAATACATTTAGGAAAGGAGTAATCAATAACTAATTGCTTGTGTAATTCATAAAAACAAAGAGCTGAATACATATAAATCTGAATCCATATTAATAGCGTGGCTAATGTCTTCATATCTTTAACTTATATCTTTATAATAAGTATGAATTTAATTTGTTATTTCTTCTCAAAAAATAGCCATTTCGATTTGAAAAAACCCATATAAAATAAGGTCGTGCTTTCAAGTTTCTCTCTTAGCATTGGGGTTTGTTAGATTTAAAGACATTAACGTGCCTCTTACATGTCAATTGTATGAGCACAAACATTCAACTGCTCTTTGAATTCAATTTTAATGTGCTGGTTATTTGTCAACTGGATTTTTAAATATTGACTCAGTATATGAAATTCAGAATACTGCTGAAATATAACAAAAAAATTTTATTAAATGACTTCGCTAATTATAGAATAATCCAAGTATTTTCTCTTTACGTACCGACCCCATTGCATGCTATAACAGAGGATATGTGCCGATCACATCAGAATTATTGAATTTACAAACGTTTTAATTATGTTTGCCCTTGAATTAGTACCTTTTTTTTGCATTTGAGATCTTTAAAAAGATCAAATTTTCTCTATCTTATTATGATATTTTTGTTTATAATATATTCCTCGTTGAAACCACAATATGCAATTTAACAATATTCTAATTAATTTTAATAAATAGTTATGTAAAACATACCAAATAAAATATTACAAAATTTGATGTAAAAGTAACCACCCATTGCCACATATTATTATGCTATATTATTCCAATGGAGATTTGTTAACATAATATTTAGTGATTGTTATAGTTATTTAGGCTTATAATTCTGAAAACTACCGTAAAGATTATAAATACATGCAAAAAAAAATTCTTAGTAATAACTTCGTACATACACAATATACATATTACTTTAACATATCCATCCTTGTATTATCCTGGTCCTGAACAAAATTGTAATGGCGTAAATACTTGTTACGCTTGATGATTTTTTCTTATTTTTGTATTTTCCATATCACACAAATACGTTACGGGGATAATACAATTTTTACATCACGTTTCTGTAATTTTATGCCTACATAATTTTTCTCCAAAAAATATTGTTAAATCCACACATACTATACAAACAGTTGACTTTAATGTGAACAAAAATTTTCTACGTTTAATGAACATTAGTAAAAATGTTTAGTTATATGTATGTTTATTCCATGTCTAATACACTTATCGTAAATTGTGGGACCTTAATTATGAAGAAAAGAAAATAAACTTATTAAACTGGGTTCAAAGAACTCCTAATATCTACCAAAGAATCTGGAAAATTTTATGTTGTGAAATTAAGATATTTAAAGACACTATGGTGAAAGTTTGAAATTTATTTTAACTATGCAAATAAATGTGAAAGCATATTAAACTTTTGTTTTATATTATTAAAGGTGAAAAAACTTTACAAACATTGAGTGACTATTATAAATACATGAAACATATTTGTTATGGTGAAAGAACTCTAAAATTTTGTCATTTTCTAAAAAAATGAACTAAAGCACATCTATAATATTAATCTATAATTTATTCTTACGATAGCAAATGTAATTTTACATACACTTGCAATCATACAATATTTGCTCTAGTTAGAAGAATTAAACTATCTTGGTTCGGTTTTATTGAAATCGTAGTTCTTAATGCTGGTTTTGCAAAACCTGAAAGGCTTCATGTACAAATTTATGGGACATTTATTTAAATTCTAAAAAATTTGAAGTTGTTATTATGGTCTTTGGTTGCACTCTGATTATCCGTTCATTTACAAAATGCACCGTGCAAAGCAAAATACTTAAATTTTGTATCCTCCTCAGTATAAAGTTTCTAAATTTCTCTTGAAAGAGTAAGTTTGTGTACAAAAGCAAATAATTCTTCACCTTTAAAAACTATAAGCAAATAACTTTTGATCGTACGAGTATATCTGTTATCAATTTGTGACTAAGTTGAAAAGTAATATTTTTCCACGACAACTCGGTTGCAATTTAATATTGATAAATTCATAACGTCACTGAATAACTGGAATTTATAATTAGAAAACAAGAAATTTTCCTCCTTAATCTACACTTAATCTTTATCTAAGTAATTTAATCTACACTTTTTATCAAATCTTTGAATATAGTTATTCAACGAATAAATTAGTCGTATCATGGGAGTATCAGATATGCAAACGAGATATGCAATGTAATTTATAAAAAAATCCGATGTTGCTAACCGAGATTGGATTGTATGACATTATGAAAATGTTCTTTAAACACTTACTGCAGATTCCATGAAAGATAGTTAATAGCTCTTTAAATAATGAACCTAGAAATGCAAATTCTAGACTCATTATAAATTTTTTATTTTTCATTTTATACCCGATTTGTCTCCGAAATTTCGCAGTTAAATTCGTTAACAATCAAAACAAATATATTAACTTACAAGAAATTCTGGAAAATATTGCCTTACATATAACAATAAATGTAACATCGTTTGATAGCGAAAGGCTGTTTCCCATCTCTGGTTTTTCTCGAAAAATTTTTCTGATTTATTCTACACCCTTGAAGAGAGAAGGCTGAACTTTTATATTTACTTAGGCCTTTAGAAACTTATTTCCGCGCAAGAAAATTTTTACCTCTCTCCTCCTATAAAAGTTTTTGCTCCTCAAAGTCCTAAAAATGTTAATTTTTATTTTATTAATTTATTGCAGTGAAACCATAAGTATTTTTCACGTTTTGCAAACGCAGAAAAGTATTGGCGGGCTTCTTCTTCCAAAGCATACTATACTTGACCTTAAAAACAAATATGACCGTTTATAGTTTACCGTTAAATGAAGGTATGAATGAAAGTAATTTTAATAGTGAAGCAGATGTAAATCGATCGTTTTTAAAAGCAGTAATTTCAGTTGTTGAAGAGAAAAGTGCTACATTACAAACCCTTGGTTGGACATAATTTTATTTAATACCTAGAGCTAAAATTAAATTTGAAATTTGTTCAAAGGAAATTGTGCAGCATAAGCTCCCTACTTAAGTAACATACAACAAACATTTCAAATTTTTTTTAAATTACTCAATATATTGTGTATAAATCCCTGTACACTCGTAAACTTTGAACTATAGTCAGTTGAAAAAGAAGTACCAGATTTTTTCTGCATATAGATAAATGCTTATGACTTCGGAGTCATGCAAAAAAGAATAACCATCGTTAGATGTTCTCGCTCGTCAGAATTTCTTTTATGTACACATAATTATTGCCCCATTTTGTTCAACAATTGTCCTTACTGAATACAAAAATGATTGGGTAATTTGTATTTTCTGAACTCACTAACATTTACATTATCTGCACTTGTTGACAAAATTTCTTCAATTTGAAAAAGAGAAAGCTTAAATTTTATACAAAAATTTTTTGAAAAATCAAATTCTATCGAAGAAAACTTTACTTACCTACCTACCCCTTTAAGTTCTCAAACCACAATAAATTTCATATGTGACTTTTTCTTATCATAAAATTTCGCAAACATAAAAGCATAAAAATCTGTTTCTTCTACGTTACTACGGAAAAGCTTCAATATTAGAATGATAAAATGACCACTGCAATTAACCGTTTAACGAAGCTGAAATTTTAACAGCTAAGTTGTTAATTCCATATTAAATTTTCTATGTTTTTTTTTTGCCATTTAAATAATTTAATTAACGTAAAATTCAACATTTAACAATTGACCAATAAACTCAGAAAAGTAATGTAATTTTTTTGCAAATTTTTTTCATTAACTTTTCAATTGGGTCTATAATAAATTCTTTTATTTATGACTATAAAAACAAACCAAATTAATTGTTCAATCAGTGTGATCCGTGGGTTTTAACCTTTTTACTATCTATATCTATAGAATGAACCTAATAATTCGATGACAAAGATAAATAAAAATATTAAATTACCAAAAAGGATACTTTTATTATTCAATTGATTAGATAAATTTGAAAAAGGATCATTTATAGTAGTGATGACCATAAAACATAAAAAATATTTGTATAATTTTAATTTGCAGGTTAAAATAAAATAGGATTGCGGTCACTTTCTGAATTAATTTTATAGATATCAATTTATCCTTTCCAAAGGAAATTAATAACACTATATAATCTCAATGAAATCTTGTGGGTATCTTGCAAGAAATTGTAATAACAAAATTTTATACTAAGCACTGATTTTGTGAAAAACCTCATTAAATTTTAAGGAAAAGAAAATCGATCAAACTTTTATAGAAGAGATTAGGTACTTTATTTTACTTTAGTAACCGAAGTAATTTATTAAAATTAAATATAAATTAATAATATACCATATGTATGTATGTGCGTATGTGAATATGTACATATTTTAGCAACTGATGCTTTAAGAAATTTTACTCGTTTTTATTTTGTTTTTCTAAACCACATTATTTCATATATGTTTTCTCATTAAGGATAATTTTCTTTACGAACATAAACATTATAAATTTTCCAGCTTAGTAAAACAACAAAAAAATATTTAAATTTTTTTGGTTTTGCACAGCATGTTCTCATAATTAAATTGAAGAATATTTGATAAATAATGAACAATTGAATAACGGTAGTTAACGATTAGAAATTAGAAACGTAATGCTGTTGTATAAATAAAATTAACAGACAAGAACAATATTAAACGATTCCGTCCTTTAACTAATCTCATGTCAAGCTAAACATCTGCTTACATCTTTTTTTATTGAACACACAAACATTCCTTTTTCAAATTTGTCGGTCTAGTATTTGACATAGTCTATATTTTCTTGGTAATTGATTGCCAAACTTTCGTTATTATATTTTAAGTATAAGTAAAAAAAAATGAAACCTTCAAAAGGCCTTTTCTAAATTTTCATTTTTGTCATTACCCAAAAATCAATATGAATCAAAACAATTTACTATGGCATAAAAAATGGCATATAACAGCAATATCTAGCTTTACATATCTATACGAAAAGGTACATTTTCCTGGATTTTTTTTTACAACCATGAAATGGTTTTCCTTCTCATTGTTGGCTACCTAACATTTGAAGTGTATCATATACCTTTGTAAGTAAAGAGAGAAATAAAGGAAATAAAATAACAAGTTTTTCACCTATGTATGTATGTGTGTAGAAAGCGGCAAACTCAATGGATAAAAATAAGGAAAGGGACCATAATGTTAGCAAATGATTTAACTGGTCCAATAATTTTCAAAAATTGTTTTTATTATGATTAAGTATTTGGTTTTTTTTTTTTGGAGAATAAGTTTTTTAGATAAGAGTCTAATAATTCGAGTTACTTTTCAGTGACTTTTTCCTTCTTAAACATTTTCTTCCATTGACAATATAATTGCGCTCTAAATTTGGCAATAAGGTCAAACAGCGTGTTGCAGTTTCTTCATGATCTTTTATAAACAAGTTTTACATTATTATAATTATGCGGTTCTACGATAATTAAACCAAAAGTAAATCCAAAATTAGGTATTTTAGTCTATTAAATAGGAATCTAATAATTCCAAAAAAAGTTCCCTGTTCTGGGAGGAAAAGTGTTTTATTAAAAATAATATTTGCTGGAAATATTAATAAATTTACAAAGCAATTCACAAAACCTTTCACTTCAAATAAACTACATACATACTTATATAAAATTAACCCATACTACGTATGTATATGTATGAACCTACATATATAAAATTATTAAATATATTCCCTACTGATTTAAAATAAAAATTTCTGAACTAAAAAAAACACAGTCTTTGCCTCCTCTCTAATTTTTCACTTAAGATTCACTTTTATTATAAAGTTAATAGCGAAACTCATAATGATTGCAATCTTCTGTCTTATAAAAGACAAAATTTTCTCTCAAATATCCTTCATATAGTTTTCATTTTACTTGATCTCTTTAAACTATAATATGCTGGTTTTTTTTTTCTTTTTGCATAATAATCTAATAAAAGAACTTCGTGTAATAAAATAAGATTTCGAAACAAAAAAGTGTCCTTGACAAAATCCACTTTCAAAAAATTACAATAGAAAAGAACACAATAACATGAAATGATTGTTAGTACTTTCATTTTCTTCAATTATGAATTTATGAAAAGATCAAATCCTTAACAATGTGCAAGTACAAAAATTATATGGCACTGTTTTCCTTTTCATCAAAAACATTTTAATAAAATTCTTAAATTATTTAATTTTAACTGCAGTTTTCTGTGGAATTTTTTTTTTATAATTTAAGAAACATTTTCTTATTACCATGTTACCCTATTAAAATGTTTTAGTTGTAACTTTTAGGTTTATTTATTAAAGAAATCCGATTAAAATTTCTTATAGATTTTTCAAACTTCATTTGCAATGAGAAAATTATTTGTTCGTATGCAACACTCCTTATCTTCCACTTCAAATTTTAAATACATAACCATTATTAACCTAAAATTTTCATAGTATGATTATTTTCATTTTACACAGTTACCGCCCTCTTACTAAAATAATTTCCCTTTATCTATTTTCTGCATTCATTAATTTTTCGCTGTTGTGACTCGGATTCATAAAACTTTCAAGAAAGTTTTGCTCATTCCATCAAATTCTTTATGAATTTTTCCGCTTACAATAAAAATTACAAAAATGTAGAATCTTTTATATTGTAACCATAGTTTCTATATAGTTTATGTACTCATTATTCCATTGTTTTCTATTGTTTTATTTAAAGAAAAAAAAAATAAATAAAATATCATAATTTTTATTAATTATTTGAAAAAAATACCCTTTGGAATTAAAAATGCAAAATAACAAAGTGAGAAAATATAAAATAATGTGATGTAATTTTTATTATCCTTAATCCTTTAAATGCGCTTTTCTTACCAGAACAATTATAATTAACTTGCATTTTTTATGATTTCTTTATTTTAAAGGAATACTTGAGTTTTGTAATAATTTTGTAGTATATTTTCAGCTGTACAAAACAATTGATTTAAAACCACAATAGCTTGTAAATTTTTGTTTTTGTTTAAGATCAGGCTATAACACATAAGATTTTGAAAAAATTCTATGAAACTTATGGCTTTTTCAATATAGATTTAGGTATATTTCATTAGGTACAACATAACTTCTACTCTAACCGAAACTGATTTTATAATACCAGAACAAAAAAATTTTAAACTAGTAGATCCAAACAGTCCATTTGAAAATATTGATAATCGAAAGGATTAAGTATTCAAATTTAATTGTTAAGATGCTATTCATCATATTAACTTAATGGAAATTTCTTGGAGTCAAAGGCAGAAAAATTAAAAAATTTTCTCCTCGAACTGAACTCGAACCAGTGACCTACCGCTTTCTAGGCGGACGCTCTACTAACTGAGCTACAGAGGAATAAAGAAATTGTCGACGAAATGTTCTTTAAATTGCTTTATATTGTTATCCACAATCACAAGAACATATATATATAAATAGATAATATGCCTATTACACTAATATATTATGAATTTACTAATACAACATGTAGTTGATAAATTAATAATCATCATTTTTGCGTTTTCTTAAAAGAATTTTTTAAATGTAGAGAATAGTTTCACACTTCAAAATCCTTAGTTTCAAATAACAACCACGGTTTTAAGCACGGTAGAAATTTTTTAACAACTTTGTATTCCACAGATTAGCTCAAAATAGCTTTTTGAACTCTCAATATGAATAATATTAACTAAAAAAACAAAATTCCTAATGGAAATATGAGCACTTTCTCAAAGCAAAACTGTTCTTCAATTCTAAGTTCAAATTATTCTTCAGTTCTAAAGTTTTTGAAAATTACAAGAAAGATGTTTTTTGTTTTTAAATAAAATCTTTTATTTCAATAATCAAAGTAAATTTTTATTTATTCTTTTCTTTATTTTTCTTTCATTACACAAATTAGAAAGGGAAAATAATTTTTTCATGTTCATTATGCAGGATATTTATGTTAACATCAACATTGTATCCTTATGTTTTCTGAAAGAAACAATTTCTGTTGTTATACGTAAAATATATACTATCATCACTTCGCAATATAGAATAATTTGTTTAATAATATAAGATCTACCAGTAAGCTAATGAAAATGTATAAAAATTTTGCAAACCGTAGTAAATAAACTGTGACTCTAAGGGGCACTTTGAACAAAAGTGATGTAAGCAAACTATTATTGAAATTGTCACATATTTCTTTAGAAAATTAAGTTTCTAATATTAAACCTTATTTTGCCTTTCACTAATATTTAATGGTTGGGAAAATGCAGAAAATTTTATGAAAAAATTACCAGAAAAGCAACCATTTTATTTCCAATTTGAATCTCAAAATTTTTAATAATATTTTAAGCTGAATTGTTTTTTGTATAACAATTTTAATCTTTCGTTTGACTTACAGTCAGAATAGAAAAATTGAAGAAAAATTTTTGAAAGACTAGAAAGATTTTTCTGTTTAGAAAAATCTACAGTCTACCCCATAGTGTACACTACCTTTAAATTGTGCTTCAAAAACCAATTTTACTGCCTACTTTAATCACAAATTAAATTGCAATAACAAAGTTTTTGGCATAGAAAAAATGTTACGATGTTTGAGTTCTTTTCCCAACAACACTTTCAACAAAAACTTTGCTTCTTGATTGTAAAATTATAGCGTCTTTTATGAAATATCTTGTACACTCATAGGGTATTTTTATATCACATCATAAATTTCCTGTTGTTACACCTTATTAATACAATATCTTTAATGGAAAATTCTACTATTCTCTTGATAATAAAGAAAAAAATCTCTTGACCTTAAATATTTCTTGAAAATTTTTATTATTTGTTTTTAAGGTTTGCTTCCCTTATTATATTATTATTATGCTCTCATAATTTTGAACATAACATGGGTTTCTTATTAAAATTTTGTGTTAAGTATGTTTAAAATTTGTATTCTAACTTACAAAAGCTATAAACCTCATTTAAAAATTATAAAAGTTTTCCTAAAAATGCTGTAGGAGTTTTAAAAATTCTATACAAGAAACAAAAAGAAGTATGAAATTTAAAAGAAAAATTATCATGCAATATGCGTGCAAAACTTACGAAAAATTTTGTACAAAAGCATAAATTAAAAAAAATGTATATGTATATAGTTAGCACAATAACCTACAGCGTCTTCAGCCAGAGTCCGTTTTCCGATCTCAAATATTCATTATAATATTTTAGTTCATTTTTTTTTAAAAACGGAGTTAGAATATTTGGGTTCGAGAAAGTTCGCATATTATTTTTAAAATGTACGAAAATATAAATTCTAGTTACTGAAATTTGATTTACTCGGAAAGTTAAATGGCTGGTCATTACGGTAAAAAAAAACTCTTATATTACGAAAATTCATGAAAATATGTTTAAAATTTTCTTAATAACAAGACACATAATATTAATTTTCAAAAAAATCAGTACGACCGAAATCGGGTTCCGCAAATGCATACACAGTTTATTTACATACACAGCTGTACATGTTACAAAGCTGTACAAATTTGAAATGCATACACAGCTGTATAATAATTCATTCTGTTTAATATTCATTCTTTTGGAAAATATTTACATACATCGAAATGCGTCCTTTCTCTAACACAATTAAAATAGAATAACGAGTTACTTTTTTAATTTTCACTCAAGAGACTTAAAAAAAAAAGTGTTTATTAGTTTCGTCTGTTCGTGTGTCTGTTTACAAAACTTCTACACTCTTAGAGAAAGAAAGCTGAAATTTCATATGTACATATGTAGATCTTTACTAGAAACTTATTTCCCTAGAAGAAAATTTTTACCTATCCCCCAACCTTTTAAAGCTATAGGTCCCCGAAACCCTAAAAATGTCCTTTTTCAACTATGTATTGCAGTGAAACTATTAGCATTTTTCAAATTTTACAAACACAGAGAAGTAGTAGCGGGCTCCTTCTATCGCGGCATACTTACACTTTAAAAAATACAAAATGAAAGCCGTAAAAATGTACCGTTATTAAAACTCCGTTTTTCCAAACTTATGATATAGTTTTTTCTAAATCTCAGGATGTAGGGTCTGAAATTGTAGCAGCTTTTAGACACTAATAAATAGTTCACATCCTTTGAAGAAAATTTTTTTTCCATTTCCACTCCCTCTCAAGTTATTGTCTCTCGAAATTTGTAAAATTTGAATTTTTGACGACTTATATTTCCCAAACCGCAAGCTTTTCCAAATTTCTATAAATACAGACAGCTAAAGGTAAATGCCATGCAATTAAAAAGAAGTGTAATTAATTTTCTTTTCTTACGCAATTAACCCTTAAAATCGAGCATTATGTTAACCCCACTTTAATTTTTTTTTGGTTTATTTTATTTCAAATACTGAATACGTTTTTCATCCTAAATTTATGCAATTTTTGAAGAATATTTGTATATGAATGAAAGTAAGTTTAATAATGTAGTACATCGCTCTAGATTGTTCTTAAAAGTAACATCGCATATATTCGTTCCTTCAAATCTCACATCGCATAAGGTTCGTTTTTTGCACTTTTCCAACTAAATTGAAAAAAATGCTCCTAGTATTAATCCGTCAACCCGTCCGCCCGTCATGGAGGTGCATTACACTCTTTTATATACGATATACTCTTCTTTCATAAAAAAATTATCCAATTTTAGTATTTTTTTAGCATTTTTTTTTACACCCACCCTTCTGCTAAAACTTTTCATGTATACTCAAAAATTAAACAAAGAAGAAATAGATAACCTTTCGAAATCAAACAGAGTTAGGGTAGTTTGAAATGAAATTTGAAAACAATTAGAATGGCTAATATTTGGTTGGTTTGCAATATTTGCTTTAGTATTACTTTGAATTAATTCGTCAAAATTTTATTAAAATTATTACATAAAAGATTCAAATCATATATTAATACATAAAATATGTTATATGTTTCGTATAAAAGTTGGGGCAAGCCTTACAACTTACAGATTACATGTTCTTGGACTCTTAATTCCAACTTGTTTGCGGATTTCTAATTTAATTTTTTTTAAAAATTTTTCCACTAAAATTTTCAATGAAATCAAATTATCGATGCATATTCGCAAATTATCAAAATATCCTAATTTAGAAAAAGACTCTCTGATCTCGTTTTATATTAAAATTTTCTATAAGCTTCAAATAAAGACGTTGAAAAAATTGACAAAGTTATTGACTGAAATTATTGTGAACTATTTTCCAATAAATTTTTTGAGCATGTCACAATTTTGCTGTAAAAAAAAATTTGAACCTCAGATCGTAAACTTTTTAACAGTTTTTTGGAATTGATGTCTCTTTTCTGTTTGCCTCCCTTTAAAATATTCAATTGTGAAAAGACTGAAAATTTGTTTGTTTTTCGTATTTTCAATTTTAAAACTGAAAAGTTTTCAATTTTAATTAAAAGTTGCCTATAAATAAAGACGAAATCGTAAAACTTTATGTTCCATTTCATTTCCAACTATTCTGCTTTTAAATTATTGGTACGTATTGTTCAATATACACGCACATAGTTTTTTATCTGATCAAACAGATATTTTTTCCATTAAAATGTTTCACATATTTAACAAAAGAGGTTAAAAATAGACTGGTATATTGTGGAATCAATGAAATTTATTTTATTTAGTTAGTGTTAATGAATGAGTTATGGTGTTGATTAAAGAAAAACTGACTTGGCAACAAAATAATTGCAAATTTTTGTATAAAATTAAATCTTATTTGGTTTCTCGTGATGAGCTAAAACAAATAAAATTTTTGGTACCGTTTTAGTCAGCGTTTACACATCAAGACTTTTGCATGGTTTCTATTTCATGAGAATTGGATAATCAAATTATCATTAGATCAAACAATATCCATTTTCAATATGTGAGCTGAACAATTTTTGGTGTGTAATTGCTCCTTTACAGTGAAAAGTACAGTGGGACGGTGACATGAGAAAACTCTAATTAAGTGCAATTTTATATTTAAGATAATGAACTTTTTAAAATCTTAATTTGTTCAAAAACATTTTGTATATCTAGTTCAACTGCAATGTCTGGGCGATATATTTATCTCCATTTTTATTTGCTATAATAATTCTATCCTTGCAACTAATTAATTGATTGTAATTTTAAAATTATAACAGTTGCAACCATAAAATTTTCTTTTTGTATATAATTATGTGTAAACAGCATACATATTTGTTTATATAAATATATTATATAAATAATTTTAAAGTAATATATTAGTGCTTACACATATAATGTATTCTGTTGTGTTATGAAACGGAAAGAGTAAACTTTCAGTAAAACTTCCAGTTTGCAATGTAGTGATAGACTGACATTAAAGCACACTGCAATCAGTTTGTTTTCAAAAATTGTAAAAATCTACTATTAATTCAAATCATATACAAATAGACCATATATGTACCCTCAATTTATCGATTTTTTCCAAAGAGATTATAAAACGATGATTTTCATTCCTATGAAAATCTGAAAGTTTTTTTTATTTTTCTATGATATTGTTTCCTTTTTTGAAAGGCATTAATTTTGATTTTTTACTATAAGTCGATGTCCCAACTTTTGATTATATAAAAACTGATTCGAAAATTTTATTTTAACACAATTTCAATTTTAACACACGCATAAAAGTTTGAGATTGCTATAATAAAGGCAAAAATATTTTATTTCAGGTTCACCTAAAATAATCTAATAAAATTTTTTATAATCTCTTAAAAATAATTTCCTGTAGTACAAGATAAAAATTTAAACTACAATCAGTACTAGATGTTGTTATGAAAAAATTCAATTAAATGAAAAAAAAGGATGCTCCACAATATTTTTTTCCCAAAAATACTTAACGAAACGTTGAACTAGGATTAACCTTGAAAATAAGAATGATAATTTAATTTTTGATATATTTTTGGTAAGTGAAACAAAACACCTGAAAACAATAACGATAAACAGATTTAAAATTTAATTCTTTCTTTAAATGATTAAAAATCAAGCGTTGAATATTAATGAGATAAATGGAAAATTTAATTTCCAGCCGTAAGTAAACCTTATTTAATAGAATTGTTAAACGTGTTCGTATTGCCAGAAAATTCTATAATATTTTAACATGGTAAATGGGGAGACTCGTTAACTTAATGAAAAAATTAATTAAAGAAAACAGATGAAGATTTATTCACGAATTTTTGCAGTGAACTAAAATGAAAATTTTGGACAATAAAAGCATCAATAATGTAAAAGATACTTTCGTTTCCCAGTAACCTTACAATTAATAATTATTTTTTTATATTATTTTACATATATCTGTATTAAATTAGCTGGTTATAAATACACCTTGCGCCACAATCTACTTTAAACGAGCCCAAGGCTTGAAATGTCAATTAAAAAGGTTAGTAGTTGTTAAAAAACCACATTCTATTGTAGTTGATGGAGTCAGTGCGTTGTTACCATCACACACTATATTTTACTACCTTCAATAAATTCTATAGGTATTATCTAATTGTTAGATCTTAGCATGTTTATTTTGTAAATTAAATAAAGTGTAAATTATAAATAAGTTTCAGTTTTTGTATTACAAATAAATTTTGCTTACCACACAATAAGTTCGGGTATTGAATTTAACCTCGGTAATTTAAAAAATAGTAAAATGTATTTTCCTATCTTTCCATATTATCATAAAACTTGTTCAGTCACATCTTGGTCTTATTATCTCTTCTTTCTTTTGGTATATTTCATAAATATGTTCCAAGTTTCAATTCTATATAAAATGTCAAAAATGGAAAACATTAATGGATTTTTTAAAGAACATTTCCACTCTAATGCATTTACAGCATATTGCTATAAGTTTTTTTTTTTTTAAACTTATTTATTTAAAATATTTTTCAAAATTTGCACGTTCATAATTTTAAAACTAGAATGAATGCATTTTTATAATAATATTTTCAATCAGTCAAGGAATTGATGTTTCAATACAGATACAAAGTCTTTATTTGCTTGCTCAAGAAGATATTTTTTTTTAAATGAGTTTTTTAAGCACATTTGCGATTATGTAAGCTTTTACATTTTTTATAATAATTCACACTAAATTTATAAAAACTGCAATGAAACAAGAAGTGTTTATGGTGAGATACAGCTAAGAAAAATTTAATTGCTTTTACATTATTCCTACATTCCTACATGTTCTTTGAGTGCATAGTTATAGGATGAAAATAAAGATTAAAAGGAACAGTGTCATAATTGAATCAAATAAGACTGATTATTTTTTCAATTAAATATCATTTTTATATTTTCCTTTTTGTAGTTTCCAGATCTTTCCTTTTTTAGAAATTAGAGAAAACAATACATATATATCCTAGAGTTTCAAATAAATAAGTGGCCGAAAATTTGAAATTTCCTAACCCTGAAATAGAAAATAAATTATTGACAATGTCCTCAAAGCTGATTACTTCGATAAGTTGTTGAGAACTCTTCGAATCTCTTTACAACAATTTTACCAAAAAAAAAAATATTTGAATTGTTTCTCTGATTTCATCGTAGCGACGTTTTCCTACGGTAAAAGCAATCAGGTATTCTCACGAAACAAAATTTGGCAAATATTTCTTAAAAAGATTTTTTTATTTATAACAGTGATTTTTATTTTAGAAGGTGCAGCAAATTGCATATAAAATGACGAACGGACGGCCGGAAGAGAAAAGTACATTTAATTTAAAGATAGCTTTAAATATCAATTATACAATTTGTTATACAATAAAAATCATAGTATATTTTTGCAATTCGATGAAAAGCTATATAAGAAAACAAGAATTGAGAGGAATTTAATTTAAGTTTTCATAAAAACTTTAAAGAAAATTAAATAGCAAACTAAAATTCAAGTTATTTATCATTATAAAGTAATACACAAGTTTCTTCTTTTTAAGATCGAGAAAAATTTTTTCTTTGTATAAAACTTTTATTCAATTAGTACTCGTACTCAGGCGCGGTCCTGATGTATTCGTCGCCCTAAGCGGTTCCTAAAAAGTGCGCCCCCCCCCCCCCCCCCCCCCCCTTCAACCGTTTCACCTATTTTATTACTGTGAACAAAATTTAATGGGCATTGCACATTGTGCATCATAAAGCACTTTCTTGTAACCTTATTATGCTGAATTATAGAATTAAAGTCTGGAACTAAACTTTCAATTTTTTGTTTTATAAATTCAAAAACAATGTAATTTAAAATCTACAGTCTACCCCATAGTGTACACTACCTTTAAATTGTGCTTCAAAAACCAATTTTACTGCCTACTTTAATCACAAATTAAATTGCAATAACAAAGTTTTTGGCATAGAAAAAATGTTACGATGTTTGAGTTCTTTTCCCAACAACACTTTCAACAAAAACTTTGCTTCTTGATTGTAAAATTATAGCGTCTTTTATGAAATATCTTGTACACTCATAGGGTATTTTTATATCACATCATAAATTTCCTGTTGTTACACCTTATTAATACAATATCTTTAATGGAAAATTCTACTATTCTCTTGATAATAAAGAAAAAAATCTCTTGACCTTAAATATTTCTTGAAAATTTTTATTATTTGTTTTTAAGGTTTGCTTCCCTTATTATATTATTATTATGCTCTCATAATTTTGAACATAACATGGGTTTCTTATTAAAATTTTGTGTTAAGTATGTTTAAAATTTGTATTCTAACTTACAAAAGCTATAAACCTCATTTAAAAATTATAAAAGTTTTCCTAAAAATGCTGTAGGAGTTTTAAAAATTCTATACAAGAAACAAAAAGAAGTATGAAATTTAAAAGAAAAATTATCATGCAATATGCGTGCAAAACTTACGAAAAATTTTGTACAAAAGCATAAATTAAAAAAAATGTATATGTATATAGTTAGCACAATAACCTACAGCGTCTTCAGCCAGAGTCCGTTTTCCGATCTCAAATATTCATTATAATATTTTAGTTCATTTTTTTTTAAAAACGGAGTTAGAATATTTGGGTTCGAGAAAGTTCGCATATTATTTTTAAAATGTACGAAAATATAAATTCTAGTTACTGAAATTTGATTTACTCGGAAAGTTAAATGGCTGGTCATTACGGTAAAAAAAAACTCTTATATTACGAAAATTCATGAAAATATGTTTAAAATTTTCTTAATAACAAGACACATAATATTAATTTTCAAAAAAATCAGTACGACCGAAATCGGGTTCCGCAAATGCATACACAGTTTATTTACATACACAGCTGTACATGTTACAAAGCTGTACAAATTTGAAATGCATACACAGCTGTATAATAATTCATTCTGTTTAATATTCATTCTTTTGGAAAATATTTACATACATCGAAATGCGTCCTTTCTCTAACACAATTAAAATAGAATAACGAGTTACTTTTTTAATTTTCACTCAAGAGACTTAAAAAAAAAAGTGTTTATTAGTTTCGTCTGTTCGTGTGTCTGTTTACAAAACTTCTACACTCTTAGAGAAAGAAAGCTGAAATTTCATATGTACATATGTAGATCTTTACTAGAAACTTATTTCCCTAGAAGAAAATTTTTACCTATCTCCCAACCTTTTAAAGCTATAGGTCCCCGAAACCCTAAAAATGTCCTTTTTCAACTATGTATTGCAGTGAAACTATTAGCATTTTTCAAATTTTACAAACACAGAGAAGTAGTAGCGGGCTCCTTCTATCGCGGCATACTTACACTTTAAAAAATACAAAATGAAAGCCGTAAAAATGTACCGTTATTAAAACTCCGTTTTTCCAAACTTATGATATAGTTTTTTCTAAATCTCAGGATGTAGGGTCTGAAATTGTAGCAGCTTTTAGACACTAATAAATAGTTCACATCCTTTGAAGAAAATTTTTTTTCCATTTCCACTCCCTCTCAAGTTATTGTCTCTCGAAATTTGTAAAATTTGAATTTTTGACGACTTATATTTCCCAAACCGCAAGCTTTTCCAAATTTCTATAAATACAGACAGCTAAAGGTAAATGCCATGCAATTAAAAAGAAGTGTAATTAATTTTCTTTTCTTACGCAATTAACCCTTAAAATCGAGCATTATGTTAACCCCACTTTAATTTTTTTTTGGTTTATTTTATTTCAAATACTGAATACGTTTTTCATCCTAAATTTATGCAATTTTTGAAGAATATTTGTATATGAATGAAAGTAAGTTTAATAATGTAGTACATCGCTCTAGATTGTTCTTAAAAGTAACATCGCATATATTCGTTCCTTCAAATCTCACATCGCATAAGGTTCGTTTTTTGCACTTTTCCAACTAAATTGAAAAAAATGCTCCTAGTATTAATCCGTCAACCCGTCCGCCCGTCATGGAGGTGCATTACACTCTTTTATATACGATATACTCTTCTTTCATAAAAAAATTATCCAATTTTAGTATTTTTTTAGCATTTTTTTTTACACCCACCCTTCTGCTAAAACTTTTCATGTATACTCAAAAATTAAACAAAGAAGAAATAGATAACCTTTCGAAATCAAACAGAGTTAGGGTAGTTTGAAATGAAATTTGAAAACAATTAGAATGGCTAATATTTGGTTGGTTTGCAATATTTGCTTTAGTATTACTTTGAATTAATTCGTCAAAATTTTATTAAAATTATTACATAAAAGATTCAAATCATATATTAATACATAAAATATGTTATATGTTTCGTATAAAAGTTGGGGCAAGCCTTACAACTTACAGATTACATGTTCTTGGACTCTTAATTCCAACTTGTTTGCGGATTTCTAATTTAATTTTTTTTAAAAATTTTTCCACTAAAATTTTCAATGAAATCAAATTATCGATGCATATTCGCAAATTATCAAAATATCCTAATTTAGAAAAAGACTCTCTGATCTCGTTTTATATTAAAATTTTCTATAAGCTTCAAATAAAGACGTTGAAAAAATTGACAAAGTTATTGACTGAAATTATTGTGAACTATTTTCCAATAAATTTTTTGAGCATGTCACAATTTTGCTGTAAAAAAAAATTTGAACCTCAGATCGTAAACTTTTTAACAGTTTTTTGGAATTGATGTCTCTTTTCTGTTTGCCTCCCTTTAAAATATTCAATTGTGAAAAGACTGAAAATTTGTTTGTTTTTCGTATTTTCAATTTTAAAACTGAAAAGTTTTCAATTTTAATTAAAAGTTGCCTATAAATAAAGACGAAATCGTAAAACTTTATGTTCCATTTCATTTCCAACTATTCTGCTTTTAAATTATTGGTACGTATTGTTCAATATACACGCACATAGTTTTTTATCTGATCAAACAGATATTTTTTCCATTAAAATGTTTCACATATTTAACAAAAGAGGTTAAAAATAGACTGGTATATTGTGGAATCAATGAAATTTATTTTATTTAGTTAGTGTTAATGAATGAGTTATGGTGTTGATTAAAGAAAAACTGACTTGGCAACAAAATAATTGCAAATTTTTGTATAAAATTAAATCTTATTTGGTTTCTCGTGATGAGCTAAAACAAATAAAATTTTTGGTACCGTTTTAGTCAGCGTTTACACATCAAGACTTTTGCATGGTTTCTATTTCATGAGAATTGGATAATCAAATTATCATTAGATCAAACAATATCCATTTTCAATATGTGAGCTGAACAATTTTTGGTGTGTAATTGCTCCTTTACAGTGAAAAGTACAGTGGGACGGTGACATGAGAAAACTCTAATTAAGTGCAATTTTATATTTAAGATAATGAACTTTTTAAAATCTTAATTTGTTCAAAAACATTTTGTATATCTAGTTCAACTGCAATGTCTGGGCGATATATTTATCTCCATTTTTATTTGCTATAATAATTCTATCCTTGCAACTAATTAATTGATTGTAATTTTAAAATTATAACAGTTGCAACCATAAAATTTTCTTTTTGTATATAATTATGTGTAAACAGCATACATATTTGTTTATATAAATATATTATATAAATAATTTTAAAGTAATATATTAGTGCTTACACATATAATGTATTCTGTTGTGTTATGAAACGGAAAGAGTAAACTTTCAGTAAAACTTCCAGTTTGCAATGTAGTGATAGACTGACATTAAAGCACACTGCAATCAGTTTGTTTTCAAAAATTGTAAAAATCTACTATTAATTCAAATCATATACAAATAGACCATATATGTACCCTCAATTTATCGATTTTTTCCAAAGAGATTATAAAACGATGATTTTCATTCCTATGAAAATCTGAAAGTTTTTTTTATTTTTCTATGATATTGTTTCCTTTTTTGAAAGGCATTAATTTTGATTTTTTACTATAAGTCGATGTCCCAACTTTTGATTATATAAAAACTGATTCGAAAATTTTATTTTAACACAATTTCAATTTTAACACACGCATAAAAGTTTGAGATTGCTATAATAAAGGCAAAAATATTTTATTTCAGGTTCACCTAAAATAATCTAATAAAATTTTTTATAATCTCTTAAAAATAATTTCCTGTAGTACAAGATAAAAATTTAAACTACAATCAGTACTAGATGTTGTTATGAAAAAATTCAATTAAATGAAAAAAAAGGATGCTCCACAATATTTTTTTCCCAAAAATACTTAACGAAACGTTGAACTAGGATTAACCTTGAAAATAAGAATGATAATTTAATTTTTGATATATTTTTGGTAAGTGAAACAAAACACCTGAAAACAATAACGATAAACAGATTTAAAATTTAATTCTTTCTTTAAATGATTAAAAATCAAGCGTTGAATATTAATGAGATAAATGGAAAATTTAATTTCCAGCCGTAAGTAAACCTTATTTAATAGAATTGTTAAACGTGTTCGTATTGCCAGAAAATTCTATAATATTTTAACATGGTAAATGGGGAGACTCGTTAACTTAATGAAAAAATTAATTAAAGAAAACAGATGAAGATTTATTCACGAATTTTTGCAGTGAACTAAAATGAAAATTTTGGACAATAAAAGCATCAATAATGTAAAAGATACTTTCGTTTCCCAGTAACCTTACAATTAATAATTATTTTTTTATATTATTTTACATATATCTGTATTAAATTAGCTGGTTATAAATACACCTTGCGCCACAATCTACTTTAAACGAGCCCAAGGCTTGAAATGTCAATTAAAAAGGTTAGTAGTTGTTAAAAAACCACATTCTATTGTAGTTGATGGAGTCAGTGCGTTGTTACCATCACACACTATATTTTACTACCTTCAATAAATTCTATAGGTATTATCTAATTGTTAGATCTTAGCATGTTTATTTTGTAAATTAAATAAAGTGTAAATTATAAATAAGTTTCAGTTTTTGTATTACAAATAAATTTTGCTTACCACACAATAAGTTCGGGTATTGAATTTAACCTCGGTAATTTAAAAAATAGTAAAATGTATTTTCCTATCTTTCCATATTATCATAAAACTTGTTCAGTCACATCTTGGTCTTATTATCTCTTCTTTCTTTTGGTATATTTCATAAATATGTTCCAAGTTTCAATTCTATATAAAATGTCAAAAATGGAAAACATTAATGGATTTTTTAAAGAACATTTCCACTCTAATGCATTTACAGCATATTGCTATAAGTTTTTTTTTTTTTAAACTTATTTATTTAAAATATTTTTCAAAATTTGCACGTTCATAATTTTAAAACTAGAATGAATGCATTTTTATAATAATATTTTCAATCAGTCAAGGAATTGATGTTTCAATACAGATACAAAGTCTTTATTTGCTTGCTCAAGAAGATATTTTTTTTTAAATGAGTTTTTTAAGCACATTTGCGATTATGTAAGCTTTTACATTTTTTATAATAATTCACACTAAATTTATAAAAACTGCAATGAAACAAGAAGTGTTTATGGTGAGATACAGCTAAGAAAAATTTAATTGCTTTTACATTATTCCTACATTCCTACATGTTCTTTGAGTGCATAGTTATAGGATGAAAATAAAGATTAAAAGGAACAGTGTCATAATTGAATCAAATAAGACTGATTATTTTTTCAATTAAATATCATTTTTATATTTTCCTTTTTGTAGTTTCCAGATCTTTCCTTTTTTAGAAATTAGAGAAAACAATACATATATATCCTAGAGTTTCAAATAAATAAGTGGCCGAAAATTTGAAATTTCCTAACCCTGAAATAGAAAATAAATTATTGACAATGTCCTCAAAGCTGATTACTTCGATAAGTTGTTGAGAACTCTTCGAATCTCTTTACAACAATTTTACCAAAAAAAAAAATATTTGAATTGTTTCTCTGATTTCATCGTAGCGACGTTTTCCTACGGTAAAAGCAATCAGGTATTCTCACGAAACAAAATTTGGCAAATATTTCTTAAAAAGATTTTTTTATTTATAACAGTGATTTTTATTTTAGAAGAAGCAGCAAATTGCATATAAAATGACGAACGGACGGCCGGAAGAGAAAAGTACATTTAATTTAAAGATAGCTTTAAATATCAATTATACAATTTGTTATACAATAAAAATCATAGTATATTTTTGCAATTCGATGAAAAGCTATATAAGAAAACAAGAATTGAGAGGAATTTAATTTAAGTTTTCATAAAAACTTTAAAGAAAATTAAATAGCAAACTAAAATTCAAGTTATTTATCATTATAAAGTAATACACAAGTTTCTTCTTTTTAAGATCGAGAAAAATTTTTTCTTTGTATAAAACTTTTATTCAATTAGTACTCGTACTCAGGCGCGGTCCTGATGTATTCGTCGCCCTAAGCGGTTCCTAAAAAGTGCGCCCCCCCCCCCCCCCCCCCCCCTTCAACCGTTTCACCTATTTTATTACTGTGAACAAAATTTAATGGGCATTGCACATTGTGCATCATAAAGCACTTTCTTGTAACCTTATTATGCTGAATTATAGAATTAAAGTCTGGAACTAAACTTTCAATTTTTTGTTTTATAAATTCAAAAACAATGTAATTTATTTAACTGTACGTTTTTTTATGAAGTTATGATCAGATTTATATCAATCATTTAAACTTGATTTTTTGATTTTAACAACCAAAAAATTTATTTTTTGACGTACAAGTGAAACTTATTGTAAAAGGTTCTATGAAAATTATATCAAATGAACTTTTTCAAAGCTTATTTGAATATGAAAAAAAGTAAAAATTTATTTTTATTCGTAATTTTAAATTTACGAATAAAATTTAGCTTTTTATTTCACAAATCGCCTGAGAAATGAAGCAGCGTATAAAAAAAGTTTCGACTTGCATTCAAAAATTTAAGGAAAATCAAAGTTTCGTTCTAAAATTTATGACTTGAAAACTAAGCTTTTTATGAACATTGGTACAAGCTTTTATACTGTTCGTTAAATTTTTTAGACTTTATTAAAATAAATGCATTTGCTGGTATTTATAGGCTTGTGGTTTTGAAATTTCAGAATGTCGATTTGCTTAACTGTTTTAATTTTGGAGATACATAAATGGGTGAAGCAAATTATGCGCCATTTCATTTTACTCTTATTTTTTGGATGACTTACACTACATCAATTCAGCATAAAAATTCTTAACATTCACTTGATTATTAAACAACATTTTTTCAATTCAATATAAGTAGTAGATTTTATCAATTAAAATTTAATTCTGTGATTGATAACAGTTTTTTCAAAAACGAAAGCAGAACATAGTAGTAGAAATTCATAACGATCATGTAATTTTAAAATTCATTCAAAATTTTTTGTTGTTAAACAAAAACAAAATATTGGTATACACAATCTCAATATCAAGCTATGTATGCTTTCCATCATTTAAGAATATTGCTCTCATTCTCTTTTTCTAATTTCTTTCTATTCTCATTCTTAATTTGTGTTTTTTTTGTTTTGTTCTTGTTGTTTACTAATGCAATAGTATACAGAAAAAGTAATAATTATAATAATGTGTTTGTTTGTTTGGTGAGTGGGCGACAACTAAGCAAAAATAAAATTTTGCATGTATGAAACAATTTAAATATAATGTGTACGAACGAGTGTAGCCACTAAGCATAATAAAAACATTGCTTTGTGATATAATTATATGTGTACGAGCGAGTGTTGATAGGGAGCAATCTCAGCAAAATAAAAATTTTGCTTTATGAGATAATTATATGTGTACGCATGAGTGTTGATCTTATTCATATTAGACAATATAAATTATGTGTACATGTGTATTTTTGAATATTTTTATTTGTTGCGTACATTGCTTCTATATATGTATGTATATTATATGAGACGATTTCACTTATATATATGAACGATTGAATGTATACAGCTGTGTGAAATAATATTCTGTGTTTATAGGCATATACAATACATAAAAAATAAGAATGAAAGAGTAGTGTAGAGTAAAGAAATGTATGAGTAATTTTAATTCTATGAACATTTTTTGTTATATGGTGCAAATAGAAAATATGTGTAGGAACAAAATATTATGTTTGCATGTAGGTAGATTTTATTAAGTTAATTTCGCTATAAATTGATGTATAAAAAAAAACTTGGAATCCTTTTTTTGGGTGAAAATTTTTTTTTTTAAATTTAGGGGTTTTTTAAGTTTTCAATGGCGCCCCTATTTTTTATCGCCCATTGCAAATGCATACTTTGCATGTATGTTAAATCCGGGGCTGCTCGTACTTTATCATAAACTGTACAATTTGATGTTAAAATAAATTACATTAGTTTTGAAATTATTTTTATAAATAAGTACACTTTTTTCTCTTATGTGATTCTGCTCTTATAACTTTTAATCTTTATGTAATGTAATTTTAAATAAGTAAAGAGAAATTTTCTTCTTTCTCTAAAAACAAAGATCTAATCAATTTTTCAAGATAAAAATTTTTTCTTCTATACATAATAATATTATATTGTACATAAATAAGTACGTGTACATGTGTGTGTATATGGAAAATAATTTTCCTAATGAGAATATTCTTGAATTTTCAGAATTTAACAAAATGCTTTCAAATATTAAATTTTAAATAATATGATTACAAATATTTTTGAAAATTATTCTACGTACATCAAAATTTTTGAATTTTAAATGTAAGTATGTACATGGTATAGATGAAATGCAGTATCTTTCTCAACTTATATTGTTGAAAATATTGTTTATTATTTTGAGTCAAAACATTTAATTTTTCTTTCTTAGAATTGTTGTCATAATCGAATCAACTCAACTCAACTTACAATTTATTATTTTTAGTCGTATCGTAAGTAACTGTATTAAGTAAAACTGAAACTTTTACAATAATCTTTCAATTATTTTACTGCACTTGTTCATTAGTATTCGACAAAATTTTACAAGATATGCACGTAAACTAAGAAATACAAAAGTTCCCTGTACAATAATCGAAAGCCGGTTGAATATTATTTCAGTAAATATTTTCAGTATTACACATATAAAGCTGCACTATAAAAATTGTTACTATAAACACTTAATAAAATTGCGACTTTTGCTTAATACACTTTACTTATGTATAATAAATCTAACGCCTGATTTGTAACAGAATTGGAATCAAATCCAGCTTGCAGCTATCACGATTTTAACATATAAAACCAACCAAGATTTTGCCATCCTGTGTTTTAATATGCGTCTTTGTAGTAACTCTACCGTTCTCTATCATAGTACCGTAGGAGCAATTTTGCATTTTTAAGAAAAAATTTTAATGATTTCGGCACGGTTATGGTTCTGTGTACAAAGTGACCTATTCTCTATAAAAACGGAACTATTAAGATAACAATTTAAAATTATAACATAGGGTAAATCTATATATATCGTGCATATAATGCTAAAATTTTTAATGAGTCTATATATATGTCCCTTTTACTACAACATTTTTAAATATACAACCCACTTTCAATAATATTTTATTAACCAGCGCTATGCCCATATCCTTATGATATAAGACATATAATTAAGTATAATATTCAATTTTCTTGAAAAAAAAAAGTAACCAAAAACATTAATTATTACTTTTCTTTTTAAAATGAGCACCCGGATAATATATAAAATATTTTTTGGGAAACAAAACAAGTTGGGTGTCCTTTACATACACACACTTTTATTATATTTTCCATATCATGACAATTGTAAAATATATTGAAACCATTTTAAAAGTTGATATATGAGTAAAACAACCAACTATAATTATACGAAAACATAATTTGTGTTATAAAGCAATATGCATGTATATTGTACATATATGTACACACAAATATATAGAAAAATAAATAATATATTGATCCTTTTTAATGGTTCATAATATGAAGAAAAAAAAAACTAAGGCAAAATATATTATGAACAAAATCCTTTGTAATAAAAGTTATAAGATTTTTAAAGGGAAGAATCATATGTGTACAAACATAAACACAGCATTACATACATACATAATATATAAATTAAAACCACAGAATTATTGTGGTGGAAAAATTTCACTGGACTTTTTCTATAATAAAAAACAAAATATGTGTATATTGTATTAAGGATGAAAAATAAAATTTTGACCCTACGATAAAATTATAGTTTCCTTTATTTCATAAAATAATAAAGTGTGGTCTTATATTTTAAAATTGTACAAGTAACTTTTATGTACTAGTATTGTATCTATATTTAATTGGTATATGTGTATATATGTAAAATATAATTGTAACACTAAAAAATATGCCATCAAACACTTTTAATTTAAAATCTACTTTATGGAAAAAATGAAGCTTTAATATCAGAAATTTTCAATTTAACACAAGGTTTTCTAATTTACTTTCACAAAATTTTCAATATTTTAAAAGTATTCAGAGCTATAATTTATTTATTCTTTTTTATACTTCACGAAAATTCAGAAATTCCAAATATTATGTAGCAGAATCAATATTCATGTTTTTGTGCTTGGCAATGAGCTGGTTTAACTGTAAAATTAACAAATTGTAACATTTTTTTAACTGTTGAACATAACTATTTTACAATAATTATTTTAGTATACAGTTTACTATTTTATTACTCAGCATATGTAGACGATTTTATTTTCCTGAAAATTTTAGCCAACAAGTGTCTGTATGTAAAATGTACACTATTAATTCTGACCATTTCAACGTTAGCTAATTCACACTCTTTCTAATTAAAAAATTTTGTTTCAAACTATGGAGTTGAGGATTATGGGATAATTCCGTTATCAATATAAAATTCAGTTCCATTAAAATCTTAAAAACAATTAATGTATAAAATATTTTAAATATGCAAAAAATCTATGGAAAAATTTGTAAATGCAATTGTAAATATTATTAATTATTAAAAAATGTATCGATTTTTTCAATATTATAAAATCATATACATACGATTTCCTTTATAGTTTATTTTGTTGAATAAAAAGTTAATAGAAACGGCAAAATTCTATTTGAAATAAATTTAATTCTGTTCACATTCGTAATTATGAAAATTTATGAAATGAAATTCAAATTTTAATTGTTTTGTAAGCCTGTAGGGGGCTTTGGCCACTTCTATTTATCAAGTTCTATTCGGTTCTATTCGGTTTTGGGGTTGCTTAAATACTAAATTTAAAGATATTTTTGACATTGAAAGTTGTCAATTATAATAAATACCAAAAACAAAATTAGCTTCTTATTAAGTAAAACTCGGCTTTCTTACAAAACGTTACACATTAGGCACTTGTCCCACCCGATGACCGCCTATTTTGATCAACAAATAATAATGTAAGAGTTTTCCAAAGCGCCTTTATACATTATTCTTTCTTTGTTTTTCCTTGTTGGCCGGAGTTTTCTTATATTCTTAAAAGATCTCTCATTATTTTACTTTAACTATATTTGTCGCTTACATTTTGATAAAATTTAAATTTCAATTTATTTCTGTAAACTTAAAAGATTATAATTTCTGTGATAACAAAACTCTGGAAGTTTTCATTAAAGGATTATGAAAAATAAAAAAAAATAATAGGTTGCTTTTAGTGTTTATTAAAGCAGAGATATACAGAAAATTTTACATAATTAAAAATTTTCATGAAACCAAAAAAAAGTATGAAACTATGCAAAAATTACAATGGATAAAATTCAGAAAACTTGAAAAATTTATCAAACAAACAAGAATTTTAAATTAAAATTTATCCTTTCTCTTATATAGCATTATGGAAATGCAAGTATCTGTCCTTTTGAATTAAAGACAATAAAACTTTAGAAGTTTGAAAAAAATTATGAAAATTGTTAAACTTTTAGTTTAACTTTAAAAATTTATATAATATTTATTATACGCCAAGATCGAATTAGACCAATGTGAATTCAGTATAAAATTTATTGAAGATTTGAAATACTATTCTTATTATAACTATGCATTATGGCCTTAATAAGACTTATAAAATCTCAAACAAATTACATAATATATCTAGAATCTTAATCAACTACCCATCGATAATAGAAGACACGAAAATACAAAAATCAGCTATGCAAATATAATTTAGTAGACCAATTAAGGTTGGGTTAGAAAAAAAAAAAATTTGATGTGTTCAGCACATAATCGACCGCAATGTGTATTGTCTAGTTAAAATAGTTTATTTACTCTTTCCTACCATAGAGAAGTGCGTTCCCACCGAAAACTCGATATGCAAAATTTTTTGCCATCACATAACCTACCTATTGTATACGGTCGGTAACAAATACAATCTTTAGCGGACAAGGTAGCGAAACAGTCCAATTTTATTCAAATCATCTTATACTAAATTTTTAGTACGAAAGATGCTTAATATAGATTATTTTTGTTATTATTCTTGAAATAATTAACTTAGAGAACAAGAGTCCCAAATTTTAAAATAATAGTTTAAAGACCTTTTATAAATCGTATTTCACTTTGAAATCAAATTATAAGTTCCTAATTATATGCATATAAAATTTCACATTGAAGTTTCTAAACAACATTCTTTATTAATAGAGTCATTAAAATATTTTGCAAATTCACATATACACGAATATAATTATATAATTGCATAATTGAACTGATTAAAACTGACGCTAAGAAAGACCCAAATAAAATAACAAATAATTGGTATCCAATGAAAATAGTTCCATCAAATACTTAAAGTATATATACGCTTCTATACATATTATCGATTCATTTAGTTCAATTATATAACATCAATGAACTTTTAATAATCTTAAGAAATTCCTAATTATCCAATTATTGAATTGTTTTAATCGGTCATTATTAAATTAACGATTTGTAAAGTTTTGAAATTTGTTTTGTTTTTTTCTCTGCATTTTTTGTTTTTCTTCCCAATTTAATTGTACTTATAAGAATTACTAATTATGAAGTCAATTATTATGTCTTTAAAGGATACTTTTATTAACTTCATACCATGCATTTAAATTTATTAATATAAAATTACAGACCTCCTTTTATATATAAAAAAAATTCATCTCTTCTTACACAAATTACGTACCGCACCATAAACAAATGAAAATAACTTTTATTAAAAGAGTGGTAAGAAAATGTACTTAAGACAATCTTGTATAATGACTACTGTTGTGAGTATACAAAATCGAATATTATAACGGCTCCCATAATAATATAGGGTAATATAGGGTGTGCTTTAGGGAAAACTTACACCTATAAACAGTCGGTACGTTCATTGTACAGTTACTTTTAAATATTGTTAGTATACTTTAACACACAATCTTATAAAGGCATTTTGTCGTAAGAAGTTGGATAATTAGACAAGACTGTCACATTTGCAATGAGACCAATCTATAAGAGACCTTAAAAACTCATTGAACCCTATTTCTTCAAAAGGAAGTTGGTGTTTCCGATATGGTTTACGAAAATTGTTACCGCAAAATGTTGCAAATATTTTCTTTTGATTGTATACAATATTTATGTAGTTGAAATTTATTCATGTGAGATAGGATTTCAAAGGAATGGCGCTCTATGTCGAACAGTATTCGTTATTATGGACCTGTAGAACTCAAACTTTGGGGATGAATTGATTCCGAGAATAAAAATTTTCACAAAAATTAATTTTTTTTTTTTGCTCTGTAAAAATTCAACTTTTAATGTTCTTAAACATTTCGAACCTTGAGTTTGATACTTGATTTTTACTAAATTTTGCTCTTCTAGAGGTTTCGAATGCAAGTAAACAGGTTCTGGTATAAATAAATTTAAAATTGAATTAAACTTAATTATAACTGAAAATCAAGTTTATGACTGTAAAGTTGCATTTGAAAAATATTTCGAAATACACATAGACAACCTTCATTTTCTGTAATAGAAAATCCAACATATTCGACTTAGTTGAAAAATCTTTATGCTTTAGAAATTGGGACAAAAGTTGAAAGAAATAGAAAAATTAAACGAAATTAAAGTACCATAATTTTTACTCTACGTGAAAAATTTTACAAAAATTTTATTGTCTAGACATTTACGAAGGTACTTAAAAAATACAAAAATAAAATCTTAAACTTTCATAATTTTTAATGACTTTCAGTTTCATATTCGTTTTGTTTATTAATTTTAGCGAAAATGTGCAAATTTATATTTAAATTTACATTAATTATATTTTTGTGCAATAAAATGAAAGTACATGATAACGACCTCTTTTCCTAAATAAGCCTTTTTATTAAATTCAAAAAAAAAACTCGAAATATTAAAAAAATTTTACACAAACATCTACAGTCATAAATATGAATGCATATAGTGCAAAATCCTAAGAGCTCTTCTGTTACACATCAATATTCATATTAGCTACAGGCTGATTTAAAGTTTCAACGAACTGTTCAATCTGTTATATCATAGGTTTCTTAATCTAAATTTTCTCACAAAACATATCTGGTGGCACCTTAAATTTTAAAATGCCGATGGAAATATTTAATGGATTCACATGTGTGATTACAAGTCCCAATAGCGTTGATTCAAAAATTTTTGAAAGAATAATTTGGATTAAATTTTTTGCGCTTTTTTAATGCCAATTTGTTCTTATTTGAAAAAAAACTCATGTGTTAAAATCGAACCGAACAATAAAAAATTCAACAAAATTCTATTTAAAATTTTACCTTGCATCTTTTAGAAAAAAATTTTCATGCATCATAGAAATTTAAATCCATTGGTGTGCGAAAATTTTTCAATTTCAAATCTTATGTAAAAATAAATTCAAATACATGCATACTCGTAGCTATTGGAAAATACAATAATAAAGCCAACTATAGACAATATTTGAAATCTTGGAAGTGGATGTACGTACTTAGCTTATTTCGTATTTCAAGTTGAATAAAAAAAAATGTAGGTTCTATTTTACAGTTTATTTCTATACGAAAAAAATAAAATAAAAAGCTTTTCACACCGAGAACACATTGACGAAGAATTTATATAAGATTTGGATAATTTCCAAGCCCATAATAAAATAAAGCAAGCGTATATGAAAAAGAAACGAGTCAAAATGAAAAATTCATTGAAAATAAAATCTACATGAAATTTTATTACAAGAGGAAATCCAAAAAAAACAAAGGAATAGACAAAGAAAATGTAAAAAAAACTTTGTAAAAAAGATTATTAGTTTTATTTCTTGCATCTATTTCTACAAAACATCGCATTAAAAAAACTTCAATTGACCAAGAAGCCAATATACTTAAATAATAAAGTTGAGTCAAACCAATGGTTTGTATTGTAGCACTTTTCCCTTCAACAAGTGAAAATACTGCTTTTAAATACAGTCTATGTATACCCAGCACACTATTAAAATTACTTTCATTCATAAACGAAACTATTTCTAGGATTGCATATATTTAGGATAATGCATATATGCAGTCTTTGAAATAAAGCAAAAAATAACATAAAGAACGTTTAGCATAATGCTCGATTTTAAGGGTTAATTGAGTGCATTAAGAAAAATAATTATTTTTTTTAATGTCATGGAATTTACCGTTAGCTCTTTGCGTTTACAGAAATGTGGAAAATTTGAAATACAAATTTCGAGAGGCAATAACTTGAGGGAGGATGGAGATGGAAAAAAAATTTTCTTCCAAATTAACTATTTATTAGTGTCTAAAAGATGCTAAAATTTCAAGCTCCTACAATCTGGAGTCTAGAAGAAAAACGGGATCAAAGATTTGGAAAAAACAAAACTTTTACCGTTTTAGATAACGGTAAATTTGAACGGCCATTTTGTTTTTTAAAGTTTAATTATAGTATGTCGCGATATATCAAGCAAGCTTTTGGCTTTCTGCGATTGCAAAATTCGAAAAGTGCTTATGGTTTCACTGCAACAAATAATTAAAAAATGGTTTTTTTTAGGGTTTTGGGGGGTATAACTTCTTGAGGGGGGAGATAAGTAAAAATTTTCTTCTACGGAAATAAGTTTCTAGTAAATATCTATAAACATATTAAATTTCTGCTTTCTATCTTCAAGGGTGTAGAAGTTTTGTAAACATGTCCACGGACGAACGGACGGACGGAAGGACAGAGTGAAACTAATAAGCAACTTTTTTCAAAAATTTTTTGGAAAAGTGTTATAAATTTTGGAACTTTGGAGTTGTGATCATTAATGTTTAGAAATTATATTGGGCAATAAAGAATAGTTGGATGCTTATTGGATGAGAGCATTATTAAAAAGATGAGCAAACAGACAAACACAAAATTGCAAGGTAAAATTAAGTCTAATTTCTTGTTAAGAAAATTTTCGCTATTTTAGTTTTGAATTGGATTTTGTAAATTATTCCAAAATATTTGGAACTTATTGAAATCAACCTTACAAGCAATGAAAAAAAAACGACCTAGTGTCCCTATATTATCCTTTATTAAATACATACGTACTAATTAAATGCAAAGAAATTAATCATGTGAACTTTTATTTAGGTCCAAAATAAGGTACTAATTTTATAAGTAAATTAATTTCAGGGAAATTAAAACACTTTAATCATAATTTTGAGAATCACAATTCTTACACTCAATAAAATGATGTATACAAAATCAAGGATTTTGATTTTCTACATTAAGTACAAATTTTACCTTCATCGTACCCAATAATGAATGTATGTACATAATATATAGCTTTAAATTTATTCCACCTGCATCTTACACAAATTATACCAAACCTATAGCACGTTATAAGTAAATGAATTTAATGAAATTTTTTGAAAAATTTACAGCTCATATAAAGTTCTTTATACACATGTAAAAATACTAAAATCGATAATCACAAAAAAAATATAAGAAAAAATTACTTGAACCTTCACATTGAAAATGAATACTTGGCTTTGTGATGCTCTCAAGTATTAAAAGAATAAAATTTTCATTGTCTATTGCAGTGCAACTTTATAGTGGCAAAGATCTTTTCAATAATTCTTATGTCTATTTTTAAATGAATAAATTATTTTACTTGAAAAAATTATTGATTTTCTTTCAATGTAGAGCTTCAATTTTCAATCACACTCACCTTAAGAAAAATACCTATATCTGTAGTAAAAAAAAAACTTTTGAAAGGATAAGAAAACCTTTCTCTAATTCTAATATTAAAATTTGCATTTTTCTTTTTTTCTTTTGTTTTAGTAAAAGTTTTTAAGTCCTTATTTATTCTACACATACGCAATGCAATTCACAATATTCTTGATTTTTGTACATATACACCTACATGTATACATACTATATATGTAAGTTTTTTAGAAAATGTGGTTCTATCAAAATTATTTACAATCTTTCCTTGGATGAAAAAGAAATTACGAACTATAAAATTAACATATAAGAGAAAAGTTTAGACTGAAAAGGTTTAACAGGTGAAAAATCTAATAAAAAATTAACTTAATACGATTAGAATGCGACAAATGGAAGTTGGGTAAAAAAAGTCACGTTCTAAATTTATTTTCAATTCAAGTACGCTTTAAATAAATTTTTATTCAATCACTTATTTATCGTAAATTAGAAAGTTTTAGTAACTAGCATTTTTCATTTGCAACATTAATAATTTAAAAATTGATTAGAAATAAAAAGCAAATTCATAATAAAGTTGGGTCAAACCAATGGTTTTTAATTTAGCACTTTTCTCTTCAAGAAGTGAAAGTACTACTTTTGAGAGCAATCAGTTACTATATTATTAAAATTACAAATACTATATTTCAAAAATTGCATACTTTTAGGATGAGTAATGCATTCAATTTTTGAAATAAACTAAAAAGAATTGATGCTCGAATTTAAGAGTTATTTGCGTGAGTTAAGAAAAATAATTACATTTTTTAGTGGCATGAAGTTTATCGTTTCGGAAATATAAGGTGCCAATATAAGTTCGTGATAACTTGAGACGAAGTGGAGGTAGAAAAAAAATTTCTTCTAACGAAATGAACTAGTAATTAACCTCTAGAAAAAAACCTTTCGGCCTAAAAGAAAAACGACATCAAAAAATTGTAAAAAACCGGTTTTATATAACGGTAAATTTTAACGGCCATTTTGTTTTTTTTAAAGCCAGCCGTTTTATTTCTGCGTTTGCAAAATTTGAGAAATGCTTACGTTATGGTCTTACTATGCAATAAATAATTACAAAAGGGCATTTTTATGGTTTTATGGTGGTATAACTTTTAGAGGGGGGAGATAGGTAAAAGTTTTGTTCTACAAAAATTAGTTTCTAGTAAAGATCTATGTACTTATTAAATTTCAGCTTTCTATCTTCAAGGGTGTAGAACTTTTATAAACAGACACACGGACAGACGGACGGACGGATGGACGGATTCAAACTAATAAGCACTTTTTTTAAAAAGTGCTAATAAAGAGAAAAAAAAGAGAGTTGATTTATTTAGGAACGATTCTTGAACATGCAAAAGTTAACTGAAAAAATTCTGAGTCAAACTAAACAATTACTAAAAACTTAAATAATTAGATTTCTAAGAACTAGCATAACACGTGAACTTTATTTATCTTTAAACCAACTAACCATAACGGAATTACATTTCACGATTTTCAAATGATAACTAAGAAACACTATGCAAAATAATTTTATAAACCTATGATCCAATCTGATTTCAAGAAAACGGAGAAACAAATCGACTGACATATCTAAGCCGACTTGTAAATGTAAAACATATTCCTGGATTACAGAATTATAATACCCTTCAAATTTAATATTTCTTAACCCTTTAAGAGTTCGCATGTAAAAATGTTTGGCGCATTCAATCCAATTCAATCTTTTGATGTTTATACGAAAAAAACGGTTAAGATTTTCTTCTCTACTTAAACTTATTTCAAGAATAAGTACTAGTAGCAAGCTTATACAAACACGTTTTATAGAAGCCACGGTTATGTTCATCACACATACATGATTGCAACTGTGTCTCAGTTCACACTACAATTGAAACATAATAGGCAAGCAATAATTTTAGTAAATTACTTTTTATTCAATTATTCAACTCTGATACCGGAATGTGATGCTTTTAAAAATTTAAATCAATGAAAACTTTAATTACAGAAATGATTCTGCAATTCTATTTTGGTAAATGGCAAAGATAAACTTGTTTTATTGAATTTTTAAAATTGAATTTTGATAAAGAATAGAATTTTTGTGCAAAATTAGCTCTTGCTCCTGCCATACTTAATACTTTATACAAAATTTCTTATTCTGATAAAAATATTAAAATGGAACGAAAAAAATATTGAAATACTGGGTGTCTGACTTTCAAATTATAGAATAATGTTAAGATATTAACGCATGATTCAATTTACAAGTTGTAATTGATTAATTGTATGAAGATTAAGGTATTTTCAAAATTAAATATCACAAAAAGTTAACTCAAAATTATCCACTGTTCAAAAATTTTATCATTCTGCATTATGATCTGTTCTATTTATGTAGTTATGATGATGTCATGTAACAGAAATTTTAAAGAAAATATTTCTTCTCATTATAATTGAATTCGAAACCTCAACTTTTGGTATAACCTAAAATTAATAAACTACATTCAATAAAAAATTTAAGTTTTGTTTTAAAGGTAGTGATTTTCGCAGAATTAAGTTAAAGTAATGTTTTACAGGTTTTAAGGTAAAACAATTGAAACTTTTAGTCTAAAATTTTAAAAGTTGTAAAAACTTCCTTCCAATAGAAGATAAGGAAACCTGTACTTGTCCAAATGAGATTATTTTTTTCTAAAAATAATTTCTCAATTTGAAATTTTCAAAAAAGAAATAACGAAGGACTCCTGTATCATAAAATGAAAGTAATGACCCAAAATTTTTATAATTTTCAAAAAAAAAAAAAATTTTAGCTTTTTTTTCTCTTTTCATATTTTATTTTTTAATTTTTCAGTACTCGTATCTGAAAGGTAACCTATTATCGTAAAATTTTACTATGAAGAATGCCTATAAAGAAAATCACTTTAATTCGATTTTATGAGATCTCCTAATAAACTTTGATGTTGCAATTTTTTGTTATGGCCTTAATTTTTTTTTTTGTTTTCCAGTTCTATGAATAGCCTATGTTATCTCATACTTGTATTCATGAAATTGTAAAATGAATTTTCAGGTGAAATAGTATTAAGGTTTATTATTAAAATATCACGGTCTCAAGAAGAGAATGCATTAAATTATAGATATAAAGGAAATCAGTTCAGAAATGAAGAGGAATAGAGGCATTTTTAATCCTCGCTTACCTTTTATTTAAAAAATTCATAAATAATAAGAGCATAAAAGTACCAAAAGAATCAAATAGTAAGAATTATTATGTTTCCCATCATTTTATTCGGAATGTCCTACATGTATAAGGTATATAAAATGAAATATGAAATCATGGTAATAAAAGATTTTAATGTAGGTTGCTTACATAATATCAACACCCACGAAAAATTATTAAAATTTAAGAGTAAATTCCGCGTAAATATTAAATTTTTATACATTAAATTAAACACATATAGCATTGTGGTGAAGAGCTTATTACTATTTATGTCTAATTAATTCAACAACATTATTTAAATTTTAATTATTATAACATAATTTTCTTGATTATTTTCTTCTTTCACATATCTAATAGAAACCACTAAGATTTAGAATGCAAATCAAGTATTCAATCTGACTAAATAAAGATTTATTTAGATTGTCCGTAAAGAAACTGACTTTATTTATGATGACAATGTGTTATATTTCTGTGGAAAAAATTCTAGAAAATTTTTTACATTACAGTTGTGCCCAAAAAAGAGAAAAGCATTAATTTGCTGAGTTTAGCTCTTTAAAAATAAAGTCATTTGAATTATAATCATATCCAATGCTGGAATTTCAAAAGTATATGTGAATTTCTGCCATAAATAGCCCTCAATAAAGTTTGTATTTCTTTGAGTTCCTCTAATTTTGATTCAACTAGTATTTACCAATAATCAATATATTTCCAGTTCCTTATGGTATATCTCTTATAAACCAGGTTTACTTTTGGAAATTTTTTAATATTTTTCTCTAATTTTTATGTTCGTTTATAAGAATTTCTCAATTATTTAAGAAAATTTTATTCATTTTCCATATTAAAAGTGAAATAGCAAAGGTGAGTTGAAATTACAATACATTTACCATAGATAAAGAAAAACTCTTTTAATTAAAATTCTAATTTACTTATGCTTACAAATTTCTTTTTGTGTTTTCTTAACATTTTCAATTCTTTTATAATTTAATTACAATTTCAATTCAATTGAAGTAAACAGAATTCCATTTTGATTATTCGAAAAGAATCAAAAATATTTTCAATTTTCGTATACAAACAAGAGGTTTCTCTTAATTTTTAAATTGTGTTACTTGGTAATTCGGAAGAATTTAGTTGCTCTTAAACGATTTTAGAAAATCAAATGTAATTATTAAATTTAATTTGGAAAAACTCCTCAATTTTGTTAGACATTTTTAGTAAAGTACAGAAATGTGATTTGATAAAATAATGTTTTCATACTTGCGTTATTGCTTTAAGAGCTTCAACTCGTTTAATGCAGCTGAGAACAATTACCAGTTATTAAGTAATCACAGCTTTCATTTTTTAAGGGAAACAGCCAATCAAAAGTGTTTCGTTTTTTAACTAATTATTACAGATTCGATATTTATTTTTCACATAATTATAAAAAATATTCTACCGCAAAAAATATGCGTAATTGTTTAAAATAACTTTTAATTGTTTCTTGATAATGGATAATCTAATTGTATTATAAACCTTTTATTATACCCTATACAGATACTTTAAATATTGTACACATATTCTTGAATGGCACATAAATACTTAATCTGACTAGAAAGAGTATTATATTTTTGTTGAATTTTGTGTCTAAAATCAATTGCATTGAAAATTCAAGAAAAATAGTAGAATACGAACACTAATTGACTCTAACTCCTCACAAAATTTAATACAAGTTTTTGTAATACAAAATCTGGCAAGAGCTACATGTGCCAAATTGTCATCGCTATAAATATTTTTCATGCAAATCCCATTATCTGATTAAAGCGAAGGCAGCATGAAATAACCTTACAATATAAAAGTGAATTTCGTCCCGTTTTTTAATAAATTAGCTAACAAAGAAAAAAACGACCTTATGTAAACATATTCTACAAATATTCAGTGAAATAAAAATGCATTATAGCATTTTTTTTACTGGAGAATAAAATGTTCCACTTTCAAAACGGAAAATTTTATACGCTTTCCTGAACTTTGTATTTTCTTTTGTAACCAATGCATTTTTAAAACAATTGAAATAGCATTTTCGCTTTGAAAGTCTTTTAAATAAAATATTGCATAAAAAAGTTTAAAACGGGTAACACACACACGTATGTTTGTGTATACAATAATTATGTATTCATAAATACAAGTGGTTGCAAAAATAACTTAAGCTTTGAAATTTTTAAAAGCAAAACCATTGAAACATTTCCATATTTCTTTTCGGTTGTCAAAAACGCAATTAAACTGATTCTACAAACAAATTAACGGAACTGTGGCTTTTACATTTAAGGACTCATAAAATAGTTATACCATTGAACTTCTATGTTATAGGTACTTACATTAAGAGGTTTAAAATATTTATTTCTGATGCAACCTTTCTTATTTATAAATTCCTTTGCCATAAAATTTTATTTTTCAAGGTTTTAAAAGTACATAGTTAAAGTCTTTCTAAGTGGCAACTGAGATATGTGTATGCGTGCAATTGTAAGTTTGTACAAAATGTTATCTAAAACAATATTTACTTTTATAGAAGAAAAATAAAGTTGGGTCAAACCAACGGTTAGTAAACTAGCACTTTTCCCTTCAACAAGTGCAAAGAATTCTTTTGACAGTCTACTACATTATTTTAAATTATTTCACTCATATACCTATAATTACTTCGAAGATTGCATACATTTAGCGTGAAACAAAACAAATTGAAAGAAACGTTAACATAATGCCCGAATTTAAGGGTTAGTTACGTGAGTTACCGTCAGCTTTTTGCATTTACAGAAATGTTGAAAATCCTGCAGTTTTTGAAATAAAAGTTGCCAAAAATTTAAATTTAAAAAGGTGGAAAAAAAATTATTCCAACAAAATAAACTATTTTATTAATATCTAAAACTTGCTACTTAAAATTCACACTCACACAACTTATTGTCTAGATTTTCAGAAGTAAATATCAAAAATGATATCATAAATTTTGCAAAAACAGTTATTAGATAACGGTTAAATTTAGCAACTATTTTGTTTTTTTTCTTTTAAAGTTCAACTATGCTATGCCGCAATGCATTAGAAGAAGCCAGACACAACAATTTTGTGTTTGCAAAATATGAAAAATGTCTATGGTTTCTTTAAAATGCATAGTCAAAAAATTACCTTCTTTGAGGGGTTGTAACTTTTAAAAGGGCGGAGATAGGTGCAAATTCTCTTTACGTTTCTAGTAAAGCTGAGTAATTACGGTAGGCTCGTCACCTACCTAGTAAACTCAATGATGTAAGAAACTGGTTTATGGCTGTCTATGCTTGTCCCAGGAGCGAAGTAGGAATAAAAGAAAGCTGAGCAAAATGTTTCTAGTAATCTCAAGGCCTTTTTTTTTGTTTTCTGTAGAAATTTTTTAAATTAAATATTTTCTAAAAAAGGCTGATATTACGTCCTTTATCATAAGAAAACTCGAATGGAATGCAAATGTAATCTGTGCTAAATAAATAAAAATAAATTTGTTTTCACAGCCATTGAAATTTAAAAAAAAAAATGAAAAAAAAATTTAGCAGAGTTGCAATTTGCGTACAAAAACTTTCAATAAATCCCTTGTAGACATTACATTCTAAATTTAAAATACAAAAACAAAGTATCGGGAAACAAACAGATACACACACATGCAATACGTATGTAAATGTACGTAAAATATGTAAACTATTGTTTTTAATTTATATTGCGCATAATAAAGTATGCAGTCGATATTTGCAATGTCATTACTAACGTATGAACAAATTGATTCAAATGAATGATGAAGGATAAATATTTCTTAATCAATTTAATATGTCAAACAGTCATTGCATATAAATGAAAAAATTTAGTTCGAATAAATAGTGTGCATAATGTAATATGAAATTATTTTTGTTTTACGTTAGCTATGACAACGTGTAAAACATTTCTCATTAAGTTGAACTAGTGATTTTTCCATTAATTAGACAATCTATTCTCTAAAGTTCGATAAACGAGCAATATATATAGAATTTAAATGAAAATGTTTTAATGTAGATATGCACAAAGATAAATACATTAAATCAGCATTTGAAAATGACTTTACGCATATAAATATCGCAGTTTTTCTAGTGGAGGTTCATTCTGGACGTTCAATATAGGATTATTTTTTTGAACGAAACGAGGGTTTTCAAACAATATAAAATGAGATCTTAAAATACATACGTGTGTATCTAGATGAATATATGAGATGCCAATGAATTAAATACCAATGCACGCAAAAATAAATGCGATTTAAAAAGTGATTGGACTTCATAAAAATGTATTTTACCAATGTTTGTATATAATGTTTATAAATTTGAATAAGTGAAACTTAATAGATCCAAAACAACGCAGATTGCAAACGTATGTTTAGTTGAATTAACTTTTATAGGAAAAAAAAGCGCATAACGGCAATAATTATTTGAGTTCATACTATTAAAGCCTTTAAAATTTTGAAAATCAAATATTTATTTTGCAAAGCATGGTTCACACCTAAAGAGTAAAAATTTTTTTTGGCGGCTTTTACAGAAAGTCGGTTATAACTTTTGCTGTGTCACATAAAACGGAACTTTTAGATATGCACTAGAATGGTGGTCCAATAGGCTTTTCAAAAAGCATACAATGAACTTCATAGAACTTTGTGTAATTTTCCATCGTCAAAACGTGCGATTTGTGTTCCGTAGATTTTCGAATTTTTATGACAAAAATTATAACAGGGAAAATATAATTTTTCCCTAAAAATCTTATTTCTTATCTCTTCATGCAATATTTTCAGTTATTTTTCTTCTAAAATTATAACCTAATTCAAGTTTCCCAAGAGCTACGTTACTTATAACAACAATCTTTCCATATGTTAGATAAAATTATTATCTTTTTTTTTGTAAAAACACTGCCTTGCAATTAATTTTAAGCAAGATGTCGTTTCAATTTTCATTAAGAAAACTTTAAAGTAAAAATATTTTTTGCTTCGTATTTCATCTTCTATAATTATGTTACACTAGTGCATGGCAAACATTATACAAAATATTAATGCTTTCTTAATGTATATGTACATAGTTTGCTTGCAGAAAACTTCCTGGGAAGAAAACAGTGTGCAAGTAGTCTACAACTAAATTAAGAACAAACACAAATTTTGCCTCAACAAAACTTTAAAAATTACTCGGTAGGGATAAGTAAATTACACAATGATAACACAAAAAAAAACGTAAAACTTTCTTGACGCGATTTTCTTATAATGTCAAAACGAAATTGCAAACACCATTCTTAAAAGAATTTTTTATACCAGCGGTGTCCAAAATGATTTATTTGGTAGCCAAAATCGAGATTAAAATTTTATTCGTCAAATTAGAAGTTTATATATTAACTATTTTCGTACAAATGTTTTCCAAGATTTAGAAAAATCGCGCATTGTGATTTAGAATATGACTGAGCTATTGAGAAATAAATTAGTCAAAACAAAACTGTCATAACAGCTAACACAATGCTATTGTAATGAAAATTAAATTGGCCAACGGTTTTATATCAAAATGTATACGAACATGCGAAATATTTGTTGATTCGACGTTATGCAAATGAGGTTTCTTTAAAAATTTATATTGACTGCACGTCTTAGCGACTCACCTAAATTTTTAATAATGTTGTTCTTAGTACGTTTTATGAAACTAAAAATTACAAAACTAATCCCGCACAAAAACAGATTTAATTGCTTTTTCATCAACCTCATTGTACACAGTAAGGAAGGTATATGATGGCATCAAAGTTTGCACAGCGAGTTTTCGGTTCGTCTGTGTGTTAACTGGACGTCTTTCTAGCCCAACTTTATAGTTTTGGGCATATAAAATGAATAAATCAACCAATTTCTTTGAAATTAAATAATGAAATTCAGAATTTCTTGAAATTTAATATTTTATCTCTGGCTTATACTAAAACTTACTGGCGAACTTGTCAGAGAACTTGTATGGCAAAAATTAAAACTCTACTAAAAGAGAAATTTACATTTTTATAGGTATGGTGTCCAAAAGCTTAATAACTTCCTTTAAATTGCAAACGTGTTTAAATTAAAAGGGATTTTCATAATCTTCCGTGACACTTTTACTAAAATAGACAACATTTTGCGGTCGATTATGTGTTGAATCAGAATTTTTTAGTATACAACAAATTATATTTTTAAAATTCTTAATAATGGTTTGCGGTCATAACAGTGATATTTCTAAAACGTCTTTAAAATATATGTACAAGTCTATCCAAAAAAATATTTTAGAAAGGCTTATCCGCCAAGCATATTGAAAATCACTGCTTTATAATAAAATTTTAGTGTATAAGTACTATTTATATATATATATATATACATTACTATCAAACATAATATTATCAACTATGAGATAACTTTAAAACTCAAACGAAATGTAAAAATCAGAATAAAATTAAAAATAAAATTAGTCTATAATGAAAATTAATTTTAGTGCCATAGAATATGTTGCCAGATTGCATATGCTTCAGGCTGATGTATCAAAAAAATTTCACGAATTCAAAATCACAAATCGTATACATTTACTTCAATTAAGAGTAGCTATTAATTTATTTTGAAAACCTGAAATTTTATGACAAGGAAATAAGTTTATTCATTTTTCGTTGGTTTACTCGCATGTATGACATCAGCAGTACAATTAAAGATTCATCTCTGGATGTAAGGCAGAATATTTATACAAATTTGAAATCTGGCTTCGAAAAATTTTTTTCCCAAAATGAAAACCTTTTCTTTTATATTTTAACTTTAAAATCATTTTTTAGAAGTTCGCACTCAGTTTTTATAAGCTTCAATTTAGAGAATTTTTATATACTTGCCCTTTTGATAAATTAAATTTTAACAAATTTAATTTGTTTTTCATACCTTTAAATACTTTTGTATTTTTTGAAATTCGTGTGATAAATTAAGTTAATTAAGGTGATTTAGAAGAGAAAATAGACAATAATTATAAAATGAAAGGAATTCAGAAAGGAAGAAAAAAGAGAAGGAAACTAATATTAAGAGTTAAAACAACCATACACACACAATTATATATATACTGATACACAAAGGAGTAATAAATTTGAAAACCCAGAATCAATGTTAAAAATTTATTCAAAATGCTTATTGTAATTCATTTAATTAATCTGCCTTTGTATTTTATTTCTTTATTCTGTCAATTTATTTGATATTTTTAATAAGATTTGCCAAAAAAAAAAATGAATTATTACAAGCTTAAAGATTCTGTTGACTTACCGACGTAAACATTTCTCCATTATTCTTTTCATTCTTATACAATCAAAATGATTTCTTTTAACTTTTAATAATTTATCTTAAAAAAATTAATAGGAAATTTTTTTTTCGTTGTTAATAGCGTTTTTCTTTATTTTTATTCTATTGTTAATTTTGTAAATACAGAAATTAATAATTCTTTCGATTGAATACAATGGATCAACAAAAATAAAAATATTTTGAAAATTGGAGATGTAAATAGACATCTTTGGTAACGTCATATTTTGAATGTTATTAAAGATGTGGACTATGTTACGGTTTTGGAATTGTTTGTATAAGTGATATTACAGATTAATAGTACAGAAACAGAAATACTATTACAGAAATAATCCAGCTTACTTACAAATCAATTCTAAAATCTTAAAAATCAATATACTACAAGTAAATTATTAATTCCTCATACCTCAACGTTTTGAAAACTTGAAGGAAACTCATACAACTCAATGCTTTTTGAAACACTTTCATAAAAATTTATATTGTCAGGTATTTTGCAGTTTCTTGTATGCAAATTTTCGAATTCTAAATCTGCATTAACGTTTCTCACATTTCTGAAAAGGTTTAAGAACAAATTATAAAAATTACCTTTTCAATTTTTTTTTATAAAATTTATCTTGTCTCAAGAAAAGTATCTAAAAATTATTTTATACTTGAATTAATCATTTGTGCCAAAAACTTATGGTAAAAATAAAGCAAAATTTTGATTCTCATCTGTAAATTTTTAACCACTTTTTCTATATATTGAACAAACATGTTTTACAAATACAGCTATTATATATAAATCTAAATTACAATTAATTTAATCGCGGCAATAATTTTATAACGCACAACATATTGAGCATAATGTGACAGAAATCTGATTGTCTCTTGCCTCCTTTGTCTCCTTAATATTTAAATATTGTCAACACATAGCTAACCAGTTCATGTAATGATTAGAATTTAAAGTTTATACTTCATTAATATGATAGATTAATGAACTCCTTTTGCTTCAATCCCTTTTAGGTAATTGCAACATTAAGTATTACTTGCTATAAATCCTAACTAAATTTTCTGCTTTTTAGCCTGAATCTATGCAAAATTTGTAAATTTTTGCTACATAATATTCTTCAATACCTAAAGCAAATAAAATAAATAACGAGGACTTGCAAACTAAACCTAAATACAATGAACACAATTTAAATTAAGAAAAACAAAAAGTAGTTTGAATTTTAAAAATTTATTCCTTTTACAAAAAATTTAAAAATTTTTCTTCAAATTTATTGCGAAATCTACCCTTGTTCTTTGTATGAACCTTTCAAGAAAAAAATAATTATTATGAAAATAGTTTCTAATGCTTGCGCTAACTAAATTCTTTAACTGTTAATTCGGAACTAAATTCCATGCAGGTACCTAACAAAAATTTTGTAGTAAAATTGCAAAGTGTTTTATGTAAAAAATGTTTTATATAATAAATACGTGAGAAAAAAGCTTTTCTATAAAAGTAGCATACACACACTTTTTTTCGAATACAACAAAATTATAGGTTTTTTAACATTTCTAAGTACAGCTGATATTTTCTTTACAAATAATATTGATAAAGCAAGTGCGTATACGCACATATACATGTTCTTATTTCGAAATTAAAATAATTAAATAAAGGTGAATTTCGAAATATTTTCTTTATCAAGAATTTATTTTAAAAAATTCGAATTTTGAAAAAAGAAAGCTTTAATTTTCGAAAATTCGAGTACTCCTTCTTAAGTTTCATTATCGAAACGTACCTATTTCGAAAAAATTTTCGCGTTAACTTTTTTTAATTTTTATTTTCCTTTAAGATAAATTAACGTTTATATTATCCTTGTAAATCCTACGTAGAAAAATAACGGTTTGCCAAAATATACCTCTAATTATAACAAAATTAACAATTTTGCAATAAAATTTTATTGTATACAAATTGAAAATAATTTTTTACATCTAACAATGTAATTCTGTATTCGTGGACAGTTTTCAAAATTTACCGGACGTATTACTAAAAAATTTCTCACTACAAATATTTACATACGAGGGTCTTCACACCACATTTTAAAAATTTTGAAATCATCTGGATAAAATTCAAAAATATTGAACACTAATAAAGTTCTAATCCTACATTTCTTATAAAATTGTAGATCTTACATTTCTTAATTTTTTTTTAAATTTTACATAGCTGAAATTTTACTTCTAATTGTAAATAATGTTCCTTGAAAATCACAGATATGTCTATAATAAAATTTAAAGCCAATTATTTGGAAACCCATGCTGTTGTTTCATATAAAAAAAATCTGTTGTAATCAGCACATAACCGACTGCAATGTATATTGTCTAGTCTAGTGAAAGTTTTACAGAAGATTGTGAAAATGCGTTTTGAACACTTCCTTTCAATTTTAAGGACACTAGTAAGCTTTCAGCTAACATGCCTAGAAAAGTGTAAATTTCGCTTCGTGGTACCGGAATCGCATAAAATGTTCATCTGTTCATTTCGGTAACAACCAGATCTCAAATCTTTCCAAAAATTTACAGATTCATTGTTTTTTACAGATTTAACTCCCCGAAGTTGAATATTAAATTTCAAGGAAATTGGTTCATTATTTCTCTCTATATACCCAAAAATGTAAAATTGGCACGCAACAATTTCCATTTCCGAAGGTCTGTTATATCTCAAAAGTTGATCATTCCGTCAAATAGTTGAAATAAACTTATACATATAAAATTTCATTAAAATCAGGTTGAATAGTTGAAATACACTTCTTACGCGCGCTTGACAGACCGACATCTGTCCAAGAATAGCTTATTTACCCTTCCCCACTATAGAAAAGTGCGTTCCGATTAACAACTCGAAATTTGGTGCCATCACATCACCTACCTCATAGTATACAATGCGGTCGTTAAAAATTACAATATTCATTGAAAGAGAAAAAAAATTTTACAGTTTGAATACTTTGATCAGTTTTTTTTTTAATTCTAACAAAATTAAGGTACCAATATAATTAAGCTTTTGTACAGTCCACTTTCATACTCAATTCATGCACGATTCAATTTCATTTTTAATTTTTAATTTAATTAATTAAATAGATCAATGCGTTTAACCACGCTGCTAGAATGGAAATTATACATTCCTAGCACATTTACAAATTGCATTTTAAGTTAACACATTACTTGAAAGCTAGTAACTAAGATACAAAACATTACTCAAACTGAATTATCTTGCATCCTATTTGTACAATATAAAGAAGAAAACTATACAGTAAAAATATTCGTTTTCACACCTTGGTAGCTTAGTCTGTGGAATAAAGCTTTCAAAAACTCACTCGTTCAAATTCAGTTTAAAAGGAAAAAATTCTGATTCTTCTACCTACAGACATCCATTTGCCAACGCCATCTATACAAATCTTTTAATATTATTTTCTTAAATAATGTAAAAACAAATCTCTTATAAAAAGCTGTTCAAAGCGCTCATTTTTATTATTTTACAATTTAAATGTCTGCATGATAATAATTATTATAACACTAAATGTCATACAATAAATTGTGCCCATAATAAAGTACAATATTAAGTAGTTTATTTTGGTAATAATATGTATTTTCCATATTCTTGCAGTAAATCAGCCCTATATATTATAGCCCTACACATAATTTACATAATTTATGATTTTGGTTATGTAAATTTATATTAATTTTAAATAACATAAATTTATTACACACATATAAACACAATAATTACTATAAAAATTATTTCTATGTACATTTGACCGTAACCTATTACAATATTTATTGAAAATTTACATAAAGCAGTTTATTGGTTTGTCCACATTTTATAAATAAAATAGTATTCACAATCGAATGCCTTTAAAAGATAAAATATTAAAATATTTCCAATTTTACATAAATATTATCAATCATAAATAATTTGTCGTATACTTTGCATAATCGAACAATATTGTTAATAATAGACCAAAAATATTTTCATAATTTTATATTCAAATTACATCAAATGTGTATCAAAAAAAAATATGATCCTATTGCAAGGATATTATTGATATTTGAATAATGTATATAAATTTTACCTTAAATCTTGCTGAAATTTTTCAGTTTTCGTAACCAATACATTATGTTATAATTATTTAAATATTCATTGTATACATAATTTGAAATGTGGTTTGTATGTCAATCTTTTTATATACAAATAATTGTCAATTCAAGGATCTAATTTTGTCACACAACTAGAAATATTTTTTCTTATGAATATTGAATATTAAATTCTATATATAGTTGTGAACGTAAAATATGTGAACATAACTCTATAGTAACCTTATCATAGGCCTATTATAATTTTTTAATACAGTATATACTCAAAAGTCCATAACACATGCCAAAGCCTAATACTATTTTTAAAAATAGAACGAAATACAATAAATACATGATAAAACTTTAAACCATAAAATCCCAAAGCAAAATAGGTTGTAAGGCTCATTTAGATTATAAAATTCAAATATACTTAAACGATCTTAAAAATGACAAAATGAATGAAAAATAAAGAATACTTTTTGTACCAGTTTGGATCCCTGCACAAAATTAAGCATCACTTATACTTCATTTTAAAGATTCAATCAACTAACCTGATAATCCTTTTCATATTGTTACATACTTAAACCTTTCGCAATGCAAATTGAATAATTTAGATTTTAGATAAATCACACTTTGAAAATTCTAAAAACTTTAATTTCCACACATACTCAATATTGCAATGATTTTGATCGTAACAACTTGTTATTTTTGTTTTTGTTTTTTTTCTTTCATTACATTATTTTCCTTTTTTTTTTTATTATTAGATTTGTAAATGTTATACAAAAATTTGAATAAAAAATCTGATAATCATAATCCTAGTATTACAGAAATAAAAAAAAAAATTACTTTTAAAATTCTTGATAAATTCTCTAGACTTTACACTCTATTTGATAAGGAATGAAATGTGTAGAAAGTAAAATTTATGCAGAACCAAACTACAAAATTTTCCCCAGAGGTTGTGGAAAAAGAAAAACCAAATTTTATAAAAAAGAAAATATTTACAACTTTACAAACAAACACTCACATAGACACATATGTATTAAAATGCACATTGGATTTACCCAAAATATTTGTAAGGGCAAAATTTTGAAAATTTATATAAAATTTCTTCCTGTAAATTTGTAAGGAGACTTGAAAATGTTTTCTGAAATTTTTATTCTTATGATCGTATTTTTATGAAAACATGTTGTTTCCTTTAAATTTACTAAACTTTTTAATTTAATAACCCGGTTCTATTATTTCTTAAATATTACTTAATTTTTATTCAGCAGAATATCAAAACAGTGTAACTGCGGCTATTCATACAGTGGCTAACTGTAAAATTTGTAATCAACATATTATTATGAACCCATAGTGTCTAATTCAGAATTAATATAGCTAAATTAATGATACCAATTCAAATCAAATTTGCAGAACTTAAATTAATGTTATTCATGTAGCAATTTCATTTTTGCCTTAATTTGGGAAGTCTGTTATCCGTTGTTGTTAGCATATTTATTAAACTGAAAGCGTATTTTTTTTTAAATTAATAAAATATTGTTTCTATATTATAATTGGTAAAAGTTCAAGAGAAACGTTCTTGTAACTCATATTGGACTAGAAGTGATTGAATTAAGTGTATTTTTACTATTGTAGATGTACTCAAACCTATGTTCAAGTATAGAGAAATAAAACATTGTAGCATCTAAATTTTGTGTTAAATCAATTTGGACAATTTTTCCTTATTACCACAGAAATTCAGAACCGAATTTAAAAAATCATAATATATGTACGTACCTCATAGATGACAAAAATACCTACAAAATATTTTACTAATTTTTTTTAAAATATTTTTTATTTTACTTTTTTACAATAGAATTTTCTATGTTGCAGTTGAAAATTTACAATGACTTCATGTTTGCTGAAATAAAGAACAATAAATTATTGATATCTTAGTTTACCGTGTCTTCCTTGTCATCAATAATGTTTACACATTTTTCTTTTTCTTTTAAGAAGATTTCGTTAAAATAATATTGTGCTATATCTACTAGTGGTGCAATACTGAATAAATATGTGCTTATAATGGTAAAGAGGAAAAAAAAACTCAAAATATCAAAATAAGAATCTTATTTATTACAAGAATTCTGTCTTGCGAATGCCAGTCAGCTATTTGAGTACTAAATAAATAATTTTGTTTTTTTTTTTTTTTCAAATAAATATTTTAAAAAATTGTATTTATCAATCTTTCCGTCAGCGTTTGGCATTTTAAATCAATATGATGGAAATTTGATGGGATTTTGGTATTTCTTTGATTATGCTAAAGATAACTAGGAAATGACAGTCAACTTAAGTATGAAAGTAAACAGAAAATATTTTAAGAATAAATAAAACAAAGGATAAGCAGATATAAATAATTGTAATTGCAATACCGTATAACAAAAATGATTGAAAAATTAATGAATAACATTCATTTGTAAAACTACATTATTACACATGTTCGCCATTTTCTTACATTAGTAATTAAGAGAACGATTCATTAATAAATAAGAATTTCGGTTTAAGCTCAGTTCTCTATAAAAATTATAAAATTTCTACTAAAAAATAAATCTAACTCATATGTATGTCGCTCGGCGATCTTGTAACTTTTCACTATTTATTATAGTCATTTTATATAAAAAAAAAAAAAACAACTTTTAGAAAGCAACACGTTTACTAAATTATGTGCTTTTCTAAAAAAAAAAAAAATCTCATAAAAAAATTCATTTCCGTAATCCCAACAAAATTATTTCAATTCATCATTTCCGTTTAACTTTATTCTATTTTTTTTTAGAATTTTTTTTTAAAGTGAAATCTGAAAAGTGTGTTTCAGTGAAAATACACTTTAATATTTAAAGACCAACACGAATAAGGGAAAGATTTTATTGTAATCCTTGAGATTGTCACAAAAAATAACAATTTTCATTTTTTTAAATTGCTTGTCATACGCACAAATGTGAATAACATCAAAATAATCTCAAATATTATTTTACAAAATTTTCAGGATATTCGAACAATAGTGCGAAACGATTTATGATTCTTATGTTTATTTTTAAAAACCAAATTAATAAAATTTAAACCTGGAATTAAAAAAAAAAACCCGATGTGATCAGCACATAACCGACCGCAATGTGTATTGTCTAGTTAAAAGAAAATGTTACAAAATATTATAAAAATTTCTGTTAAATACTTCTTTCCAATTTTTAGAACATTAGTAAGCTTATAGTTAACACACCTAGAAAAATGTAAATTTAGCTTTTAATAGAATTTCGCTTTGAGCTACCCGAGTTCCCTGAAATGCTCGCCAGTTAGTTTCGGTAACAACCAGAACTCAAATATCAAATTTCAAGAAATTCCATCAATTCGCTCCGTACATATGGTGAAAAATGTAAAATCGGATCGCAGATCAGTTTTCGCGCCCTCATCTTTCCAAAAAAGTTATATGTTAATTGTTTTAGTACGAAGAATTTAAATATTAAATTTTAATGAAATCGCTTGATTATTTTCTTCAAAATAGTCAAAAATATAAAACAGCCCCGCTAAAGAGTTCAGTTCCCGAGGTCTGATATATCCCAAAAGCTGATCAATCCGTGCCATGGTCGGAATAAACTTACATATAAAATTTCATTAAAATCTGTTCAGCCGAAATTGAGACACACGCGTGCACACACAGACCGACAGACCGACAGGTTGCTAAAAATAGTTTACTTACACTTCCCTACTATGGAAAGGTGTATTCCCACCGAAAACTCAATATGCAAGATTTGTTGCCATCACATAACCTACCTATTGTATACACAATACGGTCGGTTATGTGAAAAGTAAAAATATTACTTTTTTGAAGAACAGTTTTGGTTCTCCCAATCAAACGAAATCTCAAAATTTCAAATCAATTGAAAGACTTCAAAATTTTATTTTCAATAAACCCAGGAGAAAGAAATTCTAAACTTTTAAGAGACGAACAGGGAAACAATAAGTGAACCAATAATCTAATCGTAAAATATCCTTCACCTTTTGGCAAAAATTTTAAAGTTTCTGAAAAAATCACAATTTTACAATTCTAAAACACGCACTACTCTATACATTTTTTCAAGTAACTATGTACTTAATGAAATGCCTTTTGTGACAAAAACTTCCTTCGAAAATATTTTCATCAATATACATATGTTTATGTATGATGAATGTGAACAACGAGAACTAATTTCAGATACTGACAATAAATTCAATCACTTTCAACGTGATTTCTCATTCAAATTATATACAAAATTCACTCATAGAATGGAATTAATTCAATAGAATTCTACTTGCATGCTGCTAGTTTTACAATATGCAACTAGTTGCTAGCACCCATACATGATTTGTTGCATGCCTGTACTACTTTCGATTTTCATTTTCATTATCAAACCCGTGAATAACAACATTTTGGGAGTGAATTAAAATATTTTTTTTAAATAAATTGAAATACAAAAATTCTTAATGAAATTTTAAATTGCAAAAAAACTTTTTTTTAAAGCGACAATGAATTTAATGAAAAAACCTTTACAAAACATGGTTTTCTTTTATTACAACATTTAATTTTGTTTGAAAAACAAAATAAATGAACAAAAATTTGTTTTTTAATTTTAAATTTTAATTTTTGCTTCTACCGCACATCATAATCAATGTGTGTTTGTCTACGTGTAAATACATATATAAAAAAAATTCATTATTAAGATGAATGAAGACGTGATCCTTCCTTTTTCCTTCATCCGCTTTCTCTTAACAAAAAATACATAAAAATGAAATCTATGTATACATGTAGTACTTTATACGAGGACTTTATTTGAAAATAAAGTAATATTGTTAATATTAAAATAATCTGTCATGAGTCTTGTCAACTATAAGATGCTAACGTTGCAGTAATACACATGTGTTCCATATTATTTTCAGATAAAATAGATCTAAGACAAGTTAAACATTTTTGAGAGTGTTCTAAATTTATTATACATATTACAAATATCTTGTTGGTGTTTCTTCGTCGGAAATGTCAAGGAAGTTGCCGAAGGTAATACGGCCTGGTTATGTTATGATTTTGTGACGAATAGTAAAATGATAAACGTATCGGTCTAAGCCAAAAAATAGGCGAAAAAATTCTGGATTTGGCGGATTCTATATTGCGAACGTGCGGTGATCGCAAATCATTATTGCAAAGCCTATCACCGAAAAATTTATGCGGTCTTGTGAAAAAGAAAGACTCTAAATGCGATATTATTTTCTCCAAAATGGATAAAATACAACCAAAAGCATCAAAAACTAAAATTGCAAAGAATTTCGGTTTATAGCATCGAAATTTCGTATAAAATTGACTGTAAAATGCTCAACGCCCTCAATGATCTTAATTTTATCGCAACGATAAAATTAAGATCATTCAACTAGAAAAAGGGTGTTTCAACTACCTTATATATTTTAAAATTGGATTAGATAGATAATTTGATTCACAAATATATTAAACATTTACGTTTCAAAATGTAGCAATATCAATGAATTTGGACATTTCAAGAGCAATTTGTAAAAATCCAGTAGTATAATGTAAAATTATTCTCAGGAATGTATAGCGAATATATTTTGGCATGCTGTAACTCCAAAGATAGAAACAATTATTGGAGTAATGACTCCGCAAACATTAGTAAAGGGTGTTAAAGCCGCCTGTTCGTAATAGACAAACTTTACCTTGTATAAAAAATGATATCAGCTGAAACTATGTAATTGAGAAATATGATAATGTTTTACCTTTTGGCTTGAAATGCGCATTTTGTGTGCTCACGCAACATGTTTAAATATTAAATCTGTCTCATGAAATCTGAAATCCAAGATTCTGAGAAAGATATTCAACTAATACCTTATCTTTTAAAATTTTTACATAAATTTTTACATAGGCATAATTGTACTTCACAGAACTTGCCAAACGGGATAAAATTGTTCACAGTGACGGGATAAAATTGTATTTTAACGATGTTTCAACTATACTAGATATTATTAAATATTCGAAGAACTAATCCATTATTTTTAATATCAAATATTTGTCTGCTTTTTCTTTTTTGAATTAACTTTCGCATTATAAAAGCGAATTCAATTACTATATACGATATAGCTTGTAGCTATGACAACATAATGAAAAATGTAAAATACGATGAAAGTATTGACACATCAGAATTTTTTTAATATAAAACACGCATACCTGCAAACACAAACTCGTATACATATAAATATGTGCTTGGCAAACGGTGTGCTAGAAAATAAAAGAAGTTTTTTGTCCTTTTTTTGTAATTTTTCTTTTGATTTCTCATAATAATATAAATATAAAGCATAATCTTCAACTTCCAGGATAATAAATTTTCATTTAGCCCTGCTTTCATTTTACTTTTTCCCTTTTATTGTTTAATGGTATTTTTTTCCCCGTTGCCTTCTTAAGAAAAATTTCAACATGCGAATGTGTAAAAATTTCAAAAATTTAATTTTAATATGAATAAAATGAGCGTTCAATATATGTACATATTTACATAACTACACTACAAACAAATGGAATTATTTCATTTTTCACAACATTGTGAAATAGATGTCAGAAATTAAGACACCTTTTTAGAATTATAGTATAGCTTTTCAATTTATTTTTTTGTGTGTATTTTAATATATTTCAGAATGATTCATTATATAATATAATTTTAAAAATTTCGACATCAATAGGTACGCATTTGTATATTATATTTTAATACAAGTATGAAATTAAATTTGGTAAAGTATGAATATAATATAAAACTTATAATATATTCAAATGAAGGCAACAAAAGAAGATTTGGTGTTTAAATATGGAAATATAAAAATATATTCAAGTCTACATTACGTTAACATAGACAAGCGTACAATGACGTACACAATATACATACATATATGTATGTTAATCTGATTTTATAAAGGAAATCCTTGATTTATTAAATTACCTTCTAATTCTCAAAGGATTCCGATTTAATTTAAAAGTTAACTGCCGATGTAGAACTGAGAATATTAAAGAACAACAACAATAAAGTTGGGTCGAAGCAATGGTTTATAATGTAGCATTTTTCCTTTCAACAAGTGCAAGAAATTCTTTTAATAACAGTTTACTGCATTATTAAAATTACTTTGTTCTTATATCAAAGCATTTTAAAAATTGCATACATTTAGGATGAGGGAAAAAAATTTAAAGAAACGTTAACATAATGCTCGAAATAAAGGGTTAATAGTATGAGTTAAGAAAAATAATTATATTTTTCAATGGCGTGATCAAGAGGTCGAAAAGCTTATATTTTCAGAAATTTATAGTAAAGGAAGGGAGGAAGGCAGTGCAATTTTCTAACGAAATGAACTATTTATTATTGTTTAAAAATTGCTTAAATTTCAGACGCAAAAGTAAACAATTTTGAAAAAACGGACTTTGGATAACCGTAAACTTTAACAGCCATTTCGTATTTTTAAAGTTCAGTTCAAAAGTATTTTGCGGCATAAGCTAGTTACTATTTTTTTGCATTTGCAAAATTTGAAAAATTCCTATAGTTTTATAACAATGAATAGTCACAAAATATCATTTTTAGATGTATAACTTAGAGGGGAGGAGATAGATAAAAATTTTCTTCTACGGAAATAAGTTTCTAGTATAGATTTATGAAATTTCAGGTTTTATCTTTAAGGGTACAGAAGTTTTGTAGCCATATCCCCGGACGGACGGGCAGAGTGAAATTAATGAACACTTTTTTCTAAAAATTTTCTGGAAAAGTGCTAAAAAGAAAATTTTTAGAGAAAATTTTTATAGATAAAAAATTGACTTACTCAATCGTGCACATTTTATGCTTTTTAAATCAGTTCGGTTTTAAAATTTTCATCGAAAAATTTTTATTCAACTTAAAGTCCAGTAAACTTTTTTTATCATTATAGTACAACAGATAAGAGTTTACAAAAATTTTTTTACTCTTTTTCCAAATTTCAAGAAAGTTAACAAGTTTAAAAATTTAACAAATTTTAAGAAAATTTATCGATTTAAATTTTCTTGAAATTTGAAAAAATTCAGTAAAGATGCTGGGATAAAAAATTTGCCCTTGACAAACGTCTGCCATATAATTTCACTAAAAGTTATATATATACATGTATTAAGAAAATCATTCCCATACGTATATGGTCACAAATTCAAATTTGGCTCTTTGTTCTATAAGTTTCATCAACTAAAAGTCAATGCATTCTAAAAACTCAATAATTCGTCGTTTTGATGTGAATTTAGTTGAATTTTTGTGAAAATAAATTCTGCCTAATCTGTGCTTAAGATTAGACGTATTTCGCTAACAATACTTAATTTATTGTCAAATGTTAAATTAATTCGTAATAGGTGAATAAAATATTTTATTAAAAGAACGATCGTTGTTTATAAAATGTTGAATTTGAAACTCATTCATGAAAACTCACCCCGAAAATTAGCGAAGAATTGTTTAATTAAAAAAATCAATTCAATACCCTGATATACATATTTGTTTTAAATTTTTTTATAATAAGGGTTATATACTTTCTGACCTTTATTCGTTTGAAAATTCCCAAACGGAGTAGCTGTCCAAGAATTTGCACTTTTTAAATTTGAACTGGAAAAAAATAATTATTGCAAAATAAAGACCATAAGAAGTTAAGCGTAGGCAGAAAATAAATTTACATAAAAATTCGACACTGACATTGATTCGAATAAACTATATTTGAAAAAAATTGTTATCGTTAACTTTGATGAGACAATCGTGCTTTAACTTTCTAATTAGTCTGTTCACAAGTTTTTTCGGCATGAAACAAAAATTACTGACAAAAGGCAATGAAACCGGTTTCAACCGCATTCTTCGTAAAAAAATTTCGCTGAACCCTTTCGACCCCGCTTTCGAATATTGCAATTAGTACATGTTTCACATGTAGGTTCTATTACCTTTATATAGAACAAACTGCTCGCGATAAAAATTTTCGCGTTAAAATTTCGTGTATACAAAATGGAACAACAGAGAATCAAATAAAATGACATTTTTAACTTTTAAGGATGTTTGGACTTTACTGGTACATATGTGTACCACCCGAATCCAAAAGCTTAAGCAATTTGGTAAAATTGTAAATTTTATAGCAATTTTTGAAGTTCAAACCAATTTTTAATTCCTTGTTTTTTGCAAAACTTTACATTACGAATTCTTTTTTACAAGGAATTTTTCACAGAAAAAAATCCCTTTAACTTAATTTCCTATTATGAAAGTCTTCAATAAATGGCAACATCATATTACCTACGTCAAATAAATTAACATTTTTTTTACTACAATAACCTTCATAGCACAAATTATTGATCAAACAACAATAGTGTTCAAATAAGAGAAACCAAAGCACATAAAGCACTCCTATATAACAAAAAACAAAAATAAAGTTCTCTAAAGTTTAATTCTAGAAATACCGCAATGCAACTTTTTTAATTTCGATTGCTGTAAGCTTAAACAAAACAAAAGGAAAAAATTCAATTGGTTGAAGTTGGTTGAAAATCTCGATAACTTATTTAATAGGATGTCTTATTATCGTTTGGCTTCATTTTGCACCAACGGATTGTAATTTCATTCTTCTTCAATTATTCTTTTCCATTCGTTTTTTTTTAAATAAATCCAGCACTATCGTAAATACGTCTAGGTATTAGTAACATTTTTACAATAGTTTTCCTATATTTAATATAGAAACTTGTACTTACAATCAAAGTTTATATAACTAGTTCCTTTTTAAACAGAAATTATGTAATACGATGTAATTAGGTAATACGATGTCGTTGCAGCATATCAATTTCGTTAAATGATGCAGAACAATTGATTTCTATTCAAACGCATTTATAAGTAAACTTCAAAGTGCATTGTTTAAAATTTTTAAGAACTGGAATGATTGAAAAAAACTCTTACTCATTATTTGTGTAAAGTTTCAACAAAATGAATAACCTCTGAAAGTTGGTTTCTTGTTAGAGTTAATGTTTCAGCAGACCGCCTGTAGAATTTCGTTAAAGACATTGTAAGAAATCCCCTTCCATTTTTAAATGTATTTAATCAAAATTAAATCAAGTACAAAAGCCACTTATATTTGGTTGTTGTTATAATTCGACAAAGGTCTCCTCAAAACACCAAATTTGAAAAAATTTCCAACATATTTTCGTTTTCAATGCTCTTATCACCTAAGAAAAAAAAAGAATGCAAATGATAAAGTTTCAATAAAACTTTATCCCTGTAAATCCATTTTACATTTTCACATCATGTTTTCAATTAAACTCAGTAATTTTTATTTTCTTGATGACACAATTTAAACTCGTAGAACTATAACAGATCTGAGTTAAAATAAATTCAGATAAAAACTACGGTTTGTAAAGTAGCACATTTCCCTTGAATAAGTTTTTAAGAATATATTTTTTAAGCAAGTTTCATTTATTATTTTTAAGTTTTAATTTCGAAAATTTACCATTTCAGGGAAAAGGGATATTAAAATTTTGCAAAAAATCGATTCAAGACAACGGTTTTGTGGAACTGAGGCTCATTGTTCTTAAACTATTTAATTATTTCTAATCCGACCAGTAGTTTCTAATGTATCACCTACTTACTCTTGAACAAACAAAAACTCTTTAAGAAAATAATCCTTAATTTAAATTATTTTCATGAATGCCCCAAAATATGTCAAATTAGTTGAAGCTTCAGAAGTAGAGTAAAAATTAAGAAAAGAAAAAAAGAAAAAGACAAGTATTTGTACATTTGCCGACACTTACGTGAGTTTTTGACTTTAAAAATGTGCAAAAGCTTTCAGTACCGAAAATAAATTACGCTAAAAATTAAAATTTTACCTATTTCCAGACCCGATTACTTTGAAAGGGAGGGCGAGAAGAAAGTTGCATTTTGGCAATAGACCCACAGACGTTATGAACGAACAAAATTAATGTAATAACCATTTTTCAGACTTTAAAGCAAAAATTTATTTTTTTTAGAAAGACTAGTTTCTAACTGCAATGACAACTTTTGCAATTACAGAATAAAAAACTTACACACACACATAAGTGAACTGACGGATGGAGTAAAACTAAAGTAATTTTTTTTTTATTTTTATGAAAAAAGGTGCTAAAAAACAAAATCTGACATTTATTCGGAAACTCATCTTTATTATAAGTTTGCATTATCTTGGGAAACGAGCATAAATTTCAGTTAAAAAGCATCAAAAAAAAAGTAAAAAAAAATGGTTAAGGATAATGAGTAAAACTGAAAATATCCTTTTAACGGAAATTCATTTAAATTGATATTTTAAAAAAGTAATTGAAAAAGAAATCACGTTTTTAAATTCTCACCTTTTTTTACAGGTTATTTCAATTGTTACTGTCTCAGTGTCTTCGCTTCTAAAAACTCATTTTTTTATTATTTTGATTTTCAAAAGAAGAGCACAAAAAAAATTAAATTACAACCTGATGCAGACAGCATTTTCTTCGTTTTCTTCTTTTTGCTTTTCCTTTTGTGTTCTTTTATTGAATACAATAAAATTGAAATAACAAAAGGATAATATGAAAAAAAGGATATTGGAATTATAGAATAAAATGTCTGATTGAGAGTCTATTTATTGCAATTTTCGAATATTTATAAAAGGACTCGTTTAGAGATGACAAATATTAGTCTAAAACTTTTTATTTAAAAAAGTATCTTATTTTTTAGCAATTTTACAAAAATTTTTTAAAAGTGCTTGTTAGTTCCACTCTGTCCGTTCGTCCGTCTGTCCGTGTGTCTATTTACAAAACTTCTACACCCTTGAAGCTACAAATCTGAAATTTTATATGTAGATAGATCTGTACTAAAAACTTATTTCCATAGAAGAAATTTATAAATTTTGAATTTTTGACGCCTTGCATTCCGAAACCGCCAGCTTTTTCAAATTTCTATAAACGTAAAAAGCTAACGGTAAATTCCATGACATTAAAAAATATAATTATTTTTCTTAACTCACACAATTAACCCTTAAAATCGAGCATTATGTTAACCCCTCTTTAAATAAATTTTTGCTTTATTTGAGACTGCATAAATCGTTCATCCTAAATATATGCAATCCTTGAAATAGTTTCGTTTATAAATGAAAATAATTTTAATAGCGTGGTAGGTATACATAGACTGTATTTAAAAGCATTATTTTCTTGTTGAAATGAAAAGTGCTACAATACAAACCATTGGTTTGACCCCACTTTATTTATTATGTTATCTTTTAAATTTTTGAAATTGCTGCAATGCAATATTTTGCTCGTTATTTAATTTAATTTACCCTGTTAGGAAGTTTATAATAATATTAAATTTTTGTACGGCTTTAGAAAATATTTTTATATAAAAATTTACTTTAAAGAAAATACCTGTATATCTAAACCGGAATTGAAGTTTAATGCTATTTGAATATTATTTTAACAACCATACTCTCTATATATGTTTGCCTTGTCTAATTAAAAAATTTAAATAATTTTTAAATTTTAAATACGTTCTCTTCAGCTAGTTAAGCTCAAATTAATTTGTCTAAACTTCCAGCAGATAACCATTTATGTTAACCGCGATTTCGGACCTAAAATAGTTCATTCAGTCAGTTTTTTAAAAAAATCATTATTTCTGGGATACCTTTGAAAAATATCTTTCAAAACATTTCATATTGGGTACCTCTCAGAAAATTCCATGCTTTTTGGGCGAAGATTTATCCGAAAACCGGCCCTGTCAAGCCTAAGCTTCAAAATGGATTTTTCACCTAGAAAGGTAAAAATAAGCTTCTCGTTTTATGTATCACAGATTTTGGAACTTTTTAAAAAAATAAAACCACGAAATCCTAGGTCCACATGAGAAGGCCTGAAACATAAGACATCAACATATTATAGAAAAGGACTTTAAAATCTCTACAAGCTTGGCTGTTCTTAAAAATTATCCTTTGACGACTTTGAAATAAAAGACATCCATGTAAGCACAATTTTCGCAAAACGTGCCTACGGCAGTTCAGAACGAAGTGTGCTACCACTGTGATCACTATGTCATGATATTTAGAATATTGGTATAACGAATTTTAGTTTCAGTTAAATTACAGTTTCTTGAAAACTTAGCCCAGTACATTTTCAGCACAATCAAGTACGACGTGGTAAATTGTTCAAAAAAATCGGGTACAAACGAATTGCGCTGTTATGTAATTACTTTTACTACCTCAAACACTAAAATATTTCATTGAAAACTGGAAACGAAAATTATTTCTGTATTACTTTGAAGCTTCTGTTTCATTGTCATTTGCGATGCTTTCTAGTTAATTAGTTCAAATATGTTATTTGGACTTTATTTAAGATATAATCTCCATTTCGAAGAATGGAAAAAAATTCTCTTGAAATTAATAGCATAAATTCGCTGGCTATCTGAAAATGAACAAAATCCAATTTATTTTAAAAATAGCCAATGCTTTCATTATACTTCGAACGTATGTTCGAAGGGTATACTAAATTTGCCTTACCGTTTGTAACGCTAAGAAATAACGGTGTTAGATATAGACTCAAGTGTATGTTTTTGATCAGCGTCAAATTCTGAGTTGATTTAGCTTTGTCTGTCCGTCGGTCCGTCCGTCCGTCCGTCCGTCCGAACGATAACTCAAAAACTAATTGAGCTAAGTTCACCAAATTTTCACAAATGATTTATTGTAGTAAGTGCCAGAACCCTATTTAAATTGGACGTGATCGGGGTACCGGTTCGGGTAGCTGCCATACAACTTCAAAATTTATTTGGCTATATCTCAGAAACTATAAAAGATGTAGTATTGAAATTTCACACAAACGAATATATTAGTAGGGCCAATGTGTCTCATAAAAGTCGTTGAAATTACTTGGCTCATTATGGTACCTGCCATACAACTTCAAAAGTTATTTGACTATATTTCAGAAACTATTAAAGCTATGGTATTGAAATTTCACACAAACGAATACATAAGTAGGGCCAATGTGTCTCATAAAAGTCGTTGAAATTACTTGGCTCCTTCTGGTACCTGCCATACAACTTCAAAAGTTATTTGGCTATATCTCAGAAACTATAAAAGCTGTGATATTGAGATTTCACACAAGTGAATATATTAGTAGGGCCGATGTGCTTGATAAAATTCGCTAAAATTTCTTGGCTCTATCTGGTAGCTGCCATACAACTTCAATAGTAGTTTGGCACAACCAGTATTTTGAAAAACACATAGTACTGAAATTTTGCATAAATTAATATGGTAATACGGCAACTTAAAGTCATAGTCTGCCCCATAGTTAGTTATGGCACATTAGTTATTCGCACATAGGATAACGAATTCGTACAAAGTCAACTCTACTTTTTTCTCGTTTTAAAATAAAACATGTTACAATTTTTTCTGAATCACAGATTTTAATGCTGATTACATTAAATGATCATTATATAAATTATATAGTTATACATATTAACTTTGATTATTAGTTACTGTTTTTTATTCAGTTGTTATTTAGTGGCACCTATAATAACCTTTCCAAATCTTCACTGGCAGCCTCACTTGTAAATGAATCAGTGTCACCAAATTCTTCAGTACGATTTCTACGACAGCATGGTATTTGACTTTCATCATAATCACTCCAATGTTCAAATTCATCCTTATGATGTTCTAATAACATTAAAGATGTAAATAAACTATCACATTCGCTGCACCTATAAAGAAAATTAAGAAAAAGAGGGAAATTAATAAGATTAATTTCAATTTTCCAAATTCAATTATTCGTCATTTTATTAAAGATATATATATATCTTATATTATAAAAATATTTTATAACGAAAACAGTTTTTAATGACTTGTTATTTCATTCTTAACTTGTTGCATGGCAAATATTTGATCTACATATCTGAACTAAAAAATAATGAAATACCATGTCAAGAAAATTAATTATTCTAGCTTAAAATGGACATTTAACATTTGTAACAACTTATAACATTTGTGATTATCTTATTCGGTCAGTAAAAAAATATGGAATTTGCCCGGAAATATGCAATATTTAAAAATTAAAATTAACACTTCGCTTCGAATATATTTTTAAATATTAAAATATTTAAGGAATATTTTTCAGTATGTTTTCTTAAAAAACCAAATTATTTCGCTGAGTAATTTTAAAAATCTTTTGGTTTGGTTCCGCGAAAGTACACAAATCCAAGAGAAACTTTTTTTTTAATTTTCTAGTAAATTTTCTTTAAAATTCTGAAATATAAATCCAGTTCTCGCGGCATAAAACTCTTTCGAAGTTTATTATTTTACAAAAAAAAAAACTACTTCAGACAAATTTCTTATAATTATTTTTTCTGTTAAACATTCGTACACTCTTGTACATAATATTATATAATATATAGAATAAATAACTTATATAATAACATAAGTTAAATTTCAGCGGAAAACTTTTTTAAGAATTTTTTCTCTTTATTTTCTATATTTTTTTTTTCTGGGAACAAGTAGAAAAAACCTTGAAATATTTTACAAGGTTTAAAGTTTTAAAATTAATTAAAGAAAACAAGATATAAAATTGCTTATGTAATTTAAAAAAAAATTACCATCCTTGTTTATGAAAAAAAAGATTTTTATGAAAATTTACTTAGGATTAAGTAAAAATGTTCATAAGAACTTAAAACTACAAAATTTATTTAAGATTATGCTATAAAATTAAAATTACATCATACCACGATCATGGGAGTTTTGCATAAAATTGACGTTGCACAAATTATTAAAGAAACTTTTTAAATTCAAGGAAAATATGATTATGTAAAAAAAAAGGATTAAAAACTTATTTAAATTAAATAATTAAAATTCAAATTAAAATGCCTTTTATGTCGGAAAATGTCATATTGTCAAAATTTCAACAGGAAAACAAATAATACAAACATAAGGTCTAAAGACTGTCTTGATTTGTATACCAATTCTAATTCCACTCAAAATGAATTTCTATAAATAAAATTAATGAACTCATTCAAAGATTTAAAAAATTTAAACTTTCCGAAACATAGAATGTTAATTTAATGTTAGTACAAATCGTATATGTTAAGTACATGAAGTATGAGTACTTAACTTATAGTAATTTAAGAAAAACTGGCCAACTTAATTGATTTAACTTGAGAATATTGGAATCTACTATCAAAAAATATGAAATAAAATTTTTTAGGTTTGTACTCCGAAACATTTGTTGTTTGAACACCGTTTATCACTTTAATTGTCACTCAAAATCCATCTTTAACAAAAATAAAAAAAAAATCCACCTACGCACCACAGAAATAATACAAAATGGCAATAAACACAAAAGGACAAGTTTTTCCTATCAAAAAAATAATTAATTTAATAACTTAAATAAAACTTTTATACAAAATTTTTAGCTACATTAAGGTATTCAGGTCCTTCTTCATTATAAAACCTTAATAATTTCTATAAAAGTATATAGCAATTACATCCAACAAAAAAAATTTAAACAATATTGATATTTTTGCTTTGTAATGAACCAATCAGACCATTGAATAATTGATCAGTCATGGAACAAGAAAATTTTTTTTAAATCGATTGTACTAATTGTATCGATAGAATTTTTTCTACTCTTATAATACAATAGGTATTGTTTATGAATCCATGAAATCTCCTTACCGAAAACACCTTTATTATATTAAAAACTAAAACAATTTCGGAAGTATAAAAAAAACCATTAAATAAAATTGATTTCAATTAATGAAATTAGATTTTGTTTTATTTTAGTTAAAGTTTTCATATAATTAGGTTCTGCGAATCATTAAACTAAAGCTTGCATGTACACATATAAAAAGGTATCACAATGATTCATTTAAAGCAGAGCAAGAACGTGCTTAATTAAAATCAATTAAAATAAAATGAGCCAAAAAATAAAATTAATTTTCTTTTAAAGTTTTAAATAATTACTGTTTAAATTGTCTACCTGCTCTACCATCTACCTGCTTAAAAAAAGGAAGTGTACTTCAAGCTTGAATTTAATAAATTTAGCAGAAAGTTTTACACGATTTTGTTATATGAGGTGAAATATATTTGAATGAAAACAATTGTTTGTAGAGCAGCGCTCTTCCTCAGACAAATTAACCTTAGACAAATTAGATCAAAAAAGTACTATTTTTAAAAATAACCTACTACATTATTTAAAAAACTTTACTTCTTTACCAAATCACAACAAATTGTTGCATACATACAGGAAAAGGATAAGAGAAGAATTGGAAGAAGGATTAACATAACGGTTGAATTCGAATGTTAATGAAGTTAAGAATTTCAGAATAATAAAGATTTTAAATTTTAATTAAGCGAGTGAAATTAAGAATTTAAATTTTTTGATGGATAGGTATCTACCGTTAGCTGATTGCTTTTACAGAAATTGCAGTTTTGGAAAAGGTTGCTGTTAACGAAAATATAAGATCGCTAAAATTCAAATTTTACGGGTTTCGATTGGCAATAACTTAGAAGTGAGCGGAGGTGATACAATGAATAGTCAACAACGCCAATTTTAGAAATTTGAGGGGCTACAGTTTTTAAAGAAAGATAATAATTTTTTTTTAAAAAAATAAGGTTCCACTAAAAATTTTTTTGTATACAAATTTCAGCTTTCTGTCATAGAAATGCATAGAAACAGACACATGGAAGGACGAAAATACGGGCGGAGAGACAGAATGAAGTTTTACAATTTTTTGTGAAACAGTGCTAAAAATTAAACCAGAAAAAACCATTGTAATTATTCAGTAAACTCAAATCTTTTAATCCAGTAGAATTTCGAAATTTTTGCAACAAATTTAAATTAACCTCTTTTATTCGCTTTCATTCATGTTACATTGACCGTAGATGACGCATACGGGTGACCATTCAATTTGACCGTAGATGTTGCATAAGGGTGACCGTTCAATTTGACCTTAGATGACGCATAAGGGTGGGAATATAAAATAATTGGTAGGGTTTCTTTAACTGCTATATAAACGTTATAGCTGCAATCTGAGAATGTGTCTTCTAGTACAAGCTTTTCGAACACTTAACGTACTTGCAATGCACTTTTGTGCACATATAATGATCGCTTCAACGAATATGAGATATTTTCAAATAATTTATTTATTTTGGTCAAATTTATTCACAACGAATTTAATTGAATATTCGCCATCACCCTAATTCTAAATTAACAAAATTTTTATATATAGCTGTATGTAAATTATCTTTAATTCACACATTAAATTATATTTTATGTAGTACAGCTAATTATTCTTTATCTAATTATAGCGTACTAATTTTTCTAAATCGATCAAAGGACATGCAAACCATTTTCTATAGTTGTACAATTTATAATTTTACATAATCTCGATACACACACTTCATAATTCGTCTTCTCATTTTCACTCAAACCATATACATATATACACATACATATGTGTATATATAAAATATATGTGCATAATATATGTACATATTACAAAAAAATTTTAAAAATTTTAGAAATGAAAGGAAATATTTTCAAAAGAGTTCATCCATCTTAATTTTTGCCTTCAATTTTACATTTTTTCGACCTACTTCTATTGCCTATCAGATTGGTATGTTTTTACATATAGGTATACATACAAATTTTACGAGTTAAATTTGTTCTATTTCAGTTTCACAAAAGAAAATATAATTCGAGATGACAGTTAAAAAAATGAAGGAACATAGACAAACAGATTTTGTAGAGAAAAATAGGGATTTTGAAAATTTACCCTTGCAATAAAAACCATAACATCTGACATGATTGTCAAATTGTAATGTAAAATTTTAAAGAAATTTTTAACCAAAATATTTAATCTACTACTTTTTAACATTTTCTTTTTCCATTTTAAACGTGAATAAAAGGATCTTTATATTCCCTTAAATGTGTTTATTTAGAAAAAAAATCTACTTTCATTTTAACTATATAAAAATATGTGTATACAAATATATGTATATATATATTGTAATGTACATATTTGTAGATTTCTTGGGATGAAAAAATCATAGTTTTAAAATTTATATTTATAAAACAAAAAAGGATCCTTACCCAAAATGCCTTTTCTTCTGCTGATGTGATGCCAGTTGACTTGGTGAATGAAATGCTCTGTCACATACATTACAAGTTAAAGATTCATCTGAGCATACGTTAGCCAAATTTGATTACAAAACATTTCAATGTGAAATAACATGAACAATAGGCAGTGGCAGTCATGCATGTACGCGCACACAATAATTAAGAAAAGAAAATATAAAAATTTAAAAAAGTTTAATTTTCCATTATTCTTAAAAAACGAATTTTAATAAAGCGTCAAAGTCAAACTATTTAAGAATCAAAAATTATTCACAAAACTGAAATCAAGAATTTTATTAAATTAATTTAAGAAAATCAAAAAAATTAGTGTGTATGAAAAAAAAAAACAAAAATCCTTAAAAAAGTTGGAAATGTTTGCAATAGCGTTCACCTACCATAGTCTTCATCTTCTGACATTGTTGGAATTGGTTGTAATCGATTTATGGTACAATTTTCATTATTTTCTATTATATTTTGTTTTTCATGATTTTTATTTATAAAATTTAATTTCGTTTTTACTTCACTTACAGCATTTTTTTTATGATCTTGATTTCTATTGTTATCCTGTTCAATTTTTTCATTAAGTTTACTTGTATTATCCTTATTATTATTATTTTCATTATTATTTGAATTAAAATCTAATACTAATTGTTGTTCTAATAAATTTTCGTGAAAATTTGTTGAATTTTGAAATGTTTTCGATTTTCTTATCGTACCCGAATTAAATTCATTGCAATCAGATGACGATGTGAATGAATCAATTTTTGTTTGTAATGATGTTATTTCATCTGAATCCACACTAAGCCGACCATATGCTTTACGTTCTGGACGTTTAACACTTTTTTCTAAAAGAAAAAGAAAAGAGAGTTGATGATTATGATAAAATTCAATTTGATTTAAAGAAACAAAAAAAGTTAAATTATGAATGTAGAAATTCAACATTGTCAAAGTAGACACAAGCGACAATTAAAGCTATTAGGGAAAAGAAAATTTTTTTCTGTCTCTCTTTTTTAAAGAAACTCTTATATAAATTTTTTATTTGAAAAGATGTGAAGATGTAATTATCCAGCTATTTATTGAAACTTCTGCAAGTAATCAACCTGAATATCTTATCACATCATTACAAGATTTGTGAACCAACAAGTTAATATTTTCCATGGGAGCCTCTTAGGACTTATGTCCACTTTATTATTAATCATTATTCTTTTTCGTTAAATAAATTTTCTTAAAAAATATCACAAATTTAAAAATCTAAAGTGAAACAAAAATAAATAAAAACATAAATGACGTCATGCATAAGAAAACCTTACTGATTGTCAAAAATATCCTGTTATATCAAATGTGTTAATATCTATTAGATTTACTTTTATGAATAAGAAAGAATCTGTTAAAACACGCATCCAAATTTGTATAAAAATTTGGAAAAGACACACATACGTAAATAAGCTAAAAAGTTTATGCAAAAAGGATTATTAAATTCTAAAAGCAGGTAAACGATCGTATCAAAAGGAAAACTATAAAAACTGAGCTATGGTTTATAGTGCTTTGTGGCTGTTTGAAATTCGGAAAGACAAATTTTCGGCTTTCAATTTAACAAGATAATCAACTTAAAAGCTTTGCTTGTTAAATTCGCCACTTTGAAAAACACCACAAAATTTTTACTTTTTTGTCATTTTCGCCAAAAGTACAATAACAAATCGGGTCATAGGCTATAATACTCGTACCACAAAGTACAAATTGATTATTTGTTGCCATAAGAAATCTGAATCGAAAGTCCGCAGTTTATATGTACATTTATTTTATCTGTTTAATAAAAATGCAAAAACTTTTATACTTTAAATAACTTTAGTCTATAAATTTATTTCGCAGCTCTTTTTGTTGTCACGATTACATCCTTCGAAACAATGTTAACATTGGCACATTACAATACAATCCTTTCAAATAAAGGGAAAATAAAAGTCTCTTCTTTAAAGAATAAATTAAATTGTCTGAATATAAAAGCATCTTGTATTTAGGAAACAACCAGAAAAGAAAAAATAACTTTAACATTTTGTTTCCTTTCTTATATTTTTCTTTAATATTTTATAAGAGTTTTAAAAATAAAAAATCGAGTTTATTCTTATAAAATCTAATAAATCCTTTCTAAGAAGGAAACAAGTAGAATGCTCTTCTTATATTACACGTACATTTAAACAAATACCTTTAGATATTTAAATACAAAACACCATTGCAAGCTACTCCGTTATTATATTCGTTTTACATTAACCCATATTCATACCCTTATAATATCATTGGTGTATACAAACAAATTCGAATACTTTGTCAATATAAGTAACTTTTAATATAGGTAACTTTTTTGAAAATCCTTTTTGAACATTGAAAATAGGTTCGAAAATATTTGTGAAAAATGTTTTTGTTCAGCCTTTATTCAGCCCTTAAGAAAATTGTTAGTAAAATAAATTTCTAAAAAATTCCCTAACTGAGTAAAAATTGGTTGATCCTGATCCAAATTTTTAATAAATAGAAGCTTTAATAACTACATTTGCAAGTCATTAAAGTTGATTCAAAGAATTTTCTTTTTTAAATATATCTAATTATCACATGTGCCAGAATCGATTTTGAGGAGGATAGAAATTAAGAGATAAGCAGGCAATTCAAAAATGGAATTTTCATCATTTCAATAACAGGGAGGGTATAGTTGGCGTGCCAACTGAATTTTTTTAGAAGACTTGAATTCGAACGAGTTCTCTTGAAATTCTAACAAGATTAGAGTTTGATCAATGATGAGTCGTGTTCGATTAGTAAAATTCATGCACTGTACTTTGGCACAGGAATATGTCATTTTACTTGAAAGAAAGTTTTTTTTAGTTTGAGCATAAAGGGAAAGTCCCGAAAATTTATTTTGTTTTGGAATGGAATTTTATGCATATAAAATTTAGTAGTGCTCAGTTTTTCGAGATTAAAGGTTGTTTTAAGCTCGAATTTCTATTTCTGTTTATTTTTAAGGAATTTCCTATAAATTTATGAAGAAATAAGTTCTACTGGTCCTTTGTAGTTCTTTTTACAAATTTACTTCGTAATTTATAGTACAAGATAAAAATTAAGAAATGGCACTTAGGGACACCCTTTCAACAAGTATTCCAAATTATATACATTCTACATTAAGGGAAAAAATTTGTAATTTTCAAAAGTATACGAAACATACAAGAATTTTAAAAGTATCCTAATGTTAGCAAATTAAATATATTAGCAGTCGATGTTTTTTATGTTTGTTTTTTACAACTTTTTTAAGATAACATCTTTGAAAATTCATATTATGTGTAACTTGAATTTTTTTTATCTGATATACCAAACAAACCTTAACATTTAAAAGAATTTACAAGAGAATCACGTGAAACTCATGCATATATGAAATTTTATTCTTCTTGGGAATACATGGTATCATCATTTGCTTTCTGAACTTTCTCAACATAACCAGCTAAGATAAAGAATGTCCTCCATTTAATGAGTTATCTTGTTTTAAGGTTATGTTTAATCAAATTTAATGAAAAAAGAAAATATAATAAAATAAAAAAAGTTATTTGAAAATTTTAACTTGCAAACACAAAAAACAGAAGTTAAAAGCTGGAAAATTAAAAAGAAAAGTCTATAGATTCAAAAAAAGTAACTCTGACAAAAAAAAATTAAATGAAAAAATATTTTAACTCATGTGAATAAATTAAGTTAATTACATTTGAAAGGATAATTGAGATACAATTATTTTTTGCTTTATCCATTTTTTTGTTTTCTTTTAAACGGAAATGAAAATAAAACTCTGAATTAATGAGAATTGTCTAAATTAATCTTCCCTGAAGAAGAAGGAAAAACTTATTTTCTTTAAGATACAAAAAAGAGCTTGCGTATATAAAATAAAGTTTGAAAAAATATAATTGAGCAATTAAAATAATTAAATTTTTAAAATTAAATTTCAACCTTCACAGTTTACAGATAGGCACATCAAGTAAGAAAAAAAAAGTGTAAAATATAAAAAATAATTTAAAAAATGAAGATGAATGAACAGTAGCTGGAATATGTTCGAAAAATTTAATTAATAACAATTTTTTTCAAGTTTGCTGGAAACAAAACATCTTGTTCAACAAAAAACCTTAAAATCGATTTAAAATTCAGTAACTATACTCAAAATTTTTAATGTCACGTGTCCGAAACTTTAAGAGTCTTTAAATTTTTTAAAAAAATATAAAAAGAAAGTAAACCTTAAGCTTAAAATAGAAGCAAATATTATGTGTTCACCGAAAATACTCAGCCTGTTTTTTGTATCGTTTTTAAGACAAAAATTGTCTTGCAGGAACTCGCTATTAGTCATAAGTGATACCTTCCCCTTCTTTGTATTGATAAACACATATGGTATAACACTAAAATATTTCATTTATGAAATTTTCTTCGACACAATTAGTTCTAAGATATCCGATTAGCTTAATTCGATTAAAAATTTACATTAGATAAATGAAATGTGGGTAAAATTAAAAAAGATTTTGAAAGAAATTTAGAAGAAATTAGAAACCGATTGGAAATTTAATAGGAAATGTTGTTTGAAGCTGTGCAGCAAAGATTTATCGTTGCTTACATAGCAGATGCTCGATTGGGCGTAAATTATTCGACGCTTGATGGTTTTGACGTAATATATCTGTCGTCGGAGAAGAGGGGTTTGCAAAATTTTTTAAGACAGTAGACAGGTGAAAAACAAAATGAGACAAATAATATTATAGATTATGGTAACTACAAACAAATTAAAAAATCATTAAAAGCCGTTTGAAGAAAATGAGACTAAATTTAAAAAAGGTATTGAAATTTACCAATTTTGGGAGGAAGGGATTTGCCGAATTTTCAGAGGAAGGAATAACTATAAATAACTATGGAGGGAAAAAATCAATGTTCTGTAAGTTTTTTCCTCAACTTACTGTCTAAAAACAGTGAAATATTTAAAGAAACGAGTTCAATGTTGCGAAAGGTAAGTCACAATTTTATATAAAAATATTTCTGTTTTTGTCGTTGTAATTAAATAAAACGGTAAAATTTTTGGAAATGACTCAACAAAAATTTGTCACAATAGCTAATGTTTCGATTACTGACTTCAAGGAACAGCAAGACAGGATTTCATACAATAACAGAAAAATGTTTCTGTGCGCTAGAGAAACATCAAACAATTGTTTCCACTAACTTGCCTGATTTTTCTACAAATTTACTTTTTCAAATTTACTTTCCATTCGTGTGTAGGGCGAAATGATGTGAATCAAAATGCTTTTTTACGGATTTACGTGAACCGTATTAAACCGTACCGTATTATTTTTCAAATACTCTAAATACATTAAAAGGAAGCTATAATAATATTAAAAAAACTAATTTCATCAAATTTTTAATTTTTTTAAAATCTGAATATGATGGACATTTCAGTTTTTTTAGAGGTTAGATTTTTACATAAACAGCCATTCACATTTAAAAAAATAAAATAACTTTACACTTAATATAACGAACCAAATATTTAAGTTGAGTTGAGATTATGTAATGTAATAATTGTGAAAAAATTTACTATATTTCGTAATAACTCTCCTTCAATAGACTTCATAAAAACATCACACTTTCTTTTAAAACTTCACACAAAACTAATTATTAAGCACTTGGAAGCTTTTGTCCCACGCGAAACGTTTCGTACCAATGACATTAACATTTTGTATACCAATAATGATAATTCTATTCTAAAATTGAAAGCCTGGTTGATTATTTTAACATTATAGCTATATAAGAACGCTATTTTTATTAATTATTCCGTTTCCTCATGGTGTATTGAGTTATTATTGCTTTAAGCACTATAATATAGTATACATTGTATTTAAAAATTTCTTACGTATCTATAGTTATAATTATAACAATCGTTTGCAGGACAAGCTTAAATAAATAAAATCCATTAAATATTTCTGTCTCTTTTAACAACGTCCAAACGAAAATTTGTTCTTTTTATAAATGTTTCAAACTTTTATGGTTTTGCTAAAATTTCTATTAACTGCTGGCCATAAAAATAATTACATTAAAAAATTCTTCTAAACATGGTGATCAATCATTCCCATTACCTTATTTTATTGAATTCGTTAAAATTTTTAAATGAAAAAAAGCATCTAATTATTTTTTAATTTGAAGAGACGTGCTCAAAACATTTGGTTCCTTTTGGTATCCCACTTACACGTTTCCTCAATATTTTCTTTGAAAACTTAGTGGATATGATACTGGCAATAAGTTCATCATTTTATCTCTATCTTTCTATTTTTGTAATTTTTTACCGTAATCACAATACGTCGACCTTGATTTATAAAATGTACAAAGCAGAAATTTATCAAAAAAAAAATCCCCAGTAACAGATGCCAAAGACAGTTTTTCGTTTCTTTTTTTAGATAATTGATATCTTTTGTATGCTACTAATTTATAAAGTAGATAAGATGTATAAAGAACTCTAATTTAATTTTCCCATACCAAATGATTTGAAAAAGTGGAGGATATCGGAAATCAAGAAAGAATTATATTAAAAGTATTAGGGGATTCTTCTTTCAAGAATTATTATAAAGACGTTCTCACACGTGATTGTGAGAAAATTTCTCACGAAGTGAACATTTATATAAAAATTGTAAAATTATTTTCATATATTAAAATTTCGAAATGACTTCTTTATTGGAACAACAACTTTAAGAATTACTTTTTTGACCAATTCGAATTTTACAAATATTGCTTAGTCATAAAACAAAACGAATCAAAATAACAATCAATCATCAGTTATAATTACTCCCCCTATTGAAAGGTATGGAGTCTACATTTGATATTACCTGAAGAGTACGAACTAGCTAGCTGTTAAAGCGAATCAAGTTATTAGGCAAAAACATTTATATTAGGGAAATATAGGGAAAACACCAATAAATTTTTCTGGAATTTTGGTATTAAAATTCTGAATTTTAAAAAGAACAAGCTGTGACAAAAATTTGGGAAATTTTAATTAGAACTAGATTTTAGATTTTAAATCATATGAAAAAATAATGGAATAATCTTTAAAATTCATATATTTTAAGAGCCTAACGTAGACTTTTCAGAAAAATCAGGCTCAAGAAAGTTATCACGTACAAATTTACCGTATTGGAGATATATTTAATAGAAGATTACTAATTTAAAAATTTAAAATCTCAAATTTTAATATACAGGGTGTACAAATAAATCTTTTCCGGGATGTTACGAGCAAAATAAGTTTGACGTCTCTAGGATCTTTTTGACTAATATCTTAACCATAAGTTAAGATTTGACAACTGTTTGGTTATTTGAGTACTCTGACGATCGTAGGCGAATTTATTTTACACCTTTCTGAATTGTTTAAGCAAATTTGTGCCTGCAAAAAAATTAATAATTTTTCCAATTATGTTAATTTCAAAATACGAAATTATTTTTGTATATTAACACTGCTAATTAGTTTCCCATTTATGTCTTGTAGAAACTAAATCAATTTATTGAAGAAAATTAATTTTTATTTCTTAAACACAGTGATTTTTTCCATTTCATGGAACAATTTGAAATAACTAAAATTCCAACTTGATAAAAATATTTTGTTTTAAAATAATATCCAAATATATACGAGTATACATATATACATTTCTGTCTCTATTTTGACAGACAATAAATACATTGTCAATTATTTAACATATAAATAGAAAATTAAAAATTCATTCATCATCAAAAAACTTGTTGTTGTTACATAAGTAAGAATATTTTAGCGATGAATAAAAATAAATTGTGGTAAACAGAAAAATTCAACAAAATTCGGAAGTGGCCATCATCAAATATTTAATCAATATATTACACACTCGTATACACATATATGTGTGTACACTCGTATATATGACAAAAATTTCTAATTTTAATAAGTTTACTTATCGTCAACATAAAAACTTTCTGTTTCGCAAATAATCTCCTTGATTCAAAGTAATTTTTGACATGTAAAATGAAATCTTTCAATTTAGTTTCTACATACATACTCACATAATCACATTTACTTTTTCTCAACCAAAAAATCAAAGATATATCGATTATTATCACTTTTCTCATTACCGTACTTCAACTTCGCTCTACACTTACCTATTATTAACAAAATACATTGGTATGTATGCGAAAATTCAATCATTTTTACTGATCTATAAAATAAAACATTCTTAAAAATCTATATATAGAGAAAAAGAAGTTCAAGAACAAAATTTGTTGCTACTTTTATTGATTATGTTAAAAAAAAAAACAAAAAACTTTTCCATTTTTGTTTTTCATTTCTACGTGGGTATAAATTTGTATTTCACACAGCTACACTCATAATAGAAAGGTACACAATGTAAGTAACTAAAAAGAGACAAGTAAAAACGTTTCAGTCGGTATAAACCAATTGAATTATACCCTGCACCTTTCATCTTGTATAGCAATTACTCGAACTTGTGAAACCATTCCACGAAGAAACTTCACGAACATGTCTGACTTATAATTGGACACACGACTGATAAATTTCATGAATCTGACTTCATTATTTTTCCGAATATTATAAAAAATTTGCTTTTGGAGTTGTATGGCAGCTGCTCGAACCTGTTCCAATTACAATAGGGTTCGTCCTTGGCACAAAAGAAAAAACTTATGAAAGTTTTTCGTCGATTGCATTATTCGTTTTCAACGCAGAATTTTACGCTGAGCAAGAATATGTTCATACCGCGAATGACTCCTTCAAGTAGTTAGAAATTCCATACCAAAGGAATATACGCTTCACGAAGTGCAGGGTATAAAAATTAAGTACACACAAGCTTACGTGTAATCTAGCTAGACGAGTATTTATAAGTTATCCATGACTTTTTACAGCGATTCCTAGAGAACTTTTTTTTTTCAATTTGTATTCTGTGTGTAAATTTTTTTTAGATTGTTAAATATTTACGGTTTACGATTTTTTTTTTATTGTTTTCTCTTTGTTGGTTTTCTTCTTTATTTGACTGGTTTTTAAAAAAATTGGAAGAAAAAACTTTTTTTTTACAAAATAAAACAACAATTTTTTTTTTCAAGTTTCACAGGAAAAAATTCAATTTTTCCGTTTTTAAGAAAATTTTCATTGTGGATAAAAAAAAATTGTACACAACTGAATTATTCTTCGTAATGAAATCAGTTACCACCAACTTTACTTCATTTTACATAATATTACTACAGGGTTCTACCAAAGTGACTAGTGGCGTAGCCATAATAATTTTAACTAAACTTGCAATAACCTGCAAGAATTCAATATTTGTTGTAGAAAATTAAAATGATTAACACGAACATTGGATAAAATTGATCTATTTGATAATTTTAATTAACAGTTTTTTACTTTTTCAAAAATCTTCATTTAAAAAAAATATTTTATATTAAACACACATTACTTGTAAATTTTCCTTACAAACAAGCAAATTTTTGAGATTTGGCAATATTATATTGAATTTTTATGTAAAGCATGAAAAACTTCAGACTAATGCCATACAGTTTAATACCATAGATAGCAAATCGACAAGGATTTTGTGTACAAGATTCAACAAGAGCTTCAACAACATTAACATGCATTTTATGGGGATAAGATTGTTTTCATTTGAAAGATTAAGTCTATAAAAATAAGCTCTACAATTCTTTGCAAATATACTTGCAGGTTATTAAATATAATAATTTTTGCAAGTAATTTAAAAATTATAATATTTCATGTCTAAATACGGAAATTTTGCAGAAAATATTAATAATTTTCAAGATATACGTTACTACGAAAATCTTACTGCAATTCGTCGATTTTTTTGATCCAAATTGAAAAATTTTAAAAATTGTCATATTTAAAAATATGCAACAAATTAACCTTCACGTACAATTATATACATATATCGTTGGCAGACTCGATCAATGACAATAATAGTAAGTCTAATACAAATTCTCTGAAACTATATGCGTCATTTCGCGAGAGGGTGAGAAAATTTAAATTAAAAGAATGTTTCTCCTAAACTAATTCGTGGCAATAAAAAAAGCTCTATAATTTACATGTGCTAAAACAATTTATCCAGCTGGCAGAAATCGAAAAACATTTATTTTATGTTTAAAGTAAATTTTACTGTTGTGTTTATGGTGCTTAATATTTTCATTCTGTATATTCATTGACGGTAAAATTCTTCTATGAATAGAAGAACTTTTGAAATTTCAATTAGGAAATTTTTTAAATGCAATTAAAGTAAAAATATTGTCAGTTCTCGAATGGATCTGAAATTATAAACGATGCCAAAAATTATAAAGTTTGTGCTCATGTTTTAGATTATATGTAAAACCGATATATGCTGTTTGTAAAGGACTAAACACACAAAGATTTTCTATAAATTCGTTGTATACATTGGTCCTTTTTTCAAATATGAAAATCTGTTGTCTTAAATATTTCCCTACCGGCTATTTAAACGGTTGTAAACAACTGGAAAATGTTTCTAACACAAACAAAAAAAAAGCAAATCCAATATACTTGAGGCACAAAAAAAAACCAAGTTAATAAAAATTTTCTATGAAAATTTAGAAATAATTTTTTTATTAAAAAGTTTAGAAAATTGGGTATAGGTACTTGCTAATAACAAAATCGCAAACTGCAAAGTTAAAAAAATTGCTCTAAATTATAAAAAAAAAAGCGCCACAAATGATAAATGAAAAAAGAAATTTTTCATTTGTTCCCTTAACAAATAAATTAAAATTTTTCCATCGCAAGTTTAAGTTAAATAAAATTTTGAAATGTAACAAAGGATATGAAATTCTGTTTGTGATCTAATCAATTCTGCCACCCAAAGTTTCAAGTTCTTCGAATTTTTATATTTTTACGTTAAGTATACCAGTTGTTCATAATTTTTTAAAAATTAAATTAAGGCAAAAAGTACCATCTCTTTTGAAAGTAACCGCACACAATCTGAAGTCTATAATTTAAGGTTATTGATGTGTACGTGAAAATACAATTTTATGTTTTAGAAAAATAAATGACAATTCTGTAATTAGGCAGAAAATAGTAGATATTTTTGCTTTATATTACATACATACAATCAAAAAATTTTTTGAGCATCTACATTATTTGATGATAACACACGAGAACGAATCTGCAAATGCACATTTAAATTTTCGCACTGCACATCTATTTCTTCAATAATTTTTTACTTTCTAAATCATTAGCAAATAAAATTTGGCCAGCAATTCAAGACAGTATTTTTGCAATTCCTATAATAGGCTCACTCGTTGGTTTTACTCTAATATCTCGTCACTTAGTTATGTTACAAAATGATTAAAATATAATTCTCAATTACTGGAATCAATTCAGAATCGAACTTTATCCTTTTAAATTGTCGATACGAGACAATAATTCCAGCTATTATGGATTTCTGTCACACTGAAACTTTCAGCATCGAGATCGCATGTGGCCTCTAAGCTTTTTTGTGCGGTTCCACCCCGCTGGCTTTTGTATTTGTATGCCCCTTAAATATTCAATTGCTTTCAAGTAAAAAACAAAATATGTCTCACTAAATATAGTCTAACTTGAATTAAATTTATTAAACAAAGAGTTTGAAGTTGTTTTTTTGTTATTTATGTTTAATTACCTAAGTTCCATTGAATTAATTTTTTGTTTTAATAATTCAAATTTAATCATAAAGTCGAACAAACTAAATAATAATCTATGCGTCTGTAAGACACAGATTTATAAAATGGAAAGGCGTCCAGAAATTTCTTTCGAAACTTTTAACTACGATGAAATTTTTAATTTTCAACTCTCAATCCATGAAATTCGCACATAATTTACTAGTCACGTAAAACGATTCCCCTAAATTAGGTGTGCATTTTAACTAAATTATATAATAGTATAATAGTATAAAAGTTTTATTTAGAGTTTACAATAAACAAAACCACTTTGCTTTATAATTGTATAAAACAATATTTAAAGAAAAGTAAAAAAAAGGAAAGTATAAGAAAACATTGTCGAATAATAAAGCATGTGTATACCATTATAAAACAATAATAGCTCGACTAATTAAGTATAATGGCATTTGATTATAAGAATCACACTAGAGACATTTAAAAACATAAAAATATATTTAATATTCTTATGTCCGACATTATTACACTCCAAATCTCCCCCGTGTAAATACAAATTTCTTGTTCTAACTACACCCAAACACACTTTTAATATACAACATATATATATACATACATATACAAGATATTTTTATATCATAATGCTCACGTACACTTTGCTCTTGTAATCAACTTTATAGAAAAATAAAATCTGCTTGGATTTAAATTTATTACAAGAATTTTCCTACAGTTAAAGCCCGATGAGTATATACCATAAAATTTATATGATATATTAAAAGAATCTGCGAAGATGTACATATACATTGATATGTATACAAACATGTGTTACATACATTATTATATATATGTGTGTGCAAAGAAATAAGAGTAGGTAATTACAGTAAAATGTAGTTTAATGTTATAAATAATGATGTTGATTTTTTCTTTAATTATAAAAGAAGGCTATAAAATTTTATTACATTTAATCGCATATATAAATTACTAAAACTACAATAATAATACGTTTAAAAAGCAAAAGTTATACCGGGTGTTTTTTTTTGTAAAATAAACGGCATTGTGAGCACAAACACAAATAATTTGAACATAAGCACAAATAATTTTAAAAATGCAAACATACTTTAAAATATTAGTAGAAATCGAAATCATTATCGCTTTACCCACTTGAATGTTTGTATTCAAAGTGATTTTTATATTGGTAAAAGGAAAGCTTCTAACAAAATTTGGCAATGCTGTAGAATGTACATAAATGGCGTCACTTACCAATAAAAATATTTTTTTCTAAATTCCAAACAATCCCGAACGAGAAAACCAGACTCAATTTCTAGCCAGTTTTTGAAAGGTAAAAGCGTTACAAAAGAACAACGCTTGCAAATCACCAAACCTTTTTATAATTTCACAATACCTAGATTAACATGAAAAAATTTTCAAAAATTTTATGGAATGTCTAATAAATTGATTTATTAACATCGACTTATTTTAAAGTGACTGTTGATTGTGACACAAGTTATTGAATAACAGTCGAAAATTTCATTTGCCCTTAAACTAATTGTATAATTATGCGACTTTAGTAACAAATGAACGAATTTCAAATATTTTTTATACATTTTCAGTATTACTCGATCCTCGAAATAAAAAACTTAATTTTTCTGCATGCAATTACAAAACCCCTTGTATATCCAAAGGACATTATACTTTTTAAGATGTAAATTAATTAATTTTTTTTTATAATTATACGTGTAAGTTTACATTCGTACTTCAAAGGAAATTGAAAAGTTTCAATAGAAAGTGAAAACCGTAGAAGACTTGGTTAATTCTCTGTTCTGGGTTTTACTGAGTAATAATGTCTTTGAAAGTTTGTAAGTTCAAAATTTAACAATTTTCTATAAAAATTATTACTGGCATAAAAATCAGATGAGTCTAGTTCAATTTTCAATTATCTAAAGAATTTAGTTGAAAAGTGAACAACAATGACTTTAATGTATTGCAGTTCATTTTCCGATAAATTATTTATTTAGTTACTTCTAATTGTTAGTTAAATCAAGGCCAAAAGCCGTTACTACCATAAAACGAAATCATATTAAAGATTAAGTAGCTGGTACTGACTTTAAAAGTCGTCAAAATTTAAAGATCTTTTAAGATTTTCTATAAACTTGATCTTTAATAATTAAATCCGAATAGAATTTTGAAGAAGATTCTTGAGCACAAGCGAATATATTAATTCGAATATTCCCAGTATTTGCTTCAATGTTTTGCTTCAAAATGTTTGTGTTTACATTGCTATAAATTAGACTAATTAATATTAATTTTCACAATGAAAATTTTTTAAATATTAAGTTTTTCTATTATAATAGGGCGATGTTCACACACTTAGAAATAAAATAATTTAAAAAATAACGCAGACATATGGAATCCTTACGAAATTTATTATTCTAATCCATCTTATTTCATCAAATATCCTTTCACAATGAATATCCTTTTGATATTAAAAGTTGTTTACATAAAAAATTACATGTTCTCATTATACAGTTAATCTTTTTCATTTCTTCAAATTTCAAAATAAATTTTGGTTTTTATTAAATTAATATCTAAAACAAAATAATAATAATTATGCTGAACTTAGTTAATTTTTCAAGAAAAAAAAGCTAGTTTTTCAAAAATTTATATAATGCATTAGGGAGATTAATAAAGAATTATTTACAAAATCACACAAGGAGCATTAATTCTAGTTCTTAAACTTTCTTCACTGTTTGCTAAAAAAAAATCTACTTTCACAGTTGAAGCATAAACGGAAATGCAAAACTACCATTGAAAAAATGTAAAACATTCCAACTCATATTCTAGAGGTGAGTTAAAAATAAATTGCAAGGATTTTTGTATTAAAAAACCAAATATTTTCAAAAAAATCTAAAACAAATCGAATTTAATTTTGTAAGTGTTTCTCAAAAATACTCAAAATTAAAATAAGAAATCTGATAGGAGCAAAGATTGAAAATGTGAATTTTTCAATTAAAATTTTCTTGAGAGACTTTTTTAAAAGAATCATTAAAATTATTGTAAATTAAAGTAATGAGAACAACCTCTAATATATTTACACGAAATGTTAACAAATTTCTTTTATTAAGCAAAAAAAAAAAAGAAAATTAACATCTAAAATTCATCATCAAAAACAACCAAATCTGATTACGTGGCATTAATGGTATATGCCATATCAATGCCGTTGTATATTGCAAATTATGTGATGTAAATGAAATCTTCGAATTCATTAAATCTTCATTCAAATATTTTCTTTTTCATTTTCTCTCCTTGTTTTCTTTTCAATTTGAATTTTGTGCGACAATTTTTCTGTTCCATATAATTATGATAATTCCATTTTCTTCCGTTTTTTCTTACGAGCATTCACTTTATGTCAATCAATTCATTTCTATGTCCCATAATTTTTTTTTCATTTCTTTTTCTTCGTCCTTTTATTTGAAAAGCAAATTTATCTTTTTTGTTTCATTTTTTTTTTTGTAATTTACAAATATTTACTTTTCAAACTTTTTTTTTTGTTTATACAATTTCTTTTCAGTCCAACAACTACTGACATCACCACTGTATATTATATATGTAAGGAGTCTTAGATTGCGGGACGAAGCATTATCAAATCAAAAGGTGTTTAATTTAAAAATTTAACACTAAATGTCAACAACAATTTAATTAATCATCAATAATAATGTAGGTTTCAATGTTAATTTCTTTTTTAGCTTTAAAAATAATTGCGTCACCATTTTCATTGCGTAAATATATTTAAATTTTACTTATAATCTACACCAGCCGTCGCAAAGTGCGGCCCATTCAACTTCGAAATGTGGCTCATCATATTGCTTGCAAGAGAAAAATATATTCGATTACGACTATTAAAATTTTTCAAAAAAATTTTAAATTTTTAAATAGGTAATAAACTCGAGTGACTCATACTCATACTCACATAGAACTGACCACACTATTGTGTAAGAGTATTCTCTAATTTCTATAGAGCTGTAATACAATAAAGATTTAAGAAAAATTGGATTTTAAAATGATGTGAGTGTAGTAGAAGACCATATGTTAATTTTGATTTCTTTTTACGAAGAGAATTATGATTACAGCACATTTTGTGCAACTTAATGAAATAGAGGAAACTTTGAGATAATTTATCTATGTCTTTCAATTACAATGATAGCTCAAAAACTTGTTAATCTATAATTATCACAAACCATTAACGATATTATTGGACTTGATTGTTTTTAGCGACAACGGTCTTTTGAAAATGTAGAAATCGTGATTGTAAATATTCCACTATAGTTTCTAGACAACTTTGAAATTGATTTTATTAAATTCAAAATTAAAATTAAAATGATAAGAATCTAAAGTTAATAGCAATTTTAATAGCAAGACCACCCTATTTGAACAACAAGTTAGTCTATATTCTGAATCAATCCTTCTGTCAACTTTTATAATATAGCCCTTGTGAAACAATTGAATAACATGAGGTGTTACGATCTATTTAAGAACTCCATATATACACATATTTAATTCGATGTCTGAACCCCTTCTCTCATTAGTTCATATTACAAATACGAATCTATGATTTATATACATTAAACATATAAACCACGAGATAATAAAATGAGATCTTTTATTTATACTGTTAAAGAACAATACGAAATTTGATGTATTAATAGTCTAGTCATTAAAGTTAAATAATAAATATGTATACGAAATGGTGATGTTTTCTTTTCTTTAATCTGATTATCACCACATACATACATCCGATTACATCGATATTATAAAATGACCATCGTCATAATATTATAGTCTTAATCCTTGAACCTTCTCTTCATTTTCTTCTTTTTCGGGATACTTTTCTGTTTTTACCGCATTGTAAATATTTCTCTTTATGATAATAAAAACACTAAACCAGAAATTTTGAATATGAAAAAAGAGCAATAATTTTGAATTATGAAGTAAATAGAATCCTTTTCAATGTCGTTGCTTTAAAAATCTCTACCAATCTAATAATATAAATATATGCACATAAAATTATATATCGTAAAATTTATCGTAAATTTTTTCAAAAAAGTATAAAAGAAATAAATTCGAGTTAACCACAACGGTTTGTAGAGCAGCACATTTTCTTTCAATACTTTATATAAACAAAGCTATAAACTTATACTCTCTTAACCCTTAAATTCTAACCTGAAAAATATAAACTTAAACACTGATGTCGGCCCTAAGGAATGTTTTCGTTCTTTTAACATTTTGTTTTCGTTTTTATGTCTTTGCAAGATATTTGGTTGGCCACTTTGAATTTCGAAAAACAATTTGATTTCACAAAAGTATTAAGAAAAAAACAAAGGTTTGGAAAAAATATAGCAATCTCAAAAATTTGTGGCTGTCCATGGAAGCGCTAACAACATTTATTAACTGTTAAATCAGAATATGCTTATTTAATTTGAAAGAAAAAATTACAAGAAATATTAACAAGCTGGTCTATATGGCTAATTAGGTCAGATAATATTCTCATGCTTCAAATTATAACATGATAGGAGAGTGGAAGGGAAATTTTCTTTTTTCCTCTTTTCAAATTTCTGTCTTAGTTCTACAGATTATCAATGCAGAGCAATAAGCATTTTATTTTGTTTCTATATCATAAGAAGCAAGCTCCCGTTTTGTGTTCATAGAATTCCAAAAATACTTGTAAAATAGGAGAACGTGCGATAAAAAAAATTTCTTTCAAAAAAATACATACATATGTTATGTTTCTGAAAAAAATCATTTATATAAAATTACCACTTGTAATTTTAAATGGTGCATAAAACTTACCGACACATTGACAGACAAAATTAAATTTACCAGCACATTTAATTTTAATTTTGTTGAAAATTTTTTGAAGAGAGTAAAAAAATATACTACGAATCAATATATAAAATATGTTAATTATAAAAAGGACATTAAAGAGGAAGTTTATTTTTTTTTTACGAAAAATTAATATTATGGTACATAATAAATACGTTATGTTCATTAAATGAATACCATAAAAAAAAGAGTAGAATTTTTATTATAATATAAATTTCCAAGGAAATATAAAATTTAATTTTATATACCTGTAGATTTTTCTCTTTTTATTTATGAGTAATTTAAAATGTAAAAAAAGAGAGTTTCATTCTTACATTTTTCTTGTCCTTTCAAACTTTTGAATACGGTTAGAAGAAAATAGTTTAAATACGGTATTCCAATTAGCTTATTGAAATATTCAACCCTGCCCAAGTCTTTGTTTTAATTCAAATTCTCTTGAAATTGTAAAAAAAGTTGAATACTAGACCATAGGTCACCAAGTCTACTTTGAATTACTCATGATTATGAGAGATTTACATTTTTATTGATATAATACGATCAAATATGTTATTATATTTATAGTGTTATAATTGAACTGGTTCATTTACAAAACGTTTTGTTACCGACCATATTGCGTATACAATGACGAAGGTTCTGCAACGGTACCGAATTTTGCATATCGAGTTTTTGATGGAAATGCACTTCTTTATATTAGAGAAACGTAAATAAAATATTTGTAGAGAAATGTCGGTTTATTAGTCTGTCGGTATGTCGGTCTGTGTATCTCAAGTTCAGTTTGAACCGTGTATCTCACGCGAGTATATCAAGTTCAGTTGAACCGATTTTAACAAAATTTTATGTATGAATTTACTTCGGCTATTTTACGGATTGATTAACTTTTGTCATATGTCAAATTATAAATTATCAAAAATTATTTTTGATAATTTTTAAGAAAATGTTCAACAGAGTAATTTGAAATTTTATATTTAAGCTGCGTTTGACATTGTGCGAGAAATCTACTAAATTTTGGAAGAAATCAATTGTCATCTTGATTTTAATCAAAGCGTTTAATTTAATCTTTGATCAAAGGGCTTTTATTTGGCGTCAAATTAACGCATATAAAGAAAAATAATCATATAAAGGGTAAGAATCAACAAAATTCCTTGAAATTTAACATTTCAAGTCAGGGTGTTAAAACAACAAACATAACAATTTTTTGAAAATATCAGAGCTCGGCAACCAAGCTAGGGGCCGAATGTACATTATCTTATTTGCGAGGAACAAATTGATGAAATTTTTTTGGAAATTAAATAATTGAATTCTGTTTGCTAACTTCTCAGAGAATTCAGGAGGCTTGAGAAGAATCTCCTCTTAGAGCAAAAATTACAGTTTTCTAGGTATGGTAATTTAAAGTTTGCTAGCGTACTTAAAATTTGAAAGAAGTCTTTTTACAAAATTTTCATAATCTGGAACAACAAGTTTGTCAAACTAGACAACTCTGTTGACCACATCAGGTACTATTTGGAACACAAACTTTTTTAAAATGTCAAATGTAAATTTTCTCTAAAACACCAAATCAAAGTTTAATTTCTGACAGTAGCTACAAAGAGTTGTATAATTTTGAAATACCAGTTTGAAATTCCCTTATCTTTTTATTTTTCATATACAGAGTGATTCAGAAAGGATAAGAGCTTCAAACAACCAGTTTCTGAAAGGTCTAGTGAAGGGCTTAAAATAAACATCTTGCTTGATTATGTATTTTGTGTACTTTCGGAATACCAATCGTTCGAACTTTAGAAAAAATCAAATTTTTCCCCTTTTTTATTTTTTTAGTTTTTTCTAACCAGGTAACTTCGTTCGAAAATTTTTTGAAACTTTGAATTTTTTTTCATAGAATTTTGGCCACTTTCTCCAGCTTTAATTTGAGCCATTAAGTGTGGAAAAAATTTTTTATGGTACAGAAGATATCGCACGAAAACCATTTCTGTGACAAGAATTTAAGGGCCCTAATAAAATGTAAAAAACTAAAAAATTGTCATTATTTTTTATTTTTATTGATTTTAAAAGCTATATTTATCATCTACTATCAATTTCTTAATAGACTATCATCCTAAAAATCCGTTAAAACTTTTAAGCACCGTTATTTCAAAGCCCTTCACTAGACCTTTCAGAAACTGGTTGTTTGAAGCTCCTATCTTTTTCGAAACGGAAGTTATAATCAAAAATGCTTATATAACTAAAAATTTCGTGAAAATTCGTTAAAATCCCTGTATCTCGAAAACCCTTGAGATTTCACACCTACTCCGGAACAAAAATTTTACCCATTTTCGACCCTCTAACCAATGACATATGTTGTTGTATACCTTTCTGAATCACCCTGTATATGGTATTTGGTATGTATGTATGTAAATTACAAATATAAATAATGTATGTATAACTATAACATTATGTATGTATACACATAAATCTCGTCAAAAGACCTGAATCAGTTATTTACGTGACCCCTTTTTTATCGACAATATTCTTTGTAAGAGTAGCTTTTATTGACTCCATAACTCCGAAACTCCGCAATCGTAGTTACAACAATCAAAGTGAATTTTATTTTTTCCGTAAAAAAAAAAGTTTTTTCATGGAATGAAATTTAATTTGTACAAATGTTTTTTTATAGCATTCTTGAACGTTTTTTGAAACGTTTCTTGTACATAAAAACGACGTTGGTTTACTCGAACAATACCAACAGAATTAATGGATAGATGCCATCTACATATATGTGTCTGAAAAATTCCCACAATTTTCGTTAAAATTATCGTGTTCTTCAAAATTTCTGTTCGACATGATTTCGGTTAATTTTCATGTTTAATTCCCGAATTGCGAGTTGTTTTAACATTCAAAATACCTGAAAATTTAAATCCCTAATTTAAAAAAAATCTGTTTTGAATTTTAAATAAATTCTAAAATAAATATTATGCTTCAATAAAATTCCTTTGGATCATTTCTTTTGTTTTTTAATTAAAAATCTATTAAAAATACTATTGTATTCGATTTTTGGTAATTTCAAATCAAACAAAATTTTGTAATTTGCATAATGAGAATTTTCCCCTTCAGATAAAAAATATTGACATTCAATCAGTTATAGATTTTTAAAAGAGAAATTGCCAAACAATGCTTGGGATTTTGTTTTCTTACACAATAGTAATTAGTTTGTAAACAGAAATCGATTTATTATATTCATTCGATTATTTACATAAATATTTATTCATCCCCTTTCGACTCTTCTTTACACTCCAATAAAAGGAAAACACTTGAACTTTAATTTATTTATAGGATTCAACTGAATTGATGAAATGAATTGACAGCTAACTGGCATACCTTAAATAAATACGCAATTACAATAGAAATTAGAAAGGATTTCTTATCCTTCTTTTGTATAATAGAAAAGAGAATTCTGTAAAGGAAATCCTTAGGGTTATTTTGCTACTAGAATGTTAAGAACTATTCTCACGTTTTTTTTCATTATTTTCTTATTTTAATTTTAGTTTTTTTTTCTGTATATCTACAATGGCCGCAAGTTTTATCATCTATTATTGTGAATTACTTAAATAATTTAATTTTGTTTTTTTCTTCTCTCTCCTTCATTGTTTGTGAATGTTACACACGTAAACTAAAGCAAATTTTCTTCGAAAATAACTTTAACAATAAGAAAATTTTTGTCGAAGGAAATTTGAGCTTTTTACTAAGAATTTTCTGATTCAACTCAAACCAACGTTAGTTGAATTTCTTATAATTGAAAATAAATGGCATTTCAAAAGCAAGTTCTAAGTATTTCAAATCCACAGAACATCTTCTGTATTACAATTATAAAAGGTAAGTCATTTTCCCCCTATAACTTTATAGGAGTTTTATCCCATATGAACCCAAAAATCGAAGTTACAATACATGAATAGAACGCATTCAAAAATTTTTGGTTAAAGTTTATTAAGAAAAGCTTTAATTATGCTATTGATTTTTTAAAAGACAGAATGTTTCCACAAAACTGCACAGCTTTTAAATTTCTTTTGCACGGTCCAGTTATAGCAATAAAAGCAATAAAAGTTTTTGCAGTCTATCAATTTTCATTGAGGTATCAAGAAGTAAGTTTTTTAAATTTGCAAGCATAAATAAAAGAATTTGTGGTCATAATAGAAGCTTGCAGGCATTAACATTCGCTACCCTACCTTACCTTACCTATGAAGTATTCAAAACATCTAATTGTATTTCTTTAAATATAATTTTTATTTTCTAGAATACTAATTGCTTGTATTCTTTAAATGAAAATGAACTCAAAAAAATATGCCTTCGAAGCAAAACATAAAAGAAAGATTTCGAAAGTTACAGCAATAATTCCGCCTTTGAATTTAATTCAATTAAATTGTAAAAGTAACACCTACATTTTCTGGTATACAGAAAGCTATACAGTTGTGGAAAATGTAAGAGCAAATCCTAACAAATAAATTTCAAATTCAACTTGCAAAAATTAAGAAAAAAATTTTTTTGGGACAAAAATAAATTTTAATACCATTCTATTATTTTAAAGCATTGGAGTGAAATAACAAAGGTACCCAAATTTTAAGGATCCGGACCCAACCACACCCCTCTAGTAAAATTTTTCCCATATATTTTTTTTCTTTTACAAATATCGCATATTTTTTTCTCCATTCAAACAAAATTTCCCAAGTTTCCTATAAAATTCCCAACAACAACAATTTTTTTTACTAAACATTATGGAAAAACGTCCTTCAATTTTTTAAACAAAAGGAAAAACTATGATTTTTTACATGTTTTTTTTTCTTAAATAGCAATAAAACAATAAGGCTTTTTGTAATTCCTTTCCTCTTGATACCCAAAAGTTAAAATGATTTATTTAAAACAATTTTAAATGAAAAGCAAATTTAGTTTTTCAGCAAGTTGGATCTTTTTTTATGGTTGAAATTTTGTCCTTGATTTCCCTTACTTTATTCGATTGTGTATAGTTATATAAGAGGAATCAAAATAATCTACACATTTTGTGAATTTTAGGGTCTCGTTATAATATTTAAAACTACCGTTTTTTAAGCAAAATACTTAGCTTAATTGTGGACCAATGCCATTCACTTCAGGAACGCATTAAATTTTCGAAAAAAAAATTAAATTTATCAAATTTTAAGTATAATTCAAAATCTAATTTAGAAACTGGTAATCAGTTTTGGAAAAGATTCGCCAAAAATGTATAATGATATTATCTCAAAGTTGTGAATTGCAAAGTTCTTTGGAGAAATCTTACACAATTCACAAATAGTTCCCAATAGTCCAAAAGCAAACTATAGTACATATTTCTGGACATATTTTTGTACAATTGGTAATGTGCAATGTACTCATACAAGACTATATGCGTAAACACATTTAAGTAAATATTGGGGATATGATTTTCAATAAATTAAAAAATAAATTGAAATCTTGGTAACAGTTTTTGTATCAGAAAATGTACCTAAATTTTTGCTAAATTGTTAGGAAATTTTTGCTAAATTGTTAATAAGACCAATTAACTCAAGGATTATTCAAGAAATGGTAGAATATAAATTATTTCAATTCATTTAAGGCATCGACGTCGACCACAAAATATAAGAGAATTTAAGAATTTAAGAAAAATATAAGTAACAAGAAAATTAAAAGAATTCTTACTGAGTGTTCGTTTTCAAAAATGATTCTGACTTCATAAGGGCTTCCTCATGAATATCATAGTAAGGGGTTCCTCATGAAAATGCAAAATAGCTCTAATTTTTTTAATATTCCTAATCACAAGATTTTAAACTTGAAAAAAATTTTATTTCCAATTTTACATTTCTAAAGTAACGTTAATTCTTCAAAATTAGAGGCTATTGTAGTACCCTTTAATTTGAGTACTTTCCGCATTCCTTTAAACCAGTCTAAGGTAATTTGAAATTCCAACTTTCATATTAGACAAAATTAAAACAAGTCAGTTTCTTTTACCACAAAAGTGTATAATCTCTACAAGGAAAGAGCACAAAAACAAAGAAAATTGACAAAAATTGCTCATCAAACTCACCAAATTGAAGTATTCCAAATTGTACTTATTATTTATTCAACTCATGAATTCGAAGATACGCATTACATTTTTCTTGAATTGTTTCCAAAAATAACAAGAAATGCATACATTATTATTAAGAAATGCCTACATCCAAGCATTTAATTATTCGGCGACTATAAATCTAGAAGAAGTTAGTATGTTGCATGTTGTTCAATATTTCACCTTTTAGGTGAAATGTTGAACAACATTTATTGAAGAAAAGGTATCTTTTTATGAAAAAACTACAGTTAAAAGTTAAGCTCTAAAAATAAACGCGAAATATCGTTAATGTAATGCCAATTTAATTTGATTGCCGAAAAATTATAGGGCTACGTAAACATTACAGTAAAGCAACATGATTTAACCGTCAAATATATTTCTATAACTTGAAAATGATTAATTAAACAGAAGAACAGTTTCTTATACTTATAGGCGGAAAATAAATGTTGAAAGGCAGTAAAAGAATTTCATTCGTTATGATGACTGTGGACCGCCAAATAAAAATACCACTATGTTTGCCATTCCTTTATTTTGGTTAAAAACAAATGCTCCGTTTCTCATAAGAGGAATACAAAAAATTTACTGCCTAACTAATTCGCTAGGAAGAACCGATTTCCCTGTTTGTGATTAGAAGTCAAATTCATCTGACTTATACAAACCAACAGATCAATGATATTACGAACTTAATAAATGCAAAATTAAATTTATTTTAAGTATCCACGGTAAAGCACATTATAAATTCGATGTAGGAAAAGGATTGCCCGTGCTGAAACCGTGCTGCCAAAGCAAAATTGAGCAAAAATTAAAGATTTCTCATAACTTACTAATCAAACATTTTTAATCTTCGAAAGATTTAAACCAAGGGAAATTCTATAGAAACATATTTAGCAATAATGATGATATTCCACTAGAATATCTCTAAGAACATTGTGATAACTTATATGAGCATGCAAATATGAAAATTTAATATTATATTTCATTCAAATTCTTCCTTACATAAGTTTTTTTTTTAAGGTTTATTGCTTAGTTCAAATGAAATGGAACAATATTGAGTTGAAAAACCTTTTGGATTGTTGTGTCTGGTCTAAATCGTTACAATAAAACCCATTACTTGCAAATTTACATTACTTGTAATTCTACAAAACTAGTTAGTCTGTAAATATATGGGCTTTGATTCTTCGATATTCACATAACGCTCGCATTCAACAACAAATAATAGTGTGAAGCTTAAATGAAATTTTAAAATATATCATTTTATCCCTTTGGAAAGTAAGTGAATTTGAAAAAGAAATGCTAAAAAAACTAATATAAATGAAAACTCTTTGGCTCTCAAGATAAAATAATCATATTCACAATTAAAGTGAAACAATACGCATAGAAAATTCTACGCACTGCCAAATTTATTCAAAATTTAACTGCATTCACTTGATAGATTCAGTTAACTTGATAGCATGTTACTTTTTGATGCATCTACATTATTACTTGCTATTAAAGAATATTACGAATAATAAAAATGAACACTATTAATCATGTTACAGAAATTTGTATAGCTTGCGAAATTTCACTCTTTGTTTGCAACCTGATGTTTATATTTTTGTATTTAATTCATCTCACTGCCTTGTTATAAAAAAAGGATAACATGACAATATAAAATTAAACTCACGAAAGAATTATACAATAAACACGTATCCTGGAAATATAAAATTATAAATGATGATAAATCGTTTTCATTAATTTCATATGAATGTTACGAACAGGTAATATGTCAGTTCATGTAGGTGGCTATAGATATGCGATATGCCGCAGTATTTTGGCAAATCGCTTTATTAATAATGAAATTATGGAACCATAAAAACGAATATATAACTAAGTTTATATTTTCTCTCCATTTTCTTAAAACAAATATAAATCATATTTCTTTTTACTTGTTTAAGTGCAGGTGTTGAAAATCATCGAAAAATAATTTCCCCCGGTTTTCCTATCATAACAACATCCGCTACCTTCCAAGAACTAAGAACATATCTTCTGATTCACTTTTTCAAAAAGTGTCAATGCCTTTGTCGGTAATTCTCTTAATATCTAAGTAGTAATGAGATCAAAACCTAGGGCCTTATTCGATTTGAGAGATTTTATTGCTTAGCAAATTTCCTTCTGTGTAAATAGAGCCATACTATTTTCATCCATAACAAAATCTTGAACTAAACAAGCAAGAGAATTCAGTAAATTTTATTGAGAAATTCCTTTCATGTGAAGAACAAATAGTTCAGCTTTATCGCTATATTTGCTCATGATCTATCTGTTTATCTCAGTGAGAGAACCGGTTCATTTGTACTCTTTGTTGCTTTCCACAACGAATAATTTGTTTCTTTAGTTACCGCCTTTATATAATCCCTTTATGTAATTCTCGTATATGATACTGGTTTAAAACTTAATATTTTCTTTTGGGTGTTTCAGAAAGTCTATTTACAATCGTTTTGTGGTTTGGGCGACCCGACAGTTGCCATTTACGTCTAGCCATTTCTTTTTATACCATTGAATCATTAATAGAATTAGGATAATTACTTGATTCAATTTAGAGAATCTTGTATTTTTGCAGGTGCCTTGCTGAATCAGTTTAATAAAAAATCGTTAATGCTTCAGAATCTAGTTGATCTACAGCAGCTCAGCATTAAGGTTTACATTTCTTATAACATCATGTTTGAAGCCTACCCAATATGTGGTTTTGTTGATTAAAGTAAACCCGCTCCGTTTGCTAGCTATTTTCTCACTAAGGGTTAATACGACAGCAGAGTAACCGAAATTCAAATTAAAATCGGCTGTCAAATTCAAAAAAAAAATATACAACATAAGCGGCTATAAAAATAAATGTAGGAACTATTTACAAGCGAAATTCAGTAAGAATAATATTTCGTTTTACTTAATTCAAGATACTAGCAGATTATCAATTAAAAAAATTCATACGTTTATACTTTTTTTTTAGTCCAAGCATAAGTAATTATCGTCAGAAAAAGATATGCGGAGCATAATTGTCATCAGGCCTATGAATAGTGGTAGACTTTAACTCAACCAAAAACGCACTTGGAACTCCCAAAACTTGTTAAACTGACTAATGATTAGTTTTACTCTATCGAAAAACTAATCATTAGCCAGTTTAACAAGTCTACATTCCGAAAATGAAGGCACGCAAGTGCTATCACTCTCTTCTCGTTCGTTTCAGACTTTCTGTTCTAACCTTCCCCCTTATAGGTCGAAAAATATTAATATTTGCATGCTGTTCCAAAAGTGTCCAATATTTCTTATTTTCTCACTTATTTGAGGGACACCCAAATCCTTATTCTGGAGAGATTGTATTTGTTCGGTGTATGTGTGCTTAGCACATCATATATATCAACATCTTATTGTATGTAACGAATCTGGACCTAAGTATTCTAATTCTATTCTTTCTTCTTTAAACGGTCTTTAAACGGTCTTTCTGAATTTTACATCTAAAGTCATATTTAGTTATTTTGGTGTATTGGATTGGTACTTTAACACCATTCAAATTCAATTGTGGTGAATTTATTAAATTTTTGTTTATGAAGTTTACATGTACAAACTTACTTTCATTTACTTGCTTCCTGTAATTTTTTGCCGATTCTTCAACATCAGATCCTACTGCCCATATTACCGTATCGTCGAAAATCGCTTGTATAAATTACGTAAAATATAGGGTCCAGAATACTGCCTTGGGGCGAAGTAGTTCTAAATTCCCTAAGTCTGGAGTATTGCTTGTCCTGCATGATTTGAAAAGACCTTTCAGACAAATATGAATGAAATAACTCCGCGAATTGCAAAAGTATCGCTATCTTAAATTTAAATAATATACCGTCAAGCCAAACTTCATCGTACGTCTGGGCCGCGTCCAGAAATATTGTTGAACATATTTGATCTTCTTCTAACGCCTTTTCCACTGTATTCTGTGTACTTGGCTATTTATTGCATACTTCGTTGTAGAACCAAACTGATAGTTTTGAAATTAATTTCTCATTTTCTATTATCGGCATCAGCCTTGTTAAGTAAAATGATTTTGGAGATCTTTAGGGAAGTTATTTTTGAAAGTGCACTTCTAATACTAAATTAAAATTGTCATTATTTTATTTGTCTTGCATATGAAAATAAAAAAAATGAATTTTCAAAAAAAATGTCTTAAAAATTATAAATTTTAATATCTCGTTGACAAAAGTAAAGACAAGAATTCTCCATCTGGCTTGCCAATTAAGTTATCGCAGTTTTATTAAATATACACACTGCAATCGAGTACTTAATTAGAACTGTTTTTAGAAGTATATTTACAAAAATTTCAAACATTTATTCAGACAACTGTTATTAAACGATGAAAACGAAAACTTTTACTTTTGTCCAGAGATAGGAGAACTAATCCTTTCTACCTTTTACCCTAAATTTTGTAAGGCCAATTCAAAATTTTACAAGTTCGTTGCGTTCGAGATTTTTTAAAAATATTATTTTTAAAATGATGCACATAAAATTGAGCAGGATTTACAACTATCAAAAATTAAACTGTAACTTTAAAAAAATTATATGGAGAATACAGAAAATTTAAAAATTTCAACATTCGAGATCTTTTCAAGAAAATTTTCTATTAAATTTGTAATTTTTATTCCATTATATTTTTCTAACAAATATTTATGCCCGTATAAATATAACAACTTCTATTTATCGAAAAATTAAGTATAATTTATTAGCATAATTTATATACAAATGGAAATTATTTACAAAACAAATTAATCTCAATTTATAAATTATGATCGAAAATTCGAGATGGTAATTTAAACCAAGTATGTATATACCCATAAACATTGCCATTCTGCAGACATATTGAATAAACAATTAATAGGAAAAATTCATACAAATAGTAGCATGACGGAAATCAACTTTACTCATATAAACCTGAATATCCTTGAATTTATATGCAAAAAAAAAAAAACAACAGCTTTAAACACAATAAAATTATGCGCAACATTTTTGAAAATTTTCATCCTTGTAATTATTAGTTCATTAATAAATATCAATAAACGAGGAACGTAGCAATCATAACATACTCATAAATACATGTATATATGTATATGCATAAACATATGTACATATTATATTTTTCAGATAAATTAAAACAAAAATTAATATGATATAAAGCGATAAATTTCAATATTTTTTATAATTAACAAAATAATTAAGCACACTTTTAATTCAATTTAGGAATAATTTAAAACAGGTGTTCATAAAGAATGTTTATTACATTATTGAAACGAACGAAATTAAATTTCAGTTTGAAATGTCGAGAATATTTTAAAACAACCGATAAACAAGCATCATATTAACTTTCTTAGAAGTTTTATTTAAAACATTTTACCCATAATACAAAACATTCAATGCAGTTTAACCCTAGGAAGACATACATGAACGAAAAGGTACACCATAGAAATATTTTCGCTTAAATAACAAACCCAAATTACTGATAAAAATATTAGTAAATTCATATTTTGTGCGTTTTTAAAGTAGATAATTAACAGATAAGTGACAATCGTAGATTTTTATGAGATGCAACAGAAAGTTTATTCTATTGGAATTTTCCTTGAAGTCAATGTGTATTTCAATACAAATCTTGCCGTTTCCAATTCCGAATTTTTAATTTAAATAACATAATATTTAAAATAATTTAAATCAATTTTTCGAGTTAAAATATTTAGTTAGTTTCTGTACATTATTCATACAAATTAAATATTACGAAAAAAATGTGGGCTCTAGAGTAACATACATACGTTCAGTAAAAAGGTGAAAATGCTTGAGTCAAAATTCTACTGTCCCTTAATATTTATTCGCAATAGCAAACTTTGCAAGAGGCATTATAAATAATATTAGTACATATAAATCAATTTCGTTAAAAATGTTTTTTGAATGGTAGACAGAAACTTATTGCTTGTTAATTTTTGGATAGAAAATGAACAAGGCATGTTTGCATAGCAGTTTGAATAAAAGCTCACAGTTTCAGAAAAATAGAAAGTCGAAAATTTAAATTTTGCTTCTAATGTTTTCCCTTTAGCTACTGCTACGACATACCCAAAGGTTGAGTTGTAACTATAATTGTAATTTTTGCATATGTCGTTTCAATATTTTTCAAAAGTTTACTGTTAGTTTCTGTATAACAGTTCCATTTAATGCAATGTAAAATACATATATATAACTTAGCATATTCAAAAAGAGGTCATCCGTATAAAATTGCCAACAAATTGCAAAATAAATTTCAACTTTAACTAAAAAAAGAAATTTTATTTCCATTCCCTATTTTTCAATAATAATGTCAAAAGGATATTTCAAAATAAAAAAAAATGATATTGATTTCTGTCAAAAATTCATTTGGTTTCTCTCATTAATTAGACCCACCTATAATAAAATTCTAATTTCAATTTTATTAAACTTCATTATACTCACTTCCTTGTACACATGAAATCTGAGGGGTTTTTTTTTCATTAAAATCAATTATATTTTCAATAAATAATTTTATTCACTAATGTTGGTTTTTCTAAACTTAAATTTCATTCAAAGAGCTGTCGTAGATTGAGTGGGTATTGAAAATACTTTTTAAGAGATGAGATTAAATTTCATAAATTAAGTCATTAATTACTAAAATAATTTGATATTTCTTTATTCAATTAATTCTCTTCGAAAGATTTTCTAATAGCATTTTAATGAAATTAATATCGAAAAGATGATTAATAATTGTTTCATGGAGTAAAAATTTTTTTTATATAATAGATTTAGCGATAAAGAGATTTAATGATCACATGTAACCATTTTCAAGTGAAAAACGAAAACAAAAATTTAACCTTGATTATCAAATTTTGCCGTTTTAAACTGAAAGGATAACAGAGTAAAAATTAAAGTTCAGGGTCTATTAGTCTCTCAAATCACTTAAAATAGGCTAAACAAACGATAGGATAGGCCAGTTCATCAATCCAAAATGTGATTCTACAATCATTCAGTAACAGGACAGAATATTATTCCATACTTTTAATATTTTAAGATTTATTATGCAGTTTTATTTTAATTAGTCAGAGTCTCTCAGTACATTTAAATACGTATAATGTATTATATGTCATAGTTTTGCATCGTAAATGCGTATTGCAATAGTTCTAAAAGAGAAAAAGACATGAAACTAAATGCAATCGTTAAAACCGCATAAGTTACAATTAGAATCGAAAAGCCCGTCAAAATTACTCTTCGAAACACTATCGGTAGATGAAATAATAGTAAAAAGATGTGCCAAAAAAATCGTTCTCAAGATATATAAAAGATTTTACAATTTTAGGAGAGTAAATTCCTTGACCAAAAAAAACTGCACTAGGGCTACCAGAGCTCGTATTGTTTATACAGTACTATGAAATATTAATATGGTAACTGATAACTTACATAAAATTCAAATGAGATGATGTGACTTACCAAAAAAAAAGGTCGTTTCCTACATTTTTCAGTTCGAAGGCATAGACTCTCAGAAAATGTTTCAAGTTATCCTAATAAAGTTAAAACACCCTATTATAGGTTTTGTACTAAATGTGTAGGACAAGTTCTGTCAAAAAACATGAAGAAAATTTTTTTTTCTGAAAACCTTCTATGTATGCATACTCTTTGGATACTTGAAAATATCACAACACTACTTACAAACGCTTTTCAAAAATAGTAACAGAATTTCTACCAATTGAAGGAAAACGTATTTAGTTTATAAAATTTTCATATTTCATGAGAAAGCTACCTTTTAGTCTATTTTATACCTTTTACAAAGTAAAATAATATATTCTTACAAATATTGCTCTATGTATGTGTACATACACACATTTGTATGCATATATAGCACATAATTTCAATTCTTGTGAATTCTACCAGATTGAGGCATAAAGTTAAATAAATAACGTGTATGAATATTTTATATATGTACGTATGTAATATACGTACGTATATATAATGCACGTATGTAATATTTACAAAACGGTTTCACATTAATAAAATAAATTTTCCTTTATCAATTTTGCTTTCAATCTTATTTAATTTTCACCGCCTTCTTTATTTTGTCAATGAATAATGGTTAATTGTTACCATAGCTTCGTTTTAATAATTAATTACTCGAGTCTTTTACAACAACAATTTTTACATCATAAGTTCAAATTTAAATTCTAAAAGAGTCTCCAAAATGCTAATATTTAGTTAAACTATGTTATTTATGTCACCAAAAATACAAAAGCTAAATGAGTTCAAGGAAAGCAAGTACGATTCCGAAAATATGTACATTATAAATTTATTAATAACAAAAAATAAATTAAATTTTAAATTCAAATTTAATTCAGGAAAATTACGATAAAACGTATTCTATTAAATTTTAATAAATTTTCATTCGTAACAGCATTAACTTTGACTGAAGGACTAAACCAGTTTACGTTCGCACTTTATAGGAGTATTACTAATAATAAAAATAGTTAATTTCATCTATACGACAATTCATTTCTTAGAACATTATTGCGATTGTTAGACAACTTGTTCTAGATATAGATACTTTAATTTCCACATTAATTTTGTTAATACTTACATTGTACACATACATAAATATTGGTATATAATGTATGTCACCTTCATATTTGAATGGGATATGGCAAAATTTAATATTTCCTTAAAATATCTTTGTTATAAATATATAAAAGTTGTCAAGACAACTATCGGTCTATGTAAGCAACAAAATTTGTTAGTAATTTTCACAGATTTTCAGAAATTGCTCTTAGATTTTTTATTAGCTATCCTCCGCCATTTCTTTATTTTGCACGCAGATTTTAGGTATTTTTGTCATTCATGTTATTGTTAATGAACTAAATGTAAATTTTGAGAGTATTTATAACAAAAAAATTTGGCTTCGGATTCAGAACTTTTCTTTTACATTCTAACGCCTTTACCATCTTAAAAAATAAAAAGTATCCGTTATTAACCTGTTGATTACAAAAGCATAACCTCATCAAACTCAATATCCAATCAATATGAATCCAAACGTTCTCGGTTCTATCAGCTGTTTGCCGATATTTTGACAAAAAAGCATTCCGTGAAAAACCTACTATATATTGTTATTTCACCTCTTTGTTTATCAGTCTGTTTGCCTTTTTGTCTGTGTACTCTTGCATCTCAATTTGACCTGAACTCAGTTTAGTTAGTCGAAGCGATAAGTGACCAGATTTTTCAGTACGTCAAAATCAAAGAGCTGAACATTTAGTACGAGATTTTACATCTTTATTCATTTATAAGACCAGGTTTTTTGGAATATTATTAATAATTTCTGCCTGAAAATCAAACCAAATAAAAAACTTTTCGCAGAAGTTTGACCTCAATTGAAGCAATTCTAAAACTTTGATCATATTCCGTAAAATGTTTAAATTTTTTTGATCAATGAAAAACTAAAAAAATTTTGGAACTTACAAATATTCAGAAAATACACGATGCGTTCTAGTATGTGGTGGCTATGTCCAATTTTTTTATACAATTTGATGTGCTATAATATTAGTCTATATGAAGAGGGAAAGTCTTCATACCCTACAAATTTCTGAACGATTGAATAAATAAAAAAACATCGCAATATTAATTTAGAGAAAATTTTTTTTGTAGGTATATGTGTGTGACACATATGTATATGTATGTACGTATGTCTGTGCAACAAAAAAAATTTGTTTGTGTACACAAGGACGTCGAACTTTTTCTTTTCAATATACATAATATTAAGTTTTCAATTTTCTAAAGAATTCCAACCAAAAATATTACAAATGAGGGTTGAATTCGAAAAGGATTCTTTTAATATGATCTGCTCCATTTTCTTCACAATTATATGTGACTGTTATATAAAAATTGTTATTAGATTAAAAAGGATATTCATATGATATTTTCATGGATTATTTATAGTTATAAATTCAATAAATAAATAAATATTTCAAAATCGAAGATTCTTTTGAATTGAGAACAATGGAAAAGCATTTTTCACCAACCGCATTGCATACAATAATGGAAGTACTTCAATGGTAACAAATTTCACATGCAACAATGTATTTCTCCATTACCCTTGATAGAGACAATGAACAATTTTTAGCGAAGTGTCGATCTTTCTATCCATCCACTCGTACAACTCAATTTATGGTAAATCGATTTTGATGAAAATTTTTATTTGAATTTCTTTTGGGGATAAATTTAACAACTTTAGAATATTTCTGTAAATCTAAGCCATTACTTTTTTATCTTTTTTATTTAGAAAGCGAGCTTTCACTAGTGGCTGATTCTACATTATTGACCTGATCTAAGAAATCATTATTATAAATGAACTTTCTTTTCAGCAAAATTGCTTTATAAAAAGAGAACCTTCTACTTAAAACCACATTTACACTTTCAGAAGTACACTATAACCAAATGGTTTCTTGTTTTGTTATAATTCAATTTTAAATTAGTGTTTAGAAAACATTTTAAGGATCGTGTTAAACCTTGCGATAGGCTTGCAGGGTTTGTCGAAATTTTTGAACTTCACTTATTTCTGTCGATTATGGGCTGTTCACATCAGATATTTTATTTTTGTATTAGCTAAAGTTAAAAATAGCTCTTTTTGTATTTAGAATGCAAAATAATTATTCAAATAACTAAATATTGTAATTATATAATGATGAATTAAATTTAAATTAGAACTAATATTGAGGATTTTAAATTTCATTGTTTAACGTTTACATTCATTATATAACAAGTAGTAAATAAATTCATTGCTTAAATTCTTCACAAAAATTCTTAGCAAATAGATTTTTCTGGTAAAACTGTTGGCAAATTAAAGCATTTTCAATCAGTATGTCTAGATTCACAATAGAATTTTATATTTACTTGATTTTAGTTTTGTCCTAAACCTAGAAGAGCTGAATAATTGCAAACGTTGTTACGAAATTTGAAAAAATTGTAAAAATAGAAAATAGAGAAATAATCAAAGATGAGAATAAAGTAAAAACTTCAATTTATTGAATACGGAATGTATCCAATGGACGTCCTAAAAGTTTGTATTTGTTTAGAGCTAGGAAAAATTGGGTTTGTGATTTAAATTATTTTGAAATTCTTTTTTTTATAAAAATTTAAATTCTTTTGTTTATTTTGGCTTATGAATTCTTGTAAGAGCAAACTAGCATTAAATTTTGACTTTAAAGTTTCTCCAATTTAGGAAACCGTAAACAAACTGCTGTTAACGTTCCATCTTTTTGTAGAAGTTCACCGAATTCCAGAATTCTAAGAACATTGCAAGAGAAATAAACACTTAATGGCTTCTCTATGAATTTTAGTTCTACAAATCGGAATTATATTTATATATTCCGAAGGACTCAATATTATCTTTAGCATTTTATATTCAAGATTCAAAACTTCTTTCTTAATATTCTAAAACTGTTCTTAAATTTAAATTTTAATAGATGAAAAAATCTTTAAAGTTTTTATAAAGAATTCTAAATTATATTTTGTTATGATCTTTGTAAGACAATAGTCCTTTTTAAAATATTCTTTAAAATACATTTGAATTTTAACAAATTCCATTTATTTTTTTCAAAAGGAGAAAATATTTTCAAATATTACTTATTTTATCCTTTTTAACTGAATTATTCAATAATGTAGATTCAACAATATTTAGGTATAGAGTAGAAATTCATTGAATAGAAAATGAAAAATTTTTTTAGAATGTGTAAAAATGATCATTATTTACATTTAACTGTTGTAGATGTAAAAAATACAGGAATTAAATTATGAGCTTATTTAAGTGTACTCAGCTATAGTTAATTTATGTTGTAAATTATTTTAAATATTTGAATCGAAATTCCAATTAGGTAATTTGCTATCGCATAACTTTGAAATTCTATGAAAAAAAAATGAATATTTTAGAATGTTAAAGAATAAAGAACGAGTGGAAAATTAATTTAATGTAAGCAAAATGTTATTGTAAAAAATGTTATTGCGTTCGACAATTAAATTTTAACTACCAACGTTAGAGTGCTATATTTTAAAGGAATTCCAGTTTTGAATTTGAAGTTAAAAACAAATGATGGAAATGTCACCAAACTTTCCCAAATTGTTAATTTTTTGCAATGTATGGCTACTGTTATTAACATGTTCGGGTACTTGCCATACAACTCAAAGAGATTATTTTAAATATTTTAAAAACTAATAAAGACAGCTCCATGAAAATCGGTATTCGTTTGTTCAATTCTAGCTCACTCTAAATCTTACGGGTTTTAGTAAAATATAGATTGACACTTCCGGAAAAATTTAATTTTCCTATACAACTCAAAGATGTAATTTTAAATATTGAAGAAAATAATAAAGCTACGAGTAACTGCAATAAGTTTAGCAGCCATGTATCCAATAACATCTTAAATATATCCAAGAAGTTTTATTAAAATGGCATGACAGATATTGGTCATGCTGCCACACAGTTCTAAAAATGAGTTTCAAATCTTTCAAAAATCAAATAAGGTATAGTGTCATGGAAGTTGGTAAGAAAGATTTTGATTTTATAATCGAATTGTTAAGAATTGCCTAAGGTAATGGTAGAAGAACTTTAAAGAAGGTTTACAATATAAGATTCTTTTGAAGTAAAAATATCAAAGATTTTCCGAACCTTATCTCACCAATTTTTCTTAACTTGTATATATTTAAATATGCAAGTTTAGAAGAATTGGAAGGCGGCAAAACTATTTACAACAACAATTCCAAAAATTAAATTTGATGATACACTAAGAATTATTAAGTCCCATTCAATCCTTAATTGCTTAAGAAATCTTGGATTAAACTAAAACTTCACTTTTACTTTTACATGCGCTTGTAAAAAATATTGGTTTCAATAATCAATTTTAATCCAAACTAAATCTGAAGCAACTTCTGTTCTACATAAGTAAAAAGAATTCATCCTAAATTTATGCAAAATTTGCTACAAAAGAATTTTATAATTTTCCTAAATTTATGAATTTCTTTAGCGCTAATTATTATTTTCATTTCAACTAAAATTTTCTAAAAATAAGGCAACAACGTTATGTAGACTTATTTGCTATGTGCTTCAGAATAAAAAATGTAAGGATATGAAATAATACAGTTGAAAAATTTCAATTTTTTCCATTCTCGAATTGAATGAAGTTCAAAGAGAATAATATACACTTGCTTAGATATACACACATAGCATAAATGTATTTTTCAATTTTCTTTTATTTTATACTTTATAAATAGCATCACTTTTAATTTATTTCCACTAGGACTAAAAAAAAAAATAATAATATTTTTATGGGATCCTTTTTTAAAACATTGTGTGCGCAATAATATTTTTTCATGAATAATTAATTACCTGCGTTTCAAATACAAAGTAAACAAATACTTTGTACTTAAATTTTATAAAAATTGTGAAAATGAAAAGACAAAAATGCTTTTTTCTTTCTTTTTCAAAATAATTCTTTTTTAAAATAATAAGGAATATTAACTAAAGATTATTTAAAAAAAATAAATTCGTGTAATTCTGGAAACGTTTCTTTTACGTGACTAGAATTTTAAAATTTTTTTATTATCTAGAAAATAAACGGGTACTTTATTTATTATCATGGATAACACAAATTATATCTTTTGAAAATTGCCTTCAAGATTAGGGTTTCTTATGTAAATTTATTTGAAAAACTTGAAAAACTTGATTTTGACATTTAAAATAAAAGTTATTGAAAAGGATTTTAAATTACATTGAAAATGTTATTTTGCTCAACAAAATTTTATGATTTATAAAATATTAAAATGCTTGTAATGGTATAAAAGTTAAAATTATTTATAATAGAGACCGAATTAAAAATTGCGAATATTCAAATATGACTTTCAATTATAGCCAAATTTTGACAATTTAATCAATCTTTATTGTAACTTAATTGCAATTATGTACAAGTGAACAACAACTGTGTCTTATTTGTCTCTTAATAACTTTATATGTCAAAGTATCTTATGAAAATAAACAACAAAAATGCTCTCATGCAAATGCAAAACAGATAGATGGCGTAGCCGCAAGAACGAGTCAAAGCAGAAAATATTTCATGTGTTCTACAATTACATGAGGGAATTTTCATAAAAAATTAATAGCATAAAAAATATTTTTATTGAAAAACTGATAGAAAATTTGCTTTCATTAATTAATCATTAACAAACCAATTAAAGATTAAATTAATTTCAAACAAGAGCTTAAACAAGTTACTAACGCTTTCTTTATAAAATAAAATAAGTTTTCACTCTAAATTTACTTTATTTGCTCTCTTATAGTAAGGCAAACGAAATTACAAGTTTTACTCCAAAAATTTCATAATTTGTAAAATACCGCAATCAGAGAATGAAATACTTATAGCTACTTTTATATACAGAGACTGTACTGCATAAATGTCTCATTTAAATTGAGGCATTGTTTAAGCGACATACTCATTTTATATTATTTCATATAAATTCAGTCCAGAATTTTATTCTATAGTTCGTATTAATGTTTCATTATGTGTACTATTCTCACAAAATATTGCATAATTTTGGGAAAATCTTTCAGTTATAATTTTCGGCCATTACAAAAATTTAAGCTATATTTTGGGTTAAATACACGATTACTGTTGTTTATTGATTTATTGAGAACTATAAACACTATTAGTACTATAAGACCTAATCGTGTAAGTCGCTGTATAAGAGGAAAATTACTGCAAATATTATTTTACGATAGAACAGTAAATTATCAAGTCTCTGCGTTTGCAGAATTTAAAAATTGAAAAGCAAAGTGATACTTGTATTTCCACTATTTTGATAGGCTCTCCGTATAAACTTATAATTCCAAAGGTTAAGAGTTATTCGTCTTGAAAGTTTTTACTTTTTATTTGATAGACGGATAGACAGAGTGCAACTATAATAAGCAAATATTTTTTTCGAAATTTTTTTGAAAATATTCTAAAGACTACTCATATTTTGAACAATAAAATTTCTATATAAAAAATTTAAGAAAATTTCTAAAATCTCCTGTTTTTACAAATATTACTTGAAAATAATTGCTCCTCTGTATAAAATGATGTTTTATATTAAATTCTAAAAGAATTGGAAACATTTCAACGAAAGTACTTCAAAATAATTCCACCTACAATCACTTTACAATATTTAATATAAAAAAAACAAACATTTTATTAAAGAACATAGTAAAGATATTTTTTTATTAGAAATCTTTTTACGCGCTCAACAACTTAAAATGTTAAAATAATTAAATAATACCTAAATATATGCAATTAATAAAAAAAACTCTTGTTCTGAAAATTTCAAAAATTACATAACTCATATTTCAAATATCTTCATATTCTGTTGAATAAAATCTCTATTTGATCTAAAAATATAGCAACTTACCGTTATTATTGTTATTGTTGTGATTCATTTTTGAGTTACTGCTGTTATTATTCAAAGAATTAAAGAAATTCGCTGCTCCAGTTCTTCTAAGTATCCAATACATTTTTACTCATTTGATTATTTCCAGTGAAAATTATAGAAATTTTATAAGGAACAAAAATTTAGGGGACCAACTTATTAATTAAAATTACTTTTATTTTTTATACATGTAGGTAGATGCATTTTTGATTAAATTCCATATTATGATGCTTACACAAGAAAATTTCTAAAAATTCATAAGTAGGCATTCAATTTATTAACGTCCACTTTCTTTTTAATTTTACAATATTGACTTATTAAGAAATATTTCTATGATTTTAGACCGGTACTAATTATTTTAATATTTAAGGAAAAATTATTAAAAAAAATCAAACGTTCATCTTCTTTTTTTCTATCTCTTATTTTTTGAAACAAAGAACGATAAAATAAAAAAATTCCAAAGCAAATTTTCGCCTCTTCACAACGGAAATCTATAGTGGCTGTTATTCCAGCAACGTTCAAAACAAAACTGAATTATTTTTTCCTTTATGATATTTTCAAAATGAAAGTAATCCTTTTCTCTTTTCATTCTCTTTGAATACGAATTTCGAAAACAAAAGTTGGAATTTTTCTCAAATATAGAAGAATTTCGAAATATTTTTTGTTTTCTTTCTTAATATCCTTAAATCATAAAATTCCTTGTTATTCTTTTTATATATTTCATGCTTAAATTTATTAAAAGTACTTTAAAAATACAAATGATTATGTTTTGTAGAAAATTGGTTATTCGGTAGAAGAAAGAAAAGAAAAGCAAAAAATCTAGAAAAATTTAAATTCTCCTATATGGAATTATTTTGATACTAGAAACGATGATGATCAAGAGGATTATTATGATAACATGCTGATGCGGGATAACATATTTTTCAACTATATGATAATTTTGCCAAAATGAGACATGTTTTGTGTAAAGTCTATGAATTTTTGTTGAAAATGCTTGTTTTTGAAATTTTTTTTCTAATGCCTGTATTTTATATAATCGGGATTTAGGTAATAAAATGTAACATACACTAAATATTTTTAATTTAGTGTGTATTATAAGGAATTTGTATGAAATGTGTAAACTGTGCATTTTTCGCAAGTTTTTTAAACAAATTTAGCATTTTTATTACATTTCAGAGCATTTACTAAAAGAACTATGTGAGATAGAGGAAAATGTTATATGGGTTAACTTTTAGCTCTCATTATAGGGGATCGAAAAAAAAGAAAATAAGAGAAATCTTCGCATAATATCCGAAGCATTTATTTATGTGACGGAAATATCTGGCACGTTTGTTTTTCAATCAACATCCATACCCTTTTTTTTCCAACCTCAGTTGTTACCCTTCCACATCCATACGATTTTTTGCTGGAAATTGGTTAAAGAATCATCCTTGAAATTATTTGCCACCTAACATGAAAGAAACACCCTGTATTTCTAGGTTTCTACACATACTCCTACTGTTTAAGTAAATATAAGTACGCCTATTGAATATAATGATAACATATAATAACGTATAATACGACAAACTTGTATGTAAATTTTTCGTGCTGTTTTCTTCAAGTTTTAATTACTTGTATCAAATCGGAAAAATTAACTGTATCCGCAGTTTTGTCCCTAATACAGATTTGATACATAAATTTTATGAAATTTATATATGAAAAATTTATTGTTAATATTTAAATTTAGCTTCTATTTTGTATTTCATGTAAAATTTGTGACTCGAACCGCCATTTCACATTGATTTTATATCTTTAACACTTTTCCAAAAATATTTAACGCTCTTAAAAAACATCTACACCTTTGAAGATAGAGAGCCGAAATTTCATACTTAAACACATCTTTACCAGAAACTTATTTCCAAAAATTTTTACCTATCTCGGTCCTGTAAAAGCTATAATCTCCGAAATCCTAAAAATACGATTTTTAACTGAACTATTTTAAATTCTACGAACCCAGAAAAGTAATGGCAGGCTTCTTCTACCGCCGAATACCATATTCGAATTAACAAAAAAAATGGCCATAAAATTTTATTGTTATGTAAAATCCATTTTATTTTCAAATTTTTATTATTGTTTCCCTTCTCGACCGGTGGTTATAGAAGTCTGGAATTTTAGCAGCTTTTAGAAACTAAAAAGTTTATTTCGACAGAAGAAAATATTTTTTCCACCTCCATCTCTTCTATGGTTATCGCCTTGAACTTTAAACTTGAACGTTAAAGTTGTGAAATTCGGACTTTCGACAATTTAACTTACGCAATCGACGCCGGAATTTAAGCATTATGTTAAAGCCTTTTTAAAATTTTTTTTGTTTTATTTCATAGATTGCATATAGTGAACATCTTAACTGTATGAAATTAATGAAAATGGAGCATCTAGATTATTTTTGAAAGCAGTGTTTTCACCTGTTATAGGGAAAAGTGCTACTTTAAAAACCAACTTTATTTTAAAGGAAGATATTGCATAAAATAGAGGAGACACGTCTGAGTATATTATTTGAAAAAATTTTTGAATAACAAAATACTTTTAATTACAAGTTGATCAAATTATTATGGTGAGATAAAAAAAAATAAATTTTACTTTTTATTTGATTTTATTTTTAGAACATTTTCAATGATATCAAAAACAATAATTAATTAATTCTGTCTGTTCATTCTGTCTCAAACTGTGAATCGGGCTAAAATATTACACTTTTTACCAAAGACCTAATTATCCGAATTATTTAAAAATTATACCAGTTTATGCTGGTCTTATTCCAAAACTGTGAAATAACACGGTAAGTTGTAATTTTCAGATAAACTCGAAAAATAAACTTTTCGGTTTGATTCGATTTTATTCAATTTATATGAATGCAGATCTCGCCGTTTTCTGTTTACACTAAATATTATTAAATTAATTGGTTGAGCTAACTAGTAATTTTACAGGAGTAATAAGCAAAACCACAATAATGGCAACTTCGAAGTCATTAGTGTATAAACACTATAGATGTACAGAAATTAGAAAAAAAAACGAAAATTTAAAAATAAAAAAGCAACCAATTCCCAACTAAATCTTTATTCACCAATTTTTTAATAATCTAAATATCAAATAAGATCTCTAAAATCTTAAAGTCAAATAATATAATCTTGTTATAATTTTGAGTGAAATAAACAAATTTTGTGGAAATTGAACAGAAAGCAACACTAATGTTGCACCTAAGTAAATATTTTCCAGTATCTAAAGTTGAATTAACCGTAGCAAAGTTCGCAAAATATCCACTTCCACAAGTTCTCACCACATATTTGTTTCCAACATAAAGCAACTTTACCAAAAATATTCGAGTAAAAATTTGACATGATGAAAAACTCCAAGATTTTTTTTTATATTTCGAATTGTTTTTTTTTTTTTTTTTAAATGGAACGAAAACGAAATAAAAACAAAATTTACTGCAAAAAAAAAGGATTAATTAACTTTTTCGATTACGAAGAAAAAAAGGTAAAATAAAAAAAATTCTTTATCGTATATGTTTGGTCGTGGAACTGGTTAAAGTCACGTGAAAGAGATCAACTCATAAAAAAGAGAAATCAAGGAGTTTTGTGTATGTGACTGTTAAGCAAATAAAATGAAAAACAAAAAATGGTTTTATTTTAGGTTCATTTTGTGTTAAAAATGAACCAAGCGGAAAAGAATCATCCAGCCCTAAATATTAAATTCCTTTTGTTCGGTTTTTCACTATTGTTTAATATCTAAACCACAAAACAAAAATAAATTAAACAAAAATGTATCCTCGTACACACACACTAATTTATTTGCATAAATCCATTTATCAACTCACATTATCCTTTTTGTTACTTTCTCCAATAGTTTTTCAATTCTCAATGTTTTCAAAATTCTCATATACATTTGTGTACATGCATATTTAGACTGGCATTTATTGAATTCAAAACTATATGAATAAAGTTCGATAATACACAGTTGCGATCACGTAAAAAATTGTTTTCTTTTTAAAAGAGATTAGGATCATTCTTTCAATTCAATACGCACGTATTAAGTTGCTTTTATGAAAATTCAATTTTCTATAGTTTTTTCCAATCAAAAATTAAAAAGTAGCTTTTTAACTTCAATACAAAGATGTTAAAAAAACGGTTCTTTTATTTTCCAAATTAATTTAAAAATGTTAAAAAAGCAGTGTTAGATTTTATTTTATTTGGAATTCCACATATCGAAAATATTAAATTTCTAATTAAAAAATATTTAAAAAGTCCCTAACTTAAAAAAGAAATACTTGAATCAAAATTAGTCATCTAAATGCAGCCGACAGCACAATAAAAACACAATTCATTGTTTATAAACAAATGTTTCCACAATTTCTGACAAATAATTTATAATCGGCAGTTAATTTAATAATCGCATTAATAAAAAATCTGATCCGAATTCTGTGGGAATTTTCGCCAGTCAGTTTTGGTAAAAACCGGAGTACAAAATTTAAATTTAAAAAAATTCAACAATGATAAGGTAAAAAATGTAAAATCGGCCCCTAGTTCGATTTCCGAGCTCTGATCTTTCCATAAAATTTATAGGTTCATTATTTTATTATTCTAAATTTAATATTTCAATAAATTGGTTGTTTCTCTTTATTTTATTTGCGAAAAAATATAAAATCGGCCTACCAAAAGGTCCAGTTTCCGAGTTGATCAATCCCAAAAGTTCATCAATCCGCACATTAATAAACTCGCATATTATTGAATTTCATCGAAATTGGTTCAACCGAAATTGAGATACACCCGTGTACACACAAACCAAAAGACCGACATCTACCTTAAAATAAAAACTTATTCAAAATCGGTTTTGGCCTGTTTATCAGAGAATTTTCACTGTAGGAAGCATAATGTCAAATGTGTTCTAATAAATTATATACGATAATTTTATTGGTTAATTTTAATTTAGGTTGAGGACTTACACTTTCTTAGGTTAGTTTATGTAATAAGTCTATTGTTTCGCGTATTTTCGGCTCCGTTCATGTAAAACAACCTGAATAAAAACTATTATTGGGACACATTCATTTAGGATGCTTAGCCACATATGCACCTTCCTTTACCAGTTATTAAAATTTTTAATTCAGTCTTTTTTATTTTGGTGCTCCAATGATTTTATACTCTTTCAATTACAGTTTTCAAAATTATTAAATTTCATTATTGCCTCACAGAATAAAAATAAAACTCATGTTATTTTAAAAACAATTCAACTTTAATTTCTAATTAAAGTAGCCAATCCTATTTCAACATGATTTCTATTTAGAATTACTAGCATCATCGTCTCTCATATTTAATATATTAAAGTATTTAAATAATATATGTGTGTAATAAAAATATAGAAATATATTTACACAATGACGTAATTATTTCAAGTCCACTGTAACATTCACTTACTAATAATGAAATAAGGTCATCTATATAGAAGTAAAATATAAAATCATGTAACAATCAATCATATTTTAGGCCTACTAACCTTATATTCCTTAATGATAATAACATCATGATAAACACATTAATAAAGTGGTTATGCAGTTAAAGTAACACCAATGTAGTAGACAGTATGTATAGCACAGGTCAAAATGGTGTTTAAAAATAATATCGGATTAAAAAGTAATTTTGGGTAAGGTATAAAGTAGATCCTTTTATTTATATTAAAAAATAAAATGTATATGATTGTGTACAGCTTATAATAGCCCTATAAGAAAATAATGAGCAATACTAAAAATTATAAAAAAAAAAATGTTTTTTTTTTCCTTCTTTGTGAAAAAAGGTTTAACTTGTTTCATAGTTAACATAAAGGTCAAATTTAACCTAGAACAAGAATCCTTTGCAAACCAGCAGATATTCTTTTGAATAAGGTTTTTTTTTACCTTAATTAATTTTGCGTTTAATTTATAGAAATATAAAAACTCGTAGCAAGGAAATACCGACTTATAGTTAGGCTACTTTTATTAGTGCATTTACTGAAACAGATTCCATAAAATTTTATAACTTTATCTTATAACACCCATTGTATGGCACATTTAATTTAATACGACAATTTATCTGCCAATGCTAATGCTTTGCACATTTCTCTAATTTTAAAATATTTCTATTATTCGTAATGAAATTAATGAAATTAATTTTTAAACAGATCAAACATTATTTTATGAGAATTATGACTTTAGATACCACTTTCACTTGGAAATATTCTTCTAAAGTGAGAGGAAATTCTTCCACTAATACTTATTCCATCAAAATTTTCGAATTTTCAATAAAAATTCTAAAACTTTCACTTTCTTACCTTCAACTTGAACAAAATTGCTCTAGATTATGTATGAATAATTTTTCATTTTTGAACAACATATATTTCAAATTGAGGCTAGAAAAAAGCATTCCTACAAAATGAAAGTTCTGAACAGTGGTTTCCATTTTTCGTTCGGTCATTACTCCTTTTCTCAGACTTATTATGACAACCATTAATTTATTTTAACAAATATTTTCAGGACAATAAGTCTTAAAATTTTGTGTCAATATAGAATAAGGATGCAAATAGAGTGAGGCAAAATAATTTGGATTTTTTTTTTGTAAAAGGGTATAAAAAAAAAGCAAAATAACTGAGATAAAAATTTCAAATTACAAATTTTTTCTATCTTTCTTCTGTTGGTTTCATTTGATCCTTTTTTTTTTTTCTAAATAACAAAGATGTAAATTCAGGCGACTTGTGTTAATAAAAACCAAAATGTTCATTCCACATGCAATAACTTTGTCAAAATTTTTCTTTATTTAATTTTTTGGATTTCTAGGTTGATTCAAAATCGTTAACGTCGAACTCAACTCAAACTTATTCTGTTATTGCTAAAGGAACTGCTGAATTTTCAGTACGAGGTAGATAGTAATATTGTTAAAGTGATTAAATAATCATAAAATAACGGACGCTTTCTGCCTCAAAAATTACCTTCATTCAAATTAAGACAATATCATGCAAGAGCTATAAACAATCAGGAACAGTGTAAGGAGGGCAATTATTTGTATGGATGTCATAAATACCATTATTATTTTAATTAAAATTCTTAAAATTCAATAAGTAGGTACGGGTAATGTTGTAAGCATTTATTTGGGGCAAAAACTCGAACGAGTTTATTGTGCCTCAAGTGAAAGTATGGTTGCTACTTACATTCTAAACACTACTTTCTTCAATTATGCACCATTGTACATTAATTTATTTTTTAGATAATTTTGAAAAGTTTATAATTTGCCATTAATTTAAATCTGACATTATGTTCTTTGCTTTCAAGAAATTCCACTCTCTTACGAGGTCCCTTTAAACCCTCTCTCAGAATCCCATTTGTGCATTCATCTTGTGTAAGACGGGGAAAATTTAAAATTTTCTTCATAGTTTGCTAATCAATTATAAATTATTATGTTCTTGAGTATAATCTATCACAAGCATATTAAAAAAATTTATAACTAATAATATATATAAAAGCAAATATGTACATATTTATGTACATAATTAAGATGTATGTACATACGTCTGTATGTAAGTTCAATATAATAATGCACAAACCATAAATCTCAAAATCACAGCTAATATACATACCCTTGGTTTTGAAATACTTTATACTCTACAAGTGTAATTCTTTAATAAAGCTTTATGTTTCATTTTACATATGAATGTATAAGTATCGAGCTAACAGTAACTAAATTTTTAATACGTTTTCAACAAATTAAAAAAAAAAGTCTTATTAATTTAATTCGTTTGTCTTTCTATCCGTTCATCTATATTATCATTCATAATCTGTCCATGGAATTGAACGCCCGTTTACAGTACCATGTGAATAAAGTACTAAAATTTTATAAACAATAAATCAATATTAATAAAAAAAAAAAACTATTATCTCTTGCACAATATTTTTATTCATAACCAGTTTAAAGTTAAAGCATAACTGTCATTCCTGGTCAAGCTCAGAAAATTGCAATTATTCAAAAATAATATTTTCCAAAGAGGTAGAAAAGTTGACTTACCGCTCTTACCGTGAAATCAACATGAGCATATATGCAGCAGCCCTTCGAATCTTTTGCACTGATTTTTCAAATTTTTATCTCACCATTTTTCAACTATACACCACAACTCGAAGAAATTTTATTTTTAAACAATTTGTGGGTGTCGGTTTACGTAATTATGCAGAGCAAAAATCCTTCCACCTCCGCAAGCACTTGGTTCTTAAACTATAAAATTTCAATTTGTTAAAATTTCTACTTTAACCATTTGACCGCTACGCGGCGCCGTCGCGCTTCGATATTACGTCTCTAATACAGCTACACGGTAGCACTGCCATTTCAGTGCGAGTTTGTCGGTCACCGTGCAGGTTGTTTCTTGCCGCTCGTGTGGTTTTTAAATAAAAATGTTCTTTCTCAAGCCTAAAAAGTACGATACATCAGTTTTTATTTTATAAATATTTTTTTTAAATTTTTTTTTCGCATTGAAAAACGTAGCCATGTCAAGTGATGATAATATTTCGGACTCTGAATTGAGTTCTAATTTCACATCTAAGGATGAATCTTTGGACACTATTGATATAAGCAGTGATGACGATAGTTTAGTTGGTCATAGAAAGAAAATATTGAGAGTGGAAAGTGAATCTTTAGAATCGTCATCTTCTTCTTCAGAAACGGAAGATCTTACATTCATACCCATTCCACCAACAAAAACATTTTTCAACTTTTTTTTTTAATTTTTATTTGGCTTTCCATTTTTTTTTATAACATACTACTTGTATATCTTTTAATTGCCTTCAACAGTTGTTTCCATTAATTCTTTATCTACAAAATGTTAAAAGTTTTATGTAAATCGATGGAAAATTGGAGAAGTTATAAAGTATTAAGTAGATATATATTTTTTATTTATTTTATACCCAAATTTTCTATAGCAGTTTTAGAATGTATTAGAATTTTGATAGATAGCTATCAAACGGTTAATAGACCTTATAAAATCCAAATGAAACCAAGAATAACAACATTGTCTCTTGGAAAATTCAATTCATAAAATAATTTATTGATGACTTAGCAACCCAAGTCAGCAATTTTAATTGTATATTCGTTTGGCGTCTATATTTATAGAAAAATATATGACAACAAAAATAATTTTTACTTGCCGTTGTGTTTCGCTGCATTATCAGGGGAAAGAAAGTTGTATATTATATTAAAATATCGTTATATTTTAGTAACGATATTTTGATGACTATAGTAATAATTATACTAATACATTAAATATAATAATTTTCGTGAACCTTAAGATCTCATCCGTGATCTTATATTCAATAATTTTCTTTTTATTGCTACTAAAATCTACAAATATAAAAAATGTTATACAAAATATAAAAGCTGTGCAAAACCTTATATTTAACACATATTTTTTTTGAATCGCCTTTTCGAAACTTGGAGGTCTGATTTTCAAAAATCTCCTCGAACAGAAGTTATAGATATCCCCAAAATAGTTCGAACAATCAAGCATATTTTTAACTTTTAATTTTGATTTGAAATAAAAGGGCTCGTAAAATTCGTTATAGCTTTCGAGCCGACAGATTTTTAGTTCTTAACAATTTTCCAAAGGTTCATAAAGATAGAATGAACGGTTTTTTAATTGAAGACGGGTGGGTTACACAAAACTTTTATAGAACTACTTTGGTTTTTGAATTGTTTATTAATTCATGGCTGACTGAAATTTTTTAAAAAAAGAAATGTGCTTCTCTACTAAATCTTTTGTTAGATTAACTGTATATTTCTTTGAAAAGTATATGGTTTTCCACTCTAATATATAAATACTTTAATAATAACTAAACAAACTTTAATAAAAAGAAAATAAAAAAAAATTAAAACATTAAAATAAATTCCTTAATACTTTATTTCTTTACGGGCATTTTTGATATTTTATTTGAGTATATACGTATGTATGTGTAGATGCTTGGAATTCAATTAAATGTACGTAGCTAGTCTATTTTCTGTACAAAATATACACAACTAGTGTACATACATTTATAAAATTTTGTATTAAGTCATGCTCTTTTCATATATTTTCATATTGTATGGATACATAAATAGCATAGCCAAAATGTCTCAAAATTTACTTGTATGTGTTAACAAAATCTACAATAATGGATGGCCTCGAATTGAATAAATACTACAAGTGTAGCGTATAAAAATATATATAGCTATATATTTGTACAAATATCGTATATATCTCACAAACCATTAAGGAATTTTCATTATCTTCAAAAAGAACATATTATATACTTCTATAAAAATGTACATGCATACTCGTACATGCAAAGTATATTTATATGAGTCTAGTTAAATTCAAAGAACCAACAATTTACGCAAAAGAATTTTATTCAAAAATTAAAAATTAAAAATTTAAGTCATCAGGGGGAAGCGATATCAAATAAAATAAAACGCAATTTCTCCTTTTATAATCTTTTCTTGTTTTTTAATTGCCTTGTAATTGTTAAACATGTGAAATGATTGCATCCCAGTCTCTTATTTCTTTATATGGCATGAAAGTAATAGAATGATAGAATGACAGCAGGATCCGCTTGTAAATACTTGCAGTGAGCTTTCCACTTGCATACAATTTAAAAAAAAATTTCAAATAAAATTTCAAAGAACAAATTTTTTTTTTTAAATTTTTTTTTTTTTTCCTTCTTCACTCCTAGGAGGAGTATAGGGCTAGTGCATGATATCTATCATGCCCTAGTTTCTATAGTCATAGAGAGTTAGCTAGGTAGGTGACTAGCCTGCCGTAGTTTTATTTATATTAATTATTTGAGATTATTAATATTTACTGTTTATTTTTCTTAGTTTTTTTAGTATCGAATATTATAAATATTTGAAAATTACTTGTATCATATTTATTAGTATTGCATATTAAGTTATATAATATTGAATATAATTTTTATAGTGACCTGACCGGGGTATGAACCCGAGACCCTTCGGTTAAAGGGCCGGTGCCATAACCACTGCACCAAGGATCAGATAAAATTACTAAAAAGGTTTAGTCTATAAAAGTTTTTCATTTAAACCCAAAATGTTTCAGAATTTGATTTTAAAGTACTCTTTAAATATAAAGTCGCCTTTTATAAAAAGAAGAGTGATTGCAAAATATTTGCTTACAAATGACTGACAAACAAGTAAAAACGTTTCAGTCGATATAAACCGACTGAATAATACCCTGTACTTTAACAATCTGAGTTTAAAAATTTGTTTTTGAAATATTTAGAAATAACTTTGGTTGCTAAATGGCAATTACTTGAACCTGTCAAACAGCTTAACAGAAACTTCACGGATATTATGTCTGACCTGTAAGTGGACACACAACTGCAGAGTTTCATGAATCTAGCCTTAATATTTTTTCAAATATTTAAAATTAACTTTCGAAGTTGTATGGCAGCTACCCAAACCTGTCAATAAATTCTACCAAAACTTCAGAAATACATCTGACCTGAAATTGAACACACGACTGCTGAATTTAATGAATCTAGCATTATTATTTTTCCAAATATTTAAAATTAAGTTTCGGAGTTATATGGCAGCTACCCGAACCAGTGCAGCCATTCCATAAAAAATTTCAGTACATATGTGAAGTATAATATTAGAGACATACATATTTGCAAAATTTGATATTAATAACTCTATTACTTTTTGAAATATTTAAAATTAACTTTCGGAGTTGTATGGCAGCTACCCGAACCCGTTGTCCGAATTGGTCCAATTACAACAGCAGTCGACGTTTGCACAAAAGAAAAAACTTGCAAAAGTCGATTGATGTCAATTGTTTTATTCGTTTTTGAGTTATTGTGCGATCGGACGGACGGACGGACTTGTCTAAATCAACGCAAAATTTTACACAGAATATACATATATATATATATATACAGAGCAAGAATATACATATATATATATATCCATAACGGAGACGACTCCTTCGAGTGGTTACGAACTCCATACCAAAGTATAAAAAATAATTTAGAATTTGAAGAGATACAAATACTTTACTCCTAAATTATTTTCATTGTTACATTGTATGCAATTTAAAATTATTGCATACTTGTTGGAGAAAGAATCAAAATTAAATTTTTAAGAAATTTTGAAAACCTTGCGGTTTCGGAAATATAGTTTGCCTAAAGTTGAAGTTACTAGTAAGTTGTACTTTAACTGCTAAAAGGAGCAAGACGGTAATTTCCTATGTTAGCGAAATTTTAAAATGTTTGTGGTTTCAATTCAATAAATTATTTAAGATTTTTTAGGACCCCTAAAACTTGCATTTTAGAGGATCCGACCAATAGCTATTGCACCGAGGGATCTTCTAAAAAAATAAATTCCTAGTAATGATTATTTATTTATATATATAAAATTTCTGGCCAGACTGAAACTAAGAAATACTTTTCCGCATTTTTCCAAAAAAATTTGGTAAAACGGGCTTATTAGTTTCATTCTATCCGTCCGTCAGTCCGTGAATATGTTTACAAAACTCCTACACCCTTGAAGATAAATAATTGAAATCATATGTATATAGATCTTTACTTGAAACTTACTTCCCTAGAAGAAAATTTTTACTTATTTTCACCCCTCTATCTTTACTTTATACCCTCTATAAAGTTATCACTAATTAAAGTCCTAAAAATGTAATTTTTTAGCACTTTTCCAAAAAAATTTTGAAAAAAGGTGCTTATTAGTTTCACTCTTTCCGTCCGTCTGTCCGTCCGTGGACACTTTTTTTTGTTTACAAAACTTCTACACCCTTGAAGATAGAAAGCTGAAATTTTACATGTACATAGATCTTTACTAGAAACTTATTTTTGTAGAACAAAATTTTTACCTATCTCCCCCCCTCTAGAAGTTATACCCCCCCAAAACCTTAAAAATGGCCTTTTTTAACTATTTGTTGCAATGCCATAAGACATTAACAATTAGTTCATTTCGTTAGAAGAAAATTTTTTTCCATCTCCACCCCCTCTCAAGTTATCACCCCTTGAAATTTGTAAAATTTGAATTTTTCACAACTTATATTTCCGAAACCGCAAGCTTTTTCAAATTTCTAGAAACACAGAAAGCTAACGGTAAATTCCATGACATTAAAAAATATAATTATTTTTCTTAACTCACATAATTAAACCTTAAAAACGAGCATTATGTTAACCCCACTTTATATTAATTTTTGCTTTATTTCAAAGACTGTATAAATCGTTCATCCTAAATATATGCAATCCTAGAAATAATTTTGTATATGAATGAAAATAATTTTAACAGTGTGGTAAGTATACAAAGACTGTATTTAAAAGCAGTATTTTCACTTGTTGAAGGGAAAAGTGCTACAATGCAAACCATTGGTTTGACCCAACTTTATTTTAATTTAGTTGGAAGAATGCTGTATAATATTCGATTTTTGCAGTAGGTACAGGTTTCTCTCTCTTTCTAAACACTTTTATTTCAGGAATTATCTAAAAAAAAATATGTATTTTAATGAGGTTTCAAAATAAACACATACATATATATCAAATAAATAAAATAGAATCACTTGGAGCCTAAAATAGTTAAGGAAAAATAAAATTTTTAATAATTAGAAAATTGTAGTAAAAATTTGCATCATAAACTATGATGAACTTTAATTATCCTTGTAAAGTTTCCCTGAATCAAAGTTGACTTTAAATAGTTATTTATCAAACTAATCTAAGGATCAATTCTGGCAGATTTTTTAATTACAGTAATAAAAGTTTAAATATAGTGGATATTGTAGAGATTTCTTTGAATCATCCAATGCCATTTAGGAGAAACGAATTAAAATAATATTTGCCAAATTCCAATTCTTATTTTAGAAAATTTTTAATATTGAAATTTTTTAAATTTTTTTTATTATTATTTATTTATTTATTATTTGTCAAATTTTGGTCACCAAATTTAAATTCTATCACTTTTCCTTAAAACATTATTTAAATCATTGTTAAAAGAATCTGGAAACACTTTAGAATACGATGCTTCTTTGTTACCGAATTTTTTTTTTATATTTTCTTTAGCTTATTTCGGGTTTGTTATTTTTTCAAATCCACAGTATATGACAAGGAAAGGCTACAATATCATAGCTTATTCACGAAATTCACTTTTCTTTTGTTTCCCGGACATGTGCCTTAACAAAATATACTCACGTATAAAATGGCACATATTTTTATTTGATGAGCTGGTTGCACACTTCATTAGAGTGCATGGAAATAATTGATAAAAGAAAAAGTTTTCCTTTTTATTCCATTTATGTCTAAAATCCACAGCAGACGTGGCTAATAAACATAAGTTATAATAGAGGTTAGTTTCTTTTTTAGATTTTCTTTTCTATAGCTATTCAATTTGAATTATCTTGAAAATTATAATTCAAGTATAATATGTTTGTAGGTGTCTCGCTATATAGCTTTCCACCACAAAATGGAATTTAGTTTTCAATGAGTTTTTTTGAAATTGCATTACAAAAACTTTAAAGAAAAATAAAGTACCACAATAAAGGCAACTTAAATCATAACAAGAAACAAACCAACTTTTTTAATAAAGAGGAAAATTAACTAGAGTAAAGTTTCATTTTTCTATTTTCAAATTGCGAAACCATGAAAAAATGAAAAAAAGAAAATAAATTCTATCAAAAAAAAACCTAAAGCAAAATTCATGAAAACAAAGAAAACTATTGTGAAGCGTTTTGCTAGTACTTGTGAAAAGTGCTAAAAGTGAGAAAGTCAATTTAATTTTCATTTTTTTTTTTAATTAAATTAGATTACTTTTTGTGCGTTTTTATATTTACTCGAAAGCAGAAAAAAATCGTTATTTTAATAAAAGTCTTGGATAACTCGAAAGATTATTATTGTTGAAATAAATGTGAGCGTCGGCGTTAAATAATCTAACACAACACTTTTTACTTTTATAAATGCAGTTACTTGGTATTTCATTATCAACCAACTTTTAATCAATCAATAATCAAACAATTTTTAATCAATCAACTTTTAAGCATTTTCTGTTTAATTTTATCACATAATGCTCATAAATTTATACTACAATTTCTTTCACCTTTTCCACTTTATGTTTTCATTGCAGTCGTATTATTTGAATGCTTTTCTTCTGGCAACAAGGTTTAAGAATACACTCGTATCCATAAATTTGTATCGAATTCTATGATATCCATCTCTATCTCACCCAATGAATTTATTTGTCATATTTCTATTTGCGATTTTAATTTATATTCCAGTAAAAGTGTTAATGATTTTACTGTTAGTACAATACATTTCATTATCTCGGTCATTACTAACTGTTCTGTAAGATTTTGAAGAAATTAACGACGGTTTTCTGTTTGCCATATGTTATTACGATTTGATTAAATTTCTTTGAAACAAAATAACGCCAGTTCTCTAATCAAAACTCTGTCACATTGTTCGTCTGATAGCTTTCCTGTTCTTAGATAGAAATTATTTTATTCTATAGATCGTAAAATTTAATCTAACTAATTACTTAAATAAAAATAATGTTTCACTAAATAACAGAATCCCCTTGATATTCCCTTTTTGCTATTTAGTCAATAACTGAAAAAAGCAAAATTATTTACAAAATTGACATAACAAACATATTTCCGCTGAAATTTCATAAAGCTATTTGCATAATTCTATTCACTCTTGTACAAAAAAAAAATTTTAAACAACAATTTCGATCGGACACAGGGCGGAATTCCAATGCTGCTAAAAATTTCGCATCATTTGATCCAATGAAAATTCAGTGTTGTAATTGTAAAACAGAAGGTTTTTTGAAGGAAAATTCCAACTTTGTCCAACAAAAAAAACACAAAGGACTCTCCAAAATATTAAAAAATTTAGAATCGTTTAAAAAGTTATCACCACTCTTTAAAACTTGTATTCGAACACCTCAAGGTAATGGAAAAATTGAAAAACAAAGTCATTAAGATATTAGATTTGAAGAACTGAAATTTTGTAAGCTGCAAGAAAATTTTAAAATGATCATGTGGCAAAATACTCAAGCAACTTTAATTCAAACATTCTCTTAGCTAAGAGAAAGCCCAATCTGTTCTCTTTATTTAATAAATTTTCTTCTTAAAGTTAAATTAAGTACCACCAGTGAAGGATTTTAAAAATGAAAAATTTAAAAAAAATTTTCATTAATCTTAAAAATTACATAGAAAACCAAATTATTATGACAAAGACTTCAAAAAGAATTTTTTATCTATAAAAATAAAATCCGTTTCCTCTATTAAAAAACTTTTTCATGCAATAGCTGCTTCAAGTAGGATTAAAGTTTTGCCAAATATCTTAATACACTCATAAAATAAATCTACACACATTTATACATAAATATATACATATATTATTACGTCTCTTGATAAAATTTAAAGTCGAAAAAAGTTGGCATTTTCTTTGAAAATAATTTCTATCGTCAATCCTTGAAAGTTATAGTCACAAAAAATTTTAAATTTTGTGGCAATACCAAGGTTGCTGCAGATAAATACCTATGTAATATATATGTGTACATATATGTATAAAATCCAAAATAGTTTATTAAAGTTTAAGTTTTTAAAAAAGAGAAAATAATAATGAAAACGTGACTGTACTTTAGTTTAGAAAATGATTTTAAGAATTGCGGGTGCAATAAACCTTCAGACTCACTAATATTGTTCTGTAATATTTTTTATAACAAATTTGATATAGGAAACATGAACAAAATTATTTCAACAAATTTGGAAATTACATGAACAAGAACACACGATATAATTTATTAGCAACCTGCAAACTTTCTAACATTATAATGTGAAGTTATTTCGAGTAGGCATTTTACAATTGCACATTAATTACTTATTTATACGAGTGGTTTATTCGAGTATGTTTTTTGTAAATACGAAGGAAAATTAAATTTCTGTGTATCAAAAATAATAATTTGAAATCAAGTGCTCTCATTGTATAATATTTTACGGCATTCATTAATCTTGGTAATTTCATGGGGGTTGATTACTATAGTAGTAATTTTTAATAGAATTCTCATCACTTCTTTTCCATATCTGATGGAATTCTCGATAATCTGTATCAGATTAATTTGCTGGAATCGAATTGAAAATGTGCTAAAAGTACATTAAAGGTTTAAAAAACTTAATTGAACAACTTAGAAAAACTTACTCCATTTTTTTCTCAGACTAACAAAAATTTACATAAAATTTACAAACTAACTATTGAAAACGACAATCAACATCAGTTTTGATAAAGATTAATAGTGATGAAAACAAAATCCCATTGATAAATCAAACAAAAATACAACACTTCTTCTTAGACTTACAATGTAACGAAAGAAAACATTTTTGTAGATAATTTTAGGTGAAGCAAATACAGACAGCAGTTCTCTATGCATGCATGTAGGTTTATATAACGTGTAAATAACGAATATAGGGATTAATCGCAATATTAAATATATAATGCGAATTCGGCTTTAGAAAAGTTGAATAAAGGAAACATTGCTGATAATTTAATGAGTTATACAAATCCAAATACGAAAAAACAATAAGTGACGAAACTCTACTACATCTTTCAATTTTTAAAATTGGCTGCTTCATATTAAACTAAGCTATATTCGTAGAAATAAAATCACAACTACGATCTATAAATTTAAGAAATAAAAGTTTTAGATACATGGTTGCATATCTGCAACAACAAGAACTCTAACTTGGTTTAAACTCTATAAGTTTGTTAAATTAACTTTTAAAAACAGACTCCCTTTTTCCGATGAATAACATTTTTGAAATTTTTCACACTTGATTTAGACGGTCATAGATTTCCCTGATTTAGGTTTACTTAGGGAAAATTTAAACAATAAAAACAAATATACTCGAAATTATATGTGTTAGATTTAATTAATTGACGGAAACTTGTAATATACATAACAATTATTATCTTGGATCACAGCCATAAATTTCCAAAAAAAAATGTCAAAATGTTATGAACACTTATATTAATTTTCAAATTAGTCCTGCAAATGACAATTCTTTCAGACACCACCCAATTGACATGCTTAATTCGATTTATTCTTACTTCGTTAGAATATTTTGATTGTTGATTGACTATTCCGATTAGTTTTTATTAAAAAAAATTCATGTTTACATTGGGTTGTTCTTGGTATTTAGCTTCTAGTTTAAACTGTTTTGAACCTACGTCCCATTATTCTATTTATTCGCTTTAAATACTTTGTTCTATTCCATTATTCTATAATATTATACATATTATCTATGTAATACATATTAATATTTTGAATAAAATATTGGCCAACTGCTTAGTTACTTTGTTTTATTAAATTTTACAGTACCGCAAGTGTTTGAATTACGGAGAGAAATTAAAAGTTTTACATATTGGAACGAATGTAAAAATGCTAATTTCAAATCATCAAAATTTTTTCGTATTTAGAAAAATACTCTACAATCGCGTTGTAAATGTCCTATTCCACACACATAAGCAGAAGTTGAGTTGAACCGTTGGCAAATTCTGAAAAAAATGTTGTTTAAGTCTTAATGAACTTTGATATTTTTGTTTTTATTAAATTTTAATATTCATATTTAAAGTCTAAAATAAAACTGACAAAACATTGTATTTCTTCTATTGTCAAGGATATTCACGGATTTTAAGTTCACGCGGATATACGTGCATACATATACATACATTCATATATTTTTATAATAAATTAATTTCAAGGTCATATTTCCTTTTGCGTGTTAGTATATTTTCGTATTTATTTTTAGGTTTTATTTTACATTTGATGACAAATAGAAACTTTTAAAAATAATGTCTGAAAATGCCTTATTTTTCATTTTTATGGAAAACTTGAGAAAATAAATGTCATTGACATTATGTAGGACATCGTTTGAAGTAAAAATTAAATACGCACAAAGTAAAGAAAATTATTCTATGGACATAAGCATATAACCAAAATTATAGAGTTTGTGAGTTCGTATATACGATAAAAATTTTAAATTGCCGATAAGAAGTGTCCTTAACATTTTGTTTAATTTTTGTGGTTTGAAATTTCAATAGAAGTCTTATATTTGCGTATATAAAACTTCCATTTAGAATGAGCATTTGTTTACAAAAAAACAAAATAAAAATAAGTTACTTTGCACAAAAATAAATTATTTTTTATAACTTGTGATATTTTTATTAAAACCGGTAACGTATGGTCACAATATTGTTAGTAATTTGTTTTTAGTTCCTCCTCTTTCCGTACGAGTATTTATTAACAGTTACACTTACACATAAAAAAATATTGTTATTCATCTAAATTTTGTCAGTAAAAATTAAACAAAATTTTACAAACACATTGTATACATAAAGTGAGTTTTTTTTTTACATCAAATTTGAGATATCAAGCTTTCAACAAGCAATTAATTTTCCCGTTTCGGTACAATGTGAATAAAGGATACGTCAGGTTCTAGTAACTGAAACTTAACTATACCAATTAATCTTACATTGTTCATTAATTTTCAGAAAATAACCAGAATTGCTTAATATTTTATATATAATTGTGTCTATCAATAGAATGAATTTAAAAGTTTACGAATAAATCAAAGAACAGCAAGTGGAACTTGACTTGAAGCAAAACTTACATATCTGTCCATATTTAAGGAATAAGGATAATAAATCAACAAGCAAAAACAAAGAAAATTTTCAAGGAAATCAGGACTTAAACTCGTTTTTAAACATTTATATAAAAAAATAATTAAATTCTGCTTAGGAGCCGAATCTTTTGAGAAAAGTTCAGAAAGTGAATCTCTATACCAGGAGCCATAATTAAACTCGTTCATAATAGAGTTCATAATAATTAAAATATTAACAATTTTCTTGAAATTTGAAACTATTCTTCAAAATATTTTTTTTTATAGTTAGAGAATAATAAGAACTTAACTAAGGAATTTTGGAAAAAGATCTAGCAAATAGTCTACAATCGGTCCTCATCAGATTTTTTTTTAAATAATTGCACCTTGAAATAAAAATGTGCCTAAAATATTAGCAAATTTCCAAATAAAAAATTAGGCAACCATAAATATTTAATGCAACATTGTCCTTCTATAAATGCGGTATATGTTTGCATTCAACTATTTTATATCTGCATACATTGTTTAATGACGGCACTCCAAAACTCAAAAAGTCTAAATGACATATTTTTTTTATATGGTGATCAGTATTTTTGTACAGGACTGTTTTTGATGTTTTCTGCCATGATATCGGATTAAATATTCCTCCTTCCCTAACTACTCTACCTAAGTATATTGTTTTAAAATTTGAACTCAAAAAATTTTGTATAACTAAATACGTATATATGTCTCTATAAATGTAGAGTATATGCATATATATATGTATATATATTTGTACAATATACACATAAAATACTTTTACAAATATATTTGTATGTGGGTATCTCCATGGAATTTTTTTAATTTTTAGGACATTTGCTACCGTTTATTCATCTGTTTATTTACAACAGAGCTATTACTGAGGAATACATTTTAGAAGTGGCAGGATGTTTTTATTTAACTATACTTTCTTAAAGCCGAGGCGTATAAAAGTCGTAAAAATGCTTTCTTTTGTAAGTCGTAAGAACAAAACCACAAATATTTTTGACTGTAAAAAATCAAAGGAAAATGTTACAGTAGTCAAATAACAATTTATTTTATCAAAAATTGTTATTTTGGAATCAGAAATTACTTAGATATTTTATTATGATTACATTAATAAGTTATTTCATTAAAATAAATTATCTAATTTTCTTAAAAACATCAATTTTTGGCAACGTCTTTTTTCGATACAGTAAACTTTTTTGAAATTCCAAAATAGCAAAAAGATAACGTTATTTCTTACCATCAAAATTTGAAGCAACAATTTATCTCAACCACTGGCAGATTTCTGACGCAATTGATTCCGATTCGACTTTGTCTTTGTTCTCATCCCAAATGTATGCAATAATTATGCAAAAATATAATTTATGAGATTTTTGTATTTTAATATTTTTATTTTATTTCTACAAGGGAAAAATTCTCTTTTACAAACTGTTGGTTTGATCGAAATTTACCGGCTCTTAATTTATTCAAATTCCTATACGAAATCAAAAACGAATCCCTATTTCAAATACTCGTATCCACTCACTTAAATGCTCACATAGTAATATTCATTCAGTATATCTATACTTATACTTATACCCCATCTCTATGATATAGCATATAACATATTATATATGTACATACATATACATGCATATAAACTACACGATTTTCAGCCCAACAGCTTTTAATATTACCATACTTATGTAATTAAACGCACGTTTAAAATTACCTTGAATTTCCGAAATTTTCAGGTTTAAAAAAACGATAGCGACAAAATTATTCAATAATTTTTTTTTTTTCAAATCAAAAAAATCTTATTTACATACATATATATATAATTGTATATTATACGCACAAACTTACATTCATATATGTATATATGTATATGTACAACACGAGTGGAGGTGAATTTATTTATAATGAGATCGAAATGTGAACAAACTGGAATCTAAATAATAAATCAAACACGCAAACAGAAACAAGAAATAAAAATCCTTTTTTATCATCATTTTTAATTTTCCCGAGAAACTACTCACATTAAGGTTAGAGTAGGTAGGATAGTGATTAGTGCCACTCTATACTAGATTTGTAAACATATTTGAAATATATCGCTTTTAATAAATTAAAACACATGAACACATGATTAACTTTATTTGACAAAATGAATTTCCCTAGAATATTTTATAAATAATCCAGTTAAAGAAGTGTGAAATTTTTTCAGAGGTACTTCATTTCAAATAATTTATATTTTATTAATTCATTGTAAACATTAACAATACATTGAAAGAAATTACGCAGTCTCATGAAAAAAGGAAATCAGCTGAGTACTTGAAAAAAAAGCGTAAAATCAAAATAATTTTACAAAGATGAGGTAATACGAGTATAATGGCAAATATATCTATCAGGAACAATTTGGCATAATATTCGAAATGTAATAACCCGCTTATAAGAAATCCTCATAAGCGGGGGCTTCTCGCTTTAAGTAAAAAAACCTTTTAGAGCGGCAATTGTGAATGACAAAAATTTTAACACAACATATAGAAATTCACTCTCATATAAGCCTGGACAAAAACGGAATTAAAATAAAGAGAAATAAAGATCACAATCAGTTTAAATTAATAGTATATTTTTAAATGTCAATTCAAAAAACTTTTTGCCAATCTTATTTTGACATTAAGTAAAAAGCTCATAAGTAAAACTGCCTAACCGACATAAATTTTTTACCGATGTTTAATATTTTATTTTCTTAGAATGCTCATAAAATCTTTCATGTTATCATTTTTCCGAAAAGAAAAGTGCAAGAGTTTCAGTTTTCGTTTATTTTTATGAAGATGTTATTATTTTTAAAATAATTTTATATACATTTTTAAGAAAAAATCAAAAATTTTTGGAAGTTAACTTTGCTTCGTTTGCTGTATATAATTAAAAAAATCTGATGTGTTCAACACATAACCGACCGCAATTTGTATTGTCTAGTTAAGTGAAAGTGTTACGGAATATTGTCCTAAAAATTGGAAATAAGTATTTAACAGACATTTTTATAATATTCTGTATCACTTTCAGTTAACTAGACAATACACATTGCGGTCGGTTATGTGCTGATCCGAAAAAAATTACTTTTTAATTTAACTCAAATAATAAGAACTTGTTAAATAGTGCTGAACCGAAAACTGAAAACAAAAATATCGCAACCATAAAATGAAACACCAATATTCTTTTTGTTAGATAACCATAAATTTAGAAAGAATTTTGAAACAACAACCAGCCATTAATTTTCAAAATATTAACACCTATTTCTAAGTCAATAAAATTTCTAAGCTTTAATAGTTTGTTTAAGAGCTCCTAGTAAAAACTACAAAATTATGCAAAAAATATATATATATATATCTATACGAATTAATCTACATGTATTTACGAATATAAAACAAATTTTAAACGAAATTTGTTTTTGCAGAATTTTCCTTTGAAGTTCACAGAGTTAAAGTGATAAGAATTTTTTTGCTTGCGTTTTTCATTTTTAAATCGTTTCAAAAACCTCAAATCAGAACTAAAAATTGTTGGTATATAATCTTCAAAATATTGTTAGTATATGAAAAATAATCATCCTATTAATGCCAATTTCAAAGCCTTTAAAGAAAATACTTTTGAAGATCTTTTATTTACTTTTCATGGTCATGTATAAAATTTAAAGTACGAATTTCAAAGAATTTAAAGAAAATTTCTTTTAAAGAATAAACAAATTTTTTATATAATTTTCTTGGAAATCTTTTAAAAATCTTTATTTTAATTTTGTTAGATGAAAACCGAAAATATGTTAAAAGCTACTTTTGATTGAATTCATTTTATGAAAATAAATCAACTTAAATATTAAAGCAATGTATAACGCTTACTAAAACACACTTGATGTGGACATTATCTGGGAGCAGTATTACGCCCAAGCCGAAACGAACTCAGCAAAAGCTAGCGAAGCACACGGACTCTGCTTGTCTTTTCTTGAAGTTCTTCGTCATGTTTATAAATCCTCATAGATTGAGTTTAGAGTGACGCAAATTAATTTCTCAGAGAATGATGCTGGCTGTGTATTCATTAAACATATAAAACTTCAATTGCTTAACTATTTATACTTTACGTTTTATTGACATCAATAAAACCTGAATTTCGTTACTGAATCACTAATGATAATTCAAAATTCTTCCAAAAGTCCTAGAAAACCGAAATTTGATATGTAAGGTATAAGTATTAGCACACAAACAAACAAAAAAATTAAAATTTGGACCCAGTTAGTGCGTCGATTTTATTGGTGAATATAAAATATTCGGAAAATTTACTTAGATTCAGCTACCACCTTAGATTTAATTAGATTCATATGGGTAAACCCTTACATTTAATATTATCATAAGCAACTTACAAAAAGAAGTAAAATCCAGCCAAAACATTTTTATGAAAAATATTGCCAAGACAGGAACATATAAATTGCCCTCTCCCAAATTTTTAATATTTCATTTAGAACCGAGTTTCCAACTACGCCCTAGCCTTACAAACCCAAAAATCAAAATATAAGGTCCACAAAAAAAAACATTAAAAATCATCGAAATTAATTTTAAAGCTAGATATTTCGCGACCTATTTATTATATGAATATCAACTGTTATATATACATAAAAGTTTTACCAGGTCACAAGGCTTTACGCAAATGATATACAACAGAGCGAAACCAAATTGCCTGCATATTCTAAAAAAATCAAATCATAAATATAACAAATTTCTGGGAGTATATGACAATCAACAGTTTTAGTCCCGTATCTTTAGCTGAATGAGATTGAAAGAACTGATAAATTGTCGAATCTTTTTTAATAGTTCCCAAAACCATATAAATGATTTGTAGGGATAAAGAAAGGAACAAAAATTAAATAATATATTAATTTCATCAAAGAAGACTTTTATTTTCAAATTAATTGATTCCGATTAAATATTTACCCTTTTAGAAAATGAATAAAAGTTTTTCAGTTTTATTAAAATATGAAAGTTTTGAAATATAAAAGCATTTAATTTCTAAATCGCTTAAGGTTCTGTTGAAAATCCTTTTTTCTTTTTATAAATTCTTATTTTCCAAATGAAGATTAAATCTATGTACCCGCTTCCAATTTGAGACCTTAATCCTTTCTTTATAAAATCAAATTAAACTTCATTAATTAAAGTCTTTAAGAAGACGGTCTAATTTCGAAGAAAAACTTTTTCAACTAAACATAAAAAATTTAATAATTACTTAGAAATTTTAATTAACATTTTCCTTCCTTACTCAGTTTTTTATTATTTTCAGGCTGTTAATAGTTATTCAACCTTTTAATATTTTAATATGTTGACTTTATTATAGAGAAAATTGAATAACGAATGCGTATACGTAAAAGATAATTTAGACAACTAAATGTCAATGTCAATATATAAGTGTATCAAGAATTATACCCTGCGTTTCGTCAATCTGAGTATAAAAATTTATTTTTGAAATATTCAGAATTAATTTTGGTGGTTCTATAGCAGTTACAATTGAACCCGTCAAGCAAATCAAGAAAACTTCAAGGAATGGTTCCGAAAGTTATAAACATTTATTTATAACATGTAGGAAAAATTTGGTATACCAGAAGATATAACTTTTTTTTCAACAAGCTGTAGCTCAAAAACGAGTTTATCTGCTCCGTCCTCCTATACAATTTTTTTCTTAATTCCGGCTGAATCTCAAGTTCGACTAAATCGATTTTACAGAACTGATTTTAGTTTTCTGATTATTTTTAACAAAGTATCTTAAAAAAGTTTTCTTGAAATTTTCTATATGTATAACCTTCGTCTGGCGGTACGAGAAACCGCTTTTGTAAGAAATCAAAGGGACTTTTACTACGGGTTAAATTTACATTTTTGCACATCATATGCGCAGAAATAATCAAATAATTTCTTTGAAAATTACATTTTAGTCAGGGTGTTAAGACAATGAACTTATAAATTTGTTGAGAATATCAAAATAATAAAGTCTGAATTTCAAGAAGCACGCTAAAATTACATACATAAGTATATGAACAAAATTACTTGCATACAGGGTGTATCGTGTCAAAGACGCTGCTATATGTCATTATATAGACCCTTATGAGTAGACAAAACTTTTGTATAGAGACATGTGCTCACAGCTCAGGTGTTGCAGGAATTTAAAGTGGATTTCGCCTGACTTTTTACCGACCGTATTGTGAATACAATTGGTAGGTGATGTGATGGCAACAACTTTTGCGTATAAAGTTTTCGGTAGAAACGCACTTCTCCATGGTAGGAAAGTGTAAATAATCTTTTTTGAGCAACTTGTCGGTCTGTGTGTGCATGCGTGTATCTCAAGCTCGGCTGAACCGATTTGTTGAAAGTTTATGTGTAAATTTATTTCGACCATGGCACGGATTGATCAACTTTTGGAATATATTAGGCCTTGGGAACTGCACTTTTTAGCGGGACAGTTTTACGTTTTTGCTCATTATGAAGAAAATATTCAACAGATTTACTTGAAATTTCATATATATCCTCAGAAACTGATCTGAAGGCCAATTTTCAATTTTTTACCATATCTACGGAACGAATTGCTGGAATTTCTTGAAATTTGATATTTGATTTCTGGTTGTTACCGAAACTAACTGGCAGGTATTTCAGGGAATTCGGACAGCACAGAACGAAACTCTACCAAGAGACAAATTCACATGCCACAGGTTTGTGAGTTATGTGCTTACTAATGCCCTAAAAATTGGAAACGAGTATTTAACGGGCATTTTTATAATATTCACCTCTGTAACACTTCACTTAACTAGACAATACACATTGCGGTCGGTTATGTGCTGACCACATCAGATTTTCTTCTTTTTGAAATTTTAAGTATAACTCCGTGCTTGTGTAAAAAATTCATTCTCTTTTATTGTGCACGATATTTTCATGTAATAAAAAGCTTAATATTTGAAAATATGTTTCGTGGAATTTTTCTTTTTCTTGTAAGATGATTATATGACAATATAAAACGTATATACCACACGCATAAAAATATTTGTAAATACATCAAAGCAAGAAGTCCGAAAAATTTATTTGTAACACGACAACAATTGACAATCGGCTCATTATCATCAATAATTATTTTTTGGTACTGCCCGCGAACGAGGAGACCGGAGATATTTGCGTACTGCAATTTATAAAGCACACATCATATAGGTCTATATTTTATTATTACCGACCGTATTGTGTAAACAATAGGTAGGTTATGTGATGGCAACAAATTTTGCATATCGAGTTTTTGGTGGGAACGCACTTCTCCATAGTAGGAAAGTGTAAATAAACTATTTTTAGCAACCTGTCGTTCGGTCGGTCTGTCGGTCTGTGTGTGCACGCGTGTATCTCAAGTTCGGCTGAACCGATTTTGATGAAATTTTATATGTAAGTTTATTTCCACCATGGCACGGATTGATCAAATTTTGGTGTATATCAGGCCTCGGGTCTGTGCTTGCACGCGTGTATCTCAAGTTCGGCTCAACCGATTATGATGAAATTTTATATGTAAGTTTATTTCCACCATGGTACGGATTGATCCACTTTTGGTATATATCAGGCCTCGGGAACTGCACTTTTTAGCGGGCCTGTTTTACATTTTTGAACATTTTGAAGAAAATATTCAACCGATTTACTTGAAATTTTATATATAAGCTCAGCTCGACCGTCCACAAAAATTCCTATGTTTTGGAAGAAATCAGACATCGGCAACTAGACGTTTACTACGGGCCAAATATACATTTTTGTGTATATAAAGAGAAATAATCAACCGATTTCATTGAAATTTAATATTTGAATTCCTCGTATTAAAACAATGAACATGTAAATTTTTTGGAAAGATCAGGGATCAAAAATTGATCTGCGGGCCGATCTTACATTTTTCACCATATCTACGGAACTAATTGATAGAATTTCTTGAAATTTGATATTTGAGTTCTGGTTGTTACCGAAACTAACTGACGAGCATTTCAGAGAATTCGGGTACCACAAAGCGAAACTCTACTAAGAGCCAAATTTACATTTTTCTTGGTATGTTAACTATAAGCTTACTAATGTCCTAAAAATTGGAAAGAAGTATTTAACAGACATTTTTATAATATTCCGTAGCACTTTCACTTAACTAGACAATACACATTGCGGTCGGTTATGTGCTGACCACATCAGATTTTTTTTTTATAATAAGCATCACTATATTGGAGTATTATTATAAAAACCAAGTTTTATGTTTTTTTTTGTGTTATTTGTGTTCTTATACTAGCTTGCAGGGCAGTAGAATTTAGCTTAGAATTTTAATGTTCATCAGTAAGTTAGTCACCAAATCGATGTTTTTTAGACATCAATAAAACATAAAAGCAAAACTTTGTGTATAAAAGCTACTGTTTAGATGTTTAATGCGTCCATGCTATTTTCAACATACTCTGACATTTTTTTTGCATGTAATCTAAATCCAAGTTATAAGGGTTAAAAAAAAACGACGAAGCGCTTCCTTAACTTAGCTCATCTTCACGGATTTACATACATATATATATTTTTGATTATAAATAATTAATTCATATTCCTTAATCATAGGCAAATCGACAACTGGCAGTGTCTTCATCGAATATTTTTGCAAAGTCTAAAAATAGCCTTTATTCTTCTTTTCCAGCAAAGTTATAAAATTTATGCAAAGATCAAAAGTTAATTGCAAAAAAAAGGTATGAAATTTGAAAGTAATTTAATAATCTTATCAGTTGATAAAATAAAAATTTAATACCAAAACTTCCCCACAAGTACCGAGAATTTTAAAAATTAAAAAAGTTTCATGGAACAATAATTTGTTCTGTTTTGTTACTTTGTAAAGGAAAAATTCGTATACTTTTTTTTTTACTGAACATTTTCATTTTAAAGCAAAATTCTGTATAATTCCAGTTTTAAATTATTGAAAGAAAATTTTTAACTCCCAACAATATGAATAGTTCATACAAGAACAAAAAGTAAACGATGTATAAACAACAATTTTCAGATAACAACAAAAAAATTAAATTTTTAATAAAGGTAAAACACTTCAGAAATGTTGTTTTCCGGACTACTTGATTTTCATTTCCTGTACAACAAAACATAAAGCACCCTTACATTAAAAAAATGATAAAAAGAATCTTCACTTGTATATTCATTTTCAACAACTCTTTGTTAGTACACTCTTGTTAAAAATAAACTAATACGCTATAGGTTCTACTCAGCTTAGTTATTGTCGACTTGCCAGCGTTTAGTTATTTCTCATTCTTTAAAAAAAACTTAACATTTAAAATATTTTACAATATATTTTCTGCCAATATGGTAAATAGTCTTTTAATAATTTGAAAATTCGTTTAAACTAATGGTATACAATACAAATAGGCATACCATCCCCCATAGGTATACCAAATTTCATCGAAACTGTCTAATTTTTATGTTAACTGATGTATGTATGTATGTATTTAGTTAACTGATATATATATGTATGTAACTTCAATAATATTATAATTAAATTTCAAAAATATTCAAAATAACTTACTCTTTTGCACCCTTTTGTTTGGCAAGCTTCTACATCTTTTAAGATAAAAAACTTAAATCCATCTGACAAGTTTTTTTATTATAAATTACCTGTGTAATCCCTTACAATTATAACTTGTACATCTCTTAATTATTTGAAAAGATGTAGAAATCTTCCACTAAACTTACAAGTTCCAAAATAATTTTGATAGGGCTGATAAAAATATATTTTTGCACCAAAACAAGTTTACGTTATGCAATATAATTATAATTGGTTACCTTTAAAAAAGGTAATCGCCGACCAGATGTACAATGTACATAATTTGAATATATACAAAAAAGTTGAGAACAACCCTTAAAATTTTCACATTTTCATTTTATTGCTTTTGGTCTTTAATCTTGATAACATTCAAAAACATTTTTATTGAAAAAGGAAAATAGAAAAAGTTTCCAGAAAATCTGCTTTATTTTATCTTCTTTTTTTGTTGCCCTCCTCCTGACTCACTACTATTCCTCTTTTTATTATTTTCAAAAAAAAAAAGTCCTATCAACATAAAAACTTCAGAAACATATCCTTTCACAATATCACAATATTTGTTACATAAAAAAATTTAATTCTATTTCCTTTTTTAACCCCTCCTACTCGTTCACTTGCTGTTATGTCGCAGATTTTATCCACCCATCCTATTTTCTTTGTGTTAACCTAAAAACCTAAAAAAAAAAATTTTTTGCAACTAAAACATTTATTATTTAAGAAAAATCCCACTTACATTTGTGTAATGTACCGTACGTTCATCAAATTTTAATAAATAATCTTTGAAAGCCCATTTTTATAGAAGAATAAAGTGAGGTAAAATTGAGGACGAAACAGTAAAATGGAAGATAACCAAGTTCTGATTGGATTTTAAGTTAATCAAAGAGATCTCTGTACTCTATACTTAAATTTTCCTTGAACCTTTATTAAGCCTTTATTTATTTTTCAATTTTATGATATATTTGTTATCGTTGAATTACGTAACGTTATCTCTATATTAAACATATAACATAGAAAAAATAGTTTATCAACTCCAACAGATGTCGGTATTTTTGTACTATAAATTTCATAAATTTCATACGGTCAAGTAAAAATTTCACCTATCGATCAAATAAGAAAGGTGCATTTATAAATTTTAAAAGTTTTTCAATTACCGCAATTTTAAAGGTTATAGAAATTTAGACCAACGCTTTAAAAAAATTTAATTTATATTCAAAACTTTTGGATGTCAAAGTGAATTTTCGAAGAAGCGTTTAATTCTATATTATTTTGATTGGATTAATAAGTGAAAGTATAACCGGTTGCAATAGGTAATTTTGGGTTAATTAGTCTATAAAATTTATAAATTAAAACCTATAACAAGAAAAAAATCTGTTGCAGTATAATCAAATTTACTGTAATTTCAGCATCCTCTACAATAACAATGAGATATCATGAAACAACAGCATGAAACTCTTTCCGTCCGTGGACATGTTTACAAAACTTCTACACCCTTGAAAATAGAAAGTTGAAATTTTATACATACGTGAATCTTTACTAAAAACTTATTTCAGTAGAAGAAAATGTTTACCTATCTCCCACCTTCTACAAGTTATTCCCCTCTAAAACCCTAAAAATTCCATTTTTCAACTATTTATTTAACTATTTATCAAATTTTGCAAACGCAGAAAGTTAGTGGCTTGCTTCTCCTGTTGCGGCATACTATAACTAAACTTAAAAAAACAAAATGGCTATTAAAATTTACCGTTTACTAAAATCCGTTTTTTCCCAATTTTCGATGTCGTTTTTCTTTTAGACCACAGGTTGTGAGAGCTTGAAATTTTACCAGCTTTTAGACACTGGTAAAAAGTTTATTTCGTTATAAGAAAATTTTTTTCCATCTCTCTCCCCTCTCAAGTTATCGTCTCTTGAAATTCGTAAAATTTAAATTTTTGACGTCTTATATTTCCGAAACTGGACGCTTTTCAAATTTCTATGAACGGAAAAAGTTAACAGTAAATTCCTTAAACATTAAAAAACAATTATTTTTCTTAACTCACGCCATTAACCCTTAAAATCGGGCATTATCTTAACCCCTCTCTCAATTAATTTTTGCTTTATTTCAAAGACTGCATAAATCGTTCATCCGAAATTTATGCAATCCTAGAAGTAGTTTCTTATAATTTAATAGTGTGGTAGAACATAATTTTAATAGTGTGGTAGGTATAATAACTGTATTTAGAAGTAGTATTTTCACTTGTTGAAGGGCAAAGTACTACAATACAAACCATTGGTTTGACCCAACTTTATTCATCTCTGCTTAGCTCTGTTCCTAAAAGCCCCATTCCATTCTTTTTTTTTCCTTACGAAAATTTTATAGCTTTGAAGAGTGTTCGTACAGTAGTTTTCCGTTTCTTACAAAGTATGATTGAAAAAATTATATACAGTATTCAGGTAAGTGAACCTGTTACATAACTAGATGCACACTTACGTTGAACATGTATTGCACCCACCGCATCAATTTTTAGATTCATATAATACAATATTTATATTATATAAAAATTTAGTCTGTATAAATATAGGAGAAATATTTTGGACGAATGGTCAACATTAACTTTCAATAACATTTTCATCGATTTATACAATAACAAATCTTTCAGGACTTTAAATTGTACAAATTACAATAATCTTATTATATTTATATATATGTATAAATTTATGTAAATTTTCAGTCAATTGCGATGATATCTGCTACACACTAATATTCCCAATAAAAATATTTCGTCAATAGGGCTTGGCATTTATTTTTTTTTCATATTATCGATAAAACACTATGAATGTAAGAGAAATACGATTAAATACTTACAAATTTGCACATCCTCAATTTCAAAATTTCAAATGTTATGTAACACTTTTTAAATCTAACATTAAATTTTTATTCAACGATACGTCAATATTTCGTCTCAAAGCATTATGACTAATGAGTAGTAATTTTTTAATAAATTTTAATTAAGAATTATCTTCTACTGAGTTTTATCTTAACTCTTGCATTGCTTATTAAAACATTAAAAATTAAAAAAAAGCTTCATAAATCCAAAATGTCATTCATAATCCAGGAAACAAGTAATTTTATAATAATAATTATGATATTGACAGTGTTATTATAATGTATTATGAGTTTAACAAAATGAATTCAATTAATTTTCATGAAAAATTACCGCCACAAAAAAGAAAATTCTTTGTCATAATAATTAAATTGTCAGATTTAAATAAATATTTTTTTAAGTTTTAATCATTAATTTTTATTTATTTTAAACACAACAACAGAATTGCGTAAAATTATTTTCCTAATAATCTTCCTATGGAGGAATATGGAAATTAATGAAACTTTTAATTTAAAAATTTAATATTGTACAACAGATTTAAAATAATTAAACTTATTGCAATCCCATTTCAATTTGATTTAACTATCGAGATCGTTAATTTTTAACAATTACACAACAAAAAATTTATTATATATTAATAGAACATTGTAATGACAATATGTCATTAGATCATTTTCAAATCCATTCTATGTACATACTTCTTTATAATACAAGTGTTCAACATATACACATACATATAAATTTTATGTTTATTTATAGGTTAAGCTTATTTTAATATCTTTATTAAAAGTTATTATTGATTTTCAGTACTTTGGATGAAAACTTATTGACCTTTAAATCAACCTGTTTTATATGCCGGACAAATTCTTCATAATAAATTTTTACAAAAAATAATATAGGCCTGAACCAATCGTTAGTAGTTATTGCTTGAATATATGAATAAATTTTGTTCAACTTATCACCTCTTACTGGAAAAACGGTTAGAGATAGAGAAAAATGTTATATGGGCTATAATTTAAATCTCATCGTGGCGCATCGAAAAAAAAAATAATAACAAAAATTTTCGAAAACTTCGAGTTTTGTAAAAAAAATTTCAAAACAAAAAGACGAAAATTTAGAGTTTAACGAGCAGTACCTCGAAAACTATGTCTCAAATCAAATTAATTGTAAGACCAATAAAGTATAAAATTATAAATAACATAAAAAAATAAAGAACAATCAATTAACAAGCTCTCAATGATAATTTTATGTTGTATTGTTCCGAAGTTATAAGCATTTATAACTTCGAAAAAGTCCGGTACGTTTTTTCAACAGGCGGTAGCTCGAAAACTAGTATATCTACTAAACGTCAAAAAACATCTTATTTTTCTATTTTTCAGTTTTAAAAAAAATATACTGAGATTTACAAAATATATGAAAATATTCAAGTACGTAGGTACAAAAACCAAATAGTAAAATTATAATTTCTGGCTTGAACCAATATTCTTTTTGAAAAACTGAAAAATTGAAACTTCCCTTAAAAAAAAAGCATTTTTATGTGTGCATTTTTATGTATTGACTAATGCCATATAAATCTATCAGGCCATCAAGCTCAGAGAGCAAATCAAAAATAAATTCCAAATTTATATGGGGTTTAATTGGAAGGGATTTCGGAATTTATTTGTGTGTTTCTATTTTTGTTCTACCATATGCTTCTAAAGTAACTGCATAATCAATTAATTTTACATTTTTTAACCTTTTCACAATATTGTATGGCAAAATATTCATTTGGGCACCTCTATCTAATTTAAATTTAGTAAGAATATTTTAAATCCTAATTTGTTTACACCATGCCTTTATTTTTATTTAACATATGGATATCACTATTCATATTCCTTTTAATTCTATATCAATATAAAAATTTTTATTACAAATTTTCAATTTACTTAACTTTGTCATATAACATGCTACGGCAAAGTGATTCAGCTTTCCACAGCTTCCCCATTTTTTTTCCATATGCCGGGCATTGTATGATAGGATGATTTTTTTACAATCTTTTATAAATTCTGCTCCATTTCTGCTGTTGTGGTTATTGTTGTCCTCTTGAATATTCATTTGGTTATTTGGCCACAAATTTGTTATTATAATTCCTAAAATTTTTATTATTAGCATTAAAATTCAATTTATTATTTTTAAATATATTTTCAGGTTATCAATCCCGATTTCCAATAGCATCTTTATCAAATAGATTTGTTGAATCTTTGCATTTCTTGTGATTGAAGCTGGACTGCTTCAGCTGACAGTTTCCAGCATTCTTTTTCTAATATACATATTACGCGTGTCAATTACAATTTCTATCTCGCAGTATTCGATTTTCGTCTAGAAATCCACAATTTCTTACCAGCTTTTTTTCAGCTACCGGTATGTTGTAATAAATAAATTTTGTTTTAGATGTACGTTCTATGTATCTATCTGATACATTCTAAGTATGTAATACTATAATACTATTGTGTCAGAGAGATGAATGTATACATGCATTATGAATGTTTTATACATATTATTATTTAAGATCAGTTTATACAACAGTATAAACTGTACAATTACCACTATAACTGTACAATTATACTGCTGCATAAACTTTGGTGGTATAATCATAATATTTTATGAAACACTTAAAAGTTAGTTAAAAGCATGAAACTGAATTACTTACATATTTTTAGTTTGAATAGCTGTAATATCATTTGTAATTTTTATAACCGTCTGTCTGTCCTTCTGTTCGTCCACTCCTTCCAACGATAATTCGAGAAATAGTTGAATAAGCTCATAAACGGTAGGCTTGTCACCTACCTCGTAAACTTAATGATGTAGAAATTGGTTCATGGTTATTATGATATCGTGCACCATCCCTATGCTCCTCTCACGAGCGAAGTAGTAATAAAAAAAAGCGCACAAATGATTTATGACAGCAAATGCTGGACGCTATTTAAATTATGGACGTGATCTAGACAGTGGTAGCTGCCTTGCAATTTCAAAAATTTTTTGACATTATCAATTATCGTGAAATTTCTATATTGAAGCATAGAAATTTCGTGAAAACAAGTATATTATTAGAGCCGTTATGTTTAATAAAAGTCGTTGAAATACCATATAACTTTAATAGTTGTTTAGTCATATCTTAGAAACTATTAAAATTGCACTACCGAAACTTTGCATAAATTAATATGATAACGCGGTAACTGTATCTATATTTAATATGTTTGTAACTTTATATATGTTAGTAACGCTAAAAAATAAAAGTCTGAGATATGAACGCGCATATACACTATGTATATTCTTACCCAGTGTCAACTTCTGAAATGATTTAACCCTTCCATTCTGCCCTAGTGATAGCTTAAATATAGATAGAGCTCGACAGAGCTAAGGTTTAAACCACGTTTTTACAAAGGTTTTATGATGAAAACCAAAACAGATAAGGACTTGGTCGAAGTTGCAGTTTAACCAACTACACGACAAAACATGCACACGTGATTTATTGTTTTCAAAATTGGATTATAGTTTCATAATTCTAATCAAATTTTTTGCAGTTTTGTACTTTCTTGCAAAAAATTTTATACGGTCAGTCCAAGCAGGAAGCGTATATTGTCTGAACTATATTTGCAAAATTTCAAAAAATCTGTTGTGAAAAGGTTCAAACAAGATTGCGAATAATAAAATTTTACTGAAATTAGACACATTTTTCAGCTAGTTCTATTATTAAACTAAACTCATATACTATTAAATTTCAAAATTCTATTTATATATCTGATGAAAAATCCAAAAGCTGTTTCTATTTCTCTGATATTTATTTACATAAAATTTTTTAGTTTATTGCTTTAACAAATAGACACTTAAAAATAAAATTTCAAAAAAATATGTATTTTTGGATTATTGTTGTATGTTGTAAAATTTAAATTTGACTCGTAATAAAGGTTTGAAATTATTTCAAGAAAAACTACTGTCCATTTTCTCAGAAATATGAACAAAAATGTAAAATGAGCTCATGATTAAACTAAATTTAATTCAAACTTAAATGTTGATCAACTATTTATCTTAAATTTTAAAGGTCACTTTAGGAGCAATATTCTATAAAAATGTTAATGTTACCCGTATGAGAAGCCTTTCCAACTATTATAATGACTGTTATTCGTACATATATTACAGAGTTGACGCAAAAAATTGTAGTTTTTCTCGTTTCCATTATTTCTTGATTCTTTTTAAATCTGAATATTCAAAAAATACTCAACATTTTCGTATATTTTAGGTTTAATTTACCGTTATACAATAACTAAATCAGAGGTTCCCAAACTTTTCCTCTCGTAGAGCCCTTGTAGTGTTTTTCAATTTTTGATAGACCCCTGATACTTTCTTTGATATATTTGAATTTCTAAAAGTAGCAAAATACACCTATGATGTGAGAAAGTTAAATAAAAAACTTATTTAATTAAATTCACATTTTTTATTAAATTTAAACAATTTTGTTATTAAATTTAAGTAATGTAATTTTTACGTTTAATAAAAGAACTAAACAAAAAATGTGAAGTTCAAAAGTGGAAGTTTAAACGAAAGAAGAAGCGAAATGAAAAGTGAAACAAATGAAACAAATGAATTTTTGGTTTATCGATGAAGTAGCATATTGCCTTTCTTAAAGGGAATTTTTCATTAAATAAAGCCCACATTTTCATTTGGTAGACACCCAGATTCATTTATTATACCCGCAATTTTTTTTTCCACCTTCGTAGACCCCTAGCAGGTCTTCATGAACCCCTGGGGGTCTATATAGAGTCTCAGTGGTCCATGAAGACCTGCTGAACTAAATAGAAAAATATTCATGGTTATAAACCGAAGGTCATATTCCTTTGAAAATAAAATACGAGTATTAAACTAGAAATAATTTTCAGCTTTATATGATATAACTATGCTTCTCATAGTCAAATGGGCTACAATTATTTCAATTCATAGCAACTTCCTAAATAATCCATATAATAATAGCTCTTTTGACAATAGCACTTTTTGTTTTGCAAAATAAAATATAGCTAAAAAAAAATGTTTTGATAAACATAAGTTTATCGGTATTTAAGTGAAAACATTAGCAAATGAGAACGAATTTATTTGTATAACATGCCATGAAAATTATGCCGAACTTGTTGCAATATAACAATACGTATACATACTTTATATGTAAATATTACCCATAAAATAGTTTTCATTTAGATTCAATAATATTTGCTTTCGTCCTATTTTATGGCCGAAATACAAGAAACAAATCACAAGTCACTAATCGCAACAAGTGAGTCGTCTTATAACATAAATATATGTATATGTACACACACATATGTCATATATTTATATAATAATATATAAAAATGTAAATGGAGTACAGCTATCAAGTAATTGTTAATTATCTTAAAAAGTAAATTATAAATATTGCAGGAAGCTAGTCATATATTACTGTTTATACCAAAAGATATATACTCGTAACATTAATATTATAAAGTATTATTAAAGTGAAAATATATATAAAGTAATATTAAAATTTTTCTAATAAATATAAAATAAACTTTTAAAAAAACTTTCATTCAGAAATATTTTTTATTCTAACTAGATAATTTATTTTCATAAACCGCTCAAAAGTATAACTAATTTGAAAACATTATATTTCTAAAACTACTTTGAATTTTGTTTAAAATACATTTATTTCAAAATTAGCTATAAAGTTTTTCTTGAAATAAAGGTTGTCGTGATTTCGAATATAGTTTGTGTCTGCTGTAATTATATAAACGAGAAAAAAAATAGAGTTGACCTTGCTAACTCTGTGATACCGGTACGAATTTGTCATCCTATGTGCGCATAAATATGACATAGCTGACTATGGGAGAGATTATGCCCTTAAGTTGCCGTATTACCATATTAATTTATGCAAAATTTCAGTACTGTGTTTTCCATTTTTATTAAGATATGGCCAAACTACTATTTAAGTTGTATGGCTGCTACCAGAAAGAGCTAAGCGATTTCAACGACATTTATCAAACACATTGATGCTACTAATATATTCGATTGTGTAAAATTTCAATACGAAATAAAATTTGGTATTGAAATTTGGTATTTGGCTTTTACAAATAAATTTTGAAGTTGTATTGTAGCTACCCAAACCAGTACTCCGATCATGTCTAATTTAAATAGGGTTCCAGCACTTACCTCAATAAGTTTTTGAGTTATCATTGGGACGGACGGATGAAGGGACAGACGGACAAACAAAGCTAAATTGACTCAGAATTCGACGCTGATCAAAAACATAATATACTTGAGCATATATCTCAGAACATTATTTCTTAGCATTACAAACGATAAACATATGTTCGTACGGGTATAAAAATATCTAATTTAGATAAAATTTTTTTGGTGTGTATAAATTAAAAAGTTATCATTTAAAAAAATATTTATGTATATCGTAAAGATTAATTTTGGAATAATAAGAAACAGTTTGTTATATCTGGCAGAAAAAAATTTTTGTGAAATTATTATTCTTGTATTTTCGTGTTTTTTTGGTTTGAGTTGTTAATATTGTTCTATATAAATTCAACTAACTTTTGATGTTTTTCAACTAATTATGTTTTTTTAATTAACATCAACTAATTCACATTTTTTGAAAGCAACTATAAAGAGTAAAGACAGATTTAATTTTAGTTGCAATAATAGGCCTTTCCATAAACTCAGTAAATCGCGATATATAGCGAGAACTGCGCTATATTTGTGTTCATAAACAAATGTTGCTAATCAAATTTGTTAATAAACATTGCTAACCTATCACAAAAATATTTTAATTATCATGGCTAGCGCAGTTAAATCAGCTGCACTTTTTTTTACTTTTGCAGTTTTTTTAGGAATTCGTTAATTATTATTTTACTTAAACATAACAAAATTTCTTTTTGTTTTAGTTTTCTATTTTTGTTTTCCTTAATGTTTATTTTTCCTGAAATAGAATTTTCCACTCTTCTGTTCATGAACGCAATACTATACGAATTCAAAATTTTTTTTTTTTTTCCCTTCTTCACTCCTAGGAGGAATAGGGCTAGTGCATGATATCTATCATGCCCTAGTTTCTATAGTCATAGAGAGTTAGCTAGGTAGGTGACTAGCCTGCCGTAGTTTTATTTATATTAATTATTTGAGATTATTATTATTTACTGTTTATTTTTCTTAGTTTTTTTAGTATCGAATATTATAAATATTTGAAAATTACTTGTATCATATTTATTAGTATTGCATATTAAGTTATATAATATTGAATAAAATTTTTATAGTGACCTGACCGGGGTTTGAACCCGAGACCCTTCGGTTAAAGGGCCGGTGCCATAACCACTGCACCAAGGATCAGATACGAATTCAAAATAGCAAAAGTTTTTATACAACTGTTGAAAATATATTGCGTATGTTGAGTTTTTTTAGTAGTAGCTACTAAATAAATTCTAAATATGATTTTTTTGATATGTAAGTACTACATTTATGTAGATATATACACTTATGTTTGCACGTAACATGAAAATTTGAAAAATAAATCAATGATTAAAATTTTATCAAAGCTAGCTAGCTAGTCAGAATTTTAAAATTTAAAATATTTTTAAATTTGACCGATTTAATAAACCAAAGATCGGATTTACCATCAAAATTGAATTTTCTTCAATATTTCATACGACTTACTTTTTTAAAATATAAAAGTTTAAGTATTTTATAAAAATTGTCCGGTTTTTTTTAATTATTTTTGTTTTGCTTATTTAATTATTAAAAAAAAAATAATTATATAACATCATGATAGAATTAAAAAAAAAGTTAAATGAAAAAAGTGTTTCGTCTTGAAGACATTAACGACAGAAGTTTTTAAGTCGTAATCGGTTATTAAATTTTTAATTGTAATTAATCGAACTTTTTGATAATTTATAATTAAAATAATTGTATTAAATTTTAATTATTGTGTAAATTTGTAAATTGTAATCCGGAGCATTGCGTGATTCAGAATGTTAAAAACTAATTTTTTAATTCTATTATTTATTTTTGAGATTTCTCTAATAAAAATTATTGTAGCCGCAGATTTTTTAAGTGAAAAACGTAAGTTTCAGGTTTCTTAATTTTATATACATTTACGAATTTGAATAGCTGAATGTAATTTTTTTTTGAAATAAAAAACCTTATTATAATCATTACGAGTATAAATCTTTAACATAAATAATTTAATTCGAAAATGTAAATTTTGTTGTAGAGAGTTTGAAATTTAAAGTACAGTGGAGCCTCCACCACTCGTACCTTTATGTATATAATATAACGCACGTATATTATTATATTATACATGAATATAATATAATTAAATATGCTTGTTTAAGTTTTGGTTTAAAAATTTTATGAAGTGTTTTTTTCTTTAAAATGTTATTTTCAAATTAAAAAATATTCTTTAAAATATGACGTGTTATACTTATTTCATTTGAATTTATACGACTTTTTTTCTCTTCAACTTGAAATCTCCACAACTCGAACTATTTTAGCATTCCTGTGCGACTTCAAGCTATAGAGGTCCCACTGTAGTTGAGTTAAAGATTTTTATAAATGTGTGTAATAATCAATTATAAATTCAAATTTTGTTTATATATTTTTCAAAATCAGGTTTTGTTTTTATTTACCTGTACAAACATATGTTCGAAGGATATTACAAATTCACTTTACGATTGTAACACTAAGAAATAATGGTCCGAGATATAGACATAAATGTATGATTTTGATTAGCGTCGAATTTTGAGTCGATTTATAATGCGTCTATGCGTCTGTTCGTCCGTCCGTCCCAACGATAACTCAAAAACTAAGTGAGCTAAGTTCATAAAATTCCCATAAACAATTTATTGTAATAAATTCCAAAATCCTATTTAAATTGAATGTGATCGAAGCAGTGGTTCGGGTAGTAAAATTGCTACCTTACTAATACTAGAACATACTAATACTAACCAATGCTTACAGAAGAAATAGCGTACAAAAAACAGGAAAAAAAATATGCAGATTCTCAATTCTGTATACATTACGTTACCTCGTATTCATATCGTATAAGATGTATTCTCATTTTCTGCACAAGTTATTCACTACCGACCGCTATTTATGTTATATTATTATTATGCTATTTATGGTATGTTATGGGATGGCAACAAATTTTGCATATCGAGTTTTCGGTGGGAGCACACTTCTCCATCTCTTTTGAGCAATCTGTCGGCAACTGGGCGTTTACTACGGGCCAAGCCAACTATACATTTTTGCGTATATAACGAAAAATAACCAACCGATTTCATTGAAATTTAATATTTAAATTCGGAAGCTATAACAATGAATCTATGAATTTCGAAATTTTGGCCCAAAAAAAAAATTTCATTAGGTGTTTTTTTTTCGGATGCATGCATTTTATCATCCTAATTCGGAAATAGCATTGAGTCCCAGACACCCTGTATATATTATCTACGTTCAAATATACCGAAAGTTTTTATTTTATCTTTGTACGTAACACCAAGAAGCAACTGTCTGCGAGCTCTATAAAGTGAATACGTTACCCACATATGATACGTATATTATTAGAGTGAGGACCGATTTCAAAGCTTATCCAACCGGCCTCCGTCTTTCCGTGTACTCGCTATGCGTTTGTTGTTTATACGATCATTCAAGAAAAGAAGTAGCTATATTGAAGTCTGAAATTCGACGGAACGGCATTGCAAATGAGCACGAGAGGCCAACCGTGAAATAAATAATAATTAATAAATAATAAATAAAAAATTAATAAATAATAACTAATAAATAATAAGTAATAAATAATAAATAGTTAATAATAAATAATAAATCTTCCTAATATGCGTGTTTTGAAAACTTCTCCATGACACTTAAGTTTTCGAATGAGCTCTTTATTTCTAAAGTATATTCTTTTGAGGAAATTGCTTTAGTTTCAAAAGTTTAATTTAATTTCAAATTTTTAACCGACCGCATCGCATACAATGAGGAAGGTTATATGATGGCACCAAAAAATAGAAGTCGAGTGTTCCGTATGAGCGCACTTCCCCATAATAGAGAAGCATAAATAAACTAACTTTAGAGAGATGTCGGTCTGTCGGTTTGTGTGTACGCATGTATCTCAAGTTCGGCTGAGAAAACAAATTGGGGGCTAATTTCATAGTTTTTACTATATCTACGGAGCGAATTGGTGAAATTTCTTGAAATTCGATATTTTAGTTCTGGTTGTTACCGAAACTAACTGACGAACTTTTCAGTGGAATCGGGCGGCATAAAGCGAAATTTTACTAAGAGCCAAATTTACACTTTTCTAGGTATGTTTAAAGTTGAAAGGAAGTGTTCGAAATACATTTTCATTATCTTCTGTAACACTTTCACTAAACTAGGCAATGTATGTACATGCATTTTAATTAATAAAAAGATTTTATCAATTTATGCATATTTTTCGATTAGAAGAAGTTTTTAATATGGACGATAAAATGAACAAGTTTTTAAATATGGTTTGTGGCTTTTAGTATCTTTCCAAAAAAATTTTTGAAAAAAGTGCGTATTAGTTTCACTCCATCCGACCATCCGTCCGTCTGTCCGTGTGTCTGTTTACAAAACTTCTACACCCTTAAAGATAGAAACCTGAAATTTTATATGTACAATGATCTTTACTAGAAATAATTTTCGTGAAGCATAATTTTTACCTCTCCCCCTTCTAAAAGTTATACCCCCCAAAACCCTAAAAATGCCATTTTTTAACTATTTACTGTAATAGAACCATATGCACTTTTCAAATTTTACAAAGGCAGAAAAGCAGTGGATTGCTTCTTCTATCACGGCATACTGTACTTGAACTTAAAAAAAACAAAATGGCCATGAAAATTTACCATTACATAAAATCCGATTTTTTTCAAATTTTTGATGTTGTTTTTCTTCTAGACCCCAGGTTGTAGGAGCCTGTACTAACAAATAGTTTATTTCGTTGGAAGAAAATTTTTTCCATCTCCATCCCTCTTTAAATTAATTTTTGCTTTATTTAAAAACTACATAAACTGTTCATCCTAAATATATGATGCAATTTTAGAAATAGTTTCGTATATGGATAAAAGTAATTTCAATAGTGTAGCAAGTATACATCAATTGCTTTTCAAAGCAGTATTTTCACTTGTTGAAGAGAAAAGTGCTACAATACAAACCATTAGTTTGACCCAAATTTATTAATATTCTCTTAACGATAAGTTTTTTGATCAAAACTGGTATTATCGCCTTTTTCATTTCTAGTTTTTTTTTATCATTTTTCAAAAAACATTTAAAAAGTGTTTATCAATTTCACTCTGTCCGTTAGAACGTCCGTTAATCAGTGGACCTTTACAAAACTTCTACACCTTTGAAGATAGAAAGCTTAAATTTCATATGTACACAGATCGTCACTAAAAACTTATTTCCAAGGAAGAAAATTTTTCCCTATCTCTCTCCGTCTAAAAGTTAAAGCTCCATAAAAATCTAAAAATTCAATTGCAAACTGGATAGCTTCTTCTACCACGACATGCGATATTTGAACTTTAAACAAATAAAAACGTTTCAGTTGGTAAAAAGTTTTAATTGTTGTACATAGTTGAAAATATGATTGCCAAGTTTCATTACTCTAACTTTATTATTTTTCCAAATATTTAAAACTAGCTTTTGGAATTGTATGACACCTACCAAAACCTGTAAATCAATTCCTCCAAAACTTCAAGAATATGTATGACCTATAAATGGACACAAGACCGGATCGGTGCAGTCATTCCATTAAAATTTTTAGAGCATGTATGGAATGTAATTGGACACACATATACAAAATTTCATATTTATACCTTTATTAGTTTCTGAAATAATTAAATTAAACTCTTGGAGTTGTATGGCAGCCACCCGAATCCATTGTGACATACTTCTAAATAAACATTTAACTACTGACATACCTAATATTGTATTTTTTTATTGAATACTGTGCAACATTGATTACTTGTTACATTGTTTAAGCGAATGTGAATTAATTACTTGTATAATTTAAATACTCTACCTTCGCACGAAGTTTGTACACATTTGAATTAGTTGTCTGCGCTATGAACATGTATATATCTTCTTGCTCAACGTAAAATCCTGCTTAGATTTAAATATTTCCGTCCGTCCGTCCACCTGCGAGTCCGATAGAACTATCTCTCGAAAATGAATAAAGCGAATATCACTAAGCTTCCACAAAACTATTATTCCCACCCAAACAGCTATTGCAACCTGGCCTAATCGATGTTTTTTTCAATTAATTTAAAAATTTTTTATTTATATTTAATATAAGATTTTGTAAACCTGTGTAAAATTAAATTTTATATACATTTATTCCAAAAACTTTATTGGAATGGCCACTACAGGTTCGCGAAACTGCCATTCAGTCATGAAATTTATTTTTAGATAATTCCAAAACAGATATTTAGACCGAGATTGTAAAAGCGCAGGATGAATTTCAGTTGGGTTAGCCAGCAAAAAAGCTTTTAATTGTTTCAAAATTTATTTCTGATGTTAATACCTTTATGAGTCCAATAATTCGGGCAGCTTTTCGGATAGGATTATATTTTTGAAATATATCTAAAGATACGTAGATAATAATTTGCTTAAAATTTTATACATTAAGAGAACGAATCAGAAAAATTTCTGTATGAAAAGGGCGCCAAAAATAGAATTTATACAAAGTTAGCATAAGAATAATAATAATAGAAATAACTTAAAAATACCTTAAATCCTAAAATTTTTAAAATATATTGAGTTGAACTAAAATATTCCCTATACTAATATGCATTTAAGTTACGAATTTTCAATTTTGTTTTCATTAAAAAAAATTATTTTTACTTCAAAGTTTTAAAACCGTTTTATAACACAGGCTTTATTTTATAATGTAATTTAACACAAATTGACTTTAATTACATTGAAATTCTGAGTTATCAATTGCAATAAAAATCTAAGACTTAATATCTGAATATATTTGCTTACTTAGCAAATCGAAAATTATGTAACTTTTCTAATCTAAAAATTTTCTTGACGAATTGCAGACATATTAAAAATACATAATTCAATAGGATTTGGAAGACAAGTTGAGTTAATCAAACATGGTTTACTATGATTATACAATATACAGTACGAACTATTTATATTTCATTTTATACATACATATATAATATTCCGTACACTCATAAGATTAAGAATAAAATAATTAAAATAATTCATTAATTAAGATTTCACAGATTTTATGTTTTATAATTATTTGTTTTTATTTTTTACTTTAATAAACCTAAAATCATTTTTTACTCTTTCTATTTTTCTTTCATTTGCAAGCTGATTTTTTAAAAATGTGCGAAATTAAGAAGCCTGAGTTTGCAAAATGTTTAACTGAAAGTATACAAGGACTTTTCAATAATATTGAAAATGGTTAGATTAAAGTTTTTAAATATATACATATATATATACAATTATATACGTATTACGCATACTAATATTTATGCATTAATGCACAATAGGTATACCAGGGTTTACAGCCATAAAGAGCTTTGAACCATTTACATTAAACAAAATTAGAATTGCACAAGGACACTCGGAAGCTGTTAATATAAATATTGATTTATCAAAACTGAAATTGCATGGATTAACCAAAATTATTGTTAAAGAGTGCAAGTAATATTAATATTTTTTTATTTAAGTTACAAAATTGAATTTACTTACAAATAGCAATTTATCGAATTTTTGATTATTGAATAGAGTAAGTTCTAAAGATTTTTCATGGAAAACTACATTATTATTACCTAAGATGAAAATAGAAAGCGACTACGAGTTAGAAGGACGTGTTTTATTAATACCGTTGAATGGCAAAGGAAAAATGACTTTAGATATATGTAAGTATTAAGTATCTTAAGATATATGTAAGTATTAAGTACCAACTTCAAAATTTCGAAAAAACTTGAAAAAACAATTTAAAATATGTTCATAATTAATTTTTATGAAAAAATTTTTCAGCTAATTTCAATGCCGTTTTGTACACAAAAACAAAGTTATATGAAAAAGTTGGATTCACATTTTTTAATGTTACCGATACAAAAATCGATTATAATTTAAATGGTTTCCAGTCATATTTTACCAATTTGTTTGGCGGAAATAAAGATTTAGGTATAAAGCTGATTGAGTAATTTAATATAGAAGAAAAATTTAAAAAATAATTTACTTTCAAATTAATTTTCCAGAGGAGAGTACAAACTTATTTTTCAATGAAAATTGGATGATGGTAGCTGAAGCACTGAGGCCAATTCTTACTCAAACCATCCAAGATGTTTTATTGGATACGTTACAAAAAATATTTCACTACATACCAGCTAAATTTTTTGTCTACGACATTCCTATACTAAACTAAAATCTAAAAAAATTTACTTTTTTCGAAATGTGAGTGATTGATTCTTAAATATAAATGATTTGAAGTTTGCATTTTATCGATAATTACTTACAATTACAATATATTTTTACTATATTTTATAATTAAAATTAGTGTTACAACTCAATGAAAATTTTGGTGATACAAGGAATTCTAATTTTAATACAGTTTCTATTCTTATAATATTAAGTAGAATATTGTTTCCAGCCAAGGTTTTTTTAAGCGAAATTTATTATTCAAATATTGGAATTTTATTAACTCTTGTATAAATTTGCATGTACATACATAACAACATATTAAAAAACCCCTGAGAAAAAAACAGATTTTTGGAATTTTCCTGATTGATTTTTCAGGATAATGCTAATATCAAAAAAATGAATGTTGTCAACACATAACCGACTGCAAAATGTATTGTCTTGTTTAAGAAGAATGTTTAATAAGCTTAATTTTAAAGACCCTCGTAAAGTTTAAGTTAACATAAATACTTAGAAAAATGTGAATTTGGTTATTAAAAAAGTTTCACTTTATGCCATTCGAATTCCCTGAGAGATTCATCACTTACTTCTGGTAGCAAATAACCTTCTAATGTTAAATTTCAACACATTTCGTCAACTAGTTCTTTAGATATACTAAAAAACATAAATGAGAGATTAAGTTCGTTTTCGAAATCCCTATATTACCAAACCTTTTACAATTCAATTATTTTAACATCCTGAGTTGAAATATTTAATTTCAAGTAAGTCGATTAATTATTTTTCTTTATGTATGTACAAAAATATAAATATATATACGGAACAATAAATTGTTCCGTAGTAAAATGTTAAGTTGCTGGCGCCTGATTTTTGATCAAAATTAATTTTTTTTAGCAATTTCCATGAACTATAAAAAAAAACACAAAAATTCTTCACAAAATTTTAATATTTTCATATTCTAAATGATACAGAAAATCGTTCAACAAAAAATCATACTCGTATCATATTCATAACAGAATTTCACACATTATACCCCTTGAGGAATTGAAAAACAATGAAATTAAGGTTCTTCTGATTTCTTCTTGCAAAATTCTTAAACAGTGTAACAAAAAATACATGTGTTATAAACCGTGTGTTCGTATTAATAAAATATGGAATAAAATATTAATGCAAACCGACTCAATTTCGACATTTGTTTCTTGCAAGATTGCACACAAGAAAAAGAATTTATAAATTTAATTAAATGTTAATTAATAATTCTAAAATATTTGAAATGTATTAAACATTTTTTATAACCCAACCTATCTTTGTTTTTGAGTAAAATGTATGCCACATCATTAACATTGCCTAATAAACTAAGAAAAACTGAATATGCATTGAATTCTCTTCAAAAGTAAAAGCTACAAATTTCTAATTCTCAATGGACTATAAAACACGCTGCATGTACTTTATTCCCCTAGAATTTTGCTTTTGTTAATACTATTAGCTCTTGTTCAAAAAACAAAATATTCTACATTGTGTTTGTGTTGCTTCCGAAATGAGTTCACGTATTTGTATTCAAAATAACGGGTCTTTTCTTATATTCATTTCTATAATAGTTCTAACTTGTAGCACGTTCGAAAATTCAAGCTACATACACTGAAAATATAGATCGTTCAGAAAGTACTGGCTGTAATAAAGTGCGTTCGGTAATTCAATCTTTAGTAAAGAAATGACAGAAATGTAGCGCACACCTCTAGTTTAAATTTTGTCGCTGCCTTATGAATGGCAGATTTAGATTTTGAAGGGTTATTAAACTAAGTTTTCTTTAAGTCTTTAAATCTTGTTAAAATTTCCTTGTTTTGCAGCGAATTGGAAGGCGAAAAGTATTGGGATGCAATTTCATAAGCAGTGTCATTTCTGTTATTTTCGAACGACCGATTATTTAGAAGTTTTAGAATTTGCAGACTTGAATAAAGAAAAGCCCCAAACATTTACCACAAGCTATGAACTTCTACAGTTTGACAGAAACTTTTAATCATTTACTTTTTTCTAAGCAAAACCTTTTGTTCATGTGTTACCGAATTACTCCAAATTTCTACTGACTGGATCTAAGAGACTGTATTAAAAATGTGTGTAAAATTGAAAAAGGCATTTATTCAATTAATAATACTTGTTGCCCAAAAAATTTTTTTTAATTCCTTCACGTTTAATGGAAGGTAATGTACAAAGTTTTTATGTACAATCTAAAAAAAGAAAGCTTACTTTCAATTTATTTATGGTAATTTTCTATATTATTTTACAAAGTTTTATTTAATGCATTGAAAAATTCAAAGCAGAAACTTTGGCTGATAAATTTTTAAGAAAAGGTGTCCAAAACTAAACAGCAATTCGTGAATAATTCGAAAAACTCTTAAAAAAATTCTTTAATTTGATATCTAAAAAAAATTTACTCAAAAATGAAAAACTAAATTGCTTTATAAATTGGTTATTATTTAAACTCAATTAATGCATAAAATACTTGGACACTTAAAATTTAAATATTCGCACATTAAACACTTTAGACTATTATTCTTTCTCTAAAAATATTAGTTTAATTGTTTTGAAAAAGAATTTGCATAACGTATAAAATTAGTAGTTCGGCTTACATTCAACCGAATTACAAATAATATTAGTATGTTTCTCTACTACTTTTATTCAATTAAAATAAAAATAAAGTTGGTCAATCCAATGGTTTGTATTGTAGCACTTTTCTCTTCAATAATTAGTGAAAATACTGCTTTTAAATACAATTAATGCTATGTACACCTACCACAGTATTAAAAATATTTTCATTTATATACGAAACTATTTTGTAGTATTGCATATATTTGGGGTGAACGATTTATGCAGTGTTTTTGCTTGTTATTAATTTAAAGAGGGCTTAACATAATGCTCGATTTTAAGGGTTAATTGTGTGAGCTAAAAAAAATAATTATATTTTTTAATGTTACGGAACTTACCGTTAGCTTTTTGCGTTTATAGAAATTTGAAAAAGCTTGCGGTTTCGGAAATATAAAGCGTCAAAAATTCAAATTTTACAAATTTTTAGAGGCGATGAGTTGCGAGGGGATGGAGCTGGAAAAAAATTTTCTTCTAACGAAATAAACTATTTATTTATATCTAAAAGCTACTAAAATATCAGGCTACTACAAACTGGGGTCCAGAAAAAAAAACGACATCAAAATTTTGGTAAGAATAGATTTTAGATAACGGTAAATTTGAACGGTCATTTTGTTTTTTTAAAGATTAACTATAGTATTCCACGATAGGAGAAGCAAGCCCCTGGCTTTTGGCTAAAAATGTTTATGGTTTCATTGCAACAAATAGTTAAAAAAGGCCATTTTTTAGGGTTTTGGGGGTATAACTTTTAGAGGGGAGGAGATAGGTAAAAATTTTGTTCTACGGAAATAAGTTTCTAGTAAAGATGTATGTACATATTAAATTTCAGCTTTCTATCTTCAAGGGTTTAGAAGTTTTGAAAACAAAAAGGTGTCCACGGACGGACAGAGTAAAACTAATAAGCACTTTTTTTCAAAAAATTTTTGGAAAAGTGCTAATTAGTCCCAAATTTTTAAAAAGTACTATATTTACGATTGTCAAAATGATTTTAAGCATGAATACTTAATTGAATATTCTTGTAGAGTTGGAATAAATTAACTGGGGATTCGTATACAAAAAACATAATTTCTCATTATCATTGGATTCTCTTCTTATAGAATAACGAATTGAAAATATTTCCTACCATAATTCTTTACTAATGACGTGTATAACAGCTTACGAAATTATTAACGTAAAACTTCATCTGTTATTTTTACAATGTTTTAAACCATAAAATCTACAAGGAATTGTAAATGTCAAAATGTTATTTTTTTGTGTAAGAGTGTAAGTAATAAATCACTAATACTAAGATGAATTTTCTTTTTTAAAATTTTTATAACAGTTGTTAAAATACATATGTATATACTTTTGATTTTGTTTCCTCAAGAGATATTTGGAATAAGTTTCATAACAAATTTTTATATTACTATTGCAATTATATTATAAATATTCAAGGTCCCCTAGACTCAGTGATGCTTGCACGCATTGGTTAAAGAACGGATTCAGACAAACAAAAAATAATAAAAAGTATTTTTAATTTTTTACCCTCCTCTCATTATTATGCTTACATGTTGGGTTTTTTAAGAATCTTACATAATAGGAAATTTTATAACCGATTAAATTAATAAACTCATTTTAACATTCAGTGGTAATGGAAATTACAAATTTTAAACCTATTGGTTTTCAGACTGAATTATTTTAGACATTAAAAATTTGAAGTCAAATAGAATGAAACAAGTAAAAAGTTTCCGTCGGTATAAACCGATTGAATTATATCCTGCACTTTTCGTTGTTGTATAGCAATTACTCAAACCTGTAAAACCATTCTATAGAAATTTCACTGATATGTCTGATTTATAACTGGACACACAACTGCCAAGTTTCATGAATCCGACTTTATTTTTCCAAATATTTAAACTTTTGGACTTGTATGGGAGCTACTCGTAGCTGTAGAGCAATTCAACCAAAACTTCAGAAATATATCTGACCTATAACTCGACACACAGCTGCCAAGTTTCATGAATCTGACTTTATTATTTTTCCAAATATTTAAAATAAGCTTTTGGAGTTGTACGGCAAGTACCCGAACCTGTCAAGCAATTCCATCAAAACTTCAGAAATATATCTGGCCTATAACTCAACACACAACTGTCAAGTTTCATGTATCTGACAATATTATTTTTCCAAATATTTAAAATTAGCTTCTGGAGTTATATGGCAGGTACCCGAACCTATCAAGCAATTCCTCTAAAACTTCAGAAATATATTTGACCCATAATTAGACACATGGCTGCCAAGTTTCTGAATCTGACTTTATTATTTTTCCGAATATAAAAAATTTGCTGTTGGAGTTGTATGGCAGCCACCCGAACCGGTGCAGCTATCCCATTATAATTTTTAGAGCATGTATAGAATATAATTGGACACATGTATACAATAGCTTTTTGAAATATTTAAAATAAACTCTTTGAGTTGTATGGCAGCCGTCCGAACCCGTTATCCGAATTAGTCCAGTTACAATGGGGTTCGTCCTTGGCACAAAAGAAAAAACTTGTAAAAGTTTGGTGTCGATTACATTATTCGTTTTTGAGTTATCGTGCGATCGTACGGACGGACGGACGGACGGACGGACAGACGGACATGTCTAAATCGACGCAGAATTTTACGCTGAGCAAATATATATATTATATATGTCCATACCGCAGATGACTCCTTCAAGTAGTTACAAACTCCATACCAAAGTTAATATACCCTTCACGAAGTGCAGTGACGCATTTAAATCATTGACGCGTTTAAAATAAAAACAGAATTATTTTCGTTTATCCGGATCCATACTTTTACCTTGCACTTTACAGGAGCATCATCGCCTGTGGTACACTTTGTAAATTTGGTAAAACTATATGGAAAACGATGTTTAGTAAAATTAAAATTAAGTTGGTAAAAGCATTTTGAATTTAAATTATATAATACATCTGGTACTTATTTTCATATCAGTACATTAAATTAAATGGATACAATTACATTAAATGGATGTAATTATGTAAATCTCAAATGAGTTACAGCAAATGCATATCATATTTTTCATCCTATATTCCTTGATGCTTAATGGAAAATTATCAAATTTAAATATAAGACCTATGTGCATTACAAGGCTTGCAAGTAATTTAGTTTTAAGAATTCTGATGACGTTTTAGTGAGAACCAGATATTTTTCTGACATTTATTATTCCTTCATAAAAAATGTTATCACCTTTTTAATTAAAAAGTTTAATTTAATTGAACATCTTTTCATGGTGTCACCAAGGTATGATTAAATTACTTTACTATAGTATGTCAAACAAATAAAACCATAGCTTTTAAGTGTCATAAACGATGTGTATTATTAAGTCACCTCACCTGCAATATCAATTCTAAGAAAGCAAAAAGTGTATTAGATTTGTATTGAACTCTTATAGCAATGACAAATTCGTATTGTTCAGAAGTCTTTCAAGAAATTTTACTTCTTTAAATAAAAATTCTAAAATTGATTCTGAATACGGAAATTGTTTAATTAGTAAGATTCTTGTGTAGTCTAAGATTTGTTTTAATTTGTTGTTTTTGTCTTCGCAATATTTAAAGATATTTGTATTATTTAGCACATACTGACCGTGATCACACTACTACAGGAACATTAAGCGAATTTCTTGAACTGATTGAGTTATATTGTAAGTCGATTTAATAATTTCAATTTATTTTTTCAAAATAACTTTTGGTAATACATTACTCTTGCCATAGATCTAAACCTTATTGTAATTTTTCTATGGTCACTACTTTTTCTGTCCAAAATACTGTATTCCTTCACAAATTTATAACAATAATCAATATATATTTCTAAATTATGCAAAAAGATTAAAATAAAAAAAGATATTTAATATTTTAATGCCAACAATTTTTATATTAAATTCAGGCAAATATGCATACACATGTATCTGAGCGAAAGACGGAAAATTATGATTGATAAGGATAAAATTCCAATGAATTGAGTACAACTGCAATAACTGAATAGAAATAATAAAAATTTAAAAAGTGCTTTGAGCAGGATATCAGAAAATCCTTGTTATTAACTCAAATTGAAATGTTCGATCAAATGAAGTAGGTGCTAAATTAAAAGAAACATTTTTTTTTTAAAGCAAAAGCCAACCACATCCTTCTTTTAAAATATTTAAAAAATTTTTAATGGAAACTTTGGTTTTTCTCAATTTTTTCTCGCGTAAGTTTGTTTTTAATATTTTGTAATTTTGGTGATTCTTATTTTTTCTTATTTTTCTTGTTTTTAATGATGATTTGAAATTTTCCATTAGTAACGGAATTTTATGAAAGAAAAGTGTACAAAACGTTTGCAAAAAGAAGTTTTTTAAAACATTTCAAATGAACTTGTTCGGAAATTATATATTCTTATGCACTTATGTAGCTTTCCAGATCACCTTCTACCTCTAAATAAATTTTTACCTCTCCAAGTCAAATTTTCCCGAAAATATAGAAGATATTTTGAAAAAACAGTGTCCATATAAGGCTTATTTCATATTTTGCATTATATTGGACACTGTTTTCTGCTTTTGCATATTATTCATACATATATCGCAACCCATAGTTGGAATAGCCAAATGAGAGCACGAAAATCGAGAAAAAAATTTGTTTTATAATTAATAAAAAATTTAGTAATAAATTAATAAAAAATTTAACGTGAGAAATTAAATATTTTCTTTATGTCGACCAATTCTATATCGAGACGATCTACTCGCTATCAAAATGTATTTTAGCAAAGTACCAAAATGATTACTTTTAGCATAATTTGGAGCAATACAAACAGCTTGACGTTCTGCTTAACAACAACAAAGAAAATAAGGTATTTGAAGAGAAAAGAAATACGTCCTATATTTCAAATATTGTTCAATTTTTGTGTTAAATCCGAATTTGGAAGCCATACTTAGATTAACTGCAAATTTAGAATCAGATTGATAAAATTATTAATATTTCTGTTGCAATTCTAACATAGCAATTTTTGTATATTGACTTTACATTTAAATTGTTATTTTTTTTTTTGTTATTATAAAAAATTCGAATTATGTAAGAAGGACCGATTTTGTACAATTTTAAAAGAATACTTTTTCTAATAACGTATTGCATTACACGTTTTTAATACAACAAAAATAAAATATTTTCGCCTAGCAATGAAGTGAAAGCAAAAATTTATTAAAAAAAAAAAATAAAAGAAAAATATGCCTAAAGAACAATTTTTTGCTTCTATTTTATTTTTTAACGATAAAACAGCGAAAAGGATTCTTTTCTTTATAAACATAAATCAAATTAAACATAGCAACCGGGATCAAATTCGTATATCCGATTACGATAATAATTTATTTAAGGTCTTAAGTTTCTACCACCGTAAATTCACTTTTCTGTATGTACAATCATAAAATCTTTGTATAAAATCTAAAAATATATTATAATTTCACATTTCATAAAGCATTTCTGACATATTTCGAAAAATGGTAACTTTAAGAGGGGAGTAAAATAAAATACGAGTAAGATGGAATTACAGAAAAATAGTTTTAAATACAACGTAATGTTATGCTAAAAGAATTTTAAATTTTCAAAAGCATTCGCTACTAGAAAACTCAGTCCTAATTCACAATAAGTTGCTCTTATTAAATTTTAAGAATTAAAGTATTTACTGGAAAAATTTAAGAATCTAGTTTTAAATGAAGTTTTAGTCTTCCGTTTCCGTTTAAATTTTGTAATTAACAATGCCTTTTTTTGTTTGGTTTTCTAATTATCATCATCTATTATTAACATGTTCAGTGGTTAAGTTCAAACCAGATTTAGAAAACAAAATAGTTACAAATTTATCCAATCTTTCCTTTTTTCCAAATGCAAGGATACTGACTACTAAATTGCAAAAATCTTTAATTTATTAAAAAAAAATTGATTTGAGAAAAACATTCAACGTAACGCAACAAAAGCTTATCACGCACCACATAAAATAAGATAGGTTATGTGATGGCACCTACTTTCACATGTAAAATTTTTGGGCCAAATGCACTACCCCGTATAAAGCATATATAAACCATTTTTAGAAAGTTGCATGTCTATAATTAAAAATTTGCTAAATTTTTTAAAAAATTTTTACCTTCCCTAGTATATGTATTGTGACCTTGTTGCGATAATGTACATATGTATTTACATATGTATGTATGTATGTTTGCAATTTGATGTGCCCACAATATAAGGTTCAATGATTTTTCAAAATTATCAATTTGTTCGCAGCTATTTAAATATTATCAACATTTGCCTCAACTATATTTCAATTTCCAAGCAAGTTTCTGCTTCTTCTCTACGTTGTCAAGTTTTTCTTCAAAATTGAGTTTATGTAATTTAAAACTTTCAAAACGTCTTTATGAACTTAAAATAATTATAAGTGTACGAGCGTTTCACTTCACTATTAAAATAATTCGGAATTCTGTTGCAATGTCGAATTGCTTTCTTAGTTTTGCACAATTACATGTTGTTATTGAATTCAGTTACTTGAAAATAATCTCAACAAATAATTTTTTTCATCCATTTTGTTATTAATTTTATAATACTAATTTAGTTCTAGTTCTTTCTATATTTTTCTATTCAAAATGTTACTGTTATTGAAAGAACAAATTTTTGATTTGTAATATTTATTCTGATTTGAATTGATAGCAATTATTAAATAATTCATAAATTAAGTTTAGAATTAATGTAGTAGAGAGATTTGTGTCAGGAATGAATTGGTTATGAACTTATATAGTTAGATTTTTAGAATAGCAGTATGACCGCAAAACTGACTATTGGCTGGTCAATTTTTAGTCTGGACTGGTCTTGATCTTTGAAAATTTTTTAATTTTTTGTTTGTGTACGAAAATATAAGCCCTAAGTTCAAATCCAAATTTTATCATTTTTAAAACAAAAATTTTTTTTTGTTTTTGAATTTTTTTTTACTTAAAAAATTTCAAAATAATTAAGAATTCAAAAATTTTGATTAAAATAATTGAGAATTTTTTAATTAAATCAGTAATTTTAATTAAAGTAATTTGATCTAGGGATTTAAAAGCATAGGAATGAAAAATTTCAAGGCATAACCGGCATGAATTATTGTCGTTTGGAAAATAATAATTACGTTTGGAAATACTTGCTTTCGTTGTATGCATTCCTAAATGCAAGAAGGTGCATGCAAAGAATGTTTGTTGTGCTTTCATTTTAAACGGAAGGAAAAGGAAAAACATATTATAATAAAGAAAATGATTGCGACTTGGACACCGAAATCAATAGCGAAAACAATCGTAATAGGTTTCCTGAAATAATAAGAAATGATATTGTGATTTCAATGCACTTAAACTCACAATACGACTGTTAAAATTAAAATGAAGAACTTTAAAGTATAAACATCTTAAAACTGGAATTTAATGTAAAGTATATTTACAATTTTTAAACGATTTAAAGTTGGTGATACTTAAGAGTCTCGTAATTCGTAGGAGTTAATTTACATTTGAACCGCCTATTTTGCGAAACCGTTTTGCGAAAGTTTTCAGAATTTGTGTTGTAATTACTTGTAATAAAGGGACTGGTTATGGTTATCATCGGTATTGGGTTTGTGCTGAACTGTCAGAGATTCTACTACTGGTAACTTCTTCGTGCTGCCTTCAATATATTCTTATTCCTTCAATATAATTTTATTGCATTCGAGCTTAATTCCAAAACGAACTACATGCAGATTGCTTTTTAAAATTTATGAAGTTCTACAAATATATACAAGCGTTACTTTTGTTTTGTAGTAAGAATATATGTTTATTGCATGCAATAGATGCTGCATAGATGTTATTTATTAAAAAATGTTTACCATATTATACTTTATCATAAATATTTAACAAATAATCATAATTTATTTTACTACAAACGTTTTACCTCTTTTTCACAATAGCTTCCATCAAAGAAAGCTGTAAGCTTGAAAATATTACGAACTATCCCTTCGCGAACCATATCATCATTTAGACGAATTCGAGAACAATGAAATTCGCTTCACGAACAATAATAACCCTACAAATTTATTATTTTAATTTATTATTTTAAACTGAATTTTTATTTCAATTATTCGAATATAATGTTAACCAAATAATAAAGAAATTTTCATCCTTTAAATATAATGTGCTATCAATCATATGAACTTGCGGCCATTAATGTGTAGGAAGATTTTCGTAATTTAAATTTAAATGATTAATTTTGGTACAAAATATTTGAACACATCTGTATTCCATTTAGTAAGTAATGGAAATTTTTTTAATTCTAAAACAAATTTAAAAGTGTTTACCCTATTAAACTTGAATATAACATAAGTGCTATAATGAATGTTTTGAATTTTATTGTTATACAGGCATTTAAAGCGTATTTTTAGAGCATAAATAATTAATTATGCATGAATAATTTTTATTGTGTACTTGTATTGGAAATCTCCTTTTGTTATGACAATAAAAAAAAAAAATAAAAACAACATAAAAGATATAAAAATATTTTAGGAAAATCCTCTTCAAGGATACTTCAACGGACAAATAATAATAGCATAATACTTAAGTGCAGTCAATCGAAAATGGACATTGTTACAATTCAAGGACATCTTTTATGTACACATTTTTTTTAATTTATTTTAGGTACGCTTTTCAGAGTATACTATTGTGTAAAATTTTAAGCGATGAAATTATAAAATAAAAAGTACCAAAGCAATTGTGAAATATTTTTAACTTTTCTTTACTCTTATATCATTCTCTCTATCTTTTTTTGTTATTTTTCCGCCAAAATCAAGCGAGGAGTTAATGAAAATTAATTTTCTTTTCTAAAATTATAGCTAATGATTACGAAGAATTAATATTCAGTGTAATTACAAAATTATAAGGGTGTAACGATTCCTATATTAAAGTTAATGTCATAAAACTATTCTAAAACATCACAATGAAAACTTGTTCACTATATACTTAACGGTTATACTCGAAATAAAAATATGAAATAAAATGGTATTTTCCGAAATGTTATCTCCTGCATAAAAAATTGTGATTATTGTTCAAAATTAACTTAAACGGAAAATTTTCCATACTGCTATGCAAGTAAGATGTCACGATAAATATGAACAATAGTATAAATAATTTGTTCATGAAATGTTTAAACGCTAAATTTAGTGCCATGCGAAAACTGAATTTTCAGAAATTATTTACAGTTTTTATTACATGAATCCTTTTTAATTTGAACATAATCCTAGGTGGCGGTTCGAATGGAAAGGAAAAAAATTCAATTATAAGAGACCACAACCCGATTTTTTAGGACTTTTCCAAAAAAAAAAAAAAAATTAGAAAAAAACAGTGCTTATTAGTTTTACTTGCGTCAATTAAAACATTCCAAACTGTTTGATTGCTTAACTGCGCATGCAATCATACAGTTAGATTTGTGCGCGCTTGAATATAAACTTACGCAATACAATGAAATTGCAAAACTAAAATTTAGGCTTGAGCCCTATAAAATTACCTAAACAATGTAATAATTCCGTCCTCAGAAATAATTAATCCTTCCTATACATATATATATACATATATAAACACTTGTTTTTAATTTGCCACTTAATACAGTAATTAAATAGTCATTTTACAGTCTTTGTTTTACATAACATTAAAAATTTAGTAATTTATTTAAGCTACATTTCGGAAATATGTTTATAATTAAATACATATATGTACTCGTATATTAAAAAACCATTTACTTATATCTAAAATTACAAAAACTTAAAAAAGAATTAGAGCCCTTATACATTAAAATTAAAAAGCAAATAAGTACGTATGTAAGTTGATTTATGTGAAATTATGGTTGGCTACATTGCAATTAAAAAAAAATTTATAATTTTGTGTCTTTAAATATAAATAAGAGGGGCTTTAAATTCTGTTTTAATTTGAATATCTATAAGGTAGAAAAAATTGTTATGGAAACAAAAATATCGATAAAATAATTTCCTATATTTATTCTTATTTCCTATCGGTGTTATCTTTTCATACTGCACCCTTAAAGTACATACCGTTAACTGATAAGAAAAATAGGTTTTCTTAAAATTAAAAACATAATTCGATTTTTAAGCGTGAGAAATGGTATTATGAGTTTATAAGTCTAAGTATAATACCAACACCGCTTTTAAGTGTAAAAACAATTTCCTTTTCGTTTTAAGGATTTAGTTGCATATTAAAGAAGGGGAAATTCACACGTTTTCAAAAAATTGTTTGAAGACGAAATAAATAAATGAGTAAATTCTTTAACATAAAATATGTAGTTCACACCCCTAGTTATTACTTCATACAAATTATAATTAAATGAGAATTTTTCTAACAACTAACAAAACTGCAGAACAAACTTTTTTAGATTTGTAACATACTTGAATAATTCTGAAGTATCCAACATTTTTCTATTATGATCTTCAAGTGCTTTTTATTATAATATTCTTACACTGGTGACAAAAAAAAAAACTGTAGAATTATTCTGAGGAATCAGGAATTTAAAATTCCTTTAGGACTTTAACCACTTACTGTCATTATCGAACAGGCTTATTTTTGCAGATTTTGCAGTTTAGCTTTATCGAACGTGCTTTGTATTAGAACTGAATTTTCGAAAATCCCCCTCTATTGTTATTTAACCTCAACTTATTTTTTCGTAGACATGTCACTCCTCATATTTTTAATCAACTTTCGGTATTAAAATAAATGTCAAAAAATCTGCTCTTATTTCACATTAGAAACTAATAGATTAAAAAGCTGTAATAATGAGTAAATGACGTTTAAAGTTGTTGAAATTGATTTGGCTTTGTAATACTTTATTAAATTTTTTTTTTCATTTCATAGACTAAAAAAGAAAAAGTAAACCAAATAATAAAATGTAAAAAGCATCGATGACACGCCACTGCATATTGCATAATTATGAACTTTAAAATGTGTTCACCAAGTTCATTTTACATGTGACATTTTCAAGTGAAAATATTAAAATTAGATTTTTTACAAAAAGACCAACTTTAATACTCGATAATTCGAAGGCCACTATGAAAAAGGGAAAATATCGCTTAATATTTTCTATTCATCTTGGCCCTTCAATATAACTGAGCACTCTGTATAACTTTCCTGATATTACATCTATTTTTTATTGTTTAAATTTGACAATATGCGTTCAAAAAGTTCCAATATTTTTTCGTTAATTTACATTTTGGGTGCAATAATTCCGCAGTTGTGAAAATTGTGAAATTTTTAACATTAACATTAAAAACAAGCAACACATTTGCTTTTTTTGAACAAACTTCTTACTTAAGTCATAAATTTTGAAAAATTGGCGAAAACCTCCTGAAAACGTGTATGTTTAACATATTAATATCCTAGAGCAAATTTGTTAAACGATATTTTACTTTTTAATTTTTATAACATACGGGAAAAAAATCAATTTTGATTAGTTGAGCTCTCGTGAATACATTTCAATTTATAAATATTTACCTATATGTATGAACATAAAATGTATGTTTATATTAATATACGTACAACATACAAACGTATATATACTCGTATAATGCAAATATTTGCGTATCCTTGATGAAAAAAAAACCCCATTCGAAATATGAAGAAATGCGCAAATAAATTTTTCTAATAAATTCAATTTTAATTTCTATAAAAACTCCAAAAATATTTTAAAATTCTCCCGCCGGTGAACTTTAAATATAAAATAATAAATTGAAATTGAATATTTTTTATTGCCGAAAGGAAAAATTTAAAAAAAATAAAAAAACCTTTTCCAAAACAAAAATTTATTACTAAGAAAACGAGATTTTTAATATTCAAAGCTCTCTTAAGAAAAAAAAATTTAAATAAAATCAAATTACAATTTTAGTACTTTTAATCACTCATTTTCAAATAAAATTCAATTGTGGCAAAAGAAAAGTATCACTGAAAACCAAAATATTTTTATTTTGCTCATTTTACACGTGTCAAAAGGTAATACTGTCGGTTGAGTTCTCTAATGTATTGTTAACGCCATTATTAGATATTTTGGTTTAAGAGTGTTTTTATGGATTTAAGTGGTACCTTTTAACGCAAAGTAGCCCGTAATGAAAATTAAGATAATAACAGACAATAAAACTCGTGAACGAAATTGGCCCATAAAAGAATTTAATTTCAATATGTTGCAGTAACAGTTGTGCGTTTCAAAACTAAAATAAAATAAATTTCATTGCGCCTCAGAATTATGCTACTTTGATGCAATGTTTGATTGGTTTTTTATAATTACTCTTTTAGCACTTTTCCAAAAAAGTTTTGAAAAAATACTTATTAGTTTCATTTTGTCGTCCGTCCGTGGACATGTTTGCAAAACTTTTACACCCTTGAAGATATAAAGTTGAAATTTCATATGTACATAAATCTTTACTAGAAACTTTTACCGTAGAAGAATATTTTTAGCTCTCTCCCTCCCTCTAAAAATTACAGCACCCAAAACCCTATAAATGACAGTTTTTGACTAGTTGTTAAAAAAATCGCAAACAAATTTTAAATTCTGTTACCCCAGAAAAGTAAAGACTAGTTCCTTCTATTGCGGCACTCCTTCATTGAACTTAAACAAGACCAAATGGCCGTTAAAATTTACCATTATCTAAAATTCCTTTTTTTTTCATTTTTTTTTTGTTTTTGACTCATCCCAAATATATGCAATATTTGAAAAAGTTTGGTATTTGAATTTTATGCAATTTTTTCTAATTATTTTCGCTATCATGGAAATAAACTGATTGAATATAAAGTTTTGCCAAAAATTATAAACTTGCAAATGAAAGCAATAATTTTTTCCAGAGTTCCATAAAAGTTGAAATTTTACCCTGTAATAAACCAAAGTGCAAAAATTTAAACAAAATTGTTCAAACTGATTTGCTTTAATTAAGGTTCAATCTTTTTTTTCGGTTTCCTTCGGTGGCATAGAAAGTAAATTAGCACTCAGTTTACAATACAATGACACTCTTACAGTGGAAACGAAATATGAATTGTCTAGATAAAAGTTAAACGTCTACTACGGCTAAATTATTTATTTTTGTCGTCTACACATAGGTTTTGCCGTATTTCTCCATTTTCTTTAAGGAATTTGGATATTAGCAATTTTTCAGTTTATTACGGCACAGTTTTATTTTTAAATCACCTCCAGAAAATCTTCCTTTTAGTCCATGAAATCAAAATTTTTAATACGTGTGCATTTTACGCTCAGCACAAATTTCCTGTGGCATAGAAAAAATTAATATATTCAGAAAAGATTATTTAAATGCATATATGCAAAACTTACGAAATTTAACAAAATCGCACAAGTTTATAATCTTCCATAAATATGTTAAATATTGAAAATACATAATATATTCCAATTTAAATTTTTATTGCTGTATTATTGTAAACTGGGCTTATGAAACCTATCTGTTTTTGTAACCCTGTAATTAAAAATTCCTTATAAATAAATTAATAAATAAATAAATTATAACGTTGCCTTACCTCAAATTTGTGATAAGCTTGTCCTATTCTTATGCTCTGAAAAAATCCCATGTTATTTATCGAACGTATTTGGATTAAGATGAAAAAACCATGTGACAAATTGTTTGGAACAAAGCGATTAACAATTTTTTTACTTTATAATTTTATTATTATAGGAGGAACTATAATAGACGGAACTAGCCTTTTTTCATTACTTTCCTTAAAAGCTCCAAATCTTATTTTATGAATAAGTATAATTGCGAATATATAAATATATATTCAAATCTTATTTTATGAATAAGTATATATATCAGAATCTTATTTTATGAATAAGTATAATTGCGAATATATTAATATATATTCGCAAAACTTGTCCGCTGCAAAGAGTTACAAATTATACCTACAAAACTCGTCCGATATATATGTATAGGCAAAAAACAATCTCAACGAAACATATGTACATACATGGTGAACATTTTTGATTTGAATTTATAATTCCACAGTAAATTTCTCCAACATTTCAAGTATTTAGAATAAGTAATATAAACCATATACGCTTTTATCCAACAACAACGTTACCCAAATTAAGTTTAATTCGAAATTATTTCTAATATAAAATCATGTTTCTAGCGTAGTGTGTTGCTATACTATCATTCTCTGCCTTCCAAGTTCTCATTGAACGTATGATTGCAAGTGACCTATTCAAGCCATTCACTTTTTTTTGGAATCAGTTTAAAACCACCACCATATCAATTTTCGATACCACATACAATATTATTATCAGTATTTTTATATATTTCAACAGTTTCAATGAAAAAAGTGCAAAAATTTAAAAGAGATTGTATATATAAAATTTTTTAATTTAATCTTTTAAATTAATCTTGTAAAAATAATTATGATTAATGGAATAGATATACATGCAGTAGCACAAATGCAATAGTTCTATAAATTAGAACATAGTTCCACCATGTAAACCCTTGTCAATTTTTTCTAAAAGTTAAACTTTTAAAACATAAAAGAATGTAAATGTTAGATTATAACAAAAATTCAGTTTAAGAATTTAATTCACGCAATTCCTAAAAATATAAAATTTTCGGGGTATTCGTTGATGATCCATAACTTTGAGCTTGACATCAACTACATTAAACCTATTTGAACGTGCAAATTTATCTTTTAATTTATCGAAAATTAAGATAAATAAAAGATAAATTGTTGTGAAATAATCAAACAATAGATAAATTTTTTGAAATACACAATCTTATAATGGCTCAATTCAAGCCAAACGGTCTGAAAATCAATTATTGCTTTTCTACATTTTCACTTTTAATGATATATTGAATTTCTTGATTCTCTTTTCTTTTCAATGATTTTCATTTAAATTTTGTTTTCGCCAATTATTTCCAAGCTTTTTTTACCAAATAATTTAAAATCATTTAATTATTTTATTTTTCTTTAGAATATTTCGTCTTTATTCTCAAATACTACAACAACATTATACACACAATATTGAAAAGAAACTAAGCCCCATCTTATGAGTTTCATTTTAAAGGAATTCATTCAATCATTCTCTTTTGTTCTCATGCTTATTTTTATTTGTTTGTTTGTTTTCATTACTTTACGCATTTGTTTAAGTAACGCTATCCAAAAAAAAGGCTTTTTATTTTAATTTTAAGAATTAATTTTTAAAAATAAAATAAAAAGGACATTTGCATCTGAAATAATTCTTAAAGGTTAAGTTGAATTGTCCCATAAAAAATTGATTTGAAGAAACAAAAAAAAATTTTTTATAAGAAAAGTCGCGATTTTTTCACTTTTTGTATACAAATACAAATAAAATACAAGAGAAAAGTAAACAAATTGGTTTCAAATTAAAAGGAGAAAAACTGTTCACAAAAAAAGCAAAATTTTGTTGAAAGATTTAAAATAAACCCTTTTAGGCATTTTATTAATAGAAAAGTACTTAAAATATTTAAACGATTAAAATGAAAAGCTATAAAATATCTTGAGAAAATTTGAAAAAAAATATAAAATTATTTATGAGTGAAACGAATGAAAAATACGTAAATTTGAGACTCACTTCGTTTTCCCAGATTCAAATAAAAAATTCTTTAGTCTAAGACAAAAAAAAACACAATTCTTTTTTATTTTTACAAAAAAAATAAAACTTTTGTTTCGCAGGTTTTTCAACTATTTAGATTACCTTTTTTTCTCGTTATTTCAATAAACTTTATTATGAGAAAGTTTTCCAATTCCTATACATAAAATTTTTTTTGACAAAACCCTAAAGACCTGTACTAAATTAAAGATTGGACGTCAACTTGACATTTTTTTATTCTTTTGTCCAATAAATTTATAATTGATCCCATCAAAAACCTTTTGATTCAAAATGTTTTCAAAATGACACTATATGAGTTGCACTGGCAAAAAGTTATGAGACCTAAATAAAGTCAAGCTAATTATTACTCTTTATACTTTTTGAAACTGTGGGTGAACATATAGGATTGAATTTTCCAAATAAAGAAAAGGTTTAGTCAAAAACAAAATAATAATTTTGTTAAAATATATGTATGTATGTATATAGGAATATATGTATGTATGTATATATGAATGGATTAGAATTGAAGATTTTAAAATTTTTCGTTCCAACATATGAACGTATGTATATACATATGAATGTATTAGAATCGAAAATTTTGAAATTTTGCTGTTGGAACAATTAGAAATAAAATTATAAATGCAAACATACGTAATTATGAATGGATACCTGTTTTTTTAAAACTGTGGGTGAACATATAGGATTGAATTTTCCAAATAAAGAAAAGGTTTAGTCAAAAACAAAATAATAATTTTATTAAAATATATGTATGTATGTATATAGGAATATATGTATGTATGTATATATGAATGGATTAGAATTGAAGATTTTAAAATTTTTCGTTCCAACATATGAACGTATGTATGTTTTAACTCTAAAAGACCTAACTTTTGATATTTGTCAAAATATTTCCGTTTTTGAAGTAAACGAAAAATAACTGTATATTTTCAACTTACGACAATGATCAATATAAATGTAGCGCTGCGAAATTATTATTTTATTTCAATTTTAACAAAATATAATTTATGAACCATACATAAATGAATGAAGATTATACTTGTTTTTTATTTTTATTATAAAGTAGAATTCCTATATCAAGGAATTATAATCTTAACATCAAAATTGCAGCAGTCTTACACAATTTTTCATAATCTAGTTTAAGAGGTCAGGAAGTACGAGATTCAATTTAGATTCTTTTACAATTGTCTACTAATCCCACCTTATATACCAAAACTCAGATTTCATAAAGCACTCTAAGAAATTTAATAATTATCAGTATGTTAAGACAGTCGACAGTGACGAAATGAAGGGTTTTTAGATATCATTTTAATATAAAGTATACGTTATTAAACTGAAACTTTATTAATCGTTAAGTGAGTCTACTATTGTGGCACAATTTGTATGACTAAAAATTTGTTAAATTTATTAATATTGGAAAGACTGAAATCTTTTTTGTGTCTTTTGTCTTGTTACTCTGTTACGGTGAATTTTTTCAACTTATAATCTCTTCTCTTTGAATAAACGTCAAAAGTTTTGCTTACCGAATTGGGTGATAAGAAATGCAGAATGTAAACTTTACAACAAAAAGGGTTCAAGTTGTTAGATGGTCCTATTTTCTCTTCCACATTTCTTAATTCTGTCTACAGTTTTATGATAAAGGTATAAGCAATAATTATTAATCAACTGTGACGTCAATCCTTTTCACTATTTTGACTTTCAAATATTCTCTGAATAGTTTATGATTTAATTTTCCTTTGACAATCTTACAAAGTATTTGAAAGGTGGCTAGAAAAGAAATTTATTTTGTAATTCGAAACGAAAGATATAAAATTATAACTATTGTACTATTTTTAGCACTTTTTCCAAAAACTTTTTGAAAAGAGTGCTTACTAGTTACTCAGTCCCGTCTGTCCGCGAATATAACAAGCTATTCTATAGTTTTATTTTTCAACTTTTTAATATAATTTTTTTTTATACTATAAGTTATAGAATTCAGAAATGTTAGCGGCTTTTAGATATTCTGGCAAAATAAACTATTTGATTCGCTAAAAAAAAAACTTTTTCGACCTTCACCCCCTTCCAAGCTATTGCTTCCCGAATTTCGTTAAATATATCGTCTTATATCTCTGAGAGTGCAAGCGATTCAAAATTTCTATAAATGCAGAAAGCTAACAGTAAATTTCATACCATCAGAAAACATAATTTTTTTTTTTTAACTCACACATTTAACCCTTGAATTCGTGCATTATATTAACGCCTCTTTTAACACTTTCTCTTTTTTTTGACACACCCTAAGTGTATGCAATATTTGAAATATTTTTGTATATATAAGTGTTTAAGTTATATTTTTATTACTTAAACACTTATAAGTGTTTAAGTTATATTTTATTACATTAATAAGTTATTAATGTAATTTTAATAATGTAGTGCATACTGCATACATGGATTACTTTTAAAATCAGTACCTTCACTTGTTAAAGGGAAAAGTGCCACATTACATACCATTGGTTTGCCCTAACTTTATTTCATTTAAATTATATTTTTAGACACCCGACGAATATCATAATTGTCCAATAGAATGCATATCATAATTTAATAATATTTTCCAGAAATATCAAATAAGGCAAAAATATTACCTAGAAAATAAAGCATTTAAAAAATTTTGTTAATTTTCTATTATTTCGTGAATCTGAATATGATTGTATTTTGTGACTTCTTTAAATACACAATAAAGAAAACAAACAGTTAAAAATTATAAAAAAGTAAAAACCTTCTATATTGAAAACATTTTGAAAAGATTTCCAAAATTACATTAGTTAGAATTATTACAATTACTCAAAAAAAAAATTTTTATATTTACCTAAAAAACCAATCCGAATACTAGAATATTTCTGCAAATTTTGCAAATAGAAATTTGTATTAATTTAACATATAATTTAGTGCTAGTGTGATAATAAAATTCCAAATTTCTTCTTCCAAAATTTATAGAAAAATTTTATGTTACTAAATTATTTAATTATTTTTCGCCCAAACGCCATTGAAACACCATTTTATTTACAGTTAATTAAAAATATTTACTAATACTACATACATAAAAAAAATAGTCTACTCAGAGCTTTTAAGCAACTTCAATTTTAGCTAGTACATATACGAGTATATTTCTATTTAGATTTCAAACATTCTTCATACTGATTTTGTCTAAACAAAATTTGATTTTGTTGTGATTTATCCATCCATCAAACGAAATACAGGACCAATTAAAATTTTTTACTAAATATGAATTATTATTTTCACTCATTCTATATTCAGTTCTGAATTTTCAAATTTAGACGAACCGAAAATATTTTAATCGTCAAGAATTTTAGTTTAAATCAAAGCAGAACCATAAATACAGGTACATATTTTTAATGTTATATCAAATGAAAATACAATTATTATTTTCATATTTCTATTTGAATTAAATAGCTTTAATATATTTAAAAATCATGTGCAATGAGTCACGAAAATGTCAAATATAAAAATGAACCTTATTAAAGAAGGAAAATTAATGATAACAGATTATAATTCTTCTATCAAATTTTCATCTGGAATAGTAATTTATTAAAATATGTTTAGTTTTAAGTTGTCATATATATGAATATGGACTCAATGATATATGAAGAAAAATGAATCCTTTTACTATCTTACAGATTTTATTCACAATATGATACAAAAAAAAAAAATTCACAGTGATTAATAGCCTTTGTGCGTTACATAAGTACTTAAGTAAAAAATACACATATACTCGTATATATTAAATGTATTCTTATTTGTGAGGTCAGGTATGCACGTTAAATATCACATTTTTCCTAAAAAATTAAAATACACACATATACATTTTCTATGTACAAATATATATTATAAAATTTTTCGTTATTTTTATATGAAAACCATATTCTTCTACTCTTTTAATAAATTAGTGCCGAGAAAAATAAGTTTGCTCGTAGGATGCTTTAAAACACTAATAAAATAAGTAAGTTAAGTATATTAGCTATCATATGTCATATTTTCAATATAAATTTATGGATTTTATGTATCTGTTTGAATAATATAGAATTTTAAATTTGTTGCGAATAAAATAAATAAATTCAACTCTTATCAGCTATTTAAAAAAAATTAACTGGAAATTCATCTTAATGAAATGAACTTAATTGTTAAATATGTAAATCTATTATAGACCAAATTGAGCTCAAAAAATAATTTCAATGTGCTTAAACCTGATATAACTGTATAAAATCCTTAAATTTATAATATAATAGCAAACAAAATTACGTTCTAGCAAAATTGAAGTTAAATTGCAACACAAGTTGGAAGAAATAAATTGCAAATGTCTAAATTTAAAAATTTTGTATTATAGAAATAGCATTTGAAATTTTGAAAATATCTCGAAAATCCTTTTAAATCGTTGTAGGGCTAGATATTTCACGTCAATTGGCGCGAAAATTTTATACGTTGTAATCATGCAAACCTAACGAGGTTTCTATCAGCATATAGAAAATGTGAATTGAACTCACAGGGTTTAACTTTAGGCCATCCAAATTCCATCAAAAGCTCATCAGTTACATCTGTTAACAAACTGAACTGAAACATTAAATTCCGTCGATTAGTTCTTTAGGTATGGTAAAAAATTTTAAAATCGACCCCTAATTTGGTCTTGGATCTCTTATATTACCAAAAATTATATTACCAAAAACCAAACAATGTTCATTGTTTTAACATACTCAACTAAAATGATCAAAACTGTAAGATCGACCGGTAAAAATGTCCAGTTTCCGAAACCTGATACGTTACAATAAATTCATATATAAATATTTTTCAAAATCGGTTCAGCCGACCATGAGATAGATACGAGTACATACATGGACGCACATAACGACATACCGACATCTTACTAAAAATAATTTTAAGTTGTAGGATTCCACCGAAAACACTTATACGCAAAATTTTATGTTATCACATAACCTTTCTTAGTATACGCGGAATAAATTTCCTCTTTAAGCAAATATAAAAATAGAAGAAAACAACTGGAAGAAATAGAAAAAATAGAACAGTACCAAAAAATTGTTTAACGTTTTTGAGGAGTACCCTAGTGTTTTTTAGGACTAAGACCTCAAGATGTAAAAATAATTTTGTACACATAATTATAATTGTACGCAAGACTAGTCTCATGTAACTAGTTTTACTCATTTTTCAAATATTTAATATTAGATTTTAAGGTTGTGATAGTTGCTATACTCGAAGCTGCGAAGCCATTCCATAAAAGCTTTTGGGGTATTCCTGATTTATTTACACATCACTGTCAAGTTTCTTTAATTTAACTTTATTATTTGTCGAGATATTTAAATTTAGTTTTTGGAGTTATATGGCAGTTGATCGAACCAGCGCAGCGACTTTATTCGAATTTTCAGAAAATATGAAAAATGTTTGTACATTTGTTAATTCTGTGAGTTATCGCGCGATCGGATGAACATCCATACAAGTCTAAATCAACGCAAATTTTCCAGATCCATTCCAGATACAACTCCTTCAAATGGTTATAAACTCCGTACCAAAGATTATATACCCTTCACGAAGGTACACGGTACATATAATAAAATGTTGCGTCGATTTATGATGTGAAAAGATTTTTTTTTTATTTCTTAATTACAATTTTTATACACAGGTTGTCGGAGACTCTTTTGTATACTCTTTTGTATTCCCGTCCCCTAAAGCTAGATGATAGAATGCGAATGAATGCGAAAAATATTGGGAAATATATTCCTTTTATGTGTCTTTTTTTCAAGTGCTTAGGTCCTAAAGTCATATATACGATATGTTACTTCTAAGGTTTTTCAATATACGAGTATTAAAGGAAAAATCAAATTGAATGTCAGAATACCAGCTTTCAATTTACGAAAAAAAATTAACAAGTTGGTTACGTGTAATTAGAAGTATATAACCATCAAAAGAAAAGTTGTTGCATTAAAATTTTTAAAATTTTAACTTTGTACTTAAATATTTCGCAAAAGTAAAAAAGTTATTCTATTCGATGATTTGCCACCAGCAAAAGAATTTCATAGGTTTTAAAATGAGTTCCCAAAGTTTATTCTATTAGCGATATTAACACTTATAAAAAAAAACTATAAAATAACGCTAAATATAAAGATCTACTTTAAAGCCGACGATTTTCCGTCCGTTGGTATCCTTTCCATCAAATTGCCTACATCAGGAATATTATCGAGTTTCAAAACTCTGTATGCATAGATACATATAATTGGGCAACAATAACCTGACTTAATGTCAAAATATTACTCTTTATTATAATCATAGCAGAAAAATGTTTCCCCATGCAGGTATGTTGGTATAAACCATATACTATATTTTCAAATATAGCAATAACATTAGATAATAATGATCATTAAGTATTATTATGTCTGTAATAACAATTATTTTTTATATTTATGTAGTGTAATAATCGAGAAATAAAAATTTTAAATCATCAACCCAGACAAAACGTATTTGAAATGTATATTGCATTTATAGTACCTTTAGATATATACTTTTCATATAAGGTATATAAATACAAATGCATATTATGTAATAAATAAGTACTTATTTAGTACTTATATATAAGTAAAATTCTTAAATAAACTTATACAAAAAATTTGAAATTATTCGGCAATTTAATGTTTATTATAACAGTTATTCCTGATATATGCCATTTACACTACTTCAAAAATATTTAGATAATATCTAAACTTTAGAAATATGTAAATATTATTCAAAGAAAATCTTCTACAGGTAAAAAATATTGAATTTGTCAAAATATTTTATTTAATCAAATTGAATTAAGTTTCAAAAAAATTTTGAGCAAGAATTTAAATATGAAATTTTAAGTGAATAATAAAATCTTTTGATAGTTTAGTATTATTTTATATTGCTCATGGAAATTGAGAATTCACTTTAACAATGGAGAAATTGAAGAAATAATTATAGAAAAAACTTTAAATATTGGCATAACAGCTAGTCGTATGGTTAATGGTTAAACATATTTTTCTCTTGTTTCGAATACCAAACATGTATAGAAAGAAAATATTTATTTTAATTATAATAAAAATTTCTTGTAAGAGCTTTAAAAATGACCTAAAACGTGATTTAATTATATAAAAAGAAAATTCATTTTACATCACAGCAAAAATCGCTTCTTCATCTTTCAGCTAAAACAAATAGCTATTTTCTGTAAATAAATTATACATGTAAGTATGCGTACAATATAGTGTACATTCATAACATATATACACAAAATTTTATACTATAGTATAATGCTTACACATTCCAAAGAATCGAAATTTACATGTATGGAATTTTTAAACAAATATATTTTTCTTTGGACATAAAAAAACCAAATAACAAGTAAAAGTTATCTTTAAGAACATCATGTCATCATAGTTGATTTAATACTATACGAGACTCCGCTAAATATTCTGTATTAACTTTATATATACATACGTATGCATACATATATTATGAAATTCATTTCATCATTGTATACATTATTTTTACCTACATATATACTCTGTATATTATTTGATAAACAATATAATAAATGCAATATTTAAAATTTTACTGCGAAATCTACAAGTTTCTATAGTAAGAAATCTACATCTACTACATTACACTAACTAGAGATAAAAGAAAATTAAATAATTTGGATTCGATATTAAAATTTTCCTTTAAGAGAGTTGGGAAATTCTCATATAGTCCTGTGTTGATTTCAAAGAGAAACTGGGTTTAATCTTTTTTTTTATTTAACACAAATTAATTAGTGTTACCATACTCTAATTAACTATATTACGCTGAAATTATATAAACAACTGCATACTATATTGATTTGTTCAAATGGTTGACGACTAAAATTCTTATATATGTATGTATATAGATATACATATAACATATTTATTGCATAAATATATTAATAGCCCTTATTTTTTTAACAGCAAGGAGCTTTCAATTCATTATACATATTATTTAAAATTTTATTTACACAGAAAAAAATGAATTAGATTTTTCAACTAATCGTAATTAGCTGGTTTCAAATTAGGTGTTTTATATAAACAATTAGAAGTATTGACAACTTCTTTAGCTGTTTTAAAATTCACTATTAGCTGGCTCAACTATTTGGAATTAGTTGAATGCATCATTAAAAAGATTAGGTGATTTGTCTACTCATTTAGATGTATTATCTAAAATAAATAGTTGAAAAAGTTCAACTAATTTAATTAGATATTTCATCTAAACATTTAGTTATTTTAGAAAAGAAAACAAAAAAATAAGTTTACAGTTTTTATGTAAATTTCTAATCAATGACTATATTTTTAAATATTTTGACTACAACTTTAGTTGATTCAGCTATTTCATTTTATATCAAAAGATTGACTAAAACATTAGCTGAACTACCGAAAACATTAGTTGAGTTATGAAAAGATCAAAATGTTTTATTTAGAAAAAGAAACCAAAGTACCGCTACTTTTCTTCTTCAATGACTACTTTTCTAGATATTTTAGCTATAACTTCAGTTAATTCGGCCACATTATTTTACTTAAAGAGGAATTAACTAAAACATTAGTTGAAATATCGGAAACATTAGCTGAATTTAGAAAAAAAACACTTGTTTTATCAAGAAAAAAATTCAAAATACCGCTACTTTTTTTGTATTCTAATTTTTGAAGTATTTGAAAAGAAGCTAGTATATGGTGAATATTGGTATAGTAAACAAGCATAGTTTACATTTTCAAGATTTTAAACAGTCAACACAGTAGGATATTCGAATAAAATTTTTAATTAATGGCTTATTCTATAAAACAAAATTTTGGAGCTTCTTTGGTAAGTTTTTATATAATCAAGTTATTTTGTAACTTAACCAAACCAAAAATATTCAAATGTATTTTAGATTGAATTTGACTTCGAGAAAACATTTTCAGTGAAAAATTTGTTACCCTTTCGAAATGGGAATCTTTTAAACTTAAAATTATTAATTTTTATAAAAAGGAAGGATCAGAAAAACATTAAACTTTTATCAATTTTATAACAAGATATTCAAAGGTAATTTGAAAAATAAATTTTGACTAATTTTTAAAAGTTCTATAACAATTATTATTTTTGATTTATAGATTGTAAAAATTATACAACCACTATTCTATTAAATGCTATTTTGAAACCACAAATGGTAAAATTTTACATACGTGGCCGAAACAAAAAAGCAATGGAAAACTTCAATTTATTGTAGATGGACAGAAATCTTTTGTTTTTACATTAAAAATAATGTGAAATAACTAAAAAAATATTAAACAAAATAAAATTACTCGTAAATGAAGCAAAACTTAATTTTTAATTTATAGCATTCTTTTATTTTCAGGATTAAACCTAAATAAATTTAGAAAAGAGCCTAATTTGTTTAGATACTTTTTCTAATATAATAGGTAAAAACCCTATTATAATTATCTAAAAAATAGTTATATTTTCTATTTTCTAACTAAATAATTAGGTATATTGTCTATTGTTGAGAATATTTTTTAACTACTTATTTAGGTGAAATTCCTATTTCTTTAGTTAAATTTTAAAAAGGTTTTAAAATAAATTAACTAAATGATTAGGTGAACCGACTATTTGCTTAGTTCTAATCCACCTAAATTTTTAGGTATTTTAGCTAGTATTGTAGATAAATCAGCAAATTTATTTGGTTAATTTTCCTAATTATTAAAAAGTAAATTCAGCTAATTTAAATTAGGCAATGTAGCTAAATAGTTTAGGAGGCTGAAAATCAAGCATTTCATTAGGTGATTTATACTATTGTTTTAGCTAAATGTTCTACTCTTTTTTTTCTGTGTAATAGTAACAAAATTAGCTTAATATAGCTGAGTATTGTAAAAAAAACATAAATAATAAAGTTGGGTCAAACCAATGGTTTGAATGTAGCCGTTTTCTCTTCAACAAGTGAAAATACTGCTCATACAAACAATCTAGCTGTGTACTATGTTATTAAAATTGCATATTCGTTCATATATGAATATATTTCAGAGATTGCATAATTTAAGGATCAGCAATTATTTTTAAAATAAAACGAAAAAAAAAATTTAAAGAGGTTTCAATATAATTCCCGAATTAAAAGGTTAATTGCATGAGTTAAGAAAAAAAATTATTTTTTTTAGTGACATAGCAGTTACCGTTAGTTTTTTGACTTTATAGATTTTTGAAAAAGTTCACAGTTTCGGATATATGAAGTATCAAAAATCGAATTTTACAATTTTGAAGAAATGACTTGGGAGAAATGGTGATGGAAAAAAATTTTCTTCTAACAAAATAAGTTACTTATTAATGTCTAAAGGCTAGCAGCCTTTAAGTTTCTAATAAAGAACTACGTATCCACACATAAAATTTCAGCTATGTATATACAAGGATGCAAAAGTTTTGTAAACATGTCTATGGACGGACGGACGGACGGATCGAGTGAAACTAATCAGCTCTTTCTTTTAAAAATGAAACATTTACTGGATTTTGCTTCTATTTTACTTAGCAAAAAAAAATGTAAAAATAAAAATGATGAGTAAAAATTAAAGGTATTTCAACCTGAAACAAAATAAAAATTTCGATATTTTTATTGAAAATCTCGAAGAAACAAATTTATCTATTTGTGTAAAAATTTCTTTTAGGTTAGGTTTCTTCAAGCGAAAAAGAAAGTACTGCGATCTCAAAAAAAAAAATCCTGAATTAGGACCACCTAACAATAAAAACACGCGCTACAGGTTCCAAATTATATAATTATGTATATGTATGTATGTATGCATGTGTATTCCATTTCTGTAAATTTAATAATAAAAAAAACCTCTCTTACATAATTTTTTTAACAATAAATTAAGCATTGAAACTGAAACAAAGCATAAATTTTCAAAAATGAAAGAGAATTTTTTTGAGTCTCTTAAAAAAAATTCGAAATAGAATTCTGGAATAAAAATTCTCTTTATTCAAATTCGAATTTTAAGAGATTACAGAAGTTTTTTACTTAAATTAATGAAAGATTCTACCCATGATTCAACCAGATACTTATTCATTTCTCTTATCGTTAAAATTGTATGTAGGAAAAACACGCATAGAATTCGTAGAACGAATTTTAGCTATTTATATTTTTACATATATATATATACATGTATATATATATATATATATATATATTAACTGTAAATCGATATCCCTGAATATTTAATAATAAATTCAAATCAGACAAATTGTAAGTAAATTAAATGTAAAGGAAGAGGATTAATTCATTATTTAACTTGTTCTATTTATACATGCGTACGTATTTAGTTTCAATAGGAGTATTTATATTTTAATTAAAGTAAAAAAGAAATCGATATTCAAACTTTATCATTTTTGAATATGTATAATTATATCAAATATATACTATACGTACACACATATACATAGTATGTATTTTTAAAAAATGTAGAACAAAAAATTTAATTAAAGGATAAAACTTTTCGAGGAACTCAATCTATAAGAATTTTATTAAATAAATTATGCCAAACTATGACACGAGAACTAAATAAGGAAATTTATTAAATGAATAGCCTTCAAAGAAAAACTATATTCGACTTTCCATTTCAAATATGTTAAGTGAGTTTATTTTGAATCCAATAAAATATTAAAAGAACATTGCTAACATCAATCATAATCTTTTAACCTTTTTTTAACCTGGTACAAATTTTTCACCTACCGACGGATATGTAAAACGTTTAACAGCAACAAAATAAACTCCTTAATTTTTATAGCAAGTATGTATTTGATACCTCGATGATGAAGTGTGAAGAGATGCTAAGTAAGAAATTTTTCAAAACACGCTTTTTTTACACCAATACTAATTTCAAACGGTCCCCTTTATTTGGTATAGATTTCAGTGCCGTACTTGCATTATTTTGCAGAGTTGGTCTGGTGTAGATGAATTGAGTGATTTTACAAAAACCAATGTAGTGATGAATCACAATCAAGCTAAGCATACATAAGTTGCTTTTAGGAATTTTAATATTGTTAGTCAGTTTCTAAGGGTACGATATTTTTATATAGCGTTTCTCTAATAAACTGGCTACTTTTCATAAATTTGAAAACTTTGAAAACACTCCCCCATAAAATTTTAAATTTACTACTTAGCATATATTTGTGCTTCACATTAAGTTACCTAAATATGTTTCTGACCTTATGTAGTTCGGCCAAAATATTTTAGTTATTTTTGTTAAATTTTATTCAAGAATTCAGTTTTGCTACGACGTTAACAATTTTAAGTTTAATAACTTTTGTAGTTAAAACTGATTTGAAATTTATGTTTGCAACAGAAAATATTCATCCATTCAATATAAATACTTTCAAATTTCAAATACATTGCGAATAACAGTAAAATTTATCTGCAACTTTGTCAAAATCTAGCGCTGAATAATTTAAACGAGTAAGTTGAAATTTTATAATAAATCAGTATGCAAATGTCAGTCCCAATAATCTATCAAAATATTATTAATGTGTTGCATATAATAAAAACTTTTAGGAATTATAAAAAATTTACAATATCTGAGCATTTTGTTGTATTTCCAAAGTTTCAAGCCACTTGTTCTTTAAACATACAAATTGCTTAAACTCCAAATTGTATGACTAACGTAAAAAAATCTAAATCTTATAACTTGTTTGATTATGATTAGAAAATGTTTATTATGCTTGAAATTTATTTTGCCTGAAATTATTTTTAATGATTCTCTGGGGAGTAGTTTAATCCTTACATAAAATATAACAACATAATAAGTCTCGAAAAATTATAGAAAATTACATTAAATGTAATAAATTACTTCGAATCATTAAATTCAAGGAGGCTAGCATATATAAAAAACCTGATGTCATCAGCACATAACCGCCCACAATATGTTTAGTGAAGGTGTTACAGAAGATTATAAAAATGTCTTTTTGAGCACTTCCTTTCAATTTTAAAAAAGTTAGTAAGGTTTTAGTTAAACATACTGAGAAAAGTGTAAAATTTACTCTCAGTTTTCGATTTTTCCTAAATATCATATAGCAAAAGATAAGCAATATTTAATTTTTAATAATTCACATTTTAACCATTTGCAATAAACATTCTTACCAAAACAGGTTCATATATTGTCATCAAAACCCGGAGCTCTGACGTTGATTTAAGTTTGATATAATGGCGATGACTGAAGATTTCAGAAAAAGTTTTAATTCCATTTAACCAGCACTTTTGATTATAACAACTTTTGATTATTACAAACAATTATTCAATTTTCAAAAGTACAAGGTTTATTTCAAATTTTCATCCAAACCTTAATAAATGTCCGCGTGCATTTGAAATTTGTGAAATAAATAATAATAAAACCACAAACTGTTAAAAGACAATGCAAAAATCAGAACGATCCACATAAAAAATAACACCAGATTTACTTTTTATATATTCATTATGTAATTTTTCATCATATCATTATTATAAAATTCATTTAAAATAAATGAATTTTAATAAAGTCCTGCTGAAAATATTGGGTGAAAAAGGATAAAATGGAAGAAACGCATAACGAATTGATTATTCATTCCAAAAATAGTATGCACAATACCTACCTAAACACACAGTTGTAAAAACTCTTACATCCACTCCACTCAAAATTGATAATTTTTTTATAATGCAATAAAGATATTCAAATTTCTCAGTCTTCATAACGCCACATCTATGACAGACATATTACATTAAATTTTGTGCAGAATTTTGAAAAAAAAAAATGTGTATGCAGTTTTACCCAAAAATAAAAATCTATTTATAGATTTATACAAACAATTTTTTCCTATTTGGTTATTATATATTTATGTTTAATATTGTTTTTAATATTATTAGTTGAAGTTAAAACGTTAAGTCCAACTGTCACAATTAGAAAATGCTGTCAACCAGTTATAGTTTTATCCTTTATGAGATTATGAAATGTTGTCAACACACACAACTTCTGGTTCCAAACTATGCAATTTATGCAAAAATTAACAAAAATAGTCAAAAAAGAATTTTTGTCTGAAAAAAAGTGAGTCAAATGAACTACCAACTTTTTAAACAATGTGGAATTTGGAGAATACTTTGGAAATTTTTATTAAAAATTTTAATCTATTGATATTCTGTGAAATATATACGAAATAATGTAACTTATAACAATTTGGCCATATTCATAGGAATATTTAGTTTTATGTTGAGCTCAAACGTTTTACTATATATGCTACTACATTTACTTTAGTGTTCCAATCAATTTTACAATTATTAAGTTGTTCATGATTTCATTAAAAAAAATTTTTTAAACATAAATTCGAAATATGTGCATATGTAGTATGTTTACAACTAATATGAAAAGTGTTCAAACTTACAAATTATTCAATGTTACTAATATTTTTTTTGATTTAAACTGAGCTGAAAGTGATTACAAAAACGGAAAAGGAAAGCCAAATAAACAAGAGCATTTCCATTTCTCCTTTTGTAAATGTGATATCAAAAGTGTTTTTATATTTGTTAAATAAATTAAGCATTTTATTAACAATTTCGTATTTCATAAAAATCAGGAAATCGAAAAGTTATATTAGAATTACTGTACCATCGTACTGTATAGTATTTTGCATATAACTTCACAAGCACATAGAAAAAAATAACAACGAAAAAAAACGCCAGCGGTAAAGTAGGAATTTAGTTAGGCTATTTTGCCGCCGGCGATTGAATTCGCGATGATTATTTCATTTTATTCTGGGCAGTCCCGTTTAAAAATGTGTACTTATTCTATATGAGTTCTAATATTTCGCCGCGGAAAAACGCTATTGTTTTGTTTTCAACTTGATATATGTAAGTCAATTTATTTGAGTCTTTCTTCGTAAAGTGGAAGTCATCATGCCAAAAAAATCTTGGTGCGGTATAACATTATTCAAATCCTATTGAATTGAATATAATATTATACCGCACTTATAAAGCGCAATTAAGATCAGAGCGCACAAGAAAAACGTATAGCAAATCCATAATTTACAAATTATTAAACTACTCAATTAACCTGACCATTGGTGCAGTGGTTATGGCACCGGTCCTTTAACCGAAGGGTCTCGGGTTCAAACCCAGGTCAGGGTCACTATAAAAAACTATATTCAATATATTATTATAACTTAGTAACAATACTAATAAATATTATACAAGTAATTTTCAAATATTCGTAATATTCGATATTAAAATAAAGTTGAGTCAAACCAATGGTTTGTATTGTAGCACTTTTCCTTTCAACAAGTGAAAATTATGCTTTTAAATACAGTGTATGTATACCTATCACCCTATTAAAATTATTTTCATTCATATACGAAACTATTTCTGGGATTGCATGTATTTAGGATAATGCATACATGCAGTTTTTGAAATAAAGCAAAAATTAAGTTAATTGTGTGAGTTAAGAAAAATAATTATATTTTTTAATGTCATGGAATTTACCGTTAGCTTTTTGTGTTTATAAAAAATTTGAAAAAGCTTGCTGTTTCGGAAATATAAGGTGTCAAATATTCAAATTTCACAAAGTTCAAGAGGCGATAACTTGAGAAGGGGTGGAGATAGAAAAAAATTTTCTTCTACTGAAATAAACTATTTGTTAATACCTAAAAGTACCTAAATTTTCAAGCTTCTACATGCTGAAGTCGAGAAGAAAAACGACATCAAAAATTTGAAAACAAAGGACTTTAGATAACGGTAAATTTGAACATCCATTTTGTTTTTCTAAAGCCTATCTATAGTATACTGCACTAGAGGAAGCAAGCTGCTGCCTTTCTTTTCAAAAATGCTTATGGTTTCATTGAAACAAATATTTAAAAATGACCATTTTTAGGGTTTTGGGGGGGTATAACTTCTAGAGGGGGGAGATAGGTAAAAATGTTGTTCTACGGAATTAAGTTTCTAGTAAAGATCTATGTAGAAGTTTTGTAAACAAAAAAAGTGTCCACGGACGGACGGACAGAGTGAAACTAATAAACACCTTTTTTTTTAAATTTTTTCTATTAATTCAAAACTGAAATTAATTTTTTTGTTTATTGTTAGTGCAAAATTTGGAAAAATTATTTGAATAATCTTGAGAAGGAACTGTGACACTTAATTATTAACATTTCATTGCAAGTCAAAATGAAATATAGGATAACACTATGGCCAATAAAGAAAAAGTAAAATATTTTACTGGAAATAATTATTCTATTCTTAATTCCTAACAATAATTATGCCAAATTCGAAATTACTCGTTTTTCCCCTACAAAAATATAATGTCCATAAACAATAAATAATCAAAGATACATACATATGTATGTATAACACGTACATAAATTCGTACATATACATATACATTTCATATACCTACACAAACAATTAATAGATGTATTCTAATTAAATAATTAAAGAAAGAAAAAAGTACGAATTTATGAGCATTTCCAAACTAAATTTTTTTAATTTAAATAAAAAAAAAAGTATTTTTTAATTATTATTTATCTTCTAATTTTCATTAAATGTTTACTTACACATCAACAAGTATGACATTCAAATATATGGATATATATATACATACAAATGTATGTGTACACAACAAATAAAATTTTATTTATTGTAATGCTATTACCGTTTTATGATTCATTTATAAGTTATGTTACACTTCAATATGTATTTAACCAAAGATATTAAATAAAGTAAATTACATATTTGTACATACATATATGTATGTGTTTACAGCAGGTTATTTAAATACCGAATTTTATAAATATAATATTGCCAAACAATAACAAAAAAAAATTCCAATTAACACCACGTAAAATTTCCAATTTTATGATATTTAAAAACGAAATTTAATAAGCCGCGAACTTAAAACGTGCTGTAAAATTTTAAAATTAAAATTATATACAAACATTAAGTACATGCATACACATACATATGTATGCATACAAATGTAATTTATTTTTATGTTCATGGGTATGAATATAAAAGGAATCGCGTACTATAGTTACTCTTTTAATTTTTCTTTTTATTTTGTTGATTTTAACAAGGGAACCTTTAAAGCATTTTTGTTAAATATTAAAATTAAATTATCTAAATTTTTAGTAATTTGGAGAAACTTTCAAAATTTGTTAAAACAACAATAAACACAAATTGTGTTTACCTTTTATTTAAATGAAAGGTGTACAGATAGAAAAAATATTTAATTGGAAAATTCCCTAAAATGGAACATTAACCATACGAGAAAATTAATTAATAGTTTTAAATTTTCATTATTAAAGATAAAAATTCGGGACTACTTATCAACTTTTTAATTTTATTATTCTATTTAGGAAGGTTTTGTTGGTAAAAGATGAAAATGGATGATATACAACATGAGAATGTTGTTATACATTTAATAGAATAAACAATTAAAAGCATAAAGATTTTTAAATCGTTTTACAGGAAGCTGACATCAGATCGAAATTTATACCATCATCGGAAATCAATACAAGCATTACAATTAAAAAGTTATATACTTTTCACAAACCGATTCACATACGTTTATAATGCGTAAGTCTACAAGATGACGCAAAAAACCCGGTTCCTACATACCTACATCGAATTACATACAATAAAGGAGGTTATATGATGGCACCAATAATATCATTGCATACTCTGCATAAAATTTTAACATTTATTTTGCATTTTTATTAAAATTATTTTGACCACAAAACGCAAATAGTCTCAAAAAAAAAATGCAATTTCCAATAAAATTGTGTAAATATTAAAAATTTAAATTTCAAGTAATTCTAATGCCAATTACATAAATACATATTTATTTTATTTTTTACCTGAACATATGTACATATATGCACATATGTATGCAAACGTGGGAAAAAAATACTTTATTCAGCAAACCATTAAAATGCGTTATTTTGTGTCACTTGTACACTAAATTTATTTATCACAACTTGTAGTAATGGCATAGTACTCGTATTCAATGGCGTTTGCAATTGTAAAAAAATTTAAATTTCTTTGAATAGTTAAATACAAAATGTCATCTAACACAATTAGTTTCTACAAAACATGTATATATATGAACCTACATAGAATATGTATGTGTGCGAGAATGTTAAATATTGTTTTTGGCAAAAAATCAATGAAGCGGCAAGGTGAAATCTAATATAAAGGAAAAAAAAAACTGTATTTTGTGATAATGATAATAATTTGTAATTTAAATTAAACATTTCTATTAAAAAAATAAGTGAAATGTTAACTATAATATGTATTTGTTAAATTATGGTTTACTATTATTAACCATCCGTTAAAATGTTGTTGATTTTAATATTTATTTATTTACAAAAAAAAAAATTAACTACAATACGCATCTTAAAATTTTTAACAATAAATGACACTGAATATATTCATGTTATTTGAGGGTCTTCCCATATTTAGTCAATAATAATTGTTTACAACAAAGATAAAGATATTATTAAAGACTTAGGTATTTAGCACAAAACTCACATGAAATCGAAATAATTGACTACTTTTGGAATTGAAATATTTATTTAAAATATTTATGGTAAATTTTTTAATTAAATTATTTAAATTTTAGTAGTTTTTGGACATACATATATATATAACCATAAGCCTAAGTTCTTATTTATTTTCCGCTTTTAAAACAAAATATTAAGTTAACAAATTCACATATTTTATTTGGATTGAATTTAATCCTTACTATCTTAATTTTTAATTTCGTAATTCTAGAACAAACCGTTTCGGACTTAAAATATCCTTGTTTATGTTTGGTATATTACTGCGACTTGCATCTTTTCTTGTCCGTCCACATTTCGAAAGTAAACAGAAACAAAGGAGCTTAATCCTATTAATATGAACATTACAATATTCATATATTAATAGGATTGAATCATTTCAAAAAAATTTTAACATTTGTATCATCTTCATTAAAACGATCCTTGTGAAGACAGTCTTAAATTACATAACTGTATTTTGGGTTTCTAACGTCATACACCTACATTCTATGATGAAAGAAATTAATCAAGTTGATGAAGCCAAAATGTACATTAACAAGTAAAAACGTTTCAGTCGGTATAAACCGATTGAATTATACCCTGCACCCTTCGTTATTGTGTAGCAATTACTCGAACCTGTGAAATCATTCTATAGAAACTTCACGGATATGTCTGACCTATAATTGGACATCCGACTGCCAAGTTTCATGAATCTGACTTTATTATTTTTCCAAATATTTAAAGTTAGCTTTTTGAGTTGCATGGCAAGTACCTGAACCTGTCAAGCAATTCCACTAAAACTTCACAAATATATCTGATCTATACTTGGACACACAACTGCCAAATTTAATGAATCTGACTTTATTATTTTTCCAAATGTTTCAAATTAGCTTTTGGAGTTGTAAGGCAGGTACCCGAACCTGTCAAGCAATTTCCCTAAAACTTCAGAAATATATTTGACCCATAATTAGACACATGACTGCCAAGTTTCATTTATCTGACTTTATTATTTTGCCGAATATAAAAAATTTGCTGTTGGAGTTGTATGGCAGCCACCCGAACCGGTGCAGCTATCCCATTATATATTTTAGAGCATGTGTAGAATATAATTGGACACATGCATACAAAATTTTATATTCATACCTTTAATAGTTTTTGAAATATTTAAAATAAACTCTTAGAGTTGTATGGCAGCTACCCGAACCCGTTGTCCGCATTAGTCCAATAACAATGGGGTTCGTCCTTGGCACAAAAGAAAAAACTTGTGAAAGTTTGGTGTCGATTGCATTATTCGTTTTTGAGTTATCGTGCGATCGGACGGACGGACGGACATGTCTAAATCGACGCAGAATTTTACGCTGAGCAAGAATATATATACATGTCCATACCGCAGATGACTCCTTTAAGTAATTACAAACTCCATACCAAAGTTAATATACCCTTCACGAAGTGCAGGGTATAAAAAAACTCAAAATGATTTCATTGATTGGCTAGATTACCGTATATTGTATGAAAAATTGTATGTTAATGTAAATGGATATTTATCTAGATATATTTCCAGTAAGAGACGAAATTTTGAAAACTTAAGGCATTATTAAACCCGAAAAAAAAGTGTTCTAATTGATAAAGATAAAAATAGCAATTCTGACACTATTAAGCTTGTTGCCTTTTAAGCAATTTTAAATTTATTAAATGTGCCGAGGACTTGTATTAGCAATATTATCCGCCGCTGAATAGATTAAAAAATAAAAATTTATTAGATTAGATTTCAAAAACTAAAGTAATGAACCGAAAGTTTAAACTAGCACAGAAGAAAGATGAGTTTTGAACGAACTTAATAAAAAGCCATATAAATAATAAATTCAGCTCTCGCAAAGATGATCAATGTTTCATTTAAGAAAGAAGATTGCACAGAGATAGTACGTAAGAAAATAGGCACTTCTAACAATTTCATGTTCGAGTTTCTAAAAAAAACCATATCTTAGGGAACAAATTTAAACAGTGCAGATTTAAGCTTTCTTCCAAACTAATTTGTTTGCTTTTGTAATGGTTTTTTTCAAAATCAAATTCATTGTGCGAAGATGTAATATTTGTTGATGAATGTAAATTCAACATTTGTGCATCGCCTGATCGCTCAAAAATTGCTTTAAAAACTAAAACATGGTAGTAATAGCTTGATAATTTGGTGTTCCATGGCAGCTGCAATGGTGGAAAAATTAGTTTTGAAAGAAGGTACTAACTGTTTATCCAGACATACTCAAAAAAAATTTGAAAAGGACTGCTTGAACATTGGGTATTTTTTGGAAACATTTATACATTACCTGGATAGCAAAATATAAAATGCTAAATTATGAATTTGAATGCTGAATCCTCTTTCTTTTACCAATAGCCCAGCTGAAAAATGTTTTTTAGGAAAAACATGAAAAATGTTGAAATTATTAAAAAAATGTCGAACTCAAAACTAAGTTATAAATCATATAAATGAAAGGTCTATATATATTGTCCGTTTCAATTTGTGCAACGGATAAAAAAACATGGTTGTTAAGTTGAACATTGAAGACAGACACCATTTTAACCGTTCGGTTGTGAGTAATTTTTTTTTAATCATTCAAAATTTTCAATACTTTATTTTTCACAATAACTTTTAAGCTAGAGCAAAGGCATATACTAAATTCGAATTTTCAGCAGCAAAAATATTGTAACAACAAAATATTATGTAAGTGCTTTCTTTGGTATTTACAATTTTTTGCACTTAAAAAGTGCTTATTTCATGTATACAAAACTGTATTTCAGTAAATTTCAGTATGGAAAGCTAAAATTATATACATAGATCATACACGTACCTAGATCTTTACAAAAAATTTATTTCCGTAGAAGAAAATTTTTACTTATTTCTCCTCCTCTAAAAGTTATACCCCCCAAAACCCTAAAAATGCCATTTTTCAACTATTTATTCACTGCAATAACCATTTTTCAAATTGTGCAAATGCAAAAAAGTAATGGCTTTGTTCTTCTACCGCGGCATACTATGCTTACACTTTAAAAAAAAAATGACCGTTAAAATTTAACGTCATCTAAAATCCATTTTTTTTCGAAATTTTTGATATCAATTTTCTTTTAGATATCAGGTTGTACAGGAGTCTGAAATTTTAACAGCTTTTAGGCTTTAGGATGGTAAATGATTAACTGGTAAATTCCATGCCATTAAAAAATATAATTATTTCACACTCATTTAACCCTTAAAATCGAGCATTATGTTAACACACTTTTTTTTGCTTTATTTCAAAGACTGCATAAATTGTTCATTCTAAATGTATGCGATTTTTGAAATATATTCGAATATGAATGAAAGTAATTTTATCTTATTAATAATACTTATGATTTCATCAGTATTCGTTAAGCCGTTCATTTTAACGAAACAAACACCAGACAAGTTAGAAACTCGATATTCTCTTCAACATCAGACGACTAAGTAAATAACTAAGTAGTGTAAGTGCGTATATAAGATATATAACACACCCAATAGCGCCAGTCTAAAATATAACAAAATAATATACAACAGAATAGTTACGCATATTTATTCAAGTAGATAATTTTCTACTTTAATATGGAAGATAAATGTCAAGTCGTTAACGTTTACTCCTTCATAATAACTGAATTTCGAAATGAATTCATTCTTTCCCTGTAACGAAGAAAACACCATCTGCAATTATAAAAAATGCAACTGAATGAACTATTTTTTAAATCTACTGTTTTTATTCACTGTTTTTGAAATTTTCATATAATAATTTTACATTAATTAACAATTCAACGAGATTTATAGTATGGTTTCAAAAAACTTTAAAAATATTCGATTTTTAATATAAAATTAAAAAATTATGCTCTTCCTCTTTAAAATTATCAGAATTATTTTACACTTACAGTTATAACTTAATTTGCTAAACTTTAATTGCTTAATTTGCTTACAGCCTAATTATGCATCCTCTTTGTCATTTTCCCAACAAGATTTACATTTTTTCTCAAAATATCAGCATAACTTGTCACCTTCAAAAACAAAGCGAATGAATTGTGACCAAAATGTTGAATTTTAGAAGTATATATTTTGAGAAAAACTAGACATAGTAAAAAACAATTCTTCTCACTTGAAAATTACAATTCTAGAACACTTACATATACACTCATCCCTCGTTTAACGACAGCTCTTCATATGGAATTTCGATTTTACCGAATTCAAAAATTAAACCAAAGTCTCTTTTTATGGTAAAAAAAATTCGATTTACGGAAAATTTTTTAAATGCAAAAAAAGTAAAAAAAAATTACAATTTTTATAAAAAAAACTTAATTCTACGAATTTTTTTATTTTAATATATACATTATATGTTAAATAATATGTAGATAAATAAAAACCATTGTGATTATGTATGTATATGTACTCTAATGTTTTACATGAAACAGAGATCAGAGCAAAATAATGCAAAGAATTTACTTCCCTACTATATTTTTTGCAAATTAAAAGAAATATATGTGCCTGTATAAGTTTAGATAAAAAATTATGTGGTTGCAACGTAATGTAAGTAAAAAGATTCGGTTTATGGAATTTAGATTTACGCACAATATTTTCGGAACATATTAGTTCCGTAAAACAAGGGATGAGTGTATAATACTCACTCACCTTTTTTATCACCCGGTTAGGTACATAATTAGGAGCCTAGTTTTTTTCTTATGTAAGATATTTATGTACAAACAAATTTAATAAAAACACAAAAACTAAAAATATTATACACGTTTGGGTCTTAACAAATATGTATATAAAAAATTGCAGTATTTAAAATATACATTTATTCAATGTTTATTGAAAAAATCAATTCGAGAAATTTTAAATTTAGTTATTCGAACTTAACTTTTTTCGATTTTCATATTATACGAACATAAACAATCAAAAATTATTTTGAAAAGTGTTTTACAACTAATCTTGAAAAACTTCTACATATAAATTTAATTAACTTGTATTGAACAGAAAATCGTTAAAATATACAACTGTTGCTATTTGCTTCTCGGCAGATTTACATATTTTCAATATTTTGTGCATATATAATTTTCTGAAGTTAATTCTGTGGTTACAAACAATTATTTTTTAACTCAAGGTCCCTATTAACTTTCCAACTCTTTCCAAATCAAATTACTTGTGTATATTTAATATAAAAAATAGCACATTATAGTAACAACCTCCGAAATCGATCTTAACTTGTAAAGCATCCATAATATTATGCACATGGAATATAAGAACATACATATACATATATTACAAAAACAAAATATCTATGAATTATTATAATTCCATGTTGCATAAGGATAATTTGTTGAATTTGCTGATTCTATAATATGATTATTCACTGATTGATAATAATCAACTTTATCATTATTATAACTATTACCATTAATATTATCTTTATTGTGAGAATTTTCATTGGCATCATCTTCATCATTGTCATCGTCATCATCATTATCATTATTGTTACCATCTGAAAGATTTGTGCCAGTTGAATGATTTAAAATTTGTATGGCGCCTTGAACGTTCGCTAAATTTGTTTTATTAAAATTTTCATTCATGCATTTATTGTCAACACGTTGTAATTCTAACAAGTTATTCTCATGAATTTTATTAAATAACAATGAACTTGGTGGTATAATTGTTCCTGTCATTGAGGTTTTTATTTTATTTAAAGTTTTTGTTGTTGTTGTCGTTATAGCTGAAGCTGATCCAGTGCATATATGGCATGTTGGAATTTTCATAGAGCTATGGATTTGATTTTGTTGATGATGCATTGCAGCTGTTAATGACGATGAAGATGCATCTTCTAAATATTGGTCGATTTCTTTGGGATCAACATAATCTGTATCGATTGGCGCCAAAAAATTTTGCATCAAATGATTTGAAGCTGTTGATTGCATTGATTGTTGTAAATTACTTGAAAGATGCTGCTGCTGCTGATGATGATTTGATTGGCTTGAATAATTTATATAAGTGCTTGATGTGACTGGAATCATTGACGGTGTTATGGCACATTGAGCGTATGATGTTAATACATTATTATTTGTTGAAGATGAAGAATTACAATCATGAATATTTTCATGTTGACCATATGTGGAAACTTGAGGATGGTAATGTTGTATAAAGGATGGTTTTACATAAATATCTGAATACATACTATTATTTGATTTTTGAAATGGATTATTATAAGTTAAATAAGATTCATAATTGAGAGGAAAAACTGATTGACTATCTAATGATGACCCTGCTGATGAGGATGATATAGATGGAGTTTGAATTGTTGCAGCTATTCTTTCAAATTCACTATAGGTACTGTTATGTGGTTCCAATTGGTTCGACAAAACGTAAGGTTGATTTGAATTTGGCGTACTACGTAATTCAGGAGATATCCGTTTCGTTAATAAGGTTGATGATGCTACAGTTGATAAAGGAATATTACTAGTGCCAATATTCGTAAGTGTTGATATTGCGTATGGAGTTGCAGGAGGAGTTAATGGATGTACTTCATTGATTGAGAGTAATGAGCTTGATGTAGAACATGGAGAATCAATTTGTCTAATATAATCTAATTTTCTTATTATATCTGGAGTTTTTATATCAATTCTTTTCCATAAAGAATCTTCATAACCAGTAGCACATCCCAAAACTTTATTACTTGTTCCTTCATCAGAGAGAACAGGATTTTCATTATTGGAGGAATTCGTAAAATTTGAAATAACAGTATTTGTAGTGTATGGATTTTGTTTATTTTCATCTTCATTTTTATCACTTGGCAACTTTGTTTTAAGCGTTTTTTGTTCATTTATATTAGTTATTATATTAAGGGTGTTACAAGGTTTATTTAAATTTTCCTTAGAGATGCCGTTAAAAGAAGAATTTGGACTAAAATCAGATAATGCATTTGCTTTCTTACTTTTATCACTACGATTATTAAGTGTATTATAAGGTTTCCTATTTGCAGATGAAATTTCTGGTACGGATACTATCATTCCTGATGATGTTGCTACAGCACTTAAAGATACAGGGATTTTAGCGATTTCATTTTTTGAATTTATTTTTTGCTGATGATTATGTTTCACAAAATTATTTGTAACAGCATCACTATTTATTGAAATGCTTGCTGAGCCATGATTCAAATTTATGCTGTTCATAAGTTTAGATTTTTTTCTTCTGGGTTGATATTTGTAATCAGGATGTTCTTGCTTGTGATTGGCGCGAAGTTTTTCTGCATGATCAATAAAGGGTTGTCTATCAGCTTTATCGAGTCCCCTTTATATAAAAAAAAAAAAAATTATATTAAACTATAACTAGAATAACTAATAAACTAGTTACTAGGATAATCAAGACAAGCGTGTGTTTTGCTATTTATTTATAGTCTTTAAATTCACTATAAGAGAATATACTCATTTCTTGTAGCATTTCAAATTGATAAACTGTCTTATTAAATTTTTAATAAAAATGTTTGTAACATAAAATCGTAATTATAAAATAAAAATGAAGAACATATTACGAAAAGCTGTTAGTCGGGGCTGGTGCAGTTTAAAAATGGTTTATTAAAAACGCAATAAATTTTATAAATTAGTTCGTAAACTCTGCTCGATAATAATAAAAGTAAAAAATTAAAAATTTTTAATTCTAAAGTAAAATTAAAAAAATTTACTTTAGAATTTCTATAACTATGAAACTTTTTTACAAGGAATATATGCAAAAGAAAAAGCAAATTACACAGAGTACACACAAATTTATACGTAGCTAACCAAAAAACAACAATAAGTTACGTATGTAGCTTATTAGAAGACTCATTTGGACGTGATTGTCACATTCTTATTTGTTTTTAAATTGAAATTGTTCAACAATAATAATAATACTTATTTAAAGATAAAGTTTGCCCTCAAAACAATTACAGAAAAGAATATATTTGCGAACATATTTACATACGCGCATTCAAATACGTTCACAAACGTATGTATGTATATTATACATGTGTTTTTAATAGGCAGGCATGTTTATAAAAATCAAAACGAATTCACAGCGTTTTTTAATTGTCTGAGATACTGAAGACCATATGTACGCTCAATTTAAAGTACATATTGTAGACTTCAAAGAATCACAATTGTACTGACTAATTTCATACTTGCCCATTTCGTATTTTTCTTCTTTTCTTTTCCCATTTTCATCTGAAACTCTTATCATTTTCGATTACTTTTTATGAACCGTAAAATGTATTGGAATTATATGAATCCTAAGACAAAAAAAAAAGATAATGACATCTTATGCTTATAGTAAATATTCTCGCTAAAGAGTTCAAAGGCAAAGCCATCGACAAACACATTTACATGCTGTATCGTATCAAAGTGAAATCAAAGTATAATTAAAAAATTAAAACATTTGTAAAATATTAAAAATGAAAAATACTATAATATAAATACATACTTCCATAGCTTTCCTAATGATTTACTTAATTCTGAATTTTGCAAATGTGGATGCTGTTTAGACATAACTTTTCTTGCTGCTTGTGCCCATACCATAAACGCATTCATCGGACGTTTAATGTGTTCTTTTTTTACTTCTGATGAACTTCTGAAATTAAAAAAAAAGTCATAATATAGAATTCAATATTTCTATTTTAAAATTCATGAAATATAATCTCATATAATAAAATTATAATCTTAATTTTGAAATTTCTGTAAAAATAGATAATGTGGTCTTCATTTGTTTTAATGCAAGAAAGAAAATCTCTAAAGATATGAGTAAAATCTAGGTTTTTCTAAATTTATTATTATGCAAACTGCATTCGTTACTAGTCCAACCTACAAACGTCTAATATTAAAAATAATTATAAACACATTAGTTGTTTGAAATCGTCACAGGAACTCTGAAATTTTTATTAATTTTTAATTTGCTATTTTTTTTAATATGAAGTTATTGCAAAATAGCAATTGCGGCTACAATAAAATTTTGATTAGGCACTGCTGATTTAGAACATTTGAAAGTAGAATAGTTGCTCTTATCATGAAAATTACACGTTTTACTACAAATGTACGCTTTTTTTAAATGTATCCAAAGCTTTAATTCTTATGTCAAATTTTATTTTAATTTTTTTGTTAAATAAAATGTTTCAAAAACTTTTCTCAAAATTTACCTGAAACAAAACTTCAGGTGAAAAATAATTGCAATTTCAATAACAAAGTAAAAAAACACGAAAAAGTAAATTTGGCAATACTTATTTAACTAAGCACTATTATTATTCGTAAGTCACTTTGATTGAAACTATATGCACATATCTTTTTGTTTCGTTAATCACAATTCAAATAATTTGCGTGTTAATTTTATTTGAAATCTACTCAATGTTTTACTTCCCTTATTTAACTTGTTCTACATTTTATACAATAGAGGTCTTAAGATTTACGTTTCATAACTTCATTATTCGTTATAACATTTTATCTGAAACCAAAATTTCGAAGTTTAAAATTGAGCATATGGCTGCAGAACAAATTAGAAATTTTAAAAGACTTCAACTAAGTACGAAATGTAAAATAACTACGTACATATATACGTAAAATACATATACAAATATAATAAAATTAAAAGTATAGTTTTCAGAAGATATTAAAAAATTATTCAGGATTCGCTTTTCAAAGGGTAAAAGGTACCCCCTTTTACTCAATGATATGATGAAAAATAGAGCTACTTAATAAATTTAAAAACTATTGGCTATTTTTCACAAACAAAAATGTCAAATAGTTTCCAAATCCAGTATTTTGTATTTTAAAAAGCTTTAAAAGTTCGATTTTTGAATTTATGATGCTACTGCATAAGAGAAATGAATATCAAATAAATTAAAATTCAATGACATAAAAACTATGGCAAACGCTTCAATGACCACTGAAAAAAAAAATATTCACTTTTTAAATGCGTAATTATTCAAACAAATTAAGGCCCGCACTTCTAGATTATAAAATTTAGTAACTGGAAAAATGTCAGCTTGACTTAAAACCTTAAAAAAACACAATAAGGCCACAGCAACAAAAAAAAAATATACATTATAAACTTCTTGCTGTCAAATTTTGCAGTTTGCGGCATAGCGCTATTGCGTTTGTGGTGTAATACTTTATACTTTCAAGAAAAATTTGTCGTTTAAATCTCGTAACAAAATTGAAGGCCTGGACATTGACAGCGGATGACAGTTCATTAAATAGAAAAATGGCATTTATCCTTGTTCTTAAGGAAGTTGGGATTATAAACATGAGTAATCTTCAGTAAAATTTTTCCAAATTTTTTATTTTTTCAAAAATAAAATTTTACGACATATTTCGACTTAAAACTGTCATTAAACTTCCGAATATACAAAAGCACCCTTATTTAATTGCAGTTTTAAATTTGACTTTTTTCCATTTCATAAAGTTAATTATACAAACATCTGACATGAAAACTGTTATACAAGCTAATAAAAACAAAAAAAAAAAGAAATTATATTTTTATTTTTTTTTGTTCATTTCTCAAGGAAAATTTTTTTGCATTTATTATTTGATTTTATCATCTAATTAATTTTTGATATTTACAGCTGCAATTCATTCTAATAGTTTAATGTATGCACATCACACAAAATTAATGTATAAAAAATATAAAATAAAGACAGTTATGTAAAAATTTCCTTTAATAAGTTCCAGTCGTCTCCCATTTTAAAAATATACTGTAAAAATATTTTATACTTATGTATGCATATGTATGTACATATATACAAATATTGTAATATGCGACATACATACATATAAAAAGACCAACAAATTATGATATTTATCATGAAAAATTTTTCATTTTAAGTTATGGAAACTGGCAATTTAATTAAATTATGGACATTTTAAGAAATTAATATTCTCAAAAAAACAATCAAAATAAGAAAAAAATTATGTTTTATAACAGCATACAACACAATCGCCACGGCTCATGCCGCATACAGTAGCGAATATATTACTGAAATATTCAATTATTTTTATTTTATATAAAATTAACTTTAGACACAAATGTCTTGAATTAAAAATAGTCACATAATTTCCCAAAATCATTGTCTACAAATGATATCAACTCACCGCCTGAATTTAAATAATAATGATTAAGAACTGAAGTCGTTATTATTTCACATGAAGCAGTTAAGATTTCAAGCATCTTTTGTTCTGCAATAACAAAGGATATAAATGATATAGTTTCCTTCATTAATCAAATTGATTCCACCTGTGTGCGTAATATTTTCGTGCTCAACATTTGCCTCGTAAAAAAAGTGGTAATAAGAGACCTATAGCAAGTTATTAGTCGAGATTTATATGATAACTCTTAATACCCAAGTCCACTGAGACTTAAGATTTTCCTGTGTGCTACAAATACAGGATTTACAAATGCACTTCCAATTTAAATAAAAGTAGATGATATGATTTCTGAAATAATGTAAAGTACGCGATTTCTGCAGTGCATACCAGTTTTCACTATCATTGCATTAAGTGATGTTAAATCTATCTATGTATATGTGTTATACAAGTACATACTTATATTTTATATATACTATTTATTATACACATCCATAATATTTTGTGAATTCTCAAAAATAATATCCTAATTTTCAACGTTATCAACTGTAAAAGTAAGGGCATGCATACTGATATTTTTGATGATTTTCATGTGATTTTTAATTTACTTTACATTAAAAGGCAATTATAAATTTCTATTCTTGCTAAAACAAATTCAGCCATACTTAATTAATCATATTACCCAAAACCTAAGGAAAATTTTCAAATTCAGCATCTCTCTACTATTTAAGTTTCGGAAATAATTGAAAATGTCTGTAAGAGCAATTGCTCACTTTTAAAGCTTCGCACTTATTTATAAATAACCGGATTTAGAACTAAATCTGGCAATAATAATTTAGTGATCATGTTAGTTTCATAAAAAACCTAAATACATGTCAAAACAACAAGCAAGTTTTGCGTTCGATTATAAATTAAACCCTAGATTTTAAATATAAAATAAATATGATTATGATATTTATTAAATGATAAAGTCGTTTCGTTTTCTTCTCATCTATACGGAAGAGAGAAACTGTTCTCAAACAAACAACTAAAAAAATGTGGGTTAATGGTGACTACTATATTAATAAGATAAATTTATTTAAATTCAATTTTACCCTTTTAAATTTTTTAAGCCAGTTTATGCTTTCTTTGCTAATGTTGCTTACATTGTTGTATTAAAGCAGAATTTTTGATTTCAGCTTCAGCTTCACTGCTAACCAACAGAGACCCTATACTACTTTTCTGATTTGCCATATTTGCACAAAAAAAAATAATAAAATCCAAAAAGAAAATCTTGATCTTTTATCATTTAAAATTTCGCCTCACTTTGATATAAAGCGGAAATTTAGTTGTGCGAATTTAATGTTTTTCCTGCTCTTTATTACTATTATTATTTTTGTAATCATAAAATTCTGTTTTCTTTTTGTCTAATATATTTTTTCTTGATCACATTCAATGATAATATGGTTAAGTATTTAGGCAAAACAAGAGAGCAAAAAAAGCATGGAAAATGTAATGCATAAAATATTTTGCAATTAAAACTTTTTAATTATAAGTGTTCATTCATTTTTAGCACTTTTCCAAAAAAATTTTTGAAAAAAGTGCTTATTAGTTTCACTCTGTCCGTCCGTCCGTCCGTCCGTCCGTCCGTCCGTCCGTCCGTCCGTGTGTCTGTTTACAAAACTTCTACACCCTTGAAGATAGAAAGCTGAAATTTTATATATACATAGATCTTTACTGGAAACTTATTTTCGTAGAACAAAATTTTTACCTATCTCCCCCCCTCTAGAAGTTATATCCCCCAAAAACCCTAAAAATGGCCTTTTTTAAATATTTGTTGCAATGAAACCATAAGTATTTTTGAAATTTTGCAAACGCAGAAAGGCAGCGGCTTGCTTCCCCTAGCGCGGTATACTATAGTTAAACTTTAGAAAAACAAAATGGCCGTTGAAATTTACCGTTATCTAAAGTCCTTTTTTTCCAAATTTTTGATGTCGTTTTTCTTCTAGATCCTATATTCTAGAACTTTGAAATTTTAGGGGCTTTTAGACATTAACAAATAGTTCATTTCGTTACAAGAAATTTTTTTTCCATCTCCACCCCCTCTCAAGTTATCACCTCTTGAAAATCGTAAAATTTGAATTTTTGACACCCTATATTTCCGAAACCGCAAGCTTTTCCAAATTTTTATAAACGCAAAAAGCTAACGGTAATTTTCGTGACACTAAAAAATATAATTATTTTTCTTAACTCACACAATTAACCCTTAAAATCGAGCATTATGTTAACCCCTTTTTATGTTAATTTTTGCTTTATTTCAAAGACTGCATATATGCGTCATCCTAAATATATGCAATCCTAGTAATAGTTTTGTATATGAATGAAAATAATTTTTATAGTGTGATAGGTATACATAGACTGTATTTAAAAGCAGAATTTTCACTTGTTGAAGGGAAAAGTGCTACAATACAAACCATTGGTTTGACCCAACTTTATTAAAATCTTCTTTAATTTTCATGATAAACAAATAAAAAAAAAATTATTTGGAATTTTATCGAAATAAAAATTTTAATGAGTTTTATCAAAAAAACACTCTCGAACATTAGAAGAAACGTCAAGTAGATTTTTAGAATTGAATAAGCAAAATAGGATTTGTTTGTTTTCCCAAGCATGTTCAATATAAACTAGATTTATAATAACGTTAATAAGTAATAAAATTATTTTAGTTTTATTGGACTCGTAATGTTATTCCATTTCAATTCAACAAACTACACAACCAGCTGAAATCGGATAAGGGGAAAACACCAAAGTGGCCAAATTCTTTAATTCAAACATTTTTAAGCATTATTGCTTTTTGTAAGAAGTTCAATAGTTTCATTGCAGTGAAAAAAGTTTCATGATATTCGAAAACGGATTCACTAAACTAAAAAAAGTATATGATAACGTTCAGTTTTTGGACGCTTTATGCAGATTATTTGAACATTATTTGAAAAGCTCATTTTTGAGTAAATTTCGGCCAGCAAACCACAAAAATTTCTCTTATGATGCTTGTTTTATTGAAATTTTTCCTCTAAAATTTGCCTTCATTCAACGTTGTTACAGTATTGATTAATTTGATAATTCTGTAGGAAAATAGAACTTATTCGCTAAGTTTAATCCTCTCTTCTTTGTAATACAATTTCTTTTTCATATCTGTGTAATTTAAGCACATCTCTTAAAATTCTTCAAAACTGTCCAATCTAGTAATTTGTGAAAATTTTTGATGTCAATTCCATCCGAAATTATTTTTTTTATTTTTCGCTCTCATTAAAATTTTTTTTAAATTTGTGTTTTTCTGTAAACAATGTAAACACAATTTTGATTTAATAAAAATTTTTTTTTCAAAATCAAACTTGGTTTTGAAAAGTCTCTAGATTTCAACAAAATGCTTAATGCTAAATTAAAAAAATTGTAAAATTTGGATTTGAGCTCAGACTTAATATTTTCGTAAATTTGTAGTATACATACTTTTATACTATAATATAGTATACATATATACATATTTTTTTGTTCAAATTCGTTATTAAAATTTTCTCAACATATGCACATATTTATATTTTTGTTGCGAAGTATATATATATACGCGTACAATAAAAACTATTATATTAAAATTAAACAAAATTAGTTAATTAAGTGATTTAAGATGTGTGGATAATTAAACTTTTTATACCCCTACGAACGTATGTTCGAAGGGTATACTAAATTTGCCTTACCGTTTGTAACGCTAAGAAATAACGGTCTTAGATATAGACTCAAGTGTATGTTTTTGATCAGCGTCGAGTTCTGAGTTGATTTAGCTTTGTCTGTCCATCAGTCCGTCAGTCCGTCCGTCCCAGCGATAACTCAAAAGTTCACCAAATTTTCACAAATGATTTGTTGTAGTAAGTGTTCTGACACTATTTAAATTGGACATGATCGATGTATCTCAGAATCTCAGAAACTATAAAAGCTGTAGTATTAAAATTTCTCACAAACAAATATGTTAGTAAGGCCAATGTGTCACATGAAAGTCGTTGAAATTTCTTGGCTCCTTCTGGTACCTGCCATACAACTTCAAATTCGTACGGATATCACAGAGTTGACAAGGTCAACTCTATTTATTCTCGTTTAAGATTTAGAAAGGCTTGCAGTTTCGAAAATATATAGCGTCAAAAAGTGAAATTTTATTAATTTTGAAAGGCGACAGACAACTTTGAAGGGGCGGTGTTGGCAAAAAATTTACCATCTAGCTCTAGAAAAAAAGTGATATCAAAAATTTAAAAAAAAGAAAATCATTTTTTAATTTAAAATTTTGAATAACGGTTAAATTCTTTGATCATTTTGTTGCTGTAATATTCGGCTATTTAGTTAGAAGATTTAGTTACTTCTTCTTTTAGTTACAAACTTTAATTACTGCTCTTCTGCACTTATTAAATTTATAAAATGTTCGAAATTTAATATACAATAAAGTTGTTTTAAGTCTTTATAAGACTTCCATCTTATAAGGTTAAAAAGTTTTGTAAACAAACATACAGAGGACGGACAGATTAAAACTGATAAAGACAATTTTTCAAATTTTTTTTTGGAAAAAAAAAAGAAATACGTACTATAAAAGATAATTTTAATTGAAATGTTGCACTGAAAATATATTGGAATACCTAAGTCCCCTTGAATTCAAAAATTGTTTTCGCAATTTTAATTCTAACAGACCGCTCTCTAGTTAATTAGTTGCTTCAAACAATGAAGTTGGAATAAGAAAATTACAAAAAACGCATATAATTATTCGTTTTTGCATGATCGCTTAGGTACCTTACACCAGAAAAATAGGATTATAAAATACAGTTCAATTCAAGCGCTGTTTTGTATTACTAAAACTTTTGGAATTTTAAAAATATTTTCTTATCGTAGTAGTAAATTTACGTAGGTACTCTTTTATTCATCAATAATCTATTATGAATTAATAATGCACGACAAAGTCAAAAAACTTCCACACCTGGTTTATTAGATACTCATTTGCATACTATATATAAATTTATATGTGACCATGCATACATCATTCATTATTGTTATACACATTTTTCAAATATGAAACCAAACAACTACACCAATTTTTGGTTAACAAAATATTTTTTTTAAATGATAAATTATTTCCTATCTTTTTTATTTGCTGCCGTCTTTCCTTAAACACCTAAACAAACCAAAAGACAAAACCATAAAAAATATACATATACCGTATATTGTTTAAACTCAATGTATCAAAATCATAAATAAATATGATACATAAGTATGTACATTGTACGCAGTAAGTAATATGAATGTTATTGACATATCGGAAGGGATTCCCTTTCGATATTACATGTACAGTAAACATAAAACTTATAGAGCTTGTTAATCACAATTTCACACAGAAACTTAAACAAAGATTTAGTTTTTATGTTTTTAAATATTTATTATCATTTCGATGGGAACCTTATATATTAGAACCAACAATAAAATTAGGTCAAATTATATACAAATACAACATATAATATATGACGCGGTTACCTATTTACTGTTTAACTCAAGTAAATATAGGCGGTTGTTTGCGACTTTATTATAATTTTGAAAAGCATTCTATTAACAAATAAAAATAAAAAAAAAAACACACAACGTTCAATTATGAAAATTAATTTTGGTAAATGTTTGACTGACCAACAATTTGTTATAATTTCTAATAAAAATGACACATTAAAATATTTTTTTCAAATGTTTGCGGTTTTCATTTTCCTTGTTTAAAAATTTATTTTATGTTTATTAAGCCTCTGTCAAATCTCTTAACCTGTTCAATAACACAAAACTAAATTTTAAAACAACTCTACCTTCATTTCATGCAAAAATCTAAAATAATCTTTCATGAAAAAGCAAATTTCTTTAACAATTTAAGTTTTCTACTTACGTTTTTAGATTTGAAATTGGAAGTTGTATTAAATCCATAGTTTGTGAGGCAGCACTTTTGCCTCGAACAAGTTAAAATACCTTTTTAAAAATAATCTACTAGCTATTCAAGTTAATTCTATTAATATACCATACAGACAGATAGATCGACAAACCGACAGACAGACAGACTGAAAAACCGATAGACATTTCTCTAAAAATAGTTTATTTTCGTTTCACTAGCCTGAAAACTAGACATGCGAAATTTGATGCCATTACATAAGCCCCCTTACTATATGAAATGGATAAGATCTATTCAAATTATTATAATTACTACAGGATTTTGCATATGTTTAGGAAGAATATTAAAAGAATACTTAAAAAAAAGCATTACAGCGATTCCTATTACAGGCAATTCCTATTTGTAGGTTTAACATTCAATTCTTTGGTGAATTATGCTTTACATAAACTTTATCTTTTTGTTATAAGGTTGAGTAAAAACAATTATTATTAAAGTTGCTATAAACAATATAATTATGACGTATTTTAAGTTACAAACTTCAACTCACATACCAAAAGATTGCATACATTTCGGATGAGATAAAGAAAAAAATTTGAAGAAGCCTTAATAATATAATGGTGAAATCAAGCGTTTAACTGCTTTAGCCAAGATAAATATTTATATTTTTTGTGGCATGACACTTCCCATTAGCTTTCTGCAATTATGGAAATTTGAAAAAGCTTGTAGTTTCGAAAACATAAGTGGTTAAAAATTTGAATTTTATGAATTCCGAGCGGTGAGTACTTGAGAATGGCCGGAGGTGGAAAAATAGATTTTCTTACGAAATAATCGGTTATTAATGTCTAAAAGCAGTTAAAGTTAGGTTTCTATAATATGTTTCCCGTTTATTCGGTTAACGGTTCGTTTTAGCGGAAATTTTGATTTTTTTACACACGAATGCATGAAAATATTGAAACTGCTAAGTAATTTTTTTCCAAAAAGTACTAACATTTTGCAAATTTTAGTGAAAGACAACTAGGAAAGGTGGAAACAAAGGTAATAAACAAAATTTTTCATAACAAATTTTTCTTAATAAAATTAAAAATTTTTTTGAAAATATAACAAAACTAATCTGTTCAAGTGAATCAAGCTTCCAGATTTCAAATCATTTTCAGAAAATTTTTAAATTGTTGATTAGTGTCCTTTTATTAGAATTTTAATCAATATTTTTGCTTAACAATTTAATTCTCTGCCTATTTTGTTATCATATTTTGAAATTGCAAAAATTTTCCGAAATCTTGACTTACGAGCAATCGAATATTTAAAATCCATTCTTCTACTTTAATTTCAAAATAGTTGAGTTGAAAACCCTTGAGTGTTTTCAAATTTCAACTAGTTTTATTGTACCATAGACTCCAGAATCATTTAAAAAGAAAATCCCAATATTCTAGTGTATCGATTTTTTTTTTATCAAACATTCTTAGTGGGACTATTAAAATTAATAAAACAGTTTTTTAACAATAAATAAAATGTGCTGAAACTGTATTAAAAAGTGTGGGAATTTTCAAATAACAATTACAAACTAGCATCCCGAAAATTTACTCTATATGCGTATTGCATAGTAAATAAATGTGTTAAAAAACATGTAAATTATATTTTGCATTTTCAAGATTACGTAACCATAACCAGATATCATAGTTTAAATTTTCTGAGACATGTCACATTGGAATCAAAAGAGTTCACATTTTTATTTATTTTCCTATTTTTTTTATTTTATTAAGTAGCTGCCAAGTTAGTCATTGGTGTTATATTTTGTAAATAAAATGTAGTTAACAAAAGGTGTTAATTAGTTACCTTATTTTTTGTGCAGTACAGTAATGTGTTTATTGAGGTTTTCATTTTCGGAAGAAAAAATATTAGTTTAAATATTGTTTTAAAAGGGTATATAAAAAATTTAAAACGTGAAAAATATTGAATTTAACTATATATGTACATATTTAATTGCACATACACGTACACACAATTTTTATTTTATAATTATGTTAATTATTATTTTTTAAGTACTCTCTATAGAATTACGCATTTTTTCTACTAGCCGAAAATGAAGCAAAAGTTTTAAATGCATTTTAATTTCTTAAATATTGAAAAATATATTACTTATGGATTTTAACAATAAATTATGAGAAAACTAGCAGCCTTATATGATTCGTCAAATTTAATATTGAAGCTTAAGTTTTCAATTTTGCACAATTTAACAAAACTTATGCCCCTCAACAAAAAATATACGCGTAAATTAAGAAAATCACAAATGTCAATTAAATTCACCGAAAAATGTAATGGTAGCAAAATTGCAGATTTCGAGCGAAAATGCATGTCCCCACGTTAAAGGAACGAAACGTAAGTAAGTTATTTTCAGAAATATATCTGCCTTTTTCTGGGAACTCTCGTATCTCGATTTCGTGGACAAAAATTTATTTCGTGGACTTTATTTTGAATAAACTTTTCAACAACTGGAATTTTGTTACGGTCGACTTAAAGTTGTGATTATTTTACAGTTAAAAGGTTTTCTTCGAATTTCATAAGCAGAACCTGCTGTCTGATAATGTGATGATCCAAACATTTTATAAAAATCAGATAGCTATGAGATAACTATAACTTGACTTTTAATTTTACCTATTTATTTATTTGAACGCTGGTTTTTACCGACCGTATTGTGTAAGTTATACCGTATGAGGTAAGATAATAATGAGCAACAAATTTTGCATATCGAGTTTTCGGTGGACTTCTCCATAGTAGGGAAGTGCTAAAAATAAACTATTTTTAGCAACCTGTTGGTCTGTCGGTCTGTGGGTGCAAGCGTGTATCTCAAGTTCGACTCAACCGATTTTGATGAAATTTTATATATAAGTTTATTTCGACCATGACACGGATTGATCAACTTTTGGGATATATCAGGCCTCGGGAACTGTACTTTTCAGCGGGCCTGTTTTACATTTTTGACCATTCTGAAGAAAATACTCAACCGATTTGCTTGAAATTTCATATACAACCTCAGCTCAACCGTCTGCGAAACTTCCTAAATTTTGGAAGAAAACAAGCATCAGCAACTGAACGTTTACTGCGGGCCAAATATACATTTTTGCGTATATAAATAGAAATAATTAACCGATTTCATTGAAATTTAATATCTAAATTCTTTGTATTAAAACACCGATCGTATAAATTTTTTTTTAAAGATCAGGGCTCGAAAACTGTCTTCACCATATCTATGGAACGAGTTGATGGAATTTCTTGAAATTTGATATTTGAGTTCTGGTTATTACCGGAACTAACAGGCGAGAATTTTTAGGAATTCGGGTAGCAGAAAACAAAACTGTACTAAGAACCAAATTTAAATTTTTGTAGGTATGTTAACTATAAGCTTACTAATGTCCTAATAATTGGAATGAAGTATTTAGCAGACATTTTTATAATATTCTGTAACACTTTCACTTAACTAGACAATACACATTGCGGTCGGTTATGTGCTGATCACATCAGATTTTTTTTATTTTTGTCCATATATTATTGCATTGTAATTGCACACTGGCTGGTAGCATAATGAAATTTTCGGAAATATCAGCGCTTTGAAACCAATTTCACATTTGTGCTTTATATAAGAAAAAAATTAAAGGAATTTTCTGGCTGTTATAAGCTACAATAACTGGTTTCTTCTTTTTTAGTTCAACCAATTCTTATATGCCAATTTTAAATATTTCAGCTATATACTGACTAATTTTTTTAGTCTAAAAGACATTTTCACAACTTTTTGCAATTCTTTCTTTAAAATATTAAACTCAAATTAATTAGAGTTTTTAAACGCTATATTAAGAAAAGATTGCGTTCGGTTATGTGATTACCATATCAGATTCTTTCATTTTCACAAAATTTCCACAAAGTTTTGAAACATCCTGCGAAAATCTTTCCTTAATACATCTGTAAATCAAATTATTTCTCAATAGTGTACAAAAATGTTTTATTCGCAGGCTCATTAATTAGATTTTATCAATATAAATTAAAAATTATAAAAATGCACATTATTTTTTCTTTTGTGTTTTAAATCCAGAAGCTCATAACTTTTAAATAAATTTATAGTTAACATCCACTTGAAAAAATTTTAATCTACACTAAAGTTTTGAATTTATACTCTTCTTCGTTTGTGGTTTTATTATTGTACGGTTATACAAATTTTAAACGTTTTTTCATACATGTGGTATATACAGAGTGATTTCATAAAAAGTACCACGTAATATTAATTAGATATTTAAAAATCCCAGAAAATTTTTTTTTAGAAGTAAGTACTCGTAGGTTCCAAGACGGTTTTCGAGATACAATGGTTTCGTGAAATTTCTTCTGAAACACTTTTGTAGTCATAGACTCTCTTCCAAAGGAAATAGAACTCGACATTAATATTAAACGTCACTTTTTCTCAAAAACTTAATTCAAAAAAACCTTTAAGGTTCAACTTGTTATAATGCACAACTAGTGAAAATGTTAATTTTTTTGTTGGAATAATTTGTTTTATTATTTTTTAATACTTACAATTTAAATTAATACCTACAGTTTTTAATAAAATTTTTAAAATTTAGGAATGCAAATTTTTATATTCTAATTTTTGGCAATCAAAGATATTCTCAAAAGTCTCCTATAGCTATATAGATAAATCTATAACAAAGTAAAAACATACAAAAAATTTTAATATTTCAAAATGTGTAATGCTTGGCATTCAAAAAGGCTCTTTGTCCATTATCTTACCTATAGAATATAATATTGTACATCTTATAAAATCACCCTGTATATACATACATGTGTACATATTCACTTTTCACATACATACATAAAAATACTCAAAGGATTAAATTTTTATTATAAGAGGATAAAAGATCAATTTTAAATCAGAATAAAGACAGAAATATCGTCGCATCAATTCAATTTGAAAAGCATACTTTATGTTAAATTCAAAATTTGACATGTTTTTTTTTTTGAACATATCATGTACAAGTAATACAAAATTATACATGTTAACAATGAAAGGCACTCGAATTTTTAAGTTAAATAGTTTTACTAGTACTTCTGCTGGTATAATATGAGCCTTATATAAATTTTGAATTAGAATACAAAATTTCTTTATTTTTTGAAATTATCACCCATATTATCACCCTTACCTCACTTGAAGTGAAGGCGAATAGAATTTCAAGTTTCGGAATGGATTTTATAAAAAAACATAATTTTTGAATAGTATAACCTATTTCGTCAACTGATGCGGCTAACAGTATGGGTGTATATCTTTAAATTATGTATGACAATATTTGCACTTCCAATTAAAATCAGGATAGATACTCGTAATTATGGAAAATTAATTTTTTTTTGTAGAAGATTTTTTCAGAGTTCTGTTTTATTAAGCTGCAGCCTTCTAACTTTCAAAATGTGAAAAATGTATGGATTCAGCTTAAATATTTTAAATATATTTAATTATAAATAACTTTAAAAATAGAAAATACCTTCATCTGAAATGTAAAACGAAATTGATAATTCCAATCCAATAGTTTAATAAATCAATGGTTTGTAATATAGCACTTTTCTCTTCAATTTACTACACTATTAGAATTACTTTCATTCATATACGAATATATTTCAAGAATTGCATACATTTGGGATCAACAAATTATGCAGTCTTTGAGATAAAACAAAAAAAAAATTAAAAAAGCGTTAACATAATGCTCGATTTTAAGACTAATCACGTGAGTTAAGAAAATAATTATATTTTCTGATGGTATTACATTAATTATTACCATTAGCTTTCCGCATTTATAAAAAATTAGAAACGCTCGCAATTTTGGAAATATAAAGTGCCAAAATTCAAATTTTACAAATTTTGAGAGACGATAACTTGAGAGTGTAGAAGTATTTTCTTAGTGATAAGAAAATACTTAAATATACATTAGTATTTTACCATCTATAATTACTTCCATTCCATATAGTAGTACGAAAATACTCCGCTTAAAAGCATTTTGTTTTTTTTTAATTAAAATATGGTACGTCGCGGTGGAAGAAGCAAGCTACGGCTTTTCTGCGTTTGCAAAATTTTTGAAGAATGCTTATAGGTTTCACTTTACATACATATTTAAGAAATATGGAAATTATATTTAAAATTCAAAATCCAAAATTATTTAACTTAATCAAATGATTTTAAACTAGAACTATATTTGAAACAAATACATATTCCAGGAATTCTATTGGATAGTTTTAAGTTTTAAAAATATTTTACTTAACTGTTTATTCAATTACTGTCTATCAATTACTTTATAAAAATAAAAATTTATGTATAATGTTAATTTTACAGAACACGAGTTATCAGAAAATTTCTTTGGAATCAATTATGATAATTTGGTCATTTTGTAAACTTCGTTCAAAATTCTCAGTTACATTGTAATCTTATATTTAATCTTATAATTAATTGTACGTTCGCCCGATATATAGATCCATTTGTCTAATATAAAATATCTTACATAAAAGTGGCAATTTTTTAAATTGCATTATACAAAATTTTAAATATATTTTTTATTTTCATTTATTTACTTTTTGTACTGCTTATAAAAGATTTTTCTTTGGTAATGGCAAAAACACCAAAATTTACATAAAACTTCATACTCCAAATTTTGGCAATCTAAAAATTACGGACAGACAGAGTGAAATAGGCATATATTTTTCAATTTTTATTGGAAATGTCTTAAAAAAGAAGATATAATTCCAACTGCAGGTTATGGAAAAAAAACTTTTAATTAATTTGGAATTTAATTTTAAACTAAGACTATGAATGTACGTCGCTCAAGAAGTTAATAAGGCACAGTGTACTTACGTATATCCAAAATCGTTTATATTTTAAGGACATTTTTATTCACTTATTTTTTTTATTGCTTTGTATGGCTGTTTTAATAATTCCAACAAGTTAATTAACATACTTCGTTGAGTATATTTTTTATTATGTTTGTATGCATATTTATTTGCACAAAAATTTTTTCAGAGAGCGGTGGATTTTTGCATTAAAAAGATATCCTTTTACTAATATTGGTTTTCTTTTTTCAGCGGTGAATAAACAATCAACATGAAACCGAAGTTCTATGAAAAAAATATTCATGTATATGTACATTGTGTGTATGCACACAAAAAACCAAAATATTATTTTTTATCCTATCACAACAATTATTACCATCTCCATTATCAACATTATCACAGAAAAATATATGTATGTATACTATAAACTATGATTATTCTTATGATTTTAAATTTTTCCCTTAAAAGAAAATTCATAACTTATTTTTGTGTTTCCTTTTTGTGTTTTTGTGACTATGATGTTAACGTTACTTAACGTAAATAGTTCAAAAGCAAGTCTAATCGCAAATACATTTATTACAATTCAAACAGCAAAGCATATTAAACCGAGGTAAACAAAATAAATATGTATACGGAATGATAAGATTTAAGAAAAAAAGGAAATAGAGTAAATGGCTCCCACGAAATTTTACGCGATTCCCGCATAAAAAGATTATACGTATATAATATATGCGGTTTACTCCGAGTAAACAAAAACTTAGTTTCTTTTTTGTCTGAGTTCATATTGTCTTGAAATGATAGCCACTTAGAATGACGGTAGACTTTTAGAAAAACAAAAAGGAATAAATGTCTAATTCAACTACAATCATATCTAAAAAATTTCCTGCTGAAATAGCTTGAACATGATTTATTTCTTATACTTAGATACTGTGCATTCTATTTGTTTTCACATATTTGCGTACAGAGTATATCGGTCATATACATTTAATAATTACTCACGTTTATATCATCAGTTCCTATAATTCGCAATTTTAAAAATTTTAATAAAAATTTCATGAGAATCCTTTTTTTTATAAAAAAAAAAGTTTTCAACATGTTTCGACTCGAAATTTATACAACCACAACCAAATTAAAATTATTCGGCCCATTCGTTTTTTTTAAATTTATAATTGTAGAAATTTTTATTTAAAAGTCTTAGAAAATTTGATTTAAATCTTACATAGTCAAAACAATCTTACATAGTATGTTATTAAATTGTTTTTGCAAAATTCGCAACTTCGCAAGTTGATTTTTCGATTGACTTAATATTAAATAGAGACCGTGCGAAAGCTACTGTTAGGAATTTTTAAAAAATTTGTTTTTTAGTTATCGCTATTAAATGCAGTATTGCACTTGTTTACTATAGAGTTCTCTCTCCTTATTTCGGTTTACATTTTTAGTGTGAGAAGAACAGTTATATGCTTCTAAAATAAAATAAAATTATTTTCGAATATGGATTATCTTTAAAGCAAAGTTAACCCTTCCGCAGTTTCCTGAACAACAAAAATTAATTCTAAAAGCAGTTTCTTATAAACCAGAAATACTAGTTTTCTTTCGAAAAAAATTTTATTTACTTGCTTAATTCAAATAAATAGCTTTTGATAAAGCGTTATACTTGACCGGATGACTAACATCTGTTAATTAAGTTTTAACAACGCAAGCAAAATGCTTAGCATTTTTTGTTGGACATTTCTTACTGTGAAAACAAAAAAAAATCAGTAACATAAATATTTGAGCCCTTTCGACGAAACACTCACTAAATCATTGGGTAGTATTTTAAAATTACTTAGAAGATACTTTGTGTTTTTTTTTAGAATTAAATAGTAACTTGTCATACTTGTTAACACCTTAATGTTAAGTGCGCCTTATAAAATTAAAGATTTAGAATCCATATATTTTTATCCATGTTAATAAAATTATACCTTACTTTTAAAATATACCTTAAGCAATATTTTTATATATTGTTTGATAACGAACAATAAAGAATTTACGATCACTGTGAGATAATAAAGTGAGAATAAAATACATAGATAGGCCAGTAACTACAAGAGCTTCCGTAAGTTATTTGTGAAGAAATTAAATTGGGTATTATGATAGTATACAAAAGGCGAAATGCCAAAAACGCGACCCGAAGCACTTAATCAAGCGGCTCGTTACAGTTTTTAAAAATTGTGAAATTTAATTTAATTAATTATTGTTACAATTATTGATTTAGGCTAGTAAGAAAGAGTTTAAACCAGAGTAAAAATTCTGCGGAGGTTTGTCACATATCCAAAACCAAACTTATATACACAACTGTATGTCAAATGTAGTGTAAACCGAATTTTCACTTTAATTTGTTTCGAGATTTGGAAAGCGACTGTTCTGTAAATCAGAACAGTCTAAACTTATATATTTGAACTAGTTCTGTACTTACATATTTGAACTAGTTTAATTTTCTCATATTTGTAAAAAGTAGACCACTGAAGTAAATTCGAAATTGTTTGAATATTCTAATTAGAATAAATTATTAAGAATCGAATTTGAAAAATTTTTAGATTTTAATAGATGTCTAAAATGAATTTAATCTATTAACTGTTCCATTTTCTGTTGATATTGAAACTCTTGATGCAAATTAAAAATTGAAATCGAAATGCTGTGCGAATCTGTATTAAAAGAAAAATTTAGGGAAGTGAAAATGACTAAATTTTATAATTATTTACCTATAAACCAATTAAGCGTCTTTTAGCAATGATCGGAAGCACATATTTATGTGAACAATTGCTTTGGATATTAAAAAATTATAAAACGGTTGAAAGATCAAGATTAACAGATCAACATGTTCAATCAATATGAAAAATTACAACACTGCCAATTAAATTTAACCAAATTTTGAAGATAAATTCTGTCACTAAGAAAAACATTGCCAAATTTCTTTAAAAAAATGATTTTATTTTCACAAAAAAAGTGTGTATAGATTTGAAGTATCAAAATTCTATTAATAAAGCAATTAACTCGAAAAAAGATAATAACTATTATAGAAAAAAAATTTGAGGTAAAAAGTTGACCGAAATATTTTCAAATATGTTACCGCGTTCGTCTAATTCATGTAGAGCTAATTAAAAGCAATTATGGGATTAATAAATGAAGGATTTAAGTAAAATTTTCATAAAAGACCTCAAAAAATTTAAAAAATTTGATCATAAAAAATGGCCAATATCGAAAAAAATATGTACATTTGTTGACTATTTCTATTATTTTGCACATGATTTTTTTAATAAAAAATAAATTGTTCGAATTATATAATTGCACAAGAACTAAAACCAAAAAAAACTTTCCAGCACGAAAAATATAATATTTAAAGGAAACCCATTCCGAATACAATTGAAATCTTATAGTATTATCAGAAATTATTATACAGATTATGTTACAATTTTTTTGATTTTTCTAATTATTATTTTAAAATTTATTTTTTATTTACCTTGTTAACTACACAGCAACCAATCGCATACCTTTAACATTATAGAAGATTTTTTATCTTTTATTTTTCTACTACAAAAAGTATTTTTTTCTTCAAATTCCAGAGGTCTCGAACTCAATTCTTGGGTAGTTTAAGTTAGATATTTACTTTACCTCAACATATTTAAGAATGGAAAACACATCAAATGATTCATTTTCTCTGCCAACTCGATTTATTTTTTGTGTTATTGTCGCAATATCATCATGAATCCCTTATTATTTAAGTCTGCTTTGTGTTTACATTTAAAAAAAAAAACTCTTAAAAATAACTATTAAAAAAATATAAAATTAAAATAATTGTTAATTTTACTTATATTGTTGTTTTTGAAATTTCAAAAACAAAATTTGCATTTAGTATGATATCAGCAAAAGAATTCATTTTTAAGCAAAAAACTTTTAATGAATACGACGTGGAAGGTATTTAAAATATAAAATATAATGGGAAGTTCAATAAAATTTTCAAATAGTTTAATCAATAATTTTTGATTTCAAATCTGACAAATAGAAAGCAGTCGACATAAACAAATGTTATAACAAAATGAAAACAATAATTTTTAAGTTTTTGTCTCAACATTGCATAATCTGATTTAAAAGATCACTTGTATCTTACAACATTTCGTTTACGTGTTATGTGTTAAGCTTGTCTTCAATTTTGCATGAGGTATATTTATAACATAGCTACTTTTTCAGGATGCTCACATGTAACTCATTGGATTAGTCTAATTACGTTATCAAATGTTATTCCCATTTTAGATAAAATTTTAAGAACGACAACGATGTCAAAAACATTATAATTATATTAAAAATTATTATATATGTATGTACATATATTTATAAAATAATTTCTTAAATTACAGAGAATTCAAGGCAAAAACAAAAATAATTCCTATAACTTTTACATAAATATTAGAAATCTTTATTCTGAAATGACGGTATTTTTTTTAGATCTTAAATATCATGATACATTATACTGAGATCCCTTCTATATATAATAATGCGCATACATGTTTTTCTTTTTGCAAAAAAAAATTTAATGGACATTTATACATATACACTTACTTTTTTTCTGGCTGCACCAAATTCCAATCATAGCCTTCAATAATAGTCATAACTTTCGTTATAATTTTTTCATCTTCTTTCTTTAAAATTGGTAAATCCTTTTTTGATTTATTATTTTTACAATCTTTTTTAGCTCCACAATTAGCGAGAATTAATGTTTCAACTGGTTTTGGCTCTTTTTTCGCTATGATATTTTCACTCATTTTTTACAATATTTTCCAATTATTTTTTGTTTAATAAATATGAAAATTAAGTTGGCCGACATAAAGTCATGTTTGAAATTTATTAAAAACTAAATTTTTAAATAAATTGTTAATTATTAAAACTTTAAATTAAGAAGGTTCAATACTTTCGTTATAGATTTTTTAAAATAAACATATGTATAAATCCCAAAAAAAATATTCTTTATGAATATTAACAAAAAAAAAATCAATTGAAGCACCCACCTTCTTTAAACTTTATTCAAATTTTTAAAAATTCAAAATTTCAAACAACAAATTAAAAATGTTACAATAATCTAAAGCGGCGGTATTGATATTCTAAATCTCAAGAGTTCTCCGTTTAAACTGTTTTATCAAAATGATTTTTTTAGGAAAGAAAAGGCAAAACTCTAAACTCATAAGTTCAGTCAGTTAATGCTTTCATCGTTTTGCTTTTAATTTCGTATAGTTTCTTCATATTCAAAGTGCTCAATCTTTTCGTTTTTTTCTTCTTATTCCACTTTTTTCTTGATTTCTTTTACAGTTGTTTTTTTTTTTTTTTTTATTGTAGTAAGGATTGTATTAGCCTGTGACTTTTTGGGGTGCAAAGAAATATCACTATGTAAACTACTTGTAGAAACAAAAAAAAAGAAAATAAAAAACACGAAAAAAAGCGATTGACTTGTAAGTCTCACGATCGCGACTTTTTTCTTTACTTTTATGTACATATGTATATACTTTCCATATAATGGTATCTTATTAATTACATATACGGTACATATATTTTGTTGCTTTTCATTTTGTAATTGTGTATGTGATACATACATACGTATAAATATATGTATAAATGCCATCATAAAATATTGTCTAATATTATTGAACTTAGAAATATTTACTAAGTTTACATATCTACGTCCACAGAAAAAAAATTTTAATTTCAGTATTTTTTAAATTGTGAATGAACAGAGTAACAATAAAAACATGTACACATAAAGATCTTCATATTTACATACATACATATATTTTAACTTACAAGCTTATGTAAGGAGAGTGCCAATTAAAGAATCTGTATTTTACAATGCATAAGTATATGAATAATATTTAATACACAGCAAATACCTCTCAAATAAAATTCAATATTTTCACTTATAGATTTATGTTTCCAAAACTAATATAGTTTTTGTTCTTCAATCTATTTTATGACAATATTATTGCCAAATTCTCCTTACACTGAGTTTCTCTTAGAGAAAACTAGAAGAACTTACATTTCGCAGAACTTTTTCGCAGAACTAAATTAGTTCTTACTTAAAACTGAGAATACTATTTTATTAGTTTGTCAACCGAGCTCTTGGCTTGTTTTTATAATAATAAAAAAAATTTTTATTCATCGCCTTCTTGCTAATAATCTTTCATTTTCGATTAGCCATAAGATAAGATATTTATGCGCAATATATATGTTCATATGTATAGGAAACATCTAATAATAAAAATCGATTTTGAGTTTTTTTTAACAAGCAAATTAACTCGATTTCAAAAAATTTATATTTTTGAACTGAACTCAAGTTCACAAATTTTATATGTATACATGAATATACTAAATATTTTTTTTGTCATACTAGACACAACAAATAAAAAACGAAAACGTCTCTGCTATTGGGTAGTGAATTATTTCTATGCTAATTAACACATCAACTTCCACATAATGAAATGTTGCGACCTTAGAGCAACATAGTTCTAAGTAACATTTTTAAAAAAAATTTGATTTTAGTGATAATTTTATAATTTAAGCTCACTCTTTCAATTGGGGTTGCCCAAATTCTTCTATTTTTCTCCATTTTGCCAAAAACCGCAACTTCAAATCGCTATCTATATATTTTGTAGATAGCGGTTTGAATTCATTTTGAAAAATGATTCATTAAACAAGGTTATAAGAACCACATAAAACTTTGTAGCCAAAATAATATAAGAAAAAAATTTTGATAGAACTTTGTTGTTTGAATAATATAGATAAGATTTTATTTTTCTCTTTTACGGTGTCGCATAGAATTCTAGTGAGATACAAATTGGCGGGAAAATATATTTTTAACATAAATAAAGTGATTATTAACTACATTAATTGCTGAAATTCGTAAATTATGAACTTCACATAAATTATAAATTTCAGCAATTACGAGTATAATAGTTAAAAATATATACATAAGTATATAAAGCAGAAAAATGAAGTAAGCATGTATTTAATTTTAAGTATTATTATTGACTAAGCATAAAATATGAAGAATAAATTGTTGTTTTATGGCAAGATGGCCGATTGGATTCTGGAGATATTGAGTGCAAAAAAAATTTTTGAAAAATATTGTAACTTAAATCGAAATGGAAAACTGACTAGTTGATGCGGAACTATCCGCAAAACAAAAAAAATATGTAAATCTCGACGAAACTTCTTTTCGGGTATTTTTTTGGCATCTTCGAACTTTGCCACTTTATCAATTTCACAAAGCCCCGTATACATATATTGCATATAAAAAAAGATGATTTAACTGGTATGGCAGCTAGAAACGAAAGGATATCAAAATCTATAACAAAAATTCTCCCAAAAACAGTAGATGAAATTAAGAAACACATAAGTTCTTCTCCATCCGTTGAGTAGCATTGTTGTCGAGCAAAAACATAGACATACATATCTTGAAGCAAACGCCTCACTTACTGAAACAGAGGTCAAAGAAAGAAGGACATATCAATATAAAAACAGCAATGAGGTTTCAAAGAAATTTTGATAATCAGTCAGCAATTTTTTTGTTTGCTTTTGATCTTAAAAATGTAATTAGCTGCCCTATACATAAATCGTTTCAATAGATTTTACCATTCATTCCTAAATGTACTATATAATTTAATTTCAAAACAAAAAAAAAATATAATATTATGCTATTTGGAGCGAGTATACAAGTGGTAGAAGTACATTGAAAATGAATTTGTGTTTGTGTATTTATGAATGCAAACAAAAGCTCAGAGATATTTACAGCTTGCAAATTGTCTAAACTTGTGCACATATAAGAAACCTTTTTAAAAACATGTTATTTAAATGCTATAAAAGAGTATACTATTTATGATATGTGACATTTGAGCGTGTTTTTATTAACCTCGAAGTTTTTCACTGGGGCAAAACTACTATTAAGTCATCATTTTTATGTGCTATTTTGGTTCAATTTAACTTCAAAATTATTAGTCTTAGCCTAATAATTGTACAAAATTTTGTTATGAAAATGATATGGTAAACAAAATTTTATTCTAACGGAAAAATTATCATTAATATTCAGTCCGGCCTACGATTCATCTATCTACCTATCCGTTTATTAACACCGTTCAAAATGAGGAAATTTAATTTTTTGCACAAATAGATCTTGGAAAATTTTTCCATGTGCAGCATTCCTTCCAAGTTAAAGCTCTTTTTGTTGTTTTCAAAATGTAAGTTTTTGACACACTATTGTGTCTAAACAAAAAAAAAATTTGTTAGTTCTTCATACATACATACATATGTAGGTCAGTAACAACATATTATCTATCATAAAAAACTAAAAACAAATGTTAGGCCATTTAATTTAATTTCAAATTAAGCGATTATCCGTTACTTCAATAATGCTTTATAAAAAGTTTAAGTACGGTACTAATGCCGTTTAAGAGCTTCAATACCTTCACATTGTAAAAAAAATGCTAAAGCTTTTGATACATTTTGGAATACAGTTTTTACAATAATAATACTCGTATATACTTTGATGTTTGTTTGAAAATTTCAATTCAAAGTTCTGTGCAAATGTTAACTTTTAACAAACGGTACACATCATTAAAAACATTTTAGGAATAAAATATAATAGCCAGCACTTTTTTGCCGAAAATATATGCTAGTTTATTTAATTGGTTATTTCTGGCAACATTTATATGACATGCGTGAGATACCCGATTTACTTTTTTTTTACGATCCACTAAGTATAGAACGCATTTAGGAAAAGTACAATTTGACTAGATTTTTTGGAATATAATAGCGCATAATTGAAATCACGGTATCTTAAATCGACAGCGTCTCCTCTACCGGAAAGTATACTCTTGTACCTTAATTAAATCAACTTGCAACACAAGTCAAGTTTTAAAAATTTTTGAAAAATTATTCTAAAATTTCTCCCAAATGTATGCAAAATAATTGTTTGTTAATATGTCTAGTCTAATAAGTAATTGATTGTTAATAAGCTCCATAAAGTTTTATGTATATTTTAATTGTTAAGATCAACTGAACTTAATTATCACCTAAACAATTTCTTCTATATCTTTATATTATTGAAAAAATCAAGAAATGGTCCGCCTGACTAAACAAAAAAATTTTTCCTACATCACAATCACGGCATACGAGAAAAATAACCTTTTTAAAGTCTATATTTTAAAGTTATGACTGTTTAAATATTTTATTTAGAACCTTTAGTAGATTTTCTAACCTGGGGTAGAATAAATCTATAGCAATTTATGGTTTTTTCTATATGATTTATAATTTTTTTGTGTTATAAAGATTTAATTTGAGTTTTTTGTGTTATAAAGTTTTTTCTTTTTGAGCTTATGTGAATTGAAAGTTTAATCCGTTGGGCAGTGTGTTTGTTTGCAAAACTTCTGTAACTATTAAGATATAGCTCATAAAAGTCTCGAAAATGTTAGTTCTTAAATTCGTGAGAATGTTGAAAAACAAAACAACTGTACTCTGTACAATACAAAAACCATTGTTAAATATCATAAACGTAATAGATGACTTACCTGTTTTAGCGTAAAATGCCTTAAGTAAGTGTAGGTATAATATCGAGATGTCTGACTTTTAAAATTGACAATTACCTTAGATCAATTTTTTTAGTTCAATTATAACATTATTTAATTCTAATATTAAAGAATTTTTTTCCCTACTTACTGGTTAAAAAAATGGATTAACTTGAACCAGTGAACAAAGATACATTCCAAAAAATTAAAACCACTTCGTGAAATACAAAATGGCGGCTTCCCACAGAATGTGGCTCACGGACCAATGAAAGAAATAAAAGTGAAAAGCTTTATTTTAATCAGAAAATATGATTATATTTATGTACATGTTTACATTTATGTATGTATACATTTAAAAAAAAAACTAATAAATTATATAAGGTAATTCAACTTTTATATACATAAAAACTCTTTATGACATTCTAAAAATAAATAAAACATAGTTTTTTTAGGAAAAGATGTATTAAAGAGATAATTACAAACCACTAATTTAATTGTGGTTTATTCCTTTTACTTTAATTGATTAAATTCAAAATTGAAACAATAAAGTTGACGAACGGAAAATCACATAAAACGAGAGAAAATAGAGTTGACCGTGTCAACTCTGTGATACCCGCACGAATTTGTTATCCTAAGTGCGAAAAAATAAGCCATAGCTGACTATGGGACAGACTGTGATTTTAAGTTGTCATATTACCATATTAATTTATGCAAAATTTCCGTACTGTGTTTTTAATATTTTCTAAGATATGGCCAAACTACTATTGAAATCGTATGGCAGCTACCAGAAAGAGCCAAGCAGTTTCAGCGAATTTTATCAAACACATTGGCCCTACTAACGTCTTTGCTTGTGTGAAATTTCAATATTGAAGCTTTTATAGTTTCTAAGATATAATCAAATAAATTTTGGAGTTGTATGGCAGCTACTCGAAGCAGTACCCCGATCATATCCAATTTAAATATGGTTCTGACACTTACTACAAAAAATAATTTGTGAAAATTTGGTAAACTTAGCTCATTTAGTTTTTGAGTTATCGTTGGGACGAACGAACGGACAGACAAAGCTAAATCGACTCAGAATTCGACGCTAATCAAAATCATACACTTGACTCTATATCCAAGACTATAATTTCTTAGCGTTACAACGGTAAGGCAAATTTAGTATACCATTCGGACATACGTTCGTATACGGGTGTGAATATACAGATATGAGTGTACCCTCTCTAATCTTTATTTATTTATAATTAATCGACTTTGTGAGATATTTTTAATTTTAATTTTTTTTTTCCCTTACAACATTTTTTTATAAAATATATGTAGGTAAGATAGAATATAATAAAATAAGAGCTTTAACTCTAAATACAATATTACAGTGCAACTAACTCTTAACATGGCACTGCAATGTAAAAAGAACTGAAATAAGGGAAAAACATTATTCCAAAGTTACAAACAGGTTTATAAATTAAATTCATGAAGTCCTAAAGTAAAATTTTATAATAAATTGATTCCATAACAAAATAAAATTTTCATCATATATACTCGTATAAGCATACACATAACGTATATACAAATATTACATTTTAGATTTTTAAAATATCAAATATAGTTACGTTTCAAAACGTCAAAAAAATAGTTATATACAAAACAAAAAGTATTTTTTTTATCTAACAAAAACAAGTATACGAGTTGTGTTGATGCACTTTTAGTATTGAAAATTTCACCCGGCAGCCGAACCTTTAAAATTACTATAATTATTTTTTAAAAACGTCATACCGCGTGAAGATGACTATAGTATATTAGATATAGACCTAAGTGTCAGTTAGGTCTATATCTCAGATCATTATTTCTTAGTGTTACAAATGACCATTTTTCTCATTATTTCTTGCTTGAATTTGGGTTTTTCAACTATAGCCCTGAAATTAATGCGAATGAATGCTAATATTTGAACAATATTTTGGGAAAAATGCTAATATTTCTGGAAATTTTTCCATCAAATTATTGAAAAAAAACGGACTAAGTGTCCGTGACCCGATTAATAGACTGAAAGTAGAGTCAATTTTTCATTTTCGCTGATATTTACTGTTTAGCCGTTTTCAGTCAAATATAAAAAGTCAAAATTTGGAAGAAATATATTTATTATAATATAGAAAGAAATTTTAAACTGAAATAGAACGATTGTATTTTAATAAGTAACGAAATAGGAACAAGCATTTTCTATTAAAACAAAGTTATTAAGATTATTTAAATTCTTTTATTCTTTTCTCCACACTACCCTAGAGGGAAAAAAATTTTCTTAAAGAATAATAATAAAGTTTATTCAATATATGTACTTTTGGTATGCTTCTAATTATTTCAATCGATTTTATTAAAAAATCTTTTTTCATCTAAAGTATTTTCTAAACTATTTTATCTGCTATTCAAAAAATCTTTTATACTTAATATATTATTATTTGCTCAAATTCACCCCAATTTTTTATCATGTTCGTTAAAAATTCTCATTTTTAACTCCGAATAATTCAGGTAGGTAATATATAAATAAAGTTTTGTTTATATGTACGTTTTATATGATATTTACAGAAAAACTTTTATAATTTTTACAGTTTTTGGCGCAGCAATTCACGTTTACATCCCAAATTTCACTTCTTTAAATGTTTACCTTTGAATTATTTTAGATAATTTGAAAATTATGAGTTTCAACATAACAGTTAAAGAAATTTTTTTTCTTATACATACAATAATTTTTTTCATAACAAAAAAATACTGCTAATGATGAGAAAGAAATATCCTAAAAATTTTAATTTTTCTAGTGGGAAGTTTCTTTTGGCGTCAAAGTATTCTAGAATCTTAAAATGGAATTCTTGACCTAGTTGTATTTTTCAAGCACTTCCAATAAGTTGTATAAGAAATATGAAAAAGGTGGCAGTTGTATTTGCTTTGCTCCCAATTTGATTGAAATTAAAAAAAAATGGCTAACCGTTTTAAAGAATATGATAGAAAAATGGTAAAATATTGGTTTTTTATATTGAGTAAATTTAGTATAATATTAATATTTTTAAAATTGGAAAAGGAATGATAAAAAGTGGTTTTTCTAATACAATTCACTTGTTTTAAATATTTAAAATATTAAAAATTACTTTCATTCATATAAGAAACTACTTCTAGGATTGCATATATTTAAAAAAAGCAAAAATTACTTCAAAGAGGGGTTAACAACATAATGGTCAACAAAACGCATTTTAGATAACGGTAAATTCGAACAATCATTTTGTTTTTTTAAAGTTTAACTATATTATGCCGCGATAGGTGAAGCAAGCCACTGCCTTTCTGCGTTTGCAAAATTGCGAAAAATGTTTATGGTTTCACTGCAATAAATAGTTAAAAAATGATATTTTTAGGGTTTCGGGGGGTAGAGCTCCTAGAGGGGAGGAGATAGGTAAAAATTTTGTTCTACGAAAATAAGTTTTTAGTAAAGATCTATGTACATATAAAATTTCAGCTTTCTATCTTCAAGGGTGTAGAAGTTTTGTAAACAGACACACGAACAGACGGACCGACAGAGTGAAACTAATAAGCGCTTTTTTCAAAAATTTTTTGGAAAAGTGCCAAAAAATTAAATAATTATTAAAGATGTTAATGAGAAACTTTAAAGATTTAAAGGTAATCACTTTAAAAGAAAAAGGCACAGTAGATAATCTTTACTTACATATATGATAAAAATTTAAATTGAAGCTTTTTACTTTTTTGGTCATAGTTTCTGCAAGAAGTACTGCAACAAATATCCAATAAAAGAAGGTATTTTTAATTGTTCTTTTTTATTAAAATTTATTCATAAAGGGTAAGTTTCTTATCTTCTTTTATTTTATTAAGTTATAATTCTTGTTTACCTTATGTATTATAGTCAGTTAATTTGTTTTTTTTTTATTATTATTGTTATTATCATAATTAATCATATAATCTTTTTACATTCATACAGTATATATAATTTTCTAAAAAAAAAATGTTTTTTGTTTTTTTCAATTTATTTTATAATTTTGTATTTCTTATATTAATATTATGTTTTTATATTAATAATTTTTCGATTTTTTATTTTTTATCTATTATTATTAACTTTTAAATTTTTTGAATTAATCCTAAATTTTTATTTTTTATTTTACGTTGATACAAATAAAAAATATTTATCTTATAATACAATTTTTAATAGGTATTTTTGTATTTTTATGAGTTTATTTAATTTTTAATAACCTAAATTTAGGTTATACTTTCTTTATTTTCTGTCCAATTATATTATCATACACTTAATTAACGATGTTATACAGAATATAAAGGTGAACATAAATTGAATTAAAATGAGATTGTGATATCTTTTATGGAGAATTTATTAAAAGAATCTTAATTACTTATGAAACTATTATTTCTAGTTCAAAACGTATTTCTTAAATGACGTTGCGTGTTAAAAAGACAAAAATATATTGACCACTATAAAATGTTTAATGCACACCGTATATGTATTAGAAATTGAGTAAAATATAAAGTTTGTCAGTGAGAAAATCTGTATTACACCTAAATAATTTGAAGTACTAAATGTATAACATCATTTAGAAATCGTTTCTTACATAATATTTTGTAGATTTAATTAATTTTGTATAGTAAATAATTTTTAAAATAGAAAATTTAAAAAAAAATTCTTCCACAAGAGCTTTATATTAAATTTATCGAACCTATCAAATAAAAATCATAAATAACTACATTATTCATTACTATTTTTTAGTTATTGTTTTTAAAAAAACAAACATTCTGACCAATTTTTTGTATGTATGTACTTAATAATTTTTTTCGCTAATTAATAGAAATAATTAAAAAGTAGCAAAATTCCAAATTTTACATTTTTAATTAAAATCTTTAACCAGAAATTTAAAAATTTAATGCGAAATAATTGAAAATACTATCTACTTAGTATTAAAAATTTTCACATACTTAATACGTATGATTGTTATTGTTTTCTTTTAATAGGTTCTAGTAATGAAAATAAAATCATATGTTTAAACAAATTTTCATGTACTTGATCAATCATTAACTACGGAAATTTATAATATATACATTAAAAAAAGCAGAAAAGACCACAATAATGATTCAATATCAAATATTACATATGCTAAGTTCATTGTTTTTGAACTTAAAAAATCTTATAAGTATTATGAACTTAAATTTAAATCAAGAAATATAATGCATACCATTCTTTCAAAAGTGATACTCTAGGAGTTTATAAAAAGCCCAATCTTATTCGAAATTGTATACTCTTAAATTTTGTATAATTAACTTTTGAATAAATTTTTTTACAATATTGGAATTTACAGTGGATTTTCTAACAAATTTCTTACACTAGGAAATATCTTTTTCATTTTTTCGTTTTAAAATATTTCATGTTATTTCTTACTATTCATTTGCTATTTAGATAGATTGTAAAACCAGTAAGCTTATGTATTTTTCTTTTACTCAAATTAGAAAACGATATTTTTTAGTAATGATTTACTTAGTGATTTAATTTTTTATATTATTCACTTGATTTAATAGCTAATCATACTTTGAAATTAATATACACTTAACGTTGTTTAACCCTATAATATTAGTTATTATTGTTATGTTATTTAACTTGTATTTTTATATTATTTAACTTGTACAATGTTATAATAAACAAATTGAAAATACGTATATATGTATAAGAAAGATTAAGAATGAGAAAAGTAATATTATTTGATATTATTATGTTTGAAATGTATAAATGAATATATACCTTAAAATATATAACATTTTATACAAATATATGTATTAAATATTATGACATGAATATTGAATGTGTATTAATACCGTACTCATATGCATGTACATCTTGAAATTAATATAAACACTTGTAATTATAAAATATTTGCTGCCTATATGCACTTACATAATATATATATATATTATACACATTATATATATTATTAATACAAATATTGATAAGTATATGAATACTTTTATAATGCTTATTACATGTGTTTTAAATTAAACTATATGTATAATATATATATACTTTTACGTGCATATATTCAGTATCCCGTGTGTATACATTTATATTTGCTTGAATAATGAAGCATATACATACATTTATTTCTGAAACATATAATTATTTTTAAATAAATTTTTGAAATGAAATGTATTTGAGCACATTCTTTATTTTTTCATGTAATTTCCAAAAGGAATAAATCTTTTTATAATTCTTCATGGTATGCTGAAATTAACTTAAATTTTTTAATATAATAATCACAGTAAAATGAAATAAGAAAAAATAATGTCGATCCTGCTATCGAGTTCATACGTGTGTACATGAAAACTATAACTCCCGGAAAGTAACCAAATACTTTTTCAATGTAAATACCTGATAAGTTCTTACTTCTAAGGTACCTATAATAATTTATTCATATGCACATAGTAATACAAATTTTTACACACATTTACAATTAATTTAGCACAACGAAATGTTCATTTAACTTGAATAAATTCATTTATTTTGTATCATTATTATCTGACATCTATTGGATAATTTTTCAAAATATTTGTATTTTTATGAAATATACATATTTATATATATATTTATGTTTTATATATGTATTTAATGATAAATTTGATTTGTGCTTAAAATTAAACTATGAAAATTTTCTACCAAAATAATTATGTGTATTTAACATAAAATTTATTCAAAAGGGAAAGTAGATTTTGCTATCGAAATTATACTGCAAAAATTTATTGTAATTTGAATAGAAACCTTATTATCAGTAGTGCAAGACAAAATTAAAGTTGTAACTTGTCTGGCTTACAAAACAACTAAGTGACACCAGGATTAAGCTAAAATAAATACAGCTCCTTAAATTAAAAATATTCGGTTACATACTTGAAGAAAAGTTAAAAGTAAAACACATTTAATTACGTTCAAACTATTTAGCTTTATATTTAAGCTTGGTATGCTCTTGTTGCCACCTAATTTTGTAAATTATCTTAATTTCCAAGTGCAAACTTTAACGAATTTTCTATTTTAACGAATTAAAATAGAAAAATTAAATTTATAATTTCAGTTCACCAATAATCTTACTTCTACAGTAATACAATGTGTACAAGTATTAAGATAATCTTAAATTTTAAAAGCCCTTTTCGTACGCTTATTGCAAAAAATATACTAAATGATTCTCATAAATATTTAGGCAAAACAATTTTAGAACCAAAGAAAATAAAACAATGTTTTTTTCAAAGCAATATTAATTTGTTAGTTGCTTATGTATCTTTCTAAATTTTAATTCTTCAGCAACAGTTAAAACAGACCTGCAATTCATAATATCTTCTACACTCTGTATAAAACAATAATTTTTTCTCTAAACATAATAGTTTATAATTTTCATATTTATATTATATTTTTTATTATACAATACACAATAGTTTATAATTTTCACATTATATTACATTGAAATTGAATCTAAAAATCATTAAAAAACAGCTTGTTTTTTACTTTTGCATAAAAAATTGCAGAAACATTTATGAGAATCACTAAATATATAAAAAAAAGTTTGTGTTATATTGTTTGATATTTTTTTATATTTCTTAGCACAGTTAAGCTTTTAAGTCAAGATGTAAAGTTATCGAAAAAATAACACGCAAAATATTTCAATTGACAGGTTCTTTTTAATTCTACCTAAGTTAATTATACGTTTATTCTTTTTAAAAACTATGTTTTCATAAACCAAAAACTAAAATACAAAAGGCCATAGAACATTGTGTACATTTAAAAAAATTTCACTTTAATTTAAAAACTCCTAATATATTTTTTTTTTATTTTTGCATTTAATATAAACATAAAGAAAGCAAAGCTATTATTTTACATTTTGTAATAGTTAAGTGATATTACATTTGTATCAAGAAAATTTGAAATGTTTATAATGTTAATAATATATTATAGTAATATACATGCATGAGATTTGAGTTTTCACCCTTTGAAAACTTAAATATCACTTTGTCTGTTCACTTCTTTGAATAATTACTACTTTAAAAATTCTATGCCAATAGAAAAAATATAATGTTTAATTTCCAGTCGCATTAAAATATTCATTAATTATTACCAAATTTAGTTCTACGATATTCAGTTTTAGTAAGAATTTTCCTTTAACAATTTTAGTATAGTGATTATACAAATTTAGTTTCATCAAATTTTATATATATTTTTTTACACAAATAATTAAATAGATTATTTAAAATCGTTGAAATAACAAAAATTGTGGTAATAGGAGATATTCATAATATATTTACTATTAAATACAAAAGTGCAAATCGTATCGTTTTTTGCATTATATTTCTATGAGCGCAATTAATTGAAGATGCGATTTCTAGAATGATTGATGCATATAAAACTTTTCATTTTATATTCACCAAACACGAAAATAACATTTTATATTTGATTTAAATATCTCGAATTAACGGCTACTTATATAGTATAACTTCAGATTGACGTAATGTATGCAATAACTATAAAAGGAAAAATTTTTGCCATATAAAAATAATGCTTAATAGGTATTTATTGAACATAATTTTAATATAAACTTTTAAATTTAGTAATTTATGAATGATGCTTTCTGTTACGGCAATTTGCTTAATTTGTTGTTAATATTTGTAATATTTTATCTAAATGCATTTATTTCACTTAAAGCAACCAACTTCGTCTTTTTCTCGTAACTTTTCTTTTAACCGAAAAAATATCAATTTTTGGTTAAGGTAGAAAGACATCCCCATTAGACAATATATTATTTTGGGTTTCTACCATCGCCAATTACACCTGGTTGTGCTCTCATTCGAATAGAAGGTCGTCTTTCAGATGTGTCATATGGTCTTGAAGAATTAGTTGCTACCATAGTATCATCAACCATTTGGCCACCTCCAGCTGAACTACTAACTAAACCACCTCCACCCCCAGAAGTAGCAACAACAGCGGCTGAATGGCTACTAACTAATTGATTTTGCTTACTTCCGTCTAAAGTTGAAACACCAGCTCCAGCTGCAGCGCCATTATCACCTTCAAACATATTATTTTTTTTATGTGTGTTTTATAAAACTTTTTATTATAGAACTTACCGCCTTCCTGTTGCTGCTGTGAGGAGGAATTTCTGGAGCCCCCGAATTTGAGTAAGTTCCAATCAAAAACATAATCATATGTAAACCCTAAACGATGGAATAAAGTTCGAAATAATTTACGTAGATAGCAATAGTCCGGACGTTGTTCAAAATGCATTTGTCGGCAGTAATTTAAATAATTTGCAAATTCACTGGGAAAACCTTTACATAATGCCAAAATTGGTGTAGACAATTTTTTTTCTGATATTCTTTCATATTTCTGACGTTTATTAGCTGCTTTTAAGCCTTGCCATGGCAATGTACCTAAATTGAAGTACATTAAAACATATCCTAACGATTCTAAATCATCACGACGTGATTGTTCAATTCCTAAATGAGTGTTAATTGAAGCATATCTGGCTGTACCCGTTAAGTTTTTATTTTCTCTATAAGGTATATGTCGTGAATTGCTCGTATCTCGAAATTTTTTTGCTAATCCAAAATCTATTATATATACTAAATTGCCTTTCTTTCCAAGACCCATTAAAAAATTGTCTGGCTTAATATCACGATGTATGAAACTTTTAGAATGTATATAATCTATACGTGATATCATTTGATCAGCCAGTAGCAAAACGGTTTTTAATGAAAAACGACGTGAACAAAAGTTAAACAAATCTTCTAACGATGGACCTAACAATTCCATTACCATAACATTATAATCTCCTTCAGAGCCGCACCAAATAATACGTGGTATACCAATACCACCTTGCATCATTTTGTAAAATTTTGATTCAATATGCAATTGTGGATGTTTTGTTCTAATGCACTCTAATTTAATTGCAACTTCTTCTCCCGTATTAATTGTTGTGCCCAAATATATATCACCAAAAGAACCAGACCCTATTTTACGGCCTAAGCGATATTTATTACCAACTCTTAATTCCATTTCTCCGTAATCGTTTTATACTATAATTATATTTTTATTTTTTATACTAATTTTTTTTATAATATTTACACCTTACTTCAGAATTTTGTTTTAATCAATTGATCAATTTTTATTTTTTTTTTATTGCGTAGACAAATTCAGTTCAAATATATGTATATATAAGTAATTATTATGTTTTTGTAAATTCTTGTTTATTCAGTCCAAATAATTATATTCATAATTCTTTAAGTAATATTTTGAAATTTTAAAATTTTCTCATTTTTTCCGTAGTTGAAATGAATACAGCCTCAAATTGTTGTAAATTACTGTAAAGAAAATAAAAATTTTAAGATTTTCAGAATAGTATATTATGTTTTCGATAAAAATAAAAATGTAATTAAATTTATCAATCAAGTGAAATATTTCTTGCTATATACTATGGGACATATACGTAGGTACGTATCTAAGAACAATTATAAATAGAAATTATATTTTGAATATAACTATGGATAAAAGGTGGGTTATGTATTCAGTATTGACTGTTATTGATAAGAATATTATTATTTCGGTTTAACTATTAAAAGGAATGATAACTTACAAAACGAAGCTTGTTACCTAACTACAAAACCATAGAAAAAAATTACAGACAATTTTAAAACTAATCTGTGTTTTTATTTTAAAATATTTTTCGTCATATAAATATTTATCTTGCTTTAAATTTACGCCATTGTTTTCTGTCTCCACTTTAATTCAGATGAAATAATAAACATTTTTTCATACCCATATAGGCATCTCTTTATGCACATATGTATATACGTGCAAATTTTTTTTAGCATAATCTATAAATACATATGTATAAGTAATCCAAAATATTTATTTGATATTATTGGATATAAATCGGTAATTTTTGGGAAAATTTTGTAGCTACTGCATCGGCAGATAAGTGTTTATATACGTGTTTTATATGAATTTCACACTTTATGGCAAAATCGCCTTAGCGACGTCATCATACTTAGCTTTATTGTATGTGCAATTTGAAAACATAAATGAAATAAACAAAAAACGTAAATAAGAATGAAAAATACCCACAATCAATTTTAGAAATATGAAATATATGTGAATTTATTTGTAAATTATTTAAGTTCTGTTGAATGAAAATAACTATTACTTACATACATATGTTAATTTTTAAGATTCTAGTTAACCTAATTTTATTTTGATAGATATTTCATATGTATGGTTACATACCTAACTGTATAGTTAAAAAAAAAACGAATATGTTTCGTGTTAAAAAATTGTTAAAATCAGCTCAAAAAGATCTTAAAGCAAATGTAAAATTTTGAAACTAGTATACAAAAGAAGAATATTACTTACCGAAGAAACAATTTATTCTAAAAGTGACCTTTTCCTTTGCAGCATAAATTTTGGTTGTTTTGCTTTTTATTAATATTTTTTTTCCCGTCATATGTTCAAGTTCATATGCAGCAGAATGGACAACTAGTAAATTAATCCAGCTTATTTTTTCTAAAATTCTTTTCTTTTCTGTTGGTGGGTAGATATATACGTATAACTTCAGTTTGAAATGAATTTTTTTATGTGTTAAGAACTAGTATTCCACTTAGTTATCACCGATTATTTTTCGAAAACATTTCAAAAAGTTTTTAACTTGACTAATATTTTCTTTGAAAAACTTTTGTAATTACTGTTTTATATAAGAAAATTAACCCGCACGTAATTTCATCAGTTCAAAATTTCTTCCACAACCAAGGGAAGAAATATGGACGAAGCACTTTTACTTTTTTCCTCCGATTTACGATTTTCTTATTTTGCTACACTAATTGATAAAAAATTAAAATTATTCATAATAAACCAAACATTCTTTCAATTTTATAGTAAACTTTTAACTTACATATTATTAATTTTAATTATTGAAATTTTTTTCTACTTTATATTCAATCCTTTATTTCGAATTTCATAAAAAATACTTCTCTCACATCGCCATTTTGACAAAAAAAAATTTCGTCTAACTTTATTGGAAAGGAAGATACAAATGTCATCGATTGTGGTACATACCAAACAAGAACATGAATTTAAGATTTTTACTTTCATTAAATGAAATTCGTATTAGAAGTTTCATACTTTTAAGCGCTATTTTCACGAGAAAAATGGTGATTCGAAATCGTGTTATATGAAATTTGAATATCGCAACACGCAAGCTTCCGAATTTTAATTTTTGATACTATGAGTTGCAACTTTGGTACAATTTTTCATTACCATACTAAATTCTTTGTTGAACGATTCACAATTTTTTAATCAAATCATAAAAAAAAACTTAACGGAATATTTAAAAATTTTTAATAAAATAAACACGAATTAATAATTTTAATTGAAAATGTTATTGAATTTGAGACAAAATAACTAACGAAAACATTACAACTTCATACGTATAATCCTGGAGTGGAAAACTCAGAATCACATTTTACCTTCACAAAACAGAAAGTTTTAGCTCAATCTCATTTGCTCATTAAAGATTATTTTTAATTTATTGGCAATGAAGATAACTCAGTTATTTTTTAATCAAGTCATTTTAAAACGAACCTCAAGCCTTTTTATTGTCTAATAAATGAATTGTTTTACCCGCTGCTTAATTTTGTTAAGTATTATTAATGTCTTTATATCTAACAAGTCCCAATGCTCAGAGAGAAACTTGAAAGCACGACCTTATTTTATATGGGTTTTTTTAAATCGAAGTGGCTATTTTTTGAGAAGAAATATTAAAATAAATTCACACTTATTATAAAGCAGGTAAAATTTAGAAAATGTATTTGAAAAATCAAAAAAATATATTAATATTTTCATTGATAATTATTTAAAAAAAAGCGGAAAAACAACAAGCACATCCTTCGCCTTCAACGTTTTATATGTAACTGAAAGCATTTCATTATTTTTAAGTGAACAGCTTTTTTTCCTCATAGGGTAAGTTAACTCAAGATATGGGAAGTAACTGTGGTGTCAAGTTGAAAATATAATTAATGAAAGATAATTATTAAATATTGATACAAATACGTAGTAAAGAATAAATTTTAAGAGGGAATTAGAAAAATAATATCTAAAATACAATCAAATATCATTTTTTAAATACAAATTTTGTATACACTTCTAAATTTTACCTCTATTTGTGAGAAAATTTTTAAAACTTAATGTATTACCTAAGTAAAAAAATATTTAAAAGGTTTTGGAAAAGACAATTTTTTATTTTTGAAATAAATAGTATCTTACGAATAGCAAATGACTCAAAAACTCCGATTGTAAAATGACAGGTAGTAGGTACTGATGTAAATTTTTGTCCGTTTACGTTTACTATTAAAATTCATACACAGACAGGACCATTTTATAAATAGATTGCTCTTGTTTACCTCCTAATAAAATATAAAAGAAGTGCAAAATGAAATTTTTGAAGCACTCAATATAACATGTTTGAAATAGTTTTAAAATAATTATTTAAAAAAAAATTGATTGGAATTAGGTACATACATATTTATTTTTAATAACTTAAGAACTAACTGAAATTATTTGAAACAATTTATAAGTAACGTATAAATAACCGAAATGAGATAATTCAAATTGTTGAAATCTGTCAACCTATATTACTTTTACTAACATTTTTCTTAGCCGACACTACTCAACTTACCTTATTGGGAAATACAAAATGTGCATAAAAAATCATACATTCTTCCTCATTAACATTTGAAACCATACTGAAATATGAATTTCAAATTTTTTATCATTTTTTCTTTCCTCCTACCTTTCTTTTAAATTTTTTCTTTCCTCCTACCTAGAATTTAAATGGGAAGCTTTTTAAAAAATGTGTATAATATCCTGAGATTTTTTAAATTATTAAACTCTTTTTTACGTAAAAAAAAAGAAAAAAATAATAAGAAATATGACACGATCAGTAGCATTTAATGAAAAAAACAGGAACGAAGCCAAAAATTCGTAATATTTCGAAAAAAAAAATGAGTATTGGGACTTGTTAAATGTAAAGACATTAGTCGATATGCTATTGATACTTGGTATGGCTTGGTACAAATTTTTTTCTGCTCATCTGAGATGCTCTGATAACTTTGAATCTGACCAATTTCAACCCTTGAACTAAAAAAACAAGAACGAACGAAAAGATGCATAAATAGTAACAACTAGTATGATAGTAGGACTCTTGAAAGTAAGTTAATCATTATCCTGCATTAAAAAGCATTGACAGAAATTTTTGTTATTTCAAGCATTGTACCGAAAAGCATTAAAGATAGAGGTAAATATACCAGCGCAAAATTGAAAAAGATGTGTTACTGCTTTCTTAATTTGTTTAGTGGGTGAAAAATTTATCACGTAAAAAATTATTTTTTCAAAAGAGACATAAAAAAAGTTCAAAATATTATTGAATCCACTTATTTAAGTAGGGTAACTTATATTTATTGCTGCAACATGAAGACTTATATTTATTGCTAAATCGGAAAAGTGGATATTTACCGCCAAAACATGCGATGACATTCGAGTGACAAACATCTTTTTTAATTTGAAAAAAACTATCATATAATAAATTAAACAAAAAGTAAAAGATTTTACCATTTCGCTGTTGCTGTGGTTTAAAAACAGAAATCGTCTGTCGCTGCTGTTCACCTCTTTCTGTTTTTACACTAAACAATAGTAAAAATACTTTATTGTTTTTTGTTGCTTTTAAATAACGCATAAAATATGTATTATATCGACTGTGTTGGAAAATACAATAAAATATTTTATATTGTAAATTTTATATTTGTCTGTTATAAAACTTAAAACTATCCGTGACTTCAATGAGCGATTTGGAATGATACTTTACAAAGTATCACATTCCAAAAAGTTTAGTAAAAACTCTTCCCGTTGTACACTTATTCTGATATATCTTGCAAGAAATAACCAATTAAATAAACAAGCATCTGCAATCAAGTGCTAGTTTTAAGTTTTTTTCCTAATACAGTACAAAAATGTTATGTTTTCAATGATGTGGTATCGTTTATTAAAAATTAATATTTGTATAGAACTTTAAATTAAAATATTAAAACAAAAGTCAAAGTACGTATTAATATTGTAAAAATTGTATAGGGCCCAAAACCCCACTGTCACCTCCCAGTGGGGAGCCCCGGCGGAGGATGAAGGGGTGATTGAAACGATCAAAGCTACATTCGTGTCGTGATCATGTCTTGCGGCGAATCTCTTGCTTTGTGAGTTTCAGCCCTATATCTATACGTCAGCTGATGACAGTCGTCCCAAGTCAAGGTGGAACAGCATATGCCGATGACTGCGTGGCTAAGGGGGAGCTTAGTCGTTGATATGCGGACTCCGGATACCAGGCGCCCTCCTGTTTAAACAAGCCTTCGCATGGTATGCCGGGCTCTGCCATGGGTGACCATACTTTCCCGCTCTACTCGTGGGAACAAAATAGAAGGTAGGAGCAATAAAAACAACAAAAACAACTGCAACAATAAGAACAACTACGAAAACTACAACTACAACAATAACAACAGTGACAACTACAACAATAATGACAATACTAAGGACAACATTAATACTAACACAGTTAGGGCTCAAGGGTCTGCGGAACCAGAGCTTCTGTCGACTGACACAGAAGAGGAAATCCTGAAGAGTGCTGAGGATGGATGAGGAAAAGGACGGGGTCTGCTCCATCATCTTCTCCGTGGATGATTCCGGCTTGGAAGATCTTTGGAAAGTGGAGTTCCGACTTTTCCTAAACTACTTCAGTGTAACCGTACGGATTAAAGGATTGTCCTGTCCTGTCCCAACACCTTGAGAGGGCAGGACAATTTGAAAAATCAACGCCCACTGCGACAACAACGAGCACTTCAGGGCAACCAAAAGAGTCAAAACTCATTGGAAAATCTGAAGTCGCTTCGAAAATGGCGGCAAGGTGAATGGAAGGACCATCAACCAGCACGCCAAATACAATCGTCCCCGGTGAAGCAAAAGGGCTCAAGCCCATTGAAAAACTGCTTCAGTATTTGCTGTTGAAGAGGCCAGTGCGGCACCTAGGTCGGCAAAAGAGGCTGTGGTGGGCCAAGCGCGCAGCAAGATGCACAAAAAAACGGCAAAGAGAAAATGATATGGCTGTGAGGTGCATCAAAATAAATCTGCAACATGCTAGCGCATCCACGAATGCTCTGGCTCACAGATTTATGAAGGATCACCTCGGTATCACTCTTATTCATGAGCCTTACATAGTGAAGGATCAGGTTAAGGGTCTAACAGGTGAGCTATTGAATGATAATACAATTGGGGGCAGGCCTAGGGCTTGTATTTTGTTTAGTTAAAGAGTAGTTTTGTTTTAGACTAACATATCTTCCCATTCCATATTATTGCTCCAAGGATCAGGTAGCTGTGTTGGTGAAGGTGAAGTCTTTCGGGGGTTGGACAGGGTTTATTGTGTGCTCATCCTAACTCCCAGGAGACTGTGCCCATCCAGACGAACAACTGAAAGACCTAGTGGACTTTTGTGAAAGGAACTTCCAACTGATAATAGGTAGTGATGCCAATGCGCACCACACCTTCTGGGGAAGCAGTGATATAAATAAAAGAGGTGAGTGTCTACTTGAATTTATATGTAGCAATAAGTTATAAAATGCAATTAGGGAAGATGTCTTTGACATTACCCTTTGCACTGAATTTATCGGCAGTCGGGTTGGTGGATGGGATGTCTCAAATAAGACATCCATGTCCGACCATAGGCAGATTAGGTTGGATATCATGGTTTCCGGGGGTCAAGCAGAAGAAATATATCCGGTGCTACAGATTGGAGTCAATTCGAAACGGTCCTCATGGATGGGATTGGATCCATTCCCACTTCTGTCAGAGCGGTGATGGATATCGAACTGGCCAGCGAGGCACTGACGATGGCTATTACTAATGCTTACAATGGGAGCTGCCGCGCTAAGCCGAGGCGGGGCAATAGAAAGTGTCCGTGATGGAATGAAAGGCTTTCAAGGCATAGACTAAGCTATTCAATAAGGCCAAGGGGTCGGGTTCGTGGGAGAAGTAGAAAGACTCACTCACGAAATACAATAAAGAATTTAGGAAAGCGAAGAAAAGTTCGTGGTGGGCGATCTGCAAGGGCATTGATGAACTCCCCAGCAGTGCGCGTCTTCACATGGTGCTTTCCAAAAAGTATGCTAGCGGGTTGGGCCTAATGCAACGGCCTGATAACTTCAAGCCTGATAACGGAAAACAGATGTTCGAACTTATGGCCTCAACGCACTTTCCTGAATCTTGTCAGGATGTGATGACGGGATATATCCTGCGTTGGAAATTTTTCGTGCCAGCTATGCGTGGGGTTACATCTCTCAGGCAAGGAGTGTGGCTAAAGCAACGAAGGCAGATAAGCGACCAAGCAACCACCCAAGGTCTTTCCGTCCCATCAGCCTTACTTCTTTTCTATTGAAAGCAATGGAAAAAGTGATTGATAGATTCATACGGGACGACGCACTGCGACACTTTTCGTGTTGTGGAAAGGTGATGCAAAGGCGTTGGGTTACATATAAACCCCAACAAGAGCACTTTGGTTGCCTTCACCAGACGCAGAAGCAGGAATAAATTAACAAGCCCAATTCTGTTTGGTGAACATATTAGTTACTCTAAGGAGGTGAGGTATCTGGGGCTAGCAATGGATGATCGCCTCTCCTGGAATACCCACATAGATAGAGTTATCGGGAGGGCTACGGCGGCCTTGTGGGCGTGTAGGAGCTTCAACGGTGGGACCTGAGGTATCATTCCCAGGATAAAACTGTGGCTATATACAGTCATTGCTAGGCCCATCGTCACTTACACGTCGATTGTATGGTGCCATAAGGCTCAGCAAGCGGATGTGCGGGCAAAGCTGGAAAAGCTGGAGAGGTTGGTCTGCCTGGAAGTGACCGGGGCAAAGCGGACGGCTCCTACCGCTGCGTTGGAGGTGATGATTGGGTTACCACCACTGCACCACCATATATTGAAGGAAGCTCAGTTAGTGACTTACCGACTTCTCTCTGGCGAGGACAAGGCGGGGCGAAAGTTAAACCACCGGGTTCAACTTTCTAAGAGACAGGTCTAAAACGAAATCGGGTGTGGGTTCGGGTGTATACGGTGTCCGCTCGAACACGCGTATATATGCGACTCTTGACCCATATTGCACGGTGTTTCAAGCCAAAATATATGCAATAGAGATCTGTCTGAAAGTCAATTTAGAAAAGGGGTATACAAACCGTACCATCTATGTGTTCTCGGACAGCAGGGCTGCATTGTTGGCGCTTCATTCGGCTCAGGTTACATCCAAGCTGGTCTGAGGCTGCCATTGCTGCACTTGTGGAATTGACATTGGAGAACAGGGTCACGCTCATTTGGGTGGCAAGCCACAGTGGCCATGCGGGCAACGAGTTTGCTGATGGGCTAGCGCGGAGGCGATCTGGGGCTACCTTTGTGCAGTCGGCGCCCTTCTGTGATCTGCCTTCTTACGCCGTGAAGGCCAGGCTTGCCTGTCTGCTAGCGGCGGAATGCGGTCTCCACTGGCGGGGCACGAAAGGGTGCCGTCATGCGTGCTTCAGTGGATTCACCGCAGAGTTGCTGGGAATGAACAGGAGCCGGGTTCACGCTATGGGGTACTTCATTGGGCAGAATTACCACCTGAATGGGTTGGGCAAGTCGTGCTTCCCCCTGTGCAGATCTTGTGCGGGCGGTGACGAGACCGCTGTGCACATCCCTTGTATGTATATATTTACCAGTCGCATAAATTATTAAAATATAAAATTTTTAAAAAAAGTATAAACTAAAATAGGAAGGTAAAAGATTGTACTAAAGATTACATAATTACTTAAAGTAAAAAATATTACAGATTATACAAATCAAATCGTATTATTTTTCTTTTAATTTTATATTATGGGCACACTTTTTTAATTTAGTAAAGTAAACAAAACAAAACACTTTTTCACTTACATATGTATATGTTCTTATTTACTGGACTTTTACATATTGTGAAAAAAAGAGTTGGAAAAAAAGAATTTAACTCTGTTCGCCCGAATGAAATATTGAAAAACTTGTATGATTTGCGAGAAATTTTTTTATCAACTTTCAAATTTTTATTAAATTGCTTAATAGATGAAATAAAAAACATTTGTTCTAATAAAATTCTAACAACTTGGCTTATACATTTTGTGTAAAATTTTAGAAAAAACAATTTCACCGAGGAAAAAAAATTTATTATTTTTTTGTTTATGCTAGCAACAACTTTTTATGTTGGAGTATATATGTACATCATATTCTATGCTGGCTTCAAAAATTTTCTGTTACTCTCTGTCCATGTAAATAGTATAATAGGTCCAATATATTTTTTAAAAAATTACGTAATATTTAAAATTGCGTAAATATGTATTTAAAATTATATGAGGAAGGCAACGGGAAACCACCTCATAAACGTATTCCCTAGTAAATCACCTTCAAATAAAAGTAAAAAATTAGCAGTCGCAACATGGAATGTAAGAAGTTTAGCCATGCCGGGAAAATTGGAAAATTTGGAAAAAGAGAAAAAAAGGTTAAACCTGGACATCATAGGTATCAGCGAAACGCATATGATTGGCAACGATGAACGTGAAACAGAAGAAAATTATTTGTTCTACTCGGGTCCGGATGCAAATCATCCAAAACGAAACGGTGTGGGATTTCTAATTAGCAAACACTTAAAAAATCACGTTAATTGTATAATCCCAAAATCGGATAGAGTAATTTTTATGCAGCTAAAAACAAAAAAAGGAAATATTAATTTTATTCAAGTCTACGGAGCGTAGTGGAGTGGGAGCCACTGCAGAAAAGGACGATGAAGAGGTTGAAAAATTCTATGAAGAAATTAAGGTATTATTAAAAAATGCAAGTAAAGAAGATTGTTTAGTTGTTTTAGGTGACTTCAACGCGAAAGTCGGTAATGAAGAAGTGAATAACGTAGCAGGCAAATATGGGTTAGGTCAGCGAAATATGAGAGGATCAAAATTGATTGACTTTTGCATCGAGAACAATTTAGTAGTAGCGAATACATGGTTCCAGCAGCCAAAAAGAAGACTGTATACGTGGACCGCTCCTGGGTCGACAAATTCAAGAATAATCCGTAATCAAATCGACTACATAATTGTAAACTCAAGATTCAGAAACGCAATCAAAAATGTAAAAACGTATCCTGGAGCTGATGTATATCGGATCACAATTTACTAGCTGCACAAATTGAAGTCACGCTGAAGAAATTATTTAGGAGAAATAGAAACATCACGGTCAATCTCAACATTTTAGAAAACAGCGAAAATAAAAATAGAATCGCCAGCAAAATCAACGATGAACTAGAATCAATGGAGGAGACGATAGATGGAGAGAACGACTGCAACAAGGCGTGGATACACTTCAAGACACCGCTCAACCAAGCCGTAAAAGATTTGCAAAACGTAGAACAAAGACATGCCAGGACAAAATGGATGACCCAAGAAATTCTAATCATGATGGAAGAGAGAAGAAGATGGAAACAAATAGATCACGCAAAATACAAAGAAATTAACAAAACAATAAAAAGAAAAATTAGAGATGCGAAAACACATTATTGGGAAAATGAATGTAAAGAAATCGAGAATCTGGATAGAATAGGAAACAGCGCTCAATTACATAAAAAAATAAAAAGTATCACGAATTCGGATAAAAAAAAAACACCAAAGGAGTACTAAAAGACAAAACGGGAAAAATTATCACAGATCCGGAGGCCAGACTAAAAATGTGGAAAAATTATGTTGAGAAACTATTTGAAGATGAAAGACCAGATAAGGCAGCACAAGAGGATGTCGACGGGCCTGAAATATTGAGTGACGAAATCAGCGTGGTGCTGAAGCAAGTGAAAAAAGGATTAGCCGTTGGACCAGACAATATTCCTAACGAAATTCTAAAATTATTAAACGAAAGAGGTTTAAACATAATGGTAAAAATATTCAACAAAATTTACGACTCCGGGGTTATACCTGATGAATGGTTGAAATCTACTTTCGTTGCACTGCCGAAAAAAAGTAAAGCTGCTAAATGTGAGGATTTCAGAACAATCAGCTTGATGTCACACGCATTAAAAATATTCTTGAAAGTGATTCACAACAGAGTTTTTCGAAAATTGGAAGAAAGCATAAGTGCGACACAATTTGGATTTAGAAATGCTGTTGGTACTAGAGAAGCATTATTTATGCTAAATATAATATTGCAGAGGAGTATGGAAGTAAATTCTGAGGTGCATGCTTGCTTCATCGATTTTGAAAAAGCATTCGACAATGTGAAGCACGTTAAAATGGTCGAGATGTTAAAGAACGCAAATCTGGATGGGAAAGATATAAGAATAATAGAAAACCTTTATTGGAAACAATCTGCGAAGATAAGAACACCAGATGGCTTGTCAGAAGAAATAATGATAAAGAAAGGTGTTAGGCAAGGATGTATATTGTCTCCATTACTCTTTAACCTATATGCTGAACATATTTTTGGACATATATTGGGAGATGAGAGTCCGGGTATTAGCATTAATGGAAAAATAATAAATAATATTCGTTTTGCTGATGACTCTGTACTCATCGCCAATAGCTTGGGTGAATTGCAAGTACTATTAGATACCATAAATACCCAATGCAAAAACTATGGACTAAAAATAAATGTGCAAAAAACAAAATACATGGTGTTTGCAAGAAGTGGCACAGGTAGCAACGAGTTACGTCTAAACAGCAAGAAAATCGAACGAGTGAGATCAATTAGATATTTGGGTACTATTATAGAAGACAACGCTTCCAACAAAACTGAAGTTCGTGCTAGAATCCAACAAGCCAGGGCGGCATTCTGCAAAATGACTAGGCTGCTGACAAGCGGGGATCTAAATCTCAGTTTGAAGGTGAAAGTGTTGAAGTGCTACGTGTGGTCTTATTTGTTGTATGGTGTTGAGACCTGGACTTTGAAGCAGGCCGAAGTAAAGAATCTGGAAGCCTTCGAGATGTGGTGCTATAGAAAAATTCTTAAGATAGCGTGGCAAGATAGAGTCTCGAATGTAGAAGTGCTCAGAAAAATGAACACGGGGAAAGTGCTGCTGAAGACGATAAAAGCGAGGAAGCTTGGGTATCTGGGTCACATCATGAGAAGCGACAAGTATGAAATTCTCCAACTGGCCTTACAAGGAAGAATGTGCGGGTCAAGGGGCAGGGGCCGAACCAAAAAAACATGGGCCAAAAATCTTGTGGATTGGTGCAACCTTCCCTTCAATCAAGTCATGTCGAGAGTGAGATCCAGAAGCTCATGCAGAATGATGGTGTCCAACCTCCTGATAGGAGAGGAATGAAAAGAAGAAGAAGTATTTAAAATTGCGTAACCACTTTAAATATCCATACGATATTTAAAGTGGTTTTTTTTATATGCACTAAGTCTTCTAGATACGTCATTGTTGGGACCAAAAATTTAAGTTGTATGTCGAACTGCCGCAAGAAGATGAGAAATAATATATGAAAACAAAAATTCTGTTTTTTATTCTTTATTAATTTAAAATATAAAAAAATTAAATATAAAAATGATAGTTAAATGAATAATGATGAATAAGAAAGTTTTTAAAAACTTATAAAGTTCTTGCATGCAAAGCGTCTGAGGTAATACTTTTTGGCCAAAAAATATTTTTAACACCAATATTTTTTTTTCAAAACTTTTTAATTAAAAATAAAATAAACAAAATTTTTCTAAGTTTCACACTTTTATAACGCAAAATCAAAAATTTCGGATTTTTGCATAATCTAACAAACTTCAAATTTTAAATATTTATTAAAAATAAACAAATATTTTTTTGCTTATACAAAAAACCGAAAATTTTAATTTTGGATTATAAAATGCAGTTTCGTATCTAGAAACTTCATATTAGGAGATGTCGTAACTCGAAGAATTAGTGTATTATTTTCATAAAAATGATTAAATGAAAAAAGTCGATTGCAAAATGAATGTTAAAGAAATTGGAGTGAACAAGTTTTTATTTCAAATATTTTATCAAACAGCACTATATATGTACATACATATGTATGTATATTCATAACATTTTGATTCAAAATATAAAAGGATATTATACGGTAAAGATTTATGTAATGCCAGATGCTTTACCTTATTTAAATGTAATAAATATTTAAATGTAAATCATTTATAAAACATATTATTTTAGAATAAATTGAAATGTGAAGCTTGAGTACTCAATGTGGCAAATGCGACAGTATACCATCTACTTCCGTCAGTAAAGAACAATATATTTAAAATGTGTAAAAATTATATGGTCTAGACTAGAGTCATTTATTATCCGAAGGTTAAAAAATTAATGAAACGTACGTAATTAATGAACGTTTATAAGCTAAAAAATAAAATTAATATCGCACCTTGCGATATATTATCGGAAACTGGGAATTATATCTACTGTGTTCGGATCTTATCATACTTTTTGTTAGATCATCTGTCAAAATTTTAGTGTTGCTAAGGCCATACCAGATGATAGCACTTCGCACTAAATTTAAAGTAAATAAACAAATTGAACTGAATAAAAAAGTTAAAGAAATATTTTAAGAAAAAAAAAATGAGTAATTTAATAAGTTAATTTAATATAGTATAGAAGGTATTTTTAATGAGTTAATTTAATATAAAATATAAGTTAATAGAAGTTATAAATAATTTAATATAGATATAAGTTAATAGATTTAAGTAATATTATTCAAAATAATATCCGCGTATTGTTAAGTGATTCCCAACAAATTATTGATATAATGACATTAATTTTTAATAATGTTGTAGTTGTTAGCTAATAAATAAATATTACGTGTTTTTACTTTATTGGTTACAGTTTCCAGAAAGATAATTGTACCTAACAATTTACCGTGCACGAAGCCAGACTATCCAGAGCAAATAAAGAGCGCCAACAGCATCAACTATCATGGCCTCACAAAGCGCCTACCGAGAACGGCGGTCAGCTTTCAAGAATCTGGAAAGGAATAGCCGTATTTTGGAATAGGATGGGTCATATGAAGAAAGGTTTATGTACAACTGGGCAAAGAGTATAGTTGAAAAAAGAAGAGAAGCGAGAAGGGAAAGCACAGGCTAAATAACAGAAATGCGAAGAGTACTGGCGCGAAATCGATGATGAAACAGGAACCCCAACAGACGTGGGGGTTCCAAGCAGACCGTGGCCTCGTGGCTGGATCCCAGTTGAACCGCCAAATATGGAAACATTTTAAAGATGAAACAACTAAGGAATTCCAGCTTGCCAAACGCCAACTGGAGGAAGCAAGCCTTGGTTTTAAACAATGAATCGGCTTCTTTGGAGAAACGGAATTTCGTGATCAAGTTATCATAGACAATAATACCCAGAAGCCAGAGGACGATAAAAGGCTAGTCTAAGAACGGGAGCCCGCGGCAAATTGATTTTGTTAATCCCGTGCTTTTATTCGTGAAAAATTTTGAACCCTTCTTCCTGCCGAGAAAAAACTGGCGGGACGAAGTTGATGTTGGGGACGGCTCCATCCCTTTTTATACGGTTAGATCCAAACTTGACGGAAAGGTAGGTAGGGAAGTTTACTCCGGGCAATTAGAAGTTGAGCCCGTTTTTCGTTTACGAGATTACTGTAGCATTTTTCAAGGCGAGGTGGTTGCGATTGGAGAGGATCTCCGCTGGTTTGGCGACAATGTGGTGTCCGCGGACAGTGTAAGCATCTTCACGAACAGAAGAGGCCTTCTGTTTTTGTAAATATATGTGAGTGTGAATATATTTATAGCAAAATGAGATTTTTAAATCATCCTTTTTTTTTTCTTTCTGAAAAAATTATAATTTTTGCCCATGTTCATTTCGAGTTTTCTATGCAAAAAAATTTACTAAAATCTAACAATTTTTATATTTAATTGCAATTTGGAGTTTGCTGAGTAATATTAAAAAATTCAAATTTCAACTTCAAATTTTAATTGTAATTTTGATTAAATATATTTTTTAGTATTTCCCGCTTTTTTTGAACCGCCTTTCAGGCAACATAATCTAAGAAAATTAGAGTAAAAAATGAAAACGAAAATAAAAAAATAATATACTGAATAAAAAATTATTATATTAAAAAGAAATTATATTTTTTAGACTAGAACACACGACATTCGTGTGTCCTAGTTAATTCAGATGCAAATAGATTAATTTCTATTATTTGCTGCCAACAAAGTTTAATGCCAAACGAAATATTGTCGTTTAATTAAACTGTAAGTAAAATTTTCTTAATTTATGCGTGCAATTATACAGCAGTTAACAGCTTAAATTACATTAATCTAAGTATCAGCTATTTTAGATAACTTTAGTTCAATTATAATAATTAGTAGTGATTAAGTAGTAAAAACGCAGCAATGAGTTATTTTTTAATTTATGTTTCTTGTAGGACTTTTTTTAAAGATACTGAGGTACAAACTGATGCATTAATTTATGTGTACTAATCAAATACTGGTGTAGACTAATGTGATAAAGTAAATTTATATTTTGGTTCCACAGTTTCGCAATAATTGATGCATTTTGTATGAAATTGATATGCGTTTTATTTTTAGTGCAGCTTTTTTTGAAAATCATGATTGACATTGATGAAAATTGATGACACATTGCGTATTTAGGTTTACATTGCAATCAATCTCTGTCAACCTGCATCCGTTAGTAACGCGTATCCAGGCTCGCGCTTACGCGTGCATTCGGCCCAAATCCGTACACACCCGAGGCAACCTCTTTTTACGTTTTGGACCAATTCGTTTACTAAACTTCAGATATAGTCCCAAAAACTGGACGACCTTGTTCCCACATGCGTCGATTAGGAAACCCTACTTCGTAACCCGGATCGAAATTATACAGCGGAGACAGATCTCCGAGAAGGCTATTTCGAGAACAGAGTCACTCGCGACGAAAGCTCTATGAGCGCCGTGTGTCTATTTTCTCATTACGTTATCATCACCAGTAAGAAATCGGTAAGTTGTTAGTCGAGCTTCACGCACATTGTAGGTGAGAGGTGTAACGGCAGTAGTTCAATAAATGCCTCCAGAGTAGCCATGGGACCCGTGAAGTTTCGCCAAGTTGGCCTGCACACCAGCCTGTACGACCTTGCGGTAACTGCCATGGACGTACAGATGGCGATATGTCTAGCAAGAATAACGTTTGCATTAATCTCAATCATGATTGTTAATCTATGATTGACGTGTAAACGCATACTAATTGACATGTAACGTTGAGAATTTTAAAACGTCACTATTATTAATAGTTGTAATTGAAGTTATTAATATAATGTAATTAAAAAAAATCCGCTCAACTAAAAGCGAAGAGTTAATAAACCTTGTCAAAAATAACGCACTTTTGTTTACGATTGTAAAGTAACAAAAGATCATAGATAATATATATTTACATTAGAATATTAGAAGCAACCAATCCCTAATCTGTATAAAAATTAAAAATGACTGTTTACAATTTGTATATTTTTGATAAATATGGCACATTACTGTATTATGGTGAATGGAATCGTTTAAAAAAATCTGGTATAACATTAGAGGAGGTATGCAACTTCATAAACTATTATATTATATTTTTTAATAAATACGTCGACATTGTAGGAAGCAAAATTGATGTATGGTATGCTATTTTCACTTAAATCTTTTGTAAACAAAATTTCGCCAACGGATCCTAAGGATGGATTTCTTAATTACAAAACGAGTAAATATGCATTGCACTATTTTGAAACACCTTCAGGTTTGAAGTATGTTTTACGTATACATTATTAATATCTTTACCATAATTAAAAAAAATTAATAATTTAGGTTTGTCATAAATACAGACGTTGTCTCAACAAATGTAAAAGAAGTTTTGCAGCAATTATATTCGAAAATATGGGTTGAGTATGTAGTAAGAGATCCTCTATGGGTGCCAGGAGCTCCTGTAACATCAGATTTATTTAAGAGCAAATTAGATGAATTTATAAGACAATCTAGTGTTTACAGTATTAAGAATATTTAAGTAAAACAGCGTTTTAGTTTAAGACTATAAGACTTTAATCATGAATTTCTATAACACCTAAGAAATATGTTTTTCTTTTGATATACATAGCTATTTGTTCTAAAATTACATACATACAAATACATATATGTATGTGTCAACGTATACATGAAACAACTATAAATGTTTTATTCGAATTATTGATATCTTAATATTTGAATTGTTAATGTTTTATTCTTGTTCATACAAGAATTGAAAAAAAAAACTGGATTGAAAATTTAACTTTTGCTAGTGCAAAATGCTTTGCAAATTCTTTTAACACTATAAATCTATCACAGGATTAACTTTTTTTTTAATTTTTAGTTACGAAAAGTTAAAATGCAATTTTTTCTATTTTATTAGTTGTAATATTTCAATAATTTTGTATAATAACATTAAAAAATTGAGTTCAAAAAAACCTTCCAGACTTTAATTTTTTTTTTGATTGCAGTACATGCTGCACTACAAGAAAAGATAATAAAACATGTGGGATTTTGTTTAGTACACATTGCGCCGAGTTTTGTACGAATTTCAGAAACTATGACACTTTTTGATATTAATAAGCAGAATATTGATAACCCACTTCTGACTTAGGACTTATAAAGTATGCTCAAATATCCAAACTACAAAATCTGCGAAAGGATTTTTTAAGTTTTTTTATAACTAAAGCAAAAGTATTAAAAATTGGAAGCAGAGCATAACAAAAAATTTAATATTACTCGATTATTACAAATCAAAAAAAAAAATTCTTGTTTTCCGTAGATTTGTAAGTATGCGTGAAAAGTCTAGAGATTTAATTTCCAAAGTTTTACTAATTATGTTTTCCACTTAACGCATTTATACTTGTATAATCACAAATAAGTATTATGTATATTTGGTTTTCCATAAGCTTCACAATTCATATATGTAAATCATTTTTCAAATATAATTAAAAGTTCATATAATTCTTTAGAAATTTACATATGTATGTATGTATGTGAGTTTAGGTGTAAGTACATATTAGAAAATTTTATACCAAAAATAATAGAAATACATGCATTTAATCAAATTAAAGAGAAATATGATGCTATTTTTCTTCTAGTTCGTCAGGAAACTTAAAAACTTAACACAAGTTTCTTTAATATTTTTATTGCACGTCTATCATCCTTATTATAAGGATCAACTCACAACGGCTAATTTTCGAACCATAATTAAATGTGTATATGAATTATTTAAAATACTTTTTGAAATTTGTACATACATACATATAACATAACTTTTTCATCAGTGTCATTCTACAAATGTGAGAAAATTCCAAGCCTGACACACAACACAAAAGCCTGACTTGGCTGTTCAATAAAAATGCAGAAAAAACTCGAAAATATATTTAAACGAAATTATATTTGGGGTTATTTAATCGAAATTAAATTTCAAGTTGAAATTTGAATTTTTGATGTTTCTTCGATAACTTCACATTTCATTTTCATATAAAAATTATTTTATAGGTATTAAAATGAAATGTGAAATATTTTAATATAAAAGTTATTTTTTTTCATAGAAAGCTCGAAATGAAAATGTGTATGCATGTATGCAAAAAACATATGTATTTTTTTTCCAAGAAAAAAAAAAATAATTAAGTAATGGTAACATTCGAAATTTTTTTTTAAATATTGACATTTGTAAAAGTAGATTTTGAATTTTTGTAACAATTTTGGTTACTAAAAAGTAAAACGTATACTTGACGTCAAAAAGTTAATATTTTGGTACACGCCCATTGACTGGCAGTAGAGTTTCAAAAATTTTTCAAATCTATTCTAAAATCCTATAATGTTCTACATCTCTTTCCATAATAGCTAGAGTGTAAGCCGGGCAAGTAATTTATTTCTGCTATGTATAGCCATGACTTCCTGTTTGCTAATTTAACGTATTGATATTCGGTCTGTCTGCGATAAAACTTGTAAAAACTTTAAAAGATAAACAATTAAAAAAATTCTCACTTTAAACAAAAATAAACTAGACAGAAAACTTGAAAAAACTTTTAAAAACTTTATAAATATGTTATAAACGTGAAATTTATAAGTATTTATCAAACATAAACAAATATTTTTTGGTTATATCAAAAACCGAAAGTTTTGATTTTGAATTATAAAAGTGTGAAACTTAGAAAAACCATTTGTGAACCCTTTTTGGTTTGAAATGTTTTGAAAAAAAATTATTGTTGATGAAAAATAAAACCTTCAAACATAACCAAGAAAAACATATATTTCGACAGCTGTAAGATTTGAAAAGTTTTTAAAACACTAAATGTCACTTTACAAAACTTGTAAAAACTTTAAACATCAAGAAAATGGAATGTCATCATTTTCTCTCGTTTTTGTTCAAAAAGTATTATCCCAGACAGTTTGCATGCAAAAACTTTATAAAGTTTTTAAAAGTTTTTAAACACTTTCTTGTCCCAGACTTATTTTGAATAAAGTTTTTCCATAAAACTACGTCACTTGAAAACCAGTCTGTTAAAAGTTTACAATTTCAACTTCAAATAATTTAAGTAATATTCAGAAAAAAAAACTTTACTTATATGCATTTTATATCTAAAGAAAATTTTTGTATTTGTACAGCTTTTAGTGCAGGTCTTCATGTGTATATTCCAAATATTTCAATTCCTTTCAATTACTTTAGTTTATTAAAGTTATAAGTGTTTTGCTTTATTTTTGCTTTCACAAAACACTTCACTTATCACACAATTTAAAAAATGCTAACGATAAGAAAGAAATGTTACAGAAATACGAATTTTTCAGCGGATGCACATATAACTCGGACTGGTGGTACAGTGTATCTCTCATTTTCCTTCTAATGATGGGATTACCTAATTACCCCTTTTCCGTAAATTTTTATAATTTGGAATTCAGATGTTTTTGACAATGCATTATTTTAGTAAAATAAATCAAAACAGTACCTTAAAAGAATAGAGAGTATCCTAAGCGCAATGCTGCAAAAATATAATGTGATGAATATGCAATATTCATCACGTTATATTTTTGCAGCATTGCAAAATATTTTTTTATAACTATGTACATACACATTATGTAGAATGAACTACTCATATTAATTTAGCTGCATTGCTAAAAATTAGCAACTTTTGTTTATGAACACAAATAAAGCGCAATTTTTGTTTGTGTGTATCTCGATATAATGTGTTTATGAAGAAGCCTAATATTATAAGACAGGAATGAAATTTGAAACAGAAATTTTGAATCATAATAATATTAAGGACAAAGTTTTTATTATATCTAGTTCTTTGGAAAATTGAAACGATAGTTTATTATATATTCCTTATACCCAACAGAGTTAAAACTCTTTAGGTATAAGGAAAATTTTTTTCATAATATAATTACCTATATTCATTTTTAATTAAAAAAAAATTTAAATTTATATATTCCGAGTGGTTATATGTTCCGCGATTTTTACTGCCTATTTCTTATGATTACTAAATACATATATAATGCACCTTCATATATATTTGCAGAAATTTTAAAATGATTATAATCTTATCAAATTCGGTATAAAATAAAGTCAAAATATAGAGATTTTTAAAAAAAGTCTTAAAAAACTATATTTTAGAAATCTTAATTAATTTCTTGTACATAGTTTTATATTATTGCAAAATCATCTGAATTAAAGAAAAAAAAGAAACAATACACAAATATTTTAATCTAATTCATAAGATAAAAACAATATTTTAAGAATTTTGCAAATGTTTTAATGCAGATTTTGCCGCAGACACTTTTGCTTCCTTTTTATTTTTGCCGAAACCATGCACTTCGATGCGTTCATTTCGGCAGGTAAAGGAACACTTCACCATAATTACATCATCATCCACAATAGGACTGTCAAATATTGGATCAGATCCATGATATTCATACAATTGCCTGACTATTTGAATTGGAACATTAGCTATAAATTCATATATTTCTACCGACATCAGATTGAATATCACATTCCAAGTGGTGTTAAGATCATTTCCAGAATCCAAAAACACTGCACCAATAAGAGCTTCAAAAATATCACCCAATGTTTTAGGAACATTTATGTAGTCAGCCATCTTAGAATTTACTTCATTTTCTAACATTAAGATTCTTACTTGGTCTGTAACTTTAAAATTATTTTGAGCCTGGAATTCTGTAAATGTTATTATACTCTGTGTCAATGCAGCATTTTGTGATAGCAAAAATAAATGAAACTTATGCCTAACAGTTAAACAAGCTAAAGTTACATTATTAACTAAAGCTGACCGTAAATCAGTTAATTTTCCAGGATCCATATCGCCACATCTTTCAAATATATAACATGTTATTAGAAAATCTAAAATTGCATCACCTATAAATTCTAACTGTTGATAACAACCTGTTAATCTATTTGTAGGATATGATGGATGCGTGAGAGCCTGTAATAAGTATGCGCGATCACGAAACTTATATCCCAAATTAGCTTCCAACTGCTGAAAGTTCAGGAGAAATGAATCCACCTCTCTATCGGTAATATCAGTGCGCAATCTGGGATTTCCAAGGTCTATATTAAGGAGATTAATTAAATCTGGAGTTGTCGGAATAATTCCGAAATATTCCAGCATAAGAAAGCTTTTTTTCACGCCATAAATTTTTATGCACACTCCTAATATAGCTTCAACGGCATCAGAGCAAATTTTATCGGATATCCATGTTTTGTTTAATAAAAATGACATATCACTTTCATTATTTGGATAGTTTTCATAATTTGAAAATTTTGATTGAAAATCAATCAAAGTTTGTTCGCTACACTTTCCAGTAAAAATTTCTTCCATATTTAATTCCAACTCAGTAAAAACAGAAGGTGATATATCATCGCGACAAACTAGTTCTTCAGCATTTTTGGGTATATTAATGGATGGTGGCTTCCATTCACTATTAGGCTTAAATGCTTTAGTATATAGAGCCCCTGAAATACATAGAAAATTGGATTTAAGACACGCTTAATAGAAAAGAAAATAAATTACCAGGTAAATTCATTTTAATAGCGTGATAGAGTAAATTCCTATTGCTAGTGAATTGACCTTTAACTTCCGTTAGAAAACCTTCATTCCAAGAAGGATGTTTGTGAAGTAACCATAAAGAAATACTAAATTTCAAAAATGAATCTCCTAATACTTCCAATTTTTCACCGTCAAAAACATCATTTGCTCCTGCCGCCGTAATTGCACAAAGTATTTCCCACTGTTCTGGGCTTTTTAAACAATTATCATCAACATTTAAAATGCTTATAAAAGTTTTTTCGCTCATATTAACATCGCATATAGCATTTTTCGATGTAGTTGGAAGATCCTTTTTATTAAGCTTCAAATTATTTATAACAGAAAATTGTTCATTATCATCAGTTATAGTCAATTCAGCAAATTTTTGTAATGAAATAAAATAGTGAAAATAATCAACATCGACTTTGTACAAATTCTGAATATTTCTTGCAAGGTCGCAGGGTTCTTCGTGTTCACGCCAATTATATATTTGATTTCTATTTTGCTCAATTCGTTTAACTTTTTTGTCTTCAAATTTTTCATCAAAAAAATTTGAGAATTCTTTAGGTTTTTCGCATTTTTTTACTCGAAGCAATGTTTTATCTACTATTAAAGGTCTTGGATCATAATTTTTAGAGTCAATATTTAAAAAACTGTTTAGAGAAATTCTTATCTCCTCGGCTATTAATATATAATGTAAACGAAATAAAATTGATGGTAGAAACCTTGCTTTTAAATAAAAATGACCAGGAAAATTAAAATTGTGCACTAGTTCAGGTACTAATAATATAGAATTAAAACGCTTTGATTTCTTTTTTTCTTCATTGTACGTTAAAAAATTAATACGAGATGTGAATGGTTCAACTTCCAGCATAAATGAATTTGTTTGAATTACTTTTTGACCCCATTTATCTTGCAAGTATGTAACAAATGATTCATGTGCGCCGTCCGGAAAAGGACTCAGAGGGGTTAAATCTCTACGTATTTTTGTGACAATAAATCTTACAGAATCATCTGATGTGTACCACGTTGCTACAAGGTTATGCAAATAATCTTCTGCTCTAATATTCATTTTCTTACGTTGAATTATGTCGATTTTGCTAACATCATTGATATTTTGAATACTTTCTACAAGTTCCCAATCTATTTTCTCACCGTTAATTGTGGGTACGATAATGTACGAATTTTCTGCATTTCGAAAATCTTGTGCATAATTACTTGACCATGTATCTTTAATTAATTTTCTAAATAACATAGTATTAAAATTTTTTAATTTTATGTACTGTTCTCTGTTATAAATTACGGTTTCGTAAGGACGACTTGAAATTTGTACAGTTACACGCCCCTGCGACATAAACAACGGCATCGGAGCGATTTTGGGCAGCTTATTTACTAAAAGGATGGCAAAATTTGCTTTGTTACTCAAAGAATCGAACACGTGATAATTTTCATCACTTCTTTCGAATTCTGGCAAAATGTTGATTGTATAAAAATAACAGACGCTACCCAAAACAGGTTCATTGGAGCATAGTTGTTTAGGGAAGTTTAAATTATGAATTCTTCGATTTTTTCTATGTCCAGCTAAATATTTGTCATCTAGAAAAATATTTTGAATAACAAAATTAAATGAAAATAAGAACATTTTATAAATAAAATAAAAGGTACCGTCAGGATATTTTTGCCACTCTTTGAAATAAATTGATTGGTGATAATCGAGACATTGCTTTCTACTTACTGGCAAAAGATGGTCGTTTAACTCGCCCTTCTGATATAACATTATACAAGCTTTAAATGCCGCAGATCTCTTGGCCCATTTGATAGTAGGCATTTCATCACTCTTAAAATATTTTATTTTTATTAATAATTTCATTTGAATATAGTTATCTTACAATTATATCTTCTTTAATTGTTGATTGCAGGGGCAATAATAATTTTACTCTTTTCTTTTCGTTTCCTGTATTAATTTTAGAATATTTTGGGGATGCAATAGTGTACGCATCATTTGGTAATGAATCACAATACCTGCTGCAAAGAGGTATAGCAACATCAGCGTCAAGTTTTGCTCCAATTTTGCTATAAAATGGTTCAATTAATGTCTCGAATTGTTTATCTATTTCTTCTTGAAGCGGGAGGCTGCGATCTATGGTTTTGTTGATTAGATAATTTTTCAATTTCAGATCAATTTCTTGATACTTCTTTACTTTTAATATTAATCCATTTTTTTTACTATTTCCCACCATCATAATATATGTAGAATCCTGCATGCGTGCCCGCCCTTTTGTTTGTAAATATGATGCAAATGATTTTAATTCATCGTAAACTATCACATAATTACATGATTGTATATCAATGCCCTCTTCTAAAACGCTTGATGCAACTATGAGATTGCATTCGTTTTTGTTAAAGTTATTAAGAATTTCTCGATTTGTTTTTCTTTCTAAGATACATTCTATTGATTCTGGTAATAATTCGTGAACTCCTACCATAAAATTTGCTATGACAGGAATATTGTCGTTATATTTTACGAAATTTTTTATTATGTGATGTAAGTTTTTAGCTGTATGACGTCTCTGAACAAAAACCAAGCATTTAATATCAGACGTGGTTTTCCCTACGAATTCTTTTTTTAAATATGTCAGTAGCGAAACTACTTTGCGTGATGAAGTATCATATATAACATCTAATTCTGTTTCAGTTTCATCGTCTGCATCAAATATAGTATTTCTGAGCAAATGCAATATTCGCTCTACATACGAAATTATAATTCTATACATATTTCTGGAAGCGATTGTTTCCGCCCTTCGTTTTTTCAACTCAACTTCTACTAGAACAGATAGCATGGCAATATAACCTCCATACAAACCAAGGTCATTTAGCTGATATACATAATCTTCTAACAAATTTTTCATCTTCTTTATGGGATTAATATAGCGGGTTGTTTCCATATTTTTAGTCAAAACAAAATGAGTCTCATCTATTTTGAAATCTTGAAATTTAGAAATGCATTCTGAAACTAATTGTTGAATGGAGTTTGTAATACGATGTTTAGAATCTATGTCATCAAAGCTTATAAGTACTTCCTTTGGTTTTGTGGAGTACCTGAGTAGGTAAATTTTCTATTTGAGCTAATAAAATAGTTTAATCACTTATAATTTAATAGAAAGACAAAATTCAAATCTACGAAATTCAAATTTTCAAAATAAATAACCAGTTTACTTACAGTAAAACATTTTGAAGATGGTTAAAAGATGATACTGTAGCTATTTTAGCACGAAATACAGCTTCAAGGTTTTTTAATTCTTCAATAATATTGTCCGTTGTTGATTTGATAAGAATTCCAGTTAAACCAATAACTCTGGGTAAGCTTTTTTGACAGGCATCTGCGAATTGCCCCATTAACTGTAACATGGGATGACCTTTGGTGGCATGATGACACTCATCGAATATCATCAGATTTATTTGATTAATTGATAAATATTTATGACGCACAATATTTAATATTATCTGCGTTGTAGCTACAATAACCTAAGTAATACGTTACAAATATACATAGGAAGTTAATTTGAATATACATAAAAGTTTCAAAAATTTCATTGTTAATAACACTGAATAAATCTGTAATAAAAATGTAGTATATAATTTTCTTAAGGCATTGAAATTTGTTTTTATACCAAACACTGAAAACGGCGTAGAAATCAAACATAAATTAAATTTTGAACAATAGGGTTCAAATCAAAGAGATTAATCTTAAAATGAATGATACATGTAAATATTTAATGAAATGCATACAGATCTAAACAGAAATAATTACGTGCCTGCGTTGAATCAAGTTCAATTTCCCATTTTTCTCGCTTCCAGTTATCGACATTCATATCACCAGTGTAAAGGCGTACTTTCAAACTTGTAAAATTTTTAACTACAAGAAATTGTTGCCTTGCTAAGGCAACCGTATTAGCCATAAATATAGATCTTTTTCCACCATTCTCCAAAGTTCTGAAAGAAATAAATTTATAAATTATGAAAAAGGTTTTCTAAATTTTATTCTTACCCTTCCAAATCTTTCGACATTTCTTTTAGGGCCATCAGCGCAATGAATGTCTTTCCAGACCCGGTTGGAAGATAAATAATAACATTTTCTTTCAAGGCATGCTGTAATAGTTGGTCTTGATAAATTCTTGACTTGAAAGAAATTTTTTCATCCACAATATCAAGCTGATATAGAAAAATGTTATTAGATTAGTTATTTTAAAATTAATCATACATAAGTATTTCTGTAAATCAATTATGAAACACATTATTATTACTTCTTCTTGTTCTTTCATTTCCATCATATTGCATCAGGAAAGATTGTTCTATAATTTAAAACCACGTCAGATTCAATTGAAAAAAAAAATACGTATGTGTATGCATGTAGATTTGTGAATTCCCTTTTTTTATTTATTTCCGTGCTTTTATTATAAAAGGTATGCATGCAAATAAATTTTCTATGTAAATCCTGTTATTAAAATTTACATTTATTCAAGAATTGAAATTAACAAATAAATTTAAATAACAATATATGTATTTTTGCACAAAACAGTTTAAACCAGAAAAAAATAAAAATGCATTTATTTGTGAATTCAGAACATTACTCATTGCAATTGCACATAGAATTTTCAAATTGGAAAATTCAGAGGAGTCGCTATTACTTCATGTAAAATGTGTGATTGCGATTTGCGATATGATTTGTTAGATATTAATGGTTTAAATGTTCGATGTAGTTTGACGTTATTGTCATTTTGAGCATGGTATAAAGATTTCAAAACAACGAATTAGAATACTAAAGGAAGGAGCATCTTGAAAAAACAATGAAGACAAATATTTCCTAGTTGTCTCTTTCGTTGCTTCGAGCATTGTCAAAGTCGTAACAAGAGCTTTAAAATGAAAAATATTTTAAAATATTTTACAAAATACTATAAAGTATTTTTCATTTTAAATATCTGTAAAAAAGAAATAAAATATGAACAAAACTCATTATTTGTTTTTTTCTTTGAATAAATTTATTCTATGAATAATAAAATTATAAATTTCGGTAAAATATTTGAAATGCAAACTTCTTTGTTAATAATTCCAATCCACTTTCATTTCATTTCATCACTTCTAGGAAAACTGTAATTATATATAAAAAAAAGACCAAATTAAAATATTCGAATTATTTTTAATTTAAAACAAAACTAAAACAGGTGGTTCCTTTCCAAAAATTAAAAACTTAGTAAAATTACAAATTTAGAATTAATCAAATCACTGTTGAATAAATATTTCTTTTAATTATTGAAATGAATAATACGTATATTCACATGTATGCATATGTTGTAATAAAACTATTTGTTTTTACAAATGAGAGTAACTATTTAGAACTATACACATTTTTCCTTTTCAACACATTTTTTTCACTTGTTATATTTTTTTTATAAGCTTTTATCAAATAGTATTGTTTTTTTTAACACCTATTATTAAATATTTTATAATTTTTTATTTACAATCTAATGCACTAATTTTATAAACAAAATTTTCTTTGTTTACTTTTTATATAGCGGCACATAATTTTCTAAAAAAAAAACCTTTGGTATTTAATGTTGATTTCAGTTTGACAATTTTCGGAACAAAGAAAGAGGCTTACCTAAAGTTTTTGGCTTTACTATGTTTTTTTTAAGATACGATTTTTCAGTGAGTGTAAGCGAGATAGAAACAAAGATGCTTCTTTCTATATTTCTAATTCGTTTTGGCAAAATATGTTCGTTGAAAAAATCTGATGTTGACGTTATCTGTTTAAAATATGTCTACTGTACGTGTAATAAACGAAGAAATAATAAGAATTTTTTTTGTATATTATATTTTATACTAGGGGCCCCTGTGGTTTGCTTATAAGCAGCATTATCTGTTGTAAAAACAGGATTGTGGCAATCAATTTTAAAATAAGTTTAGAAAAATTTGTACATATTATGGCATACATATGCAGGTATATACTTGTATAAGTTAACAACCTAAAATAAAGAGTTAACACATGCCGCCGAATCAGCAATTTTGTTGAGAAATATTTTGAAACGAAAGTTAACAGCCTAAAAATTAATAATTTAACACATGCCGCCGAGTCAGCAATTTTGTTGGGAACGAATTTTTGAACGAATTCCCATGCAACACAATATCACGTTGAAAGTAACAAAATATCACGTTGCACAGGTAGAGTCAAACACAAAAATTATAAAAATAATAATTCAATTGTAATTAAGATTTAAAACAGATCGGACGGAATAAAAAAGAAGAAAATCTAATTTTGTGCGTTTTAATTTTTTGATTTAATTAATAAAAAATATTAAGGTTGCGAGTTCTTTTTATTTTTTTATTTTTTTAAAATAAAGAAGCCCCAGGTAAATTAACTGGCGCCCGAGCAGGGACCGTCCCAAGGTATAGGAGTGCCGGGGTGAATAGTGAAATAAACTAAATAAGATTGAAAAGAAAAATACTAAAATACAAAAACATTTGAAGTGCCATAAAATAGAAAAAAAAATATAAACTTTTGAAAAATTTTATATTATTATAAAAAACAAACTGAAATTAAAAACATTTGAAGTGACATAAAATAAAACAAACTTTTGAAAAATTTTAGTTATCATAAAATATTAATTGGAAACTATAGAACAAATAAAACTATAGAACAAACTTTTGAAAAAAAATTTTAGTTATCATAAAAAATCAATTGGAAACAATAGAACAAATAAAATTCATAGGAAATAAAAGGAACAGCACTAGAAGAACCCCCCTCCGTATACCGCGCAGCAAGTAAGTAAATTTATTACTGAATTTATTGCAACATATCGAGCAAGAAAAGAGGCCCCTTAGTAGTCTTCAAACAGAGGACAAACAGGAGCTGTAGTACAGAGATTAACTGATACCGCAAAAGACACAAGGCTTAATGTTCACCTGAGTCTGGGTGAACGGTATTACAGTAAAATCCAACAAGTGCTAACAGCAGCCGCTTGCTCGTTGCAATAAAAGACTGCAGGACATCCTTCAGATGGGGCTCACTAACATCATCGTCATGTAAGTCAAGTTATAGTTAATTAAACAGGAATATTTCACTTACCTGAAAAGAAAAACATATATTTTTATCAGAAAAAAGAAACTTTAAAATCAAACAGAAAATTTTTTTTTGAAATAAAATAAAAGAAATATTATTACTAAAAGTGGTCTTGCAAGAAACATAAAATTCTAAAAATTATTAATTTTATAAAATCTTAAGATAATATAAAAAATAATAAGAAGTAAAACATAAACGATTTATAAATTCGTTATTATCATTTCTGTTCGAAATCTTCGTCAACAATTTTCTTATAATAAAAGAAAAGAGAAGTTTCGTATCAGAACAAATTAATTTATTGACAAGTATTTTTTATTCATAGAAGACTTCGTCAACAATTTCCTAAAAAATTAAAGGAAAAAGAAGCTTTTATGAGATATTATATCGAAACAAGTATATTGGAAATTTCAAGGGATCCCTCATCGAATTAATAAGATTTTACATTTTTCTTTTTCTCTAAATAACTTACTAATTTTATTTTTAACTAACCTACTAATATTTAATAACACATTTATTATAAGAAAGTAATAAAAACAATAACCATACAAATCAAAATTTTGTTTAATAAATTGTAATAAAATTGCATTTAACGAAAATAATTAAAGAATAAATTAAATACTTTAATTTAGAACTTAGAAAAATTTAAAATACCTTTTTCAGGAAAGGCTAAAATAAGTATGTAAGTAAATCCTAGCAAATTATCGTACCATAAATTTTTAACAAAAAATACTGTTGAAATAAGAAGAAAACAAGCATACAAAAGAAAGGAAAATAAAATAATAGATTTTCTGCTAAAACAAAAAATAAAACATAAATCATTCTCATTAGAAATAAAATTTTTTCATTCATTAATAAAAATATTTAAGTCAAATTCTGGATACTTTTTCATACAACTAAAATTCTAATATAAAATTGTACACGTATAAAAAAAATAATATAACAATAATCAATAAAATAAATAATTTATAGATTTTAGAAGACAAATAAACAAGAAAATTGTGTTTTTACGACGAACCAATTGTTTGAATTTAATAATTATATAAATATAGAATAACGAAAGGTAGAATAAACAAGACGTCTAAATCATAATAAATTGTTAATAGATCATTTGTAACGAAAGTTTCAAGGAAGTTTTATACCATTCAGAAATTTTTTCAATTCCAAACATAACGAAGGTGTGAGACAGTTTATGTAATATTTAGTAAATATCCTTCAGATTAAAAAATAATTAACATTGCACTGAAAAGTAGTTCATACCCCCTATATTAACTTTCACTTACCTTTCCAATTTTTTTAATTTCTTTCAAATTTTGAAATAGAAGAAACAATGACTCACGTGAATTTCGAGGGTTATCCTCAAGGTAGATCTACACCTGAAATACCCGATATAACCGAACCTGTGGTCAGTCCCATACCTACACCTAGACCGTTACAAGAAAACAGTGAATTAATTAGGGGTACCATAAAAGAAATGGTACAACATGAAGCAAAGAGATACTTTGAAGAAACTAGTAACGACATGAACGACAGATATGACGATTCTGACGAGGAACTAGACTTTGTTTGCGGGGATATAGAAAGTATGGACAAAGTACCCGACATTGTAAAAACACTCAGGGAATTCTCTGGAAAACCTGGGGAGTATGGCTCCTGGAAAAAGGGAGTTGATAGAATTCTGAGAGCTTATTATCATTTAAAAGGGACAGGGAAATATTTCGGTATATTACATACCATACGAAGCAAAATAGTAGGTAGCGCAGATGTGGCCTTGGAATCGTACAACACGCCACTGAACTGGGCTAAGATAGTAAAATGCCTCGATCTGCACTATGCAGATAAGCGAGACATCGAGTCCTTGGAACATGAAATGACGGAAACAAAACAGGGAAATCTTACTGTCGAGGAGTTTTACAAAAAAATTTACCAACACCTTTCCCTTATTTTCGAAAAGCTATCCCCAGAAGAAATGCCCCAGGAAGCACATAAAGCGCTAACTAACATGTACCGGAGGAAGGCCCTAAATACCTTTATAAGAGGACTAAACGGTGATCTTCCGAGACACCTAAGCATAAAGGAGCCAAGGGATTTACCACATGCCTTGCATTTAGCTTTGAAAGTCGACCATATGAAAATTAGATCACCCAAACACTCTGGTGGTGCACCAACTGCATCTACCTCCCACTTCCCTCACACACGTATGCCAATGCAGTACGACTCATCGAGCTCACGCTTCCCAAGACCGAGACCACGATTCGACCCCACTCAAGGCTCTTGGGGACAGAACAAAAACTACAATAACATACACAACGCTCGTCCTCATGCAAATAACCCATACACAAAACACAATGCACGAAACACTTATAACGCCCAAAACAATCTTCCTCAAGAACAAACAAACCCAACAACAAAAGTCGAACCGGCAAATTCTCACCATTCTCGACAGTCACGATTCGATCAAAATAGAAATTTCAGTGGGAATTACAATAGTAACTACAACAGGAGACCAAATCCATACAAAAATTACCATAATAACATGACACAGAGAATCAACTATACTAGATATGAAGATGGAAGAAATAAGGCAAACCAACAATCGAGGAATACAGAGGCTTCATGTCAAAAGTGCGAATGCAATAAAAACAACAGTAATCCTTTTCTAGACTGAACTGTTCCTCGTTGCCGTATATCGAACACCAAACGGGAAACGGGGAATTGTTGAAAATACTTATAGACACAGGCTCAAACAAAAATTTTATACATCCTCGACTAATACAAAATCCTATACCAAATGACGAAAACTTCCTAGCAAACTCGGTTGGTGGTAACGTCATTGTTACGCACCACGCCTTTATTAATGTCCTTACTCCTGAAATTCCAAAAATAAAGTTTTATATCCTACCCAACTTAACACTTTTCGACGGTATATTAGGGAACGACACTATGAGAGAACTGAACGTTACAATTCACACGGATAAAAACTACCTGGAACTCATAAATAATGTTAAAATTCCGTTTAAACAACAGGTTTCTGAATCTGTAAATAGAATCCAATTAAGGACTTCTCATCTGAATGAACTTCAGAAAAAGAAACTAAATTGCCTTATAAATGAGCATCAAAAATTATTTGCTGACCCTGACGAGAGGCTCACGTACACTACTCGAGTACAGGCCGAAATACGCACTACATCCGATGACCCCGTGTACTCTAAGACATATCCATACCCAATGGCATTGAAAAAGGAAATTGAGGAACAAGTTCAAAGGTTATTGGACGATGGTATTGTAAGGCCATCTAGGTCGCCTTATAATTCCCCCGTATGGGTGGTTCCCAAAAAAGGGGATGCCTCAGGGGAAAGGAAATACCGGATGGTCATAGACTATCGGAAAATTAACAAAATCACAATACCAGACAAATACCCAATCCCCGAAATTAATGATGTACTAGCAAATCTGGGAAAAAACAAAGTATTTTCAGTGATAGATTTGAAGAGTGGTTTCCACCAGATACCACTTAGGGAGAGTGATATAGAAAAAACGGCGTTTTCCATTAACAACGGAAAATATGAATTTACAAGACTTCCCTTTGGACTGAAAAACGCACCTTCGCAATTTCAAAGAACACTCGACGATATACTAAGACAACACATCGGTACAAAGTGTTATGTTTACATAGACGATATTGTGATACTGGGAAAAAACGAGGAGGAACACTTCGAAAACTTAAGAGACATTTTTAAGACATTGGAGGACGCTAACATGAAAGTCCAATTGGACAAAAGCGAGTTCCTCAAACGCGAGGTGGAATTTCTTGGATTTTTGATCTCAGCTGACGGAATTCGACCAAACGCGAAAAAGGTCCAGGCAATTTGCGACATGCCTCCACCCAAAAATTTGAAACAACTTAGATCGTTTTTAGGAATGTCCGGGTATTATAGAAGGTTTATCCGTGACTACGCAAACATAGCAAAACCACTTACACTGCTTTTAAGGGGGGAAGGGGGACGTGTGTCCAAGTCCCAATCAAACAAAACATTGATAAGTTTAAATGAGGAAGCAATGCAAGCGTTCATGCAATTAAAAAATGCCTTGATTTCTGAGGTAATGTTAAATTACCCAGATTTCGACAAAGACTTCGAATTGACAACGGACGCATCCAACTATGCCATCGGAGCAGTACTATCGCAAAACAAGAGACCGATCACCTTCTTATCTAGGACACTGACAGTAGCTGAAGAATCCTATGCAACAAATGAAAAGGAGTTGCTGGCAATCGTTTGGTCCCTCACTAATCTGAGAAATTACTTGTACGGAGCGAAGCGAGTCGTAATCTATACTGATCACCAGCCGCTTACATATGCGCTCAGTAACAAGAACTCTAATAGTAAATTGAAGCGCTGGAAAGCGATTATTGAGGAATACAATTACGAATTGAAGTATAAGCCGGGCCACACAAATGTGGTGGCTGGCACATTATCTAGACTAACACCTGATTCACAAGTTAATACCTTATCCATAACCCAATTAAGCACTAAAAGCTCCTCGCGCAACCACATCCAATGCGTCACTGCACCTATAAATGCATTTCGCAATCAAATAATACTAGTAACCGACTTCAAAGAAGATTGTGGACTGGAAAAGCCCTTTCCAAATTATACGAGACACACCATAACTCAAAAAAGTTTTACGGAGAACGATTTAAAAACTATTCTAAAAAAATATCTAAATCCAAATATCCTAAACGCAATCAAAGCAGATGAAAGCTATATGTGTTGCATTCAAAAATTATACCAAGAACATTTCGAAAACTATAAAATTAGATTCACGAGTACAATCGTTAAAGATGTCCCAGACGAAACTGAACAGAAGGAAATTATAATCACGACACATAGACGAGCTCATAGAAACGCTAAAGAGAATGCGGCTCAAATCACGCGCGAATATTACTTTCCACAGATGAGGAAAAAAATCACGGACTTAGTAAAAATCTGCACTATATGCAGAGAAAATAAATACGACAGACATCCGAACAGACCAGAGATTCAAGCTACACCAATTCCGAGTTTCCCTGGACACACTCTACACATCGATATTTTTTCAACAGAGTCTAAGTTGGCAATTACAGCAATAGATAAATTGACCAAATTTGCACAGGCAAGGGTAATAAAGAGTAGGTCAATCGAAGACATTAGACTTGCGTTGAGAGATATATTGTTCTATTATGGAATTCCAGAATGGGTAGTGATGGACAATGAAAAGGCTTTCAATTCGGCCTCCATTAAAGCAATGATGGAAGACGAAATGAGGATCAAAGTCTTTACGGTTCCCCCGTATAAAAGTGAAACAAACGGGCAAATAGAAAGATTTCATTCTACGTTATCGGAAATCATGCGCTGCTCAAAAGCTGAGGAAGGAACAAAAGACTTTGAGGAACTACTACAAATGGCAGTAAACAAATATAATTTCACGATCCATACAGTTACCAATAAGTGTCCCATAGAACTCTTTCTAGGCAGAATCCCTAACATCACACCCGAGGAATACGAAAAAACTCGGCTCTCTAACATCGAAAAATTGAAAGAACAACAACTAAAGGACTTAAAAGCACACAACAAGAAAAGAAGGCCGGTAAAGCAATATCAAATAGGTGAAGTGGTTTATGTGAAACATAATAAACGTTTAGGGTCTAAACTCACCTTCAGATATAAGAAAGAAATAGTCGCGAAAAATAACAATACGACAATCCTTACAAAGTCTGGTAGGGTAGTCCATAAATCAAATATAAAATCCTAAACAATACCGATATTTTGCCACTTGATTACTCTATTACCCATAATATTTCTTCTGAATTTTTCAACTTTTGATAGTAACCTTGCTTATCCTTATAACATTTCTTTTACATTTTACAATTCTTGCACATTTTAGATTACTTATACCCGAAAGCTTAGCAGAGGTACAAATTTTGGACTATACCGGATCCTACATGATCGCAATTGAGGTCGGACAAGCAAAAATAGAAGAGGGGACATACAGACTAATACATGTAACGAACTTGAACGACTTACAAACAATACTGACTCAGATAGAAACAGTGCTGACGGTCGAAAATATAAAGACCCATCAATTATATCCTTATTTTCGACAGGAAGTGGAGCAAATACACGACCTGTTGGACGAATTCAAACCGACCCGAATAGCAAAAAGGTCTCTAAATTTCTTGGGTACTACTTGGAAGTGGATAGCTGGTTCACCTGACCATGATGATCTTGTCATGATCAAAGGAAGGATGAATAATATCCTAGAAAACAACAACAGACAGACTATTATAAATAAAACATTTCAAGACAGGATTAACAACATAACACTACTGACAAACCAAGTACTAGAAAGCATAAAAACAGAAAACAAACTTAACGACTACCAGGCTCTAAAAATTCAATACAAACTAAGGATCCTCAAAGAGGAGGTAGTGAACATTAAATACGCCATTCATTGGGCTAAAACAAATACAGTAAATCCCTTTTTACTTTCAAAATCAGAAATAAACACTCTCACACAAGTACTCCAAAAAGAAAACTTTCCTTACAATAATCCTGAGGAAGCATTAGATCTTGCAAATATTAAAATCATAACTAATAATTCTTGTTTATTTTATCTTTTAGAAATACCACTCACAAGTAAAAATGTTTATAGTAAATTGTTATTAAAACCTGTAAAAACAGGAGAAAATATTGTTAAAATAGATACGCAAAATGTTTTATCAGATAAATCAGATTTGTATGGTTTAAAAAACAATTGTAAGAACTTAGGAAATATATTTATATGTAAAAAACAAAATATTGTAAATTTAAATGACTCTACCTGTGAAAAAAAGCTGCTGAAGGGAGAAAACTCTACCTGCATCCTGGTCAACAATCACCACATCCCCTCAGTGGAAGAGATTGCTGATGACTTACTGCTCCTAAACCAATTTCAGGGAATAATTGAGATAAACGGAGAACCACGCGTACTAAATGGAACTTACCTTGTTAGATACTTCAATGCAACTATCAAGATTGGCTACCAAAAATTTGAAACAAGAGAAACATCATCAATCAAAATTTTGCCAGCTATCTTACAGCCACAACCCGTGAAGGAAGAAATACACCATCAATTTTCACTCGAACTACTCAAGGAGATTAACATAAATAACACCAAGGAAATCAAATTGTTAAAAACCGAAAAGCTAATGGGGAACATCATAAACTATGGACCACTAATAGTAATGGTAACAGGCTCGTTAGTTATATGCGTTCTCATCAAGTCAAAGCAACATGCCAAACTAATAATCAATAACACTCCAGAAGCTAAGGCTGATGTGAAAGAACAGGTCGTCAAAAAACCTGAAGATAAAGCTTCGCCATCAAACTTGGGTTTTAGCGAGAAACAAAGAATCTATAGCACAATTTCATCGGAGTTAGCCAAGCCGACCGTAAAACAAAAACACTCTGACTTCTGCATCCAAATGAGGACATTTGGTCATAAGGGGGGAAGAGTTAACAACCTAAAATAAAGAGTTAACACATGCCGCCGAATCAGCAATTTTGTTGAGAAATATTTTGAAACGAAAGTTAACAGCCTAAAAATTAATAATTTAACACATGGATGGCAATTAAAGGGCACGCGTGCCAAACTTGGCACGGAAAAAAAATTTGATGGCACGTTATAGTTGTGCCTCGACAAATTTTTATATAGATTTTTTTTCTAATAAAAAATCTAAAAACTCGTTGAAAAATTGATTGAATGAAAAATTTCCTAAAAATGATAATTTCCTAATAGCGAAATGACAAATATTCAAAACCAAACATATGTATTCAAATGTTATATTCTTTTTATTTTTGTTTTTTTTTTCACTTCACTAAGTAAAGTATTGAAAAAAAATTGAAAACGAAAAAAAATTCAAACCGCTTTGAAAATGCATTGAGTATTCAAAAATTTCAAAAAAGAAAAAACATAGTAAACTTTGAAGTTTTCTTTTTAAAACAAAAAAGTTGTGGTTTTTAGGGTATGAAAAATTATCCATATTTCATTTGGAGCGAAGTTAGCAAGAGTGAATGTCATAATTGTTTTTCTGAGTTTACACAACACGTGTCGTGTTTAGTTTTTTACCGTTATTTTTAATTGAAAATACTTCTAATAGAAAGTGAATGAAAAACATCGACCAATTTCTAATGCTAAATATTTTTACAGCTCTAAACTTGATTTCGGTAATGAACTAATTTAACAAATAAACATTATTTAAATATATATAATTTTTATCGTGTAATTTTAGATTTAATTATTTACCCCATTAACATGTCACCAATAAAAAAACAAAAACTACAGGATGTTCGCAGTTTTTTACCATCTTGGACAATTGATTACGGCTTTATTAAACATGGAGATAAGAGTCGTTGTGGTCTGTGTTCCGAAGTTATTGTATGTCGAACATCTTCTATTAAACGACATTTTGAAACTAATCACAGAGAAATTTCTGAAAAAAATATTGCCGAAAGAAGAGAATTAATATCACAACGATTAAAAGATGTTGAAAAACAATCAAATTTGTTTTCAAGATTTGTGAAAACTCCTAATAATATAACAGAAGCGAGTTTTGAAATTTCTTATTTGATTGCTAAACACTCGAAACCATTTTCTGACGGAACGTTTATAAAAACACTTATGTTAAAAGCTGCTTCCAGTTTGTTCCAAGATTTCAATAATAAGGAAAAAATTCTCCAAAGAATACAAGAATTACAGATGAGTAGAAATACTATTAAACAAAGAATTTTAAAAATGAGCATTAATATTTCCGAACAACTTCAAACCGATATTAATAGTTGCGATTTCTTCTCAATTTGTTTGGATGAAACAACTGACATAAACTCGTCTGCCCGATTAGCAATTTTTGCACGTTATTCAAAAGGGAATGAAATACGCGAGGAGCTGTTGAAATTAGCAAATATACCGGAAAGAACAAGAGGTGCAGATATTTGTGAAGTTGTTGTTAATGAATTAAAAAGCCTTAATCTCAATTTAAAAAAAATTGTTTCTATTACAACGGATGGAGCACCTAATATGACTGGTCCGGCAACAGGGTTTGTTAATTTATTTCAAGAACATGTCGGACATCCGATTATAAGATTTCATTGCATCATTCACCAGCAAATGCTTTGTGCAAAAGTAGGTACTAGCGATTTAAAAGAAGTTTCAGAAAAAGTTAATAAAATTATAAACTTTATTGTTGCACGTGATATGCACAAAAGACAATTTAAAAAACTTTTAAATGATGTCGATTGTGGATATGACACTCTTTTAATGTGCAATAACGTGCGTTGGCTGAGCCGGGCCATATCGTTAGAAAGATTTGTGAGCTGCTTGGATGAAATACGTCTGTTTTTGCGTGAAAACAATAGGGCCGATTTTAAAGAACTTGATGACATAGAATGGCTAAAAAAATTAATGTTTTTCACTGATTTAACATTACATTTAAACTCTCTAAATAAAAAATTGCAAGGGCGTGGGAAGACGATTGAAGTTATGTTTGGACTTATAAAGGGGTTTGAAGTTAAACTAGATATTTTCATTAGAGATATCGAATCTGGAAAATTTGAATATTTCCGAAAACTAAAAGTTTTTTTTGATGAAATACACATTTTTGAAAAAACTAATTGGAATTTCACCTATGAATTTACAAATATTCTTGTTTCTATTAAGCAACAGTTTGCACAAAGATTTCTCGATTTTAAAAGGATCGAAAATATTTTAAAAATTATTAATTACCCAGATTTATTTGATATGCAAGATTGTGACAATAACCTCCTTAATTGGATGCGATTAGATAATTTAGAAATGCAAATTATTGATCTGCAATCCAATCCAATTTGGGTAAATAAATTTGTGAATATGCGGAAGCTTGTTGAAGATTTAGAAAGCCATCGATCCCAAAATGTGGAATCAGAATGTTTCATGGAAAGTAAAATTTTAGAAGCTTGGAATAGTATGCCAGATACCTTTTATTCTGTCAAAAAATTAGCAATCTCGTTGTTAACGATTTTCTCTTCCACTTACTCTTGCGAAAGTCTTTTTTCCGTTTTGAATCATGTACATTCAAAGACTAGAAACAGATTAACAGCGGAAGATTCGGCAGCATGTATTACTCTGCAGTCAACAATGTACCAGCCCGACATAAAAACTCTTGCAAGTAATATGAAACAAAAAGTTTCTGATAAAAAATTAAATTAATATTTTTTCTATCTGTATTTATTAATTTTTATACCTTGAACTATCATATGTATAAATAAATATTATTACAACTTGTCATAATATTGTATTTACCTAACCATACCTGTACTTGGTACTGTGCTGGCACGGGAAAAAGTGTGACAATAAATTTCCCCAAATTTTGGCACTTTGATCAAACCCTATTTGCCATCCCTGTTAACACATGCCGCCGAGTCAGCAATTTTGTTGGGAACGAATTTTTGAACGAATTCCCATGCAACACAATATCACGTTGAAAGTAACAAAATATCACGTTGCACAGGTAGAGTCAAACACAAAAATTATAAAAATAATAATTCAATTGTAATTAAGATTTAAAACAGATCGGACGGAATAAAAAAGAAGAAAATCTAATTTTGTGCGTTTTAATTTTTTGATTTAATTAATAAAAAATATTAAGGTTGCGAGTTCTTTTTATTTTTTTATTTTTTTAAAATAAAGAAGCCCCAGGTAAATTAACTTATATGCATAAATATCATATTGGTTTGAATACTAATGATAAATAAAAGTAATGGAAATATTTTTAATTTAATAAATTTTAAGATGTAATATGTGTCACTGTTAATTACATAGATATGATTAAAATTCAATTTAAGAATTAGTTAACAATTAAAAACGAAAAATTTCCTTATAAACAACGTTATCTGTTAAAATATTTCCGTCGTCAATTTTTCCCTGACGAACCGTATCTTTGACTTGAATTTTTAAAGAATTGGAGTCTATGGCTTTTGAACATGCTGTGTATAATTGCTCATGCGAAAAGCACGGCTGGGGGAGATAGAGGCCAACCTTTTCAAAAGTTTGCCCTTGGGACTTATTTATAGTCATAGCATATGCAAGACGGATGGGGAACTGATGCCGAACAAAATTAAAAGGAAAGGAAATAGTACCTTTCACGTTAAACTTTAAAACCAAAGTGAATGTGAATTAATAAAAAATCAATGCCTCTTTTCTTTATACAGACCTGGCTTGGCTACTTACTCAATTGAAATTTCGCAAGCACACGAAGAATAATTGCCTTAGTACGTAACGTAACGTTATTCGTATTCTTATATCTCTCACAATTTTTAGTTTTATTTTTTTTAATTCCATTCCATGTTAAATACAACAACAAAAAATTATTTTACTCTTACTTAACTCATTTAAAATATTTCCCTTCCTTTTGCTTTTTATTTTTGTTTATGGTAGTAAAGCAAAAAAACAAAAAAAATATTACTACTCTTTTTTTATTCTCTTTCGCTTTTCGCTTTTCATTTTTTGTTTTTGTTTTACAGTATGTATAATCAATTGAGTAATCTACCCAGTATTCTCTTTTGCTATTTTCATTTTTTTGTTTTTGTTATTTATTAGATTATATGTATACCTGTTCATGAACTGGAAAAATCTTGTAAAATATTATATTTTATATTTTGATTTGATTCTTTTATTCAAAAATGCATTTTACAGCGAAAAAATAATACTTTAACTTTTTCATTCACATCTGTTGCTTAAAAAATCACTATAAACCTTTTCGAAGGATTTTTTCATTTGGCTATTTCGTCTTTAGTGAAAATATATTATAATAATTTCTTGAAATTTTTGTTTTCTGTAGCCATTTCTTTTTTCGTTACACCAACCACTCTGGCTTTTTTATTCCTCTAAAAAAAGTTCCTTTAAGATTTTAAGTATTTTGGATGTTATTCCTTTTTCAAATGTAGTTAGAATTCTAAAAAACTTCTTCTGTTGGAATTTCAATATTGCAAGATCCAGAAATATCATAAAGATCTTGTAATAAATGTGATATGTCTTTCTGAAAGCTTCTCCTGATAAAGGTAATTTTAAAAATGCTGTATCTTTCACTTTTCATTTACGCAAAGGACCATTTCTTTCAAATTTGAATCCTTTATTACAACATGTGGAAAAGTACGGAAAAAATTGATAAAAAAGAATTTTAAAGCATATTATTTGTTTCACTATAGTTTTTCACTTTGCAAAATGGATTCGTCGTTTTAATTTTTTTTAATTTAATTTTAATTTCTATAGCACCAAACATTTTTTTTTAACGATATACCCAAACTTTATATTTATTTTTTACTACGAAAGTAATAATATTTAATATATAAATACAAGAAAAGTTTTTAAACATTGGCCCTTATTATGAAAAAAATATTTTGTACGATACACGATATTTCTTATAGTTATCGTAGTGCTAGTGTTATGAAATTTGTTCATCGGCTTTGTATCGGACGATTTATCGTATTTCAAAAGAGTTTTTTTTTGTTATTTGCATGTAAACCAGCGTTTACCGTATTATGAAAAATTTTTGGGATTTCCCAATATGTTTTATCGGGCAATTTTTAATACATGATAGCACACGATAGTGTACAAGTAGTTTTTTAGTTAATAAAATTTCACTATTATTAACATAATTGAGAACTATAAGTCAAATTTAATTTTGTATTTTTAGGAACAGAATTGTCAGTAATAAATCTCAACTAAATAGGATAACTGAAATAATGGAGGAGAATTTAGATATTGCAAGAAATGTTTGTTCAAAAACTTGTAGCCATAAATTTTGGAACAAAATTTCGAATGAATTAAATGGTATAGGACCTCCTACAAGAGATCTCTAATCCTTCTTCATGTGATCCTTACTTCTTGATGTAGTATGAATGAAAATATTAATATATTTAATTGCTTTTTTAAATATATTTTCGAAATTTTAAATGCTTTATAATAAGTGTGAATTTATTTTGATATTTCTTCTCCAAAAATAGCCACTTCGATTTAAAAAAAAACCATATAAAATAAGGTCGTGCTTTCCAGTTTCTCTCTTAGCATTGCGACTTGTTAGATATAAAGACATTAAATGGAATTTAAGAAACAAACAAGAACGAATGAACTAAACAAAATTGATTATTGGGACTTGTTAGATATAAAGACATTACCGGACGTTAGACATAACATATCTGAGAGCAAAAAATGATAAACACTGAATAAAAAAAATTGCTGATATGCTTTTAGTGTGGAATATACGATATAAAATAAGGTTAAAAGAAATAATTGGATTTGTTTAATATGGCAGTTTAGGGAAATGTAAATGAGTGTTACAAAAATATATGCAATAAGTTTTGTGAATTATGAATGATATTAAATTAACTATTATACTCTTCTGGAGTATCTTCTGGACTATTTCTATGGAAAATATACAAATATATGTGATTATAAAAGAAGTATGCATTAGTGTGATTTATATTTTTCTTAGATTTAAAAAAAACAACACAAAAATTAACTTAAAATTTTTTTTTCGAAGTATTTTTCGATAAAAAAAATTTGCTCTATTTTTTTTTCTTGTAGTGTAGCACTTATAGAAATCTTAAAAAAATTAACATAGCCTGAAAGTTTACTTAAATTGATTTTTTAATATTTTTATAACACAAAACTTTAAGAATGTAAGTACTAGTAAAATAGAAAAGGATTGAATTTTAAGTTTTTTAATTAAAAATTTGAAATAAGTTGATCTTGTGAAAATTTATGATGTTAAAAAGGGCTCTAATATGGTTTCCATAAGAATACGTGTAATGACATCTATGAACTGTCATTCTCTCTCAGAGGTCCATACCTGTAATTCTATTAGCGGTGACACAAATACATGGCGTAATATAGAAATAATTCTTAATTGATAAAATTGTACTTCCTAAATTATATGCAACTTTTTTTTTATTTTCGTTCAAAATTTTAAAAGAGCTCGATAGAATAAAACAAAATTATAATTTAAACTTTAATCAATATTTAATAAAAAAACAAATTTTAGTTAAGGAAAGCCGTTAGGTAACTTGACTGTATCATCGCTTGCCAAGACACTTCTAAGTCTCGAGGCTACTGTAGTTCCTTAAATTCTCCACAGAATCCTTTTGAGGGGAGTCTTTGCACCCTCTTCAACTCACTTTTTCACACCTAGAGGTTATCCTTATCCTCTAACTCGATTCTTTGATTCTTATTTTGAATTAATTCGAAATAAGATACAAAACATCTACAAAATAAAGGTTTCTTTAATGCTACTGAAGTTTTTCAAAATTGGAATTTTTTGCTTTTTTTCTATATTTTCCAAAGTTTACAAAAAACATTTTGACCAAAAAGTCAATTTAATAGGCAACGAATGGTAATAATAATAAATGATATACCTCCATGAAAGCAAATTTTTGATCGCTTCAATTAATTCCATATTAATCGACTAGCCGCGTTAACTAAAAAAAGACAAACTAATGTCATTAGTTTATAGTTCTGGTGTCTGATTTAGTTCGTTTTGAAATCCATTGCTTACTTCATTTTCCAATTGAATAGCAATTAAAGATCTCGAAATTTTCGTAAAATCTTTTTTTATCGAATCTTCAAAATGAAGATTTTATTTAAAAAAAAATTAACATATTTGGCAGCATAATTATATGAGTAAAACGTATTAAATTGACAGTTACAACTTTATTATTAAATTGACAGTTTAATTGAAAAGTTACAACTTTATAAAAACGTATTTTTTTTTATCTCTACATAGTGTTTGATGCAGCAAACTGCATTAGTGCATTCGTCAATCGTCACATCCCTGTTGCAACATAATATTTTATTATTAACTTAATATAAACGCAAAAAAAACAAAGAACATTGGGGAATTACAATTTTCTTTATCATCAAACTTTATGAAAATATAAAATGTTATTTTGGTGGATATTAAAAATTGACTAATATGGCTACCATTGAAAAAACTAGAGTTAAGGTACTAAAATTTTAAAAATACAGTGCACATTATTTTTTCAATAAAATATAATTTAGAAAAAGAAAAAGGTCAAAGAAACTTCTGAACCCGTTGTAGAAGTCTCGCGTACTGATTCTAACTATGCTGTGAACAAAAATGCTAATCAGCCGGAGGAAGGAAGGTCAAGCGATTTGACTACTGAATTATTTGTAGATAATGGATTGAAAAATGCCAACGAAGAATTGATTAACTCAGAAAATCCCGTACAAATCGACAGACAAATTAGCAATGTTGAAATTCCAACCGCACCCATTATAGATCAATTTCCGAACAATAAACAATTGGATAGCACTACTTCTTTTCAATATCCTGATTTGAAAGATATAGAAATATGCAATGAACCTAAATTAGAACCACCTTTGATCACTAAAATATCTATTGCGCCAAATCCTATGACGAGAACTCAGTTATCGCAATTATATGAATGCAAAATATTGGATTTAGTTAAACAATTTGAACTTGAATTTCTAGCAAGTTCGCTGAAAGAAAATTTTGATAATGATCCATTATATACACTTTTACAACAATATGCAGTAGCAAGAAGTAAAATTAAGGTTAATTTAATAGATTTGAAAGATTTGAAAAATAGATTTGAGGCGCTGAAAAATGATATATGGAAAATTACAACTTGTTTTAATCAGGATAGCGGAGTTTGTAATGACAATGTTCGCGTTACTGCCAAAGAAAGCTATGAGTAAGTTACTTGCATTTTTTGTATTTAAAAACAATTTATGAAAAATGTTGAAATCCTAGGATTCGTGAAATAGATCAGACGAAACTTGAAAATTTATACTCTACTTTGACTTCAATGCATGAATTAATTTGTTTTTCATTTACCAAAAATAAAATAACAGCTGAAACAGCAAAGTTAAAGGTCAGTAGGACAGATACACATTCTCTATGTTAAAATACCTATATTTTAATCATTTCAAATGATTTGTAAGGTTGATCAAATTATAAGAGAAATTCTATCACATCCATGCTTTATCAAAGTCGAATCTTACTCAGATATTCGTGTTGTAATGGAAACAGATTCGTTGACATTGCAAGGTTTAAGTCATCTACGAAGAGCTTTATCCATTCTATTCAGTTGTCTTCGAAAGCCACCCCCGGATAAGGTAAAATATTAGAATCTTTTTTCAAAAAAATAATTTTCTAATTTTGCAGATATTTTCTAATGATTTAATTGTTTGGATTGACACTTTAGTATCTGCATATCTGCGGGTAGCAACAATTCAGGATCACTGGTTCCTTATTTTTCAAATTTTACGTTGTCCTAGCGGTGTTTCTAAATGGGCAACCAAATTTATTCAAATTCCTGAAGTAAAAAAATACGAAAAATATGATTTAATGGAGTGCTTGGAGATGAATCATTGCTTATCAATTTTACAAATATTACTTCTTCCAATAAAGAAAAGAAGTGAATTTTTGTTCGCCTTGTCAAAAGTTAGTGTATCCGACAAAATTTTCATATTATGATGTTTATTTTCCAATACTTTTTAGTCTCACAGGGAAATATCAGATCCAGTGCAAGATGATGTTTGGATAATCGTTGATTCTGACGGCGAAGAAGGAAGTGATTATAAAGGTGAATGCCTTGGAATGAAAGAAAATGATTTAATTAGCTTTTTAAACCAGATTCCATTAGAAATGATCTTTCGGTAAGTTTATTTATTATTAATCTATTATGGAATAGAAATTGATTGACTTTTTTTATATATTTCAGATGTGCTATAAACGCTGAAAAAAACAATAGTGATTATGATATAGAAAGCGATCGTATTAGCGAATATCAATTCTTACGGATTATTGCTTTTTTTACTAATTTGATCGAGGTTTTTGGGGAAGGCTTATTGACCTATAATATAGAACGTTATAAACAGTTTGCTAAAAGATTAGGTAGATTAATAAGGCATACCATTCACTATGTATCGGATATACACGAAATTTTTTTGTAAATAATTTGTTTTCTGTTAAAAATATTCAAAATTAAATCACATTTTTTGTCAGGAGAAATAAGTTATCAAAAGACCCTTTTTCTTGCGATCAAATTACAGTTGAAATGAATGCTTTTATCATTAAATCCTGTAGCTATATTTATAAAACTCCAAATTTAGCAACATGGCAATATTTTGCTTCATTACCATTCACTTTACTTCAAACCGATACTTTGTGGCAGCTATTTCTTTATCTTAATGTGGGATTTCCTGACGATTTTCCAGTAGCTAATGAAGGTAATTTTTATGTATTTAATAAATTATTATATTCAAATTTCTTTTCATGCCTTTAGCTAAAAATGAGGATGTTAAGTTTAAATTAGGTAGATTATTTAAATCAGTTCATAATTTTTATAATTAAGTTGTAAAAAATATATCAAAAATTTATTTTCAATGAAAATGGAATAAAATTTTATCAAATTAGCGAAATTATAAAGCTTACGTACCTTAAAAATAGTTAAAATAAAAAATATTTTTTGTACGCGAATTATAATTAACAATCGCAAATGAAATTTATAAATATAATTTGCTATTATTTGTAGATTTTAAAAAAACATTGTGTGAACAAAATTTCTGGTTTCGCTTTAATTTAATTGCGTCACATTTATCTCCAGAAGATTTGTATTATTTGATTCAAGCGTTTTTTGAAATGGCAAACGATAGGGATCGATCGAAAGATTGGGAATTCATAGAAACAGTTTGCTCACACATTTTTTTGGTAAATAATAATTTATCAATGGAGTGAAATATGGAGACGAAATAAATTATATAATTTGTATTTATAATAATTTCAGGTTGGTTTTGTTAACGAACCGACGAGAGAAACTTGCTATAAAACTTCGCGGGATATGTTGACTAATCTAACCTTATCATATCCAGAGTTGATCGATTCATTATTACTTCAAATGAAGATTCGATTTGGTGAAACAGATAATTTAATTTACTTGGTGAAATCACTTCCACTAGAAAATTGGAAAGCTAATATTTCAAGTTTTGAAATTTTGTCAAATTGGTTGCTTAATTATAATTACGATTGCAAAGAAAATGCGTTAGCCCGTATCATAATTAGTCATTTAAATTGGTGTTTTGATACTGATAAACGTTTATTTTTGCCACACAATATCCACGTACGAATGGCTTGTCTGATATGTGAGGCACTAAATAAGCATAATCCAGAAATTATTGGGGCGTCGTCAATTTCAGAGGGTATGCGACAAGTTTCAAATTTGATCGAAAACCATTCCGATAAAGAACAATTTACTACATGGTGTTGGAATATGATTTCGTTATTACGATTACATTTAATGGATCAGAATAGCGAAGCAATTAAAAGAACTCTGCAAAATCCGTCAGATTACTTATGCTTTGTTCCTGATCTTGAAAATTTTGACATAATACATCAAGGTGTCACAGAAAGCCGCCCACTAGCACTTTACATTTCTTTATTAATAAGCTTATGGGGCCACTCAATTCCGTTAATATGCCAGAAAGGGATTAATCAAATGAAAATGTTACTATTAGATCACCGATATAAACAAGTGATTAGATGTATTCAGTTGATTACACCGTTGTTTTTAGAAAGTCCAGATACGTTGTCTCAATGCGAAAGGTGGTTTTTAATCCAAAGTAATAAATTCATTTATTTTTTTTATTATTAAATTCACAGTTTTCATGAAATATTAAAAATTATTTTAAACGCTGATCGAACTTATATAAAAATGGCAAAGGATTTAGTCAAACCGAATTCTCATGGACCAGTATTTGAACATTTTATCAATATGATGCAATCACAAATTATTCATTATTATGAAACAGGATTAACGACACCATCGTTGTTTATTCACTTATGGCTTGACATTTTATCGAATTTTCCAAATTGGCAAAATACAAATGTTGTTTTCTTAGTAGATGCCATTTTGAAAATTGCTTATCAGTTTTCTGATTCATGGTCTAATTGCAAAGAATTCTTCAGAGAATATTATAAAGTAAGTGTTATATATAAAAGGGGGACATCATTTATATTGAAATTATCAAATTTTTTGTAGAACTGTAATGATTGGAAAATGGAGCGTGCATCCACATTTAAACTGTTTTTGAGTTCTGGAAATCAAAAAAAATTTCCAAATTTGTCTACTGACTGTGGATGGTTGTCTTTATTACTCTTAGAACTTGAACATGAAACACAAGAATGTAATATATTATGGCCAGAATTTTTAAGGAACTTATTTGAAAGCAATGAGAAAAATCTGGATATCATTTTAAAGGTAAAATTTTATTTTATTTTGAAATTTATCAGACAAATATAATTTCACCCTTCTTTTTTTTTTAAATCTTTTCTGATGACACTACATCCCATAAATCAGATGGCTTAAATTCATTCCGTAATTTTTCCATCGCGAAACCAATTTCTTTGCAATAAAATGGCTCTCTTGGTTTACTATTTGTTAAAGAAGTGCCTTCGGCTATATATGAGTTCAGCTTAGAATTAATTTCTTTTTCTTGTTTGTCATCAATTTCTTGAATATTTTCAATAACCAAATCAGATTGTCCTTCGTTATGAGCAACAGTATGTTTTTGGACCTTATATTCAACGCCGAAATTTGGATTTTCTTTATAAACTGAGTGCAATGATATAAGTTCTTTATAAATTTCCTGTAATTTTTCTTGTGGGTCTATTCTGAACCCAAGCACATAGCTTCCACCCGTTTCTAAAGTATGTATTACTAATGCAAGACCATATTTTGAATCACGCAATTTTATCTGTAAATAATCTTATTGTTCATTTGAAATGTTCAATACTTAAATAACTAAAAAATAAATAATTACATAAGAAATTTGCATGTAAGGTAAACTTAAATTGAATGTTTCATTTACGTCAGCAAACCAAACTAAACGGACATTAGTAACAACAAATGAACCGAGATTACCTTGATCGCTGGACAAATTCCAAACACCATGTACAGTTGTATAAACTTGCTCTTGAGGTAATACTATTATATTTCCTTGTTGAACGATGTGACCACGAAGTTTTAATTCACGGTACAATGGAGTTTGTTGATAGATTCTTAATAAAAAAATTGGGTAATGTTTTAACAATTGCATTATTTACAAGTTAATTCGAAATGTACTTCGTATTGTGTATTTACAAATGATCAATGCATATTAATACCTATAAAGGTCAAAAACACTCTCAAAAGGAGAATGAGCTTTATTTTTGTTTTCAGCCGAACAGTCTAAAAATAAAAATTCGAATTTCATGCTTGCTCCTGCAGCCACCACATGTAAAGCTTGTGTTGTACCACGTTGTTTAGAAAATACTGATTTTGTTGTCATTGATATAATTTTCAAAAATCCAATTGCTTTAATATACATATATAATATATATTAAATATATTTACACAATTCTCATGTTGTAAATACGTATATTTATTTTTATTATACGAATCTTACATATATTAAACTTTTTATTTACTAAAGAATACCAGATTATTCTCAGGTTCGTTATTAAAAGATTTCCTGTATCACCGGGATTTCCCTTATTATCTTCCACATTATTAATAAAACTTAAACTTTTTTCTCCACCACGCAAATTATTTTGCCTATAAATAAATTAACTTTGAATTATAATTATTTCGACACTATTATAAGTCTTATTTTTTTATATATATGTACATATTTGGAATATCAAATTTAATTTCTCTGTCTTCCCATACTGGCAAGCAACTATGCATGTTTAAAATTCTATTGCAAAAAAATAAAATAATTTATTGTAGATACTGGTCAGGATGTCTTTAAAACCCTGTTAACAAATTCTATATAATAAATTTTCTGTTATTACATAACGCTTCGTAAGTATGTGCCAACATACATATGTGATTAATGTACACACACCACCCATCACTATAGCAACATTTTGTTTTTCCGTTATAGATATATCATGAGTTGTATTGTACTGTTTTGTTCGCGTTTTAAGTTACTAGATAATTAATACACTGCCGTGGTAAGTACATGGCCACCGTGTAGAGAGAGCAACTCTCATTTTCCTTTATAGTTTTTAAAAAATGTATAGAGTTTATACATATAAAGAAAAAAATATTACATCCTTTATGTTTTAAGTCATTTGCTTTTAATGATACCTAAAAATATTTTTAAATAAATAAATTTTGGAGTTTTATTTTGAAGTTCGGGAAAAAAAATTGCCAAAAGAAGGAAGTTCGCATTCAAAATAAATTTTGAAAAAGGGTACTGAGTTAAATTATGAAGGAAAGTTAAAAATAAATTTTAAATTGAAAAATTTTCATAGGTATATTCACCAACCTCTAAGCATATGTTCAGCACCGGCTTTAGCGGTACTAGAACCCCGATGCAAGTTTCTATTTAGCGCCCTTTATCAAAAAATATATCAAAAAAATCAAATGCAAATTAAACAGTATATTGATTATTGTATAATATTTAATATTAAACATTTATTTGTAACTGATATCAATTACACATAAAATCAATTGCACGATAGTGAGCTTAAAAATTTATTTCTCTTGCTTTTATCGCAGCAAATTCATCCAAAATATCATTAATTTTTAGTTCATCGCAGATATCTCTTTCAATAGCAATCATTGCTAACATAACTAATCTCTCTTGAGAAATATTTGATCGCAAATATGTCTTAATTAATTTAAGTTTAGAAAATGACCTTTCGCCACTTGCTACAGAAACTGGTAGAGTTAATAGTATCCGCAAAGCTATTGTTATATTTGGAAATATCCCAAATAAATCATTTGTATACATAGTTTAAAATCATAATTGTTTAGTTGCGGCGTTATGGTATCTTTAAATATAAAAAGTTCATTATATTACTCAGAAGAGTTTATGTCCATTTCTTCACCATCAGTTAATGAAGTTTGTAAATCGGTACATTTATTTTTCATTATTTCGTCACCCAAATTATAAATTTCATTAAAATTTATAAGAAAGTGAAACTTTTCGGCATGACTGCTTAGAAGTTCGAATCTCTCTATTAGGGAGTTGATTGCACTGTCTACAATTGGAAGAAAGAATGAAATTTTATAGTTCTGTTCCGGGTCTCTTGGTCTCTCATCACGACTTTCGTAATCAAACATACGTTTTTTACGCCGTCGTAATGGATTTTCTTTAAATTGAGGATTAATATCTACATCTGAAAATTTTGATAATTTGAAATCTATATAAAATTGATAAAAATCACTATACTCACAAAAATGGTATTATCCAACAAATTACACTTTTTTCTTACACTTTAATGTCTAATTAAAATTAAATATTTCACAAAACAAATTATATTTTATTTAAATTAAATAAAATATTATTTTTTCTTACTGAAAATATCGCAACGAAAATGAAAAATGTCTGTATTTTATAAACCAAAAAGAAAAAAAAAATTCTTTAAAGAAAAGCCTACTACGACTACATTTTTTTTTTTGTGTTTTAATAATTTGAGCGAAGCAAAAATTTTTTCAAAAAAAATTTGGATTGGAAACTTGATTTAAAAAAAAAAAAAATTACAAAAAACAATTAAATGGAAAATTACTTTTCGATTTTAGCGCCCTTTCAGACCCTTTCAGAGTGGCGCCCCGATGCCGTGCATCTTCTGCATCCACGGCCGAGCCGGGCCTGCATATGTTACTTTTGTTACAAAATTTTACTAAAAACATGTACATACGAGTACATGTCTAAGAAAATATTGAGTATTCTACCTTGGAATTAATACAAAATATCTTCGATAAGTCAAAACTTTAAAATCTGCCAAAATAGGATGTTTGATAAATAAAAGTAAGTTCGAAAATCGTAGAATGTCTAAACTTCTAAAACACTGTTAAAATTTTCTTTATATCCTGCAAAATTAAATATACGATGTTTAAAAAAAATCGTAATATAAAAATTATAATTTCTTACTATTTCTAATCAATTAACCAATAAATCTGCAAGAGTGAAATTTTTAATTATTACTTAAATATCAGGCTATAATTATGCAAAAATTAATTTTTAAGAGTTTAGTTAGAAGAGTCTACAAAGAAGCAATTGAATGCCTTTAATTGTTCATTTCTCTTACAATATACGAAAATAAAAAAATATTAAGCAAACGAAAAGGAACTACTTCCTTAACAGTTTTTTTTCAAACTAAAAAATAATTTCAATAAAAATAAATTGAGGAAAAACTAATCCAATTGAAGCAGTTTGAAAAATTTTTTTACCATATCAGCGGCTGATGTACAAATATGAGGTCTGTCTTGTATAAGAAAGTTTTTAAAAACTTTTGAAAACTTTATAAAGTTTTTGCTTGCAAAGCACCTGGGATAATACTTTTTAAAGAAAAATGAGAAAAAATGTTGACGTTTTCATTATCTCAATGTTTAAAGTTTTTTCAAGTTTTGCAAAATAAAATTTAGTGTTTTAAAAACTTTTAAAATCTTGCAGCAGTAGAAACATATGTTTTTCTCAGTATTTGAAATTTTTCGTTAAATGAGATCTCATTCATAGTTTTTTAAAACGTCTCATAAAGAAAAACACTTTATCGTAAAAATATGGATTTCACCGGCAAAATAAAAAACAGAAAACATATCATATAATATAGTAATGTCTTTATATCTAACAAGTCCCAATACTCAATTTTTTTTTACGAAATATTACGAATTTTTGGCTTCGTTCCTGTTTTTTTCTTTAAATGCTACTGATCGTATCTTATTTCTTATTATTTTTTTCTTTTTTTTACGTAAAAAAGAGTTTAATATTTTAAAAAATCTCAGGATATTATACACATTTTTTAAAAAGCTTCCCGTTTAAATTCTATTGCACGAAAAAGAAAGAAAGGTAGGAGGAAAGAAAAAATGAAAAAAAATTTGAAATTCATATTTCAGTATGGTTTCAAATGTTAATGAGGAAGGATGTATGATTTTTCATACACATTTTGTATTTCTCAATAAGGTATATAAAAATATGTTTTAACAATTATTATAAAACAAAAACAAAAAATCTTATCATATAGGTATAAAAATATAATATTGGAGTATGTTATATGCATGCATGTAGGTATAACTGTGCTTACGCTGTATGTGTATAGATTTAAGAAAAGATGGTTTGTGTAGCATGATTCAAAAATGATTCAATGAGGACAATCGTTTTTGATGAAAACTATATTATTTGTCTTCAATTCAAAAAATATGTTCATCGAAATGTAGTAGGGGGCAGAGCTTTATTAATTTTATAATTAGGTCATATTTTATTAATTTGAACAGCGTATGAAATGCACATACATCTGTATGTACAAACAGATATTGCTAGAAAGCTTTTTTTAAAACAAAGGTACCAATAGCCCTACGCGGATTTTAAAAATGCTTTCATGTAAACAAAATAAACATTACACATTGTTCATAATAAATCGCTTTCCTGTAACTTAACCATGCTAAATGTAAGAATAATTTTAGAATCAATGCCCGGAATTAAACCCTCAGCCTTTTGTTTTGCAATGTTCGTATATAAGTACTTGTTATCAAGCTTATTTCGTTGTAAATACAAAAAACTTTTGGAAAATACGTAATGGAAAACATAGGAAAAGTTTTTTATATTTTAAAATAGATTTTTTTTTAGTTTTCAGTAGCGGCGCACATTGCAAATACTTACTTTGCATGTATGGTAGAACCGACGCTGGGTAACCATTTGGCTTTTACACTGGTGTGGTATGTAATAACCTTAAGCTAATATAAAAAAATATTACTGAATTTTCTATACACCAAATACGTCAATTTCAACAGATCAATTTTCAGACTACTTGCAATTAGGTGTACGGTCAAAATTACTTAATATAAATATTTAAGCCTAAAAGTATGCAATTTTTCATTCGATTCTCAAAATGCAAACTCCAAATTTTTGCACGTGCCTCGCTTCTTTAAAATATACTTAAAACATTTTTACATAAAAAATGATTATAAGAATTCGATTTTATTTTGGAATTATGCTCTTTCTACCAAACTAAATTTTAATTTCAACAAATAAAAATCGTCCATGACTAACAAAATATCTTTAACTCAAAATAAATTTGTGGTTGATGGTAAGAGAAAATCAACGGGGAGGAAAGTTTTATTTTTTTTCGCAAATAAAAAAAATGGAATATTGAAAAATAAAAATAAAAAAAAATGTTTTTTTTTGGCTAAAACCGCAATTTTAAAAAAATTTGTATATTTTTTTTATTTTTCCCTTTGATATTTTGAGGGCATAATAATTGTGAAATTTTGAATGTTACTATTGGGATACAAAATTTTTAAGGCTTTTGGGAGTTCCAGTTCAGATTAGTTTCAATAAACTTTCTCTTTCTTTAATAAAAAAAACTTATTTTAAATACACAATCATCAATGAATAAACTTTGTAGAGAGTCTTTTGTTTTTTATTGTTTTGAGTATTTAGCACGTACTGATTAGAGTACCTATTTATTTTCTATTTGATTCCGTTGCAACACAAATTTGAAATCATTTGGTCGACAAAAAGAATAAAAAAATAAGCTTATCCTTTCAGAAATTTGCTTCTCTTTGGCAATAGTATTTGGGCTTCTATGAACTTTTTACAGGTTTTCACTTTCCTAGTCTCTTAATTGTTAGTTCTGGGTAAATGATTACTTTTCTTTAATCTTCAACTGTACATTTATAACTATTTTCAATTAATTTGAGTAGTGTCGGCTAACAAAAATGTTAATAAAAGTAATATAGGTTGACACATTTCAACAATTTGAATTATCTCATTTCGGTTATTTATACGTTACTTATAAAATTGTTTTAAATAATTTCAGTTAGTTCTTAAGTTATTAAGAATAAATATGTATGTATCTACTTCCAATTAATTTTTTTTAAATAATTATTTTAAAACTACTTCAAACATGTTATATTGAGTGCTTCAAAAATTTTGTTGTGCTCTTCTTTCATATTTTATTAGCAGGTAAACAAGAGCAATCTATTTATAAAATGGCCCTGCCTGTGTATGAATCTTAATAGTAAACGCAAACGGACAAAAATTTACATTAGTACCTACTACCTGTCATTTTACAATCGGAGTTTTTGAGTCATTTGCTAAGATAATATTTATTTCAAAAATAAAAAAGATATTCGAATCCGGTCATAAAAATATATTATTGTCTTTTCCAAAATCTTTTAAATATTTTTTTACTTAGGTAATACATTAAGTTTTAAAAATTTTCTCACAAATAGAGGTAAAATTTAGAAGTGTATACAATAAAAATGATATTTGATTGTATTTTAGATATTATTTTTCTAATTCCCTCTTAAAATTTATTCTTTACTACGTATTTGTATCAATATTTAATAATTATCTTTCATTAATTATATTTTCAACTTGACACCACAGTTACTTCCCATATCTTGAGTTAGCTTACCCTATGAGAGAAAAAAGCTGGTCACTTAAAAATAATGAAATGCTTTCAGTAACATATAAAACGTTGAAGGCGAAGGATGTGCTTGTTGTTTTTCCGCTTTTTTTTAAATTTTAAAATAATTATCAATGAAAATATTAATATATTTTTTTGATTTTTCAAATATATATTTAGAATTTTACACTGCTTTATAATAAGTGTGAATTTATTTTAATATTTCTTCTCAAAAAATAGCCACTTCGATTTAAAAAAACCCATATCAAATAAGGTCGTGCTTTCAAGTTTCTCTCTAAGCATTGGGACTTGTTAGATATAAAGACATTAGTATAACCAAAAAATATTGTTTATGTTTGATAAGTACTTTAAAATTTGATATTTATCATGTATGTATTTAAAAAAGTTTTTAAAAGTTTTTTCAAGTTTTCCGTTTGATTTATTTTTACCGACCGTATTGTGTAAACAATAGGTAGGTTATGTGATGGCAACAAATTTTGCATATCGGTGGGAACGTACTTCTCCATAGTAGGGAAGTGTAAATAAACTATTTTTAGCAACCTGTCGGTCTGTCGGTCTGTGTGTGCACGCGTGTATTTCAAGTTCGGCTGAACCGACTTTGATGAAATTTTATATGTAAGTTTGTTTCCACCATGGCACGGATCGATCAACTTTTGGTATATATCAGGCCTATCGGGAACTGCACTTTTTAGCGGGTCTGTTTTACATTTTTCACCATTTTGAAGAAAATATTCAACCGATTTACTTGAAATTTCATATATAAGCTCAGCTCGAGCGTCGGCGAAAATTCCTATGTTTTGGAAGAAATCAGGCATCGGGAACTAGACGTTTACTACGGGCTAAATATACATTTTTGTGTATATAAAGAGAAATAATCAATCGATTTCATTGAAATTTAATATTTAAATTCCTCGTATTAAAACAATGAACATACAAATTTTTTGGAAAGATCAGGCATCGGCAACTAGACGTTTACTACGGGCCAAACATACACTTTTGTGTATATAAAGAGAAATAATCAAACGATTTCATTGAAATTTGACGTAGCATATATACACGTCGTTTTTTATGTGTACTTATGCAAGGACATAACTTTAATTTACTTTGTTTGTCGTAACTTTTTCCGTATTTATTTCTTTTATTGCATTTACATTGCTTTATTCCAATCTTAGCTTACTATTTTCCTCTCTGAGATACTGGATTTCATTTTTACTTCTTTACAAAGCGCTTCTAACTCACTTATTCTTATATTTAAGTGGCAGTTATCTGTTTTCTGATCTTTTATTTCATTAACTACACCCACATTGGTATTTTCTGTCGCCTTTGGACATATTTTCTTTGCTTTTACCACATGGTGGTGTCCGCATGACCCGAGGTATTCTTTTAAAAGGGTCGTTAGTAGTTGTTTAATGCAATAAACGTCTCCCCCAGAATCCGTGAGACCAGCCTCCGAAGAGTGTGGATTGTTCAGATTTACTGGATTACCACCTGGGGTATAAAATCCTTTTGTTTGGTCGTTGCATTGATTTTGTTTTATTTCAGAGTTCACTTCTCCGTAGAGTAGGCGTAGAGTTTCATGGTGGAAACCAGAAATTAAAAGATCAATACTAAAAAGAGAAAAATTATTCAAAAAATATAGGAAAGCTATGGATTTGAACGATTTCAAAAAGTTTATACGATCTAAGTATGAAAGTTGACGACTTATTAGATACTATAAAAACGAGAGCTGGAAAAACTATAGGTCATGCATAAATTACATCTGCAATATTTGAAAAATTTAGAGCAATAAATGGAAAGAAAAGTTTGAAGGAAATCATTACTACAATAGATAATGGCCAAATTGTAACTTTTAAAGAAAAAATTTGTATTCTACTTTTAGAGGATTTTCAAAAAGTTTCAAGTACTAATAATTACTGTGAGGAATTCGTAAGATATTGAGAGGAAAGAGAAAAGATACCACTGTTCCACTAAAGGAAGTTCACCCGAATCTGACCAAATACATTATGGTTTTGAACTTAAATACGGATGATAAAGTGGTTTAACTGAATCTGTTTAATGTTATATGGACTTAAAGCATTTTTCCGGAAAATTAGAGAAAAGCGATTTTAGTTCCAATTTTGAAACTAGGGAAATATCCAACCAATGTCAGTAGCTACCAACCAATATCTCTAACAAATTGCATTTGTAAGTTACTTGAGAGAATAATTACTAGAAGACTTAGTTGGTATCTATAAAAAAAATTTAGGAAGAAAAGGAACTTTAGGAAGAAAAGGAACACCTTAGATAATCTTGAAATTTCGAAAGTGAAATAATAAAATCCTTCTCTAAAAATAATTCACTTTATCAATATTTTTCAACCTGGAAAAAGCTTATGACATGGTATGGAGGAGAGGTATAATAGATGAACTGAAGAAAATTGATATAGCAGGAAATTTATTCCACAAGGCTCGGTACTTTCTGTTGCATTATTTGTAATACATATTAATAGTATTGCAAAAAAAATCAAAATGCCAATAAAGTTTACTTTATTTACTGATGATCTATTAATTTTTTTAAGTGGTAAATGTTTAAATAATGTGAAAAAACCTTCCTCGTTTATGTTTGAATCAAGATTGATTTTATTATTTTAATTAAGCATAAAATTTTACAGTAAGTTATAATAGTTTTGTTTATTCTACATTTTAAATTTATAATAAAAACAAAAACAACCAATAAAAACTAGAAAAAATACAGTTGACCGTGTCAACTCTGTGATACCTGTACGAATGTGCGAATAAATATGCTATAGCTGACTACGGGACAGACTATGACTTTAAGTTGCCGTATTACCATATTAATCTTTGCAAAATTTCGGTACTGTCTTTTCAATATTTTCTAAGATATGGCCAAACTACCAGGAAAAGTCAAGCATTGCAACGAATTTTATCAAACACATTAGCCCAACTAAAATATTAGCTTGTGTGAAATTTCAATATCACAGCTTTTATAGCTTTTGAGATATAGCCAATTAACTTTTGAAGTTGTATGGCAGCTGCCAGAAAGAGCCAAGGAATTTCAACGACTTTTATCAAACACATTGGTCCTACTAATATATCCGCTTGTGTGAAATTTCAATATTGAAGCTTTTATAGTTTCTAAGATATAGTCAAATAAATTTTGGAGTTGTATGGCAGCTACTCGAATCAGTACCCCGATCATATCCAATTTAAATATGGTTCTGGCATTTACTATAAAAAATAATTTGTGAAAATTTGGTGAACTGAGCTCATTTAGTTTTTGAGTTATCGTTGGGACGAAAGAACGGACAGACAAAGCTAAATCGACCCAGAATTCGACGCTAATCAAAAACATACACTTGAGTTTATATCTAAGACCATTATTTCTTAGCGTTACAAACGGTAAGACAAATTTAGTATATAATACCTTTCGAACATACGTTCGTACGTATAATAAAAAAATAAAGATACGAATAAAATACAGTTATTATATTCAATAAAGTATGTATTATGTTTAGAGACTGTGTGAAAAGTTTTACCGTGTGAATGTTTTCTTCAACAAAAGTCGAACATGTTTGTTTGGAATTATCGATTCATGTTTATAATAAGCATTTAGAATAAGCATAATCAGGTGGTCATTAATTGTGTATTAGTTGAATATGACACTTTTCTCACTAGAAATTTCCGTCCCGGAAATCTTAGGTATATGCATTTAATTTTTTTGTTACTTATTAGCACTTTTCCAAAAAAAATTTGAAAAAAAGTGCTTATTAGTTTCACTCTCTCCGTCCGTCCGTCTGTCCGTGTGTCTGTTTACAAAACTTCTACACCCTTGAAGATAGAAAGCTAAAATTTTGTACGTACATGGATTTTTACTAGAAACTTATTTTCGTAGAACAAAATTTTTATCTATCTCCCCCCCTTTAGAAGTTATACCCCCCCAAAACCCTAAAAATGCCATTCTTTAACTATTTAGTGCAATGAAATCATACGGATTTTTCAAATTTTGCAAACGCAGAAAGGCAGTGGCTTGCTTCCCCTAGCGGGGTATACTAAAGGTTAACTTTAAAAAAACAAAATGGCCGCTCAAATTTACCGTTATCTAAAGTCCGTTTTTTCCAAATTTTTGATGTCGTTTATTTTCTAGACCCCAACCTGTAGAAGCTTGAAATTTTATGGACTTTTAGACATTAACAAATACATAGTTCATTTCGTTGGAAGAAAGTTTTTTTTCCATCTCCTTCCCCTCTCAAGTTATTGCCTCTTGAAATTTGTAAAATTTGAATTTTTGGCACCTTATATTTCCGAAACCGCAAGGTTTTTCAAATTTCTATAAACACAAAAAGCTAACCGTAAATTCCATGACATTAAAAAATATAATTATTTTTCTTAACTCACATAATTAAACCTTAAAATCGAGCATTATGTTAACCCCTCTTTATATTAATTTTTGCTTTATTTCAAAGACTGCATGTATGTATCATCCTAAATACATGCAATCCTAGAATGAGTTTTGCATATGAATGAAAATAATTTTTAAAATGTGTGATAGGTATACATAGACTGTATTTAAAAGCAGAATTTTCACTTGCTGAAGGGAAAAGTGCTACAATACAAACCATTGGTTTGACCCAACTTTATTTTTAATTTAACTTTAATAAAAATTATCCATATTATAATTAGAATCATTATGGTTATAATAGGGGAGTTGTTTTTAAATTCTACATAATCAATTGTTTTTCTATTTTGTATTTTTTAAATATATAAATTTTCTAATGTAATGTTATCAATACTTTTTATGTGTTAAGTTTGTAATGGCATGCTAACATGACCTTTGAACTCATGTATGTTATTAGAAAACGTATTTTTATACATAATTTTGTGATTTGAACAGTTATTAATTAATCTAAATCTAAATCTAAATGTCTTGTAACAAGTATTCGTTACTTTATTTCTTCAAATGTTTTTTCTTTATTGAATTCAACTTTTACTGATAATACATCCTTCCATAGGATATTTCAAATCTTTTTTAGAACCAATTTTAGAAGTATAATCAAAAACTTCATTATTATTTATAAGAATTTTAACATTTCCAGTGTTAATTTGTTCATATTTTGAATTAGGAAGGCCAATACAATGGCTTTGAAATATTTTTCTTTGCAAAAGGTTGATTTGAAATAACTACAATTATATATTTTCATTGTTTTGTAGTAAGTCACTTTTCATAAATGGTAATGTGTTTGCTGTGACATTTAGTGTTTCGATTTCCTCAATCAATTTATCAATTTTTGATCTCTAAGGAATTTATCAATTTTTGATTTTTGTTTATTTAAATGATTAGTGATATTCTGAAGAGCAGACGACAATTCTTTGTTATTGATTATTTGTTTATTTGATTGTTCCAAGAATTGTTTCGAGTTCGTAGCGAGATTTGTTGGATGATCATATATTTCTTTAGCATCTTCGGAGTCCATGTTTCCAGTAACGAATATAACAGTGCTTCCTAGAAAGTTAATTAACCCTCACTTAATTCAATGGAAACGTGGTTTTATGGTCTTTGTATTGTGGCGTAAGACTAAATAAAATCAGGGTTGTCTTTATAATTGTTGACATTTTGTTTATATTTTCTATAATGATTTTGTAAACATCGACAATTTCTCTTAAATTTGTAATATGCTAAATTCTTGTGTAATGATCTACCATAGACTGCTCTTCCAACTTTAGTAGAGTAAACTTATATTCAGTATAAATAGGAGTTACTTCTAGATTTTGCTAGTATTATTACTAGTGACTATTTTTTATATTTTGTTGAATTTTTGGCTATTTGCTTTTTCCTATCTATATTATCTGCTAGTTGGAAACCCTTATCCGTTTTTGCATTCAATTTTTCTAGCCTGATTAATTTTTAATTTCCATATTTATTTTTCAAATTTTGGATGTCAGTTTTATCAAAATTTTTTGTTGTAAAATCTATAGGAATAAGTTTCGTTGTCGAATGAATTGTGTAGTTATAACATTGTATTATTTTGTAAAGAGCATCATCTAGATCATCTTTATCACGTTCGGCGCTCATGATCCTTGAATGCTCGTTAAGGGTACCATGACGCCTCTCGATATCACTATTACCCGTTTTTTTCCGGTGTTTACATCTATCACCGTCTGACACCAATTTTTTCATTTTTCCTAAAGTTTGTATTCTTTGCTTGATACAGTTCAAAATTGAGATCGAGTTTCTGTCGTTTAGTTTTTGTAAAGTTGCGTATTTTAAAAATTTGTCAATGGTAGTTAGATACATTTCATTTCCTTCTGGATATTAAACGTCCATGTGAAGTATAACGATAAAATGATGTGGTACATAGGAAATTTGAAAGGGTATTTTTGGTGGATTTCCGTCGTGTTTAGCTACTTTACATGTATCACAGTTATTATTTACTTTTGTAATTATCGTTAAAAAGTTTAGACAATAATATTTACTTTTTATCTCGGAAAATACTTCCGCTACACCACTGTGATTTTTATACAAATGGTCTGGTGTAATAGTTTTTAATAGTTTTTCTCTATCGGTCATTTTAATTAATGGTATTGAAGATTTCAAAATTTTTAGATATTTATTGGATGAAAAATATTTTACATATAAATCATGGAAATTGATAAAAAGTTAATTATCTTCACAATAAACGCACATTAGACCTTTGTCTAAAAGTACTTTTCTCATTAGCTCTAGTAAATTGCTCTTATTGTTACTAATGTTTATAGAATTTTTTACTTTATTAATAATTTTCATTCAAAAAATTTTGGTTTTATCCCCTCTTTAGAAATATTTGATATTTAAATATTTTCGAATGTGTAAATATAATCTACTGGATCCTCGTGATGGATCTTTATTAAGAGTATCGAGAGATCTACCGAATCCTCGATATTGGATGGATCTTTATTAAGAGTATTGAGAGATCTACCGGATCCTCGATATTGGATGAATCTTTATTAAAAATGAACAATTGATCTAAATGTTTATTTATGGTTCTAGAAATATATGAAATTGGATGATTACTTTAAATATTTTGATTATGCTACATCATCTGTTGTTATAACGAAAGGGTTTTCGAAGCCAGGATAAGGTAAAATTGGTTTACTTATCAAGAGGTCTTTTAATATATTAAAGGTATTTATATATTCATTACATTTTAAATTAATTTTTGCGCCTTTTTTCAAATATTTTGTTAAAGGATAAGCAATTTTTGCATTATCCCTAATGAACTTTCGGTAATATCCCGTAATACCTAACAATTTCTCAATTTCTTTGTTCATAACAAACATCGGTTTTAGGCAAACCCATGTTTGAGATAGATTCGAATTTTGTCGGATTAGGTTTTATACCTTCGTTAGTTATAACGTGACCAAGAAACTCTGTTTGTTTACATAAAAAAGCACATTAGTTTATTTGGATCTTTAAGTTTATTTCGGTTAACTTTCTTAAAATTTTTTGGACGGATTTGAATAAATTAGAATGTCATCCATATGTACTCTGCTAATTTTATTAATAAATTCTTTCAAGACATCGTTCATTAAACGCTGAAAGGTCGAGGGCACGTTTCTTAGCCCAAATGGCATTGTTATAAACTCGTAATGCCCAGTTGATGTGGAAAAAGCAATTCTGGGTGTATTTTTAGGCTCTACCTCGACTTGGTGAGATCCTTTACCCAAATGCAAGGTAGTTGAATAATTAGGGTTTTCAATAACTATTTCTTTCAATTTTCGATAATCAATGACAATGCGTCATTTTGGTGTGCCACTTTTATCAGCAATTTAGATACAATTTAGAGTACACAGGGTTTTCATTTTTTTTTAAATAGAGTGCTTAATGTGGCTTATGAAGGTTGAAGGTTAAATTAACATCTTCCTTATAACAAATTTTCTTATTTTTTAAAGTTCATTTATGTAAAAGCCTAATTTCTTCATCATTCAAATGTGATGCTTAAATGTAATCGAATAAGTATAATTTCTCTTGAAAGCAGTTCAATCATATTTTCGTTAAAAAAACTTTTCCTGTAATTTTCTTCGTCTTGGTATAAATAAAGGGGAATTATTGAGTTTGAAGTTTTCAATATTCGATCTTTATAAAGTATAGTAGCGATCTCAATAAATTATATAGTAGCATTTAAAGCGCACAAAATATTTCCTATGAGACCGTAAAATTCTTCTTGGAATTTAAATTCTAAAAATTCGACAAACATATTTGTTTCGTTAAAAATTTCGAAAAGAGGAAATCTACAATTAATATTTGTATGAATATTGTGGCCTAAGGCTTTATTAAACAGTGTGTTTTTCCCTCAATGATGCTGAATTCTGCTCCAGTATCAATTGTGAACGTCAAGCTTTTGATGGAATTTTTTACTACTATATAGGGAAGCTGTTTTTGGCTCGTTCCCGAAAATTTGTAGAGGATTCGTTATTTCAAATGTCTATCGGTTCTGGTTCATTATTTTTTTTTATAACTATGAGAAAATTGTCTACTCTTACGATTTCTGTTGTAACCTGAATTAGTTTTTGCTTGATTTACTTGAAATTTCATATATAAGCTTTGCTCGACCGTCCGTGAAAATTCCTAACTTTTGGAAGAAATCAGGCATCAGCAACTGGACTTTTACTACGGGCCAAATATACATTTTTGTATATAAACAATGAATCTGTAAATTTATTGGAAAGATCAGAGCTCACAAACTGATCTAGGGGTCAATTTTACATTTTTTATCATATCTACGGAACGAATTGATTGAATTTCTTGGAATTTCTCTGGTTGTTAAGTGAAGTTACTGGAGAGTTTTTCGTATAATTCGGATGGCACAAAATGAAACTCTACTAAGAGCCGAATTCACATTTTTCCTGGTATGTTAACTAAAAGCCTATTAATGCCCTTAAATGTGTAAAGAAGTGTTTAAAACGCATTTTCATAGTCATCTGGAATATTTTTACTAATCTAGACAATATACATTGCTGTCGGTTATGTGCTGATTACATCAGATTTTTTTATTATTTTTCAGTTCTTGAACTATAGATAACCTATAAAACAATACTGTTTCTGTATTGGACCTTTTTTTGAAACCGTATTGCTTTTTTGATAACAGGTTATTTGTTTGAAAGAGCGAAGACAGGGGATATGTTTGTAAACATTTTAAACGAATCTATTGAGTTAGACGTCTTGAGAGAATTGAACGTATTGAAAAACTGTTGTTAAGAAACTAGTTGAATTTCATACGATTTTTTTGTTTTCACTTGTGTGTAATATAATTTATTAATATACCGTGTCTTCAATAATGCTTTAAAAAAGATTTAAGTACGTATTAATACGGTTGTAGTACCGTCTCAGAGCTTTCAATACCTTAACATTGTAGAAAAACTACTAAAGCTTTTCGTACATTTTGGAATACAATTTTTACCATATCAATATAACTTTCACGTTTATTTGAAAATTTCAATTTAAAGTTCTGTTCAAATGTTAATTTTTATAAAACGTTACCACATCATTAAAAACATAGCATTTTCATTAGGAAAACAAAATTGATAACTAGAACTTTATTGCTGAAAATATATGCTAGTTTATTTCATCGGTTATTTCTGGTAACATTTATATGACAAGGTATAAGAAAGGCGTGCTCGATTTTTTTCGACACCCGATTTACTTTTATTTTACGTCTCTACTACGTATAAAACGCATTTAGGAAAAGTGTGCAATGTCAAGAGCTTTTACTAAACTTTTTGGAACTTGATACTTTGTAAAATTTACGTTGTGAGCGCATTGAAGTCACGGATACTTTTCAGCTAACTTTTTACCCATAATAGCAAAATACCTACATATATGGCTCATTGATTTTTTATTAACTGATACATTTGTTAAACCCCGTAAAATTCAACTCCGTTTTTCAACCTATTACGACCATAGAGATTTTCAGCTACAGGGTTTTTGAAAAGGACTGATTTTCACTTAATTTGTTTACATAATAGTTATTCATAATTTACATATGCAATAATTATATTATAAATACAAACACTTAAATTAATATGTATTGTAAATGCAGAAAAATTGTGTTAAACTTATGATTAATTTTTTTTTTACTTTTATTTCCATAGAGAAGCTGTAACGCGATTGGCTATCAACCATTTCCTGCTTCATCTTTGGTGTTATATAAATATGCAAATTTAATAGCAAATTCAGATGTAAATCATCCTTTATTGCCAATTTTTGGACAAAAGTTTTTTCTTCTATATTTAGCACGAATAAATTTAAATTCAGAGGAAGTCAGGTAAAGCAAATATTTTTCTTAGGAAATAATATGACATATTCTTATTACAAAGTAGTCGATTGCTTCTTAAAAAAACCTCAAAATTAATATTAATATTATAGAAAATTAATATTAATATTATACAGTGGTAAATAGTTTAATATAATTTTGATATTTTTTTGTATCGTATAATATACGTGTATATATATATATGTATGTGGAATCGCATAAGGCGGCAAATAATTTCTTTGATTCATTAAAATATGTATGAATGCCGTTGGTGCAAATATACTCTTTTTCGAACTACACATGTTGAAAAAAAATAATCAGATTTTTCCTGCATTGTTATATGGGTTAACTTTTAGATTTCATTGTGGCGCAACCAAAAAAAAACACAAAATTTCGAGAAATTTCAGGATTTAAAAAAAACAAAAATTCTAACTTTGACGAGCTTTATCCCGAAAACTGTGGCTTAAATCAAATTAATTGTTGGACCGAAAATAAATAGCAATGCATTGTCTGTAAAACAAGCCACAGTTCGTTACTGTATATCGCATGGTTCCGAAAATCTTTCACCATTTTTTTTAACTTGTTGTAGCTTGATAACAAGTACATCGACATCCTTCCTCCTGCTAGACTACCCACACAATTTTTTGCTCATTTGATCAAAGAATTATTCCTGAAATTATTTGCCACCTTATGCCAAACACCTTGTTAATTATTTGTTTTATAATGCTTGAAATACCAATAAAACAATAAAAATAATAAAAAAATAAAACAATAAAAAATATAATACAGAAATAGCACATGAATGCATTCCAGAATGCTAACATTCCATCATCAGCATCATGACTAAATTTTTTAATAAACATTTGCTTGTTTCATTTAATTTCAATTTTATTTATTTACATATAAGCAAGAAAGAAGATGCGATTCAATGTTGCCATTATCTAAATTGATTGTGTTTACGTTTTTTTCGTATCTTTATCAAAAAGCATATAATCACTTTTATCATGAATCCAAATCATACCATTAAAGTTCATAGAAATTACTAAAGTACTCCGAAACTTTTGCTTTAGCTTTTTTTTTCATACAAATATTTTTTGATATAAACTCATTATTGGTTTGCTCAATGAACCCTGATTGTCAATATTCTGTCCATTTATTCTATCTTCTGCATGGCATCAAAAGCCATTAACTTAGTTTTTTATTTATTTAAGCACACAAAAAGTTTTATTACTATTGCTGAAGTAGTGTGATCCTCAACTGGTATTCAATCTATTGGAAGTTGATGATTTAGATTATATTTTATTTTTATAAATTCGTATTAGTTGAAATTTGAACAATGTGTTGTTCGCAATTTTTTTTCCTCCATTAACAAATTTTCATAACGGTAATGCATACAGTTTATTATGACACGTATTGCATACATGTAAGTCTCTTTGAGAGTTTTTGAAAGCTGCTTAAACATAAAATTTTAATTATAAAACTGGAAAATTTTTGAAAAATCTTAATAATGTCAAAAACAAATCGCTTCTTTTTACCAACCGAATTGCATACAATAAGGGAGGTTATGTGATGGCAACAAATTTTGCATATTGAGTTTTCGGCGGGAACGCACGTCTTCGTCGTAGGGAAGCATAAATAAACTATTTTTAGAGAGGTGTCGGTTTATCTGTTTGTCTCTCTGTGTGTACACGCGTGTATTTCAAGTTCGGCTGAACCGATTTTCATGAAATTGTGTATATGGGTTTGTTTTGGCTATGTCACGGGTTGATCAACTTTTGGGATATATCAGGCCTTAAGAACTGGACTTTTTTTGGGCCAATTTTAGACTTTTGCCCATATAAAGAGAAGTAATTAAACAATTTCCTTCAAATTTAATATTTAAATTTTTAATACAATGAACACATTAATGTTTTGGAACTCTCGGGGCTCGGAAACCTAACTGGGGAATGATTTTACATTTGTTACCATATGTACGGAATGGATTGATGGAAATTCTTGAAATTTTATATTTGAGCTCTGGTTGTTATCGAGCTTTTCAGAGAATTCGAATGACACAAAGCGAAACTCTACTAAGAGGCAAATCTACATTTTACTAGGTATGTTAACTAAAAGCTTACTAACGCCCTGAAAATTGGAAAGAAGTATTTAACAGGCATTTTTATAATATTCTGTAACACTTTCACTTAACTATACAATACATATTGCGGTTGGCTATATGCTGATCACATCAGATTTTTTCATATTTTCCATACGTTCGTAATATTTTACAACTTAACCGCATTTTTTACATACATCACTATCTTACAGTTTGTCAGGTAAATTGATAATATATGTGACAAAACCGACTGTTCTAAAGCAAAATAAATTGTATCGATTTTTATAACAAAAAAAAAACAATATAAATAATACATAAGTTATCACATTACTTAAAACGATACCTATGACATTAAAATCGGGATTTTCCATAATTCAGATATGCGCTTTAAGTTGTAACTTAAATCTTAACTTTTTTGTAACACTCCAGATCTACGGGAACAAGAAAAATGATTTAGAACTTCAAGCGTGCTCTGATTTTCGAACGGGCTTCTTTTATATTAAAGATTTATAAATTTTTCTATATATTGTAGCTTTGATTTAGCAAACATGTTGTATATTAAGTTATAAGTTAAATCTTAATTTCGAAAATTTCTAGTTAAATATGTCCAATTTGTAGTGATTGATGTACCGCAACGAAAAAACAATAATAGAAAAAAGATAGATTAGAGATAATTAACGTTTTTTGAAAAGACAATTTTTTTTTTTTTTGAGAACAATTTTGGCAATATAATTTTCTTCAACCCTACAAAGCTAGCCCCTGGCGTTCGAATTCTGTTTCCACTCCTAATACGAACAACTTGTTTTTCCTAAAATAATGCAAGGAAATACCTCATGCGAGCTTTAGTACCAGTTCCGGATAACCCTGTTTATTTAAATTTTGTATGCATCATACGTTAATCACAAACGATACATTTTATTTTTAAGGTTTCACAGTTTTTACGCTGTCTCAGACAAATTTTATGAATTTAATATTCCATTGATGAAGAAAATGAAATTAAGAATGAAATCAGCGGAAGAAAACTATGCAAAATTATCTTCAGAAAATGCTGGCAATGAAGTCCTATTGTATTTTTACACGCAATGTGCAAAGTAAAAAACTCTACTAATGTATTGCTCGTGTATTATTAATCTACTAATAATTTAAATTTAATTTTTTTTTAGAATTATGAAAACATTTTTATTATGGCTGGAAGAGACAGACTTACAAAAAATATCAAAACAGCAACGAATCGATTTACCTCCGCAGTACAACACAGAAAAGCTAATGGACATTATAAATGGAAATGAGGCATGTACAAACTTATAAAAATTCACAATTGCTTTGTCTTTAAAATACTTAAATTTATTTATTTCAATAGAAATTAGAATTTAAATGAAAAAGTCTTTTGTCAAAGCCTTTTTTACCAACCTCATTGTATACAATAAGGTAGGTGATGTGATGGTACCAAATTCTTAATGTCGAGTTTTGGCTGGGAACGCACTTCCCCATAGTAAGGAAGCGTAAATAAACTACATTTAGAGAGATCTCTGTTGGTCTGTCGGTCTGTGTGTGCACACGTATATCTCGAGTTCGGCTGAACCGATTTTGATTAAATTTTATATGTCAGTTTATTTTGGCTATGGCACGGATTGATCAATTTTTGCAATATATCAGACCTCTGGATATCGACCTTTTTGCGGGCCGTTTTTACATATTTGCCTATATGAAGAGCAATAATGAACAAATTTCCTTGAAATTTAATATTTAAATTCGGGGTGTGAAAACAATGAATCTAAAAATTTTTTGGAAAAATCAGGGCTCGTAAACCAAATTGGGGGCAGATCTTATATTTTTTGCCATATCTACGGAACGGATTAATGGAATTTCTTGAAATTTGATATTTGAGTTCTGGTTGTTATTGACACTAACTGGTGAACTTTTATACAAAATTGAAATTAATAATTACCTACTCGTATTATTAACAAATTAAACTTAAGTCATAGTAATAGAAAAGAAATAAATAAAAACGAGAAAAAAATAGAGTTGACCTTGTCAACTCTGTGATACGAATTTGTCATCCTATGTGCGAATAAATATGCCGTAACTGACTATGGGACAGACTATGACTTTGAGTTGTCGTATTACCAGATTAATTTATGCAAAATTTCGTACTGTGCTTTTCAAAATACTGTGTGCCAAACTACTATTGAAGTTGTATGGCAGCTACCAGAAGGAGCCGAGCAATTCCAACGGCTTTTATCAAACACATTGGCCCTACTAATATATATGCTTGTATGAAATTTCAATACCATAGCTTTTATAGTTTCTGAGATATAGCCAAATAACTTTTGAAGTTGTATGGCAGGTACCAGAAGGAACCAACTAATTTCAACGAATTTTTTGAGACATATTGGCCCTACTAATATGTTCGTTTGTGTGAAATTTCAATACCACAGCTTTAATAGTTTCTGAGATATAGCCAAACAAATTTTGAAGTTTTATGGCAGCTACCCGAACCGGTATCCCAATCATTTCCAATTTAAATAGGGTTCTGGCACTGAATACAATAAATCATTTGTGTAAATTTGGTGAACTTAGCTCAATTGGTTTTTGAGTTATCGTTGGGATGGACGGACAGACAAAGCTAAATCAACTCAGAATTTGACGCTGATCAAAAACATACAGTCTATATCTAAGACCGTTATTTCTTAGCGTTACAAACGGTAAGGCAAATTTAGTATACTCTTCGAACATACGTTCGTACGAGTATAAAAAACTTAATCTAGTTGCCAAGTTTATAAAGGTGCGTCTTTAAAGTGTCTTTCGTTATTGTGAAATCTAAATTGTCTTTATATTTATTCCCAAGACGCAGCATTCTGTTTACCGCCTCGTGCATACCATAATTATGCTCCCAGATCCTTAGTAGCAAAAACCGTTGTCAGCACGTTAACTTACATTTAACTTTAAATTGCTAAAGGAGCACCATTCATAGAAGTTATTTAAGTCATTTTGAAGTACTTGGGATTCAGCTAATGAAGAAATCCTTTTAAAAAATGTCATATCATCAGCATAGGACCCCACTGTCTCCTAACTTCAAAACCACATTGTTCAACTTACCACATACATATTCATTTGCGCTTTAAGTATTAACGATTCTTTTTTCAAATTATTCGGGGAAAACTTGATTTCATATTATGTATGTCAAAGATTGAGCTCGAAAATAAGCGCAAGAATATTTATTCTAATACTCATATGTATATATTTATTTAATAACGTATTCCATACAATCGCAATGTGCATTATATTGTAATCAAATCAAAATTGCATGTATGACACAGAAAAAAATAAACAAATAATTAATAACTTTTAAAATGTTTCAGCAACATTGGACAGAATTTATATATCTTCGAAAGATTCGCGATCAACAAAAACAAGCGTCCAGTCAGTGGCTCCGATTTTGTTTTAGGCTTCAAGAAGTGAAGCCCATATCTAACGACATATTACAAACAAAAAAGCAAATAAATGCGATAGAACGCATTAAAAACCATTTAAAGTCTTACGAAAAGCCTTTGGAACCACCTTGCTATCAAAAGATACCACTATTATTTAATCCGTTAGCAATCAAATCGATTGATTCGCGTATCCTGGAAGAACTGAGAAGAGAATTAAAATATGTTGATGAATTCACTGAGTAAATTAATGTTTTTTTGCTTTTTAAGAAAAAGCTTTATAGTAGATTGCAATAGCTCTAGATTTTTTAACAAAACTTTCTTTTAGAAACTTCAATTTCAAATTCAAGGAAATGGAGTCTTTGAATACGAATTTTAAGGAACAAATTCAACTCTTATATAAAAATGTACCTTATTTAAAGGAAGTATATCGAGATTGTTCAAGTATAACAAGGTTTAATAAAACATGTATCGGTCCAGCAGCAATTACTCTAAAAGTATAATACATAATAAATTATCACATACTCATTATATTGATTCTATAAGTATTTTTGATTTCAGCTGAAACGTCCTCAAAAAATAGAAAGTGTACAAAGAAAAGTAGACGATAACAGAGAAAAGTATGAAAAATATATTCAAGAAATATCCCAAAGCAATATTAACGCTCTAGTGTATTCTATCCAAAATATGGAACATATTGTTAGGTAAGTTTATTAAATTTTAGCCTTTATCCTCAATAGAAATATTTTTTGTATGCATCATTTTACAAATTTTTCTAGACTTATCATTTCTAAAGCATAATTTTATACGAATAATTACTTTATTTTAAGATGTCTTCTAATAGCACAAGCCGAAATCACAGAGAAGACCCAAAGTGGCAATGTTCAAGTATCACGTGTTGCAATTGACTTTTTTTATGATATTTTGAAAAGCTACAATCAGACCAATACTCAAACTGTTGAACCATGCAATGAAAGTTTTTCATGTATTGTCCGTGAATTAGGTGTAAGAGATAAATTAATAAGAAAATAAGCACAATCGATATTAACTTTTAATTTCATTACAGATTTTCATTCAAAACAACCAAATAACAGAAGGGCCTAGAATATTAGATATGAGTTTAAAAAGACCTGATTTATTACCGTTACTTTCTGAGCTTCTTATCCCTTTGAAAGCAAGTCCTGAAGTGTTTTTAAAAATGTACAGACTTTTAATAGACGCCTATTTGAATAACTATGATGGTGAAACGCTTTTTATTTTACTATCAAAATTTAATGTAAACGATAGATTAAAATCTTCAAATTCGGAAATGACCCTACTACCTCAATTGTTAAAACTGATATTTAACGGTTTGGAAAATTGGAACAAACCAGAAAGCGGTTCAATTCAGGATTTATTTAGACAACATTTAGTTTGTATTTTCAATAATGATTTCCCCCGAAATTGTTTGGAAGTTTTGCAGATAATTTTAAATAAAATTGCAGAACAAAAAATTTGCACTGTCGTACTTTTAGATTTGTTAAACTCTTTGTTTAAAAAAGTGGGATGCAACAGCTTAACTTTAGAGTCATCGAAAACGAATATTGAAGATGAATGCATAAAATTCGCAAATCGACAGAATTTTTTTGATTTCAAAACTGTAAGCTAAATATAATCTATAACAGTTTTATGATACTTTTTCGAAGTATTTTATACTTTAAAATATATAACTTTTTTTTTTATTAGATAAATGACATTTTTAAACTATTTTCCCAACATTTTCAAAACGAAAGATTTAATAACGGCTTACATGGGTTATATCCAAAATACAAAAATTATTGTTTATCATTGTCGATGTGGTTTACTTTGATAGATAGATCGATAATATCTTCAGCTATTTCAATTTACCCTGGAATTCTGGGAAATCAAAGTAACTTTTAAGTACATATTTAATACATTTAAAATTAACAAAATATTTATTTTTAGTATGTGATTCAATATTTGCTCCTATCATTGATTTATATTCCCCTTGGCTTACAATATATAAGCAAGATGATTTACAACACTTAGATTCAGTTTGGTCAAAAAATTTTTCCGGAAATGGTAAAGATTTATTGCCCTGGGATGCATCTTACTTGGATGTTAGTGAAATTATGATTCACTCATTTGTCAACACTTTGCAGTACATTTTGAAATATCTACCTGGTGAGTTGATGTTCTTTTAACAACCCATGAATTATTACCAAAAAAATTTGTTTTCAAGTGTCAAATGCAATTCTGGGTCATGTATACAGTTGGTACCAACATCACTTTGTAGATGGGGATCTGTCGAAAGATGAAATTCGCTTAATAATACAAAAAAAACTCATGCAGCTAAATTGGGAAAAATTTAGTCCAGAAACAACTCACATTGATTTTTTCTATCGGACTCTTAACAAAGTAAAAATATCCCAAAAAAAATGATAACACTCTAAATTTATATTAAAAGTATATATTTTTAAGGGTTCTCCGACATGTAAGGCTTTTCTTTGTCACATTTTCGGCCGAATTGAGTGGTCAATATGGATGAAAGAAAATTATAGTTTTTGGGACTTAAAACGACAATCTTATACAATTAATTTATTGTTACCAATTTTTGTCAAAATCAGTTTTGAGCCTACTTTAAATTCTAACTCACAAGCTAAAATTTTATATGAGTCCTTAGAATATCCTTGGGAAACACTTGATGTTAAAAATATTGAAGAAGTGTTAAACTGGCTTACTTTGTCTTCAGATTCATTACTAAATAAAGACTCAGGAAATAATGCTATCAACGAGGCTATACTTAAGTAAAATTTTGATTCATTTGTATAACATAAATGTAATAGATAAGTTTTTCTTAGGTTGCTAGAAAAAATTTGTGGAATGACAAGTGATAGCGATAATAGCGTAAAATATAAAAGAGTTTTATACATTAGAACTATGGTAAAAATTTTATATTCGTGTTCATCCAAAAACAACAAATTGCTAAAAAATGTGGAGGCCTTAAAATATCATCACAATGCTCTAGTGGCAATTCTCAATAATTTGGATGAGTTATTATTAAACGAACGATCTTTAAAAGATCAAGAAATAGAGGGGCAAAACTTATTGTTTGAAATAATTGGTCCTTTACAAAACACAAATCAAACTTTGTCAAAGTAAGTAACTGAGTTTATAACCCCTATATTTATTCAAAAAAATTTTTTTCAATGGTTGATAATTTTTCCGAAATATAATTCTTTTTTTATTGGTATGAAAAGAAAACTTCCTTTTATTCGGAATAAAATACTTTTTTATTTTTTGCTAATATATTTCGTACGCTACATACGCACTTTATCAAAGCTGATTTTCTTCCAAAGCTGATTGAGAAGAAAATCAGCTTTGGTAGAGTGCGTATGTAGCGCACAAAATATATTAGCAAAAAATAAAAAAGTATTTTATTCCGAATAAAAGGAAGTTTTCTTTTCATACCAATAAAAAAAGAACCCTATATTTATATTATACTTATGTACATACATAAGTATGCATATCGAATTTTGATTAAATTTCTACAACACAGACCCTTGGTTGATGCAATTACATATTGGCAATCAGTATCTAACCCCAAAAGTATCGCTTTACCTTTAATCTTAAACAGTTTTGGTCTTTGTAAAACATTCAACTATAATATGTATTTATTATTAGAAGAAACCTTATACACATATTTTAAAAGTCATAATACAGGTAAAATCAAAATATTTTAATAATATAATTTTAATTGAAAAATATATGTATGTATACATTTAAAGATACTAAAACACAGTCCTGGGCGGACATTTTCAAACGTTTGTCGCATGTCATCAACAATTTCGACTATCAGATTTTGCTTCAAGGACAATTTTTCCTCGTATTACATTTATTTATCTTATACAAAATACAAAATATGAATAATCCGGCGGAGAAAATTACGTTTTTGCAAGACTTAAGTCAAATTTTAGGAAATTTAAAAATTAAGTAAGCATTCTTTATTTTCATACACTAAATCAGGCAAGTCAAACTCATTTATCATCACGGGTCTTTTTAGGGTTCCCGTCCATTACATCGGGCACGATAAAAAAACTTAAGCTTCTAAATTATACTCAAATTTTGTTTTTACTATCAACATAAAAAAATATGAAATATCCAAATAATACAGTCACACAAAAAAATATAAAATCATTTTTTTTAAAGAAAATTAGCAACGTTTTCCTGTTGCAAATCTTCGAAATTTGCTCGAATTTAATTCATAGTCTTAATTTTTAATATTTTTGATATTGGTTGATCTGTTAATTTTAATCTTTACGCCGTTTTATTATGTTTTAATATCGAAAACAATTGTTCACAGAAATATGTGCTTCCGATCATTGCTAAAAGACGCTTAATTGATATATAAATAATTGCCAAATTTAGATATTTCTACTTCTCTAAATTTTTGCTTTAATACAGAATCGCACAGCATTTCGATTTCAATTGTTGATTTGCCTCAAGTGCTTCAATATCAACAGAAAAGTAAATAAATTAAATTCATTCTGACATCTATTAAAATCTAAAAATCTTTCAAATTCGATTTTTAATCATTAATTCCAACTAGAATATATGGAAAATTTCGAATTTACTTTACTGGTTTACTGTTTACAAAATTCAAGAAAATGACATGAAAACTAATTCAACTATATAAGTATTTGATTTAAAGAACAGTCGCTTTCCATTTCTGGAATAAAACTAACGTGAAAATTCGGTTCCGTCTACATTTTACATACAGTTGTATGGTTTTTTCAAATGCTTTTGTTTGGTTTTGTATGTGTGAAAATCCCCTACAAAACCTTCACACTGGTTTAAACACTTTCTTTATAAGTGATCTAAATCAATATTTGTAACAAAATTTTAAGAATTAAAGTTTAAAACTTTCAAAAATTATAACTGGCCGCAGGATCAAGAACTGCGGGTCGCGTGTTTGATATGCCTGCTCTAAATAAATTTTAGTATTTTATTTTAATATACCAATCTGTGTTAATGTAGTGAGATAAATGAATCTAGATTGATTCTTTTATGGGGAGCTGTGATAACTTGTGGTTGTAAAATGCTAGTTTTAACCGAGAATGCTAAAAAACCTCTTTTAATGATGGCAAGACAACTTTTTATCTTTGCCAAACAATGTGAGGGATGGAGTGATAGTTTATTGGGAGCTATAGGATTACGACGAGATAGTGGTCTTTATAAGTGAGGAAGTTTTAATATTTGCAATAATATTTTTAACGATTGTAATTTTTCCAGGCGCAAAATTTTGTTCAGATGCTTATCAAGTATTGTATTCAGCTTATTTCCTGATCAAAGGTATTATTGATTAATATATTTCCAATTAAAAGATTTATATTTCAGTATTTGTAATAAACTGTTAATTTATATTTAAAGCGGTGCAGAAACCAAGGAATCACAAGAATTTGTTTTATCTCTGGATGAACTAATTAATGAAAGTCTAAATAAATCCACAAATTATAAGCAGCAAATTTCTCAAGCCATTGAAATAATAACAAATTGTAAGAATTCGGAGCCGGAAAACGTTACGGAATCTGTTTTCATATTAATAAATCTGTTTTATAACGAAAATTTTATGCAAAGTGCACAACATGTGTGGAAAATCTAAGTGACCTTATTTTAATTGACATTTCCTAATTCCAAATATTAATTGCAAACTTTTTTTTATTATTTTTTTATACAAGTCAAAAAAACAAAATGTTGGTATAAGTTAGTAGTAAATACGTACTGTAGTATTGTACAGTTATTGCTAGTAGTATGAAATGCGAATATAAAAAAGGAATGAAGTTCATATAAATATGCAGTCCAACGCAAAAGTATTCGTCCCTTAATAAAATTGAAAAAGGAGTATTAATAATTAAAATTAAAAGAGTAAAGAAAAATATAATTTACAATGAAAATTCAAAGATAAATCAACTCAAAGGTAATTTATTTCGTAAAGAATGTTTTTCTAAACAAAAGATCACAAACTTAAGTATGTGATCTTAACTTATTAAGTTACTATTTTGGTAACTACTTCTACAAAAACTACTTCTCTTTGATATAATTATGTAAATGAGATTTACAAAATAAGAAAATATAGAAATGCTATTATCTTTTATTAACAAATTGTAAGTAAAGACACAAAATTTCTTATTAGACTTGAATCTTGCATTGTTGTTCTAGTATAACGGTTCGTTCTTATTTATTTATTTTTTTCTTATTGCTTTCTCTTGTATTGTTCTTACTTTTTTTGTATCTGGTGGTGTTATTAGTCCTTAAGTTTTTTTTATATTTTTATTTGTGCTCGATTGTTTGATAATATTTCAAAATACAATGACATATTATTCTTTGTCTGTAAGATTTCAGAATATAATTAATGTGTTTTTACTGTAATAACATCACCATGTTTTCAAACCGTTATAAGTAAGCCATTTATTACATCAGAAGGTATCTGCAATACACGTGTAGGTTTTTTTATTTGTTGTCTCTTTCAACTTTAGTTCAAATTGTTCTTTAAACAATTTTTTAAATAAACATCTTTATCTTTTGAATATCCTTTAAGAGTTTTACTATGTATTCATTTAAGGGTTTAGTTTAAATCCCAAAATCATTTGAACTCATTATTTATATAAAGAATTTGAATCTTATGCTTATACTAATGTCTTAATATGTAACAAGTCCAATTTTTTTACGAAATATTTCGATTTGTTGCCTTCTTTCCTGTTTTATTGTTTAAATTTCATTGATCGTGTCTTCTTCGATATTTCTTATTATTTTTCTTTTCTTTTTACGTAAAAAATTTTAATATTTCGAAAAATCTCAGGATATTATTCACGTTTTTTAAAAGCTTCCCATTTCAATTCTATTGAACGAAAAAAAAAAGGTAGGAAGAAAGAAAAAATGAAAAAAATTTTTGAGGAAGGATGTATGATTTTTCGTGTACATTTTTTATTTTTCAATAAGGTAAGTTTAGTAGTGTCGGCTAACAAAAATGGTAATGAAAATAATATGATGTGGTAAATTTTAATAATTTGAGTTATTAGTTCATTTTAGTTATTTGGAAGACATTTATAGAATTGTTTCAATTAATTTCAATTAGTTTTTAAGTTATTATTAATATAAAAAATCGTTGCTATTGAGATTAAAAAAAAAAAACAACATTTGAAATTATTAAAAAAGTAAACAAGTGGAAATATGTTTCCATCGAGTGCCAATTTATTCTATTTTGATGAGTACACCAGTAATAGTAGTGAAGACGAAGAAAATGCAAATATTGGAAGGATTTGTATAAAGGATCTATCAAACCTATTGGCCTTACCAGAAACTGAGTCAATATAATTGGTTTTTTATTAGAAGTCCTAGAGCGTTTAACTCCACAGCAAGGTTCGCCGACCTTTCCTTCAATATACTTTTATTTCTTCAAATTTAAATCTATCACGAGCTGCCTCCTTTTTTTTGATTACTTTCATTAGTTCTACTAATTTTGCGAACTGCTCCTGATGTTTTTTAAACTAAAAGTTTATGAGTTTATATATACTAACACAACTACATGTAATAATAAATATGTATATACTCAATATGTATACATCAACGAAAAAATAGTTGTATAAATATATGTACATATATATTTATACAACTATGGATAAATAGTAAAACAAACATTTTTATTATATACAATAGATGCTACATAGATATTATTTATTACAAAAATTTAGTTTAATTACATTTACCTTATTATAGATATTTAAAAATTAAAATTTATTTTACAACTAATGTTTTACCCTTTTTCACAATAACCCCATCATAAAGTCTCAAAGTAATATAAACTACCAACTGAAAATCACAAAATTTTAAATATTACTTCCAGCCACCTAACGCCTAATTTTGACGTTTCTCTCGAAATAATTTTATTTCCATAATACCATTTAGACGAATTCGAGAACAAAGACATTCGCTTCGCAAAACCATAATAACCCCATATACATACATATTTTTAATATTGAATTAATAAATTACCTTTGAGTTGATTGATTTTTGGTTCTTATTCGAAATTATTTCAATACTCTTTAATTTTATTAAATGTACGAATATTTTTGCGGCTGGGGTGCATATTATATAGAAATAAGGCATTACTTTTCTTATTTTATATTTTCGCTTTATGATCGTTTTATTGAAATATTTTACATTATTATTTTTATTTTTATATGTACATACATAAGATTTTATTGCTATAGGGACTTATTGTAATGTACATAAAAGTACATATATTTGTATGTACATATGTACATATATATTAATAACAAAGCGTCTAATTTTGTTTCTATGCATATGTTCATAAAATAAATAATAAGAAATTTATTGAAGTCGTTTTGATATTTTTACAAATAAGAACAAACACTAAAAGCCATATTGTTAATTTAATTAAAAGAAAAACTACCTTTTAATCCGAAAAAGAAAATTGTAATTTGCCAAATGCATATGAGCATTGTATGCATGTGCGTATATTTCATGCCAGCTTCTATCAAAGCCTACTTTTTTTGTTTCTTGAGAAGAAAATTGACTAATTAAATGGCGCACAAATTATACATGCATGTATGTATGTCTGTATGAAGTTAGAAAAAGAAAATTACATTTTTCAAATTAAATAAATTTCTACATTTCTTTTTTGAAATGTTTTTGGAAAATATTCGAAAAATAATTTTTTTGAATTTGCAAAATTCTTCATTTTATTTTATTGCTCAAGGACTAATGCAATTAACGATCCGAATAAAATAAGACTTGTGTCCTTATCAACACCTCAATTTTAAATCATAAATTTAACTTTGTTTTTACACCTATTGATTTTTTAAATAAATGCACATACATTACATATATTGAATACTGTATTGACCATATTTAGCATCTGTTCTAAACTGCATACACGTGTACATACATATGTACATATATGTTTTTTATATGTACAAATAATGAGCCTTATTCTAGTTGTCGAAGTAGAGCGACAATTGTCGTCACGACTTGAATTTGCTATTCTAAATGGCGATTACAGTGACACGTGTCGTGGAATAGCGGGAAAATGTGTTTCAGGTATATTCCAGTTGTCGTTGTAGAGCGACACATGTCGTAGTGAAACGACGTTTTTTGTCGAAAAGTATTTACCAAGTGACAAGCGAGATGGATACACCAAAAATGTAAGTTTAAACAAAACAATTTAATAAAAATATAAAAAATAATAAATTTTGTAATTTAATACATAAATTAAACCCTATAATATATTATTTAATTTTTATTTTTAGCGTAAAAGTAACAACAAGGAAGCAATTTGAAGAATTGGGGAATTTTATGACGGAGAACGCCTTTATTGCGAAAGGCCTTAAATTTGCTGAGAATAGCTGCATAAGCAAATGCGAGTTTGATGCAAAATGGAACCAGCTAACAGAAAAGCTTAATAGCTTGGGTCCGCCCATTAGAAGTACTACAGGATGGCAGAAGGTAATTTTAACTTAAGTTTCATTTAAAATTTAATTAATTTATGTAAATTTCAGGTTTGGTGTGACTACAAATTGAAGTTAAAAAAAAAACTGGCGCACAACAAAAAGGAGTTAAATTCAACTGGCGGTGGTTTATTTAAATTAGCGCAACTAACTGCCATGGATGAAGGAATCATCAATTTACTGTCTTTACAGAAAACAGTTCCACATGACGCCGTAGTGTTTGGCATTGACGAAAACTCAAATTTTGCTCCCAAAGAAAGGAATTTAATAGATACGCCAGTAAATATACATGAAGTTGAAGAACAAGAACAAGACCAACAACAACAGTCAACAAGTGCTCAACAACCATCAACTTCAAAAAGACGCCGCCAAGAATCCTATAAAGAAGATTTATTGGTTTCACAAACCGAAATGTTAAGTAAAATATGTGATTTCCTTGCAAATTTCTAAAATGTGATTTTTAATGCTGTGACAATAATATGTGTGATAAACTTTAAAGTAAATGTATTCACTATAAGTGATATTAATTAAGTTAACAAATGCAAGTACAAAAAAAAGTCTGTTATGTTAATAATTTAATAATACTATGTATTTATGTTACTGCTAATAAAAACTTTATTTATAAATTAAAAATGGAGTTCATAATATTTGTTCTTATTAAAGAGGCATCTTCTTCATCCTGCTCTAAATCTTCATCGTTTTCATCATTTTCATCTTCTATTTCCACAGGTTCATCTTGCACGTTATATTTGATTTTTAAGTTGTGCAAAGCACAGCACACGTTCACAATTTGTGTGGCTTTCTCTGGTGTATAATGAAGCTCCCGAGCGTTCAACAGGCAGCGGAATGTATTTTTGAGAACTCCATTAGTTCTCTCAATTATATTTCGTACCTTGGAATGAAGCTCATTAAATCTTCCTTTTTGACTGCTGTCACCTCTGTTTATATATGTTCTGAACGGCGTGATCAAGTATGGTTTAAGTGGGTACCCTGCGTCCCCTAAAAAACAATTTTTGTTTATGAAATTAACATAAAAGTAAAAAAAAATCAAACTTTTACCTAAAATCCAGGTATTTCGTGTACCGTTGATATTTTCTCTTGAAAGTATTGCATTTAACCTGCTGTAATTCCAAATAAAAGAATCATGAGATGATCCCGGATTATTAGCATCAACATACCTGATGCGCATTTTATGATCGCAAACCTTTAAGTCACATTATATTAAAATATTTACAAATATTTAACAAGCAATGTTATACATACCAACATAACGTTTAAGCTATGATAACCCTTCCGGTTATAATATAAATGCTGATGATTTTTTGACGGAGTTATAATTCTAACGTGTGTTCCGTCTACACAGCCGATCACTCCAGGAAACCCAAATTTTTCATAGAATGCTAATTTAATCTCATTTCTTTCATTCTCTTCTGGAAACTTTATCAAACTGCTGCAAATTTCAGCTTCTAAAGTTGCTAAAACTTCTTTTAATATTTTAGAGAACGTAGGCTGCGCTAAACCTGTATATAAATCGTTAGCAACACCTTTTTGATAGCTGCCCTCAGATAGGAAGCGTAAAACAGCTCCTAATTTAATTATAGGTGAGACTCCAAAACACCTTTTAGGGGTACTTGTTTTTCCCTCAAATATATTTAGTAAATATAGAAAGGCCTCCTTTGAAAGTCTGTAATAGCTTATAAATCTGTGAATAAAATAAAATGTTTGTAACTAATGTATTTGAAAAAATTATTATCTTACACTCCATTTGGCAAATCCAATGGATTAGAGTTGTCCCTAATCTTAAATCTTTTGATCCTTAATTGTTGTTTTTTTTCGATTTCATCACTCTCGGAATCTGATGAATCCGTAAACCATAATGCAAATGACGACATTTTTTATTTCCCTTTTATTTCAAAAAATAAATATACATATACACCGAATTTTTTTTTTAGTTTGAACTTTACTCGCCAAAATTTCTTTTTAAAATGTATCAATTTCACTTGAAACGTTTCATTTTCGTTTATTTCTCGCAGTCACGTCACTCGACAACTAGAATACCACATTTCAAGTGACGTGACAACGACAACGACAAATGTCACGTAAGTGACGCGACAACTAGAATAAGGCTCAATATATTATATAATTTTCCCTAAAAAATTTGAAGCGTTTACCAAAGAATGTCATATAGACTTACCAACGCATGTTTTTTGAACACGTTTAATACGTTTTACTAGTAAAACAATAAGATACAGAGAGAAATTTTATATGGATTAACTTCTAGAGATCGTATCGAAAAACACAAAAAAAAAATTATAACAAAAATTTTCGAGAAATTTCGATTTTTGTACAAAAAGTTAAAAAAATAAAAATTTTGTCTCTGACGAGGCTCAAATCAAATTAATTATTAGACCAAAAATAAAGAACTATCTATCGCCTGTAAAACAAGTTCCTAATGATAACTCTATGTTAACATAATTATATGGTTACGAAATTATAAGCATTTATTTATATGCGGGAAAAGTCCGGGTTGAGTTTCAATGGGATGTAGCTCGAAAACTGCAAATTGATCAAAGAATTATCTCTGAAATTATTTGCCACCTTATGTGAAACACCCTGTATAATTATTAAATATAATTATTATCCAGCTTCAACATCACCTACATAGATGTCAATTAATTTAAAATAAATTTTTTATGTACATACATACATACATATTTATTTTTCAAATACTTGACTACCATTAGAGCATGGTTTCTTAACCTGTGGTTCATTAACCCCTTGGGGGTCCATGGATCATATTTTGGGGGTTCGCCGACTGCTCCTAATTTCTGCTCCCAATTTTTAAAATTTCTTTAAAAAATTTTTTTTTGTCAAAATTTGAAAATTTGAAACACTGAGTAGCCTTTGATTTTTATTTCACTTAGAATAAAGTGCGTTAGAATCAGTTCAGTTCCACAAAGTTCTTGCAAATTCTTAAAGCGAAATATTTGTTCGTAAAGTATTGTATTTACTAGTATTTTTTTTTCGAGTGCTTTTTTGTACATAGTTTTTTCTAGTGTTTTTTTTGTGTTGACAACGGTGTTTTCAAATAAAGGTGAGTTCAGTCATGTGGTGAGTTATAATAATTGACGTTTAAACAATTTTTTTTCACAGAGGGGTTCGTGAGATATTTAAAATTTTTAAAGGGGTCCATTGCACCAAAAAGGTTAAGAAACCCTGCATTAGAGTAATAATAATTCACAAAACAAGAAATTTAAAGTGATTTTAAAAAAATTAAAGTTAAAACAATCTGGCATTTTGGGCAAGAAATCTGGTCATCTGTTAGATCTTTGAAAATTCTGAAAAATCAGATAAAAAAAAACACAGTCGCGGTAACTAAGGCCACCACGTAGAGAGAGCAACTCTCATTTTCGTTTTATAGTTTCTAAAAAAAGTAAAGAGTTTATATGAGGAAAATATATTTTCACCATACTTTTACTTAATTTAAAATCATTTGCATCTAAAATTACCCATAAAGATTTTAATATAAGGAAATGTTTGAGTTTTAATTTAATATTTGCAAAAAAGAAATGCCAAAAAAGGTAAGTTTTCATTCAAAATAAATTTTATTAAACAACAATTTCCTAAAATTTATAAAATATTCAATCGATACAGACCTTCCTCATTGCCATTTAAAAGGGTACTGAGTAGTCATGTGTCGTTCGCGAACGAACTAAACTTAAAAAACGAATCACTTTACTGAACTTAGCTCATTAGTTCACTTCTTCAAAAATGAATCGTTCGTCGTTCACTAAGAATTTCAATTTTCTTTTTTAGTTATTAAAAAATATGACTGTATATATGTACATTAGTAATTGATATACAAGTTATCACGGTGTCAAGTAACATATTCAAGAGGCATCAAATTACATCTTTAGTACAATACTAATTTCTGTTCACATGTAAATTGCTGGCACAGTGTCTGCAATCGAACATGTTTAACCATAGAAAAATCATGAAATTATCGTTCCCACCAAAAGTGCATAAATACCGTTAGATTTTAAGATATCTTTAAGTTTTAATTTGGTATTAATAACAGTAGCATGAAATAAATTAAACTGTTAATTAGAATCTCGATTAAATTTAAAATCTATTTTTTAAGTATAGTAATTGTAATTGTGTGAAATAAAATTTATTTTTTTAAAATCGAGTGAACGCAGTTTAATAACTTACATTTTATATTCCTTATTTCCTTCTGTATTAATATTACACAATACAAATAAAATTGAACGACATACTAAATCCAATACTCATAAAAACGAACGATATACTCCCACATACTTATATGGAATATTGATAAAAGCAAATGAGAAGTAAAATAAATGAAATGCTATACACAACAGTGACCGAATCACTTGCCAATATAAAAATAATACAAGTAAAATTGAACGATACGCATTTGGACAAAAAATTAAACGCTGATGTCAAAACATAGATTCAATTATCGAATTTACTTTAAATTAAATACAGAGCGGAAATGAATTAACAAGAATGAGTTTCTTGAAGATTCGCCGAAATTATATGGTTCGCGAAGAGTAGAATTCGCTAAGAAAAAATCGTTGCAATCGAGATTGCAAAAAAAATTATATTTAAAATTATTAATAAAGTAAACAAAGTGAATAAATAATATAGGCTACAAAGTGAAAATATGTTTTCAATCGAGTGCTGATTTATTCTATTGTGATGAGCAGACCAGTAATAGTAATTACTAGTGAAGAAGACAAAAAGGCATGGCATGATCATGAAAAAAGGCATTAAACAGAACATTTTAGAGGTAAACAAAAAAAGTCGTAAAATGAAAAGTAGGTCCGAGTGTACTTTTATTCAGTTCTAACTTACTCTACCACGAGCTACGTTCGGATTGCTTTATATTAGTTCTAATAAATTTGCGAACTGCTCCCGATTTATTTTTGTTAAATTAAAAATTTATGAATTAGTATATGCATATAAAAGCGCTATTTTTTTTCAATAAAAAGAAATATGTATGGATCTTTATTACATCCATTAGGTACTGCATAGCTTTATTTATTTAAAAGTTTTTTTAATTACATTTACCTTATTATAGATATTTAAAAATTAAAATTTATTTTTCTACTAATGTCTTACATTTTTTCACAATAACCCCATTATAAAGTCTTAAAATAATATTAACTATCACAACAAAGTTTTGGAAATTAACGTAGTTCAAGTCAAATTACATTTTTATTCGTCTAGTCTTAACATTTCTATCGAAATAATTTTATTCGCTTAGTATAATACCTTTTAAAAGATGTATTTGTTCTTTGATGTTCTTACTTACTATTACAACGCAATTAACGTTTATAATATTATTAAACAACAAATTTATTCTTAATGTAACCCTGGGTAATGTCTTTATATCTAACAAGTCCCAATACTCAATTTTTTTTACGAAATATTACGAATTTTTGGCTTCGTTCCTGTTTTTTTCTTTAAATGCCACTGATCGTGTCATATTTCTTATTATTTTTTTCTTTTTTTTACGTAAAAAAGAGTTTAATTTTTTTAAAAATCTCAGGATATTATACACATTTTTTAAAAAGCTTCCCATTTAAATTCTATTGCACGAAAAAGAAAGAAAGGTAGGAGGAAAGAAAAAATGATAAAAAATTTGAAATTCATATTTCAGTATTGTTTCAAATGTTAATGAGGAAGGATGTATGTTTTTTCGTGCACATTTTGTATTTCCCAATAAGGTAAGTTAAGTAGTGTCGGATAACAAAAATGTTAGTAAAAGTAATATAGGTTGACACATTTCAACAATTTGAATTATCTCATTTCGGTTATTTATACGTTACTTATAAAATTGCTTCAAATAATTTCAGTTAGTTTTTAAGTTATTACTCGTAAGAATAAATATGTATGTATCTACTTCCAATCAATTTTTTTTTTAAATAATTATTTTAAAACTATTTCAAACATGTTATATTGAGTGCTTTAAAAATTTTGTTGTGCTCTTCTTTCATATTTTATTAGCAGGTAAACAAGAGCAATCTATTTATAAAATTGCCCTGCCTGTGTATGAATCTTAATAGTAAACGCAAACGGACAAAAATTTACCTGTCATTTTACAATCGGACTTTTTGAGTCATTTGCTAAGATAATATTTATTTCAAAAATAAAAAAGATATTCGAATCCGGTCATAAAAATATATTATTGTTTTTTCCAAACATTTTAAATATTTTTTTACTTAGGTAATATATTAAGTTTTAAAAATTTTTCTCACAAATAGAGGTAAAATTTGAAGTGTATATAAAATTTGTATTTAAAAAATAATATTTGATTGTATTTTAGATATTATTTTCTAATTCCCTTTAAAAATTTTTTCTATACTACGTATTTATATCAATATTTAATAATTATCTTTCATTAATTATATTTTCAACTTGACACCACAGTTACTTCCCATATCTTGAGTTAACTTACCCTATGAGAAAAAAAAGCTGGTCACTTAAAAATAATGAAATGCTTTCAGTAACATATAAAACATTGAAGGCGAAGGTTGTGCTTGTTGTTTTTCCGCTGTTTCAAGAATTTTAAAATAATTTTGAATGAAAATATTAATATATTTTCTTGATTTTTCAAATATATTTTTAGAATTTTACCTGCTTTATAATAAGTATGAATTTATTTTAATATTTCTTCTCGAAAAATAGCCACTTCGATTTAAAAAAAAACCCATATAAAATAAGGTCGTGCTTTCAAGTTTCTCTCTGAGCATTGGGACTTGTTAGATATAAAGACATTATTACCCTGGGTTGAAAACTAGGCACTACAAAAAATCAAGGCCTGGACACTGCTTTGTTTGAGAATGAATTTGTTAAAATTACGTGTGTATTTTTGGCGAAATGACATTTCTAAAGAATTATTTTTTTTATTTGGAAAAATTATGATTTTTGCATAATTTCATTTCGAGTTTTCTATACGAAAAGTTGACTTAAACCTAAAAATTTTTATTCTAAAATTAAATTTGGAGTTTTCAGAACAACATATAAAAAATTCAAATTTCAACTCAAAATTTTAACTATAATTTTGTCTAAATATATTTTCCGAGTTTTTTCCACATTTTTTTGTACCGCCATGTCAGACAACATATGTATGTATGTATGTATCTAACAGAACTGAGGATAAAAAATTATAATACACTGAATAAAAAAAATTTATGCTATATTTTAATCTAGAATACACGACTTAAAGTAAAGTTAATAAACATTTCATTAGATTTTAATTTGGAATATAATTTTCTAATTATTTGATTTTAAATTTTATAATTATGATAGTGCTTTTTAAAATTTTATAATCATTATAAAAAATGCGTCGTTCCAAGTTGTCCCTTATAAAAAAAAAAAAAAACAATAAAAATATTGTAACTTGTAAAAGTTTTAAGGTTCTTGTACGGTAGTTTGGGTAAATCACTGAATTAGAACTTAATGTGAAAGTGTTTCCTAATATAACTAAAATCACATGCATATGTACATATCTAAAAAAAATTACATATGTATGACTTTTATACAGGGTTGTTCGCATAAAGTGGGTGGGGGCATACATACTCGTTTTCGAGCTACAGCCTGTTGAAAAAAAACAACACATTTTTCTGCATAAAAATAAATGTGGACTTTGGAACCACGCGTAATAGAGTAATCATCTTTAAATTATTTTACAGGTGATTGATTGCTCTTTATTTTCGGCCATACAATCAATTTGATCCAGCCATAAATTTCGAGATATAGCTCGTCAAAATCAGAATTGTTTTTTTGAAATTTTTTTTGCAAAACTTGAAATTTCTCGAAAATTTTTATTATTTTTTCAATGCACTACGATGAGATCTAAAAGTTAACCCATATAACATTTTACTCTATCTCTCATATTTTTGCCAGTAAAACGTGTTAAATGTATTTAAAAACATGCGAAAAATGCATTTTTCACACATTTTCATCTGTCAGCCGTCGTTAAAAACAACATACAGTAATTTATCAATGACTATTTATTATATAATTTTATAATTATTTAAAATAATTTAAAAAAAACTAATATATAGATATGTACACGAATTTTTCCGAAAGTACAATATTCTAAACCGAAAATAATTTTGGCTCACTAGTTTCTAAGTTCATTTTTACAACTTTACATTCAAATATTTCACTAAAGCTATCTAACAACTTTGGTATAACCATATCAATAGTAATATTCCGATTTAATTCTCTAGACAAAGAAGTCATATATTTGTCCTCAATACCACATGGAATTATGTGCTCAAACCATTTTAAATCAGTATTGCAATTTAAAGCAATTCCGTGACTAGTTTTATATTGGGAAACATGAATCCCTATAGCACATATTTTTTTGTTACTTCCTATCCATATTCCAGTATGTTCAGTTCTTATTGCTTTTATCCCAAATTTGTTGCACGTACTTATTACAGTTTCTTCCAAACTATTTACGTACCACCTAACACTAGGTTTGAATAGTTTAAGATGTAATATGGGATATAAAATTAACTGACCAGGCCCATGAAATGTGATTAATCCACCACGGTCCGTTTTGTAAAACTCTGCTCCAAAACTTTTTAGCTTTTCTTCATCTTTTATTGTATAATTCTTGGATCTAATACCAATAGTGTAAACGGGTTTATGTTCAGCTAATATTAAGATGTTTTTAAATGTTTTAAAATCCGCTGAATTATTATAAACTGAAATAAAATATTTTTGTATGTTTAACCCGTTTTGATAACTTATTAAACCAGTGCGAAATACTTCCACAATTTTCTTCATGACACATATTGTATTATTTTTTGTTGTGATAAACACGGCTGCCATTTGACAGCTATATATACTTCGTCTATATCATGGTAAGAAGGCCATAAACTATGTTCATAAAAAAAAACTTTTTGTGACGTCATCTGTTTCAAATACGTAAACAGTATGAGCAATATATAAAGAAATAATAAGAAATTCATGTTTATTTGCAAACTTTTCGAATCTTTTTAGTTTTACAATTGCTTTTACAATTTTACTGTATATTATATTTTACATTTTGATTTAATTCTCTTATTCGAAAATACATTCTGCAACGAAAAAATATGTATCGATTTTTTCCGTACTTCTGGGTTTTCTAGAAATCTATGGAATTGCACCTTATTTGTATTGCTATTAGTTTAGTAAGATTGTATTTTGTAAATTGGATTCATCGTTTTAATATTTTTTTTAAATATTTTTCTTTTAAAAGGAGTATAGTTCTAAATTGTTATTCTTATTTACAAAAGAAAATAGTTTCTTTACACCATTTACATGTGAATATTTTTTATTTCAATAATTAAAAGAAATGTTTATTCAATAGCGCTTTGATTAATTCATAATTTGTAATTTTTCTAATTCATAATTGTAACGAAGATCGCTGTTTCTGATCCTGTTTGTCGAAAAGAGACAATAGTAACTTCGATTGAGAAAGTTAAGAATACAAAAAGTTGTTCTGAATTTAAGCTACTGAATAATATTTTTTTCGTAGGAAAAATCTTAGAAAAGATAGTGAATGGCCAGTTGGAGAATTACGTACATACATGAGAATAATCTTTGTCTGTCTTCCAATTGAATAACGTGATTGTAGCTGTAGCTTTTTAGATTTTAAAAGAGGGTTTGAGACGAGTGATCGATGTGTATTGGTGCAGTATCTGCGATTGATCGATGTGTAATGGTGCATATATTTCTATGGATAAGAGGAAAGGAAATTGGATGGTTTTTATTTTAATTAAATTTAATTAAAATTTAGGTCGTATTTGAATGAGAGAATGCAGCGAACAAAAGTGAATGGGGCTATATTATGTTGTGTTATGTATGGGGCGAATTGAATCAGCACCTCGACCATATAGATATTTTGTGCATCTCCGCGCCAGATCATTAGAGCTCAAGATTCAAGCTCCCGATAAATTTTAACAAGCCCACCATGCACAACGATTCATAAAAATCCAAGTCCAAGGCCGCGAAAAATCCGTATCTAGAGCGGGCCAAGTCATCACACTCAAGTGGGACATGAGTGAAGTCCTCCCTTCCGCGGTCGCAGAATCTACATCGCTGTGTATTTGATCTGCCAATTTTTTGTAAATATGAGTTAAAGGGCCCATGCCCAATGAAAAACCGTAATAGAACCCTCAGTAAAGAGCGGCTCTGTCTTACAATGTCAGGAGTACCACAGCTCCGAAGCGCGCTTTTCCACCCAGGCAGCCACGACCTGGTCAAAACACTTCATAGAATCACCCACGCTCGAACCAGGTATGATAAAGGAGGCATATGCCCCCAACTTCGCCAAATAATCGGTCTCCTCATTTCCAGGCCAGGAGCTCCAGGATGGAGTTGTGTCCCGTCAAGACACGTCCTATATATTCTAAGAGCTTTAGTCATGCAGTCCTGGACCCCGCAACGCCGCCAACATGCAAATGCAAGAGAATAAGTTTCAGCATCCTCTCAAAGCGCTGCCGTTCGCGAGGGCCTCAGAGCACCAGTGGCGCTCAGACAAGCTAACCGTTGTACCCTGTTAATGGCAATTTGTGCTCCCGCCTGCCGCGTCTTGGGCATTCATACAGAGGGGGACTTCCATCAGTTGAGGACTCAAGCCCCAGATCTTCCCGAATAAGGACTTCTAAGCAAAGAAGGCCTTGATAGCTTTGGTCTCCACTTTGGAAATCTGTCCAACATCACCCCTAAAAATTTGACGTCCCCAGCCATCAGGACATGAATACCGCAATGATGTTCCTTGACCTTCTATGAATCACGGTGCATGGAAGGTTCGCCCCTTGTGTTAGTGAAAAGTATTCACGTTACTTTTTGCGCATTCACATTTAAATCCGGGCTCTTACACCAGTCCCCAATAGCAGCCAGAACCAGCTAATGCATCAGGATTCTGATCTCAAAAGTAGCTGGTTCACAAAAGTCCAGAATCCACAAAAGTGGGGAAAGAACCCACCCTGTGGGCAGCTCCTAGTGGCCGCGACCATGAAAGAGTCAGTACCAACTACCGCCTCGATTCTTCTACCCTTGTTCTCGACGTAATCGGTTGCTCAGTGACTCCAAAACTGGTGCTGTCGCAAGCACCCGAAATATCTATGAAAGTATCCGCCAGTATCTATAACGCAACATACTTACAACCTTTTTGACAAGCTGATGAAGAGCGGTGTCCGTGGATTTTCCGGCATATTGGCCGGGATGTATTGGATGTGTAACAACATTGGATGTATCTGATTTCTAAAGCTAACGCCCTTTCCATAGGCTTGGTAGATAATATGTCAAGCTGATAGGCCTGCATGAATCAGCCTCGGCTTCCTCATAATGGGGCTAAGTCAGAGTCGAAAATTGTAAAATTGGGCGTTTCACAGGGTTCAACTCTTGAGGCTTCTCTTTGTTTTCTATGTTAATGATACGGAAGGGGTAACTGAAAAATTTAACTTGGCGTTATTCGCGGATGATACAATATTGTAATGTCTTTACATCTAACAAGTCCCTATACTCAATTTTACGAAATATTACGAATTTTTGGCTTCGTTCCTGTTTTTTTCTTTGAATGCCACTGATCGTGTCATATTCCTTATTATTTTTTTCTTTTTTTAAGTAAAAAAAAGTTTAATATTTTAAAAAATCTCAGGATATTATACACATTTTTTAAAAAATTTCCCATTCAAATTCTATTGCACGAAAAAGAAAGAAAGGGAGGAGGAAAGAAAAAATGATAAAAAATTTCAAATTCATATTTCAGTATGGTTTCAAATGTTAATGAGGAAGGATGTATGTTTTTTCGTGCACATTTTGTATTTCCCAATAAGGTAAGTTGAGTAGTGTCGGATAACAAAAATGTTAGTAAAAGTAATATAGGTTGACACATTTCAACAATTTGAATTACCTCATTTCGGTTATTTACACGTTACTTATAAAAATGTTTCAAATAACTTCAGTTAGTTTTTAAGTTATTAAAAATAAATATGTATGTACGAGTACCTACTTCCAATCAATTTTTTTTTAAATAATTATTTTAAAACTATTACAAACGTGTTATATTGAGCGCTTCAAAAATTTTGTTGTGCTCTTCTTTCATATTTTATTAGCAGGTAAACAAGAGCAGTCTATTTATAAAATGGCCCTGCCTGTGTATGAATCTTAATAGTAAACGCAAACGGACAAAAATTTTTTGACAACCTATTACTTGATAATCGGAGTTTTTGAGTCACTTGCTAAGATACTATTTATTTCAAAAATAAAAAAGATATTCCAATCCGGTCATAAAAATATATTATTGTCTTTCCCAAAACCTTCTAAATATTTTTTTACTTAGGTAATATATTAAGTTTTAAAAATTTTTCTCACAAATAGAGGTAAAATTTAGAAGTGTTTATAAAATTTGTATTTAAAAAATAATATTTGATTGTATTTTAGATATTATTTTCTAATTCCCTCTTCAAATTTTTTCTTTACTACGTATTTATATCAATATTTAATAATTATCTTTCATTAATTATATTTTCAACTTGACACCACAGTTACTTCCCATATCTTGAGTTAACTTACCCTATGAGAAAAAAAAGCTGTTCACTTAAAAATAATGAAATGCTTTCAGTAACATATAAAACGTTGAAGGCGAAGGTTGTGTTTGTTGTTTTTCCGCTGTTTCTAGAATTTTAAAATAATTATGAATGAAAATATTAATATATTTTCTTGATTTTTCAAATATATTTTCGAAATTTTACTTGCTTTATAATAAGTGTGAATTTAATTTAATATTTCTTCTCAAAAAATAGCCACTTCGATTTAAAAAAACCCATATAAAATAAGGTCGTGCTTTCAAATTTCTCTCCTAGCATTGGGACTTGTTAAATATAAAGACATTAACTATTGAATAAAGTTAATGAGGATGTGCATGTATGTGTAACAAAAATGAATGATTTAAAAAAGTTAAATAGGTGCCTGTCTAAAATTGAATGTGCTAAAAACGAAATGTATGGTAATGAACGCGTGTGTGAGCCCTGATTTATTAATAGATAATGAGAAGATCGAGGTAGTTAATAGTTTAAATAATGTCTTTATATCTAACAAGTCCCAATGCTCAGAGAGAAACTTGAAAGCACACCTTATTTGATATGGGTTTTTTTAAATCGAAGTGTCTATTTTTTGAGAAGAAATATTAAAATAAATTCATACTTATTATAAAGCATTAAAATTCTAAAAATATATTTGAAAAATCAAAAAAATATATTAATATTTTCATTGATAATTATTTTAAAATTTAAAAAAAAGCGGAAAAACAACAAGCACATCCTTCGCCTTCAACGTTTTATATGTAACTGAAAGCTTTTCATTATTTTTAAGTGAACAGCTTTTTTCTCTTATAGGGTAAGCTAACTCAAGATATGGGAAGTAACTGTGGTGTCAAGTTGAAAATATAATTAATGAAAGATAATTCTTAAATATTGATATAAATACGTAGTAAAGAAAAAATTTGAAGAGGGAATTAGAAAATAATATCTAAAATACAATCAAATATTATTTTTTAAATACAAATTTTATATACACTTCTAAATTTTACCTCTATTTGTGAGAAAATTTTTTACCTAAGTAAAAAAATATTTAAAAGGTTTTGGAAAAAACAATAATATATTTTATGACCGGATTCGAATATCTTTTTTACTTTTTAAATAAATAGTATCTTAGCAAATGACTCAAAAACTCCGTTTGAAAAACGACAGGTAGTAGGTACTGATGTAAATTTTTGTCCGTTTGCGTTTACTATTAAGATTCATAAACAGGCAGGGTCATTTTATAAATAAGTTGCTCTTGTTTACCTGCTAATAAAATGTGAAAGAAGAACACAACAAAATTTTTGAAGCACCCAATATAACATGTTTGAAATAGTTTTAAAATAATTATTTAAAAAAAATTAATTGGAAGTAGATACATACATATATATTCTTAATAACTTAAGAACTAACTGAAATTATTTAAAACAATTTTATAAGTAACGTATAAATAACCGAAGTGAGATAATTCAAATTGTTGAAATACTTTGAATAACATTTTTGTTGGCCGACACTACTCAACTTACCTTATTGGGAAATACAAAATGTACACGAAAAATCATACGTTCCTCATTAACATTTGAAACCATACTGAAATATGAATTTGAAATTTTTTTTCATTTTTTCTTTCCTCCTACCTTTCTTTCTTTTTCGTGCAATAGAATTTAAACGGGAAGCTTTTTAAAAAATGTGTATAATATCCTGAGATTTTTTAAAAAATTAAACTCTTTTTTACGTAAAAAAAAGAAAAAAATAATAAGAAATATGACACGATCAGTGGCATTTAAAGAAAAAAACAGGAACGAAGCCAAAAATTCGTAATATTTCGTAAAAAAAATTGAGTATTGGGACTTGTTAGATATAAAGACATTTAGTTTAAAGTATCTAGGTGTAATAATACGTAGACAATTGGTTGAAATTCAATCAACACGTAAATTTCTTATGTAAAAAAATTGCAAAAAAACTGAATTTTTTTAGGCATATTAAAATAGGATGTCTCTTTCAAGCTCAATCAAGGTCTATAATGTTCTGGTGGCCTACTATGTAGTGCTATTTTCGCTAAACGACTGACGTAAATCGAATTTCGCAACTTTTCATTCACTTGCCATTTTGTTTATGAATCTTATTGCGAAAATCTAAGTTTTTGAAAAAATGAAATTAAATAATTTAAGTATTACATTTGTTTTGCTTCATTAAATTGAAAAATCTTGCATTTCAAATTTACTTCCCAGTTACACTTTTATGGGACTTAACTTTTTATCTATAGCCTAACAAATTTTAGTTATAATAAGTAGAATAATTTGCTGCGCAAGAGTAATATTTAAATCTTAACCTGCTTAAAAGTTTTTTGCCATCCATATTTGTTTAAAAAATTAACAATAATTTATTTAAAAGGGAACTGCATAGTTATATATTATTTATTAGCTATGTATTATCTATGGGGAACTGAGTTAAATTACGATTTTCGAAAAAAAATCAAGTTAATTTTAAAATGAAAAATTTTCATGAGGTAAATTTACCAAACTCTTAGTATTTTTCCTCTTATTAGAGAATTTTACTGAAAGATCTTTATACTGAAGAAAATATTAGACATTTTAAATAATCAGTGCTAACTTAAGATTGATACAAAATATTTCCGACAAATTAAAACTTTAAATCTGCAAAATAGAATGTTTGATAGAAAAAGTACATAGCATGTCTAATATTAAAAATTTGGTTGTACTCGTATGCAACAAAATATTTCAAATTTGAAAAAAACAGCATCGAAACAATAATTTGTTATTGGTTACATTTTTTATATACAAATAACTAAAATCATTTAACCAATAAATCTGCAAAAGTAAAATTTTTAATAATTAAAGATCAGCTACAATTATGCAAAAAGTTATTTTTAAAATATTAGTTGGAAGAGAACAAAAAGCCTTCACAATTAAAACGCCTTTAATTGTTTAAAGCATGCCTTGTAATAATATACGAAAATAGAAATAAAATAAACGAAAAAGATTTAATATCAAGCAAACGAAAAAGACCTACTTCTTCAATTTTAATGCAATGAGATGGGCCTTGTACTTACACGGGCAGTGGTTATTTTGTTAAAATTTAATTCTATTTCAAATACGAAATGAATGAAATTTTACGTCCCTTATTTGAAGGAAAAATGACATTTTCGAAAACTTCGGTAGTTAAGTGGAGGTTGATCCAGTTTTTTCAGAGAGAAAAAAGAAGTTCCGCAAGAATATAGAAAATGAGGGAAATTCAAATTTTCATAAAAGATTTATGCGCGCGCATTACTTCGGTGCACGTAATACTAATTAATGAATTCACTTCAAGGGTCCTTTTAAATTAAATAGGACGGCAGCCCTAGCAGCTATATTGCTTTTGATTTGTTATTCCAAACGTCAGCTATTTAGTGAAATGTCACAAAAATTTTGTGTCTGCCATTTTGAATTTCTTTTATTACTGAAAGGGTTGGTGTCATCCTTTCTTAAAATAAAATAAAAAATTCTTTAAAAGTTTTTGGGCAACAAAAATCGCTACAATAAAGCAGAAATACGAGTTATAAAAAATGTCTAGGTATTTGCAAAGGCCAGAAAATGCGCTCAAGAGAGCCAATGGTAAGTTTGTAGTCCACGCGACAAAATTTTATTTCAATATGGACGGCGGAATCTAATAATAGATCGGAATCTTTCAGAATTTATCGACGTTGGGAAACCGGCTAGAGCATTAGATACCTTGCAAGAAGTTTTTCGAAGTAAAAAATGGACTTATAATTGGTCGGAGTCGGTTATTGAACCGATTATGTTCAAATATTTATATTTATGTGTAGAATTGAAAAAATCTCACATTGCGAAAGAAGGTCTGTTTCAATATAGAAACATGTTTCAGTTGGTCAATGTAGGTTCACTAGAAAATGTTATACGTGGATATTTAAAAATGGCAGAGGAACGAACGGAAGCTGCGCAACAGCAATCCTCTCAAGCAGTTTTAGATATTGTCGACGATTTAGATAATATTGCTACTCCTGAAAGCATATTAATGAGTGCTGTTTGTGGTGAGGATGCTCAAGATCGGTCTGACAGAACAATTTTGTTACCTTGGGTAAAGTTTTTGTGGGAATCATATTGTCAGTGTTTAGAATTACTACGTGTTAACACACATTGTGAAAACTTGTATCATGATATCGCACGGATGGCATTTGGATTTTGCCTAAAATACAACCGCAAAAGTGAATTTAGAAGATTATGTGACAAACTGAGAAAACACCTTGAGGATATTTGTAAAATATCAACCCAATCTACTGGTGTTAGCATAACCAAGTTGGAGACTCAACAACTCAATTTAGATACCAGACTCTATCAGTTGGATAGTGCCATTCAAATGGAATTATGGCAGGAAGCATATAAAGCAATAGAAGATATTCATGGACTTATGACTTTGTCAAAAAAAACACCTGTAGCTAAAACTATGGCTAATTATTACCAAAAACTTGCAATGGTTTTTTGGAAAGCTGGTAATCAACTGTTCCATGCTGCGGCTCTTCTTAAGCTTTTTCAATTGACTAGAGAAATGAAGAAGAACATTACAAAAGATGAGTTGCAGCGAATGGCGTCGCATGTTCTTATTGCAACTTTATCAATTCCTTTGCCTTCGGCTCATCCCGAATTCGATCGTTTCATTGAAACTGATAAAAGTCCTTTAGAAAAAGCACAAAAATTGGCTGTTTTGTTAGGTCTCAATCAACCACCTACAAGAGCTTCTCTACTTAAAGATGTGGTAATTGTTTAAACTTATTAATTTCATTTTAATATTTTTGTTTTACTTGACTTTTTTTATGTTTTTGTAACTTTTTTTTATAATTTTTTCAAGTAACATTATGCTTTACTCTCGCAGGTTCGTCTCAATGTAACTCAACTAGCGTCAGAACACTTTACTAATCTTTATACGTGGCTTGAAGTGGATTTTGATCCATTAAGTTTATGTAAACGTGTACAATCTGTTATCGATTTTATTGAAATTGATGAAAACAGTATTTTAAAACAGTACACTCAATCTTTAAAAGATGTTACTTTGATGAGGCTCATTCGGCAAGTTTCGCAAGTCTATCAAAGTATTGAATTTACTCGTCTAGTTGAATTGGGACATTTTAGCGATATATTTTATTTGGAACGCATTCTTGTTGATTGTGTTCGACACAATGACATGCAAATTCGAATAGACCATCAAAAACGATGCGTTCATTTTGGTACAGATCTTACAGAATCACAAAGAGAAGATCATCCAGATGGCCCCACACTTCAATCCATGCCTTCTGAGCAAATTCGGTCTCAGCTCGTCAACATGTCTATTGTTTTGCATCGTGCTATTGCTGCCATCTATCCTAATCGTAAAAAAGCGGAGCGTGAAAAGTTACGTACTCAAATGGTTGAACATTATCACGACATCAAAGACAGAGAACATCAACGTATCTTACAACGTCAAAAAATTATTGAAGATCGTAAGGAATTTATTGAAAGAATGAATATAGCAAGAGAAGAGGAGGAGTTAAGACGTCAGGAAGAAGCACAAAAATTACAGAAACAAGCAGAACAAAAACGATTGGAGCAGGAAATTGAAGAAAGAGAGCGGATAAGGCATAAAAACGAAATCCAGGCAATTAAAGAAAAAAGTTTAAAGGAAAAAATGCAGCAAATATCACAAACTTCACATGGGAAAAAAATGCTAATGAAACTTGATGAAGAAGGACTAAAAAAACTAGATGCTGAGCAAATCGCTGCGAAAGAAACGGAAGAGTTAATAAAAGAAAGGAAAGAACTTCAAGCAAAACTAAAGTCTCAAGAAAAGAAGGTAGATTATTTTGAACGTGCGAAACGTCTAGAAGAAATTCCGTTGATAGAAAAATTTTTAGTAGAAAAACAAGCCCAAAACAAAGAATTTTGGGAAAAAATAGAAGCTGATAGAATTGAAAAAGCAATAGCTGAAAGAAAATCGCTTGTAGCTCAAAAGGAGCGCTTATCTCGTATGCATGAAGATCGGGATATCTTTATTTCAAGGTTACGTCAAGAACGTGCATCTATGTTTGCTGAAAAAGTTAAAAAGTTTGAACATATGTTAGAAGAAGAACGCAAAAAAAGACTAGCGAAGAGAATTGTGCAACGACGAGAAGAAAGGCGTCAGAAATGGATACAAGAAAAAGAAGAGGAAAGGAGGCAAGCAGAAGAAGAAATCCGAAAAGTTAAAGAAGAAGAAGAAAAAATAGAACAAGAAAAGAAACGAAAAGAGCGAGAAGCTGAAGAAGAAAGAAAGAGAATTTCTTTCGAGAAGCAGCGTTTAAAAAATTTAGAGGTTGAGAAAAAAATACAAGAAGAAAGAGAGCGTTTACGATCAGAAACTAAAGAAGAAGAGAAACCTCGAGACGTATGGAGATCAGAAAGAGGGGGACCACCGAGCGTTGACAAAGATGGCGGTTGGAGAAGTGTAGGTCGTTCTAATGCGACTGAAAATCGGGATGAGAACAGAGAGAGAAGGGTAGATGACAGGAGTGTCAGCGGCTGGAGAAGTGCTGGTCGCCCCAATGCTTCTGAAAATCGGGAGGATAATAGAGACAAACGTGCGGATGAGCGAGATATTACGCGTGAAAAGGGATCTTCCGACTCTTCATGGCGAGCTCGTGATGGAGCTTCACGTCAACCAAATTCTGCGAATCCATCTGGAAGAGAAGACAAGTCATGGCGTCGCGATGAGCGTCCTCCACGTCGAGATGACGACCGTCCCCCTCGTCGAGATGATGATCGTCCTCCACGTCGGGATGAAGAACGTCCACCGCGTCGAGATGATGAACGTCCCCAACGACGAGATGATGAACGGCCTCCACGCCGAGATGATGAACGTTCTACACGCCGTGATGATGAACGTCCTGCACGCCGAGAAGATGAACGTCTTCCACGTCGGGATGATGACCGTCCTCCACGGCGAGATGACGATCGTCCTCCTCGTCGTGATGATGATCGTCGACGAGATGATGGACCTATTTCTAGAGATTTTCGTGGAAAAGATGATCGTGATTTTCGAAGAGAGGAACGTGGTCCGCGAAGAGATATACCCCGTGAAAACAGAAATGAAAGAGAGAATAGGGGAGGTGCAGTTTCTGGAGCAGATACTGGAAATTGGAGACGATCTGATGATAGGGAAAACAGAGAAAACCGAAGGCCAACGGATAGAGGAGAAAGAGATCGAGGAAACGATCGTCGAGGTGGTCAAAGAGATCAAGCAAGTAAAGACGCAAATGCTAATTGGCGCACTGAAACTCGACAAAGAAACGACAGAGATGACGACAGAAAAGATCGTAACACAGCTAGAGCAGATAAAGGTACTTAAAAACGTTTGATTTCATGAATTCATGTCTCAATTATTTTTTCTTTTGTAGCTGATGATGGTGGAGAATGGACTAATGTAAAACGACGTTAGACTTTTTTATAGTGTTATGTAATAATTTGTTAAAATTCGATATTTTTAATCAAACATTGCAAAATTCTTACTAATAATTATAATAACAATAAAAATTAAAATTTGAGTGAAATTTTGTTTGGACTTAAATTTATTTAAATTTCAAATAAAATTTATTACACTCATTAAAAAGTGTGTTTCCTTTAAATTGAAGGGTGTCTCGCCATTAATACTTTTAGTATTACTTAGATGTAAAATTAAATATTTTAATGAAATATTTATGTATAATAGATATACATTTTAATACATTTTTGATAATTAAAACAAAATAGCCAGATTTCATAAGCTGTTTATGTAGGGCACGAAAGACATCAATATATGTACGTAGATGTTTTTTTAAGCACTAGTAGACTTTTTGGAAGTGGAAGGAGTTTTCCTTTAAAATATTCCAAAATTTGGTGATTCGAAAAAGTATCAACAAATGTACATATTTATGTATTATGTATATATTTAGCAAATATTTTCAATGAACATACTCAATAATTACAATGGTTTATATGTACTTTTTTCGTAAAAAAGATTTTTCTTTGGTTTTGAACATTGGAAGGTTTTGTGGCTTTAATTAATTGAAAATGATCTATTTATTAAGATCTGTGTTAGAACTGAATTTTCGAAAATTTCCTGTTTTTAGTCTAGTCATCTTATAAATAACAAAGTTAAGTCCAGAGATACACCAATAAAATATAACCCTATATAATTGCGGAAATATCTAAAGAGTATCACCGCTAATAAGTCCGGTTTCACTACAAAGTTTCTAGTACATTTACATAAAAATAAGAAAAAAATTTTAAAAAACTTGTAATTTTTTTGTTTTGATATTAATACATATAAATTATGTAGTTTGAGCTTATGATTAGATATACATATTTGTAAAACTCAGTAATACTCCTTAACTTATTTGAAAAAATTTTGTTATTTGCTAAAAAAAATCTTCTGAATTATTAAGTTTTTTTGTAATTGCCTTTTATAACTTTTTTTTCTTTTGGTAATTCTTTAGTACAAATTTAATATCGCTCTCTAAACATGATAGATACGCTTAGTTTTGGTAAATACATTTGAATTCATTATATGGATGCTTTTCACAACACTTTTCCATAAAATTAAAGTCATTTTTATACTTTAAGCGCATATTTTTAATTTTATTAACATATCTCATGCATATTTTAAATGTTAACACCATTTTAACATATAAGATGTCTTACATGAATTGACAAAAACAAAACTATTATAATAAAAATAAGTATTCTTTTTTCCAACTTTTATCAAAAAAATTTTTTTATATTCTAGAATATAATTTTAAATTACATATTTATACATCCATTTAAAATTTTGTATTTTAATTCAAAAGTATGTTAATTTAAATTACATATTCTTAAAGAAGTTTGAAAATTTTTATTTACGTATTCATACATAATTTATTCAACTCCAATCTTAATACATATGTACGCTAATTTTAAATTTCCATAATTTTAATCGCCATGTATAAAAATTATGATTAATTATATAATTTACAGAAAATAATATTTAAAATAATTAAAAAATAGTATTTACAAATTTTTTTTTCATATTATGGTTTCATATTAGCTTAATAACTAGTATGTATCGGTAGCCTTACAAGTCCGTATATGGCTAAATTATTTTTTGTTTTTCTCTAAATCTACAAGCGTAAAAAAATATCAACAATCAAAAATTTTTCATATCAGTATTTTTCGATTTATCAATTATATATGTACTTAGTTACTGTTATATTTTAAAATATGTTTTTGATGTTAAATAAATATCCTACAAATTTCCTCTATAGAAAGTATTGTTAAAAGACAATAAGATAGGGTAGAATTCAAATTTTTTCTAAAATTTTCAGGATAACACATGACTTTTTTGTTATAAAATATGTATGTCAAATATTTTGGGAGGATGATTTTGAGGAGCACAATTTTTGTTGAACTTTTTTTAATAATGACTCAAACGAATCGTCTTCATCATTATTTGACAACAAACTATTCCGGCTACTCGGTATTGAGCCATATGAATACAACTGAAACGTGTTGGTTGCCGCACCATCTATGATTTTGTATCGAATTAAGATATGTATGTTATCATAAAGTGCAAATATTTTACCTAAATCCGCATAAGATTGTCGACAAAATGCTCGTCTGCCACCGAAACTTATGTCATACATGTTTATTTTAACATCCGAAGTACCATTATCTATGGCTTTGAAAGCGTCTTCAGCTTTTTCAAATGTGACAAAGCCATATTTCATTCTATTTTGAGAAAAATATTTATTTTTAAAGAAAAAATACAATTTATTTTTTGGTATTACCCTGTATCTTTGTAGTGTAAAGTTATTTGTTTTATTGGACCATATCCTATGAATTTCTTTTTAAGATCCTCCTTAGTTGTTTCAGTTTCAATTCGCCCGACATATACAATTCTACGCTCTTCAACAGCTGTAATTCAATTGTACAGTATTAACATGTATTAATAATATGCAAATATATTTAATACATATATCATATATGTACATATTACATTACGATAATGTGTTTTTAAATTATATTCATACCTGGAGAATTTTCTGTGTGGCAACCTTTATTTTTAGTTTTCCTGTAATTTTTATGGTTTGATTTTGATCTACGCCCCTTTCTCATATTGCTCCTGTTACTTCTCGATTCTGATCTATCACTGTAGCTGCTTGATCTACTTCTATAACTGCTACTTGTCGACTGATCGCTGGCACTGTAATTTCTAGTTCTGTAAATTTTTGCTCGGATTTTGCGTCTGGAACGATTATGATTCCTATTCAAATCATATAAATCAGACTTAAATTTCGAATCTGGGCAACTATAGTTATAGTTATAATCAGTGGGAGACATTTGACTTAACCCACCACTTGTGGATCTGCTATGTGACCTGTAATTATTTGAACGAATGTTGGTATACTCGGCATCAGTTTCTCTGTCAGAATTTGATGAGAGCGATGAGTATTTAGTTTTACATTTCTTTTTTCGATTCCTATTTTGTGTCTTTACAGTTTTTGGAATCATTAATTCTAATGATGGAAATTCAGGTAAAAGTTCCGTTTGGGTGGCCACATTTTCCATTTTGTTTCTTATACGATTTTTCGGTAAATGCATAATTATCTTATCTTCGCCATGTTCTTCTGTAGGGTTTTTATCTTGATCTAAATTATTTTTGTTTTGCTGCCGTAAATCAAAGAAAGTTTTATTAATTTTTTCAATATATTTAACTCATATAACTTACCGTTTCTAATTGGCTCCCATAATTTATTATTTTAATCCCATTTTTTTCATTATCCTCTACAGTTTTTTGCAAAACTACGTTTTTTATGCTTGTTATTAAGGAATTATTTGAAATTTTTAAATTTTCCTTATGCCTCACCTTTTCTATTGTATTGCTAATATTATACAGTAATGAATTTGAAGTATTATTATGGACAGAAATTTTATCAAATTTCGGCGGGATTTTAATATCTGTATTACAACTCACTGAAACGATTATAATTTCCTCATATTCAATTTGAACTTTAGAATTACCGGGTGTAAGTTTTTCTTTATTAATTTTTTTAAAATTCGGTTTAATTATTTCTTCAAGTGGCAATATTTTTGTTACCGGCCCCACTTTAGAAGAAACAGTTATATCAATCAAACGCTTTTGTGCTGCACGTCTTTTCATTTCCTGCATTCTCAGCACTTTGTTTTTAGCCTCAGTTATAGGATCTAAATTTGTAGAATTTTTTTTAAATATTTCCTTAGGAATAAGCAATGAGTTTGAGTTTGATAAATTTCTAAAAGAAAAATGTTCTTTTTCTTTTGGAGGCTCCTTAATATTAGGTGCTGGTGCAGTTTTACTTTTAAATAGAGTAGCTGAATTTGTCATAGATACTTTTTTGAATATGTCTTTTTGATCACTTTGTCGCATTCTATAATATTCTTCCAAGTTCAGTTTCTTTTTTGCTGGAGCTCCTAGTTTTGCATTTAAAAGCAGCTTTCCATCAGTTTCTCCATCTTTCTGACTTTCAATGTCAAGTGAATTTTTTTCATGTTTTTCTGAACATTCAAGTAGTTCTGAAGGGTTTGGCGTAATTGGTAAATCATTGATTTCTCCGCATTTGCGAACCAAATCATGAGAATGCTGCTTAAATTTTGCTGTGTTTTTTGCATCACTTTTTAGTATTTTAATGTTTTTTTTTCTAAACAAATTATTAGTTGTTTTAATATCTTTCATTAGATTTTTATTAATATTGTTCTCTTTATTTTTATTATTTGCCTTTTCATTCGGTTTTTCTGTACAATTTTTATTTTTTTTTTCATAACTTGGATCCCATGAAGGATCACCTTTAATATCATCCTCTTCAAATATAAGATTTATATGTGAGGTTCTTTTATGTTTATCCGAGTCATTTTTTGTTAATGATGTTTTATTTTTTGAAGTTGCAGTTTCCTTAGTTCGATCGTCAATCGTTTCTATATCAATCATTTCTTCGGATTCATAACCATAGCTACAACATAAAGATTTATCATTCGAGAATGAAGAATTTTCTGAAAGTTTTGTTTGAATAAAATTGTCTTCTGTAATAAAAGTAGCTAGATCAAAAGTTTCTGTATCTATTTCTATAGATTGATTTGAATTATTTGTGGCTACCATAATACTGCTTCCAACAAAGTCAATATGACTTATTGCTGTATCATTCCTACAACTTGAATCATTTCCTACATTTTGCACACTTTTTTTATTTTCGTTCTCAACATATATAGGCTGATGAATTAAATTAAAATCATACTTGTTTGAATGTTCAACTTCGCTTTCGTCACTTGTGTGACTCTCATAATCTCCTATTGAAGAACTTTCAGTTCTACTTCTAAATGATATTTGACTTTTATTTTCATTATCAGTATCAATTTCACGGTAATTGTTATTTTCTTGCTCATCTTTTTCATATTCACTACTATCAAATTCTGCATCATCAAAATCTGCATTCGGATCAACCGCAATAATTTCAATATTTGAATCAATTTCTGAGAAACTGAAATTCTATAAGTAAAATTCACTTTATTTCTGCATATAAATTAAAGTATTCTGTTCGATAAAGATTATTTCTTTTGGTACAAACCTGGCTTTTTTGATTTTTGATATTTGTGTCATTTACTTCCGCGATACTATTGGAATAATTATAATCCTGTAAATCACCGTCAAAGCATGTAATTTTTTCGTCTACCGGAGATATAGGCAAAATCCCATTTAAATTGTTCGAAAGTTGAGTCTCGAAATTTTCGCTAAAAATGGGAAAGATATTCTGAAATTCAGGTTTTCATGAACCAAAAGATGTTAATTTCAAACCAGTTAATTATGTTCCAGTAATTTTCATCAAATTTACTTCCACTACAGTCAAACTGATCATCACGAAAAACGCTTAATAACTCAGAATCCATTATACAACTAAGTAAAAAAACAAGTTTGCTGTTTTAAAATAGTTACAAAACATATAATTTTTTATAATTCTTGATTTGTCAATTTTTTTTTAAGTGTAAATTTTTCATTCATTTTGATGTGTTAGCTATCAGAATTCGTGGAATATGCATGCAACCACGTTTTATTAATCATTCGTCTTTTTGTATTCCACTTAATTTCGAAGAATGCAAAGTAATATATTTTAAATGTGCTTACTTATAAAATATTTCACGTCCTCAGAATTTTTCAAGCTAAAATATACATTTTTATACTATTTGTAAGTAAAACCAGACGACAACGTGTACATTTCTTACCTTTTAAAAAACAGAATGATTTGAAAGTAATACAACGCTATAAATTAACATGCTCTAAAAGCATTCTTATTGAAGATAGTTCTGTTTTATTTTTAATAATTTTGACTTGGAAATTATGTATTTAAATTTAACAAGTTAAAAAGTTTTTCTTTATTTCACTTTTAAGAGAACACATGGTTTAGGTTTTTTATTACACCGAACCGGACGAATTTTGACACATATCTCATATACACAATAAAATCATCAAAAGGAGCAAGCAAATACAAATAAGATTTAAGCAATCGATTATGTAAATTCGATTATTTTCGCGATAATTTTTTAGGCGAAGTGCCTAAACTAAAATAAAGTATTGACACCATATAACAATTAAAAATTAATTACAATATGAAAGTATTTATGTATGTATATTGCATATAATTGAAAATAATGTCACCTATAAGTAAAAGTTTTATGAATAGTATATACATAATTCTGAAATCGGTTCGAAGCCATGAATCTTTGAGATGAAATTCAAAAATTGGTAAAATTCAACGAATAAGAAATACTAAAGGAAGCAGCATCTTTGTCATCTCGCTTAGTGTAAGCAACATCTCGCTTACACCCCTAAAAAATCGTATCTTAAAAAAACACAGGTAAGCCTCCAAAATCTTGAAACCAAAAATTTCAGGTAAGCCTCCTTCTTTGCTCCGAGTTTTGTCAAACTAAAATTAACATCAAATGCCAAATGTTGTTTTTTTTTTCTTAGAAAGTTACGCGCCGCTATATAAATAGTTAACAAAGAAGAGTTTGTTATTTTGTTTATAAAAATAGTGCAGTTTGTAAATAAGAACTTATAAAATATTTAATAATAAGTGTTAAAAAAAGAATACTCTTTTATAAAAACTTATAAAAAAAATATAACAAGTGAAAAAAAGAAAAAAATCTGTTGAAAAAGAAAAAGCTGTATAGTTCTAAATTGTTATTCCCATTTCTAAAAACAAATAGTTTTATTATACCATATACATGTGTATATTATTCAATTCAATAATTAAAACAAATGTTTATTCAATAGTGCTTTGACTAATTCATACTTTGTAATTTTATTATGCTTTTAATTTTGCAAAGAAAGTATCTGTTTTTGTTTTGTTTAAAATTAAAATTACTTGGAATGACATAATTATACCAGGATCGAATTTTTTTTCTATGCAAAATTAGTTTGTGTTTAGAAAATATAGCATACGTACAATATTTTAATTTGGTCCGTTTTTATATGATTTCAGTTTTCTTAGAAATAATGAAATGAAAAGAAAGTGGATTGCAATTATTAATAAAGAAGTTTGCATTTCAAATATTTTACCACATTTTATAAATTTATAACTCATAAAATAAATTTATTCAAAATGAAAAAAAAATTAGTTTTGTTTAAATTTGATTTTTTTTTTTACAGATATTTAAAATGAAAAATTATTTTGAAATATTTTTTAGTTTTAAAAAAAATGTTACGGTATCCTTCTTGCAAATCACACATATTTTATAGTAGAGGCTTGATAAGAAAATAAAATAAATACGCTCTTGATACGACTTTGACAATGCTCGGAGCAAAGAGAAAAAGTACTAGAAAAAATTTAGCTTCACTGTTTTTCAAGATGCTTTTTCCTTTAGTATTTCTAATTCGTTGGTAAAATTCTTGTTCATGTACTAAAATTTTACCATTTATATTCTAAACATATTTGTGTACAAATATAAGGTGCTTTTCCACATTAGATTAAAATCTCAGTTACTCTTCACATATACAACAAAATCTACGATTTAATATGAGTCTGATGAAAGTCGTGTATATAGCCTTGTTTGACGCTAACAATATAAATTACTATATTTTCATCAAATTTGTTGTCAACTTTATTAAAAGTAAAATGTCGAAGATCAAAATTTTACGAAAGTTTTAATCTAACCAAAAAGAAAGCAGTGATCAGCTGCATAGAATACAAATATTATAGAATACAAATATTTAACACATTGTTGTCAAAAGTTTGACATTAAGGTATAAAATGAATCTGATGTGTAAATGCTCATCACATTTTATGTTAGATTAAATAGTAGATTTAGTTTGATTTTTAGATTGGTGTATAAGACTAAAGTGCTCAACTAATTAACTAAAAGTGTTTAAGTAAATCTAATGTCAATGTTTATTCAGGTATCCGGAGATTGGGGAGGTGTCTCTACAACTTTCGAAAATTATAAAGTAACCCTTTTTTATAAGCAGTGTGCTTGGAATCATTATCTAAATAAAATTTGCAACTTTCTTTGAGCGCTCAGCACTTTCTTTTAAATTTATTTTAAAGATGTCAATATATTTATCTTGGTTCATAATACCTTTCTATTATAGCCAATTTTCCTATTCCAGGTGTTGGAAATACCCCCACACCATCACTGAACGTCCACCATGTTTTACAGTTGGTTATAAATTTGTAGGCAAAGTTCTGAATTAGGTTTTCTCCAAACAATTTGTCTGCTATTAGAACCAAAAACATTAAATTTACTTTCGTTGGTAAAAATTACGTGCTTTTAAAACTCAAAATCTTGTTTTTTTGTGCTGGCTTGCAAATTCTAAGCGATTCATTCTGTTTTTCTTATTATGAAAAGGTTTTAACTTGCAATTGTAACCATGATTTCTAGTAGTCCATCGAATTGTTTCTTACCTTACATTTTGAAAGTTAAGTCTTTACTATTTCTACTAGCCTGTTTTTAGGTTATTTTTAATTTCTCTGATGTGTTTATAACGGTTGCTTAATAGCTTTCATTTTAAATTTCGTGGCTTATTCTGTATTCTATTTCCATCGGTATAACGTTTTACATTATACATAGTTGTAGAATGACTACTATCCACTAAAGTGCTATTCTCTAAAAGCGATTTGCCATTTTTATAATAGGCTACGATCAATTACCGTAGCTCTGTTAAAGTTTCTTTCGATTTTCTGCCCATAGTTTAATAAACGCAATAAAAATTATGTATTCAAACACTTTTAATTACTGATCGAAACTAAGAAAAATTATAAACAATTATCAAAACTTGCATAATCTATTTCCAAGAATTTTGGTGCCTTTATATAACTGTACGAATATGACTGTGAGCATTTTTTTACTTTTCTTGAATAATTTTTTTTTTTGTTTTGATTTAATTTTAATGATAAATAACCAATTTTGTAAAAAAATTAAAAATTTACGTCGTAGGGATACGTCAAAAAATTAAGAAAAATTTGTACGAATTCATTTGCAAAAAAATTTCTAATTGTATATTTTGCTTCGTTGTACGAATACGAGTGGGAGCCACTGTATATTTATTTTATAAGCAATTCAACACTGTGTTTAATTCAGACTAATGCAATCACTTGCCAATATTTGTATACAAAAAATTACCTTAGCTATAAGAGTTAAGTAGTATATACCTTCTTATTTCCATTTATATACACATTGGAATTTTTAGATGTATTTTTAAAGGTTAAATTATTATTTTCGTATATAAAGTACAAGAGAAATTATTTAGCATTTCAAAGGCGCACAAGAGCATAAGTAATTTATTTAGGTAAAAGTTGCAAAAGAAGTGTTATGAAAAAAAATCACGTTAAAATAAAATTGAGTGTTGAAATAAAAAAAAATAATTATAATTTCAAAAAAACAATAAAAGTAAATTGTAAAAACAGAAACAACATTAAAAATAATTTTAAATTTGTAAGTAAAATTTGTCAATAGATAGTTGAAAAAGATTTGCTTATTGAAACTTTAATCTTTTCTTTATAAATTTAAAACACATATTTCCTATTTACATACATACACACACGTATTGGTAATAAAAGCTTTAAAATTATTCAAGCGCTTCAAGCAATTTTTTTCTGAATGCTTATTTCTTTAATCACTTGACTTAAGCGATTTAAAAATTTTAAAGCAAAAGTGATTTAAAAATTGACTTAAGCGATTTAAAAATTTTGAAGCAAAAAAAGTATGCTTCTTTATGCAGTGGTTTAATTTTGACATTTCCACGTCATATATGTATATATAATTTGTATTATTACAAAACATAAGTACCTTTTATTACTTACTATCTTCATTCTCCATTCTGTTTGTCTTTTTTAAAATTTAAAAATAAGGAAATATAAAATTGACAGCATTTAAGTATACCAAATGTCATACTTTTTCAAAACAAAAATAAAGTGTTGCAAACCGTTCAAAGGAGCTCTGCAGTGATAATCAACTAAACGCTGTAATTCATAAAAGCGCTTAAGTTGGCTGAACATACCCATTTTACCTTTATATACCTTCGGAGTATTTCTATTTATATAAACGTACTCCAATACATTATTATATTTTATTAAAATATTCGTACAATTAAAACTTTAAAAAATACACCAAATCTTACCAATTTATTAAGTTCATTATTTGTTATAAATAAACTAGTATTATTTTTTTAAAATCCACCCTTGTTTTATACTAAATATTACGAACAAAAGACAAAATATGATTAATATAAATTATAAATCTTCATTTTATTTAATAATACAAATAATTAATATAATTATTTACTAAATTAAAATTAAATTTTAAACCACAAATAAATTATTTTGCCGCTTAGCGATGTAACCTTCCCGTACGAAATTTATATGTGGACTAAAGAAAATTTGTTTACGAAATACTATAGTCTCCTTATTTGTAATATAAAAACTTATCCTATACACACAAATGCAAAAATATTAAGTTGGCTTGTACATTATAGGAGTTTGTGGCTAAACAAACAGAAGTAAAAAACTAATTGTTAAAAAATGAGAAAAGAGAGAGAGAGAGCGAAATAACAAAATAAACACATAATGACATAAGACTAAAAATATATTTATGCTCTGCCAATGTGAGAATTGATTTTTGTACTCATACGAACGTATGTTAGTAGGTAATGTCTTTATATCTAACACGTCCCAATGCTCAGAGAGAAACTTGAAACCACGACCTTATTTTATATGGGTTTTTTTAAATCGAAGTGGCTATTTGTTGAGAAGAAATATTAAAATAAATTCACACTTATTATAAAGCAGGTAAAATTTAGAAAATATATTTGAAAAATCAAAAAAATATATTAATATTTTCATTGATAATTATTTTAAAATTTAAAAAAAGCGGAAAAACAACCAGCACAACCTTCGCCTTCAACGTTTTATATGTTACTGAAAGCATTTCATTATTTTTAAGTGAACAGCTTTTTTCTCTTATAGGGTAAGCTAACTCAAGATATGGGAAGTAACTGTGGTGTCAAGTTGAAAATATAATTAATGAAAGATAATTATTAAATATTGATATGAATACATAGTAAAGAAAAAATTTGAAAAGGTAATTAGAAAATAATATCTAAAATGCAATCAAATATTATTTTTTAAATACAAATTTTATATAAACTTCAAAATTTTATCTCTATTTTTATTTGAAAAAAATATTAAAAACTTACTATCATTTATATCAATTACCTAAGAAAAAAAATATTTAAAATGTTTGGAAAAAACAATCATATATTTTTATGACCGGATTTGAATATTTTTCTATTTTTGAAATAAATGGTATTTTACCAAATGACTCAAAAATTCCGACTGTAAAATAACAGGTTTTTTAAATTTTTTGTTCTTTATGTAATATTCTTTCCGTTTAGAATTAAGATAGGTCATACATACAAATCCCGGGACATTTTATAAATAGATTGCTCTTTTTTACCTGCTAATAAAATATGAAAAAAAAAGAACACAGCAAAATTTTTGAAGCACTCAATATAACATGTTTGAAATAGTTTTAAAATAATTATTTGAAAAAAATTTATTGGAAGTAGGTACATACATATTTATTTTTAATAACTTAAAAATTAACTGAAATTATTTGAAACAATTTTATAAGTAACGTATAAATAACCGAAATGAGATAATTCAAATTGTTGAAATGTGTCAACCTATATTACTTTTAAAAACATTTTTGGTAGCCGACACTACTCAACTTACCTTATTGGGAAATACAAAATGTGCATGAAAAATCATACATCCTTCCTGATTAACATTTGAAACCAACATTTATTACTCTATTATTTACATATTAACATTTTAAGCTCTTTTTTACGTAAAAAAAAGGAAAAAATAATAAAAAATATGACACGATCAGTGGCATTTAAAGAAAAAACCAGCAACGAAGCCAAAAATTCGTAATATTTCGTAAAAAAAATTGAGTATTGGGACTTGTTAGATATAAAGACATTATAGTAGGATATACTAAATTTGCCTTACCGTTTGTAACGCTAGGAAATAATGCTCTGAGATATAGACTCAATAATACGTTTTTGATCAGCGTCGAATTCTGAGTCGATTTAGCTTTCTCTATCCGTCCGTCCGTCCGTCCGTGCCAGCGATAACTCAAAAACTAATTAAGCTAAGTTCACCAAATTTTCACAAATAATTTATTGTGTGAAGTGCCAGAACCCTATTTAAATTGGACATGATCGGGATACTGGTTCGAGTAGCCGCCATACAAAATTTATTTGGCTATATCTCCGAAACTATAAAAGCTGTGGTATTGGAATTTCGTGCAAGTAAATATATTAGTAGGGCCAATGTGTCTGATAATCATTGAAATTGCTTGGTTCCTTTTAAGTTATTGAAACTATAATATAGAAATCTCGTGAAAACAAGTGTATTATTAGGGCTGTTATGTGTAATAAAAATCATTGAAATTTCTTGACTCGTTTCACATAGAAAATATTCAAAAAACACAGTACTGAAATTTTGCATAAATGAATATGGTAATATGACAAGTTAAAATCATAGTCTGTCCTATTGTCAGTTATGGCATATTTATTCGCACAGAGGATAAAAAATTCGTATGGGTATCACAGAGTTGACGTTCAACTCTATTTTTTCTCGTTTAAGCAAAAATTTATTTTGTGGGAACATCATTGTTTTTAAAATGCAATGTCCTGAAAATTTTCTAATAGGAGTAATTGTCGAAAATCATTTAACCGTAAAGCTTTTTTATTTTACTTTACTATAATAAAGTAAAATTTTTAAATAAGTTAAATTTTATTCTACATTTTTTTTAAAATCAATTTTTTCACATGGATATTGATATTTTTACATTTAAAGTGTTAAGTTGTGTACAGAAAATTTAATATTTATTTCATTTTCTATATACTTAACATTTGATTTTATCGTTATGCTTTTAGGTAGGTACTAAAGCTTTTTGCAAATTACAAGTTTATAACTTGTAACTTGTTATGTTAATTCTTTTTCTTTATTTACTTTTGTAAACTCATGTACATAATTGTTTTACTCATGCACATAAATTTTAAATACTTTGTTAAATTTTTATAATATTGAATTTATCTTCAGAGATAAATGATTTTAAATGGATAGTCTTGTCAGGAAACTATGATAGAATTAGTCCTGCAATGCTCAAAATTCCATATTTCGAGAAGAAAATCAGCTTTGATAAAGTGCGTATGTAGCGCACGAAATATATTAGCGAAAAATAAAAGTATTTTATTCCGAATAAAAGGAAGTTTTCTTTTCACACCAATTAAAAAAAATTATATTTCGGAAAAATTATCAACCATTGAAAAAAAAATTTTTTTGCATATTTCGTTATTAAAATGCATGTGAAAAGAATTAGTGATAAAGAAAATATTACCCTTTTTAAAGAACGTATTGCTAAGAAGTACTTTAACTGCAATTATCAAACTTTGTGTAATAAGGAAATTAAGCAAATGATATTAAATTACTTATGTTGTTCTTTCTACCCAATGTGTAACTGCAGCTGATTTGTTATACAAGTTAGTAGCTGATTTGTTATACAAGATACATAGATATAAGAATTGATATAAATATAAAATAAAATTTGTCTAATACCCCACATTTACTATTTACTATTTATATATAAATTGTATTAAGATACAGCTATGCAACACTAGTGAATTTCTCACTACTGCATAGTTTATATTTTTGTTTTCTATTTTATTTTAATTTTCATTCAGATTTTAATATTTTTTTGTAACAATATAATATTGTGTAATTTTAAATTTTGTATTAAATTTTGAAATAATTATAAGTTAATAATAAATTGTTATATTATACATATATTATAGCATACTTTTATTAGACCTTAAATATTATAATCTTGAATACATATTGTAAATTTGAATAAAATAAAAAATAAATAAAATAAAATAAAAAAAAATAATAAAATTATGGGTACTTGAAAAAAGTAGCATAAACTAGAACGAGGTGAAGAGTTTAGATTTCAAGTGGATTCTGTGTATGTAAACGATAAAGGGATAAATCTAGAATATATGACTTAATCTGAGTTTTAAAAAAGTCATATACATATTCGAATATTGTTTGATAGCAGACTTTATCGGACGGTAAATAATAGAAATTACGTACTCTATTTTCACCAGATTTATTTCATCTGATGATAATCTCACTGCCGTAAATTTAAGTTTATAACAATCTAGAGGTTCTCAGAATGAAAATCTTTCATACATGAATGAAATCTGATATGTAACTTTTAAAAGACTAGCGCAGAATTCATTTGTTTATTTTTTTTTGTTTGCGTGGAGTGTTAATCATACTCCGCCAATCATATCTGTATGTTTTTTAAACTGATAAGTTTAAGGTGAACACACCTTATGTATTTATTTTGGTATTAATAGGGAATAAAATCGATTAAGTTAAATATTAGTGGTATTAATAAAACGTCAATATATGTTATTGTTTTTACATCTCTATTAATTTTGGTTAGTTTAGTTTGTCGTCTATTTTGTCAATGTAAAAAAATAAAGTGCTGTCCTTAAATTAAATTTTTTGTAAATCAAGGTGAAATTAAGATGTGAAATTATTTTTGTGTTATTGCTTATTAATTTCTTAATATGTTTGAACTGAAATATACTAAGAAAATTTAAGAAAGACAACTTAAAACTAAAATTAAATTTTGTGAATTTGTCAGTAATTGTTTCTCCATTTGACATTTCGGAAAATTAATCAGCATAAAGCTTAAGCGAGCGTAAAATTTTATTTTTATTTACAAAATTTGAAAGCATCGCCCACGTGTGATGTCGAACATAAACAAACACTTGTTTTGAAATAAATGTATATTAATTTGTTTCTTTACAAACAAAAACAGCTGATTTCGTTTATATTTTTCTTAGGTATACAAAACAATAATGTTAAGTGTACCCATAGAGGAATTTCCGGGTAAGTTTTTCATTTGGAATATTCTTTGTTTTTTTTCCGCTGTGTTTGTTTTGAATTTTTAAAAAAAGGGTTCTATTTCTGTTATAGATAATATGTATTTTCGTTATAAATACTGTACAAACTTGTGCTTAGACTAAATCATAAAGTAATGATTCATAAATATTTCTAAAAATCATTAATTATAATGAGAATGTACCTACCAATTTATTTTTCAACTATCCACTGTGCATTTGTTTTTGTTTTATTACGTATAAATTTTACTATTTTATAGAATTTTTAAAATTATTTTAAATGTTATTAAGTAGGTTTGTAACCACAGAAATAATATTGATAATCTTACATAACTTTTTATACATCTAGCAGTTACCTTTTTAATTTTTTAAATTAAAATTGTCTCTAAGCAATTTAAATAAAATCAAGTTGGTATATTTAAGATATATTTATTAATACTTCAAAATAAAAATAGGGTTTCACTTATAGATTACTCATAATCTTTAATCGGGTGACAAATATTTCTCATTGTTGTTATCCGCTCACGAAAATAGGGTTATTTACAGATTCCATGTTGGAAAGTTTATATATTTTACATTTCATTTAAAAATTTTACAAGAATTATGTTCAAAATTTTTAAATATATACATACATATCTTATATTGAGGTTGGTACCTACATACTTATATTCTATGAAATTAGTTTAATAGCTATTTTTTAATTTTTCTTTTTGTAGATGGACACGGAGTTCGACAAACTGATAGTATGTCGAATATAAGTGATATATCCGCACAGACAGTTCAGACAAATCGCCCAAAAATGGATGTGGCTTGTGTTATGGATATAACGCAATCAGAAAACTTGAATGAACGGAAATCTGCGTTAGAAGACATTAAACAGGCTTGTTTTTCTGTTAACGCAAATTTTCAATATGTCCAGGTAATTATGTAATTTTTGTAATATTTTCGAAAAATAATTTATATTTGTATATTCTTAGTTTGACAAGTTAGATTTTGGAGAAACAAATGTCTTAGAAACTTTCTATAATGCAGATGTCGTGATAATTGATTTAAGTGTTTTGGTTCAACAAAGTTCCTTGTTTTATCATTTGGGAGTGCGTGAAAGTTTTGGTATGAAAGAAAACATCTTACTATATAATGATAATGATACTCAGCATACTTTGCGACTCAAAGTAAATTTTTTTCCGATTGTTTTACAAATTCGAAATTTATTTCGCGTTTTTTTTTGTAGATATCTTGTGAAAATTATACATTTTTACCGTATAAAAGGCAAGAATGTGGGACAGTAATGATTACAACTAAAGAACAAACAGAAGCTAAAACAACATCACTCATCCATAAAATAAAGAAACTTCTTCAGGATGTTGAAATAACCTCGAAGTATAAATTGGTTTCTAATTTTGTTCGAATATAAATGTTTTCCAATTTTAGAGCTCACATGCGCGAAAAATTCTTACAAGATTTGCGTGCAGCTAGAGAAGAACATGCTGGTAATTCAGAAGAATTATCGAGAATATTACAAAAACTTAGAAAACGTCTTGATGATCCTCATGTGCTTTCTGGAGAAGTAGTTCACAGTTATATGTGCTCCCTGAGAGATGTTCAAGATTATGACTCTATGGTACATTTAGTTAATGAACTAAAAACTATACCGCATAAACGAAAATATGTGGAAACAGGAAATATGTGTTTTTTGTATGCGTTTGCTTTAAATAGAAGAAATAATGAAGGAGATCGACAAAAAGCACTTGAATCTTGTACAAAAGCTTTAGAAAAAAAAGAAAATCGTTTTCCAGATATGCTGTGCCTTTGTGGTCGAATTTATAAAGATCTGTTTGCAGAATCTGATTACACCGATAAGAATTGCCTTGATAGTGCCATAAAATGGTATAGAAAAAGTTTTGAGGTTCAACCGAACGAATACGCTGGTGTTAATTTGGCAACACTGTTAGTTATTGACGGTAAAAGTTTTTCTGATACAGCAGAGCTTCAACATATAGCAATGGTTTTAAATAATCTTATTGGGAAAAAAGGAAGTTTGTCATCATTAACGGAATATTGGGATGTTGCAACTTTTTTTGAAATTTCTGTTTTAGCTGAAGATTACTCGAAGGCCATTCAAGCTGCAGAGTGCATGTTTAAGTTAAAACCACCGAATTGGTATTTAAAATCTACTGTTGGTAATATTACTTTGATTGAAAGATTTAGAAAACGTTCTGAAGATCAAATTCAAACCCCTGAGGAGCAAATATTTCAGTTTTGGATGGATTTTTTTTTGGAAGCCATTGACGATACTGATGCGTACAGTATACGTTATCCTATATTGGTAAATATTTTTATGCCTTGTAGTTCTTACAAACAGATATATTGGTAAATTTCAAATTTGTAGATATATGAACCACAAAAAATATATATGCCTAGTTACGTTAACGTAAATATAGATGCAGACGAAAAAAGTATTCAAATTATTAATATGTGTGCTCAACATTCAAAAGGAGTTTGCAAAAAAGTTCATGACTTTTTATTTATGGCTGATCAAATTAAATCCGTCAGTTTATACAAACGTGATGAAAGATGCGCTTATCTTTACGTTCACCATAATTCTGATGATTTTCAAATGTACTTTCCGTCTGTTCAATGTCGCCAACGATTCTATGATCTTATTTTGAAAATGACAGCTGACCAAAAAGTTTTTGTTGATTTGTCAATAGATGAAACTCAAATACAATATGAGTATGATTTCGATGATCAAAATAGAAAAGTCATATTAGGGAAAGGGTCATATGGGGTTGTATATGCTGCCAGAGATTTAAATACACAGGTACGAATCGCAATAAAAGAAGTGCCAGAAAAGATTACGCATGATGTCCAACCTTTACATGAAGAAATCAAATTACACTCTCAATTACGGCATAGAAATATAGTTCAGGTTTTAAAGTGTTTAAATTTTATAAGAATTTGAAAAACAATTTTCAATATTTCTTTTAGTATCTCGGATCTGTTTCTGAAGATGGATTCTTTAAAATTTTCATGGAGCAAGTACCTGGAGGCTCTTTATCAGCCTTATTAAGAGAAAAATGGGGACCATTAAAGGATAATGAGTCAACTATTGTGTTTTATTCTAGACAAATTCTAGAAGGATTGAAATATTTGCACGACCAAAAGATAGTACACCGCGATATAAAAGGGGATAACGTTCTTGTTAACACTTATAGTGGCGTCGTGAAAATATCTGATTTCGGAACTTCCAAGCGATTAGCTGGTATAAATCCAATTACAGAAACTTTTACAGGCACGCTTCAATATATGGCACCAGAAGTTATAGATCAAGGTGTAAGAGGTTATGGTCCTGCCGCCGATGTTTGGTCCTTTGGGTGAAAAAATAACTTAATCTTAAGTTTGAATTTTATGAATTAATTTCCATTTTTTCCTGTAGCTGTACTAATGTTGAAATGGCTACCGGAAATCCTCCATTTATAGAACTAGGTTCTGCTCAAGCAGCTATGTTTAAAGTTGGTTATTATAAAAAGCATCCGGAGATTCCTTTTGAACTCTCTCCTTTAGCAAGAAATTTCATATTAAGATGTTTTGAAGTGGACGTCAACAAAAGGGCTACGGCAAGTCAACTTCTAGAAGATCATTTTTTGTCAGAGTAACTAAAAATTGAATTTGTCAATATTACATAAATTATTTTAATTTTTGTTGCAGTAGACACAGAAAAGCTCGCCCATCAGTTGCTGGAAGTAATCCAGAATTATCAAGAAGTACTTCTGTACCAATGGATCGTTTAATACATAAGAATATCAGTTCCGCAATGTCGTCAACGAACATTTCATCACCTTCAACACCAGATGTGGAGTAAGTAATTAATAAAATTAAGCAATTTTTGGATTCTGAGAATTTTTGTTTTATTCGTACTTGTTTTTTAAATGCTTTATTAATTTTTGTAAAGTGAAAATGTTTGTATGCAAATCTTGTTTCGTAGCATAACATTTATGTCATCTTCAACAAATTCATCCCTATTTAATAAAACTAAAACCAGAGGATATAGCACGGGGCTACCACCAATCCAAATACCAAAGTTGGCTTCTAATACAAGGTAAAATAATAAACATATTAAAAATGGTTTAATACATTTCGTTTGCTGCTTTGTTTAAATTTTAAAAGAAAGATATTTGAAAAGAATTGTTTTCCCGAAAATATTTCCGTTTTTACAATTTATATCTAAATCGGTGTCAACTTAAGCAATTTAAATTAGCATTCTATTTTGTAAAATGTTGACATTGATTAGGCGACTTAGTTAAAAGTGCTAACAATGCATAATTATTGCTGCAGATAAAATGAAATAGGTTTTTACAAAAATTTACAAATTTTTTCGCAAGTTCAGTTAGTGTTTATAGTATTTACAGAAGTATATGTATATGTCAAATGAAATATAATTATACGTACTTATGTCTATATAGAAATTACTTACTATTTTTCTTATATTTTTTATTGTGTAATGTTTAAAACAATATTTTCAATTAGTTTCTTAGTTATTATCATAAGATATATAAATATTTTTTCTTATGTTACAAGCTTTTATTTTATAGTGGTGACTAACATTTATTTTCGTATTGTATGCTTTTTATCATGTAATATTAAAATGCATTTGAAGACAAATATAAGTCTCCAGTAAGGCATATGTAAATGCATAATTAAAAGTGTAAATGAAAAATAAATTGAGTTTCAAGCCAAACCAATAACCTATTATACAAAGTATTTCACTAAGAATTAACTTTATTATGTATATTTGTGTAAGGTCTTGATGGTTTCATAAATTTTTATGTTTTATTATAAAGTAAAAATGCTTTGAGGGTTTTTTAAATAAATTTATTTTAAATTATCTTCATATGAAAAAGTTATTTTCAACAATAAACAGTCAGCATAATTTTATTTTTTTATTATTTCTAGTCTGATAAATACCCCAAGTATAGAAGCTGAGTCAGAAACAACCGCAAGTTATACAAGGCGAAACTCTTCTGGAGTAATGTTGTCACCTGAAGTTGAATTAACTGGAACGTCTTCCTCAAAATCTAATTTAACTGATACCAGTGAAAGTGATGGGTTTTATTTACTCAAAAAGGATTCCCAAAGACGTACTACTCTATCTAAAGTGTTAGCTTTAGATGAAATAAAAATTTGTGATGTTTGGATGGAAAAGATTGAAAATAATCATAATCCAGTTGTGATTTCAAAGGAACATTTGGAAATTATAGTACGTGCATTACGGGAATACATAATTGAACAAAATGAAAGATTATTAGAAGCAGCCATGAGCGATTTAAAAAAAAATTTAGATTTCGATTCTACTGCTATTGATCATGTTCATCTGGCGCTTTATTCATTTCAAGATGCAGTTGTTACCGTTTTAAGATCACATAGTATCAAACCACATTGGATGTTTGCATTAGATAATTTGGTAAAAAGTGCTGTACAAGCTGGTATAAATGTTTTATCACCGGAATTAGGAGCAAATCTTGCCGGTGAAGAAATTATAGGTTCAGCTGAAGATGACGAAAATGAAGAAATGTCAACATCTGGCGTTAGTACTGTAAACTCAAAAAGACTGCAACCGAAACTAATGGAGGCAAAAAAATATTTAGTAACAGAGGAATTAAGTCACCTAAGATTAGAAAACGCTCGATTATTACAGGATTTAATACAATGTCAAAAGACTTATCAAAATTTATTAAAATCAACAATTGAAGAGCAAAATTTAAATTTACTTGTGCTGAAAAATTTTACGCAGCAAATGTCGTATTTATCTGATTCAAAGAATCGGAATTCATCTATAGGGTAAAATTATTATTAACATTTTTTTGAAACTTGAAATTTATTTCAAATATTTTTTTTAAAGGTATCATAGTCAAGAGTCTAACGATTTATTAAAAGCACCGGAAAATGCTAATAATGTTTCAACTAGTCCCGGTGAAATATCTGCTACATCTTCGACAGCCTCATATAATGAAGTTGATGGACGTATAGCGACTTCAAATAATTTAAATTTTACTAATACAGCACAAAATCCTCAACATTTATGTATAAAGCCTTGTGTAAATCAGTCTGAATTATTTAAAAATGACCAAGAATTAATTGAATGGCTAAAGAGACATTATTTTAATACGTATGTTATTAATAAAATTCTTCAAGCAGATTTTACATACGAAAATTTTATATGGTACACTGAGAGGGATGATTTAAAGAGATTTGGATTAAGGTAAGTGCATTTGTTAATACTGAATGAACTTTATTGAAAATGAAATACTACGTTCACCACACTTTAAACGTCCTAAAGTAAAAATTGATGAAAATGATATATACCTTAATTATGACGACTCCACATTAAACTAATAAGATACTATCAACATTGTATTTATTAATTTGTAGCAATACTATAATACTTTCTGAGAATTATATAATGCCGTAACAATTGTGTGCATTTACGCATTTACAGTTATACTTGGAAGACTAATTATTATAATCCTATAAGACTTGCAATTAGCTAATTCTAAATTTTGCTACAGATTTAGTATTTTAAGTTGCCTAGACAGATATATTTTACTTCAACGTATTCATCAATTCCATGATGTGATCCTTCCCTTCCAATACCAGATTCTTTTACTCCGCCAAAAGGAGCTTCTGCTGTTGAAATTAGTCCTTCATTAATTCCAACCATACCGACTTGAAGTGCTTTGGCGACTCTAAAAATTTGAGATAAATCTTGGCTATAGAAATACCCGGCTAACCCTCGTCGTGTATCATTGGCTTTTATTACAGCTTCCTCTTCCGTTTTAAATTTGATGACAGAAATGACTGGGCCGAAAACTTCATCTGTGTATAATTTCATGTTTTGATTTATATTGGTAACTATTGTCGGCTCATAAAATAGATTTCCGATATCTTTTCTTGCCCTACCACCATGCAAAATTTTCGCACTTTTGGATGAAGCGTCGTCAACAAAGGATTTTACTTTATCAAATTGATTTTTGTTTATTAACGGTCCAATTTGTGTATCAGTATTCAGCCCAGGCCCGATTTTTAATTTTCCAACTCGTTCAATAAGGGCTTTCATAAATGAATCATAAATGCCATCTTGAACGAAAAATCGATTTGCTGAAACGCATGTTTGCCCACAATTTCTGAATTTTGATACGATCGAGCCTTCAACTGCTTTTTCCACATCAGCGGAATTGAAGACTATAAATGGAGCATTACCTCCAAGTTCTAGCGAAATTCGTTTAACATTTGCGGAGCTATCTCTATAAAGTATTTTTCCAACTTCTGTTGATCCCGTAAATGAAATTGTATCAACGTCTGGACTAGAGCAAAATAATTTTCCAAAATTCGCCGCTTTTGTTGTCGTAAGGATATTGATTGTTCCGTTAGGGAAACCAGCTTCTTCGGATAATTTTGCCAATGCCAAGGCCGTTAAGGGCGTGTCTTCGGATGGTTTTATTATAACTGTGCAGCCTAAAATTTTAACAACTAATATAATTTCTACTATATAGCTTTATTTACTAAAAGTATATTTATTACACGCTTAAAAGAGACTCTACTTTCACATTAACTTTTTATAGCCGAAATTTGCTTTTGCAAGAGCTTCTTTTAAATGGGTAATTTGCTTTGCAAGCTAATTTGTTTAAAAATTACCAGCAGCAAGAGCTGCAGCCGCTTTTCTAGTAATCATAGCAAGAGGGAAATTCCAAGGTGTTATTAGTGCTGCCACCCCAATCGGTTGTTTTAAAACAAAAAGTTCTCTATTAGGGCCAGGTGGGGGTATAACCTCACCGTAAATTCTCCTTGCCTCTTCCGCAAACCACTCTGTAAACGAATTTCCATATGTGATTTCTCCGTGTGATTCACTAATAGGTTTTCCAGATTCCTGTGTCATGATATCAGCTATTTCGTTACGATTTTCTTCTATCAATGTGTGCCATTTCTGTGTTCAATTTATTTTAATTTAAATCTATTAAGCTTATTAAACGCTTAATAAATTATACATACTTTTAATAAAGATGACCTTTCCTTTCCGGTCAATTTCGACCAACGTGCAGAGGCAAATGCTGTTTTTGCTTCCCGTATTGCTTTTTCAGCTTCTGTTACAGTCATGTCAGGAACCGAACCTATTATATTGCCGGTTGCTGGGTTGGTCACATCAAATGTTTCACCAGTACCGGAAGTTATCCAATTACCACCCACAAAATTTTTTGACTGTATTAATGAGGAAATGCTTCTTTTCCAATTAGTAGAAGTGAACTTTTTTAAGTGTATTTTGTGAAAATGATAAAATTTTATCATGATTCGAAACGTAATTATCTGATATGCAAAATTCTAAATAATTCCAAATTTTTGAATTACACTATTACAATTCAATGCAGTTAATCGATTTTCTTTTACAAGGTCAATTGTATTAAAAATTCTACATACTTAATAAACAAAAATCTACATACTTATGTTAGATTAATTGAGAAATTAGGTGTTATATGTATGTACATTTGCATATACAAATGAAAACAGTAAAGTAAAATAGTGATAAGAAACAGTTGTCAAAATTTTATAAAAACTTCAAATTCATATGTCAATTTTTTTAAATGTATTACAGCGTTTTAAAAATTTTAACTCTTGCAGGCGTGGATGCGAATACATTAAAAAAATGTATTATGAACTTGATATGAAAAAATTTTGGAATTTGAGAGCTCTTATCTTAAAAACCAATACGATAGAGCTTATTCTGCTATTTAAAAATTTTTCAAATTTGAACTACAATATAGTACACGTGAGAAATTTTGGAATTTTTCCAGTAAAGTAGCACTCTTATTGTAAATCTCACATGTAGGACTGAAATTCGCAGAAATTACGAATTTCATATTATGAATTCCGAAGTAGTATAAACGTATTACGAAATTCGTAATAGAGTAATTACGAATCTCTGGGATAAAACTTGCAAAAACTTAAAAAAGAAAAACAATGACGAAATTTCTCTCAAAAAAACAAAAAAAAACCCTTAAAAAATAAATCAGGCAGAAAACGTGAAAAAACTTTAAAAAACTTTATAAATATATAGGTGATAAACGTCAAATTTCAAAGTAATTTTCATACATAAACAAATTTTTTTTGGTTATGCCAAAAACCGAAAATTTTGATTTTGGGTTATAAAAGTGTAAAACATAGAAAAAACCACTTATGAACCCATTTTGGCTATTTTATTTTATTTTAATTGAAAAGTTTTGAAAAAAAAAGTTATTGTTATCTTCAGACAATTCCAATAAAAACATATGTTTGGACAGCTGTAAGATTTGAAATGTTTTTAAAACACTGAATTTTATTTTACAAAATTAGAAAAAACTTTAATCATTGAAAAATGAGAATGTCATCATTTTCTCTTCTATAAATGTCAAAATTCTACTAATGAAATTTTCAGACATAGAAAGCAATGTTGACAATAGTGTTGATATCGGAAATTTCCATTATCCTGTAGAATATGCTTTTGTATGTTTTGAATCTGTTACATGAAATTTTCCTGTAAAAAACTGTAAAGAGGATAAATATAAAAATATTATTGAATTTCCCTCAATTGCAATTATTTTCGTGGAATACAAAAATGTTAAAATCTTTACATATTTTTCACATTACATTGATGTTCAAAATTTCTAGAAAATTTTGTAAAACTTTGTAACATTTGAATTTGACTTTTAAGAAATGGCTAGTAATAGGTACTATCTTGCCATGAATTTCATTCTTATCCCTTAAATTAGGAAAATCGCAAATATCATATTGCCAATTTCGAATTAATATTAGCTCTATCATGAATTTCGTTCGTAGCTTTGAAATTCAGAAAATAGCGAATTTCAGATTGTTAATTTTGAATTACTAAAATATTATTATAAATTATGTTCGTAATAGAAATAACCCTTAACTGTCTACGAAAGAATTAATTACATATTGTAACGAGCAATTTAACACAGTGGTTGTTTAAATTTTTAAGTAAAGTTTTGTAATAAAAGGATAATAAACTTGCTATATTTACCTTATGAATTTTTCAATTTGAAATTAGTTTTGATTTTTTTTCGTAATTTAACTTAGTACTTTTTTTAATGGCAATGAGAAAGCTGTACGTCGATTAAACTTCTATCAATTTTTGGAAATATGTTTTTCTAAAATTTATTTTATTTTTTCAATTTCCTTCTTTTGGCGATTGTTTTTTTTTTTGCAAATATGAAATTAAAACTCCCAAAATTTATTTATATAAGACTTTAAACAAAAGGACGGTGAAATTTTTTTTTCCTTCATACAAACTTTATACAATTTAAAAAAAAAAAGGAAAATGAAAATTGCTCTCTCTGCGCGGTGGCCTTTTACTAGAGCAGTGAGTCCATGGCTTATAAAAGTTCTAAAACCTTTCTATCCAAAAATCAGCAATATTTTGGAGGAATCGCTAACCGAGGTGATCTCTTGGGCCGAAGAATGTGAACTAGAAATGAATCCAAAGAAAACTGAGCTAGTGATTTTTACGAATGCGCTTGCTAGCTGTAGCTCAGCCATGGACAAAGGTTTTCTTTTAATTTTTTTTACATTATATATGTATAAATGAAGTAAGGAACATATAAGTAGCTAAAAACTTCGTCATAGAAAATCTGAAATGTGTCAATTCTGGCACGCGTACCATTGAATTGCCACCTTAAGTAATAGATAAAACAAAATTTACCATTAAAATTTTTTAAGATTCAAGTTCTTCAAGTAGCGAATTTCTTTTAAATGTTTGGGATTTAGTGAATATTATTTTAATTTTCTATTCACAACAATCTTATCTTCTAAAAATATAAGAAAAGAAATGATGTTCTACGCGTATACAAATATTTTATTTATGCTAACACTTATGTATGAAAAAAAATTTCATTCTTTACAGAAGTTTTTAAATAATATTACTGAAATATTATGTAGTAGGATTGATTTTTTTTAAATAGTTTTTATATTTCTCTTTAAAAAAAAACGTTTTACTTTTGTTAATTAAATTAAAATATGAAATTAATTAAACATTTCTAAAAATTAAAGATTTATGTATGAACAAAAATGAATTCATATGTAGGTGTTTATAATGTGTGGAAATTTTATATTTAAAAAAAATGAATCGATTTATATTTCTTAAAAAATATGGTATCATATAACAGGCAGGCAAATTTTTCATTTTTGAGTGAACTACTTTTATTTTGCCAAATATATATTGTATGTATCTACTAGCTAGACCGTCAGGCTCAGAGAGTAAATCAAAATTAATTTCCAAATTTGTATGACAATCTTAATCGCTTCATATATACGCTATAAAAATTCTTTAAAAAAAAATAATTGTAAACTTACGCATTCTACTTTTCTTGTCTTGTATTTATAGAATTTCAACAAAAAACAATAGTAAGATATAATAACAAATTGTAGTACAAAGTTTTCTAGATTAATCTGATGATTTTTTAAAATTTTATGCACTGCTGAAAAAAAAATCAAGAAATTTGCATGTGTCCGAAGTATTCTGTTCTATTTAAGGAATAGAGTAAGAATAGAAAGTATCATTTAAGGTATTAAGGACAATATAATAAAAATGATAAAAGTGTCGTTGGTTAGAGAAAAGTATTAAGTTGACGAAGAAAATAATACGAACAATACGTAGATTCATAAATTTATTCCGATTTGTTTGCAAAACTTTACAGAGAATTATAAAGTTTTTGATGAACGGTAACCAACAAAAATAGAATACTTTATTTGTTTTAATGTTGTTATTTAATCGAACTTTACGAGGGTTTAAATAAATTTTGTTTTTATACGAATATTCAACACCTACCTACTATAAAAGCAAAACGCAAAAACATAACACGGTAAATATTCAATATATTTTTAACTATTCTATAAAATCAAAACAGTTAAAAATTTACATTATATTTTGAAAATTTAAGTTGTATATAAATATGATAATGATACGCTATATGGGTGCGCTCATGAAAAGGCCTTTCAGTTTTACTACTTTGTTTGCTTCTCAAATGAATGCCCATTCTTTGGTACCAAAATGAAAGCTAGAATATCAGTTTTCACTTAAAATAAAATAACGCCGTATTATATTAAAAGGTAAGTAATGCCCACGTTAATTATGAGAAATATTTCTAAGAACTTTTCTAAAAACAAAAGTTCTTAGAAATATTTTTTAAAAATTTAGACTTTGCACTTATATACGTCGTTTGTTTCTTCTACAAGGAGGATTTTATAAGCATTAAAATGATTTCTTCAAGTTTGCTTTATTTATCATATTTTCTGAGTTATAAACCAACTATGTCCCAAAGCTCGGAAAGGAGTGCGAAAGTAGGAAAAGGTTCACTATTATTTTTTATTTGTCTGTACTAGTTTCGAGAGCAGAATTGATTCTCGGACATTGTGTGTAGTAGGATTTTTATTCGTACAACATGCATACAATAAATGAAATTTAATTTCCGAAGATAATGCCAAAAAGAGCATAAGTAAATTCATTAGTATATAAGCAAATTAATTTAAATTTTCATAAACAAAATGGCTTAATTTCTTGTGGGAAAGCTTAAGAATATTTTTAGTCACACGTTCTAAATTTTTAAGAAATACATCTAATTAATATAGGTTTGTAATGTATAATTTTAGGCTTGGTGACGAAATTAACCTTTGGAGGAGAATAAAAGAGGAGCGTTGCGGCAAAAAGCATAAAATCAAAGATAATAATGATCAAGTCAAAGTAATGAAAATTGACAAATCAACTAGTCATGACAACACTAATGACATTCAAAAATCATCCAGTTTTACATCTAATTATGCAAGTGTAGATTCGTCAGATGAAGTTGCTGGTAGCGATTACGAATCATGTAATGGATTAGAAGAAAAATAAAATATTCAAATCAATTTTGCTAAATATAGTAGATATATAATTTTTATAATAAAAAAAATTAACAATAACGTATATTAGTACATATTCAAATATATGAATAGTATTTGTGCCCATATTATTTAAGCCTCGTTATGTGAGGCTTCAATGTAATTCATGACTTCCAACATCACAGTTATTTTATACACAAAAAAAAGAATGTTCATAATTTAAGTTAAATTTTATTCATATTTCAAAAATGTTAATGATAAAAGCCTGTACAAAATAATTTTATAGCTAAATAATTTAAACGAAAGTTCATGAGGAAATATTTTGCAAAAGAGTATCCGTATACATACATACATGTACTGTAATCAATATTGAAATCATATATAAATATTAACTTATTTTCCAAGGATAATTTTTCTTGATGCACCAAAATTTTGACCGGACTGTGACGCTCCTCTATTTGTTCCAGCTTGGAGTCCAATTATGGCTTCACTTGACCGTAGTTGCTCTTCAGTAAAGTCACGCCTATTTTCTTCCGCAGGACGTGGTCCCAGAAATGGTCCTTTCCATTCAGGGTGTTTGTAGCACTGGAATTGCCAAAATTATAGTCAAAAGGTTGTATTTTATTGAAAGTAGCTTACCGCGCGTCCAAGGGCAAAAATTGTTTGTGTTACAAGTGCAATATTTTTTTGATCCCATAGATCTGTAGTTTGAAATAAATCAACATCGGGAACTCCATATTTTGTACAGGCTTTTTGGAATCTAATAACATACATATTTAATTTAAGATAACATTTATGATTCATAGTAAATTAAGAAAATATAGAAAGAAACAAAACCACGCATATTAAAATGTTTAAATTTTTCTAAAAATTTAAGCAAACAAGTGGTTAAGATTTTTAAAACTCTGTTTTTTGTTAAAGTTATATTTATTAAATATATATTTTTGTCCATTGATTATGTGGTTTTTGTTTAAATTGATTTGAAAAAAAGTTTAAAATATGTATGAACCTACAGGCATAAGTTTAAACAGCTAAAAATAATACAAGTACCTACTATTGATGTACTAATGTTAAGCAATTACGAATAAGTTAAATATAATTACAAAAATCCTTTGACAGCTTAATATTGAAATAGGATTGAGCATCAACACGATTTGTCAGCATTACAAAAAGTTGGTTTAATTTGAGTTCCAATGATCACGTATACAAATAATATGTTTAAGTGACAAAAAGTCAGTGTGCATAGAAAGTATGAATAATTCTTTTAGTAAGATAACTAATATCTACATAAAAAATTTATAGAGTGCATGACGCGACTCCGGAGATCTTGGAAATTCTGTTCTGAAAACCATCACGAATTTCAACTGACATTTAAAATCGAGAAAGAAATTCAGTTTTATTCCTACTTTCAAACAGCATTTTATTTGAAAATATTGATCGATTTGTACTTTTAATTTCGTGCAGATTTTCAATAGTGCATGGAAAATAATGACGAATTTGTAAGTTTGATCGTGGCATTGAAGCACGAATTTTTCAAAAGTTTTTCGAAAATTTTAGATTTTATATTTTGTGAGTTTGATTGTTATATTAGATTTTGTAAATATATTCAAAACAACGAACTAATTATTATTTTAATATTATATTTACTGAATAATTTTTAGTTATTTTGACACAATTTAAAAAACGTTAAGTTTTATGTCAAACTTAAAAATGTTTTTGATTAATTGATTAAAAAGAAAGTGAAATGATACAATATGGTTCTGGTGAAATGATTGATACAATTAAACGACTGCTTTTTATTCTAAAATTGTAAACTTTGGAAAACTTGGAATTATATATGTAAATTATTGAATGATTAATGTTCGGTTTTTGTATCGTAAATATGAAACTTAAAGAATAAGTAAGTAATACAGGGTTTCTGATGCAGCATGGTAGGTTATAGGTTTTCAAGCAATAATTTTTCTAATGCAGCATAAAACTTTAGAATGCATTACATATTATTCACACGAAAACACATCGATACCAGAATAAAGGTAACAATTAGCATTATAAAATATTTTAAACATTTACTGTCCAATATTATCCATCATCTTGTAATCTCCACCGGATGTATTAATTTTTGGTATAATACCAGGTACCAAACGATTCATCAACTTGCATAAAATAATACCATTACGAAGGGCTTCTTCGAACGGCAAAGGAGGAAAACGTTCATTAATTACAGCTTCAACCCAGGCTTGAGCTTCAGCTTCTTCTTCTGGAATACGTTTACCGCAAACCTGAAATTAATTTTGAGAAAAGTTTCAAATGTTAAAAGACTATTTTTCATGTAATTTTAAACATATGCAGTTACATATGTGTATATGGATGTGTTTATACAATTAAATATTTACGACAAAACGATGTTTTATTTAATTTAAATATAATGCTGGCTAAAAGCATAAACTCTTGTAAAAATGTATATAAAGATGTCTATGTTAAAAGTAATCGAGCTTATACATACATATTTATAAATAAAAATAAAACACATTTTATAGGAAAACAAAATCGTGATGACAAAACTGTGCTACATTTTAAAAGTCGTTACATCTTCGAAACTGTTTAACGAATCCTGTTGATTGATAGAAACACGAAAAATAACTTTAAAAGTTTTTTGTTTTGACCTTTGCTCAACCTTGACAACTTCATTGGTTTAAGAAATATAAGTTTTTAAAGACTTTAAAATTTTTCTCCTTTATTATGAGAAAATGGAATAATACGCAAGCTAATGTTCAAGTGAAACAAACAATTCAAAATCATGTAATTAAAATTTTAAAATAAAATGTTCTTTAATATGTAAACAAATTTTTCCAAAATAATTTCTTGTCTTTGAATAAAAAACATTTAAACATTTTTTTTTCATTAAAATTTTCCATTGGGTATAATTTTTCTAGTATCGATATGTTTCGTTTTGATATTATAGCGAAAAATTCCGGTCACAAACAACATCTGTAAGTCGAGGGATTCCTATATATCGTCCCATCACGGACCATGACGTCACAGAGTATGAAGTCATTATCGGGATTTTACCTTGTCACTACAAAAGCCTATGTAATTATTAATTTGGTATTGATTCAATGCTTAAAAATGTAAAGCAAATTTATATTGTGTACATATTTTAAACATTAATTTAAACTTTCAGAAATTTTAAACATTAGGAATGTTATTTTCAGCACATGTTGCACAATGTATCTCATGTTCATGTAAATGCAACTTGTATCATATGTTCAAGAAGTATCACATGTACAATATCTAAAATATTCATTACTAGCAGCGTTATTCTTTCAAAATAAGAGAAGCCCCATGATCACTTTGGGTATTTAGGACTTTTTAAGTTTTAAATTATATACTTACATAATATGTATGTATGGATACATATGTATGTATGTATGTATATAAATACAAAAAAGATTAATGGAATCAAAAAGTTGCTACATTAAAGCATCTTTTAACTTAAAACAAATTATTTATGTTTTTTTCAATGTGTTATTCTCGAAGATTTTTCCATTTTGAAAAAACTCATTAAAAAAAAATGCACAAAACTTTTCTTTATTGAAAAATTTTAATAATTTAAAAGCTTTTTGGCGGGTGGCTAAAAACGCTTTACTGATAAATTCAAAAAAATAAACAATTTTTTCTTTATACATTATTATACATACATACATACATATATGTATTGTATATATTGATATAAGTATGTATGTAAACTTAAATTTTAATTAAGATACATACATACATAATATGTACAGGGTTAACAAAATTTGAGTTTTTTTATAGCCCACTTTTATCATTTTACTTTTTTAGTTTATTCTTAGTCCTACGAAAATTCTGCGACTTTTGTACATAGCTTAATTAAAATATTTTAATCTTGACACAAATAATGATGGCTCTGGAAGATAAACAATATAAAATTACTTAAAAATTCTTTAACGAGACAAAAAATAAATAATAACTCAGTTAAATTTCTGCTAATCAGCTGTTTTTTCATTCAATTAATTTTTAAACCTGAGAATGCTATACACTCCAACCCAATAAAAAAAAAAATACAAAAACAAATTTTATACTGTTTCATACAAATGAAATAAAAGATAAAATTAGAGGTTAATTTTAAAATAACTTACAAAAAATTTTTTTGGAATACGTTTTTGTAACGTCAATCAAATAACGTCAAAGAATATGTTAAAATTCAAAAATTATCAAAACTACTGAAAGAAAAACACATTCACGCGACAAAGTACATTTTTAATAAAATAACTGAGTTAAAATTAAATTCATTCAGCCTCGCGAATAGAACTCAAGTTCTTGTTGTTGTATTATTATGATATTTAATAACACTAGTTAGATAAGTTAAATTTTGAGGTTAATTGAAAATTTAGATAGTTTATGACAATTTTACCAAATATTAGTTTGTATTGGCAGTACCACTGTCAATATGCTTTTAAATTAACCCAACATTGTTTTTAAATTAAGCATCATCATCATAACATAACATCAAGTTTAAATTTGTATGCATAATATTCTTCTTAACGCAAAGTGTATGTAAGTACAATATTATGTATGTATGCACATATCTAGCTTTAAATTAAAGTATCCGTATATCGCATTATGAATTTTGTTTAAAAATTTTTGTGAAACTCTTTGAAATTTTTATGGAACATTTAATTAAACTTTTATCTAAAAAAACTAAATTTTCTATTTTTTTTTTAAATATTCCATAAATATATTTAAATGTTTCCTCTAATTTGAATCTATAAACTTTTTCAAAATAAAATTTTTAAATAGTATTAAAACAAAATTAATCAGTTTTATGTGTGTGTCTTATTTTACCTAATTTTAAATGTTTTGTGCAAAAAAATTTATACTTTCTCTAAAAAAGAAAAAAAACATAAAACTAAAAGAAAATTGTTTTCTGCTTTTTCTTGTTTGACCTTTTAGAAAACTTTAGTATTGGCGCAAGATGCTAATTTATATTGCAAAATTTATATTCACCCTGTATACAAAATCTACAACAAAATAGCAATAAATTTGACCGAAAACAACTAAATAGAATTTAAATAAAAATAAATAAGAAGAGAAAAAAAAATGTTTTTTTTTTTTTTAATTTTATGAAATTTTCTTAAATTTTTTATATCATTAAATATTTTATATTTTAGTCCATATTTACTTTTAGGTGGTGAAAGGCCTCAACGAATCTCTAAAAAATCAAAATTTAATTTATTTGGTTTTTTAACACTTATAATTAAAACAAACACTAAATTTCAGTATATAAAATGGCTGTAAGTTACACAAACATTTATACAAAATTAATTACAAATTATTTAACATTAATTTAATTCTTGTTTTTATTATTAAAATTAAAATTTTTATAATTATGACAAATCTAACCAAAGTTTTAAAGAATTTTTTTAATATCGTAGTAAAAATTAATTATTTTTGTTTAACTTAATGCAGGACCTTGTCATAGTTTCTTAATTTTTTTTTTTAATATATTTCGGTAAAAATTTTAAATAAATTTTATTTAAAAATACAATTACATTAAAATTTTTGACACAATGAGTTTATTAGTTTTGTGATTCGGCAAACGAAATCTTAAGATTAAGAAAAAACAATTGATTTCATAATATTGTATACGTTATCATAATGTTATGCACGTTTGTATCTATAGTAAAAAGTTTTTATTACAATATTAAAAATTTCATTTGCAAGCATTTATTTTTTATATTTTTTTAAAATACATTAGTATTATCACATTATCAAATTAAACCTTAATTAAATAAAAATTACATATTTTGTTATATTGTTAGAGTTATAACACCCACATGTTTTCTATTATTGTTAAATATTTATTAAAAAATATCCTTGCAACTTTCAATAAAGATTTTGAATTTCAAACTACTTATTTTTATTTTTAGTAAAGATATGCGTTAAAGCTAGTTTTTATAACAAAACATTAAAATATCTTATAAATGACAATGTTAAATTTATGCACATAAAATTTTATGAGGGTACTCTTTTTCATATGTTATTATTTTTTAGCAAGATATTTAAATTTTTTGTCATGATATTAAAAGAACATAATAAAAATTGAACTATATTTATTGAGTAGCTTTTTAAAATTTTTAACAGAAAAAGTATAATAAATTATAAAAAAATTGTAATTAATCAATTAAATAAAGTAATTGCATTAAAAATAAAAAAGTTTCAATTGAACACAATTTCATTTCAAAAAAAAATTCCTTAAACATGTAAAAATTTTTAAGAAACTGTTTTTTAAACAATTGCAGAATTATACAAATAAATTTAAAAATTTTTCGCTGTTACACGGAATAAATGCATTTTATATACGAAAAATACTTTTGAACTTTATGAATTGCAATATTATAGGTACAATTTATAAATTTATTAAATTTATTCTAAAAGTAATTTTCCCTGACATCCAAAATGCAGTATTACTGTGGTATCTGTGATCCATATGGTATAGAATAAAAAATTTATACAATGTACGAGTAACTGATATAAAATTTATAACTACACCATAAGAAAGCAAACAAATTAAGACAACAATTTAGTTGTTTTTACGTTTTACTACGATATTAATACTGCAGTTGAAATGTAGTTTTTTTAATGCATTTTGGGTTATTAAAACAAAATATTATATATTTTGATTTTGTTTTATTTCTAACGGGGTAGTTATATTAATAATATACATAATTTTCATAATTTGTAACAAAGAAAAAAAAATCTAATGCTACCTACATAATATCGGAGGAAAAATTTAATTTATTCAGACTCTGAATCAAACAAACAGCATTATGTATAGCATAATTTTTATAAAAATATACTATATGACGAAAATTTATTTTTATAAAATATTATGAATTTTACTTTATAATTTTTTTCAAAATAAAAAAAAAAAACATTTAAATTTATTTTTATTGGCAGATTAACAAAAATATCATTAAAAAATCCCGTTTACAAATTAACAATATGCGAACGGAACGGAAGTATTCAAGTAAAATTTTCAAAATATTTAGAGGAAGAGAAAAAAAAATTTAATTTTTAAATTTTATAAATAAATTTTAATTGGATTTATTAAAAAAAATTAAAGGCATTATTGGTTAAAAATATGCGTAATTAAATGTTAGATGCAATGAATTACAGTAATATAATGTTGGGTATAGAGCCAATAAAAAGTGATTGCGTAATTAGCAGGGTGCATTATATATGTAGATTGTATAGATATGTATGTACAAATCAATTTAGGATTAATTCTCTTATGAATCTACCCGTTAATACGAGTATAAGTTAACAGTAAATGAAACTATTAAAAAAATCCTTAAATTATATACATAGGTCTTATCTTATATATATCTTATATATCTTGTAGATCTCTTATCTTATATATCTCGTAGCCTATCCGGAAATGAAAATAGTTTACTATAGTTGAATATATGTTAAATTATGGGCTAGTGAGTTTAAAAGCATTTTTTGTGATATATACTTGCATATTTAAATTTTATATTTCAATTTACATTGACATGTTTACCTACATAAACCTATTATATAATGTATATGTATAATATAATATGTATATATATAATATTATTATATATACATTATATATATATATATATATATATATATATGTATATATCGAACTTTGTGAAAAGAACTGAAGAATTAAAGACATTGTCCTTAAAAATTATTTGTTCCTTTAAAACTTGTAAAATTTAACCATCTGGAATTACTCCATACTATTTTATAATTAAACATATCTTATTTATCATAATAATTTAATTAATAAATAATATTATTATTTCTTTTATAATTTTCCCTATTTATAATTTAATAATTTTTATTTATAGTTATAAAATTTTCATCATAAAATTTTAGCTATATATACGTATGTACATATTTATCTGTGAGTAGGAATGTTAAGTCATTTAAACCAATATAAAAATTTATTATAGAATATTCTTAGCACTATGATCTTTAAAACCGCCTACTTTTTAGTTATAGATACTGTTTTCATAATTATATATATTTTAGGATAAATAAAAGAAATTACATATGCGCTTTTCATGGTATACTATATATTATGTGTATTAGATGTATACAAATATATATAAGTATACGTAGCATGTATGTGTGTTCGATTTATGTAATAAATAATATAATTACGTTTAAATAATGTGTATCTACATACATATAAAGTTTTTATTATATTGCCAACAAGTGGCTAACGTCAATCAATTTCTTTTTTGTTTTGGGATGCATATGTACATACAAACATACATTCCATATACATACATTTATATATTTGAAGAAAATTTTCTCCATAATTTTTATCATTTTAAAAATGTTGAAAGCTTTCTGGAAAATTTTTTTTATTCTATTTTTTTTTTTGTTTTACATGAAATAAAAAATCACAGAATTGGTACATCGATATATTTAGCTTATAATTGGTATATACACATATTCGAACATAAATATTTATCATAAAATAAATATTTATATTTAGAAAATTATACACTTTTCGGTTCATGGAAATTTCTGCATTTCTTTTTTTAGCGAAATTAATTTTATAATTAAATGATGATATCAAACAAATTATAATGCATGTATATGTGTAAGTATGTGAATATTGAAATAAAAAATTCATTAATTTAATACCGCTATACAGCTTTGATTTTAGAAAAGTAGAGCATTTTGAACTAGATATACGGTGTGTATTTATGTATGTATACACAAGTTTAATTTTTTCAGTTATATTTGAATTGACTTATAGGTTATATACATATGTACATATATATATATATATATATATATTTTCCTTGTACTCGTATATTGTAAACTTATAGAGATATGTATATGTGCTTTTAAAAATGTTATTTATATTTTGAATGCTAATGTAGAAAAAATTCTTTAAAATTGCTTACCAATTATCTATAAAAAATTAAAATAAAATTAAAATTATGTTAATATTTATTTTTTACACATTAGCCAAGAAATAAGGAACAAGAAGCTGAAGTTTTACAATGGATTTTTGATGTACTTGGCGAAAAAGTACCAAGTGGAAACTATGAAGATATTTTACGTGATGGCGTTGTTTTATGTAAATTAGCAAATAAATTAACACCAGGTTCGGTGAAAAAAATTCAAGAAAAAGGTACAAATTTTCAATTAATGGAAAATGTTCAAAGATTTCAAGCAGCAATTAAAAAATATGGTGTACCAGAAGAAGAAATTTTCCAAACAGCTGATCTTTTTGAAAGAAGGTGAAAAAGAATATAAAGTCTTATTTTTTAATCACAATTATTATGCATATGTATACCTAAGTTTTATGGCTTTAATTAATTAACAATAAATTATTTCAGAAATATACCACAAGTTACATTATGCCTTTATGCTCTTGGTCGTATTGTAAGTATATTTCACAGATACATATGTATAAAGAATTTTGAAAAAATTTTTGTAAATTTCAAATTAAGACACAAAAACATCCAGAATTCAATGGACCGACCTTAGGACCAAAAATGGCTGAAAAGAATGAAAGAACTTTCACTGAAGAACAATTACGGGCTCATGAAGGTGAACTTAATCTTCAAATGGGATTCAATAAGGGTGCATCACAATCAGGCCACGGTGGTTTTGGTAATACTCGTCATATGTAGCCTGTATATTTCTTTTTATAACATTTACGAATTTTTGTTTTACTACATATTATATGCATGTATGTACATATTTGTACAATTGCTTTAAATTTTCTTATATATAATATGCAAGTATAAATTATATGTAAAAACATTGTGGAAACTAAATAAAATATGGGAAAATTTCTATTTTAAGGACAACAAATAAAAACAAAATTATGTAACTGATTTATATAACCAATACAACTTGATAATTTTTAAATTTCTGTATTATTAATATAAAATGCAAAAGGTATAAATATGTTTTGTAAATGTTTTCATAAAGATAAAAAATTAATACATAAAAAATGGAAATTATGTTAAGTATTTGGTGTTTTATTTTACTTATCCGTGCTATAAACTATTGGAGAATTATTAAAAATTAATTACGAAGAACTAATTTCGCTACTGATGAATTAAAATAATAATTTGAAAAATTTCGAATATAAAAACATTTATTATATAATTTATATATATAAATATTAAAAAAATGTTCTATTTTGATTTTTTATAATTTTGAAGCAATTTACCGGCCAAAAATTAACATTTTTTAAAGTTTTAGAAGATGAGAGTTCGAAAATAGGAAGAAGGTACAGAAAAATTTTGTGTCCTAATATAATAAAACAATCTTATAACAAATTATTGATGTCTTCAAATGGTTAACCTTGTAAATTGCAATTTAATTAGAAAAGTCAATTTGACCCATTCTCAAAATTTTTTAAAAGTATTTTTAAATAAGGTTTTTTTATTGTATTTACATAAAATCAAAAAAATAACATTCATCATTCGCTTTTGCAACAAATATATGTACCTATTTGATACTTTGTTACTATATAAATTTCCAAATAACAAAAATTTTTCTATTATAAAGTAAAAATATTTTACAAAAAAAACTATAAATTTTTTTTGAAACGCTACACTCCACTGTCTACATACTTCAATCTACATTCAAAACGTTAAAAATTAGTTAGAAATTTATAACAAAGTAAATTGCTGGAAAACATTTCTGGAAACTTTGTAACATTAAGTAACCCATGACGACGAATCGAATATTTGTTAAACGAACTGAAGGGTATCAAAATAGAGCAACAGTAAATACAATAAATAAATAAAATACAATAAATAATACAATGAATAAAGCAATAAATAGAGCAACGTTACAACAAATGAATTAATTTTATATAAGTACATACATATAAATGATATCTATATAAAATGATGCAACATGTATGATGATCAAGTTAGTGGTTTTAAAATGTTTTCATATAAATTATCTCAAGTTTTCCAAACATTTCCATTTGTTAAAAGGCTCTTTAAAAAATAAAACAAGTAAAAACGTTTCAATCGGTATAAACCGATTGAATTATACCCTGCACCTTTCGTTATTGTCTATAGCAATTACTCGAACCTGTGAAATGATTCTATAGAAACTTCACGGACATGTCTGACCTGGACATTCTGGCTATAATTGAACATCCGACTGCCAAGTTTCATGAATCTGACCTTATAATTTTTCCAAATATTTAAAATTAGCTTTTGAAGTTGTATGGCAAGTACCTGAATCTGCCAAGCAATTCCATCAAAACTTCACAAATATATCTGATCTATAATCGGACACACAACTGCCAAGTTTAATGAATCTGACTTTATTATTTTTCCAAATATTAAGAATAAGCTTTTAGACTTGTATGGGAGCTACTCGAACCTGTCAAGCAATTCCACCAAAACACTAGAAATATGTCTGACCTATAATTGGACACACGACTGCCAATTCTCCTGAATTTGACTTTATTATTTTTCCAAATATTTAAAATAAGCTTTTAGATTTGTATGGGAGCTACTCGAACCTGTCAAGCAATTCCACCAAAACTTCAGAAATATATTTGACCTATAACTCGATACACAACTGCCAAGTTTCATGAATCTGACTTTATTATTTTTCTAAATATTTAAAATTAGCTTCTGGAGTTGTATGGCAGGTACCCGAACCTGTCAAGCAATTTCTCTAAAACTTCAGAAATATATTTGACCTATAATTGGACAGATGACTGCCAAGTTTCATGAATCTGACTTTATTATTTTGCCGAATATAAAAAATTTGCTGTTGGAGTTGTATGGCAGCCACCCGAACCGGTGCAGCTATCCCATTATAATTTTTAGAGCATGTGTAGAATATAATTGGACACATGTATACAAAATTTTGTATTTATAGCTTTATTAGTTTTTGAAATATTTAAAATAAACTCTTTGAGTTGTATGGCAGCTACCCGAACCCGTTGTCCGACTTAATATAACAATAGGGTTCGTCCTTGGCACAAAAAAAAAACTTGTGAAAGTTTGGTGTCAATTGCATTATTCGTTTTTGAGTTATCGTGCGATCGGACGGACCGACGGACGGACGGACATGTCTAAATCGACGCAGAATTTTACGCTGAGCAAGAATATATATATATGTCCATACCGCAGATGACTCTTTCAAGTAGTTACAAACTCCATACCAAAGTTAATATACCCTTCACGAAGTGCAGGGTATAAAAAGTTATACACAAATATCTAAATCGTTTTCTTTAATTTTTTTTCTATTTCATATTTTCGGGATCAAAACACAAATTAAAACAAATAAAGTTGATTAAAACAATGGTTTAACAAATTAAACAAATAAGGATCAAAACAATGGTTTGTAATGTAGCATTTTTCCCTTCAACAAGTAAAAAATAATGCTTTTATAAAAAATTTAGCTATTTTACAAACAATCTAGCAATTAATTTCACTCACAGACGGAAAAATTTCACATACTGCATATATTAAGATTCATAAGATAAAAAATTGAAGGAGGCTAAGATTCATAAGATAAAAAATTGAAGGAGGCGTTAACACATTGCTCGAATTTAAAAATCTTTTTATTTTTTAATCCATTTACCGTTGCCTTTTAAGGTACCAAAAATTTCTAATTTTCCAAATTGAGGTAGAAAAATAACTTGAGGTAGAAAAAAATTTTTCTAATGAAATAAAATACTTATTAGTGTCTAAAAGCTGCTAATGTTTCAGACTCCTACAACCTGAGGTTTATAATAAAAACGATATCAAATTAAAAAAAAAAACTGGATTTTGAATAACGATAAGTTTTAACAGCCATTTTGTTTTTTTTAAAGTTCAAAATTAAAAATATTTATGGTTTCGCTGAAATGAATTGATAAAAAATTGCATTTTTAGGGTGTTAGGAGCTGTAACTTTTGGAGGGAGGTTGAGGGGAAATAGGTAAAAATTTTCTTTTAGGGAAACAACTTTTTAGTAAAGATTTGTGTATATATGATTAAGTCAGTTAGTGTAAAATGCTCGTAAATATCAGTGGTTTTTCTTTTCTGTCAGAGATGATTCTATATTTCCGGAATTTAAAAAATTGCTGTACGTTCCAATAGCATAAGAAAATAAAAAATCATTTTTAGACATTTGAGGGCTATAACTTTTTGAGGGAGGAGAAATTTGTTTACAAAAATAAACTTTCTTAACCCATTTTATTGGAAATGCTTTAAAAATACGGTAACATTGCTTTCACATTTTAATTTTAAACAGTTTTTTTTGTGCAGCATATTTTTCCAACATATTTAAAGTGTAGATGTTAATGAATCATGCCGCATTTTTTTCTTTTTGCAGTTAGATATCTTAATATCTAGGTATTTATTAATTTGTACTGAAATGTATTTAAATGTACTGCACAAATTTGGCATCATTTATTAATGAAAATTATTTTATTAATATTTGTAAATGATTCAATTAAATTATTTATTATTGATGTTTACTTAAACTATGCGGTATTCAATTTCAAGCAAAAAAAAAAATTATGTATATACAAAAAAAATTATATATATTATAAAACTTATAATTTATTTTAATGGTCCGTATTATGTATGTAGGCGTATTTGAGTTACGTTCTATTTGAGAATACAAGTACATTCACTACGTTATATGTCACAAATTCTAAACATTAATCGTACTTTAACAAAATTTGTTATCAAATATTGCAATATTAATTTTATTTTAATTATTGTTATTCTTATTTATTGTAATAATTTTATTATTTTATTTAATTATAAAAAGCAGTTTTCTCAAGTAGCTCATTTGAAGAGATATGAAATAAAATTATGTTTCTGCGATCGTTAGCAAGATATAGTTTTTCAAACTAATAAATTTACACAAAAAAATCAACCTTTCACTATCAGTATATTTTTGCAACTTTTGGTAAGAATTATTAATTTATTTAATAAATAATTTGCCTTATATAATTATGTTGCGTTAACATTCGTATAAAGCATACAGTTATACGTATAGAGGTTATAATTTAATATTCTTATGGCTCATCAGTATATGAAACAAGAGTGAAGGCGTGGTACGAAGTGAACCTCAAATTTAAGTGAGTTATAGTCATAATGTAATTTAATCTAAATAATATAAGGAATTTGTAAAATTTCATGAAATATAGGTATATAAAATGTATAAAATTCTCACATACATTGTGTATATGAAATTAATGAAAACTGAAATATAAACTGAAATTTATGTTCGAAGACTATGTTTGTTATATAATATCCACAAATAATAATTTAATTTGCTAAAATCATTTAGTTAAGAAGATTGTGTTCGTTTAAATAATTTTTTTAAAAGTAAAGAGAGGCTTGTTTTAAAAGTAATAAAAGATTAAAATTAAAAGCAATGTGTACATGTGTCACACATACATGTACATATGTACTTTCTTTTAAAAAAATTTTATGCAGCAAACCCTGGTATTTCACATATTTCATATGGGCTTTAAAAACAGTGTAATATCATTTTAATCTTTAATAAAAGAATAAAGTCTAGTTTCAATCTTAAAATTATTTTAATATTTTAAAGTTCGTTAAGAAAGTACTGGTTCACTAAACCTCATTTAATAATATTTAGAATTCATTAAAATACTACCCACAAATTATTTTTATAAGTTCTCACAAGAGCAAGTTTTCAGGATTTTGTTTTCGGGATAATTTCGTGATATGTTTTTCTTGCAATAGGTTTTATGCCATATATAAATTGTCGAAAAAAAGTTTATTATTGTTTATAAGTTAATTATAGTTTTCAATAATTTAGAACGCAAGTCTTAGACAATGCACCTCCACCAAATAAATTAATTTATTGTGCCGGCCAATCCAATTATTATGCTTAGAGCGAATAAAATTATCCGTTTTATATTTGTAAGTATCTATTATGTTGAGTATCTAATATTATTTGTGAGTATCTAATTGCTTATTTGCAGCTATTTTGTTTTTCTCCACATTTCCTGAGAAGGCGCAGAGAGTATATTTAAATCGTTAAATTCCCAAAAAATATACCTTTAAATCTAAATATTCTGACGAAATAATTTAAATATTAATTCTTTACTAATACTTTCTTATTCACTAAATATCGAAAACACACAATGCAATTTGATTTTAATTCTAAAAACAACTGGTATGAGTGCTGTGATTAGTAATAAATTCCCATATATTTATACTAGTACGAACGGATGTTCGAAAGGTATACCAAGTTTGCTTTACCGTTTGTAACGCTAAGAAGTAATGGTCTGAAATAAAGGCTCAAGTATGTTTTTGATCACCTTCGAATTCTGAGTCCTTTGTCTACGTCTTTGTCTTCTGGATGTACCTTTGTCTGTCCGTCCGTCCATCTTGAGCTAAGTTTACCAAATTTTCACAAATGATTTATTATAGTAAATATTAGAACCCTATTTAAATTGGTTATGATCGTAGTACTTGTTAGGGTACTTGCCATACAACTTCCAAATTTATTAAGCAATATCTCACAAACCATAAAAGCCAATGTGTTTGAGAAAAGTCGTTGAAATTGCTCGGCTACTTCTGGTAGCCACCATACAATTTCAAAAGTTATTTGGAATTATCTCAGAAATTATTAGAGTTATAATATAGAAATTTCGTGAAAACAAGTGTATTATTAGGGCTGTTATGTGTGATAATATCGTTGAAATTTCTTGACTCCTTGTCGTGGCTATACCGTAGGACTTCAATAGTAGTTTGGCGATATTTTAGAAAATATTGAAAAGTACTGAAATTTTGTACACAAAAAGTACACAGTAATTAAATTTTGCATAAATTAATATGGTATTATGGAAACTTAAAGTCATAGTCTGTTCCTTAGTAAGCTATGGGATATTCACAACTCGCATATGGGATAACAAATGACACGGTCAACTCTTTTTTTGTCTTGTTTTGATTAATTCCCGTTCCCCTTTTTTAATTTTTTTTTGCTTTAAATTTCAATAATATAGGAAAAATTATGAAAGGTTTATTCACTTGGTAAAATATTTTATTATTTTGTTCATAATCACCTAGAAACCCTTTGGAATGCCGTAGTTCAGATGGTCTTCCATAACTACGATCTCACCCACCCATTTAATCAAGGAACTGAGGATTCCTCTCCCAACGACGCCTGGTAACCAGCACAGCGTAACCAAGCTTTTGCTCTAGGTTCATTAAAACTAGTAAGTCTCCAAAGTAATGATTAAAATTTCTTCAAATCAGTTTGCCAAACCAATAAAAATCTGTCAAACCAAAAAATCTGTTATTTTCTGTCAAACATGATATTAATCGAAAGCGTTCAATAAACCATGAAAATATTTCTTAAAAATATAAACATTTATGCGCGTTCTGATTCCTCTTTCACTACAGCTTTCCGTTTTCACATACTTAGATTGTGTATGCTTATGTTATATAAAAATATAAAGTTATAAGTTCTGTGTAAATAGTTAATGTCATTTCCTTAACTTAACTAAACTACGCAATGCATATCTGTAATATCTGTTAAATTATGAGTTGTAAAACAAGTTATGCCATGCGCTTTTTGTTTGATTTTTACAATTTCTTAATAAACATTGTACGAGTATTTAGTACTGGTTGTATGAGTCTGTAACCAATATTTCGTAAAAAATGAGATTAAAAGCATGAAGGTAAATTACTTACAAATTTTTATTTTGAGTAACTGTAATATCATTTGTAACTTATTTTTTTTCCTTAATTTAAGTAAGTAGTTTAAAATAACATAATAAAAAATTGAACAGTAATAGTATTGAATTACGATTCACGAGTTCAAGGTTTATTATAAAGACATCTTGTAGCTTGTCGTAGACTTCTAGTGAAGTAGAAGCTCAGAATTTATTGTTTTCTACAGCTACATCATTCAATCAGTTATTTATTTGTGTTAAAGTAGATTGGAATATTATTTCAAAATTTGGTCTTGGTTTTAGTATTCGAATCAAAATGCTTATAGATTGATACTATAGATTTGTTTACGGATAAAAAAGCAAAAAATCTTATGTGGCGAGCACATAAGCGAACAGAAACTTTATACTCGTATTTTCTGATTTCTATTTGCAAATTTCAAAAAATCTGTTTTTACTAGTTTAATGATAGCGAAAATTAAGATTTTACAGAAATTAGACACATTTTTATAATAAAAATATTTTCCAAAACATGGATTTTTTTATACTGGAAAAGTTTTTTAGTTAGTTTATGTTGTTAAACTAGACTCATACATTAAATTTTTATCCTAAAGTATAAAATTGGTTCGTAGTAAAATTAAATTGCATTCAAATTTAAATATTGAGAAGTCTTGCCAATTGTCATAGGAAGCTAAAACATAGTTGAACATATGAATGTACGTATAAGGAGTGGAAATATTTTAATTTTAAATATTTGAAAAAATAAATTGTATGATTTATTTGATATGTAGGTAGATGTATGTGTACGAATATATTCATACATATATGAAGATTCGAAAAAAAAATCAATGAATAATTTCTTATTGTAGATAATTTAAATTTTTTATTATAAATAATTTAAATTATAGATATTTAAAATATTTTTAAATTTAATAGTATAAATCAAAAATATTATCTACTATTAAAATTAGTTTTATTTTACTATTTCATGCGAATTTGAACTTTTTTAAATAAGGTATCTCCGGCTGATAAGGCCTGGCAGATAATAAGGACTAATTGTCAAAAAACAGACAAACATTTTAACAGTAAAATTTTTTTCAGAGTTACTAATGAATAGACGGATGATATGAAAAGAATAATATGAATAGACAGAAAATTGTAAGTTTCAATAAAGGTTAAGTGTAATAATTACATTCTTGATATTTTTTACATTATTTGAGATATTGTTAAGCTTTTAAAAAATCAAATTTGTTAGATTTTAATGAAAAGTGTATTTAATGTTATAAAAAAGAAATCATCTCTTGAGTTTAATAAGGTATGACTAAAAAATTTCCTATTCCCTACAACATTCGTTAACTATTAAAACGAAATCGAAAAAGTACATTAATTTTTTATTCGCTCCCTTTGCTCGAAATTTAACAGAATCTTTTAGAATTCAACAAACTTTCATGGATCTTTTTTAGAAGAGCCTTATGGCAAGAAATGGTAAATTCCGAAAAAAATATTTGAATATTTTTTGAACAAAATCATTCTCTTTTCAAGTTTCATGTTTAGCTACAATACTTTTTAGTCTTTAAATTCAATCTGCACACTATAATTTTAATAACGCCTATTTTATAAATTTTCGTCAAAGTTGAATATTTTTATTTTAATGAACTGAATTACCTTGTTTTGTGATGATTTGTTGAAAATATATTTACGTTCAAAAATTAATTGGATATTTTTTTTAATTGTAATGGTTTTCTTTAGCTAAACCTTATTACCCCGTGATATCTTATTTAAGTTTCATGTTAAGTTTGTATAGGTAAGTCATCGCTTTATAATAATAAAAAGCTCTCTGTTTTTTTAAAGTAATTATTAAAAAACTAAACATAAAACTTGTATAACATCATGATAGAATTAAAAAATATTTAAATGATAAAAGTCGTTCGTCTTGAAGACATTAAGAACAGAAGTTTTTAAATCGTAATCGGTTAAACGCGAATGATAAGAGAAAAAAAAATTAAATTTTTTAAATTAATCGGACTTTTTGATAATTTGTATTGAATTTTAATTATTTTGTAAATTTATATATTGTAATCAGGAGCTTAAATAATTGTGTATATCAGAATGTTAAAAACAAATTTTTTAATTCTATTATTTATTTTTGAGATTTATTTAATAAAAATTATTGTAGCCGCAGATTTTTTAAGTGAAAAACGTAAGTTTAAAATATTTTAATATCTTTCGATGTTTAAGGTGTCGAAAATGTAAATTTTATTGTAGAGAGTTTAGAATTTAAAGTAGTACTCGTAATCAATTATAAATTAAAATTTTGTTTATATATTTTTCAACATCTTTCTTTTTATAAATTTCTAAAATGAATTGTTATAATTAAATTCTCCTACGATTAACAAATCATACTTGGTATCCGTGTAATTGTTATTAATTAATTTCAATTAAATAATTGAAAACATTTATAAATATTTAGTTTAACCGAAACTACTTAAGGATAATTAAATAATCTAATGTGTTATATGTAATTCTATTAGATGATAATTTAATTATAGTTGACAATATAATTATATATAATATATATATTTACATATTATGTACATAAATATATACATTACATATGCCAGAATATACGGGAATTTCGTATTTTTATATTCCTCGCATGTAACACAAATTAGCGACTAGTTACCACCCCTGTGAAATATATGAATATTATTATGTATATTATTACAGTCAGAATCATTTATTAAAGCTTGTGCAACCGGCCTTCGTTTACTTATGTGTACGGTTTACGTCTGTTGTTGACTCGCTTATTTGAGAATTGAAGTAGCTATATTGAGATTTGAAATTCGCAAGATCGGTATTGCAAATTAGCAAGAGGGCGGTCGTAGATCGGGTGTCCTTCTAACATATGTTTTGCGGCATATTTTTGAAAACTTCTCCATGACATTCAAGTTTTCGAAAAAAAGATTCTTAAATCTCTAAAGTATTTTATTTTGAGAAAATTGTTTCGATTTACTTTATTTGCAATTTTTTTTAATTCTTAAAAATTATTCTAATTTTTATTCGCAAATTTTCAAATAAAATAAAATGAACCAGTTTTTAAATGCTTGTTTTTATTAACAAATTCTATTTCTTGTTATTTTTCAATATTTTCTAAATGATTATATTCTGTTGAAATTAAGAATGCTCGGCTGCTATGGGACTTAAGAAAAACACAAAACTGGTATTATCACCTTCTTTGTTTATTTTTTTTTTCTTTCTTTTTATTTTCCTTTTAAAAATCGCGTTATTTTATCTTTATTTTTATCTCATGTTCAAGTTCAAAGTTAAAAACTAGTATCAATCTAGTATACTTATCCGATATGCTAGCTAGTGCATAAATTTCAACATGATTTCATCGTAGTCTTAAACTGTAAAATTACATATTCAAGATATTTAAAATTAATAAAGTTCGGTGTACAATATTGTCCACTTCAAAAGAGTGTGAATATGTGGAATAAATTTAGTATTGGAATAACATACTTCTAAATAAATAATTAACAAACAACGTATGTATGTATATTGTACATGTTATAAAATATTGTGCAACATTAATTACTTAATACAGATTAAGCAAATGTGAAGCTACCGATACAAAAAGTGTGTTAAAATCACATTTTAATTAAAATATTACTAGTGCTTTTCAGCTTTAAACTTAACTAAAATTTTTAAACAATTTTTACTTAAACAATACTTATAATAATTACAATACCATTTTTTGACATCGCAGTATAATTTGCACCTTAACAACAATATTGAAATATTTCGAAATTAAAAGTTTTGAGTACTAGCAAATAAATTAATTTTTGTGGTACATTGAAGTTTTGACCTAATTTTTTTTTTAATTAATATTATGCAGTATTAATTTAAAAATATCAATAATTCATGAAAAAGAAAAAAATGAGAAAATTCAGGAATAGCTTGTAAAGTAGCACTTTTCCCTTGAACAAGTGAAAATACTCCTCTTAAAACCTATTATTGCAATTTAAATTACTTTCATTCATATATCAAAACCTTTCAAATGATTACATATATTTAAGATGAGTTAAAAAAAAATTTAAAAATTCGTTAACGTAATGGCCGGAGTCAAAGATTAATTACGTGAGATAAATAATTATATTTTTTGATGGTATGGCATTTACCGTCAGCTTTCTGCATTTATAGAAATTTGGAAAAGCTTTCAGTTTCGGGAATATAAGGTACTGCAAATTCAAAATTTACAAATTTCGGGAGGCAATAATTTGAGAGGGAATCGAGATGAAAAAAATTTGGAAACGGGCTCGGGGACGAACGGAGAGAGTGAACTAAAAAGCACTGTTTTCAAAAAATTATTTTGAAAAGGGCTAAAAATGAAGGATTTGCTTATGATTTTTGAGATTTGAAACGCTAATTAGACTAGAATAAAGAGAATGAATTTACGCTTTTAACAGTATGCTTTAATGAGAAATTCGCTTCTTTTACTTGTAGTCTTATATAGCTATTTTCTTTCACAAAATAGCTATAAAAACTCAGTCTTTCGCCATGACAATAGGGAAGTATACTACTTGGAGAGACACTTGCCTTCACAATTATTTTTAATAAAATAAATCTATTAAAAATTTTACTATCCGTTTAAGAAATAAAATTGTGATATTTAATTGAACTTTTAATTATAATGATGTTTTTATCGCACAAACCCAAATGAAAGTGTGTGCTTTTTATGAAAACAAAATATAAAAATGCTGTTATTTAATTTTTATAGATTTGTAATTTAATTAAACATTTTTTATAGATTATTTAAAGAACAAGGGTTTTTGTATAAACAACTCTAATTTAAAAATTATTGTGTAATTGCTTGTATAAATCAGATATTTTTAATAATAATTTGATGTCATCAAGTTATTTGCGCAAAGATTTATGATTATAAACTATAGAAAATTTATGAGTTGTTCAGAACGATTATAAGGTCTTATTTTAATGAATGATTATTATTAAGAAATAATACGGGATAATAATGAATTTGAAAATTATATAAGAAGTAATTTTATTTTTTGAATTTTTGAAAAAATAATTTATGCTCGGCCATTATAATATTATTATAATTTATTATATAATGTTCTATAAATAAATAAAAAAATAAGTCATTAATTAAGATCGTACAGATCTTAAATTTTAAAATTTTTTCTTTTGATTTATATTACAGAAAGTCAAAATTTTAATTAAATTAAAATATATTTTTATTTTTTCTATTCTTCTTCTTTTATTTACCAGCTGATTTTTTAAAATCATGTGAAATCAAGAAGCCCCAGTTTACAAAATGTTCAACTGAAAGTATACAAGGACTTTTCAATAATATTGAAAATGGTTAGATTAAAGGTTTTTTTAATATAAAATCATTATAAACATTTTATTTAATTATATTAATATATATACATATATTAGGTATACCAGGGTTTACAGCTATAAAGAGCTTTGAACCGTTTACATTAAATAAAATCAGAATTGCACAAGGAAATTCGGAAGCTGTTAATATAAATGTTGATTTATCAAAACTGAAATTGTATGGATTAACCAAAATTATTGTCAAAGAGAGCAAGTAATGCACATAACTATTTTTTAACTTAACTTTCAAATAATTAGCTTTTGACAAAATTTAATTTACTTTTAACAAAATAATAATTTATCGAACAAATATTTTTGATTATATTAAATAGAGTAAGTTCTAAAGATTTTTCATGGAAAACTACATTATTGTTACCTAAGATGAAAATAGAAAGTGACTACGGCTTACAAGGACGTATTTTATTAATACCATTGAATGGAAATGGGAAAATGATTTTACATATATGTAAGTATTAACTGACCAACTTAACAACTTTTTTATTAGAATACTTTTAACACTTTTGTAAAAAATTCGAAAAAACAATGCAAGAAGGCAATATGTTTTTAATTAATTTTTTGCAAAAAAATTTAGCTGACTTAAATGTCGTTTTGTACACAAAAACCAAGTTATATGAAAAAGGTGGATTCACATTTTATAATGTTACCGATACAAAAATCGATTATAATTTAAATGGTTTCCAGTCATATTTTACAAATTTGTTTGGCGGAAATAAAGATTTAGGTATAAAGCTGATTGAGTAATTTAATATAGAAGAAAAATTTAAAAAATAATTTACTTTCAAATTAATTTTCCAGAGGAGAGTACAAACTTATTTTTCAATGAAAATTGGATGATGCTAGCTGAAGCACTAAGGCCAGTTCTTACTCAGGCCATTCAAGATGTTTTATTGGATATGCTACAAAAAATATTTCACTATATACCAGCTCAATTTTTTGTCTCAGACATTCCAACACCAAAGGAATTGTATGGGAACTAAAATCTAAAAAAAAACTAATTTTTTTTTAATGTGATTAATGATTACCTAATTGTAAAATATGTAGTATTTGTAGTCTTATAGTATAATTAGTAAATATTTTTGTTCATAATGTAAATACAGGATATTGTTACATGACACCTGGTTTTACATTGTTCGTCAAATAATTTCAGGGATGATTCTATGATCAATTTCAAGAAAGAAATTGTATTCTGTTGGGGAGGAGCAGAACTACTTTTTCGAGCTACAGCCCGTTGAAAAAAAAAGTTACCAGATTATACATGCATATAAACTAATGCAATTTTTATCCAAATAATGATATCCAAAATTTAAATATTCTTTCCACTCAAGGTTTTTACAGCACTTATAATAAATAAAATTTGAAAATGGTGACAAATTTTGTCTGTAAAAAATTTTTTATAACTAGAGGACTTGAATTAAAGCTTATGAAAATGGCCAAAATTCTGTAATAAAAAAACTTTAAAGTTTCTGAAACTTTCACGAAAAATTGTAGGGATAAAAAAAATAAAAAAATACAAAATGGAAAAAATTGGTGTTTTTCCAAAATTCGAATACATGGTATTCCGAAAGTACATAAAATACAAAATCAGGTTTTTTACAAAATCGTGTAATTTATTGCTTTCAAGCTCTTTAATAGCCCTTTCAGAAACTGTTAATTTGAAGAGTTTATCTTTTTCGGAAGGGAAGTTATAAGAAAAAAAGCTTAAGCAAGTAAATATTTCGTGAAAATTCGTTAAAATCCCTGTATCTCGGAAACCGTTTAGTTTTGACAATTAGTTCCAAACAAAAATTTTACCCATTTTTGATGCCCGAAACCGATTCATGATATCTATATATCGTACCTCAGTTTTATCCCGTTCTTAGCAAAAATCTATTTTTACACAAATTTTTTTTGTAAAAGATATAAAAGTTTTAGAACCCCGAACAGACGGAGAAGAACTTTTTCCAACACGTGTAAAGTTTTTACTTAAAATAAATTATTAAATAAATTATGCTCTATATAATACTTACAATGCATACTTATAGTTTATCCCACATTTCTGTACATATTTACATTTATAAATTTGTTCATTAAGATTCTTTTAATTTCGGTACGCCAATTTGTGTAAACAATTAATTTAATGTTAAATGTATATGTATGTATATACATATAAGAAATCATATTGTTGAATAGAAATGAAGCGTAAACAATCACAACACTATTCAATTTTGTTACAAATCGTTATTCACATATTTTTTTCCTAACAAGTAGAAAAAACGCATGTCTATGTCTTTTCCTTTACTAGTAAACTAATAATAGTAATGAAAATAACAAAGTAATCTTGTAAAACTTAACATAGTTTTGCAATGAAAGTATGTATTTGAAAAACTGCACGTAATTTACTTAATTCTGCACAACAGTTTTTTATTTTTCATATTTTGTGTCTTTTTGCTTTTTTTTAATTTTTTTATACATATTCTCTCACATTTAATGTACAAAAAAAAAGAGAAACTCTATCTATACGAGTATCTAAAAGCAGGAAAAACTCTCATACAATGGCAACAATCACTGAAACCAAGAATAAATGAAAGCTTAAAAATGGAAGAAAAATGTCAATTTTTAGCACTTCTCAAAAAGAAAATTCAAAAAAAAAATTTATTTTACTCTTTGTCTAATTACTGTTGTTTTACTTTGTAGTTTTACTGTGTTTACAAAACCTCTAGATTCTCTAGATACACAAATACATCTTGGCTACAAACTTATTTCTGTAGAATCTATGTCCCCATTTTAAAAGTTGCAGTCCTTCAAAATCCTAAAATTCCATTTTTGACCATTTATTGTACCGAAACTACCAAACGCAGAAGATTAGCGACTTGTATCCTAAACCATCATGCAGTACAGTCAAATATAACATATGCTTCTTCGTTCTGTATGATACATAGTTGAATTACGATATTACAACATATTACTCTATTCAATTATGCTGTATCGTAATATTACGACATATTACGATACAGAATAGTTAAACATTAAAATGACAAAATTGTATTTAAAATTAGCAGTTATTTGAATTTTCGGCGCCTTTTATTTCTGAAACTGCAACCCTTTCTCAGTTTCTTTAAAAACAAAAAGTTAATAGGAAGTGCCATGCCATCCAAAAATATATTAAATACTTATCATTAATCATTTACTTAACCCCCGAATTCGACCATTATGTTTACGTTTTTTTCAATTGATTTTTTTGTTTTTGTCAAAGGGTTTTTTGATCATCCGAAATGTATGCAATAATTTAATATACATATTTCGGTGTCGTATGAAAGTAATTTAAATGTAAAAAATCGCTTTTAGAAACGGTATTTTAAGATGTTTAAGGGCAAAACGACTATTTTAAAACAAAAAAACTACTACCAAAAACCTAACTAAACTCTGCGTCTAACATTTTTGTGAAACTATAAATATAATACATCTAAATTATCTTTATGAGGGCGTCAATAAAGGAGTAGTTACGTACATTTGTTTTGTTAGATAACATTTTGTAATTCTCAATGCTTAAATTTATAAGTTAGTTTGTACTCCTATTTAATATGATTTCTATGCCAAAAAAACGTTTATACCTTTTTACGAGTAGGAATGGTTCAGAAGTAGTATGTAATCAATACAATATTGTCAGTTTTGCAAAAAAAAAATATAAAAGCACGTTTTTTTCTCGCTGCAGTATTTATCAATTTTGAATTGACTACATTACTGATATCTCTTGATATAAAAAGTTTTTCTTTAAAATCATTTATGCAATTACAGAAATTATCCAAATTTCAAAAGACTCATACTATTAGCTCATATCATACCAGCAAAATTAGGCAGAAAAAAGAAGAAAATGTATATAAATATATGCACATACATGTATATGTATATATAATTAAATATGTATGCAAAAATGTAAATCATTTTTGCATATATACGAGTATTTAATAAGAAAGTTAAGAAAATTTGAAGCTTTTCTTATATACATACAAACTTAATAAAAAATACTTTTGAGAAAATGTTACAAACTTTAATTTTTCTCATTTTAAATTACAATTTGCTTTTTCAGAAATGAAAAATGAAAAGAAAAAAAAACCCAACATCGTTATTAGAAAAAAAAAGTTATAAAAGTGCAAGTAAAATTTTGAGACTTTTCAGTTCAACACCGAAATTAAACCTTACAAAGATAAAAAGTACGCGTACGTATTATTTGAATTCAATCAGAATTTATAATTATTTTATTTAATTTATGCAATTTAACAAATAAATTTTACTATAAAAAGCAAAATAATATATAATCGATTTAATTTGAATAGGTTTTAAATTTGGATTTTAATTAATTTTGAGTTTATTTGTTATGCAAAATTCTTCTTACAAAAATTTTCCATATTGAACTGAAAAGGAGAGTAAAAAATTTTCTACGACTTGTTTTTGCATTTTTTATTTGATTTTTTTTTTCTGTGGCACTCTAATATTTTATAAACGTGCATTTGTTTCAAAATATTTCGTAAGGATCCGACTGATCTATATTTGTAGTTTTGTTTTTATGTTTCGTTTCGGCATAACTTTTATAATAATATTTTTACTTCTACCGCATGATGGCATAACCAGTGATTTTATGACTGAAAAACGTAAGTACAAGAGTATAAGAGTAAAGTAGAAAACTTGAATAGAAGGAAAAACACATAAACAATGAAAATAAAAAAAAACATTTTGTGACATAAAAGCACATAGAAATATAAGTTGTTAAATGCAGTTTGTTTATAGTAACGCTTGTACCTAGTATATTACTGCGATAGTGGCAATAACGGTACATGTGTTGCTTTTATGTTAAGTCCAGTAATTCAATTGCATAATGAAAAAATTCAATTGCATATGGAAAAAAATATGTTTTGATATTGCGAAATAATCAGTAATTTTTTCTTATGTTTGTTTTTATTACTTCTTGTCATATTTTATTTAAGATTTGTGGGAATATAGACAAGTTGTATATAAAATACAAAAAATATTTAATTTTTAGTTATAAATAGCGTATTAAGCATCCATTGTATTTAATTATGTATATACATATGTATGCTAAATTTCATTCTACATGAATATTCATATAATTATGGATAAAAGTTAAAGTGGGTCAAATATTAAATATTTAAAAAATATATAAAAATGGGGTATTAAGTTGTGCTAATACCATGTTTATTTGTAATTTAACTAATTTAATTAATCAACATTCTTGTACATACTAGATCTGAATATTTTTTAAGTTCATAACAATCCTTAATATGTATAATTTTATATTGCTGGGAAAATTTTTATATAAAAAAATTAAGTACAATACATAGCTATAGTATATATAGTTATTAATTGGTTTATCGTGATCTGTTGCACCTATTTCGTGAAAAGTTGAAATTAAATTAAAATCTTACTAACTATTACTACTTCCTAGTTATTATTACTATCTTACTTACTACTAAAAGTTTGAAAATTAAAGATTATGGGCCACGTTTTTAAAGATCAAAAACTTGGGCCATATGTTGTAAACATTACAAACGGAATAGCAAATGATCACTTCATTATTATAATGTATGCACATAAGTTGAAATGCGCATATATGATTGCTAGTCTTTTGAGTATACACTTATTTTTTAGAGATATTGAGTGCACGCATGTACTTTTGTCTCTTGTCCTTAAATTTGCTTACAGTTTCTTATATTACACTTACAGTTTCTTATATTCTCAAATTTTTTGCATTCGCTCTTGAGAGTTGAAATTAAACTAATTAGATAATTTACAAACGATTTCATTTTTAAAATATTATTGGACAAAAGTGGAGCATGTGTGCACTCAAAAGACCAGCCTGCAAATGGTCAAACGTACTTAAAAAAATTAACATTTAATGAATTTTTTTTGGTGAAAATAAAATATTTTATAAAATTTATCAAACTTACAAATTTTTTCTTTTCGAAAAAATTATGTGATTCATGAATAACATTAATGAGAAAACAGCTATATGACAAATGCCAGAATTCTTTCAAAAATTTAAAAAAAGTAGCTTACAAATTTCGTATTTTTATACAGGAACATACATTAAACAAAAAACATGGCACTTACACCATTTAATTATTGTGAAATAATTTGAATTGAACTTTTTTATAAACTAAAATATTAATGAAAATTTAAATTTTAGCTGATGATATACAAGCATGTCAATTTTCCGATCCCGAATTCACAAAATGCTCAACAAAAACAGTACAAGAACTATTTGGTAAATTAATTACAGGTATTTAAAAATTATGCATATACTAATTCAAATTCTAATGTAAAAATTATTATACTTTCGTTAAATGTAGGGATCGATGGACTTGAAAATATGCCTGCTATTGATCCTATGAAAATTAATAAATTAAGAATTTTTCAAGGTGCTGGTCCTGTAAATGTTAATGCTTCTTTGGTAAAGGTTTCAATTAAAGGTTTTAAAAATGTCAAAGTATTAGAAAGTCGGTAATTATATAATTTATTTTTCGTATAAAAAATTGAATGGAAAAAATTAAAAATTGAATATAAAATTTCTAAAAATGTCTATCTTTAGGGTAAATTCAACAGATTTTAGCTGGAAAACCAAATTCATTTTACCAAAAATGAGATTAGATGGAAATTACGATTTAAATGGAAGAATTTTAATAATACCATTAAGAGGACATGGGAAATTATGGATTGAAGCCAGTATTTTTTAATATTATTTAAATTAAAATATATTTATAACAAACTATTGTACATAATTATAATTTAAATTACTGTTTTATAGCAAATATGAGCGTCATTCTCAAAACAAAAACTAAATTATATGAAAAAGGTGGTCATGTTTTTTATAATGTAACATCAACTCATGTCGATTATGATATTAGTGGCCTGAGATTACATTTAGATAATTTATTTGATGGAATCAAGTCTTTAGGTATATATGAAATTGCTTATTCACATATATTCATATATTTTAATAATTTTTATATTATTCTCTTTATTATTTAGAGGATAGTACAAATCTTTATTTAAATCAAAATTGGCGACCAGCTTCGGATGCATTAAAACCAGTTGTTGCTAAAACAATTGAGGATATTTTATTAGATATAATGAAAAAAATTTTCCATTTTGTTCCAGCTGATTTTATTGTAACCGACATCCCGAAACCATCAGATTTAAAGAAAAGTGGTTAAAATTTAATATAATCATAATTTTTATTTTTGTTTCTTTGGATTATTATAATTAAATTTAAGTTTTCTAAAATGTTGTTGACGTTTTATTTTCAATTTGTTTTTTTATATAATTCGAGTGGGTCTTTATAAACCAAATCTTCCAAAAATTTTTCTAGCGAACCTTATTTCGCAGTAGAAAGTCATACAAAAATACAAAATTTTCATTTATACAAAATCAAAACTTATGGGAATTTTCTGATGGAAAGTTTTGTTTTGAAGGTGCTGTTATTTTTAAAATTAATTTTTGGTTAGCTACATTTAATAATAATCACATATAGTTGGTATATTGAATAAGTAATTTTTATATTGATACCTATTATGCAGTTAAAAAAAAATTACATGTGATTTCCCCCAAAAGTATGCAAAATATCAGTTAAAAACAAAAATGATTTACGTTTTTTTAGTAATGCGTTAACCAAATGCATAGTTAACTGTATATTTAAAAATGAACATTACATTTAAAAATGAAAAATACATTTAAAAATGAAAAATACATTGAAAAATGTGAAATTGAAACTCAAACTTCAAATGCCAAAAAATCATACATGTGTGGGATCGCTGCTTTATATTGAGTACAAATTTTTACATTTCACATAATTAAAAATTTATGTATACACACATAAAGAAACATTTTGTAAATATTAAGAATTATTATGATTAAATTTTCTTTATTCTTTTTTTAAAAAGATATTTTTAGTTTCATTAGCACTTAATCATACGTCAGTCACACTTGAACGACTTAGAAGCTTCAAATTATTAAAAACTCAGGCAAAAAATGCGTGGTTATCGTATGAATAATATTTAAAAATTTTTATTGTTAGTTATTTATTTTGGAAAATAATCAAATCAACGACTTCTAATTATAATTTTCAAGTTGTTTTCCTGGAAAATCTATATAGAGTAAATATATATACATATATGTATAACAAACGCATAACATAATGAAGTATATGGCAAATGAAACCATTATCATAACATTGTGAGCAGTTTGAATTGTTTCAGTTTGAATTTGAGAATGTTTTCCATAAATTGAAAATATTCTCTTCCGAGTTCTTATATACATAAAAATTAATATGGAATTACAAGAAATAAATATTAAACTTAAAGTACAGTTATCATTTTCGAACATGCACTTTTCCAGATTTTGCAGTTTAGATTTATCAAACAAGTCAAAAATAAATTATCAGAAATATAATATTGCGTGTTTACAAATAAAAATCTTGCATCTTGAATTTTAATAAACTTTTGGTATAATTTAAATTAAATTTACACGACACACTATTTCATTTTTTTTAAAGACAACAATGATATGATGATTTTGGAATATATATAAGCCTACAATGTTTCGAAGACCATCTCTATATTTTGTAACTGAATCAAAGCAACAGTTACATTAAAAACTTCCATATTCTCCATATTCCTTTTTAATTTACATCTTTGCAATATTAGTTTTTAAGCGAAACATTAGAATTTCAATTTTGTATTCATCGAGTTCAAATGTTTTTTACACTTCAGTTGTGAGAAATCGTAATACATTTTGATATATTTGGAGAAATACCGCAATGACAATGTACTTATTTTAAATAATTTATTAAAATTATAATTTTCTTTCTAATAAATAATTAAAAAACCATTTACCGTTGACATAGTCAAACTCTCGCTATTAATTTTCAACATACATACATCAAGTCTTCTTATTAGTAAAATATTTGTGTAAACAAATTTTCCCATTCAAATTGTTTTCTACACCTACGAGTGGCAAAATCTTTTCAATCAACTACACTTGTTAATGAACTTTAAGTGAATCATATGGAAACTTTTTATATATGTAGATACTATATACATTCGTATATATACAAATATATATATATTTTTTTTTTAAATAAACAACTTTGAAATTAAAAATATTTTGAAGGACATTCAAATAATTTTTGGTTTTTATTTTTCTAAATAAGTTTTTATTTTTGCACTAAATATTAATTTTAGAGTCATTTGGACGAAAACATGAAATTTATTCTAGATTTGCACATTACAAATTACAATATTACCATTACCAAGTTTACCGTTATATGAAGTACTAACCTGCCATACTGGACGTCCTGGACCTGGCATCTTTATTTTGAATTTTTTAATTAAAAAATAACAATCGATACAATATTAGTTATATTTTGTTTAATTTCTTTTTTTAATTTAATTTAATTAAATTTATTTATTTTATGAAGAGATCACTTTTTAAATATGCAACACTATGTTTTTATTTTGGTTGATTTAGCTTTGAGAGTTGAAAACGAAATACCTGTAATCTAGCTAATACAACGCTTTTATATTAATATTTCATTTTTTTATTCTTCAATGAAAAGAATTTTAATTTTATTTTTTTTTAAAGTATGTATAACAAAAGTTATTTCATTTCCAAATCATCCATATTTTATATGTATTTTGGTCCAGGTACATAAATATATTACAATATAGATATATAATATTTTATATTAAAATATATGTTTAAAAAGATATGTATATACACACATATATAATACCGAAAAAAAAATTTGGTTTTATTACGAAATTTTTTTTTCTCATATTCGATAAATTTCTTCATACACATTATGCACATTATGTATATAACGTACATACATGTATGTTTTTATAAAGAGTATACATACTCGTATATACATACATACATAGTTTTACAGGCAAAACGTATTTGATGAGTAATAAATGCTTAAAAATTTTCACAAAAATAATTTTCATTCCATAAACATTGATCTTATTTTTTCCTGACGTGAAAAGAAAAACGATAATCAGAATAATTTTCAAGGCTATTCTTGTACCTGTATCTTTGATTATATATATTATATTTATATTACGTATGTAGGTAAGCGTATAACAAAATATATTTACATACATATGAATTGGAGCAATGATACACCGATTTATAATACTATTATTATGAAGAAGATCCGACTTTTTTTAATAAAGTGAAATAATAATTTTATTAAAATAATTTCTTAATTTAAATATAAAGTGCGTACTTTGTAAATAAATCTATGAGAATGTCTAGATACGAGTATGTATAAATAAAATTTGAAAAAACACTAACAGATTATACATAGCAAAAGAAATTTAGAATTTCGTTGTAATGTAACAATAGAAACAACCTTAAAAACTTCGTAAAAATTATAGTAAGTGACTTTTGCAAGTCTAAAAGTTTTACGAAAAAGAAAAGAAGAACCGCTGTTTTGTTTTGCCCTAAAAAGAGAATACTATTCCAATACTCTTATGCATCATAATTTTATAAAACTTGAAACAATGATATTTTGTACAAGATAACATTATTGAAATGAGAAATTTAGAATTTAATAATAAACTCCTTGTCTGTAAAACTCAAATTATTTTTTTAAATATTTTTATATGTATATTTTTTTTACTACAATCAAGAATAAAGACTATAAAAACTTTTCAGTATGGAAGCCTTTTTTATAAAAATATGGCGCTTTTTAAACTTTTTAGTTTTAAAATTAAACTTTTGAAGAATATATAAAAAGGTAAAATGTGAAAAATGGAAATCAATAATGAAAAATGGAATCTTATTGGAATAACGCATAAAAATAAAACAAACGCTTAATAAAACATTGCGAAAAATATACTAAATTTTTTTCGAAATCGAAATATTATTAGTTTATTTTACAAGCTAGATTATTTTTTAAGGAATATAAATATAAGCCAATATAAAATATAGATAATTATAGAATCTATAAATAGATTCATGAAACAAGATACAAATTCCTTTAAAACAATGTATGTATAATTATGTATGTTCTAAAAGCCAGAATTCATTAATTAGAGATCATTTTAGGGCCTGATCGTTTATCTCGCTAATTTAACGGGAAAGTGAGAAGAAAGTGAATAACTATTATATATTTGTATTATGTAATTTTCGAGTGAGAAAAATTACTCGGTACTGTATATCTTCTTTTTTCACAAAATGTATACGAAATTTATTCACTTTGTCCAACTTAAAAAAATGAGTAATCTTATTGGAAAAATTAAATATCCATTAGAAAAATGGAGAATTCTGATTTGAAAGTGAGTTAAATACACGATTAGATTGTTAAATAAGATGTCCTGATTTAATTATACTAACTAACTGAAAACATTCTTGATCTGTTTTGAAAAATAATTTTGATTGCAATTAAACACCTAAGAATAAATTTATCCTGAATCAAATATTGGCAGACCTTGGAATATTTTTTTTAAATTTTTTTGTTATTAATTTTGTTAAATTTTGGAATAATATATGCACAATATGTGTCAATATATGTGCGTACCTACTTGCAAACACAATATGTAGATATATACATATATGTATAAATAGAGGTAGGTATGTTTATACGTATTTATTTACTATGCTTGGTAATTTTAAACCAAATTGTACATTAGATACGAGTATATATCAGCTATGTATTTATATTTGCGTACATTTAACACAGTTTTATAAATAGTTACAAAACTATCTACACATGAGAGTTTAGATAGTTTTTAGCACGTTTCCAAAAAATTAAAAAAAAATGCTTACTAGTTTCAGCCTGTCTGTGGACACTTTTACAAAACTGCTACACCCATATGAAGGTAGAAAACTCAAACTTCATATATACATATGTACATAGAAATTTAATAGAAACTTATTTTCGTAGAAAATTTTTACCTATACCCCCCTCCCCTTCTAAAAATCATAGCTCTCCAAAAATGCCATTCCTTAAGTATTAATTGCAGAGAAATCGTAAGCATTTTTTTGAAATTTTGCAAACAGAGAAAAGTAGTGGCTGCCTTCTTCTACCGCGGCACATCATATTTAAATTTTAGAAAAACAAAATGGCGGTTAAAATTAACAGTTATATAAAATTCCTTTTTCCAAATTTTTGATATATGTATGTAATTTTTCCTCTAGACCTCAGATTGCAGGAGTCTGAAATTTTAGTAGCCTTTAGACACTAATAAATACATATGTAGTTCATTTCGTTAGATGAAGATTTTTCCCCACCCTCACCCCCTCTTAAGTTTTCGTCTCTTGAAGTTTGTAAAATTTGAATTTTTGGCACCTTATATTTCTTAAACTGCAACCTTTTCCAAATTTCTATAAATGCAAAAAGCTTTCTCATTTCACGCAATTAACTCTTAAATTCGAGCATTATGTTAGCGCTTCCTTCAATTTTTTTGTATTTTATTTCAAAGATTGCACACATTGTTCATTCTTAAAAGCAGTATTTTCTATTGTTGAATTGAAAAGTGTTACATTACAAACCATTGATTTCAATTGACCCCAATTTATTTAAATATCTTATATGAAATAATAAAAAGTATTTCGACCATAAGAGTATTAACCACAAAAATATTTCACTGAACAATGAAATATTTTTCATTGAATTGATCAATTCAAATGAAATGTCAAACAAATGTACTGTTAAATTAATGCTATATATATACATACATATCTATCAAGCCCAGACAACAAATTAACAATAAATTCCAAATTTATTTTTGGATTTATTTGTGTGAAGGAAATTGGTCAATATTTTTGGCTCTACTGATTCAACATATTTTTTGAAATTTAAAATTTAAATTTCAAATAAATCGGTTGGTAAATTACACCTGAAAAATGCGTTTAAAAAAATTTTAATTTTTAGCACAGAAAACCTTTCTTGTCTTCTAAATGGAAGGTTACTGAATTGCAGAGTAAAATTTTTGAATAAGAAATAAAAATTAAAAATAAATTGAAGAAAAAAGCAAAAATATAATAATTATAATCTAGATGGCTTTTAAAACTATACTAAATAAAATGAGATTCATAAAGAATACTCAAAAATTTCACAAAAAAAAAATAAAAAAATATTTCAATCGGCATGCTTCGAAAACATAAAACATTAAGAATTGTTTTTTAATTCATCAGTTTCTCCGAATCAAAATTTCGGAGAATAATCTCAGCTTGGTGGCCTGATAGATACTCGTATATATATGGTATTATGTTAAATAATGCGATTGTGAATATATCACAATTATGTACACGATTCATTACCATTGTGAACATAGCATGATTGTGTATTTGTTTGTTTTTTTATAACGCATGTAACTTTATATTGCATTTTATTAAATTATTTTATATTTGTGACGGTTATTTTTACATATTTAATTTATTTTTACATAATAGGTTTGTCTGGAATAAAACTTGCAAAACTTTAAAAAGAGAAACAATGACGAAATTTCTCTCAAAAAGAAAAAAAAATTTTACTTAAAAAAAAAATAAAGCAGATAGAAAACTTGAAAAAACTTTTAAAAACTTTATAAATAAAGGATAAACATCAAATTTCAAGGTGTTTATCAAATATGAACAAATATTTTTTGGTTATACCAAAAATCGAAAACTTTGGTTTTGGGTTATAACATAAAAGTGTGAAACTTAAAAAAAAACAATTTCTGAAATCATTTTGTTTATTTAATTTTTAATTAAAAAATTTTGAAAAAAATGTTATTCTTGATGAAAACTTTTTTTTGAAAAATGAAACCTTTTGACATAACCAAGAAAAACATATGTTTCGACAGCTGTAAGATTTTTAAAAGTTTTTAAAAGCTTTCTTATACCAAACAGACCTATTATATACATATATTAAGAACTATTAATCAAACTAATGTCTTTATATCTAATAAGTCCCAATGCTCAGAGAGAAACTTGAAAGCACGACCTTATTTTATATGGGTTTTTTTAAAACAAAATGGCTATTTTTTGAGAAGAAATATTAAAATAAATTCACACTTATTATAAAGCAGGTAAAATTTAGAAAATATATTTGAAAAATCAAAAATATATATTAATATTTTCATTCATAATTATTTTAAATTTCTTGAAATAGCGAAAAAACAACAACCACAACCTTCGCCTTCAACGTTTTATATGTTACTGAAAGCATTTCATTATTTTTAAGTGACCAGCTTTTTTCTCTCATAGGGTAAGTTAACTCAAGATATGGGAAGTAACTTTGGTGTCAAGTTGAAAATATAATTAATGAAAGATAATTATTAAATATTGATATAAATACGTAGTATAGAAAAAATTTTTAGAGGGAATTAGAAAATAATATCTAAAATACAATCAAATATTATTTTTTAAATACAAATTTTATATACACTTCTAAATTTTACCTCTATTTGTGAGAAAAATTTTTAAAACTTAATATATTACCTGAGTAAAAAAATATTTAAAAGGTTTTGAAAAAGACAATAATATATTTTATGACCGGATTCGAATATCTTTTTTATTTTTGAAATAAATAGTATCTTACGAGTAGCAAATGACTCAAAAACTACGATTGTACAATGACAGGTAGTAGGTACTGATGTAAATTTTTGTCCGTGTGCGTTTACTTTTAAGACTCATACACAGGCAGGGCCATTTTATAAATAGATTGCTCTTGTTTACCTGCTAATAAAATATGAAAGAAGTGCACAACAAAATTTTTGAAGCACTCAATATAACATGTTTGAAATAGTTTTAAAATAATTATTCAAAAAAAAATTGATTGGAATTAGGTACATACATATTTATTTTTAATAACTTAAAAACTAACTGAAATTATTTGAAACAATTTTATAAGTAACGTATAAATAACCGAAATGAGATAATTCAAATTGTTGAAATGTGTCAACCTATATTACTTTTATTAACATTTTTGTTAGCCGACACTACTCAACTTACCTTATTGGGAAATACAAAATGTGCATGAAAAATCATACATCCTTCCTCATTAACATTTGAAACCATACTGAAATATGAATTTCAATTTTTTTTTTCATTTTTTCTTTCCTCCTGCCTTTCTTTCTTTTTCGTGCAATAGAATTTAAACGGGAAGCTTTTTAAAAAATGTGTATAATATCCTGAGATTTTTTAAAATATTAAACTCTTTTTTACGTAAAAGAAAGAAAAAAATAATAAGAAATATGACACGATCAGTATTCAGTAGCATTTAAAGAAAAAAACAGGAACGAAGCCAAAAATTCGTAATATTTCGTAAAAAAAATTGAGTATTGGGACTTGTTAGATATAAAGACATTAATCAAACAATAAAGAATGAAGGTCTTTAGTGTTTGTTAAAAGTGTATTCGCTGTGTTGTTTAATATAATTAAAATCCGAGAAGGAACTGAGGTCAAACTCCACAATTACTACGGCCATCTTTTCTCTTGTAATTAACTCACTGGGATTCTGTTGATGACCTCGGCATAGATCTTGATAACATTTCACTACATGGAAGCGAAAATTAATTGCATTTTATATAACTCATTTCAATCACCGTACAGAGGTGATATTAACAACAATTGGACTGTTATTTAGCTAACAGATCTTTAAAATTATATAGGTAACTTGTTTAAATATATGGTTTATTTCCGAAATATCTACTACAAAATCTTCGTTATGTTCATGGATATTAGATTGCGAAACACTGTTTATTACAGGCTTCTACTATATAGCCAAACCAGAATACAGTTTATTACATATAAATAAGGATATGCAACTATTTCCACTTATCTGGGTGCATCAATTCCCATGCTTTAATGTAGTGTTTCCAAAATGCACATTCCAATGGCCACCTTTTCCCAATGGCCACCAAATATTAATTAATATACAAAACAATACAAAAATTAAAGTGCTAGCAACGGCTCGACAAAAGAAACCAAAACCATCAGCAGTAAGAAATAGGATAACATCTACAAGACGAATGGAACCACTGGTGGTGGATCAAAAGATCAATCAAACTTCTTGACGCTAACAGCAACCAAAATACTACTATCACTCCGAGCTAAAAGACCGCCTGAATTAGAAAAAACAAAACAGCAGGGAAATGAGACCAATATAAAATCCGGATCTTTGTTTTCGATAGCCACCACGTGGATCAGTTTCATTACTTCCATTTTAGATCATCAACGTTACAGCGAGGTCATTTCTCTCAATGATAATGATGCAGGTTTATTATACAAGTGGTTTTGAAAATAATATGCTTTCTGCGAGTGTCTATTTCAAACAGACAGTAACACCCTCATTGCGCACACATCAAAACTTGCGAGATAGTTGATGTCGCAGGTACCTTGTAGATTTCGTCGAATATTTAAGTAGTAAGTAATAGAAATTACTCTTATTTCATGAGTTGTACTGTTAGCTTATTCGAAAGTAACATAATGCTGACAATAAATTTTTTGTGAAAGTTTGGAACAATGATCAGCTGATATTTATTTGGGCTATGATTTTCATATTGAAATTATTAAATTCTGACGTAAGTACCATCAGATAATTTTAGCCCAATATGTATCAGGTGGCGTACTAAATATGTGTGTAAAAATGCGACAGTCACAAATTTGCGTAAGTTGCTTTGCAATTCACAAGTGGTTTGGTACTATGTAACGAAATTGCATCGCAATATATTAAATCTGGCAGCATTTTCCAAAATTTTTTGTTTTTGACATTTCTGACAGTTTTTTCAAAGTAAACATTTGAATTATTTTAAAATACTCATACATTTAAATGTAACGTATGTATATTAATATCAGACATCCATTGCTTAGATCAAGGCATTAAGCATGTCGCCTACAGGCGCAAATAAAAACATCATTTAGTCGCAACTATGCAACTATCAGTTATCAAGCAACAACGTCATCATTTAAAGAAATGGGAGGGAAAAAGAGGGGAATATGTAGGAAAAAAGAGGGAAGAGCAAAAGGGCAAGTAAAATAAAATGACGAGCACAACTTGAAAATAATAATAACAAAAAATAGATAATATAGATAAATAAAGACGAGAGAGAAAGACAAGGAGAAACGAAAATATTACTACAAATTTAAGTTAGACCAAAGGCTAGATCTAAGAGTATACTTACTAATAGCAGAATCAAATGCCAAATAATCAGAATTAACAGAACGCAACATTCTAGTGACATGGCGGGCAACAGAATCATGGCGGACAACAGAAGACTCCCTCCTCCGCGAAAAACTCATGACCCGACACTTAACAATGTTAAGTTCCAAGCCATTTTTGGGACCTGATACCAGTCTCAAAAACAATCCAAATCGCTCTGCAACTCTAGACAATCAACCTCTGACCAAACCGTCCTCACAATCTTGGAGTCATCTGCAAAATTATAAAGCGCGGAACCCACAACAGAACCAAAAGCGTCGTTGGTCGCAACTAAAAAAATTATGAGACCCAAATGGCTACTCCACAGAACAGCCGACCCGGCACAGTTGACATCAAACAGAGCAAAACGGAAAGAAACCTGATAAAATCTACAAGACAAATATGCAGAGCAGAATAGAGACCTTACTACTAGCATCTGTTAAAATAACATCGACCTGACCACCCCCCTCCATAATATTAATAGTATCCGAGGCGGTATTGTTAATATGAAAGAGGCGAGTATTGTTAATTTTTTAAAAAAGCGATTATTGTTAATTTTTGCACAAACAAGTAAATGAAAATATGCGAAAGAAGTATTCAGTAGTACCACTTTTGCTATTTTCACATACGAAAATTTGCGATATTTACATAGTGTCAAGATTGAAAACGCGAAAATAGGTTAGCGAAAGTAACACTACATAATAGGTCACTAGGGTTTTCATATACGTTTTTCATCAAACTTAGATTAAATCGTAAATTTTGTTTTAGGTGTTGTAAACAGCATTTAAGAAAAATGTAAACTAAAAGGTGCCAATGAGCCTTCAATTAATACGAGTACATAGAAAAATATAAATTTGACTCCCAACTTAAATTCACCTTATATAATCGGATAAGCCTGAAAAGATCATCATTTTGTTGAAAATAAAATTGAAGATTTTTTTTTTGGTGTATGAAAAAACTCCCTTTTATTTTATATTATACGATTAACTTAAAATTGGGATAAATGGGAAAGTTTTTTTTCAGCCGCAGGTGAATTTACATAAATTTTGACAAACAAAACTTGAAATTATTTTGAATGAAACAACACTTTTTTCTGTTTTCAAATAAGTAGGTAAAAATATATGGCAAAATCTAAGATTTAACCTGAATCTGATGATGTAAATCTTGTTTGACATCAAGCGTAGTAAATAATGAAAATTAATTTCTGTATATATAAAAGACAAAATTTGCTGATAAAGAAAACTTTGGTTGACATCAGAGTTTGTCTGATGGCAGATAATAGAAATTACCCTATTTTCATCCGGCTTACTCTCAGTTTTTTTAGAGTTCATTCGAATTTTAAAATATATGTCGTATATTTATTTTAAATCGTCTTTTTGGATTGAAAATACCCTCGTAAAAATTAGCTGGTGTATAGCTGGACCAACAAATGTCAACGAAATTGATTTGACAACTGACATTAAAAAAGTCGAGAAATTTTTATGTACGTCGTGTTTTACTTCAAAATTATTCCGAAATAAGTCGGAGAAATCGATGACCAAATGTAAAATTTTAATTAATTAAAAAGATTTTTGAAAAATAGGAAATAAAGTTTATGAAAAAAGTACATTTAAAAGGTTTAGATACATTGAATTCAAAAGAACATTTTTGAATTCAGAACCATGTCTAAAAATGATGTCGCAAATGGAAATGTGAATGCCAGTGATTTTAGTAATGTGAATTGTGATACCAAAGAAAGTAAAGTAAACTTCCAGGACGGGCAACCGGAGAAAGAAAATGTGCAAGAACAGAAATCACGACCTCAACAAAATGTGAGACAAATTCCGATTTATGTTGAAGGTCGTGATGAACCATTAATGAATAATGTTGATTTAGGTGCGTCTTTTGGTGGAGCACCAAAACCAACTGGCTCCACTCCTGAAATACCACGACCGTCATCTTCTATTTTTAGTCGAGTTAAAGACATTCCTGTTAAAGTTATTCCGAATTTCGATGCAGGGAGACGCTCAGCATCTCCAGCTACTGCAAGGAACATTCCTATACATGTACAACATTCAGCTTCAAAACAAAGCCAACACAAACATACCCAGCAGCAGCGACATAATATTTCTCAAGACGAAGAGATACGCAAGAGTCCATCGCCATGTCCACAGGATCCAATAACCAAAATTCAACTGATTCAAAAAGAGATAATACATCTTATGGAAAAAGTTGAAGCTTTTGAGGGAACAAAAGAAAGTAAGGAATATGTTTACTTGGATGAGATGTTAACTCAAAATCTTCTAAAATTGGATACGATCGACACAGATGGAAAAGATAACATTAAAGCAGCTAGAAAAGAGGTAATAAATTGTATTAATAAATGTATTACCGCATTGGAAACTAAAGCAGGTGCTAGTGCTACTGAACCTAAAACAGCGGAAACGTAATTTCATCAATAAAATATACACAAAACAGGTATATTTTATTGATGAAATTACCTCATAAATTAAGAAAAATGGATAATAGTCAAAGTTTTTAAATTAAAATAAATTAGCTGCTTATCATGGTAAATAATGAAATTATTATTTTTATATCTAAACAACTAAGAGAGGCTTAGTAAGATTATTTTACTTTTTAGTGAAATGTCAATCAATTTCTAAATTAGAAATTTTTACCTAAAAATCACTTGTTTCACTTTATTTAAATGTAATATAATATGTAAGAACTGATTTATATTATAATTTAATTGGGAAATTGTCTTATACTTTTCGAAAATATTATACAAAAAATGTTCTAAAATGCACTCAGCACGGTGATCTTATGTTTTATTCTGCAATAGCAATTTCCTAATTAAATTTAACTATAATAAGCGTGGTATCAATATATCTAAGTAGAATCTTTAATTTGAAATTTTTTTCTTTTTTATTTTATTCTCATTTTATTACTTTTAAATAATACTGAATCGTCCAACATAAATTTTGCGTTAAATATATACATATAATATAAATCTACAAATTTATCCACAATAATGAATTACTTTCGTTAATTATTAATTACTCTTAGCATAATAATATATTGAATTAAATAATTTATTAAATTATTAATTTAAACATATGGAAGTAAAAATAAAAAATTGAAAAAATTCTTAGTTTTATTTATTAAAGAATATATATTATTATTGTATAAAGCTTTAAAATTTTAAAAAAGTTTTGCAAAATGATTGCAATGAGTTTGCTAACTGACTCAAAAAATATTCATATATATCCGGTTACGAGACATCTAATAATTATATTCGACTTCGTTAACTAAGTTTAACTCAATTTTAACGCTCGCAAATTATTTCAACCGCATTTGGTTCCATTAAAACCGGTTCTAAGCAACGGTAAACCGTAGATCCAAGAATTTCATCCAGTAAAAAATTGACTAAACTAAAATAATTTCAAATAACTTAAAGTTTGGGTATGTTATATAAAAAAAAATTATTACTTTTCATCAGAAACAAACCGCCACAAATTCATTTGTAAGAAATGTGTATCAACCTGAATTTGTTGTAGACCAAATTTACTAAAAGTTTTTAATCGAACACATTCCAAAAATGTTTTTAAACTTATTTTTATGATTCCAGTTATAATTGAAACTTTAGAAAACTCTACTGAAGTAAAAATTTCAATTCGTTCGGAAAACAATTTGTGAATATTAGAAACATAGCTAGAATCCAATTGAGAAGAGCTATAATTAGACCAATTGGAACGGTATTGCTGTTTAGAATTTGTTAAATTACTAAAATGTGTTTTTCTACTAGAATCACTGCTTGGAGCTGATATTCCTAAATTCCCAGACTCATATAAATTTGCAACAACATTCTCAATAGCAGTTAGTTCCTGAGGAATAAAATTAATCCTTTAAATTATAAATGAAAAAAATTAATAGCAATTACTTACTTCCACTACTCTTTTCATTACAGCACGTACTGTTCTTGGTTCGAGACAATTTAACCAATCACGGGTCTCAATACTTTTGCGTAGCATCTATTATTTAAAATCGTGCATTACTTAAATTTTATTATGTATTTAATGTTGTGAGCTACCTGCGATATATTTATTCCTTGAACACGCACGTAAGAATCTAGTAAATTTTGGGCAACTTCCCGCATTTCTCCTATTACTTCGGTTTCATGCGACAATGTTGTGCTAAGCTCAGAATCTATATCATAAAGCTCATCAACCAAAGATATCTAAAACAGTAAACATCATAAAATTTTTTCAATTCTTTTTTAATTTATTTACAAGTATATGAACTCCGTTTTGTTCCATTTCTGTACATGTTTTCGAAAGAACCAAGAGAAGACTGGGAGGACTAGTTGAATTTAAGTCACTAAAAGAGTTCATCGTTTTCGAAATGTACCTCAAAAAATCTGAAATACAAAATGTTATTTTGAAAATTATTTAAAGAATTTCCATTCAATAAGAAACCTATCAATAAATTTTCCCTTATTCCTTCAACACACAAACTTCCTTTCAAATCAGCCTTGATATTAAATGACCAATTTGTTTTCAAAAATATATGCAAATCTTGCAATACCCCCTTAACTTTTTCAATAGTTGAAATGTATAGTGACGTTATAAGTTCATTTAAATTTGAAACACAATTATCAGTTTTTGCTGAAACTAATGATAAACGCACAGAGCTTAAATTGTCTGTAAAGTGATCTTTTAAAGTTTTAGAATGGGATTGACAAATATGCTGTGCAGCGCTCACAATTATATCAATCGCAGATCTATTGAGTTCAACACCAAATCCTGCTATATTTCGCATAGCTAAGAGCCGTCTATGCAATCTATCTAAGCCCCGAAGCATAAGCTCTGTATTGCCAAAATCAGTTTCAGACTCAACCCTGTCTTGAACTAAGGATAAGTATTTATCTATGTTTTTGTTCATAAATGAATTTAAGTCTTTCATGGCTGTTTCCTTAAAGTCGTCTCTGAAGATTTTAAGAAATTAAATAACATTTAAATTACTTATTACATTCTCTTTTTACCTTTCATTTTCGATATCCTTATTCAAAAACATATCGTAGAAGGCAGTTACAACTAGAGTCATATCATTTAAAAAACTTTCTATTCCTAAGTCCACAAATTCAATCATGTCCAAATCTGTTTGATCTTGCAGCATTATAATTTGTTCATGTAATCTTTTCGTCGCACATTGAAGCATTTCCGATGCAAGCTCACACGGATTTTCATTTAACTGTAACAAAATCTCCCCAGTCTCTGTCAGTGATTGTGCTGAAGAACCGCGCTGGAAGTCTGTCCTTAGTTTTTGTTTTAAATTTTCCATAATACTGTCGCCTTCATTTTGTATACCTCGAAACGAAGGTTGTTGCCCATATTGCTGGAATACCTTCTGAGCATGTTTATAATCTTGAACAGCTTGAGCATATTTGCCATTCTCTATTAAACTCTCAAGTTTTGACGGAAGGGAAGACAAAAATTGAAGACGTTTTAACAAAGAATGTTTCTCGGATAACTTAACCAATTGACTGCGTGACCCTTCAAGGGTATTTGTAATTTGTCCACTAAAAGTTGTTATTGCGTTCATTTTTTCTTTTAAAAGTTTCATATCCACTTCCATTTTTTTGAAATCATTTTTCATTTTTCGTATTGTATCTGTAGCAGATATAAATTTATTATAATTCTCATACACTAAAGTTTGCATTTCGCTGTGTAAGGTTTGTGTGTCTTTTACAATAAGTGCTTCTGTATCCATTATTTCTTTTAAACTACATTCCTTAAAAATAAATAAAACAAATAAGATAGGTATTAAAAGCTCATCTTGTTGAAATCAACGTTGTTTGATTTACCTTTAACAATTTTTCTAAATATTTTTCTGAGTCAAAATCAGTTCCATCCATATTATACGGATTAATATTTTGCTCCTCCATTTAAAAAAATTTTTCTCTCAATTTTTTTAATCTTAAAACACTTTTAACAATGATTTCAATGATTACGATTTCTAGTAGCTTTTTGTTATTTAGAAACATGCAGTGCATACTAGACATGTACTTACATATAAAATTTGAGTTATGCATTTCATATAGTTCAACGTCAGTGAAAGAACCGAATAAAAAATAAGAATTCAAGAAGGTTGTGCAAAGCTGCCAGTTGTTATTAAAATTTATTGAAAATACTGACAGCAATCAATTAAAAATATATAGCGATAATTCGAATTTATCTTTCAAATCTGAAAAGTACTTTTCAAACATGCTTTACAAGAGAAAAAGAAAAGTTTATTTTTTCGTTCTAAAACGTTGGGCGCTATCATGTGATGGTGGATGTTTCTTGTATGTATTTAATTTATTCAGGAAATTTTTGCGATTTGCTTTGTGCAGTTTCGGCTAGTTTAATCCTTTTATGTCTGAGCCGTCTTATGAGGCTAGGTTGGTGTGGATTGATTTGCAGTGTCATTAAAAGAGTTGTTATTGAAGAAGTTGTCACTGACATCCAGCAGTTTGTGTCGGGCCCATTATGGCACGTTTACAAAACGGATTTATGTTAGAATTGATGTAATAAAACTTAGGTGTGGTAATAATGATACAAAGCTATCATTCCAGTGGTTATAGGAGAAATGTGGAATCTAGGCTTATTTGTAATTTAAATTTACCGTTATATTGCTTTTTTCTTGTTCTACTTTTATTAATTTAATTACTTTTTTATCGCTTTTTCTAGTATTGTTCTTACTTTCTCACTGTCTGATGCTTTGTATATTGTTAGTGTTAAATTATTTTGTGCTTGTCATGACGTTTATTGCGCCTTTTGGCGATATGTTCAATGCATGATCTAAGCAACGATTGTTTGATGTTATTCAACGAATCATTAGAGTTTTCATATATGCTTCTCAGATAAATTTTTCCTTTTTTTTATTAGTTTCAGGTTTTTCAATATCTTGAAGATCCGGATTATAAAAATCATATTTTCATAATTGTTATAATTTTAATGACATTTGCGATTAAAAATTAGGACTTTTTTATTCAGGGGGAAAAGTTTTTAGTATATTTCTTCATGAGACAAAAATTAAAAAATAACCCAGTTCGGTTATAAAGCTACATATTTGCAAATAATCAGAGAATTACACTTTCCTGCAAATAAAAAAAAAACTTTCATACAAATGTAATAAAATGGGCCCATTTATTAGCTAACAATAAGTGAATAATAGCTCAATTTCAGCCAATAATTTAAAAAAAAATTGATCCAAATTGAAACAAATTTGAAAAATAAAAAAGCTGCGAATGTAAAGGTATTTTTGCTGTATAAAATGGGATATTTATTCTAGGTAAAGAGAAATTATATGAGAATATAAAAATAATTCCAGTGGAATTATTCCACATAGAGTAAATTCTCAAGACAAATAAGAGAAACAAGATTTGTTTCTCTTGCGTTTCAAGAAGGGATGTCGAAGATTTTTCTTTTTGCCTTTTGCACGATATTTAAAAAATATTTATAGAGCGCGGTTTTTAAAACGTCAAAGTACGTATCAAGATTATTCCTTTTTTAAAAAATGTTAATTATGCAATAACACGTTAGGTGTTTTTTTTTTGCGATAGAACTTGCAAAAACTTTAAGAGAAACATTGACGAAATTTCCTTCAAAAAGAAAAAAATTTCTCACTTAAAAAAGCAAATAAACCAGACAGAAAACTTGAAAAAACTTTTAAAAATAGGTGATAAATGCCAAATTTGAAAGTATTCATCAAACATAAAGAAATATTTTTTGCTTATTCCAAAAACCGCAAATTTTGAATTATAAAAGTGTGAAACTTAGAAAAAACTATTTTGTAAATCAATTTTGTTTTTTTTATTTTTTTTTAATTGAAAAGTTTTAAAAAAAAATGTTATTGTTGACGAGAAATTTTTTTTTCAAAAATAAAACCTTCTGACATAACCAAGAAAAACATGTTTCGACAGCTGTAAGATTTGAAAAGTTTTTAAAACACTGAATTTTACTTTACAAAACTTGCAAAAACTTGAGAAAATGAGAATGTCATTATTTTCTCTCATTTTTGTTCAAAAAGTGTTATCCTAGACACTTTGCGTGCAAAAACTTTATAAAGTTTTTAAACACTTTCTTATACCAGACAAACCTTTTTATTATTCTTTTTTCATTTTGTTCATTTATAAAATTGTAAAATTTCCGAATGAAATAAGAGAACGCATGTTAATTCACTTATTTAAGTAAAAAATAATAAAACCCGAGGCTAGTTTTAGAAAAGTCAAGGTATTTAGGTTCGTTCATGGGGTTGTATTAAATTTTAACTTATCTTAATTCTTAATACAACATAATAAGCTTTATCACAAAAGTATGTTTTTTTTCACCAAGAAATAATAGTTTTTTTTTTACAAGTCGTATTAAGTGTAAGCTGCCTTTTGCAATACGACAAAATTTAAGATTAAAACATAGTTAAATTGAAATGAGTGTTTACTTATCGCACTGAAATTATCTGACAGTGCTCAGACTATACATAAAAATTTAACAATTTGCTATGAAAATTCTAACCATGTCGCAAGTCATCTGCTCGCTGTTCTAAACTATCACAAAAAATTCATTGTTAGTTTGCTTTTAAAAAATTTAACAGAAGATCTGACGAGTATAGATTAAAATATTTTCTATTACGTATTTCACACAAAGTCTAATGTCAAACGGGGTTTACTTTCCTCAAAGTCATATCAAATCGTAGACTTTATCATGTATTTAAACATCGTATATTACCCAGCATTTACACATACAAGTTACTTGCAAGCAAGTTTATATAATATTAATTGTCAATTAGTTTTTCGAAATGTCAAATTACTTACTATTATGACGTAGGCGTTTAGCAAGTTAATTTTTGAAAATGTCTTTGAGAAGAAAACAACTAGCAATATATATAATTGTTTATAAATTTTAGAAACCATAAGTTTGCTAAGTTTAATTTTTTCAAAAGAAAATTCAAAAATTTTAAATTAAAAAAAAAAAAAAATCAAAACAAAAAATTTTTTTTTGTGAATTTCTCAATATGACAAATTACTTGCTCAAATTACTGGCAGCAAAATTTTCGTGCAAGTTGAACTGCAAGTAAACAAGCAAGTAGAAATATTTCAATGTGTTAGTAAAATTTTTGTATGTATTGCAACTTTCTTGCAAGTAACTTGTACGTGTAAATGCTGGTTTAAGCAACATATACCATGTAAACGTTTTAACCTAAAAATTTTAATTAAATCTGATCTGATGTCTGATGGCATACCTTATAGATTTCAAATATTTAAAACATTGCTGCCAAAGTTTGGCATTAAGGTGCCGTAATACACTTTTCAAATTAAATTGAATCTTAAATACGAGTATTACAATCTGGTGGAAAACTTCCAAAAATTTTTAGCGGAGTTACAAATTAGGCCGTTTTCAAGTTCAAGAAAATTTGGCAATGCCCAAACTGCTTAAAGTGGACTGGTTGAGTTGGCTTGTTGTTTGATTTGATAAGGGAAAGCCTTTACACGTTGGAGGTTGTGTGAAAAGTGTATATGTAATTTAATTTTACGTAAAGACAAGAGTTATAATAAACTTTCATTTTAGTATATAATCACAAATTGGTTTGAAATAATTGCAGAAAAATGGTGTCTAAATCAATTATTGTAGCGATTTTATTAAATATTATTTCAAATGTATTTGCAGGATGTGCAAATCCTCAAATTTGTAAGTGCATACTTGTCTGCTTTTTTTAATCTAATTTATATATGTATGTATATTTAATGGACAACAATTTATTTATAGCACTTGTTAAATTTTTTTTTTAGCAAATATTAACTCATTTAACACGGGTGATGCCACAATTGTAACTAAAATTGCATATATCGCTGAATTTTATGTTGGTTGTGAGAATGAGGAAACACCACAACTTTTTGTAGAATTGGAAAATAAAATAATTCCACTTGCTAGGGTTGGAGACAATACTTATCAAGTAAGTGTTAAATCTAATTGTAGCCGTTATGCGTTTTCCACAACACGTATTTGTTTTTTTTATTGTAGATAAGTTGGATTGAAGATATTAAAAAAGCCCGCAGTGGTGATTTCAATGTCCGTTTATTTGATGAAGAAGGATATTCCAATTTACGTAAGGCACAACGCATAGGAGAAGATTTATCTACAGTTAAATCATTATCTGAGTTTGTAATAAACGCCACTGGTGCTTACAAAGGGCCGTGGGTGAATTCAGAATTATTAGCTATTCTAATTGCGGGTATTACTTCATATTTCGCTCTAACTACGAGAAGCAAATTAGTTTCTTAAATTATGGGAATTAACTAAATTAGCAGAACAAAGTTCCATATTGAGAACATAATAAAACTAAATTTTAACTTATTAAATTTTTGATCAAAAAATTTTTTGTTTGGAAAAAAAATTTATTAATAAGCTACATTTTAAATTTACGTTAGTCCAGGAATATACTTCCATGTGCTTTTTTGTGCCTACTTGTTTTACACAGCAAAAGTATGTTTCATAGATTTTTACAAAATTAGCTATATATTTATTTCATTCTACATTTGGCGCACCGTCTATCAATTGTTCGTCATCAGAAGAAGTGATTTCAATCATAGCTTCAACGTTTGATGGTGACATCTCGTAAGTGAAATGTTCGGAATTTTCCATTGACTTTTTTAGTTTGCCTTTTGCATCTGTTCTTTTATTACAGTAATCTTTTGAACTTTCTAAATTTACTTCCATTTCATTTACAAGTTGGAGACATTGAACCTTTAATCTTGCTTGACATTTAGTGGGCATTTTACGAACTGACTTTGCCAAACTTAAAAAAAATAGACTAGTAGAATCTAAATCAGTTGCTTTTACAGCAAATTTTTTGTTGGATTGCGTTAAAGTATTTTCAGTTTCTTTGTTATAAGCTCCTCTTTTGTCTTCACTTTCTGATATATCTTTATGACGATTTTGATATTCTAAATTTTCAAAAGAAGAATCGTATTGTTGCTCATCCATATTATGATTCAAATTGTAAACAGAATTTTGATGGTCGAAAGTGTTGTTTTGAACTTCATTTCCATTTAAATTTGCTTTATCAAATGACCTTGAATTAAAGCTGTAAGATTGATCATCATTACCATAAGTCATGGATTCAAATTCATTTGCATTTACGATTGGAAAATTATCAAAATACTCTTTTCTCCTTGACCTAAATTTTAAAAAATATTTTAATGTTTTAGTAGATAACTAAACTTAACTTTTAAATAGCAATCTTACCTTGACGGTCCTTGAAACGGTTTCAAAAAATCCATTGTTTGAGCGTGTGCCCAAAATTGATATTTCTTTGAGTCTTGAGTTCGGGCAGCTTTTAAATATTTTGTGTAACTATCTCTTAAATTTTTCCATCTACGTTTGGCTGCCTCTATGAAATTCGAATATACATACATATGAACAAAGAAAACTTGGGTCAAGTATAATTAAAGTGAATCAAGGATAGTGTAAATTAAATTGTAGCTAATTGTATATAGCTACATATAATTATACAACCCTACATATTAGGTACATACATATGTGTGTACATTAATTTGAGATGCAAAAAGAATTTGCGACCAGTTTCAATATAACATTAATCCTTCCAAGTCAATGGTAAAAATTAAATACAATACATTTCATTGCATCTTAATTTTTAATTAGTTGTACCTTTATAAGTTACGTATTGGCCACCTACATACAGAGAAGACAAGATATAATGTATGTACATATTTCTGTACATATGTTCCTTTGTGTGTAATAGGTACAAGACGTAATGTACGAACCGATTAGTATTTTTAATATAATAGAATAGGTTGCACACACGTCAATGTATGTATAAATATTACATACCACTTTAAACTTTTATGTATTAAAAATACATAAATGCATGTTTGTAATTACATATATACATATGTTTATATGTACTTACACCCATATGTAAGTACAAATCTATTAAGCGGCTGTAAAATTCCTTGTTACAAACTAATAATTCAATATTTTTTTAAATATGTAAGTATGTATGTATGTATTTAATCAGACATAACAAAATTATGTTCCGTGATGTGTATACATAATATGTAATATATATACATACACATCACTCATCCTGACATGGACGTGTGTGATGTATTTATTCTTATACACTATAAGTATAGTTGCCTATATATTTCATACGTATAAATATATTATATGTAGCTGCTTCAGTTAATATAAAATGAAATTGAAGTTATCTTACCTACAGTCATATCTGAATTTTGAGCTACTCTTTGCCAAGCTAATGCTTTGTTATCAGCATTTTTGTAATCAGGATCTGTAAAATCATAAATTCCTCTTTCTTCTTTCACAATTAGAATGAAATCTGATGTAGATTGTAATTTTTCTAAATCCTTATCCATATTGCACTAACTTAATTAAGTGGCAAAAATTTAATTAGAGCTACATACATATACGTATGAATGTAGGTACCTTCCAAATAGTTTTCTTTTTATGTTTTATTTAAAAATATTTAGATATGTAAATATATTTCATTTAGAATATGAAAACAACACTATTTAAATTTTATATTTGAAAAAGGATGATAGCGTTTGAATAACAACACTCAAATCAAATAGAAATATTTATTTCGCAGGATTTGCTAGCGGTGCACAAAAAAGGAACGAATACTACTGAACTGAAATGAAAAAATCAATATCGCTTTTTTTCTACTGACTGGTTATAATAATCATGTATTAAAAGCGAAACGATAAACGATGAACGACGCAGGCGGCATGATACCGCCGAAGTACATATTATATGTTATCGTTGTTGTTATAATTTTTATTTCGTTTTTGTTTTTATTTTATAAAATGCCGACTGCGGTCATAAATTTATTTCATTCCCCATTTTATTCCACCCCATTCAATTATAAATAATATAATCGACCCAGTATGTATGATTTATAATTAAAAATTTCTTAAAACAATATCAATGCACACAAAATTCAATAAAAGTCCAAATCAATATATGTATGTAAACATTTTAAAAACTTAAAAACTACGTTTTTCCCAATTTCATTTCATTATTTTCGACCCACATTCATACATATGTATTCTATAATATTTACTTGGTTTTTATACATATGTCCAAGGATATTTTTTTTACATAATTTTGCAATTAGATTTACATTTAAACAAAAAATTTAAATGAATAATCCTTGTAAATTTTTTCACTTTCTTTTATTGGAAGATATTTTTTGTATTGCGAAAAGACTATGCGCTTCAAAATTGCTAGATGAAAGGAAGACATAAAAATTTGGGAATGATCAATTTTCGTTTATACATACATATATATACTTGTGCACGTACATAGTTTAGATTATTATAATTATCGCAATTTTTGTTTAATATTTTGCAAACATAAGAGGAAGGAAGAAACACAAATATTTTTTTTAATGTCCATGTGTTGTGTTTGTACGCAAACTTGTATCCGAATAAATTTTTTGTAGGATTTGTTGTATTTTACACTAGAAACGTATATGTAAATACATACATACATATCTACATATTACTATACATATTTTCTAAAATTGAAATCTAACTGTTCTTCGAAAATACTACCGTTTCTTTATCTGGTGAATAACTTATTTGAAGATTTTATTATTGCTTTTCTTGACTTTATTTTTGTTGTAAGTGTATGATTAAGAAAGAACCAATAAAAATCTCAAATAATGCAAAAAGTAATAAATATATTGGATAAATAACAGCAAAAACAATAGTGTAAATGGTACAATACTAAAATATATAATTTAAATAAAAAGCTTGCTCAATGCAAAGGGAATATTTAGTGTTTTGCTAAATATGTGGAATTTATATAGCAATTACGATTTCTATAATGTCATATAGTAAGGATAACATCATAGAAATCATTCGGAATAATAGATGTTTAATTTGGTAAACATGTACTCAGTGCATTTATTTGTTCATCTATAACAATAAAAGACTCATTCGAGATTTTTTCAAAGTAATTTATTTTTAGTAATTGATTAACCAAATATTATTGATTAATTAAAGAAATTTATGCGGAACATTTTTAAATTAAGAAGTTAATTGCAAAAATATTAAAAAAAATATCAAAACTTGTTTTTCCAAACTTAAGATAAAGAAGCGAAAATATATAGGCAGACGAAATATAAAATGTTTGACCTACATTTTGATCACACACAAACATGTACTATGATAAAATTTCTTCACAAAAGTTTTATTATGTGATAATCTTAGTATTCGAGTTAAAGAAAAACGAAAATGAAATAGAAAGTAGGGTCGTGAATACTTGCATGTTTTTACACCTGCCTTGTCAATATTATTCACTTTCAGTTCTTCTAATAATTTATTAGGAAGGTAGATAAATTCTGAATCTTTTCAATCACAAAAGAATTTTTAATTTAATTTTTAGATCTTCGTTTTATTATTTTTATAAAAATCAGCTAAAGTTAGCTGCACTGCTGTATTGCAGGTAAACAAATTTTCAATATATATATGTATGTACGTGTCGTAGATATCATTATTAATCGATCATTATTAATTGACTTAGTGGGCGAAGTAAATCGGTTTATTCTCTTTATTGTGCTAAGTAACTTACATACAACATACCTACATATACATACACTCATATATGTTATTTTCAAGAAAAACTGCATTTTTCCTATACTCAAACAAAGTAAAGATAATTAAAATGTGGAGATCAACTACAATACAAACAGATTTTTCAGAAAATTTCAATTAAGAAATTAATAAATACATCATGATGATAGAACTTGTCTTTTAGATCTATAACGGAATAATATAAAAGTACGAAAATCTTTCCCTAATAAAACTTTAGAAAAATTTGGTGATGTTGAATAGAGTCTACATTGGGTCCAACAATTTTATGTGGGAATGCGTACTCATAGAAAATTGCTCTTATTTTATTGATTGGCTACATTTTCTTGTACTTTAAAATTATTATACAAAATACATTTTCATATTTGAATTTGGAAATATAATGAGAAGACATAATACAATTAGCTTTGTATTGATCAAGTTAAATATGCAAAAAGCAAAGGTTTTTTAATAAAAATCATTTTTTAAAATACACATTTTATTTCAAATAACATAATTTAAAAATTTTTTCTTAAAGATTCTGTTTTTTTTTAACTAATGGAGGTATTTATTATTATTTTAAAAACGTTTATCATTTTTGTAAACATATACATATAATTGATACTTCATTTCATTAAATATATTATATACATTTTCTGATAATCAACTGAGATTTATGGAGTGAGTTTTTTAGAAGTTTTTCTGTAAATAAGCTGATCATCATAGGAGACGTGTCTATTCCTCAATACTGAATTGGAAGCAGAAATCCAAAAATGCTTAAAAACAAAGCAAAATAATTTACTTATATTTTACCCTATATTTTTACTTTCTATAATAAATCTTCTCTAAAGTATAATAAGAATCCGCATGAACTAATTAAATTACCAAAAAAAAAACAGTAATAAAAAAAATTTAACAGAAAATTTGTACTGTGTATTCCTAAGCAGAAGAACCAAAAATGAAATATAAGTAAAGAAAATATTAAAAAATACTTGTATTTCAGGCTCTACTCTATCTAAATGAACGACATCACTTCTACGTACATATATTCATACCATAAAATCCGAAAGTTATAATAATAATAAAATATACTTTCACTAAATTAACATAAAGCTTGAAATTTCTTGCTTAATGTACATATGTACACATATATATATAGTTTATCAAACAAAATAAAATTAGTAAGCATATTGTAATCAAGACCACAACAAAATTATAAATATATTATATACAAATTAAGAATATGGTTACATTTGTACGAATATGTGTGTATGTATACTATATATATGCATCAAGTACTACGTATTTTCAAATTAATATATATTGTAGTTTTGTTAATAATATTTTACTGATACAAAATTCTAAAAATCCAAAACACAACTTTAACCAAAAATTAAGATCCTTTTCAATAACTTTCTTAAAACAAAAAGCAACTTTTCTTCTATGTGCTGCTTATTGTAATATAATTGTCACAATATCTCCGTAGACGTATAATAACATGAATACCTATAATAACATGTAACAGCTAATATTCTCTTATATATATATACACATATCTATGTAAATTGTTTGCAATCTACATAATATTAACAACAAGTCATTTCCCAAATTTCCCAAATATTTCCCAAATATGTATAAAAAACTACTTAATCCATACATAACATTATATACATTAGTATGTATTGTATAAGAGTTTTATTTAAAAAAAATTGGTTGGAAAATAAGAAATATTGTTGTATAGACTCAAAAACCAATCTATATACATTTGTGTTGATATATGTGTAAGTATTGGTGTTCAACGGTAAGATCTACGGTTAAATTTATGTACACATACAATTTTTATTAAAGAAAAATCTTAACAGTTAACAGAAACTTTTATCAACGATATTAAAAATGTAAAAAATATAGAGAAATGTTGGTATGTATATGTATATAAAATTACATTATTCCACACTAAACCAATTTTTTTATTCTTAATACACGTGTATAAATGTGCAGTAAAATGTTTGAAATTTTATTTTCATGTAATGTAACAATGTTAACCGAAACTGCAAGAAAAGAAAGCGTATAAATGTTTTTAAGATCTTCTTTTCTTTTTGTAGTATTGTGTACTTCTTATGTCGTTATTATACCATGCATATATGGGCACAAGTACATTATGTATATACCTTTACCTTACTGCTGATCATTCAATTTTAAACCTATAGTTATGCTTATATAAAAGAAATTTACAAATATGTATTTTTTGTAACAAATTATACATAGTGTGTTCAAGTAATTGTAAGTGGAAAGGTGAATTATATATTGTAAACTAATGCTATGTGTGTGTGTTTATGTATTTATGCAAACAAATTTCGAGAAAAGTAAAAACACTGGCTTTCAAAATGCTATTAAAGTAATAAAGTAATACTAAAAATAAAAAAAGAAATTTAGTTAGACAGGTAGGTTTTTTTTATTATTTTTTTTATATCAATATTTGAGTGTGATAAAATAAATGATTTCAAGTTAATAATATATGTTTCCAGTTAATGCAGAATTTTATGAAAACATTAAAAAGTAAGTTATTAAAAATTATTATTTAATTAATAAGTCATTATCCAAAGAATAAATAGGAAAGGATTTGTAAACTGACAAATACGGATTTTTTTCAAAAAATTTTAAGAGAGAGATCAATGTTAGAGTTCATATGTTATACAGGAGGAAGTGAATATACAAAAAATATTAATATAAGTAGTTTGTGTTTGGTGTGGGATTTATTTTGCATTATTATTTCTTTAAATTGGATAGAAACAATACTATTGAACACTTTTCGTTTGTTCAAATACTAACCCTCTTCTTTTTTTAATTTTTTAATTAACTAAAATTAAGTAAATTTAGTAAAAGCATTAGGTACATAACTTACATTTTCGGTTTTCTTCATTTCTCAATGTTTTCAATGTTTAAACTTTTTGCTAGATTACTTTTCATAGTACGAACCAGTCCTAATAAAATTTTTATTTCTCGTTTGTACATTTTAATTTGTTATGTTTTCTATGAAAAGTACAACATATCATAGTTATAGCATCAGAATAGCTATATGAATTGTATCGTATATAGAATATTATTTGATTAGTCATATATTTTAATATTTATAATGTTTTATCAAAAAATGTGTTAATGCATTAACTTTATTTCATTTGTTTTCTTTTCTTAAAAACAGAAATAGCTATTCTGAAAAAGCGGACATCTCAAGAATCTAATAAATATTTTGAATACAGTTGAACCTCCATAAAGTGACGACAAAAGGGCGAAGGTGATCGCTGTATAGAGTTGCTTTAAGCATGAGAAAAAACATTACTACATGCTGAAAAGTTTTTACTTAACTTAACCTTATCGATATGAATTCTGATATACTCGTAATACGATTTTTAAAGTTTGTTTTATTCAAATGGTAAAAGAAATAACATAAGTTTTTTTAATGGTCTATATGCATTTTAATACTCAAATGGCAGAAAATATTTGCTAACATATGGAATTTTGAGGTTGGTCCAATTAAAAAGGAACTTTCTTATGGAAAAACATGACAAGACCAGCAACAAATCTTCTGAAATTTATGTAGGTATTACCGTAATTAAATGCGCAAAGTTCTATTAATAATAATTTCAACTTTTAAATTTGAAAGAAAAAATTGAATCCCTAGACAAAATCTTTTACGGCTCTGCCGACACAAGTTGATACATTTAATATTCATAGTAGACAGTAAACACCAAAAAATATTTTCAAAAAATATTTTACTCTATTTTTATTGTTAAGCTTTATCAAGTATACACAATTAAATATACAGTCATCAGGTAAGAAAGTACTTGATACTCGTCGTTTTATAACGAAAGTATATCGCGCATTTTTATTCGATTCGTTTTATTACTACGGAACATTTCTCATTGCAAACGCAGATTTTGATAAACTTTTTTTTTCGTTTTTTTTTTACATTTTAAATAAGTGAAGCATTTCTCTTCTTATTTTTTGTTTCTACTTCTTTTAAAGTTTCAAAACATTTTTGAGCACTATTCATAAGTTTATATATATACGTAGTTACATACAGATTTTGTGTACGTTATTTTTATTTTTGATTAAATTTCATTCCACTTAACTTCTATTTTCTTTTTCAAAAAATTTTTTTCTTTTCTTTTTTTTGAATTTTCTAAGTAAAGAGCAAAGCAGAAAAAAAAACAGAAAAAAGAAAGATCTTTAATGTTGATCTACCTTACTATATCTCACCTTTTTGCTAATATCTTGCATACACATACGTAAACGAAAACTTACCTTATTAAAGTATCCATTGAAAAGCAGCACAAGCATTATTAAAGTATTTTTTTTTTCATGTTTTCTTTGTTTTTTTTTTGTTTATGGTTTTTGAAGAGACCAGACCATAAGCAGACTTTTCATTGACGGTTAAGAAACAGACGGTTAACGTATGTTGAAGCGATCGTTACAATAAATGCTGTAAGAATTTTTTCTTAAGAAAACGCAAAAATAAAATAAAAAACACAAGATCAAATAAAAAGTAAAGAAATTTCACTTTAGAATATTTTACGGAACGGATATTAAAAAGCAAATTATAATAAATAAAAAAGAAAATAAAATTACATAAGGAAGCAAAAGTTCAAAAAGTCAAGTGAAATCGAATTAGAAATTTATTTTTCACCTTTAAACAATCATAGAAAATAGAACAAGGATATTTGCAAAAAAAATTGAAATCTTATTTGGAATTATTTTTTTATTAATAAACAAAAATTAAAAAATATATTATTGTTATTTTTTTTTATAAAATTAACAATTTTTAAACAAAATGAAGATCAAAAATGGATATAAAAAAACAAAAAATAAATAAAATATAATATTAAATTAAATTGATATGAGAAAGTTCTTTGAAAGGTTTTTGAAATTTTAAATATAAAACAAAAAAAAAAAAAATATAATTGAAAATATTAAAAAAATCAAAAATTTATAAAAAACGGAATTATAAAAGAAAGAACAAAATCATTTTTAACAAACTGTTGTAAAAACTTTTGTGTAACAAAAAAATAAAAGTTCTCTTTTAGTTTACATTCAATAAGGACCAAGGATTACCTTATTTTTTTTAAAAATTATTTTTCAAATTTTAACTGCAGGCCAACTATACATACATGTGCCAATAGTAGTATATATGCGATATAAAAAATATATACATATATATATATATATATGTATGTATACATATATATGCCTACTAAAAAAGGATATTTACAATATTTACAGTAATTGAAAAAGTTAAAATAAAAAATTTTGAATATTTATTTGAATTTGAATAACACAAATATATACATATATATATAAAAGAAAAATATAATACAAGATAGAAAATTTATATAAATGGAGTTTCCAAATCCAGAAATGACTAATGTTTTTATTAAAAAAATGGCACAAACTACAAATTGTCAATATACTACAAGATATTGCTGTAAGTATTTAAGTTTAAATTTTATTTTACTTTAAATTTTTTTTATTTTTAGTGCTTCATTCAATAAAAATATTTTATTAAAATTTATTATAATTTACTAATTAATAATTTCTTATTTAATTAAAAAAAAAAAAAAAGAACATGAATAAATTTTGTGGTCAATTACAGAACTTAATGAAGAACTAATATTTGTTAAAAAATATTGAGAAGTTCTTAGGCATTCAAATTTTATTCCTTAAACTTAATTTATTCTACGAGTAATTTAGCTAGAATATGAAATCAAAGTATTAAAAAGGATACATTTAATTATCTTCACCAGGACTACATCATTTCTTGGCATATCCTGTATATTGTTAAAAAATTGTAGTGTTTTTGAAATGAATTTAATTAAGTTGAAAATCTCAATAATTTTGAAATTACTTCCCATAACTACAAGTGATTACATATTAGAGAATATGGATATGTTTAAATTTCTTTTACAGATATAAATTGAAAAAAAATTGAAATTTGGGTTTTTTCAGTCATTTTAAGCTCTTACCATATTATTGAGAATTTCGTCAAACCAAACATGAATTTAAAATTGTCAAAAAAAAAAATTTTTTTTTCGAAAAATTTTGAAATTTTTAATTAAAAACTTATTTAAAATTTTTTAAATCAAATTCATTTGTACTGTTAATTGTTTTTTTTTTTTAATTTTCGTTATTACTTACTGCTGTTGATATTATCGTTGTTTTAATATTGTGCTCTACTTTCTTTTTCAAAATAAAAAATAATAAAAACAAAATTGAAATAAAAGTATACTCTTTAACATTACTCTTTCTTAGTTAGTATGCATATATGTACATATTTGTAATTAACACTACTACTATTAAATGACTCATATTTTATACTACATATATCTAAATTACAATGATATTAAATTTTTGTGCAGAGAAATTTAGGAACATAATACGTAATTCTTATGCTTACTGCAATAACATTTAACAGATTAACATTTACAGTACTTATTTCTTAAATAAATAAAATTTGTTTTAAAATGTTATGCGTTTATGTTTTCTGTTATTGTTATTACAAAATATTTGTACAGTTAAAAAACTTTAGTAATATTACGTTATGACTTATGAAGTTACGACTTAACGAGTAGAAAATAAGGCATGTTATTATAATATAACATTAACATAACATTGACAATGTAAATTTTTTTTTTTTATCATAAGTTATGTGTTAGGACCAATTTAATATTTTGTAATAAAATTTATGTATGTGTGTATGCTTTGTAATTTTCTTTTTATTTGAATTTGTGTTCGCTGTAAGTTGGAAAACGATGTTGTAAAATATTTTTTATTAACAAATTTCTTAATTTATGACAAAGTTAATATCTTTTTTTTAATTATTTCTGTTTTTCTAATGTGATAGACTTAAAAAATATTCAATTTTAACGCTTTCTCAGCATATTTTTTCCCAAAATATGAAAATTACTACAAAATATATGTATGGCATTGAGTTATTGCAATTATTATGAGCGGTCTGCTATATTTTCCAATAAGAATATGTACATATGGACATCTTATGGTTACAGGCTCCTTAATTTCATTTTCAATGTGTTTTTATTCAAGGTTCTTTTAACATAACATTATAAAAAAAGTATACATATACATTTCTGTAATTGTTTCTTTAAATTTTTGTGTATAGATTTGTTTGTTTAAATAATTTTAATGGGAAAATGCCAGGTAAATTTTCACATCTCAGAAGGGAATGAGAAAATAAAACATAAAATAAAATCAAAGAGATTTTTAATTTTTTTTTTTCTTTTTAAATTAAAGCGAGTGAAATTTTTAAATGCTGGTTCATCTTTTACTTTTTATATTGTGTGTACTTTTATAATATTGTGAAAGTTTCTCCGATAATTTTTATGAAAAGCAGCAACAAAAACAAAACTCCAGTAATATTAAAGAATCGGTTTTAATACAAATACATACACACATACATAAACATATAAAGTATATGTTTTTTCAAGGATCCAGGATTTTATATACATATGATGAAAATTTTATTGAACTTTTATTTTTTAAATAAAATTATAAGAAATTATTATTAAAAAATTAAAAAAAAATTAGAAATTATTAGAAAAATTAAGGTTAAACAATGAAAGTGCTAATTTTCGTATTTTATTCGAGCTCTTGGGGTTTTTCAGAAATTAAATTTTTTTTAAATTTTTTGTAAATTAAAAGTTATAATATTTTAAAATCATAATCCATAATTCCAGTAAAACTGTTTTCTGTTGAAATCTTAATTTTTATTTTTTTTAATTTCTTAATTTAATATTCATACGAGTATAAAACTAAAGCTCTTAACATATATTTAATTCGAAGAAAACTCTGTAACTTTGAAGTGATCCCCACTATTTTTTATCAATATAAATGTACATACATGCATATAGTCTTTGATTGTATGTAGACGTGTTCGAATATTAAAGTTGTTGACTTTTTATTATACTTTTAAATCTATTAATTTACGAGTATATAATTTTAAAAAAAATATTTCGCCCTGCCTCAAAAAACAAAAACTATTTTTCTCTCCCCGTTGTTTTAACTTTGTTTTAACTATTTTGAAATATAATATACAAATATATTGGACTAAAGTGTGCGATAAGTTAAATGAACTTCACTTTTCAACACATACTCGTATCGAAAATTTCACTTCGTAATACTTCGTTTTTACTGTTATATTGCAGTGAGTTGAAAAACGACTAACTATAATTATTGTCTTTGTTTTTTTTTTTGCATTTCTTTATAAGAGCTTTTGCTTTTGCTGCCAATGAACTAATCTCGAAAATTCTTCGAATATCTAGTAAAAATGAAAAAATAAAAAAAAAATAATGGAAAAAATTTAATAAAGTCTTGAAATCATCAAGGCTACTCTTATTGTAATTGTGTTATCTTCATATATGTAGATTTACGCGTAAATTTCATAAAATTCATACATTGTTCCTTTTAAAGTGCTTCCCTTTTTACGATATTACTCATGTGGTTATGCAATTTGATATATGCAAGTGCTTACAAGGTAGATCGGAAGATAGAAATATTTAGAAGCAACTTCAATGAATACTTAAGTTAGTTCAGTCATTAAATGATTCTATTAGCCATAAGGTGTCAATTTGTTATATATGCTAACAAATAATCTTGTAATACACTGACTCCATAAAAAAAAATCATGTAGTTTTTGTAATTAAAATAAAGTATACAAGCAGTGTAGAAAATTGTAATGTAAATTTGGGAATAAAAATCTGTTATCGAATTTTAATGATTAAGTAAGTGTTTTATATGGAAATGCATCAATTACAATAAATACTTTGAATAAACAAGTAGTTAGAAATTGAAATAAATAACTAGAAACGAAATAGAAGAAAAAGTTTTTAAAAAATAAGAAAGAAAATACATATCAACAACTTTTCGATGACATATTATATAAGATAACTATATATTTTAGATTCATATTACAGCGACACGGTTCAAAAATTAATTTAAAACCTAAATTGTTGCAGCTAAAATATTAGTATGAGTTATCTTAATAATTACCCAAATTAATTAAGATAAGGGTTGAATGATTAAAATATCCAGACTTTTACAGTTAAAAATTTCTTATATTTATTCTTTACATTTGTGTTATACATACCTGTGTGTATACGTACATATTTTATACAATATGCATATTTTAAACTTAGATTTTCTTTAGACTAAACTTGTTTAAGTTTTAGGTATTCGTATTTCATTTAAATACAAATTATATTTTATACCCTATATACCTTATATTACCATGTTAAATAAATTATTTTGAAAATTCCCACTTGAAATATACAACAAACGTTATATATAAAATCATTTGAGTTAAAGAAATTCAAACATGTGAAATCAAAAAAGTTTTTAATGCAACAAAAAATATAAAATCGAGAGATGCAACTATATGCTGACATACTTATATGAATATGTGCACCTACATACTACATGTTAACATATTTACATATATTTATAAATAAACATATAAAATATTTAATGTTCTTTTTCTTTTATAACTGTTAAATTATTATTAACAATCTTTTTATTTAAATTTGAACCTAAATTCTCCTCATAATTATTTTATTTTTTTTTTATATCTTGAAAAAATATACGATATGTGTTTTTATACGTTCAATATACGTACATATGTATACCTATCGACATCTACCTAACACATAATTTCTAAATCTTTAACTCAACCATTTTTACTTCTTATGCTCATACATATATATAGACTTATCTACATATAATTATTTAGTAAAAATTTACTTACATACATAGATATACTAAATATATGTACATATTTTTGTTTATATAACCTGATTTCCATCATAAGAAAATTCTCATTTCAACATATAATACGTGTATTTGTTTCCATAAATTTATATATGTACATACATATATGTTTATATTTACCTTATAATATTTACCTAAGTTCATATTTATATACGAACCTTTTCTTTATCATTTTTTTCCATTATTTTATTGTTACATTATTGCTGTTATTATTTTCATTATAAATATGTATATACATATATGTATATATTATCAAATTTCGAATTGGCACGCCTTCACTTATTCTTCATCATCAAATCATTTAAATTAATTCTAGATAAAAAAAAAATTGTATCTTTTTCTAAATCATAAAAAAGATGAAAATAGAAGACAATCTAAAAGAAATAATTTAGCGTATTTATTTTTCAGTTTCTTATTTCTTTTATTCTTATTTAAATCCACCATATAGTATTTATGGCGAAAGATGCATAAACATGATGATGAGTCCCATTAATACCTGCAACTTTGTCCTATTTTAATAACCAGAAAGAAAAAGAGTAAAAAAATTGAAGTCTTATAAAATTGAATGTATGAAAGAAAATTTTGATTTTTCTTTTGCTACTTTGCTTTTCTCATTCTTTTTCTTTCGTTTGACATTCTTAATGTCGGTAATGTCAAGTCTATGTTTTTTAAATTTTTAAATATTAATAGGTTCACGTTCATTTGTGAGAATGTTCATAAGTATATAGATGTATCCACATTATGCAGTGGAATCTCTGTAAAATGAAATCTCCATGTAAGGAAGATCCATAATTTGCGAAAAATCAGTTTGCCAATTGAATTTTTTTTTATGTTGACGATTTTATTAACATTATTCAAATTTTTGACATAATTTTTCTCTTAGGCATTGAGTTGTACAACCTGAGGATCTTAACAGCTTGTAGAAATTCATAAATGGTTTATTTTTTCGAAATAATTTTTTTTATCGTCTCCCGCATAATAAATAAAGATACATTGTTGTGTTTATTTTTTAAATTTTTGTCAAAGCCAAAAAATAGAGACATGTCTTCCCAACAAAAAATATATATGTACATATATTTATCTAACTTCACCGAACTAGGCGTTGCGTTGGCCACTACGTTATTCTTATCTCGGAATATCCCGGATGTTTGCGAGCTTTTAATTCTAGGGAAGATAGGTATTTTCACTTATTCATAGGAAACATAGCTACTTTACAAACCATTGATTTGGTTCAAATTTATTGTTACAACTTGTACATATTACGCTTTTAGACGGGAAAACTAAAGATCAGCTTTATTTCAGATCAGTTAAATAAATTATTTTAGATTTACAATGATGTTATTAAATGAAATGGTTAACTCGATTCCGAAAAATTATCAATAAAATATTGGAAATTTAATTTTTAATAACCAGAACACTATTGTAAATTGTTATAAAATTTTCACTTCTAAACTCGATTCTATTTATGTATGTACATATGTATGTATATTGAGAGATGAATTGATTGTCGTATAATATAGCAAAATCAACAAAATATTCTAAATTCAACAACAGAATGCACGTGGACCTAAATAAACGTAAATAAGAAACAAAAAAAATGAAAAAAATAAAATCTATGACACCATAAGTTCCGTTATAATTGTTTTTTCTTGTTTTCTTTCTTTTCTATTTATTATAATTTTCCATTCTTATAATTTTCCATTCTTATTCCTTTTTCTCTGTGTCAAGAGATGTTAAGAAAAGAACGCACGATTCAGTCATAATATCTAACTTGCTTTTATTAAAAGATTGGATTGTACATATGTGTGTATATGTATACATATACTCACATATAATGCATATTGATGTTCAAATATTATACATTGCATAGGTATAATACGTATTTATACATATATGCATTAAGGGAACATAGTTTAATGTGTAGTGAAATAAAATTTACTTTAATCTGGCAAGTGTTTGGAAAAGCGTGTTTCAGTGTATAACAATATTTTGTACACAGTAGTTGAATGGAGTTTTCCATTTAGAAGGAAACCAATATCTAGAATATGGCCGTGAAAAATTCTGCAAAAAAAATAAGAAATGATTAAAGTAAAATTAAGGATTAATCATTAAAGTTTCCCAAAAGAAAACTAAAGTCAAATAGGTATACGAGTTGTAAAATACTCCTATCATATTTATCATTATCATATATATGCCCTATGTAAGTATAGATACAACCACTTATGAACGTATTGTCAGTACGTTGAAATGTGCCATGTATGTAGATTGGCGCGTACAGTCATAAGCCAAATAAAATATTCTCAACATTCATTCACAATTTTGATATTGTCAGATCTACAAGTAAGTTTAACAAGCTAGGCTTTAATGTTTATCGTAAATGATGAAAAGAATGAAAACCTGTTCTCTCATATTGTTTACTTTCTTGATTTGTCTTTTTCTAATAAATAAGAAAAAAAGTTCAAGGCGCATGTAAAATTCATAAAAACATTGATAGTTAAGAATCACATGTTCTGCCATACGCACACATTCAAAAAATGCATGTGTACAATATTTATACAATATATAACTTATAGAAGAAGAACAAGAAGAATAAGACACAGCTAAAGTCAAAAGCTAAGCTAAATAAATAACATAACAGACGTATGTATTTGTAACTTGCAGAAGAACGCGCGTTGAAATAACAGAAAAAACGACTACAATAATGCACTGTGTATAATTAAATTGGAATAAGCAAGGTATTCATAGGTATGTTATGTTTGTACCTGCATATGTTGAAAGAACTTATGTCTGAGAGATACATGCATACATACAGAAATAAAATATATAGAAGTTTAATTTTCTATGTTGTATAGAAAAGAAGCCCACTTAAGAACCAGAGAACTAGGTCAAAAGAGAAATTTTTTTATTTTAATTTTTTTTCTTGTTTTTTATTTCGTTGTGTCTTTTTTTTATTTTTCTTGTTCTTATTTATATTCTCTTTCATATGTTCGCTTTTGTTTTTGTTATTTTTGTTTTCTTTTCTCAAATTATTTAGGTCAGTCAAAGGGCGATAAAATATGTAAACGGTTTAAGTTTAGAGATCAGTTGTTCTTGTTTTTTTCTTTCGTTTTGGTTTTTGTTTTTAAATTTCTTTTAAATTAATGATAAATTCTGTAGGTAGATTTTTAAACAAACATGTAGTTATATGTATGTATGTATTAGGTATTTTATTTGTATGAAAAAAAGAAATTTTTTAAAGTAAAGAAATTTCGAAGAGTGCTGTGAAAAAGGTTTAGTCTTCTCTTTTTTTGATAAAAAGTCAGCATTTACATATGAATACAGCTTAAGCTTATAGGGTACTACAACCCTATAATTCTGTTTGCAAATTTCGCGAAATGGTTTTTAAATTATAATAAACATAGATTTATAAATATATACACACATACATAATATTTGCGTATATACATATATATTCTTGCTTAGCATCGGTTTGTGAATCAATTGAATCATGTTTACTCGCCTTTTCATCCATCTGTCCGCTCAAAGGAAAAGAGGCTCAAAAATTTTTTTAGTTAAGTTCAACTAATTTTTTGTAGAAGGTTTGTGTTACTACATATGTATTTAATTTTGATGCGATCAAAAGAGAATCTTGAACACTTGCCATATAACCGCAAAAGTATTGCTACATTTCAGAAATTATCGAGGCTAATATAATACTATTTGGCCAAAATGAATGTGCAAATAGGACCAATAAATTCATTAGATGTAAATTCCATTAATAATTATGATAGTTGCAATATTCAATATAATTTCTTTATATCTGAAATACTACCCAACCCGCAATATTAAGTATACAATGCATCTACAAACTATAGTTTGGTAATAATCCCATTACTAATGCTCTAAACTGAAGGATATTTGTATATGCGTAAATAATAAATATAAATTGATTTTATAAACGATCACTTAATTTAATTATGCTTTTTACGAGTTTCTCGTAGGTACGTATGTTGGTGTACATAAAAAAATGAAAAACCTGAATTATGAAACCTAAAGTTTTAAAATGCTGTGAAAAGAGATAAAGAAAATATAAAAGAATAAAGTTTTCTTTTTTATGACGAAGTCTGTTGACGCCGAAACTTACATGCCAACAAGAATAATTATAAAAAAATAAAAAACGATAAAAAGTTAAAGAAAATAAATTTCATTCATTTGTTTTATTTCTGTTATAAAAGTTGCTTATGTCTTATATGTGCATTCTAAACTGACGAAATTTTTATGAAATTTAGGTCAGGTTCTTGATAATTTTTTTGTTGTTTGAACTTTTTGCTGTTTATTACATTATACATGGCTGTACTTTATTGTTATTATTGTTAGAAAGCTGTAAATTTATTACTGTGATAGTATCTTTGAATGTAAGCTCGTTATATACTATGTATGTAGCTACAGTTATAGTAATTTTCTTGAAAATGGATACACTTTACGACTACATATTTTGGGTTACAAATATTTATTTTAATGTGTAACTCTACCCATCGAAATATGGAATTAAATTCCAAATAGATCTTAAAAATTAAATTGTGTGTAATATTTTATAAAGCATAATATCTGGATTTGCCTAATTTTTTCACTGTCCAATTTGACTGGTTTTATACTTGTTTTAAAAAATTTTAGCTAAATAATTAACAAATTCTCTACTTATAGTTTGGTCTTCAATAAATTCAGTTGTCCGGTAAGATTTTTAAATAACTGACAAAATTTATTTCTAAAGACGTTGCAGAACTTTTATGCATTGAATTTTAATTGAATTAAAAAATATTTGAATTAAAAATGGCAATTAGTTTTTCGTCTTACAATTCTAGCAATTATTTTTCTAGCAGTTCGCCTGACCCTTAAAATTAACCATTATTCAAAAGCGGATTTACCTACATGGCATGCCTTAATTTTAAAAAGTTTATTTGATTTCGCTAAACATTTTATTTTACCACACCAAAAATTTCTTTGTAAGTCCGCCTTCTCTCGAGTAATCACCGCTTAAAGTTTTTAAAATGTCAATTTTCGGTTTTCTATTTTTTCGGCACAATGTGCTTTATTATACTTTTATAAAAAAGCAAACATGTACAAGTGAAAGTCCTTTTACTCATGCTTTAACCAAATTATTTAATAGCAATATAATTCAAACGTAATTATAGTGAAAACGTCAGTATAAATTGAAAATGTTTACTCCATAAGGTTTCGTCTAAACAAAATTATATGATCTTTAAAAAATTATTTTGACTAATCTTTTTCGTTAATTAAACTTAAAAAAGCTAAAACTAACTTTTGAAATTTAATTGCTTAGGTGAAATTTGCTATACTTTAAAAACCTTAAGTTTAAAAAATTATATTATTTACTATATTTTAATTTAATATGAATTTTTAAATGGAGTTTCTTGGGTTTCATTGACTCATATTCTTTGGAATGAACTGTATTTTTCGAAACTTGAACCAAATCAACGAAGAGATATTATTAAATCTAACGAAATTTAAGAAGATAAGCACGAAAATTGAAGACTAAACAAAATTTTTCTTGCTACAAATATGCTACAACAACAATTTTTTTTACAAATTTTATGAAAAGGATGTCTACGACAGTTGTTTTTATTATTAGATTATCTCAAGTTGCGTTGGATCAACTCATTGAACAATAATAATTTCATTATAAGCAAGTTACATAAAATATTTGACTTCAGAAAACCTAACTTGAATTATAATATAATCGAATGAATTCGAAGCCCGTTTAACTAACTCTTAAAAACTTAAATGACTGATTTTTATCGAAAAAAGTAAACCAATTATACAAAAAACAAAAAATGATTAAGAATTTTGGACAAATTGCAAAAATATTTTTCAAATTAACTTCATCGAATCATTTGCTTTTTAAAATTGAGTTTTACAATTAAAAACAAGTACGAAATTTAAGTGAATCAATTACTGCAGTTGAAGATAAATGCAAACATCGCATGGAACTAGTTAAATACTTTTACATGCGCATTAACTTCATTTTTCATAGATTCTATTGCATTTTCTCTTGAGTTTTCTACTTAGATTTTTGAACCATATTATTATGACATTTACACATACGTATATATCATTATGTATTGTTATTTCGTTTTAATATTCGATTGGGTGTACATATTATGTATAAATTTTATGTGTAATTTTCGTAATGGAAAATTTCATTTAACTAGTAATATTAAGAGTATATATAGGAATGCTTATGCCATCATAAAAATATCGTATACATATATGTATGTATGTACAAAAGAATTTATATCCGTTTAATACTCGTAAACTTAATAAAATTTCACGATTTTGTAAAATACCTTCAATCTGATTAATAATCGTATTAAATAAAAAAGTTTTCTATATGGAAAAATAAAAAAATCTTCTTACCTTTGTTCTCAACACATTTAAAGGCAGCATCACTTTATACCTTTTTTTGTGGTTTTTGTTGTTGTTATAACATTTTAAAATTTGACCTACATTTTGGGTTTTTAAAAATTCCTAAAAGAAATTCTTTTTAAGCTCCCCATTAGGAACGGCCTACAGTTTTTTTTTTGGTTTTCATTTAAAAGAACATTTTTATTGAAAAACAAAACTAAAAATAGAAATCAAAGAGAGAAAAATAAGAAAATAAAATTTAGAAAAAGTTGTAAAAAAAAATATAACGCGATTCACCTTTTCAGCTCCATTTGTTTTGTGTTTAACCATGACTTTGTAAAACCTCTTTTGTTATTGTGTGAGACCTAAAAGAAGAATTTTATGCTAAGAACATGATTTTTTTTTAACAAATGCTTTTTCCATTGAAAAAAAGTTACTTTTTTCACATTGAGATTGAAAATTTTCTCTGTCTGCAATTAAACCAAGTGATGATGAGATGAAAACATTTCTTTGTGTGCGTTTTATTTCTTTTCTTCTTATTTTTTTAATACTATACGTTATATATAACATGAAATGTTAGTTGTTAGCTGTTATGATCTTTATTTTCATATTCTTTTGATATTGTGTTGTGTTCTGTAGAAATTGTATGAACGGAGAGAGAGAAAGGTAAAATTAAAATTAGGTCAATTGCATGTTACTTAATTAGATCGAATTCCTGCCTTTTTATTGTAACGTATTACGTATAGAATTCGTTTTAGTATGCATGATTCCATATGATATACTATATAGAATTTTGTATTTCCCTGCATTTTAATAAATCTCATGAAGTAGGTGCTATAAAATAAAATTGTCCTGGTGATCAGTCGAAAGAAAATTCGCAATGTTAGTAACTACCAACAAGAGCAGAAGTAGAGCAACATGTGTGTAATAATAGAATGAATAAACAATATTCGTTTATCTGTCTTTAACCCACATATTAAAGTGCTTTGCTGAAACCACCGCAAAACTTACGTTGCAATTTGCTTTTTAATTACAAATCATTACCCCTATAATTTACGATTACCCCTATAATTTATACCTTTGACAAAATGTAATAATAGAATTGAAAGTGTAATGAATTTTTTAATATTTTACAATAAAGAACTTTTTCTTTAGTTTGAAAAGAAAACCCCTTATCAGGGCTTATTTGTATTTCATGCGCCTCATATACTTACTTTATTCAACCTGAGTTTCTTTTTCTAAAATCTATTTAAAGAAACTAATATTTCATATACTTGAATATAGAAAATGTAACTGTACGTTCACGTTATTTCGTATTATTTGTTTCGAAATTTTGGTACTACTTAGGGTAAATAAAATTTTTAGTAAAAAAACCATATTCTAGGTATGTATTCTAGTCGAATTTAGTGTTAAAGTGTAGCCCTTTCTTTTATCGAGCTATAAGTCGAGAACTATGCGATTATCTTCTTCAGATGTACATTGTGACGAACAACTCTATCAAAAGTTCTTGGTAGTTGTAGGACTATTATTTATTATACTATACATAAATTCTTAAGAAACTTAGATATTAGATTATTAAGAAATTTAATGATTAAGAATCATAGCGATACGCACGTCCCTAATCGATAGATTAGTAAGACGATAAAGTAGACCAAAGCAGCATATGTAATGGCAACTCTTTGGTGATTTAAATACAAAATTCGACAAGCTATGAGAATAAATATGCTGAAATATTATAAAAAAATTTTTATAATGCGTTTGAAGAAAAATGATTTAAAGAAAAGGTACCTCAATGTTAGAAAAAGCAACTCTACTTATCCCCATTTCATGCTATTGTTTTTATATATAGATTGTTCTACAGTTTTATATTTTTTCTTATGTAAATTAAATTAAAAATATAACTATGTAATTGAAGTAAATAAAAAAAAAAATTGTAATTAGTGCATGCGATTTTTTTTAATTATATTAAAGTGCTCTAAAATTTAATTTTAAAATGGATATTTTGCAATTCTTATGTGAAATTAAAAAAATAAATTTTTCAAATTTGAAAAAATTTTAAAAATGTAAAAATTAAGATTCTAGTTACGAGTATTCTACAAAAATTTAAACAAATAGGAATAATGAAACTTGAATCGATCCCGAAAATGTTCATATATGTTTGTACATCAGATAAATTTATGAAGATGCTGTTTGGCGACAGAAAATTAATTAAATTTATACAAAAATATACAAATTTTTTTTGCTCGTAAAATTTTTTTTGTGAAATAATATTTAAGTTTTGCATGTTTTGCATAATATTTGCAGCGTTTAATGTGTTAACAATATTTGCATTATGTTTTGTCAGATTTCTAATGTCTAGACGAAATTCGTTAATGAAACAAAAAAAAGGACCGAAAGAAAAAGAAAGTTTTTAAAAGGAATATAATCTCAGGCTAATTGTGTATCTTGTTTTTTCGATTACATTTTTTCATTCATTTTTAAATCAGAATTTTCATTATTTTATTTGCGGTCATATAATTTTTCAAACAAGATTTGTCAGTTTTTCAATTAGATTTTTGATTCAATTTATAATCATTATATATCAAAATTCATTACATATCAAAATATATTCTGTATTTGTACGTGATGCACAATTAAAAAAAAATCTTTTCACTTGAAAATTATACATTTAAAGCGAATATAAAACACCTACCCACTTTTTTCTTGTCTTTAGCGAGTAAAATAACGAGAAACATAATAAAGTTCTATATGTGATTCTACAGTTGTAATGAAAGAAATTTTATCACTCCTATAATTATGCAAAATATTTCATATATACTAACATTAATAAGTTTTCATTTCTCATGGCTGAAATTTTATTAATTTAATTAAATAAAAATTCTAAATTACATGTACGAATAAACGAATAAATAATATTAATCTCGTGTGTTTCATATTTGCCTATTTTTTTTTTATAGTAAATAAGTACTATTTTTTTTTTTACATTGTACTAAATTTTTTATTATATTCCAATTCAACCTACATATATATACTATACAAATATATTTATAAGAATCACTTCATTCATTCTATATTTTAAGGGTATATTTGTACTTAATATATTTACATTGTTTATATATATGTACGTACATAATAAGAAATAATTTTTTCTTTTTGCTTTTTTTCACCTATAGTCTTTATTATCTTATGAACAATTATTTTAATTGGAATATGTCTACATGAACATAAAAAATTATAATTTTTTTTTTATTATTTTGTTTTTCTGTTTTATAATTTATTTTTTCATTTAGAGCAAGAATCAGAACGCAAAGAAACTATGAATGAGAAGAGAAACTCTTATTTATTTTTTTCTTCAAAGAAAGTTGTTTCAAATTTTCATTTACAATATTTGTGTATGTATAAATGTGCATTCAAACTAGTATTATATGTATGTGTATTTGAACAAAGTATTTTACAATATTTGTTATTTACATACATTTATACCGATATGATAAACAATTCTGATTAAATAAAAATTCATTATTTTGTTTTTTTTTATTTTTTCTTTTGTGCATATAACTAGTTTAGAATCACATGAAATGTACTTATTTACTATGATGAAGTCTCGTGTGTTGATGGTGCGCTTAAAAAGTAAAACGCGATTAAAAAAATATTACCGTATCTTCTTAAAAAGAGAAAAAAAAAACAAAATTTAAGAAAAAATTAGAGAAAAAAAAAAAAAACAATAAACAAAACTTAAGTATTAATAATTCTTAATTCAGATAACCTACATTTAACACATTTAACCGAATATGTATGCATATACATATTTGTATGTATATAAAGATATACATACTTTTAGTATTGTATCCGTTCATACATATGTATGGTGTAATGTGTGTATAAATGCTTTTGTACATTAAAGAATCTATATTGTTATAAAATTTATTTATCTTTTATTTTTTTTTATTTTTCCACTATTTTATAATTTATTAAATACAAAAAATTTATTTCTGCTTTCTACTCTTTCTATTTATAAAAAGAAAAAGCTTATATATAAGCCATTATCTTGTGATTTCATCGTTTACATTTATAGTACTGCGTACAACATGAACAAATACAGTGAAACCATTCGTTTTAAACAATAACGAGTATACTCGTATACATGCCAAGCTACAAAATAATTTTTACAGATCAAAAATACATAATATTATACAGATTCTATATAAAACTGTACACACACTACCTAATGCAATTTTCTTATAATTTTCTGTTATTTACGTATATTAACTTTTAATTGATGATTTTATTTACAAATTTTGAGACTTAAGTTAACAGAAAGAGTAAAATTTTCTCTGAGAAATCCAAACATTACATTCATATGAGCATAAAATGAAGTGTAAAAATAAAAGAACTTTGAAAAGCTTTCGTTTTCAAGATCGATTCCCCAACACTAGTAGATATTTTTAAATTTTTGTTTGTATGCATTTTATTTATGTATACATGTTGTATGTATATTATAACAGATGTTGTCAAGTAAAGGAAAGAAAATTTTCAAGTTCGAATTGGAACATAACATTTTTTTTTACATAATTCACAGTACATAATAATATGTAAATGATATTAATGAATAATTGTACAGATGCTGCTGTTAACGTGAACTTTTAAATATGATATCATTATTAATACAACTTTACTTTACAGTCTTCCATTTCTGTTAACTGTATTGTAATATATACGTATGTGTTTTTGTATTTATAGTTCTTTTTTTTTGTAGATGAAAAAGAATAAAAAGATATACATATTTATTAAATTTATGAAAATAAAAGACAAAAGTTAAAAGAACTGAAGATTGAAGAATTTTCAAAGATTAAATAACATGTAAATAGACGGGTCTAGGAAAGGAAATTGATTTTAAAATATTTAATTAAAAATTTTTATAAAATTTTAAATTATGAAAAAAAAAGGATTAATAAATTTTGCATTTCATAAGATTTTAAAATTTTTATGGATTTGATGTAAAATTTTGTATTTCAAGTGCAATTAATATTTGCTAAATTCGGATTTCTAGCCTTTTTTTATAGGTTTATACTTATAATAGTCCTTTATACAAAAATATGTTTATACTCAACATTATCAAAACTCTGAAATTGCATATTTATAATCGAGGAATAATAACTTGTAAATTTGTAAGTAATATAAATTGTAATTGGTTAAATTCAATTCAGTATAACTTTGTCTTATCCTTACATAGAAAAATGGCATAAAACATTGAACGTTTTGTTTTTACTGTTTAAATTAAATTTACGAGTATTAAGATTTTCATTACTATTTTTAAAATATTTATTTATTTATCTGACATTATTAAATGTATTTAATTTTTTATATTAAACATATTAAAATTATGTTTTATTTTATATATTTTATATTTTTATATTTATAGGGGAAGCGGATAAAGTTAAGGCATTAATACGACTACGTGCAGAACTTTCTCCATTATTTACTGGTAAACGGAACGCTTCCAAATATGCATGGGCGTGAGTATTTGTTGTTTTTTTATTTTATGATTTTATTTTTGTATCATATTTTATGTGCTTATAATTTTTTTTCTTTTATTTTCTTATTCGTTAAATATAATATGTGTATGTACGAGTATATAAGTATTTATTTAGTCAGCTTTCCATTTCACAAAATTAATGTATACTAAATTTATGCTATATTATGCTTTTATTTTATATAATGTGCATATGAGTATATAAGTGCTCAACGTATCTAGAAATTTCAAATATATTTTGTAAATGAGCTTACGCACGTAGGTATAGTATGTAATTATATATATATATATATATATATAAAAGTTAAAATTAAGTTTTATGCTAATATTGTTATTTTATTTTATTTTGTGTTTAGCATAAAAAATATTTATAAAAATTAAATGAAGTGTCTTAGTGAATGCAGATAAGGATAATAAGTCGCTTATTCTTTTTCCTTTGTAATTAATGAGAATCTACTTTTAAGGAATGTTTAGAAATTATACACACTTTCTTGAAATTACATTGGACTTTATACAGTTTTATTGTACATGGTTCAATGAGATGTAAAGTTTTTTTTGTTTCTATATTGAACATCAAATTTATAAAGATGTATTGTTGTAATGTCCTGTTATTCCAAATATATTATATTAAAAAGTGTATTTAAATTTTAAAAATATGAATTAGTAACACTATTATATGCTAGTTATCGAATAAAGAATGAAATTTTTTCTATTATATAAGTAGTTCTATTATATAAGATTCATATAAGTACAGTTAGAAAAGAATGCCGAAGTAATATACGATTGCATATTTTTTTGAGTAATTTTTTTTTGTGATGAAAATATATACATATATTACTTACACGGACATGAAGTCGTTTAATTTTGTTAAGTTGAACACAGTTAATAAATAAGATTTTTCATTTAATGTTATAAATCTTTTTTTTTTTAAAAGTTAATAAATTTAAATTTTGAAACGAAGTAAAAGGCATCATGGATTCACAGTTCTTTCAACAAAGAAAAGTAAAAGTAACCTAAAAATATTTAAATCACGTACTTATTAGGATTCGCATCATTCTTCCGAAAAATATTTGAAGAAGAAGATATTTTTAAATTGAAAAGGATTAGTAGTACATGTTAAGTTGTGCGTTTGTATGCATCGAACTACTTTCTCTTCAATTCGTAATTAAAAGTAAATTAAAAAAATCTTTGGCAAAAAGAACTGATATCTAAACAATTTAGTTTTTCTGAAGAGTTCACTCACTGCTCATCCGTTTAAAAAATTATTTATTAAAAAATATTGCTTATTAACTTTCGGTACTCATGCTTATACATATTTTCATAATGGGTTTGTATGTACAAAAAAAAAATTCATTTTCACTTTTTGAAGACCATATAGGAAAAAAGAAAGAAAAGTTAAATATAAACGAGAAAAAATAAAGTTGACCGTGTCAACTCTGTGATACCCGTACAAATTTGTTGCCCTATCTGCGAACAAATATATCATAACTGACAATGGGACAGACTATGACTTTAAGTTGCCGTATAACCATATTAATTCATGCAAAATTTCAGTACTGTGTTTCAGTTTTAATATTTTCTAAGATATCGCCAAACTACTATTGAAGTTATATGACCGCAACCAGAAAAAGCCAAGCAATTTTAACGAATTTTATCAAACACATCGGCCCTACTAATATATCTGCTTGCGTGAAATTTCAATACCACAGCTTTTCTGAGATATAGCCAAATAAATTTTGAAGTTGTGTGGTAGCTACCCGAACCGGTACCCCGATCCTGTCCAATTTAAATAGGGTTCTGGCACTTATTACAATAAATCATTTCTGAAAATTTGGTGAACTTAGCTCAATTAGTTTTTGAGTTATCGTTGGGGCGAACGGACGGACGGACAGGCAAAGCTTAATCAACTCAGAACTCGACGCTGATCTAAAACATAAACTTGAGTCTCAGAGCATTATTTCTTTGCGTTACAAACGGTAAGGCAAATTTAGTATACCCTTCGAACAAACGTACGGGTATAAAAACGGTTCTCAATTTGTAAGTTAATAATTTTTTTTGCGTAATGTTCAAGAATTAGTAGAAAAATAATGTGGAGAAATTTTTCTGAATACATAAAAATTTTGAAAGTGTAAGCGAATGCCATAAATATAAAATCAATTAATTCCAAAAAAACAAAATACATACTCTACACAGATACATATATATGTACACTTAAATGTTAATTTGTGGTTTTATTTAAGGTATCAAAAGAAATAGAAAGTTGGCTTGCTTTTGCTTTTCGTCTTTTTTAATATTTTTCTTCTTTTTTTTATTTTTCATTATTTATTTTCTCTCTCACATTTTTTCTTCATAATTTTTAAATAACAGTTATTAAGAAAACTTTGTATGTATGTATGTATGTGTATATATACATGAAAAATGAAATTCATATTAATTTCTTTTTTTTTCTGATTTTAGAGTTTTTTTTTTCAAGTTTGAAGTCATTTTGGTAGAAGAAAAAATGTTAACTTCAAATTAAGATTTTTAACGCTTTTATTCTGTTTTATTGCCTAAAATATATTTTGCATTTAAAAACTTTCTTAAAAGCTTTAAAAAAGTAAAATGAATTTAATAATAGGAAATTGAGGCTGTAAATTGAATGAATCAGTGATTATAATTTAAGTATGTATGTGTGAACTTGCAAATATCATTTTATATTTAAGAAAATTTAAGGCGACTAAGCCACAACCCTTTAACTATGATAACATTAAAGTATTTGTTTTTCTATAAATGAATAGATATTAATATGTAATTCTAATTAAATAGTAAATAGACTTTTAAAAATACTCGTATATTTGGCATTTTTTTACAACATTTTGAAAAAATATGCCTAATTCAAAAATGAAATTTCTTTACATAACTTCTCTATATAATAGATACGACTTATAGCTTTTCAATAGTCGCGAAAATTAAAGTAAATTTTATAAATCCAGAAAAATCAGAATCTTTTGTCATCAAAAAATCATAAACAAATGATGGCATATTGAATTGATCTTGATTAAATTAACGTCGTTATGTCAAACAAATGTTCTCTAAATTTTGGGGTAATTTTTCTCCTATAAACAACCTAGATAAGTTTAAAATTTTATTATTTGTAGACATTGATATAGTAGAATATATAATATATATGTACAAAATTTTTTGTAGTCTTCGTTTTCCAGATAATACTTCTAAAAATTGGAATTTATACAATTCAAACTGATATTGAAAACTATCATTTTAAGATTTCTCCGAAATTTATTAGATTTTATACATATACCATTAAACCAAACTGGTTCAATATATAGAGATCCTTTTTTTTACATATATGCACCTAAAGCTATGTATAAATGCAATATTTGAATTTAAATTCTTAAAGGGAAATTTTGTATAGCATGAATTTCGTCAACTATGATTTTTTATAATATTAAACCTAAATTCAACTTGCTACAAAAATTAAAAAAAAAATGTTTATGAAAATGTTTTGAGAATTATTAATCAAAAATATATTTTTATACATTTTGTCCTGTGTGCCAAAAATTAAAACTTAATATACTTAATAAAAAGAGTTTGTATGATATGTTACTGTCCGAAGTATTTAGATTGTTACAACGCTGAATTTTTTGTGTTTCACAGCGTTAGTCGAAATATTTTAAACATTTTAAAATACCTCGAATCTATTTGGAAAACATTTATGCTTTTAAATACCAGGGTGTTTTCCGAAATTGTTATTTAATGTAAAGTATTTAGTTCATGTTTCTGGAAATTATGTTATCATTTAACAGTATTAAAATTACATATTTGAAATTAATTTTTTAGTTTAATGCAATGTGATTCATACTGAAATTAATAGTTTACTATAATTTTTGGTTACTATGTAACCTCAAGTTGGTACATGGACAATTAAGCATAATTTAAATACATATACCATTTTGTTTTATTTTATTATATTGAACTAACAAATTACAAGCGAGAAAAAAGTAGCTTCGAAATTCATTAACTTAAATATTCTGTACCTATTAAATTCTATAAATTAATTTTTTTATACATTTTATAAGAGGAATTTCGATTCAAGTATTTGTCCAATGTTATTTTGATTTTTACTAAATTATACACTTTTTTTGTTGAAACTCTTTGAATTGTGCTTGATGATTACAAAATAAATATATGCATGTTGTATATACATATGTATATTTTATAAATATTGTGTTGAGGTTTATTGAACTTTAACAGAAAATAAAACTGAAAGAAACAATTTAATTTGATGAAAAAAGAATACCTCCGGACATGCACATTTTTTACCATATTTCTTTTTCTTTTTCTATTTACCTCTTAATTTTTGCTTTTAAAGACACTTATCACCCCACCTTACTTACTTTTTATAAAGTCACAGTTATATTTTTATTTATTTTAATTGAATAACGTAAATATATATGTAAAATTTTTTTTTGTTAAGCAAAGCTTTCAACCAAATAAATTAATAATTAATAGCAATTCAATTAAAAATATGTTGCAATGTAACAAACAAAAAAAAATATTTTATTTGGTATTTTGAGGTTTAAAATAAAATAGGAACTAACAAATTCATGGATTGTTATTATTACTATTATCATCATATGGTTGTCATGATTAGCATCAATATTAATATAACAACATTTTAAACATTGTTGCATACCAAATAGTCATCATTATTATACGAGTATACATAATATAACAGATAGCAAAGCAAAAACAAAAAGAAATTTAATATAAGAAATATAAAAGAGTTAAAAAACCTTGGCCATTTTACAATGCCGCATATTTTGTTGTGAGCTTCTACTTACATATTGCACATGTTTCATGAATTTTACTATTACTGTTGTTATTATTTTTCTTTGTTGTTATTTTGTTGTTTTTTTATATCGTAAAAATTCATTATCATCTAATACCATAAACTTAAAAACAAAATTGAACAAGATTGTAAAAAAGAAAAATGGAGAGAGAGAGAGAGAAAAAGGGGAAAAATTAAAGCAAATAACTGAATAACTAAAATGAAATAGTTTGGATCGACAGGGTGTTGTATATAAAATAAATACTTGTCCTAACATTCCTTTCTTATTTTTAAATTTCTAGTTTACAATTTAATTAGGTATACAAAATAAGTTGTTCCTCTAACTTGCATTCAAAATGTCAACACGTTTTTCAATTTTTGTTAACATTTACTAATTTAAGATTTCATGATTAATTTAATTAATTTTTTGATGACAAAATAAATAGGTTAACAGCCGAAATAGAGAAACTCATTATTGTAATGGAAATATTTATTAACATAAATAAGTAATAAATATGAACTCTTAGCCCTTTTTAAAAATAAATTTATTTAATGCAATGGAATTATATGGAATAACAAGCTTAAGATATGGAATTTTCTACGAAAAAAATTCAAGTACAAAAACTGAAAAGACATTTTGAAAAAATGTGTTATACTAATGATTAACAAATAATGTATATAATAACAACACTTGTATATAATAAGAATAACAGAATATTAGTTTCAGGTTGCAAATTGAACAATTCAAAAATTTACTCAGAATTTTTAAGAAACTTGGTTTGAAATATCAAAATCATGTACAATTCAAAAAAATCTTGTATGATATCGAAAAATAACATGCATAATTAATAATTTTTTTCTCTAAAACTTTTGAATACAGGTTTTTGAGAGTTTTTGACTGTATTCTACATAATGTAAAATATAAAATTATTATAGAACTTTCAAATAGCAAATTCATTATCCTGTACACCTGCCTTGTTTGAGAAAAGCATTGGTTAGGTTTTAAAAACTATTTTCAAAATTGGTATAAACGCAATAAAACACCTTGTTAAACCATTAACTATTTCAAAAAGCGCATATTTTCAAATGGGCTTTAAAAACTAAACCGCAAAAACAAAAAAAAAAATAAACCATAAAAATGAACTCTTAAAAATCTTAATAAATCGTTGAATTATAAATTAAGAAAAGTAAAATTAACTTAAAAAAAAAAAAATATTTTCACTCACATTTTTATTCAAAGTGAAAAAAAAACTCTATTCAGTTTTTGTATAAATGTATGTGTGTGGGCAATAATTTGCTGCGTTATTCAATTGTAGTGAATATGTAGACATTAAAAGTGGTTTATTATAATATTATGTAGCATGGCGTGTGTGTTTGTATGCTTTCAAGTTAAAGTGAAAGTTTTTATTTAGTAATTGCTTTGCTATTAAATTTTTTTCTTTTTCCACTTCTTCATTTTCTTCTTGTGCTTCGTTTAACATATTGTAGCCCAACCACCTCTTCGATTTTTTTAAGTTCTTTTAAGATGAAATATTTTTTGTGTTTCTTTTTTTTTTTGGATTTTTGCTCAAATTATAAATTTTAAATTAAAATTATTAACAAAAATTTCTCAAATTATAAACTATATGTGTATATTGTGTACAAACTAATGCATATGGATTGTTTTTTTTTAATTTAAAAAAACTATAATATGTGGTTTAATTTTCAATATAATTTTTTTTTTTTTTTGCAGAGTTGTTGAACGGGAGTTGAATGTACCATTACCTTTATCTAAAATAATTAAAAAATGGAATAATTTGCTGCAAGAGTACAAGGTAAGTGCAAGATCAAAAATAAATGTAAAAAGTTTAAGACAATACAAAACAAGTTTATAAGAGATTTTTTTTAATTTGATTTTAATCACTTATATTTTTCGTTAGGTCTATCAAAGCTAGAACAAGAAATCGATAATAAATAATTTAGGGTAAAATTAATATATTTTAAATGTGTCCTATGCTCATGCCTAATTATGCTAATCATAGTAATATTGTTAAAGTAAATTACGATGTCCGGTTGAAATTCTTAAATGTATTCTAAGTGCCGTGTATTCATTAGAAAGTTTGACCAATATATTTTTTCTAGTTCAAATTTAGAGCAAATATTATCGAGATTACATAAATTGATTGAATTACATTTTTGTTGAACATAATAAAAAGCACTATCGCATGTTCAAATGAACTTTCTTCTTAAATTAAACTGTCTTGAATCTCTTCTTTATATAGTTTTTATACACAATTCAATTATCTTGAATATTTAAAATTATACAGTTTGGATATAGAATTTTTATAATAAAAAAATTTGAAATTTGTAGAAAAAATCAAGTTTCTAGCTTAAGTCTTTTGTTTTTTGTTTGAAATTAATTCATTACAGAATGTAGCAATTATTAGAATACCAATATGACGAAAGTTTTTTCGAAATTCTATTTAAAATTTTTTGGTGGATGTAAAATCAAGGATAAAAATAAAATTAGAAATATAAAACTCTCAATTTGGAAGAATTTCAAACCAAAATCGTTCCTAAAAATGTTGTTTGATATCAAATAATATATTGACATAGCACTTCAGAATTTTTGAGAGTTCTTAAATGAAAAATTATGTTTTAAACTATGATTAAGTTTTTGCAAGAACTTAGTTGAAATTGAAAACGTACTTTGATTGTAAGAATGACAATTAAGGTAATACAAATTTTAATATCACAAGTAAGAAAGCAAGAAGAACAACTGTTCTTGAACAAAATTTTTGAGATTAAAACTGAAAACTGCATATTCAAGCTCATTTCTCTGAAATTTCAATAACATATAAAGTCGAATTAAGCAGAACATTAAAAGTTGTATAATTATTTAAATTTACAAAAATTTTTGTTTATCACCTACATTAATCTCACTTTTATAATTATAAATTCTTTTTTATGACAAAGATATGCTAACAAAAAAAAGTAGCAAATAGTTGGGAAAAAAATCTTTTAAATTAATATTTCAAAAGTATTCATAACAAAACAGCATAAAAAACATATATATATATATATATATATATATATATATATAACGTATTTAAAATATTAATGGTGAAGAGGAAAGTGTTGTAACCGAACCGTTACATATTAACGCTTCTACTCTTTTAAGATTTTTTTTCTTCTTAATTCATTCGCTGTTAATTTCATATTTGCCTACATAAAAAAAATTGAGAAATTTTTTTTTTTAAATATTTGACAAAAAAAAATTTAAAGTTCATTTCGTAATTTCGTATTTTCTTCATTTCTTTTTTTTTTATTTTTATATTATAATTTCGGTTTTTTTTTCGTGGTTTCAATACGTTCAACCTAATTAATTTATCAGTCATTTTTGAAGTTGACGTTTTCTAAAGAAAAAATAAAAAAAATCTTAATTTATTTCTAAGATTCGAAAAATTATCTTTTGGGTTATCATTTGGTAAAATGTATGTTCGCTTCTTCGGGATCATGAATGAAGTTTTTTTTTCTATGGGACTCGCTCAAAAGATCTTTAAGTCTTATCTGTTCTTAAATGCAAAGCAATGAAACCTTTTTTTTTTGCATAATGCTTTTGAAAATCTAAGACTTCTGTGTTTAGTTGCACTTAAAATATCGTAAATTATTCTTGATATATAATTTATTGATTTTACTCCTTGCTATTTTACAATTTCAGAACAAATTAATTACCAAAATTATTTGAATTTTATTCATGAAGTTCGTACATTTAATCTTTACTATATTTCTTATAGAAATAATGCCTACAGAAATTTAGAACAAATTTTGATTTGAATCAAGAATCTTTTTAACACAATGTATAAGGATCTGGTGTGTCCCTCCTCTAAGTGTTGAGCATGCCCTATAATGTCCGTTCGTGACCTATTACGTGAGGCACGTAAGACCGCAACTTCGCTGTCGTGAGGGCAAAATCGCCCTGTATTTCCCTTCTCCTATGATAGAAAGCATCACACTTCCCCAGAAGGTGTAGCATACTGTGGTGTCCCCTAAGTGTGCAGTGCTTTGACAAAACCCTGGTTTATAGAGTTCTGATTCGATTCTTGCTCAAAAATCTTCTGGTCATAATCTCCCAGAAGTTTCTTGGCCAGTGGAAAACTTTTCTAGCGCGTCGAATGCCTTCTTTCTGATTCCTTTGTAAATTCCAAAAGAACAGTATGTGGTGCGATTCCACAGAAGGGCTCCGGATAAAAAACATTATATAACTTTTGCATGTTCTTTTTTTCACTCATAGAATGGAAAAAATATTTTTTTTAATAATTTTTTGTAAGATTTAATTTTTAAATTTAATTTTTTGAAAAATATATATTATATTAAAAATGTTTTGTATTAGAAGTAGTTTGTAGTTCGGCGTATGCAGGAAACGTGTAAAGAAATTTATTTTAAATGAACTATCATTAAATTCCTGTATAAATTTTATAGTTAAGTATAAGGACTAACAAAATAAATATTTTCGTAAATTCTCTGACCTGATTTTTATTTTTACAGTATTCTTTTGTTTTAGAACCAGTTGGCTATACATTAACATTGAAAATGCATTTTTATAAATATGACAATAATGTTTTAATAATGACTTAAGGATTGCCCTTTAATATACAAAAATTTCTGATTGAATATTTTTATTATTATTGTTGCTTTTTTTGTTGTTGTATTATTACAATATTCATACTTTTTTTTGTAATATATTATATTTATATATGTACATATATATATATATATATATATATATATATATATATTATTATTATTATTATTTTCTTTTTGGAATATTACTCTTACCTCTTTAGTCTTCTATTTTGTTTCATTTTGAATGTTATTTTTATTGCTACATTGCTTTCTGCTTTTTATTTTTTTATTTAGTGTATCTTAATTTAGAGTTCAAAGTCTTCTTTACTATTTTTCTTAACTCTTGTATATATAGATATGTATATAGATGTATATATATGTATAAATATTTTTTATATATATTTTATAACCTTTTTAAATGGTTAAAATGTGTATTCTGTGTGTTTGTGAATATGTTTACTAATACTTAAATATGTTTTTTATAATTATTATTTTCTCACTCTTTGATGCATCAAGTATCCCAACATTAACGGTAAGAATAATATAGTATTACACAAATAAAGTTTTAGAAAACAAAAGTTGATTACATATACCTCTATATACATAGTGATAGTTACAAATATATTCATACATATATAGAAAAAAACTACATTTAAGTAAGTTTATGTTAACCTAAAGTGAATAGATTTTTGAGTACGATCAACTTGGCACATTCAGTAGAAAATCAACAGAAACCAAAAATAACAATAAAGTATATAAAAAAAATTTCACATAAGGCGAAAAAAGTGAAAGCGATTTTTTGTAAATTTTTTTTTGTATTTTTCGTATTTTTTTTTGTTGTATTTGGTTTGTTGCCTTTTCATTTTCTTTTCAGAAAGAATGTAGAGTTGGGAACCGAGTCAACTTCTCACATACTAATCAAAAAGCAAAAAAAAAAAAAAAATAAAGAGAAAGAAAAAAAAATAAAATTGTTGCTATTTCATTTTTTATTATACAAATTACAGACGGACAAATACAAAAAAGTTCCTATCAACTTTTCAAAACAAAAATTTTGTGTATCAAAACAATAAAACTGTTATAGTAGAAAAAAAACAACAAATTTCGAAAATAGCGTAAAAGCAAGTCATCAGCAATTCTGATTTTTTGTTTTTATTCTCTTTTTTTAATTTTTATTATAGTTGCAGTTGCTTTTTAATGCTACGCTATCAAATTTTTAATTTTTGAAGAGCAGAAATTTTTTTCTTTTTTTCCTTTTTAGAAAATTTATTTCGATTTCTGTAAAGATGTGGCAGGTTTTTCTTTTTTCTTACCGTTTTAAAATTTAATAAATTATTTTTTTTAATGTGTTAATCTGTATGAGTTGATAAAGTATTTAAAACATAAAAATTTTAATTTCTAAAGAAGACATGAGAAATGCCTTTTAAAAATATAATTTAAAGAACTTCACTTAGAATTGTGCATATTTTTCCAACATCAGTTAAAACTTTTTTAATGCTTTAAAGCGTATATATAGGTTTATTGTCCTACAGAAATGAGAACTACCACAAATTTCAATTTGTTCAAAAATTTCAAACTCAAGAATCTGGATTTCTTTAATTAGAAAAACAAATTATCAATTTGTAGTCTTTGTTCTCATTCATACATATGTAAAGGTAGATTAACACATAAGATCCTATTTTTTTTTTAAAATCACTTAATCATAAGTTGTAAGTATAAGTTAAAAAAAGAATAAGTTTGAAAAAAAAAATAGATTATAAGTTTTATTAAAAATTTATGAAAATAAAGAAGTAACGGAAAATTGGATCTCTTTGGAAACAAAATAAATAATTTAGGTAACCTTCATGCAATTAGAGTCGTTGAATTCAACTCCTATGCTCCTAAAATTATGCTTCTGTTTTGCGAATTTATTAGATTTTCAATTGTAATCAAAGACCTACGTGTATAAGAATGTGTTACATACTCGTACAATTACTCAAGTATGCATTTCCCTATTTAGATAAAATGTATTTTTGTTGTGCATATACGATTATGCAATTCTGCACGATTTCATATTGTTTTAAAAATGGATTTAGTTGATAAATATACATAAAAAAGTGTAGCTATGTGTGCATGTGTTTTTTTCTTTATAATTTGAATCACCTGATTTGAAAAATTACAGATTCTCCTATACGAATCAATTTGTATTTTATTTTGGCATTTAGGAGAAATCTTTATTTTTTTTTTTTGGTAATTTCTTTTTTTTAGTTTTCTAATTTAAAATCATCTAATCATCTAAAAGTCTTCCATAATTATTTGATTATTTTGCTCTTTCTTTTTTTTTTTTTTGTTAGGAGATTTAAGATTTTTAAATTTAATGGTGATTTTGTTTTTTGTCTTTTGGCATTTTTGACTATTTTTTTCTTTTTTGTTTTTTAATATCTATTCAAAGTGGCAAATGAAAGGAAAAACAAATTAGTGAGACAGTAAGGTATTTCGAAAATGTCCGGTATAATAAAAGTGGGCTTGTGAACTAAGTATAAATAGAAGATTTTTTTATGTCTTATGTTTTTACATAAGTCTTGATTTTTAAAAGAAAAACTTTCTACTTTTTTTTGTATATAATTTTATTGTTGTTAATTAAATATCTAACTTGAATAATAGATGATAATTTATGATGGGGTCTTTGTGTGTTACTTAAGTTAAAATTAATTTAGTTCCGCAAAGACTTGATAATTTTTTTTTAAATTCAATACATAAAGAATAAATTTATGTAATTTTTAATTCTTTATGTTATAGTCATGTAAAATGTACAGGCTATTTTTAAAAATAGTGAAAATCAGCTAAAAATTTATGTGATGCTGAACTACAGATATTAATTTTTAAAATAAAAATGGCAGTGCAAGTGTATTACAAGATGTTATAGGAAATTTTAATGCTTCTTAAAAATAAATTCAATTATATGTTTAATGTTTTACTAAATAAATAGTATACAACTTCAATATTGAAAAGAGCTATTTCTTACTAATTAAAGGCCAATTTATAACTTTGATTTTCACTTTGAAGATATCGATTGTTATAGTTCAATGGTTCTCGACCTTTTACAATTTGCGGCACCTAGAAATATTGTTTAATATTTTGACTACACTTTTTTAATAAACAATTTATTCATTCATTTATTTTGATTATATTTTATGAAGAAACATAAACAAATTTATTATATTCAACAATTTATTACAAATTTACTTGTTTCCATTTCAATAATACATATGTGTTATAATTAATGCATACTTGTTGCATTAAAGTGTTACACACGCATGTTAAACTATTATATTTCGTATTAAATAAAACTATGATATTTCGTTACATTTACATCACAAGATCAATTCATATTAGCTAATCTTAAAAAGAAATTTGATTTTGCCTACATTTGATGATGTGCTTAATATAGGGTCGAATATTTCATAGATCCACTCTCAACTCATTTTCTTCATTCTCACTCTCAATTATCCAAATTCTTTAGAATTTCTGATTAATTTTTTGCATATTGCATCGATATGCAACCTAAAAGTTCACAATAAAAAATGACATACATAAGTATAGCAAGATTATTCAATCTTTCACAAATCAAAATCCAACAATCGCTTCTGATGTGTCATATTTGAAAATAAGACATTGTTGCCATTAAATAAAATAAAGAGGATTTTCGCATATTTTGTTTTAATCAATGGAATTTTGTTGAGATAAAGAAGTTAGAAAATTATGCATTAATATTTTAAAATTTTTGATTCACTAGTGAAATTTAACATTTTTTCAAGCCGAAAACATAATTTTAATTCAATTAAGAAAATTTCTGTTTTACTCGTATCTTATTTAGGCAAAAAAAAATTGAAAATTGTATCCTTTTCAGTTTCCTAGTTAGCTATAACTAAGTTATTTTTGGAGTTATTTGGTCACAATTAGAACTTAACTAATAGAACTAATAGAATAATGATTCTATTAGAAATCTTTATGCGAAATTTGAAAATTGTATGGATGTTATATAATTTATAGTATGTAAATCTTACTTCTACATGTCAGGAATTCTATTATATTTTTTTTTTATTACATGCTGTTGTATAAAGTCAATTCATACGTGTAATTTAGAATATATTAAGCACTATTTCCCAATTAATTCAAATAAAAAATCATTACTGAGCTTTCTTAATATTACAAAAATACTTGAAAAAGAAGTTCTTATAGGTTGTTCCTTGTTTGTTTGAATCCTGCAATAGTAGAAACAGAGATTTTTGAAAATGTTCTAAAGATTAGAATTGCAACGTTTTAAAAGATCTTAGTACATTTAATTTGTATATGAAGCTTTGAAAGTTTTGCAGTTCTAACCTTAAAAATTGTAATTTTTTTATTTTCAAAATTGCAAGTTTTTCATTCTATTATAATTAATTACTAAAAATGTATGGTTGATGAATTGGTTCTTCAAATTAACTGGTATAAAAAAATTGTTTTCCAATGATTTTAAGAATCATTTTTCCCCTAAACTATAACTCTAATGGGTCACCAATTTCAGCAGTTCATATATTAAGCCCAATTAATTCAAAACTTTAAAATAAAAATCTATTATACAAAAATCCTAATTATAGTAAGTAACTTAACAAAGATTACAAAATTTTTAATTATAGTAAATGGATTTTTAATTGCAAATATTATAGAACTAGTTTAAATTTCAAATTTTAATTCAGCGCTTCAATTTATAAATCTCATTATGGAATTCAATTAATGAAGAAATTATTTTGAGAACTTAAATTTCTAGTATGATCGAAAATAATGGAATTTTTAATTACTATTTTAAAAAATAAATTTGTAGGTATGTGTCTATGTATGTATAATGAGCGTTTTTCCATAAGGAAGATTTCACTTTTCAAAAAAGAAAAGAATTTGTTTTAAACTATAAAACTTCCGGATTAGAAAATGAATTTAACATTCTCTTTGTTTTTTTTTCTTTTTCAAATATTTATTTAGTAATAATTAGCAAATCACTTTCACTAACTCATTTCTTAGCAATAAAATTAATTTTTTTCTTTATATTTGTTTTTTTTTTTAATTATTTGCTTTAACATTTTCTAATTTGTAATTAATTATAATAGTAGATATATGTAAGGTATATGGTAATTATAAGTTTATAAACATATATATATATACACATATAAATTTTTGTACTACCACTGCATGGAAAAGAAATTTTTAAGTCATTGCCATCATAATTTTCTACTCTCCTAAATTACGGAGTAGTTTTTTTTCTCGGTTTTTTTTTTTTTGAATTTATGGCAATCATTATTATACAAATATACATAAACTTGTAACATATTTATCATTATACCATCATTCTATTGTGGCACTAAATTTTTTTATCTTGAAGGCACTTCTTTTTTTTTTTTTAAGTAAAATTTCTTATGCGAGAAAAAGACCAAATGTTTTTTTTTAAGAGAAATTTTTGTTTAATAAACTGTACATATTTTATGCTTGAATGTGTGTGTACAGGTACCATCGGTATACCGAAATTATACCAGATTATATTTAAAGCATCCAATACAGTATTTATGATGTCAGTAAAAAGTTAAAATTAAAAAAAGAAAATATACATATATAAAAAGATAAAGAAGATCATGAAATAAAATTGGCGAGAGTAAGAATTATCATCATCAATGTTATCATTATACAAACATCGACATCAATTTTGATCATCATCAGTTAAGAGATCTGTTATAAAATTTTAGTGAAATTTCACATTACTGTTAGGAAAAGTTGAAAGAAAAAAAAACAGAAAACAAAAAAACTACTAGCTAATCGAAGTTTCAATAACAAAAAATTGAAAGTTGAATAAACTAGAAAGGAAAATGAAAAGAAAAGAAGTTAAACTTTAAATTTTACAATTCTTTGTTTCGACTTATTTCTATAGTTATACACAAACTACTTAATATATTTTCTATATATATATATATGTATGTGCACATACATACATATTTAAATAATTTTTAACAAAAGCAAACAAAAATATGAAAATAAAAACGGATCCAAAATTGCTCAAAACATAAATATATATGTATGTATGTATGTACATATCTAAAGTATTAAAAGTAAAAAAAAACAGTTTACAAGAAGTCAAAGTCTTATTTACGCAACAATATCTATGCATATAAATATAAATAAATGTAGAAATACATTTATATATATATATATATATGTAAAAATATTTTTATATGCTTACAAAAGTCGTTGAATTTCAAAAAATATTAAACTCTTAATTCCACAAAAAAAAACCAAAAAAAAAAGACAACAAAAATCCACCTTTATTTTCATATACAAACCAATAATTTAAATTACAAGTTATTTCGTTTTCACTTTGAATTGTAAAAAGAAAAAAGTAACAAAAATAATCACTTTCTCTTCCAAGCTATGCTTAATGCTTATATACATACATATATTTATATGTATATACATTGAATAATGATTTATGTATGTTTGTACATTTAATACATATATTTATTTACAGTAAATGAATAACAGATAAATAACATTATATTATGTTGGTGGTAGGATAAGGCTCTTTAGTGCATAATTGAATTGAAGAATAAGAAAATTTGCTGTAAGAAAAAAGAAGCAACGGCAAGAAAAGCTAAAAATAACCATTCGGTAACGCAATTCAAATTGAGATTTTTGTAGAAATCTTAGTATGAATTATAAAAGAACTAAGATTTCTACATTGAATTATAAATACTAATTTGTATGAAAGAGTAACAGGAATAAGCATTAACTAAGAAAATTAAGTATTTTTCCAATACAATTACATGTACTAATATGCACAGAAATTATCAGTGGGGCATCTGCAAAAAAGGTTTTGATTCTCCAAGATTTATTTTGATTTAAAATGTTGGTGCTCGTAGATATTTTTTATATTGAAAATATGCAACTCTACTACTCTCTTGTCTTTTATTTATAAAAATGTTCTAATGCAATTTGTCAAAAGCAATTATTTGTTTTTTCTACATTTCCTCTAGTTTATATTTATAAATTTAAAAAATTAAAAATTTGAAAATGTATTCCAAATTTATTCCTTTAATTTTACTCAACTATCAAAAGGTATTTTTCCAACTTTTTTAATAAAATTGGTTCTTCTATAAATTTTATAAATTAAGATTTACATAAGGTTGTTTGATATGAGGTGACATTAAATTTTTGAATTTTTTTTAGATGGTTCTTGTTACCCTTCATTTATAGAATTATAGTATATTTTTATGGATTAACTTGTTTACTCCTTTGTCATGTTTTTGATTCAATAAGTATGTAAATTGAGTCATGTAAGAAAAAGAAAAAATTTTGAAGAAGTAGAATAGCTTGAATAATATTTTATACATGGAAATTGATCATTGCGAGGAACACATTCCTTTAGAAGAAAATTTGTGTCCAACTCCACACAAAATAAAGAGCCCAAAATAAGAAAAATTTAAATTTTCGTCTCTTTATTCTTCCGAAACTTTGCCTTTACAGATTTCTAAATGTAATTAAAATGATTTATTTTAACAAATCTTGTTTAATTTTAATTTTTGTTCTTATCTCAAAAGTATGCAATAATTATTTAGTGTAAAATATAATTTTAATTAATCGCTCCAATAGCACGAGAGCACAAGCTGTTTGTATATACATACTCTACATCCTAATCATAATATATCACTGTAAGTATACATGAATACATATGTTTAAATTGTAGATTTTAAAGGAGATTTATTATTAAAGTATTTTGTTTGTAGATGTGTGTAGCAAAATATGGCAACATAATGCAAGACCACGCAACCTTCCATCCATATATCTTTTGAATCTTAGTTTTAAAAATGAATATAAATTAAAATTGTTTAATAGAACTTAAAGTTATTTTCATTGGTAGTGCCTTACTCAACCTCTGACGAGAATCCTTATCTATGAATTTTTAAATTCCTTATGTATTTTATATATGTATAATTGTTTTAAAACAAAATTTATGTGTATGAATGTATGTATAAATAATTCAATACCAACATTTAAGAAAATACTTTTATATTTTTAATTTATTATTGTTATACACTGTATATAACATTTAATAATTTACGTTTCTATCTCTTATAAAAATTTCACCTCATGAATTTTTCTTAATATATTATTAATTTATACATTCGTGTGTGTGTGAACAAATTCATTTATAAATTAAAATTTATGCTTTCTTTCTTTAATAGAAAGTTCTTTCTATGTGGTTGTTAGACTTAATAGTTTTTTGGTAAAATTTATATTAAAATAAATAGGAGAAGGAGAATATTATACTGGCTGTAGAAAATAAAAAAAAATACGTGAATTAACAGTAGCTCCTATATATTAAGTCCTGTTATACCATTATACATTTTCTCAATATTTAAAGATGGCATTATAAACAAAAAGATCTAACTCTCTTCATAAAATTTTTGTTTTTTCAAAATTTTACATGTTTTAGGCTGAAGGGCCAAAAAATAAGATCTACTTTTATGTAGTTTAAGTAATTTGTAGTTTTACCATAAAATATTATGTTTTAATTATTTTAGAATCAAAAGGAATGGTTCTCAATTTTTTCAGTTTGCGGTATCTATGGAAGTATTATTCAAAATGTCACTTTCAATTAATCGTTCATTCGTTTCAAACATAGAGAAATTTATCATATTTAATGATTCATTACATATTTGCTTGTTTCTACTTCAATATGCCTTATTACATAATGAAAAAATTTGGCGAAATGCTCTTTAATATCACGACGAATATTTGATGTGTTAATCATCAAATATTCTTCAAGAATTAATAAGCATTAAATTTCTAACTAAATAAAGTTTTTTCGTAAATAAATACAGTTCGGTCAAATCAATAGTTTGTAATATAGCGCTTTTTCTTTCAACAAGCGAAAATAGTGCGTTTAAAAACAATCTATGTACCTCACAATACATTATTAAAATTACTTCCATTCATTTGTACAACTCATGCAAACTATTTCAAGGATTGCATACATTTAGGATGAGCAATTGATGCAGTCTTTCAAATAAAGCAAAAAAAAACGCAATTTAAAGAGACGTTAAAATAGTGCTCAATTTTAACGGTTAATAACGTGACTTAAGAAAAATAATTTTTTATTTGGCATTCCTTTAAGAAATACACTAAGTCGTAACTCGAATTGTCGTTTGAGGAGGAAAAAAATGTATGGAAACAAAAAGTGAATTAGACAAACTATTTCATAATAAAATTGACCTACTTTTTAAAAAAAGTTACCAAAGTTTAAAAAAAAAACAACAAAATATTATAAAGAAAATAAAGAAACTCAAAATTTTGTGACAAAAATAAATAAAATAAAATTTGATTAAGTAGATATACTTATATCACTTTAATTCGTATTTTTAACTAGAAAAAGTTCATTATTTAAATAATGTCCTTTAGTCTTGTTAAACCCTGCACCTTCGTGAAGGGTATATTCACTTTTGTATGGAGTTTGTAACCACTTGAAAGAATCGTCTCCGGTATGAACATATATGTATATTGTTGCTCAGCGTTGATTTAGCCATGTCTGTCCGTCCGTCCGATCGGACCATTTCTCAAAAACGAATAACGCAATCGTCATCAAACTTTCACAAGTTGTTTCTTTTGTGCAAACGACGGCTGCTATTGTAATCAAAGTATATCTACTGATAAGTAATTCGACTCGTTCCATTCCGTTAGTTTTCATTTGCATCTTGCTTCCAAATTCTTAAAATATTCCATTTTTTTTTAGAAATAGATGGTAATAAGAGTTGTGTAGGCAAGAAAGAAATAAAATATTGTAAACAAACGAGTGTATCAAAAACATTGAACTAAAATAAAATTAAATTAAGTTAGGTAAAAATTTTGTTATTATTGTTTTGATAATAACAAAATTTATTTTTCATTTTTTAAAGTTAGGTAAAAAATTCGAATGTATGAAAGCAAAAAAGTTTGAAATTTCATGTATGAATGTACACATGCATGTACATTTATAAACAAAAAAAGGTGTACGAGTATGCATACTGATTACTTTATGAAATATAGTTATTACCGATTCATTTAAAAGAACAAAGCTCTCCACATCTCTTGGCAACAAATTAAATTTCGTGTCGGCTTTTTTGCCTCACACACAATATTACATCCCAAAGACTTCAAATAATGTTTACCCATTATTATATTATAAAACTACTTTTTTTCACAACTACTTAAAATTTTTTTTCATATTATACGTCTTTTTAAAATTTATTTATATTATTTTTCATATAAATTATAATAATTTTTTTTAAACACTTTTTTTCCGCTTCGCTTTTATAATATGAATACACCTTTTTTGCCACCTTGTACTGGAATGAATTACAGAAAATATTGTGTCGCTTTTAAAATTCTTAATATTTTTCCCTATACTTTATATACGAGCAAATAATAAAGTGTCGCCCTTCAAAATACATTATAAAAAAACAGGTTGACATCTATTGCGTACACTTTCCCTCTCCCGAAAATTCTTATTTGTATAAAAATGAAAATAACAAGGTATACTGCTTAACTCTTTTAACTAAGGGAATTTTTTGTATACAAATATTGGTGAGTGATTGCATTAGTGTGATGTAAACGAAGAGTCGAACTCCTTGTTAGTAGATATACTTTGATTGTAATTGCACCAATTCGGACAACGGACTCGGGTATCTGCCATACAACTCAAAGAGGTTGTTTTAAATATTTCAAAAAGTAATAGAGATATGGATATTAAATTTTGCAAAGATGTGTCCAATTACACTCTATATATGTTCTGAAAATTTTAATGGAATGGCTGCACTGGTTTGGGTAGGTGCCATGCAACTCCAAAAGCTAATTATAAATATTTGGATAATAATAAAGTTAGATTCATGAAACTTAGCAGTGGTGTGTCCAATTATAGGCCAGACATATCCATGCAGTTTCAATAGAGTGGTTTTTCAGGTTCGAATAGTTAGTATACAACGATGACAGCTAATTCTAGATATGGCAAAAACAAATTTTAAACTCAGATTACTAAAGTGCAGGGTATAATTCGTTTGGTTTATACCGACTGAAACGTTTTTACTTGTCTTATAACTAAATTCGGTATAGAGTTTTATTCAAAAATCAAAAAAAAATCTGTCAAAAAAAAATTTTTTTTTAAATTTTTATTGTATCAGGAATAATCTCACAAGCCGAATAAAAATGTACTTGAAATGTAGTTTTCGTAACTCGAAGTGTCGTATTAGAAGATGTCGTATCTCGGGGACTTAGTGTATATTTTTCAACGGCATTCCATTTACCTTTAGCTCTCTGCATTTGTAGAAAATTGAAAAAGGTTGCAGTTTCGAAAATAGGAAGGTGCCAAAAATTCAAATTTTACAAATTTCGAGAGGCGATTACTTGAAAGGAGGTGGAGGTGGAACACTAATAAATGGTTCATTTCTTTTTTTTTCTAAATTTTACACTCCTACAAACTGAGATCTGGAAGAAAAACGATATCAAAAATTTGAAAAAAACGGATAACTATAATTTAGTTTAGATAACTGTAAGTTTTAACGGTTATTTTGCTTTTAACGGTTTCATTGCATTAAATAGGTAAAATATGGCATTTTTAGGATTTTGACGGGTAGAGTGAGGAGATAAGCACAGAAATAAGTTCCTAGTAAAGATCTATGTAAATTTAAATTTCAACTTTCTATCTTCAAGGGTGTAAAAGTTTTGTAAACATGTCCACGGACGGACGGATAAGATGAAACTGCGCATGTGCAGTTTTGTGCGCGCATTTTGCAGTTTTGCAAAATTAGCAATAGGAAAAAAACAGGAAGTAGTAAAAGTTTCGGAAAAGAGGCAGTAGTGACGTTAACCGAAGTTTCACTCTATAAAAAAACAAGTCGCCGCGCCGCATAAGAATACAAAGTGCCCTGGAACAAGGAATTGCTTTCTCTTGACTTAAAGAGAAAGTGATTCCTTGAGTGTTTTAGTAAAAAGGGTAGTTTTGGAGGGTTAGAGAAAATTATATTGTGAAAAATATATAATACAAGAGTTTAAAAAATATTTATTACAGTTTCGAAGCTTTTGAAATTAAAGCAATGTGTTATTTGAAATTTTTTTCCTCAGTTAATAGATGTAAGTAATGGTAATGTCAATGATTCATGTAAGATTTATCGTTTTCGAGTGATAGCTGCTTAAGCATGAAGGGCAATATATTTCTGGCAATAGCATAAAAACAAAACAGTAAAATGTTTTCACTCATAAGAATTTTACTATATTCTTGATAAGTTAGGCTTATGAACAAACTTGATCTGAAATATTTGTAGTTTTCACAATTTTATGAAAAGGACTAAAACTTGGACTTGGAAACCTGAAAAATTTTGCAAAAATTTTAATTACCTCAAAAAATTTCTCTATTTTTTTCATCTTGGTCTTGGTCATACATAATTTTCATTCCAGACGTACCATTTATCAGGTAAAGTGATAACAATTTTTAAATAAATTGTGTAAAAAAAATTATTTTCGTTGTATAATAATAGTTAAATGCCTAGTATTATGGCCCTACCACATGCCAAGTGAGCACATGAAAAATGCATTAATATTATTCATAAAAGCAGTATTTCATTCATTTGTATAAGTGTAAAGAAAAATTTAATATGAACTTGCATTGTAGAGGTATAGTAACAATAGGAGAGAGATCTTGATGAAAATTTCACTTGAAAAGAGCACAATTTTATATAAGAATAAGATATTTGTATTTGTTGCAAGGGGTCTTATAAGGCTTCATAAGATTATATATATTATATATATATTTATATATATGTAACAATGACTATACGAGTATATTCATACTTGTTCTTTTATATATTTTTTTTGCTTATAAAAACAATGATGGCATGTTGTACATTCGTTAATATACACATACATATTTATGTAATTATGTTCAACGTAGAATGCAATTTTGCAATTCATCAGATAGTTTAGCTTAACAGCAACTAATCGAATACGGATGAGAAAACATCCGCTTCAATTTTATATGCTCATTCTATATTTGTATATATAGTATGTATATTCTCGTATATATTATAGTTATACATACTCGTATACATACATTATGTGTGTATATAGTATTAAATCAAAATTAAAAGATGAAGAAAAAATTATTTTCTTTACTTCTATTTGAAATCCAAAAAGTAGATCATGACCTCGTTTTGAGGCTTGAAAAGAAAAAAATAACAAAAAAATGATTTCCAATTTTCCTCTTTAAGAGTTTTTTTTTCCTTTTTAATTTAAGATTCGTATCAGTTCAGAATTGGAATTGGATAGGAGTTTTTTTTTATCTTTATTTAGACATATTCTTGGAGGTTTTCCTTAAGAAAGCAAGAAAAAAAGCAAAAAATTTAACCATAAAAGAAAAGAAGAGGTGAAAGTGAGTCTTTTCTACTCTTTTTTGTTGCTTTTTTTTGTTACATGCTTTTGTTGTCGAATTAAACAAAAATAATACCACGAATTCCTATAGAACGTTAAACATAGAAAGCGGAAAAGGTGATAATTTAATTTTTTTTTCGTTTTCTACTCGTTTTTATTAAATTCAAAGAAAAAAAGTTAAAAAGTGAAGGAAAATAAAAATGTGAAAAAATTATAATAAAAGAATATTGTTAAATTAACGCTTGAATAAAGGCTTCCATTGTATGTTGTTAGAACTGTACTGAGACCTACTTTTAAATTTGCATGCTAAATATTACGTTAAAAACCTACATATGTATATATATATAAATATGTATATGGATATGTACGAGTATATTAAAAATATAACTCCCGAATAATTTTTTTTTTAAGAGAAATTTTAAGTTTACAAATTTCCGGTTTTGTCAGCTGCCAAACTTTTTAGGTATTAGTTTTCCATGCATATACCTATACAAGTAATTAGGCATGCAAAATATTATGTTCAAATAATAAACTTTTGAATTTAACAAGAATTATTACCGTATAGATTTTCTAGTTTTTAATAATGAAAATATTGTTTTAACAATGTTCTTTACATGAAATACAATTAGTACTGCGTTCTTTCGTGTAAAACACATAAACACCTTTATCAAATAAATATCAATTAATTTTTTCCGATTTCTAAACATGCATTTATTCCTGCTATTGATTAGCAATGCTTTAAAAATTATTGAATTTAGGTTTGCTAACATTGTTTTTATTCTAAAGTAATATATAAAGATGCTTCATAGTCCATGAAAACCTGAAGAATTCTTGATTAGAAATTTATTTCTGTTAAAGAATTTTTTTATCTATCTAAAAGTTGTAGCCTCCAAAAGTGCTATATAAATGCCATTTTTTGACTATTTGTTGTATCGAAACCATAAACGTTTTTTAAATTCTGCAAACATATAGAGTAACTATTAATAAGTTTTGCGAAAGTAGTTACAGTAGCCTTTCCTTTGCTATGCAGAATAATCAAACATTACAATAATGAAAATGCAGTAGATATAAACCGTTATCTTAAACTTATTTCTTTTCCAAATTTTTAATATCGCTTTTTCTCTAAAGCTAGACGATACGCTGTTGAAATCGGTCATCTTAAGCGTATGCAATATTTTCATATATTTTGGTATATTAAAAAGATTGATATAACTAGTAGCTATGTAGATTGTTTTCTAAAAAAATCTATTTTCACTTGATTCGAATTTATTTCTTTAATTTACAAAATAATACTTAAATATACCTTTTGCCCAAAAGCCTTTTTGTAAGTATCGAATAATTTTTTGTAATTGATCAAAGTATCTTAAGATAATGATTATTAAATTAATTAATTTAAGGTTAATGAATTTATTTTATTTTTGATTTTCGGCAGGCTATTAAATTATCTGAGGAGCCGAAGCGTCGGGAATGGCCTTTCTTTACGTTAATGGATGTCTACTTTAGTGACCAGGTTAATGATCCAACTTTAAGACTATTTTCATCAACAAAGACACTTAGAGAAACTATTGATGACAGTGTGTTTGAAGATGATCCAATTATATCATCAGCAATTGCTGCAGCAACATCTGGTGCTTACATGGATATATCTGAATTGGTACGCCGACAAAAGCAACAGCAACAACAAAGACAACAACAACAGCAACAGCAACAACAACAGCAACAACAGCAGCAATTAAAGATGGATATTGAGAATGATGACAGTAGCGATGAGGGTACAGGAACTGATTTATCAATACCAAATGATTACGGAAGTAGTGTTGAAGATTTCAAAAAACCAATTGTTAAGTCACCTGAAATAATTAATAAAATTCGAAAACAAGAAATGTTATCCCCACCAAAAGATATAATGCGTCATCATCATTCAGATCTGCATCATTTAGAAAATCATCACCACGTTTCCTCTCCACAGCCGCAACCACCACCACCACCACAACCACAACAGCATCAACCACAATCGCAACACCATCAAAGATCGCCAACTCCACATTCGCAAACCCAGCATGCAGCACCATTTCAAACACACTATCAACAGCAACATCAACAACAACAACAACATCAACAACAGCAACAACAGCTGCAACAGCAACAAATTCAGCAATCTCAGCATCATCACCATCAACATCAACATCATAATCAACATCAATCACAATATCCGGAACATCAAACCATCGACCAATATTTATTATCATGGAATAATTTCCATGGGAACATGTGCAAAGGGTTTCATAGTCTTCAAAAAGATGAAAAAATGGTCGACGTAACTATTGCAGCTGGAGGTAAAATATTCAAAGCACATAAATTGGTGAGTTTAACTAATCACTTTATATATAATTTTCTAATTATGTCGCATACTTCCAATGTTTGTTTTCCTTTTTTTGTTTTTATGTGCAATAAATGTAGGTTTTATCTGTTTGTAGTCCTTATTTCCAAAAAATATTCTTAGATCATCCCTGTAGTCATCCTATTTTATTTATGACAGACGTTGATAGTAATCACATGCAAGGTTTACTTGATTTTATGTATAGCGGACAGGTAAGCAGGAAATAAATTATCAAAGCCATTGAAAAAATAAAAAATAACTGTTAAACTTTAGGTCAATGTAAAATACGAAGACTTACCAAATTTTTTGAAAGTTGCGGAAACAATGAAAATAAAAGGATTGCATAGTGAGGTAATAATCTATATTATAAAAATAATTCATTTTTTAAAACTTTGTGTCTATGTGAATGGTACAAATGTATATTCTTTCAGAGTACTGCAGAGAATGACCAAGAAATGAGAAACAGCAGAATTCCTCAATCAGAAGACAAATTTTCTCAAAACCAGGTACCCTCTTCGTCCTCAATATATTCAAATATGAATGGACCTTCAACAACACCAAGTCCAGTTCCAGTTCACAGCCCACAGATTCCAAGTCAAAACTTTTTGAATTTCCGTGAGCATATTCGCTCAAAAGCTGCTTTAAATGAGGCATATATAACCAATTCATCAAATAATAATAATAATAATAACAACAACAATAGTAATAATAATACTAGCAATAGTACCAGTAATAATAGTAACAATAATATCAGTAATAATAATAGTAGTGTTAGTAGTAATAACAGTAATAACAATCAAAGTAATCATCCAGATAATTATTCAATTCAACATACAAACAGTAGTAGCAAAATATTAGATGGACGCAAACATCATAAATATTTTGCGAAACGAAAAATGTTAATGCATTATAATCAGGATATTATGAAAGAAAAGCGTAATAAAGAATTAGCGGATCTAGAACAAATACAACAGCAACAACAACAACAAAAAAGTCCACCAGAACAAGTAGATTCATCGGGAACTACAACACCAACATTAGTTAATGATAATTTTAAAATAAAATTACCAGAATTACCACCACAACAAACACAATCGACGACTTCAGAGAAAGAAGACGAAGAAGAAGCTCTTAATCTTGTTCAAAATATTAAACAAGAACCAGGTGTCGTTAATTGTAATGTTCGTGATAATACGTCAACATCAAGTAAAGAAAGTGCTCGTTCTGAAGAAGATTGTAGTTCAACAACACCATCTGATTCAACAGTAATCGACGAAGAAGCTGAAAATGACGCAAAAGCAGCTTTGTTACGTTTGCGAAATTCAATATTAGAACAAAATTTAATTAATAACAATCAAAATAATAATAATAATAATAATAATAATAATAATAATAACAATAATAATAACAACAATAATAACAATAATAACTATAAAAAACCGAATAATAATAATAATAATAATAATAATAATAATAATAACAATAATAATAACAATAATAATAACAATAATAATACATTAACAACTACGGTCGACGGCAATAATGTCAATAGCATTGACAGAAACTTAAACGTAGTGTGCAGTTAATTTCACCATGATTTTAATTTTATTTGAAATCGTTTAACTGTAAAATATAATCTCGATCAATCGTGACCTTTCTTTTTGGTTATTAAAACGATAAGTACGTGTGCATACACAAATTAATTGATAAAAATTTAAACGTAAATCCGTGTCTATTTTGTAAAATAATTTCTATATCTCTACATTTTATTATGTAAATTAATATCATGTTACAAATTTTAAACTTCTTGGATAAGTTTAGCATAGGCTTGAAATATGGAGGGATGACTTTTTTTTTCTTTAAATTTTCAGCTAAATTAATTTTACGTTCTTACAAATTTTAATACTTTTTGAAAATATTATTATTATTGCTATGTTGAATGTAAACTAGAAGAGAACGTTATATAATGGCTAATTAAACTTTGAAATTTTTGAATGGGTATATATTATAAGTACATACATATTATTTAAACAAATATGCAAAATAGACACATGTATATAATTATGTACAGAATATAAATACAACATATTAGATTTATATAGAATTTTTAAACTTTTCGATATATGTAAGTATATAATTATTCGATTGACGAAAAAGTAACTTATGGCAAAATATAGAAATTGGCATACAGCTATACACAAAAAACTTTCAATAATCATTAATTTTATAAATTTTCAAAAGTGTTTTTTGAATGTTGTTAAATCTAGACAATTATTTTAGATTTTTAAGATACTATACTTAAGTTTCTTAAAAATCCTCAAAAAGAATGAAAATAAAAAATATTTGTAATACTTTTGTATAATATGTTTTTACACTTCATATATACATAAATATTTTGATATGAAATTTAAGCAATTTATAGTACAATATTTGACTAAATCGTTTAAAAAATAGTATGTACATACTTTTACTCTAATTTTTCTAGAAAATTTAGTAAAATTTCAGTAAAATTAATTCTGTATGTTTCTTCCTTTGGCTCTAATCTACACCATCTAATTACATACAAATTTAGGTTTATAAATATGTAATTAAATTTTTAAAATGTATTTTTAAATTAATTACTTAAAATATAAATCAAATTCTAATGATTACTGAATCATTGAAATAAAAGGGATTGTTAAATATTGTTATTCAATGGAAACATTAGTTGTTACTAAAGATTTTTTCATAGCTTTTATAACCCTTTTGGATTTTATTAGAATGGAAATATTTATTAGCACGTATATTAATTTTTAATGGAAGTCTTTTAATGTTATTAGAATTTTTAATAAAAAATAATAAAACAAAATTTATATGACTGTATAATACGACCAAACATACAAATCTTGTAATCTTAAAACTTTAAAGAAAACTATAATTCAAAACTGTGTAAATCTATTGTAAAATATTATAATTTAAATGAGTTTTTCTACATAATACTGTTCAGTTTTTTATATTAAATAATATAAAAATTAAAAAATATAAAAACCTATAAGTTTCCTTTTTTTTTAGAATATATTGTTATTTATTTAGATATTTAATTATAAACGTTAATTATGCTGAAATTGAACAAGAGATTACTAAATAAAAAAAGAATAATTGTAAAATTTGGTGTAAATATTTAATTTCAAATTTCAATACTAGTAACTTATGATTGCTTACCAACTCAATTAGAACTACTTTTAAAATTATAATATTAAATATATAATTTTTTTAACCAGTGAGATAAAATGTATACAATATACCAAACGTCTTTAAATTTAGTAATCTTGATATTGAGGCATTAATTTTTTATGAAAAGAAAATTACATACTTATTATAAAAGTTTTATTATATTGTCAAAAGACAAGAAGAAAAAAAGAAAACAAACAGGTAACTGTTAAATCTGAATCACCTGTTAAAAAATTTTTTTTTTATTTTATCTAATACGCGCAATATATTGTGAATATATATATATATATATATATTATAATCATATGCACATACGTATATAAAATATAATTAGATAATACTAAAATTGTATTAATTATTATTTGTTATTTTTAAATAATAACATTAAAGTAAAAAAACTTTTTGTTTTTGAAATATTATAAAATATTATAAAACTTGAATTTAGATTAAGCATTAATAATAAAGTAAAAGTATCGACAAAACTGTATGAGTTATTTTATTTCAATATTATTGAAATTTTGTTGTGTTTAATAGTAATATTAGTAAAAATAACAAAAAAAAAAAATTTGCATATTTCATTTTAATGCAAAAATATACAAAATTTTGAGAATAATTTATTTTTTAATTTTAAATCCAATGCAAGTTTAACTATTTTGTATGTGTGTTGTGTTTATAAGTAAAATATAGTGCTTTTCATCTGGCTTACTTTTTATATTTTCCTCACATATATTGTACTTTATTATAATATATAATTGTATTTTTTAAGTTATCATATAACGTTTCCTTATTTATATACGTATTTGGAAAACTTGTAAATATATTAATAATATATTATATTTATATATATATTAGTAATTGCTTTTTTATACTTATATCTGTGCGAATATAAATCTTTAAAGTGTGATTTATAAATCTTTTTTCCAAAATTAATATTATTTTGTTCAAAATTTGTTTTATTTAAGAAATAATATCTGTATATCCATGCTATATAAAAAAAAAACAATACGATTATTTTAGTTTTTAACTTAATATTATATTTTTAAAATTATAAATTTAAGAAAAAAAAATTCTACTTTTTATTGCCCCTTTATTTTTTTTAATTTTGTTGTAAATTTCATTCATTATTTTATTTAATCATTTTAATTTTTCGCAATTGTTATTTATTTTCCAATTAATTATTATTTTTATAATTTTATTTTTAATTTGATAAATTCTTATTGTCATTTGAATGCTAACTATACATAACTTTAATTTGACTAGGAAGGGTAAAATATTTAAATTGTATTAAAATAAATTATTTTAATATATGGAAAGATACATATACATATCTATATATAATATATACACATATATATGTATTTATATTTTTATAAATATATAAATCATAAATAATATAAAAATACATGTATGCATACAAAAAAAAAAAACTATTTTAATTTGTTTAAGTTAATATTTATTTAAGTTACAACACTAAATTTAAAGGAAAAATAAAATGTTTTTATACTTTTGATAAAAAACAAGGAAATAAAGTTCTTTCTTTTAGTTATTTATGTTTACAAGTAAATGAAGCTAAATAATAAAATACGTTTTTTAAATATAAATAAAACTGTTTTTGCTTAATAATGTATATGTACCAAACATTCTTCTACATAGATTACTTAATATATACATACAAACTATTTTATATTTTTCTTAAAAAGCTTGTTGCAATAAAGTTGAAGTTTTAATTTGCGTATGTATATGAATGTAATAAAGGATCTTTAATTGAAAACTATAAGGCGACTCAATATATTATAAAAATTTTAACTTTTAATTTTTTAGATATGTACCTATTATGTATACGGGTGTTGAAAAAAGGCCGTACGCCAAATGAAAACTTTTTTAAGGCCAAGTTTGCATTCAACTTGCAAGTTTCGATAAACGAGAGTATCTACAAGTAAATTTTTATTTTAAGGTAATAAAATTCATATCTAACTTTGGAAAATTTTGAATCAAAATTACAATTTTGATTTCAAACTGTGTTGGTTACTCTAAGTAACATATAAAATTTATAAACTTTTAGTCTGTTTGAAAAACTTTTGCAAAATCAAATAAAGTATACATTGTGTATATGTAACTAATAAGAAAGCCGTCCAGTTTTTAAATTAGACAAAATTAGCTAGGGTAAGTAAATCCAGGAAACTTTATGAATAATTTTATTTGTACATTTCGGTTGTATATGTATAACAGTTTCTTATGCTCAAAGTATTTTCTCAGATTATTTCAATTAAATATTATCAGAAGAAGAAATGCTGAAAATGTTGCTAAAGTGTATATGTAGGCAAATATAAATAATAATATATAATAAAACTCTCAATTTTCGAATATAAATTTTTCATGTTTGTTTTATTAGAACATCTTTTTCAATTTTTTTTCTAAATTTGTTTTTTTTTTTCGTTTTAATGCATAATAACTTTACCTATTTCTAAAAACTTTAAACAATTTTTTATGATTTCATTTTTTTTCTGTATGTACTTATTTCAAAATTTGTAACACTTGGTCTATTAGAGGCGATTTAAATTTCTTTTTTAACCAAACAAAAAACAAAGAATTGAGGTAGAAGTGCAACTTCATATTTTTAGTTTATTAAACTATGTACATATATAACTTATATGGAATTGAACATTAAATTTATTTTTCTTTTCTAAAAGGATGAGTTTATGCAAATAAGCATACAAAATTTCTTTAGTTAACAAAATAAAAAAATTAAAACAATAATGAAAAATCGGTTTTTATTATTTTAGCAATTTTTTTTTCAAAATTATATTTTCTGATAATTATTTACTTTTTAACTTATTGTGTTTAATGCTTTTTAATTAACTCTAAATATAAATACATCGATTTCAAAGGTGTTATGTACACTTTTTTTTTGTTTATTAATTAAAATGTCTTTACAATCAAAATAAGTACAACATTAAATTATAAAAATTTTTTAAAAACTCTTTTCCAGTATATAAAAAACGTAGAAGGTTACTATTTACGATATTTTTGTATATCAGTAACACAATTTTAAACAAATTAATATTTTCAATCCAGATAAATTATTTTGAGTACATAGATTAAGTAATATACTTGTTTCAATATTTTGATTATACTCTTGCTAGAACAATTTGGTAAACTTTTTATGAATCTAAAAAATAATGTTTTTTTTTATTTCTAAAACGCACTGATTGCTCCATAAATAATACATTCATATATTTTTTTTTATATAATATTTAGTACAATTTAATTGTTTTAAGAAACTTAATACGACTTCAAAACTAAAAAATTTAATTATATATCATAATATGTATATATAACTTTTCAAAACATTTTTATGTGTAGTGTATACATAAACATGCTAATGCAAATTAAAAATTAAAAAAATGGTAACTAAATTTCATTTTGATGTTTTGCAAACAATTAGTATAACATATTTTATTAATATATCATATAGCATATAGTTATAAAAGTATATTCACTTATATAAAAAAAATAAAAGAATTTTAGCTTATCTTGATACACTTTCTAACATTTCAACAAAAAGTTTTTTCATTACTACATTCTCTTCACGTGAGACTTTTAGCCAAAATTTTCTTATAATATTGTCGGCTTGTCTTAACGAAGGTAATATTAGTAACAATTGCTGTTGATATGACACAGCTGCGGTATGTCTAAAAAAATAACGGTTTAAAATTATTATACAATTTCCGCAAAAGATATGAAATTGACAATTACCTTAATAAATAAACGCAATCATTGAATGCACTTAATATAGTGTCTCTAAATTTTTTTAAAAGTAATTGATCATCCAAACGAATATCACAATTGGATAACACTAAAGCTTTCAGTAAATAATATTCTTCCTTACTAGGTGACAGCCTTTCTAATCGCTGTGTTATTTGTACACACTAATATAAATATAATTGTGGATTTAAAGTTAATTGAATTTATATATTGTTAATTGAAAGTTAATTCATTTATACAAAAATTTCTTACATGGTGAAAAAATTCGATAGCTCCACATTCTTTTGCAGATCGTTCATCTAAACAAAAATCTGATGCAAAAAACAATTTACCATTATATGGTAAGGAACGATATGCTAATTGTAATGTTAATATCTCAGCCCAAGATACTTGTAATAATTTCATTTGATCGTTAAGAGGTAATTCTGTGAAACCCGGTATTTGTTTTGCCCAACCAATGACATTGACTAATTCACAATCATAAAGATTACTTAAAATGCTTAAAATCTCATGAACATCCATGCAATTTTTATCTTTATCAAATATACTGCTAGATAAAGATGACGAAGTGGTAGTTGTTGTAGTTGCTTGTGATGAAGATGTTGATTTATCATTGCTATTACTTAAAAAATCATCATTATCAAAATGACCAACATAGCATGGATCTGGTTCGAAATTTGATAAAACTTCTAAAATTTTAATATCATCTAATGTTGAAGTAGCTGTTTGGTATAATGCTTGCATTTGATATGGATTTGAAACTGGATTACGTCTGTATTTTTGTCGTCCACCGCGAACTCTGTCTAATCTCACACCTTCTTTTAACATACCCATCATAAGACATTTTTGAAAACGGCAAGCTTGGCATGCTTTTCTACGTCTTTTGTTTATTTCACATTCATTATTGGCAGGACAAGTATATTCAATGTTTCCTAAATATTTATATTTTAGTAAAATTTCGTAAAAATTATAATTTAATAATTAAGTAAGAACAGCAGTATCAACTACCTTGAATCGTTCTTTTGAAAAATGCTTTACAAGCTTCACAACTGGCAACTCCATAATGAAATCCAGATGCGTTATCACCACAAACTAAACACAATCTCCTGTACAAAGAGAAAAACAAAAATTTAAACAAAATTACTGCAAATGTAAAAAAGGAAAAAGATTCACCTCGGAAGTTCTTCTTTAATAGAATGCATACTACTAGAATCACCGCAAATGTCACCAAGAGGAGTAGTAGTTGAGCTACAAAATTGTCTCTCTGGGGAACCTGGTGAAGCCTATTTAGAACGAAAATGTATTTTTTTTACAAAGGAAAAATTAGTCCTCTAAAATTTATCATTTTACCTGTGATGTGTAATTCATGCTTCCTAAAGCATTTCCAACTGATGGGGTTGGGCTACCACATGATGTGTCAATTATTAGTTCTTGTTTAACAAGATGTACTGAGGAATCAGTCATCGCAGATACCTGATATAAATTATATATTAAAAATTTTTTAATAATACAATATTTTAAACTGCTGAGGAAACAAAAGTTTGATAAATTATGAGCTCGAGGACTTTGACGCAAAGGTAAAATACAAAATAAATTTTTTTAATATTAATTGTAAAAACAAAGAAACTCAGTAAGGAGTTACGCGATGAAGCAGAATTTTTATTTCTCTTAAACTTTTGACGTATACTCATGAATACTCTTGTCAGTCTTTGCTATCAATTGCCGAATCAACAATTTGCAAAGTTTGTTTTTTTTCGCATTTTTTAGTTTAATTAAACCATTTTCGCATTTTTCTAAATGAAACTAAATTTTTTTTTAGTTCAGTTGAAACTAAATTTTATTTAAGTGAAACTGTTTTTTTAAATAAAACCTATTTTTTTGCTTAATAAAAATGTTAAACTAGCCAATGATATTATGCATAAGCATAACTTGCATAAATAATAGAACACTTTGAGTTACATTGTGGCTTTGAATTTACTTCAAAGATTTTTCATAAATTAACTTGTTACTCGTACTTCTGTATTACAATGTATATATTATATACATACATACATAAGTAATACAAAATTAACAAGTTGTGTACATAAAATATGTATATGGGAATGCATATAGAAATGTAAAATTGGGTGTGTATGTTAATTTTATACTAAAAGTACCCAATGATACACTTGAAATTGCAAAAAGAAAACAACAAAAAAAAACACTACTATAGTATATTTTTATTTTATGAATTTATTTATTTAGAATAAATTGTTAATAATACTTTATAAAAGACATATGCCTCAATCTGTTTCGACATGTATGTGTATAAAAAACAATTAACTTCAACGATTTGTAATGAGTATATTATGCTCATATTGATAATATATTTCACTATTTATGTTACACAGAGAAAAATTACGGTAGTTGAAAACTACAAAATAAATTTATTTAACAAAAATCTCATATTTTAAAACATCATAATATCCAAAGCACTGAAATTTTAGCATAAAATGCATTTTTATTTGTTTTATTTTTATCATTGAAACTATCAATATTTAAGTGTGCATAAATAAAAATGTTCAAATAATCATTTATGATTAACAATGTTATACCAAAGTTGAAACCTCAATCACAGTAAGGATCTAAAATTATGGCTTTTTAAAGCCATGAATTTGCCGGTTCACTTCCATGCTTTCTTAAATTAGAATTTGAGAATGTTATCCAGAGTCAATTGAAATTCATTATTTTGTTTCAGAAATAATTTCGATAAAGTAATAATCATTGATCATATTTGCAATAATTTATTAACAGTACACAACATGTTACAATTAGAAAAACAACATTTTTCGGCAAATTTTATTACAAAAACGTTTTTTAACAGAAAAAGTGATAATGAATATTATATGACTCAAAATGATATTTTTTTAAAATATTTCCAGAATTGTCTTTGAATTTTCGGGGATATATTACATTGAAAATATCTGGATGATACGTCTCATTCGCATTGCCTACAAACCAATTTTGTAGAAGAAATATTGTATATACATTTCATATGGAATACTTTTATAATATTAGTTTAAGTAATAAATTAAATAAATTTCGATACAATAAAATACAAGAGTAATAATACATAATTTCAAAATTCGTGCCTATTATGTATTGTTATATTGATTATATTATTAAACATATTGTTAATCAATGATTTCATATAACAGAATATACTTATGCCTAAATTTTTTATAGTGTATATTCTATTGTTATTGTTTTTTATGTATAAGGTCTTAATGTATAAAAAATAAAAATAAGCTTTTATCGGTATTAGAATTATCTGCGAATTTTACCTTGAACTTGGCCGAAAATTTTTTTTTTAAATACATACAATTAAATATATTTTATGAATATTCATATAAAATCTGTATATACGTACATATGTACGTATGTTTATTAAACTTCATATATTGTATTGTATTGACATAATATATATTATGTATGTACATACATTCATAGTATGAGCTTGTATATGTAAAAAAATATTCTACAAAAATTATAGCGTATTATATGATATAATATTGTACATTTCGCGTACATTGTGGTGTATTTTATTGTATAAATAAAAATAAAAATTTTTATTTTTCTATACATACATATTTACAAATGTATACGAATAAGTCGATATTGTTCGCTTTACAGAAATTTAAGAAGTCATGTATACTGAGAAGGAAATTTACGATATACTTGATTTTTTCTGTGGTTGTTTTTAATTAGCGAAAAACACTATAATTAACAAATTGATTACATTTTTACATTGGCATACTGTTACTCATGAATTAATTTTTCATTAATTTTTATCAAGAATTTTTTTACGAGAACTTTTCAATATATTATGCGAAAGAAAGTTAAACTACATATCGACCATACTTATAAATATACATAGCATGACTACCAAAATTTTGGGATTCACAGTTTTTATCATCAATCATCTATAAAGTATTTAAACAAAAAACAAGAAAACTTCAAAGTTGGAAAAATACTCCTTTTTTTGTGATTTAACTTTGAGATTTATAAAAAATATATTATGTAAGAGAAATCCATGGTTGTATTTGAGATCTATACAACGTAGAAGAGAATGAAACTTAATTTAAAAGTAAATAAATTTAATAATCTTGCACTTCGCAAAATAACAATAAAATGAAAAATTTTAAATACGCTTTCTATCATTTTACTTATATGTTGGAATAAGCTGTTTATATAATTAATATGAATTGAAACAAACATAATTTTTTTTCTAAAATGATGTTGATATAATATGTAAATGTATTTATCAATTCCTAATTGCATTCCACAATTTAGAGCTAGAACAATACTAATATTGATATTCCTGTTTATTTATTTATTCACGAACAATACAATTATACACGGGTATAGTAACGTTGAGAGTTATAGAATTTATTTTTTGTGCCATTTCCATATTATCTGATATAATAAATCATTTTAAAAGGCTTATATACAATCTTAAAATATGGAAACTTAAATGAAGAATATTTAAATAAATCAAAATATATTTATACGAATTAAACGTTATAAAATGCATTCTACTCATATGTTACAATATTTATATAAAAATTATCTTTTCTTTATTATTATAATTTAATACCAAATAATTTATCTTTAAACAATTATTATTTAATTATGCAACTTGATAAAATCAACTGTAACTAACGTAATAGAGAAGAATATTATTTACAACAAGGTTATATTAAAATACATCACATTTTCAACATATTGTACAATTAGTCGAAAAGTCTAATTAATCTACAGACGAAATTTTCAAATATTTTAATAATTTTTTAAACAGCAATTTTTGCTTACTTTTGATTACTTGTGCACAATGTTATTGGACAGTTTACAAATATTTCATGAGAAGAAAAAATCTATTTAAATTCTTTAATTTTTTTTTAAATCTAACAATATCAGACTGATAGTCAGACAATCAAAAGATAAAGTGGTGAATAAAAACGATTTCATGTTATAAAGTAACGAAAGAAAAACAATTAAATTTTTAAATTTTTTTTTAATATATCACACTTGCAATACAGACACGTTGGATCCATTTTAAAGTAAACAAGATTATTTCATATTAAGCAGTTTATATAAGTATATTTTTTTTGTTAGATAAGATTATCAATATTTTCATCAATCAATAAAATGAAATATCGAAATATCTAAGGGAAATAAATTAATTAAAAAATGTTCATTAGAATTTCTGTATTTATTTTAAATTTTGAAATTTGAAGCAATTTTGACAAAAAAAGAACATATTTATTATGCAAATGTTTCAAAACTATAAAATATTTTAGACTACCATTCTTAAGTTTCACATGTAATAGGTATGCATTAAAGAAATTGAGAAAACACTTGCCAAAAGTTGCCAAACGAATAAGCTCGATAATTATTTAATTCCTGTACAACGAATTTATTAAAATTTTTATTTATAACAATTAAAATTAAAAGCAATATGTGAATTAACATATGTACATACTTCCAATATCATTAAAAAACTATATAAGCAAATAAATTTCATTGCGCCGAATTAATCTTTCAAATTAAACATTATTTCAAATGGCTTTTTATTTTTTCTTCGAGCGATTTTATTGTTACAAAGTAACACGGATTTTTCTAAAACAAAATATGGATATCGATAAATATTTCATTTTACAAAAACGAAATCTATTTATTACTTATCCTTCTTCGTTTATTTTTTGACTCAAAATGTCAATGTTCGTCTAATATTTCTTAAATACTATAAGCTCTCTTAAACTTCTGTAAAAGTGAAAATATACCAGTAATCGTCTTATTCAAAATTATAACTTTAATTGTAATTACGATTCGAGCTTTATAATGGCATAAAGTTTTTGAAAATTTTATGCAAATTTTTCTCCTAAATTTATGCAAAATTGTGTAATAAGATAATTCTAATTAAAAATTAGATGGTGTAAAAATTACTCTATTAGATCGTTTTCATTAGCTTATTGATTATGCTTTTAGCTTAACTCTTAAGTTATTTATTAAAAACAATTTAGTTATTTTATAAAACAAAGGATTCGTTCTATCAATTACATTTTTGCTTTTGGGCGCATACCCAAAGCATGATTGGAAATACCTGATTGTTACTTTAAACTTCTTTCTACATCCTAGAAGTAGACTTCTAGGACAAAGTTTTCACTCGTTGTTTTTTCAATCGAATTTTTCAAGTACATTTTTTCAATACTTCAATATCGAATTACTGATATTTTAGCAAAACTTTTTTTAAAGTTCATGAACGTATGCGTTTTTCTATTCGCAAGATTTTTACGTTAAAAAGATTTTTTGTCACATGTAATAATTAATTCAAAGACGTCGTCATGGTCAATATAATTTTTAGGCTCGAAATTTTTATTCGTACTCAGCCAAATATCGTCGGCTGAGTTTTAATTTGCTCCACTCGCCGCCAACACGAAATCGACAAATTTGAAAAAGAAAGTTTGAACGTTAATTAAAAAAAATATGTTCGAACGATTTTATTTAAATTTTGCAATTTGATTTATTAATTATTTGTGTACAATGAAGTAAAATTTTATCTGTTCCAGTCTAGATTTTTTAGAGACATTAAATTTTTTTTGAAGTTGGTCATATTTGCCTTTGTTTTATATTCAACGAGCTTGTTAATACTTACTGACCTCGTTGCACATGGAGGGAATGATTTTACAAATGGAGCACATTATAAGTATTAATTTTTCAGTAAAATTATATTGAAATTCTATAACGGTGGGGCAAATTATTTGAGAAATTCGAAGGAAAACAACGTATTTCTTCATTATTTATATACGGGTGCAAGAATAAATTAAAAATACAATATAATAATTAAATAAAACATCTGATCAAATATGCATTAGTAATAAAAAAAAATACTCGTATTATTTGAAGGTATGAAATTTGAATCTTTATACATCAATATATCTGCTAGATGAATTTTGCTACTATGCTTTAATATTTGTCCCGTAAATTTTGCGTTCTAATACTGTGACATTTTGAATTTTTATTCTTTTATTTACAAACTTATATAGTTTTTATAAAGTAATAAGTTTTTTGATTACAAAGCTATACTATTTAATAGAAACTTTTTTAAGTGAATTAAAAATAGTAAATATTGATGCTAAATTAAATAAATTATTAAGTTATTAAGTGAAGCTTAATTATGTAAACACACCATCATTTCTGATTTAATGTGCTGAGAACACACCCCATTTCTAGTTTTCCATAAAAATTTAATTTAATTTACCTATCAAATACATATATTTTTTAAGAGAAGCACATTTGTACATATGTATGCATATAAATGTGCATTTATATTTTCATGTGTATAAATTTATAATGTATTATTTCAAAAATTTTAGATTTTCCATGTAGGAACTCTTATTAATGTGTCTTTTAAAAATGCTCTGTTCGTTCTCAATCGGCTCTCGGCTAAACAAATCGTTCTCGGCTAAAAATATAAGCTATTTTTTAGTTCTTTTTCAATTTTTAGCCTCCAGGATTTTAATTGCAATATTTATATTATTATATATCTTAAACTATTAATACTGTAGCAATTGTATTAATAGTTTAAGATATTATAAATTGATTCTTGTAGAAATCTAAAGTCTTCCATGTAGAAACTTAAGAGCAGACTTAAAGAGAACTTTATTTAAAGAACACTTTGTATTATTTTGAAAATTTAATTAGTATATTTATTGTTTCGTATTACTTCACGATGGTTATTCTACATAACGTACATGTACATTAAATACCACATTGGTTTCTTGTGTATAACAAAAAGAAAAATGTGTGTTTTATATTAATGACAAAATCAAGATTTTCTAAAAGTACCTTTAGTTTTCATTTGAGGCCATTCGTTATTATAAAGGGGAATCTAAATTTTTGAGTACTTACATATTTAAATAAAAAAATATTTCCAAATTTTTTGATTGTTTGTGTTGTCGTGAAAAATGATTTTAATCTTAAATAATAAAAGCTTTAAACCATCTGGAAATTTGTTATTGTTTTTTTCTTAATTTTTTTTGTTTAAAAAGTTTTATAGTTATTTATTCAACTGAAGCAAACACTACAGAAAGTATAATATGACGCTTATAATTTAAACCGGCAACGAAAAAAAAAACAAAAAAAGCAAAAGAAACCTTTTATTGTGGATGTAGATGGGAATAGTATGTAATTCGTTTAAAATTCTTTTCATTTTTATATTTTGTTTTCAAATATTAATGATCTGGCGTATGTATGTATGTACCGAGACACATAGAGTAATTTCTATTTCTATGTGCAAAAATGTATAAAAAATATATGCCCCCAACTTACATACTTATGTATATAATTGCCGTAAACTTAGGAGACATAGTGTGCTACTATGTACTTAGTATGTACACTAATTCAAACATTCTTATATTTTCATATTACTAATTACTTTTTTAGAATTAGAACAAAGAAAAGAAAAATAATCAAAAATTAAATAACATGTACACATTTATTCGAGTATCTACCTAGATACATTTGTAGGGAGGTTTTGAAAACGATGAAATGTATGTGTATATATGTAAGTAAATTTTTAATAGCAAGCAGTCACTGTCGATAGTGAAACCTTACTTAGCCATTTCTAATTCTTATGAGGATTGTAGGGCACAAACGTATATATGCATAGGTGATCCTTGAGAATTGGCTTCTATTTTGTGAAAATATAACGTTATGACAATCATAACCTCTTTGACAATGAGTAGAATAAAAAGACTAAAAAAATTAGTATGCGGACATAGATGTGCTCATTATGCGGAAGTTAACTGTAACTTCAATAAAACCGCATAGAATTCGTAACATATTTCGTATTCGTAAAATAAAGTTTTGTTTTATAAAATTGATCAATATTTATAAGTGAATCAAATCATATTATATTAGTATATATGTAAATGCATTCGTATACGTATGTAAATAAAAAATTTAATTATAACTTTTTGTTTTTACCACATCCTGCATCCAGACATCCATTTAAGATCTTTATTTTTTCGATGTTTTTACTTAACTCGAATGAAAACGTTGTCAATTAAATAAATATAACAGAAATTTAAAACATTGTAATATAAAAATACGTATATAAAATTAAAATATTAAAAATTATGTTAAAAATTTTAGAAACATGTACATATGTATATTTTGTATGTAAATATCACAGCACTTATTTTATATATTTCGCGAATGAAATATTCGAAATAAATTTTTTTTTAAATATTTTCATAAAATTTATATTTTTTCATTTTTATAGTTTACGAACTGTGAAATCGAATAAAGATACCCGATGTAGTATGAAAATAAACTAAAATTAACTTTGCGGATGAAAATTTTTATAAAAAATTTATTAAATTTTTTTCCGATTTTTCCAATCACAAAATTTCATTTGATATTAATTTGTTTAAAATTTATTATAAATTGTTTTTATACATATTTAGGTATTAAACAAAAAAAAAATATTTTATGAATTTTATTTTTTTTTTATTTTCTATTGAAAATGCAAAAATAGAGAAAAAATTTAAATTAGTTTGAAAAAGGTAACAAATTTTTTACGAGCAAACATTATCCGGATTTTAAGAGAAGTAAGAATTTTGAATTGTTAAAAAGTAAAAATTAAGAAATTAAAACTAAAAAAAAAAACAATTAAACTTCTAAAACTTTTGATTATTGTGTAATTTTTTTTATTTTTGTTACTCTTATGACTTCGCGATTGAAACTAAATGAAATAAAAAAACAAAATGTAAAATAAAAATAACAATAATAATTGTTTAACAAGCTTTTCTTTTTTTTTTATTCTGCTCCTAAAATTTTTTTTCGGTATGCCTCTACAAAATTCTAAGTGAAATTTATATTGCTTTCATTATAAACATTTATATATTGAATACATATACAATATACATACATATTTTGTATTCTTATATTATACTTTTATAGGTGAAATACATCGCAGTCGCATTGTAAAACAGACTAAGTGGTTTTTCTTAAATATTCATTTTTATATAAATTATGAAGGTATTTTTGGTAATATTAAGTTCTATTTTAGTACTTAATTGGCAGTGAATTTGATAAGTACTACATGAATTTCCTATAAAGTATTTTTGAAAAGGCAGCAATATTTTGACAGTATTTTTTTAAACTACAACTGCAAATTACGATCTTGTTCGTAAAAAATTGATCCTAAACACGCGGTTTTAATTTAACTACAGCAAATAAAAAGAAATATTAGAGTAAATTTTGTATTTTTACCATTAAATATAATTGAATAAATTATAATTTAATTATATATGACAATTAAATAAATTATAATTATATAAAAAAAAAATTATTTATTTAATATATTTTTTAAAAGTATTTTTTTATTGTAATTGTAACGTTTAGTTTCTAATTATTTAATTGAATAAAAACATATGATTGTGGTAATAATTCAAGAAAAGTACTTCAAAGTTTCTTTATTAAATTAGTAATATTGTTGCAGTTGTTTTTTTCTGATGCTATAGCTAATATTCAGTTTATATCAGAATTAAAGCATGTCAACTATAGCATCAGAATTGATCATTTTCAAAAATATCCAATAAAAAGAAACTACTGTGAAAATGAATTCTTTAATGAATTTTAATTAAGATTGATTAAAAACTTAAAGGTTTTATTTTTTCTCAGAATTTTTAATAATACAAAAATTAAAATTTAGAAGAAATAAACTAAATAACAAAATATTCCAATTTATGATTAAAATAAACTAACAATTAAATAAACTAACCCTAGTTTTAATAATATTTTTTGTACCAACCTAAATAAATGTCAAATATTTGTTTTATGATTATTTGGAGTTAGTTGATTTTAATTATAAGGTTTGTTTAATTAAATATATTTTAATATATAATACACATATGTTTGTATGTTCATACATTCTTACCTAAATGAATAAAAAGTAAAATTATACATTAGTAAGTATATTTGCACAAATTATATAAACGTATTATGTATGTATCTACATGTGAATATTCTTTTTTTCTCAGTTTGATTTTTGTTTTTTATTCATTCTTTATTTTCATTATAATTGTACATAGGTACGAATATTCTATAGTATTTTTAGTTCTTTAACTTAGTATACGTGCTTTCCTGTATAAAAATTTATGGGCTTTAATTTATTGTGTTGTATATTTAAGTAAAACTATGTGTGCATAAAATATGCAAGTTTACATTAAATACATAGGTAAACTGCTTTTTAATTCTATAGTTACCTCTTTAATATCTTTTCCCATATACTTACATATGTAACTAAGTATATATTTATTTACCTAAATCGAGTCACCTTAATTGTTAATAGGATAACAATACACATTATTTTGTGGAATAAAATTTTTCAAGAAATTATTATTGAAATAATTTTTAGGGAAAAAAACTAATTACCACGTGTAATAATTGTAATGAATATGAGAACTCTATTAATACCTACCACAATGTATACCTACTGAATATTTTTTTTATTTTAGTTATTTAAATTAGTTATTTGTATTAACCTAATAATGATAAGTATATCCTAAAATGTATAGTTACATCATAATAGTTTATTGGTTTAAAAAAACTCGTAGGTGGTAGATTGTTTAATATTAATTTAATAGCACTTGCACAATGTAATTTAAACTACCAAATTATTTGATAACAAGCTTCATAAATAAGTTATTGCTTGAACCATTAAATTAGGAGTTTACAAGATTTGCAGGAGCATGTTAAAACCATAGCTTTTTTAAAAAGTTTCTACAAAAAACTGTTTTCTTTGATTGTGTAATTTGGAAATAAGCAAAAAAGTTTGTTGTATTTACATAGATATAAATGTGTATGTATAGAAATTAATTTCTGCAATATACATATATATTTGAAATTTTAGCTATCAACTTTCAAAATATAGTATAAATTTTAAAAATTACGTACTGCTTATCCAATATAATATAAAAACAATTTCTACAATCTAAACTTAATAACGTGAGCTTACACAGAGAAAAAGCTGAAAATATTTTGCCAGTTTTTGTATAAACATAATATATGTACATATGTTCATACAATATTTTATCTGACTTTTGAATTAATTTTAAGTTTTATTAAGGTTGAAAACTCAATTCAATTTTTCAAAATTTGGTTTTAAATAGTAATATCAAATACCTATGAAATTTTAACAACATTTAATGTCTTAAGGATCCAGGTACTTCATTAATTTAATATGGGAATTCTCTCTCAAATTGTTCACAATTTTTTACACGAAAATTTCTCATGTAAAAATAATTCGTTCTCAAATATTATTAACACAAAACAGAACAAAAACAATTATTGGTTTTAATTCTGTTCAAAGTAAAAATGTGAAGGCAAAAAATTGTATAAAGATATACGTATGTTTGTATTTCAGTTGATCATTTTGTTCCCAATATATTTAATATCAAGTAAAATTTACAGCAAATACATTTTTCTTATTTACTTTAATACTTATTGATGATCTTTTTTATTTATAGTTTATTGTAAACAAACAGGGTTGTTTCAACAAGATGATTTCGTGATAAAAGCACGAATGTGTTTTATTGTAAACATGTACATAATACTTTTTAAGTACTTCATCCTCCACTTTTTTGAAAATACCAAAAAATTGGCAGTGTAATTTTCTGCAGCAGATCTTGAGCCTACTTAAATCTTAACTTGAGCCTGTCTCTTTTAGTACCCAAATATTTGTGGTATTCTTACCCTTAGTACCACTGCCTTGTATGTTACTGCAAAGTATTGTTTTAAGTTTACTGCGGTTCTTAAATTTCAGAAGTTACGATTTCAATCAGCGTTTATATACTTATGTATACATAACATTGTTCAATAAGTTTTATGAAATTGAATGGCTTTCTATTTTTTCCATAAAAAAAACAACAGATGTTTATGCAACACGTGCAACTTTTATCAGTTCAAACAAAATTCATGATGTTTGAATGTCTAATGTTTGATGTGTAAACGATGTGATACATTTAAATATAACTAAGTAGTTGTTTGCTTACTTGAATTGAAATTCTATGGAAAATTTTTATTATGTTCTGCCAGCTTATTCAAAACGTAATATTTATAAGTATTACATATTTTTAAATGAATGTATATGTAGTTACCTACCTACTTTTTTAAATAAAATTTTAATTACTTTTATTGAATTTTAACTGATTGAAATTAAATCAAAAGAAACTATTTGCCGTTCTCATTCTACCAGCTTTATATTTTTTTTATTATTTTTAACGTTCTATGTGTAGGAAAATACCACATAAGATAGAAAATGACGCGACCAATATTTGAGTCAAGTTCAAGGCCAACAAAGCAGAGAACGTCTCATATGGTGGTAAGTTGATTGTTTTAATAGCTCATCGCAACATCTATTTATGTAAATAGTTTACATACATTTAATATAGCAGAATTATAATATATATAATTATAGGTATATATATACATACGTAACAAGAAAAATATATATTATTATTAGCAACACACAAACATACATAAGAAAGTATTTATTTATGTAATGTATACGTACATATGTATGTTTTTCATACCCAACATTTCTTCTTTATTAATTTGTTGTTAAGTAAAAAAATGGATTATAATGGATTCAAAAAACAATGCAATACAGCACTTTCCCGTACCCCTTTTTCTAATTTTAAAAAATCGTGATAAGAATTATTGCAATACCTAATATATGGGTGCACTTATCAAAACTGCAATTTAGAATTGTTCGTTTAAAATATATGAAAATATATTTGAATGTATGTGAAAAAGCACTGCAGTAATAGTATATGTAAATATGTACTTAAGATTCAAATTTTACTTATGAATAGATTTTGATAAAATTACTTATTTCATTTCTTAGCACCACAAAATTAAATTACTTTCTCGGTATTAGAACTCGAAAATTCTTTCACTTTCTTTTCATATTTTACTTTCTTTTACTTTTAGTTTGAAACATTGTAAATCACTTTCATAATTATAAACAAAGCCGATAAGTCTTTTCAAGATGGCGAATTTAATATTTGTATACAAAATTAGGTTCTAATTTTATAAATATGAAAAAAAATGGTTTTTATTTTGTACTTACTTTCTTAAAGTATATGTAAAACTTTTTGTTTATAAAGAAAAAGTTCTAAACAAAAAAATTATAAAAATATATTTTGAGAAAAAATTATGACAACTACCATTTCTTCAAAAAAAAGTACTGTCATTATATCATGTGTGTCAAAAAAACAAAAAAGAAATTAACGATGGTAACACACACTACATATTTATAATTTATTTAACAGAAAATTAAAATGTGCGAAAATAATTATAAATGGTGGATAATATAACATTCGATTTAAAAACACAAAATTTAGAGTAACTTATTTCAATTTCCATATGCTATAAGAATCTGTTTTATAGACATAGTTTTAAAATTAGCTAATTGATTAAATCCATTTTCTACTTAAATAATTAAAAATTTTGGTACACATTGACAACCCATGACAGTCATCATATGAAGGTTGGAGTCCGCAATTAGTATTTTATGGTTGATGTACTAGACTTGTGGCGGGAAAACTGTCACTGTAATAATTATTTTAAGGTTTTAAAATTTAAGATTTTGAATAGCTAAATAAAATTTCATACGTATATCGAAGAGGAAAAAATAGAAAAGCAAAATTAGAAAAACATGGAAAATTTAAATCAAAAAGTTCTAAAAAATACTGGAAAGTTTGTAACTGATTATGAAAGGAAAAGGTAACTTTTAGAAAATTATTTTGAAATACTTTGAGTTTTTCATTAAAAATGTTTTATTTAGTGACGATATATTTAGTGAAGCTGGTTATAGAGAGTCAAGAGCAAATGACAAAATAGATTCAAAATATGGATATGATAGAATCAAAGATAGCCAGGAGCGAACTGGATATTTAATAAATATGCACTCGGTAATTTACTAATGCATATACATACATATGTATATATGCGTATGTACCTAAGTTCCTATGCCTATCTTAGATGAGTTAAAATATTTTTAAACTACCTACTTTATTCTCAATTACAGAATGAAATTCTTGATGAAGATCGTCGTTTAGTAGCATGTCTTGATTTATTTTTTATGCAAATGGATGGATCGCGATTTAAGGCATCTGTGTTGTTTCAACCATATTTATTACTTCGAGTAAAGGACTCTGTGTCTTTGGAAGTTGCTCGTTTTTTACATCGAAAATATTCTGGATTGATTTCAAATTTGGAACATATTATGAAAGAAGATTTGGACCTTCCTAATCACTTGACTGGTATCAAACAATGTTATTTAAAATTGTCATTTTTGAATCAAACATCAATGCAAAAAGTTCGGCGGGAACTACTAGCATTCGTTCGAAAGAATACAGAAAGGGAAAAAGCTAACACTTTTTACATGCAAATGTTAAGTCATTCTTTATCTTCTGCGGTTGAAGGTTCTTCAAGCTCTTTATTGAATATTGATTACATGGAAGCTATTTTAGATATAAGAGAATATGATGTACCATATCACGTTCGAGTTTCAATTGATTTGAAAATTTTTTGTGGTCAATGGTATAACATACGCTGCAGAGGTGGTGGGTTTGAAATGCCTTCGATAACTCCAAGGCCTGATATTTTAGAAAGACCAGAGCCAGTTGTTCTTGCTTATGATATAGAAACAACTAAATTACCATTAAAATTTCCCGATGCACAATCTGATCAAATTATGATGATTTCTTATATGATTGATGGGCAAGGATATTTAATTACAAATCGAGAAATTATATCTTCTGATGTGGCAGATTTTGAATATACACCAAAACCTGAGTTTGAAGGCAATTTTGTTGTTTTTAACGAAGAAAACGAAATGGCTTTAATACAAAAATTTTTTGATCATATAATGGAAGTCAAGCCACATATAATTGTTACGTATAACGGAGACTTTTTCGATTGGCCCTTTGTCGAAACTAGAGCTGCAGTTTATGATTTAGACATGAAATTAGAAATTGGGTTTTCGAAATCGCGCGACGGCAATTATCTATCAAGGCCATCTATTCATATGGATTGTTTGTGTTGGGTAAAACGTGATTCATATTTACCAGTTGGCTCCCAAGGCTTAAAAGCGGTGGCGAAAGCAAAGTTAAGATACGACCCAGTGGAACTTGATCCTGAAGAAATGTGTAAAATGGCGGTTGAACAGCCTCAAGTTCTTTCAAATTATTCAGTATCGGATGCTGTGGCAACATATTATTTATACATGAAATATGTGCATCCATTTATATTTGCCTTAACTACTATAATTCCAATGGAACCAGATGAAATTTTGAGAAAAGGTATGTTTGTAAACAAATAATTCAAAAGCTATTCATATACATAATTTTTGTACGTTTTTAGGTTCAGGAACCCTTTGCGAAACCTTATTGATGGTGCAAGCTTTCCATGCAAATATAGTATTTCCAAACAAACAAATGAACGAATTGAATAAATTATCAAATGAAGGCCATGTTTTGGATTCTGAGACGTACGTTGGTGGCCATGTAGAGGCATTAGAATCAGGAGTTTTTCGTGCTGATATACCATGTCGTTTTCGACTGGACCAAGATATGATAATGCAGTTAAAAGAAAATGTACCAAAAGTTCTAGCACATGCAATAGAAACAGAAGAAAGTGTTCCTTTGGAAAAAGTAAAAAATTTAGATGAGGTTGCTAATGAAATTACTCAGGCTTTGCAAGGATTATATGATATTCCGAATCGCTTGGAGCAGCCTGTAATTTATCATCTTGATGTAGGTGCAATGTATCCAAACATTATTTTAACAAATCGCTTACAACCATCATCAATGGTTAATGAAACAGATTGCGCTGCTTGTGACTTTAATCGACCGGGAGCTAAATGTAAGCGTTCAATGGAATGGTTATGGCGCGGGGAAATGCTACCTGCTAACAAAAATGAATTTCAAAGAATTCAGCAGCAACTAGAAACAGAAAAATTTCCACCATTATTTCCTGGTGGCCCCCAGCGTGCTTTTCATGAGCTCTCAAAAGAAGATCAAGCTGCATATGAAAAAAGGAGATTATTAGATTATTGTCGAAAAGCATATAAAAAAACAAAAGTTACTAAATTAGAAACAAGAGTATCCACAATTTGTCAAAAGGAAAACAGTTTTTATGTGGACACTGTAAGGGCTTTTAGAGATAGGAGGTACGAATATAAGGGTTTGACAAAAGTAGCAAAAGCTGCTATAGTTGCAGCAATCAAAAGCGGTGACGCTTCTGAAATTAAGGCCGCCAAAGGAAGAGAAGTTTTATATGACTCCTTACAATTAGCGCACAAATGCATTTTGAATTCATTTTATGGCTATGTCATGCGTAAAGGCGCCCGTTGGCACTCAATGTCAATGGCAGGTTAGTTTTGTAAAACTTATATAAAATTCAATAAAACTAAATATCTTACAATTTAAGGTATTGTTTGCCTCACGGGATCTAATATAATTACGAAGGCTAGAGAAATTATTGAAAGAGTTGGTCGACCCTTAGAACTAGATACGGATGGCATATGGTGTATTTTACCTGGATCATTCCCACAAGAATATACAATATTGACAGAAGACGAAAAGAAAAAAAAAATAAATATTTCATATCCAAATGCAGTTCTTAACACAATGGTGAAAGATCATTTTACTAATGATCAATATCACGAATTGATTAAGTGTGCAAGTGAAAATCAGGAACCCGAATATAAAATTCGGTCTGAAAATTCAATATTTTTTGAAGTAGATGGACCCTATTTGGCAATGGTATTACCCGCTGCAAAAGAAGAGGGTAAGAAGTTAAAAAAACGTTATGCAGTTTTTAATTTCGATGCGAGCTTAGCTGAACTGAAGGGGTTTGAAGTCAAACGTCGTGGTGAACTTCAGTTAATAAAAAATTTTCAAAGTTCAGTATTTGAATCTTTTCTTCTTGGCAATACATTAGAAGAGTGCTACGCAAGTGTAGCTAAAGTAGCAGATTATTGGTTGGACGTTCTTTATAGTCGCGGAATAAATTTACCTGATAGTGAGTTGTTTGAACTTATTTCAGAAAATCGTTCTATGTCTCGAAAATTGGAAGACTACGGTGCACAAAAATCTACATCAATATCAACCGCTAAACGTTTAGCAGAATTTTTAGGTGATCAAATGGTTAAAGATGCTGGGTTAGCATGCAAATATGTAATCGCTAAAAAGCCAGAAGGTGCTCCAGTAACTGAACGAGCTATACCATTGGCAATTTTTCAATCGGAATTGTCGGTACGAAGACATTATTTAAGAAAGTGGTTGAAAGATAATACTATGGGTGATGCAGATATACGGGATGTTTTAGATTGGAATTATTATATTGAGCGTCTGGGTGGTACGGTTCAGAAGATTATTACAATTCCAGCAGCATTACAAGGTTTAAATAATCCTGTACCTAGAGTGCAACACCCTGATTGGTTGCATAAAAAGATGTTGGAGAAAAACGATATTTTAAAACAAAGAAGAATAAATGAGCTTTTCACAAGTCGGCCTAAGCAGATTGTAGAGACAATTACAGAGAATGGCCTAGTGAGTGACATTACTGATATTGAAGATATAGGAGGTAAAGAAAATAATTCCACAAATATCCCAATCGTAAGTGTTAATAAAAGAAAGCGCCTGGTATCAAATGACAACGAATCTGTTAATATACCTAAGACTTGGCGAGAAGCTTTGGGACCCCCGCCTTTAATGGGAAATTCAAGACTAGAAATAGTAGAATGGGTTAAATATATGAAACAAAAATGGGAATGGCAACTTGAGGAAAGACTTAAGATTAAACAAATTAATAAACGATCACGAAAAGAAATTGACCCTTGCAGCAATTCCTCGTTGCCCTTAAAGAAAACAATGTCAACTACATTAGGTGGTTTTTTAAAGAAAGCAAAACGTTCATTATTAGAGCAGGTATGGCAAATAGTGCAAATAGTACCAATCAATGAAATTGGTCACTTTACCGCTTGGGCTATGATAGGGGATGAACTTCATAAAATAAAGCTTATAATTCCCCGAATATTTTTTGTTAATCAACGTTCACCTGCTCCAGCTGAAGAAGGAATGTGGAAAAAAGTAAATCGCGTTTTACCACGTTCAAGACCAGTTCATTATCTTTATCGATATTCAGTTCCAGAAAAGGTTTTTCAAGACAATAGACTAGGTATGTTAGCTGATTTAGCTACACCGGATATAGAAGGAATTTATGAAACCCAAATGACATTGGAGTTTCGTGCACTTATGGATCTAGGTTGCTTATGTAGTGTCCAAAGAGAGGAAGCTTTGAAATTAATTAATGTGCCCCCAAAAGAATTAGATTCATTTTCAATTGAACAATTGGAATTTCGTAGCATGTCATATCAAAGTTATCTGCAAAATTCTAATGATGTCTTGAAGAAAATTTTTATATATCAACATAATATTCCAACAGCAAAGAAAGAAATTTGGGGGATATTTTTTCCTCCAACAAAGAAGGCAATAATAATAGCATTGGATACTGTAAGGGCTAATCAAATGCCTAATATGAAATCGTTATACACATCAGAACGTTTGGCTGTTCTGAAGAACTGTGAAAGTCAACAACAAGCTGATAAATTACCGCCAGATGATTTTCAGTTTGAAATAATGATTGAAGTTGATATTAAGCAAGTTTTTAGACATATTCAAAAAGGATTGTCAACATATAAAGAAGAAAAAAAAAGTCCTACATTAATTTGTTTACAAACTGCAATTAGTTTATCAAAATTAAATTCTTCCTTACCTATTTTGTTGGATTTTCCACAAGCACCGATCCATATATCAGATGATGCAGCTCTACTATCCGGTTTAGATTGGCAACGTCAGGGATGTCGAGCAATGATAAGACATTTCTTAAATTTAAATCACGTCGTTGATTTGATGTTAGACCAATGTCGCTATTTTCACATACCTGTAGGAAATATGCCAGTAGATACAGTACTATTTGGAGCTGATTTATTTTTTGCTAGGTTATTGCAAAAAAATAATTTTGTTCTTTGGTGGTCTGAGAGCTCTAAACCAGATTTAGGAGGTCGAGAAGCAGATGATAGCAGATTGTTGGCGGAGTTTGAAGATAATATTTCAGTTGTACAAAACAAGCCTGGATTTTATTCTCATGTTTGTGTTGAACTAGCTTTAGACAGTTTGGCTGTTAGTGCATTGCTGCAAGCCAGTAAAATCAATGAAACAGAAGGTAAGTGAGGAAAATATTATTTCTTAATTTAGAATAAAATTGCTTTGATAAAGCATTAACATGCTTCTCATAATAGTTACATATGTATATAGTAATCGTAGCAAAAGAAAAAAATACAAAATGGAATTTAGTCTATGTGTGTAATATGGAAAACTTTTTTTGGGGTTTGTGAATGAATCAAAATTAAAACTAAAACGTTTTCGGTATTTTTTTAATGTTACAGGCTTAATATGAAACTCAATAATTATAAAAAAAAAATACTCGTATAAATGATTTGTTGTACTTAGTCAAATCAAATCCTATAGGTAAAGTTCTTCTTATAGAAATCATAAATCCAAAGGTTGCGCTTTTCAATTTTCAATTAAAATCACTTAACTTATTGATTCATTCAACTGCACTGTAAGGGTGACGTAATTCTTTTTATGAAATATCAAGATTTTGCGGCACGTGCTTCATGGTTGCTTATAGATACATATTTAAACATGTATTATGTAGGTATATTCAAAATTAAAAATCATTGGATCAGTACAATGACTTTTGTTCTCCAAAATGTATGAAATGTAGTACAAGCTGTACAGTCATGCGGATTGGAAGGGATATTATGCGTCTTATGTCATCCTAAAAACGATATAACCTTGTGCTTTTAAAAAGTAAATACATCTTATTAAATACTCACCTTGAATCGTTAAATTTTTTTTTTTCCCGAGTGGATGTTTTTGCTTTCGGTATGTCTATATGTATATACGATAGATGTGAGTATGTGCAGTTTCATAATTGAGGTAAACTTGAAAATTTGAAAAAAAGTATATAATTTTGGCAAAATAATAAAAAAGAATATTTTTGAAGAATTTGGGTTTTGTTTTTTGACAACGGAAATAATGGGAATGTTTGTTAATTAAAAAAATATCGTCAAGGATTATGATGTTTATATGTAGCGGATATATTAAACGTACAATTTTTGTTCCACGTACATACATATTGTTACGCGTGAAATTTGTAAATGAATGATAATTGATTTTTGATTCAAGTTAAAATTAAAAAACATTAATAAAATCAATTAAATAATGTTTATTCCCTTTAAAGTAGATGAGATGAAATACTCACATGCATGTTTTCGTTTTTATTAATAATTCCCAACGACAAGGTTTCTTTTAATACTTAAAAAAATCAAATGTAATACAGTTGAGAATTTTTTCCTATACTTTTTCCGAATCATGATACACAAAAATGCTATTCTAAGTAAAAAGCATATATAAAACTCCAAAGTAGGAATAGTGGTCATCCTTAACTAAAAATTTTGTTAAATATTTAATTGACTTTTATGATATTTACTTCCATAAATAGTAATATAGCTTTAATTAGTTTTTATTTGTATTCATATTTGTGTTCATTTGATATGTGAGCATACAATGAAATTTGTAAGCTTTCCATTAATATAATATTAAAATTCTTATGTAGAGAGCAATTGCCCTATCATCCTTGCTATTTTTAAATATAGATTTAATTTCTTTTTTGTATTACGTTTGCTAAAAACTAAAGCTCCTTTTGAACATGGAGATTATTAAGAGTAAAGAATAAAAAAGAATATGAAATCATCGTATGAGATAATAGACTTATTTAATACATTCGTCTAAGAGTTCACAATAATTCAAAAATAAGTAATAGAACTTTTATCGCAAGGTAAAAGAATCTTGATGTTGGGTGATTAAGGATAATATTATTATGGTTTTTATTTGCTTTCAAGTCCAAGATCAAACATGATAAAAAATGTTGTTAAATGCTGAAGTATTTATTTTATTTTTTACGATATTTCTGTTGATTTATTTTGATACTCTTGGAAATTGCGTTAACAAATTCTTCCTTCAAATTGAAAACATTAATTTGTATTTCTATTAGCGGCTGGAAATTTGGTATAGATCAATAATAATAAAAAAATGCTTTACATTCGTTTCTTAGTAAAATTTTCTTTTAATTTGGACAAAATGATTAAAATAATTTCCATAATAATTTTCTTAATAAAATTAAACTAAAAACCAAAAAGTAGGTAAATATTTTTGAGTTATAAAAGTTTTAGTCAAAATTAGTTTAAAATGTAATTTTTTTTAATATCATTTTGCAGTGAATAAAAACTGACTTACTATAAAACACTAAAATTTTATACATATTTATTTGATATAGAATGACGCGTAAAGCAAAGTTATTGTAATTCTATACATCATGTGGGTGGCGTTATAACACCTTAACTACAAGTGCATTAATATTTTACAATATACAAGCAGTTTATGAATTTTTTAAAATTACTTTTATAGTACAAAAATAATTAAAATTTTGTTAAAATGTTACATTTTTGTCATATACATATATTGTAGAAATTTCTGGCAAATTTATTAATATACAGCACTCGTAATTTCGGGTTATTAAATTATTGATTTCTGATCTTTTAAATTTTATTATACATATATTTTTTTACATATTTTTCATACATTTTGATTTAGAAATGCTTTCGAAATATTTTTTAAAAATATTTTTTAACGCGTTTTTTAAAGTAGTATTTACATCATACTTAATATTGATGACATCATGAAATGTTTCAAATTATTTTCTTTTTCTATTTGATTGCCTATTGAAGTTTAAATAATAAAACTGAACTCATTGAAAAGAATGAAAAAAAAACAAAGAAAAAATTTCTGTTTTTGTTTACTTAATTTTTCCAATTTTTAATTAAAATAACGTATAGCAATGTAAATTTTAAATTTTTTCTTGATTTTCAAAAAATGTTCAATAGTAGTTCTTAATGTAAATTCCACTTTTTTTGCACTAAAAATAAAACATGCTTTCGTTTTTTTTTGAAATATTTTTTTTGTATAAACAAAAGAAGCCATTTTAACACTTTGTAAAAAAAAGATATTAAAATTAGAAAAAAATTGTTTTAATTCGTTAGAATTCTGATATTTTACATAAGTACACATGGCATAGCACAACATAATGGCAAACAGACAGGTACTACAGCTGCACCAGATTTACTCTTCGTTTTTGAGCTTGATTCAGCTTGATATTCATATCCAGATGCACCAGCAGCGTAACCACCTTGAGCTCTCCATGCACCTCCACCTTCTTTTTGCCGCAATGTCATTTCAGAATTTGGTGGATAAAATACTGGCGGGCCAGCCTGATTTTTTGATGGTACTCGAACTTTATTATCTGTGTTAGCAACTGATGTGTCAATTTCGCGTTTTCTCCTTAATTCATCTGAATCAGTATCATTTGGATTTCTATCAAGCGATGCCATCAATTCATTGACGTTTTTTGGTGGTTGAGCTACCCCACCATTTGGTGATGATGGATAATTAGGTGATTCGTTTATTGGGAATGGCATCGTTGAACTTGTTGTTTTCTCGTGAGTTCTAATATAGGTTTGAGTCACTGGTGGATGGCCACCACCACTTACGGGACCCCATCCAGGTGGATGTGGTCGAGAAGTATCTGGTCCATAATGCGGTCTATTTGGTCCATCATATGGGCTTAAATCACGTGGTGGTCCGTCAATGTAATCATTCGTTGTCGTTGTTTTTGTAATGTAAGTGTGGTGTGTTACCGGTGGTTGTGGAATTGGCGATATAGACTCCGGCGATATTGGCCTTAAACTTGTTGGTGAATCATCATTTGGTTGGTATCTATTTGTGGTTGTTGTATTGGTTGTATTCTTTGTGATATGATATTCATTAATATAAGGTTGAGGTGGGGGTGGTTGATTTACCGTGTTTTTAGTATTATGAACTTCGTGTTTATAATAATACGTCCGTTTTGGTCCTGGATGACCGGGTGAATCTGGTCCATCATGAACATGTGGTAATGTTGCATTAACTGGTATTGTATCATTAGGCGATGATGGTAAATTCCCGCTAAGTATACGTGTATCAGTTGTTGTTGAATAATTGTCATGTATTTTTGTTGTTTTCTCCGAATAATTTTTGTTTATTATTGTTGATGGTTGCGGACTTGTCGATGATTGTGGAATTGTACGTGTATCATCATGATATAAAACATTTGTCCTTGTTACAACAGATGGCACTTCATATGTATATGTACGTACAGTGGTTGTTACTTTTGTACCAGGTAATGGTAATAGATCTTCAGCTATGCTACCATCTAACGGTAATTCGTCTGAATTATTTAAATTTTGTATGGTAACATCACGCTTAATAGTTGAAGTTTTTTCACTGGTGTGTGGTAACAATGGTACTGTTTCAAGACTTTTAGAATTTAAGACTTCAACATGTTTTGAACGTTGTATTGTTGAACCACCTTGGGGCAAAACTTCAATATGTTCAGTTCTTTTAATTGTTGCTCCAGTATGCGGATTATGTTCAATTAAATTACCTGAACTTATACCACGATGATGTAATCTTGTGTCATAATATTCATTTCTCTTATTTATGTTTGCAGTATCAGGAATATTTGATGAACTACCACCATATTTATATGTTGATGTTGATGTTGTATAATCATTGAAATCAGTATTGGCACGTTCATTTTTTAAATCATCAAGTAATTCATCTAAATAATCAACATTTCCACCGCCGCTGCTTGCAATATTAGCACCAGGTGTTGTTGTTGAATAATTTTTTATTACTTTTTTTGATGTAATTTTATGTTGATTTGATGGTCTATTTGACGGTGATTGTAAGAGTATGTCATCATCTACATATTCTCTATTACTTTTCGTGCTGTAGTTACTTCGGGAACTATAATTCGTTTGGGCTTGTCTTATAAAATTTGTTGATGTTAGTTGTTGATCAGATGAATCTAATATATTTCGAGTCGATTTACTCTCGTAATGTTCCTGCTGCTCATCCCAATTCGAATTGGTTGTTGGGTGTAACACTCTCACAACATTTGATGAATATTCTTTTGTTGCAGACATTTTTATTTTTGTCGCGGGACTTCTTTTGTTCTTTGATTATTTTGTTTCACAAGTAAGAATTTTATCTTAAAATGAGTAATTTTTTTAAGTTTTAAATATATTATATATTAATCTATTAAAATAAATATTAAGCAGATGTGTTAATATGTTTTTATATATATGTACCACATATATATTCGTTTTTTCTTGTGTATGTTTAGATTGTTATGATGTCGCACTTTTTTTTAATAGACACTATACTTTTCTTTACTTCTTATTTTCTCTACTTTTTTTTTGTTGAGATTCTCTCTTTTTCTCTTCTATTTTAAAAATATTCGTAATTTTATTCATTCGAATATGTATATAATGTATAAAATAATATAGTTATGTTTTCTGTATTTCTTGTGTAAAAAAATTTATTTTATATCTTTTTATATATCCATGCTATAGAAATAAGCAAACAGTGGAGAATATGAACTAAAAATAAATATCATTTTTAAATAATTTAATTTAATTTAAAATTAATTTTTTATAAAGAGAGCTTATTACAAAGGTAATCATAATTATTATTACCTTTAGTTTTTGTTAAACATTTAATTTATTTTTTCTTTTTTGTATTTTTTTCGATGTTTTTTTTTCTTATAGCTGTATAATTTTTATGATCTTATTCTCTTAACATTCTCTATCCGACTATATCTCAATCTTGCCTATTCTCCTTTCATCATCACATATACGTATGTAATGCGAATATATATTTTTATATATGTAAATATTTTCGCTTTTGAGGAGAAAAGAAGAAATATAAATTTTTTTTATTTGTCGCGATCAGCTTTTGCCGCTTTTGACGATATTCCTATTTTAATTTAATATGATGTGTGCGATCTCGATTTACAACCAGAACAAACTAAAATTGAAAAGCTCAACATTTTTAATTTTACCTTTAAAGTCTGGTTAAAAATAGACGATTGAGTCATTTTTTTTTTCATATATTTTCGTTTTTTCGACAGAAGAGAGATGTGTAGAAGGTCAACCAACAAAAATTGTATAGAATTTATATATTTCTCACATAATCTATATATGTATATAGTACGATATTTGAGTTGAACATGTTTGTATGTACAGTAAATTATAATATAACACAAAAATATTGAAAATAAAAAACACAAAAACTTGAAACAAATTCAAAATTTTTCATTCAGAGTCAAAAGATACATACTGAGATCACTTAGAATATTCATGGAACATAATATGGTTTCTTTGAAAAAAAAAAATACAGTACAACTTCAATTTTTGTTTTTGTTATTGTTGAAATACACTGATTAAATGAGCTCCTGCTAAACTTTTTCATATTAGTTTTATAAAAATAAGCGAACATCAATGATAAAGAAAGTACGAGTATACTATTGTAATTTGCAAAGTGGAAATGTAAGTTTACGTGTGTATACTATACATATATTACATATATTATTACATATATATGTTTTAGAAATTATTTAAATTAATCAAAGATTGAGAAAAGGTTATCATATTTCATTAAAAGTTTTGTTTTCGTTGATTAAATTTTTAAAAAGTTTTGTGGGTATAGTTTTCTAGTTTTTTTTTTATGTTTAAGCACTAATTAAAATTTTATTTGGTTATTTTGCTATTATTTGTTGTAACCAAGCGGTAATAATATTTTGGGATTTTATTTCAAAATAAGATTTCATTTTTATGAAATTCTACGTTCTATAATAAAACTTAATGTGCGGCTTTTTTTCCCATGTTCGAGAAAAAGTCTTAGTAAACGTTGAAAACATTTTTTTTAGTTTTTATTATTATAAGCTTTTGGATGGTTAAAGTGAAGTAATAATAATTACATAATATAGCACGTGAAGCTTTTGTATAAAAGTGCATTTCATTTTCTTGACAATTACTAAATTAGATAAGTAAAAAAATATACATATTTCGTTTTTTGAAGCTATCCAACTATTGGTAACTAAAATTTTAATAAATTCAATATTTTTCTTAAAAACTTTTTCAATTCGACTGTATTTTGTTGAAAGTTGCTGAAACTTTTTATTGTTTTCATTTTCGTAGAAGAAGCAGAAAACGTAGAAGACGTAAACAACGAAAAATGTATGTAGTGTTCACAAAATTAAAAAAGAGGTTTTTATAGTAGGTGGTGTGTAGAGTTTTTTTTATATATACATATGTACGTATAATTATATATTTTAGTGGTATATACATTATATACTGTGAATATGCACATAAAATGTGCTACGAGTATATTATATACCTAAATATTCACATTAAAATCAATTTGGATAGGTATTTGATTTTTTTTGGATAAATTATTTAAAGTAAAAATAAAAAGTAATTTTACTGGTTTATTTTTTAATATGCTGTTGTTTTTTTTTTTCAAATGGAATTGCTAAAAATTTGTTAAAAAAATATTCAAATAAGTCATGTATACCCACATATACTTATATATTAAATATTTTATGAAATATAAATTTATTTTGTACACATTATATTTTATACATACATATATGCACATGTTGTCTACATACATTATAAAGAATAAAATTATGGTCTACTTCTCGTTTTTTTTGTTTTAAAGTATGGAAATTTGTACGCCAGATGTTTTTCTTACCCTAAATCGATTTAATTTGAAGTGAATTAAAATTGTATAATATGAAAAAGTTTTGTGTCTAAAGAATAGTTTTTAATTTGTATTCAATATTAGAATGTTAAAAGGTTTTTCTTTTTTACTTTCATATAGGGTAATAGAAATGCTCAATGACAATGTTAAAATCATAATGTATTATTCTGATTTATTTATTTTTTGAATTATAAAACAACCTGATAAAAGAAATTTCAATCCCATTACTTAAATTGGTAGTTTCTTCAATTCATTCAGAAAATATTTTTGGAGAAAAAACTATTTTTTAATGTGATTAAATAACATTATGTCTTATGCGAAAAAAAGTTGTTGCTTGCAATTATTTTGTATTAGTATACTAGGTCATTTCATATGCGCACTGTATCGGGACAAATAATATTGCAATATAATATAATATTCTAATAACTCTTATAACATTGCAAAAAATTTACGATATAGTTTTTTTAACAACACACCATTTAATGCATTTGAAATAATTTATTATGAATAAGATGCTGTGTAAAATTTGTGATTAGCAAAAATACATGTAGTATTTTATTCTTATTTTTTTCATGTAATTACAGGACTATTTGATGGTGTTAAATTATTGGGATTTTGTTTTGAAAAGGTTTTATTTATTAATTTAAATTGTTTTAAATTATAGTTTTCACGTCGTTAATCATGAAATTTTCGTGTTAAATGCAATGTTACAAAAAATTTTTTAATTACAATTTATTACGTAATACGAGTACCTATAAAAGGAAACAATAATTTACTAGTTTAATCAAAATTCAAATTGTAAAAAATACTGATATTTATATTAGCGTTATTGCCCTAACATTTAAATTTGATTCTTGTTCTTTCTTTTCACATTTGCATTTTAATTCTGTCAAATATTAAAAAGACAAATAAAATTTACATAAATATAAATTTGACCAGTTCATAATTAATAAATTATTGATATTGTATATTTTAAAAACTTACATACCACATTTTATCATTAATAATTCAAAAACACATATACATACATATTTAAGAATTAATTTTTGAAAAATTAAGTAGTAAGGATAGTTAACAATTCAAAGAAAGAAGAAATAAAGATGTAAATTTAAACGCAATTTAGCTTAATATATTGTTATAATGCGCTTGTATTCTATGGTAAACACGCTATTTAAGCCACATGGCTTAAGGTAAAAATTTATAAATCATATAGTGTTCTTAATCAAAAAAAAATTTTTCTTCTTAAAAATTATTGATTAAGAGGTTATCTTAAACTAAAAATAAAGATAGATCTCGTTTTTTAATTATAATAAAATTTGATGAAAATAATTTTTTATCTTTTAAATATGTACATATATGTATATATGAACATAAAGTATAACGTTTTGCAAAATGTGCTAGCTATTATATAATATCCTGCAGATTCTATAGATTATGGCGCACTCAAAACTTTTTTTCACCCTATAATTTTGTTCTAAATTCCATATTATGTGCGTTAATTAGTTCCCGATAATTCATACATCATTCGTAAATAATGTTTCTTACAAAAAAATTGCTTTTGTTTTTATTCTTTTTTGAAATACAATGGAACTTTATTGATCTCTTACTGCAGTGAAGCTGAATAAAACATATAGAATTTGAAAAAAGCAGTTAAAAATAAAACAAAATAAGAAAAAATATTTCCGTTTTATAATTTTTGAATTTACAAAATAAAAAGTCGAGTCACTTGTCTTATGGAAATGAATTCCAAATGAATGTGGGTTGTTGTACATTGTTGGTACACGGCATACATACACAATTTCAATGATATTGTATTATATATACATAAATTTATTTTTGCTATTAAATTTTTAAAACCGGTATATCTAGATTATCTATATATGTTAAACTATTCTATATCAAGTATAGTCACTTGAATGATGTTATAAATTTTTTTTTCCATTTCATATTTTCTATGATACGTAGAGAATATAGAATTATCATGTAATAAAAATTTTCTAAAGGAGAATTAAATTTCTATGCTTTCCTTCATTACACATATGTAAACTAATTTTCCAGCTTTGGCATAAGTATAAATTTTAAGTGTGTATTACTTTATTTAATTATTTCTATTTTTTCCATTGTTTTACATTCTCTAATTTAATAGGGGCAAATGCTGCAGTTACATTTGACGTAATACCACAAGCATCTTTAGAAGAAATGATTGGTACTGTACCAACAGCAACACTACCTAGTTATGATGAAACAGCATTATGTAGTGCATCATTTCGTATAATGCGTTACATGGTAAATGGTTGGTTACGTGAAGTATCAATAAATCGTAATGTATTTTCCGATTTTCAAATTGTACATTTTTATCGTTGGGTACGTTCAAGTAATGCACGTTTATATGATCCAGCTTTGAGAAGGTCATTAAATAATTTAATGAGAAAAATGTTTCTACAAATCGTTGCTGAATTTCAACGTTTAAAAGCAACAATAATTTATGCTGATTTTAATAAAATTATAATAGATTCGGGTAAAAGATCTGTAACAGATGCATTGGGTTATGTAGATTATATTGTACAGAGTTTAAGAAATAAAGAAATTTTTCATAGTATACACTTATCATATGAACAGTGTTGGGAGTTTTTATTATGGCTGGATACATCAAATTATTCTGGTGTAAAAGGTAAATTACCACGTGAAATGAATATAAACAATAATATAAATTATGTTAATAATACGGAAGCTAATGTTGATATTGATGACGAAGATGATGATGATTTAATCGAACAAGAACGTATTAATTTAGAAATAAATTGGACGTTGGCTGAATATTTACCAGATGAAAATGAATGTCAAGAAAAATTTGAAAAATTAATAACATTGTATATGCAGTCGCTAGCTCTAAAACACGATTCAAAAGAAGCAATTAAAGATATATCACATTATGCTTATGATTTTATACAAAAATTACATAAAAATTATGCAAAAGGTAAAGAAAGCCCTGGATTAGAATTAGCACGTTTATTAAGTAAAATATTAGCAATTGATAAGACAATTGAAGAGCCAGTTAATGAATTAAGACGAAATATGTTACGACTTGTTGGCGTTGGAGAATTTAGTGATATTGGCGATTGGAAAGATCCATGTGATACATATGTTTTAAACGAAGTGATATGCAAAGCTTGCAATCATTGTAGAGATTTAGATTTATGTAAAGATAAACATAGAGCAATGAAAGATAAAGTGTAAGTATATTTTTGAAATATTTTTATATTAATTAACAATTGTAAAATAATAATTATAAAGTAAGTAAATTTTATTTAATATTAAATTAGTCCATGACATTTATACAAGTACAAAAGTATTACGTCAACTTATACTTAAGCATGCAATTTTTAATTCTGTTTTACGATTTACTAGAAAAATAATTTCATCGATCACTTTATTAATATTATCATAGATATATATATATATGATATGTATATATGAGTGGAAATTGTGTAATAATGTATGTGCAATATATAATGTTTATAAAACATGCTTTAATAAAGCGACATGTATGTAATTATTAAATAGCCTCCAAAATAAACATTTATTCAAATATTTTATTATATCAGCGGCGGATTTAATACTCGTATTTCTGGATTATCACAAAAACTTTTGTTTAATTTTGTTTCAAATTATTTTCGAATCACTGTTAAACTTATTCTAGTAACGAATAAATTACGGAATAGTATCTTAATTCAACGTACTCGTGGAAATTTAAAAAACGAACATCACGTTTTACCATTTTTATGGAAATATATTCAAATGTGCTAATTTGAAATTTAAATAGAAATTTTTAATTTCTAAATTCAAAATAAGCGATAAGTAAAGATTTTTTTGGAAAAATCTCTACTATAGAAAAGCTCCAAAATCAATTCAAAATATTTAAGTGTAGTAAATGAAAATATTCTAGAGAAAGACAGACACAAAAAACAAATTAAAATTTATGAATCACAAATCGCACTAAGAATTTTCAGCCTTTCAAAAAACTTTGTTGGAAGCCCATATCTTTCTTAGATCATTGCTTTGGTTAATCGATGTCAATTTTATTGAAATTAATGAAATGTTAAAATCATAAATCGCCGCTGATTATTATAAATAAATTTCGAGTAACCTATGGAATAACTAAAATTACATACATTAAACATGTGTGAATTGATTATGCCATTTTTGATGACTGGTTCATTCTATTTGTAGGCGATTCAAGTAAATACATTGAATCAACTTTTTAATTTTTATTCTTCTTTTTATTTTTTTTAATCATTGTAGTTTGCTTCCAGGTATGCAGAGTTAATGTGTCACTGAACTAGTAAATATTTTTTTTCCATTAATATGAATATATACCTACATATTATTATATAATATACTTTAGCTAACGTTATGTATAAATATACTTACTCGAGTTTCTTTTTTGTTTATAATGAAAAACTAGAATTGTAAGATCTTATACAAAAAATTCTGTTTGTAAGTTATTTAATTATGTAATTTTATCAAAAGAAAATACTAAATACATCAGAAGCGAAAGAGAAAAACAACAAAAATGTAATAAATTAAGCGACATGCTTATAAAACTTTTTAAAAGAGCGATATAAATAGGAGCAATAAAACTTGTGGGTAGAATTTTATAAACATTAGATTTTTAGACTATAAGTAATTTTGTGGTAATACTAGGGAGTTGTGTGTCGTTTCTAAACCGACGCAGGCACACAAATAATGACAAGTAAAATTTTTTTATATCTTTAAGAAGGTTGAAATTTAAATAAATTATTTTAATTTATATCTTTTTTGATAGATTAGAAAATTATTTCATGATTGTATCTTCCATACATAAAACATTTTCTCCAAAAAAACTTATTGAAAAATATTAAATCGAGCCAATTATCTTCCTTAATTTTATGTTAAAAATGTTTTTTTTTTATGCAAATACTTGATTAATTAAAAATTTTTATGTTTCCCTAATCCACATTATATAATATTAATTATAATTTTACTTTTATAAGAGGAAAATCTGAATAAAAGTTTGTTATATCAATTTAATGAATAGATATTTAAGTTTTTCTTAGTTAAATTTACTTAAATAACTTAATACTTAATCGAATAGAGTATTTTTATTCTGAAAATTGAAATAATCTTGATTCAGGCAAGAAAGCATTCAAATAAGCCAATTAATGTCTGACTACAAAATTGCACTTGTTTTCATTGTCAGTTGTTGATTTCTGAAAGAATGTTTTTTGTTTCTTCTTTTTCTTGTTAGCATAATCTTGTTAGCATTTTTGTGATTATTAAAATTTCTTTTTTAAAATCATTTTTCTTGTCATCATATACAATTTTGTTTAAAAAAATTATAAGAAATAAATAATTTTAGTCTTTTAACTTTTAAATATTCGTTTAAAAATAACTCCTTTTCAAAAATTATATATATGTATGTATGTACTTTATATTTTTTTAGTTTTCTCAACTTGAACGAAATTTTTCAATAAATTTGAAATAGTTTTATTATTCAACAGAAAGCTTTTATATTAGTTTAAAAAAAAGCCTGAAAAAAATAAAAGTAAACTATTTTGAATTAACCAGGTTTTTTAAGAATTTTCATTCTAAAGTTTAACAGTTTTTAGTATTTTTATTTATTTTAGAATAAATTTTTTGTTTTATTGCCTCGAAATATTTTTTAATTCTTTCTATTTCTTTTTTATAATTGCTGATTAAAAATGTTTTTTAAACTAATTTGCATTTGCTTAATAGGAATTTTGTTTACAAATTTATGAATTAGAAAACCAAGACTAGATCGAAAATATTTTGTTAAATACATACATACATACGTAATGTATATTATTTTTGAATAAACATGGTTAATTAAAACATTTTCGGTAATTTATATTTTTTGAAAAAATATCCTGTGAAGCGCCAAGAGAAGCGGGTGGGCTATTGTTTGTTGAAAAAGCGAATTTTGAAAAGCTATTAGAGCATTTGATACGAAATATTTTCAAAGACATGTATCTCTAAAGACGATATTTCTGAGATTTATTAAATCTCATGATATTCATGATTAAATGGCTATTTCAGAAATTCTTGAGGCATTGCTGTTTACTGTTGTAGATTTATGACTTAACTTAATTTACTGTTAAAGCCTCGAAAAGTTTTACAAATTTTTTTTAACGAATGATCTGATTGTTTCGCACCATATAGTGGGAAGGGTTTTGTTGAATGCTGCAAAATGCAAGAAAAAATGATTTAAAAAATTGTTAAAAGATTATCAAAAAAACTTTTTTGCATGAAATTCTAAAGTTTTTTTTTGCTTTTGCAATTTTTTGCGAAAAACTTTCCTTTTGCAGCCATTCTTCAACAAAATTTGTACGAATATGCATAAATTTTAAAATAAATGTTAATGTGTGTATGTATTTTAATTATAGTATTAAATAATAAATTTTTTATATTCTTATAACGATATTTACTACATAAATACTACATACTTACATCTAATACAATACTTACGTATTTATTTTATTTGCGTATACAATAACTTTTTTTTTCTATTTTAGACCTGTTTGGCTATGTGCCCAATGTTTTGTTTGCTATGACAATGAAGAAATTGAAATGAGAATTATAGATGTATTCCAACGAAAAATAATGTCATATACACTACAAGATTTACGTTGCGTTAGATGTAAACAAATTAAACGAGAAAATATGGCTGATGTATGTTCGTGCGCTGGAAAATTTGAAACGCTTATCTCAAACAAGGATATGTGTTCATTATTCCACACATTTGAAAAAGTTGCTAATTATCACCAAATGCATTTATTAAAAGAAATTGTAACCAATTTTCTAAGATGTAATATGACAATTGTTAAATAAGTTTTTTTCCGTATAAGAAAATTTCTATTATTTTAAAATGTAAAGTTTTTTAATATTTAAACATTTTGAAATGAAACTACATTTTTGTATTTAATAACTAAACAATTTTCGTTTTATTTTTGCAATTTCTTCAAAAAGACCCATTGAGTCTATTTTTTGTTAGAATTTTGTAAGAAGAAATTAAAATACAATTACAAGAATCTTGGAACAAATTGGTTTATACATATTAAATTTTCTTTTTAAATTTGATAACTAAATTATTTTTCTGCAGCTTGGCTGATTGGATCAAGTTTAACATCATCGAATTTAAATTCTGGGAATTTTGTCATATCAACACCTTGTCCACCACCGTATTGTTTGGCTACTCTTTCTAATTCGGTTTTTAATTCTTTTTCAATTTGGGGTGATGCATCAACTAATTTGCCACCACTGAAATAAAGTATGGTAAATTATCTTATTTCGTTATTTATAATATTGGTATCAGTTTTTTTGTAAAGTAAACAAGTATGAGAAAACCTAATTCAAAACATTATGTTCAAAAATATATTTAAATATGGGATATTTAAATTGATTCTTTTACAACATATATTTATTTAGTATTGGGCAAGATAGCATAGATTCAGCTCCAGTTTGTGAAAGTATATGAGTAATTTAAATATAAATTCATTTCATGAATACAAACGTATACATATATGCAATTGCACAAAAATTGATTTATTTTTCGATAATTTAAAGTTTGCTGAGTCTTATTTATGTTTTATACACAAGACTGACAGTAATCTTTGTTGCTAATATACACATTACCAGGCACGGAATAACAGAATTGTTTTTGAATTCGACCCATTTTCCTTTGCATGGATTTTGAAAAAGTTTGTAAATGAAATTTGACAAGGATCAGTTAATGAATTTCCACTTTTTAATTTGATTCAAGCCTAAAAAAAAGTTTATATAATATGTACATACATATATATGTATGTATAACAGAAACAAAACATATGTTTATAATTCGTATATATATGTAGGTATTTTACAAATATGTATTTATATTTTAAAGTTCTACCATAAAGATAGATGTTTTTGTACTTTAAGGTAAACAAAACGGTATTTTAAATTTGCTTTAAAGAATTACTTTATTCAGGTGGACTCTTGCGAACGGCAAAAATGTTAAGACTTAGTTTTTCTAATTAATGCTGAACTATGAATATCCGATATTGTTTAAATTCCTTATTTAAAAACTTGTACTATACCCATATTATATACTTAGAACTTTAATAATATGATTGCGCAAAAGATATCTTTATGGTCATTAAAATTTTGGAAATCTTATTTTAATTTCTCTTTAAATTACTTACGCGCTCTTTGACTTATATTCCCGAAGTTTTTCAAGAAAGAGCTGTTGAATAGGATCTTGAACTTTATTCAATACTGGAGCAACTATTCCAAAATTGCGTTGAGCTTCTTTACGAAGTACACGAATACCACTTAAAACTGATTGGGAAAGCATCTAAAATTAAATAGTAAATATAATTAATTTTTTCCTGCTGCATATAACACAATTTCCTTAATTTTATATCAGATTTTCGGTGTCATAACCTATTAAAAGTTATGTAACTTTAATAAAAGTAATTTTATTACTGAGTTCATTGGTTAAGAGAACCAATTTTTAACTACTCGCGTTTGTACATTCTACTAGGAAAGTTATTAAATTACCTTTCTAAATGAAATTGTTATGAATTACAGAATTAATTTATTAATTCAATATAAGATACCTTGCAATCAAGTATTTAAGATAGATTGTCAAACTAAAATTGAGCAAACTGTCATTCATGTCAAATATATTATTCACGGCTACCAACATTCAATGAATTGAAAAAAAGACTTAACTACAGCGACATCTGCCTGTTTGTAGGAAACTTTTATTTTTTATTTATTTTGTAAAAGGGTTCTTTTTACTCACGATTATAAAGTTTCAAAATAATAATGAATGACTAAAATACACGGTTTGTATACACTTCTACAACTTAACGCATTTAATACGCTGAATTTACATTGATTTTGAAGAAGTGTATACCAATTGATCGAAATTCATACAAAAAAACGTATACATTATATCAGAAATAAGTAAGAGATGCTGAATTGAAACATTTTTTGGTTAGATGTCGCTACGTGAAACAGAAAATTATAAAGGGACTTTTTTTGGCACAATATAAACATGAAAACAATAAAAACAAAACGTAAAAAAATTAAAAAAAAATTTAAATAAAAGCAATTTCAATATTTTTATTTCAAAAGTTATTTTATAGACTTAGAAATTCATGCAAAAAAGCGTGAACTAAATATCTTTCTACTTTTCAGCTTTTTAAATTCTACTTTTTCTACTTTTCATGGTTTTTTCGATGGGAAATTTTATTTTTCAGTTTTTAAAAAAAATTTACTGAAAAATACGAAATATATATGAAAATACTTAAGTAGGTATAACAACCAAATATTAAAATTATAATTTCTGACGTGACAGATTAAAATCTTGACACAGAAATGGTTTTGTTCTATATTAGTTCTAGGCTTAAATTAAAGCTTAAGCAGTTGGGTAAAATTCTAAAAAAAAAATTCCAAGGTTACGAAGAATTTCTTACAAAATTATCTAGTTAGAAAGAACTGGAAAAATAAAACAGGGGAAGAATTCGATTTTCCCTAAAGTTCGAATGCTTGGTATTCCGAAGGTAGATAAAATGCAGACAAATATTTTAAACCCTTTACTAGGCCTTTCAGAAACACTTTGTTCGAAGTTCCTATCTTTTTCAGAATGGAAGTTGTAATTCAAAAAACTTGGGTAAGTAAAAATTTCGTGAAAATTCGTTATAATCCCTGGAGCTCGGAAAACTATCAGAGTTTGTTGAGTTGATATAGTGTTGTATACCTTTCTGAATCACCCTGTATAATAAGGTAGAAGGCAACAAATTTCGCATATCGACTTTCCGGTGGAAACGCACTTCTTCATGGTAGGGAAGTGTAAATAAACTATTTTTAGCAACCTGTCGGTCTGTCAGTCTGCGTGTACACGCGTGTATCTCAAGTTCGGCTGAACCGATTTTAATGAAATTATATATAAGTTTATTTCGACTATGACACGGAAGGATCAACTTTTTATATATAGCAGACCTCGGGAACTGGACTTTTTAGCGGGCCTGTTCTATATTTTTGATCATTTTAAAGAAAACATTCAACAGATTTACTTGAAATTATATCATACGTCCGTCCGCAAAACCTTCTTACTTTTGGATGATTAAATTTGTTGCGTATATAAAGAGAAATAATCAACCGATTTCATTGAAATTTAATATTTAAATTCGAGACGCTAAAACAATGAATCTATAAATTTTTTGGAAAGATCAGGGCTCGGAAACTGATTTTGGGGCCGATTTTACATTTTTTACCATATCTACGGAACGAATTGATGGAATTTCTTGAAATTTAATATTTCAGCTCTGGTTGTTACCAGACGTTACTGACGAAGTTTTCGTATAATTCGGACGGCATAAAATGAAACTCTACTTAGAACAAAATTCATATTTCGGAATCCCGAAATTTAAATTTAAAACTTGAACGATCTTGAACGTTTTTTTTTCTTTATATGCGTAAAAATGTAATTTTGGTCCGTAGTAAAAATCAAGTTGGTGACATCTTTCTTAAAATACCACCTGAGAAACAAAAGTCACCTTCGGACTTACATATAAGATAAGTAATTTCGCGCTTAAATAAGACGAACCTTCAATATAAAATTTCAAGGTAATCTTTTGAATATTTTCTTCGATTTCTCATACCTGTCATTATCCCGAAATTTGATTAATCCGTAACATAGGCAAAGTAAACGCAAATACAAATTTTCATTAAAATTGCTTTTAAATTGAGGTATACGAGGTACACAGGCTGACAGAACGAATATTTAATATAAGAAAAAACTATGGTAGGCTGATCACGCTCTAGCTAAGTTAATGACCTGTAAAACTGAGACTTGACTCTAAAGCCAAGTAGAAGGTCCAAATGCTCCCAAGCGGAGTTAGTGAACAAAAATATTAAAGATATTACGTATAAATTGTTTATAATAATGTATGTAAACATTGTGTTTATAAATATAAATAATTTAAAATTCTGGGTCATAAAAATAATTATAATGTTTTAAAAAATATTGGGAAATGCTATCCTGACCTATGTTTGCATATTTTCAATGTATAAAATGTGTATTATGTACCAACATTACATACATATATACGAATATGCTATGCACTGAAGAAAATTACTATCGCTATCAAAGTATAACAAAATAAGAAAAAAATTAGTCAAATATACTCGTATTCAAGAATAAAAAAAACAATGAGATTGTATATGTAAATATAGTAAACCGCCTAAAAAAGCCGGTTTTATGTGTATACATAAAAATTCATTCATAAAATTTTTTTCAAAAAACGGCAACGGAAAATTTTACTTCCATTGTAGAAACTGGAAAACGAATGGAAAATTTAAAAAACCATACTCTGTTTTATTTATTATTCTTATTTACTAATTACTATATACATAAACATCTCTTTTGAAGAGAAGATGGATAAAAAAGTATCTCGCCAATATAAATTAAGTTTAGATGTATTAGTGAGTAGAATAAATTAATATTTAAGAAAATTCTCGTTTCAAATTAATGATCAAATCGAGAAGAAATGAGGATCTACATTCGATTCAAGAAGATTCATAAAAATTTGTCTTTTTCAAAATAGGTAAGTATTAAAATATTTTATCTCTTATGAGTAAGTTTTGGTTTCGAATAGAAATTTAAATCTGTCAGGATCTATTTCAGATAATATACACATTTTCATAAACATTTTTTCTATATAATTTATCTTCGAAAGAATTCATTTTCAGAAATATTATTCCCCTCCTCCCCCCAGCGTCATAAAATATCTAAACATATGTTTGTAATTTGTTGCCATAAGTACATACTCTGTACCTATTTAAAATTTTAAATAAGTGTTTTTTTACAATTATTAGTTTTTGATCATTGAACATTTTTAGCAAAGAATTCTTATGAATAAATCAACATTTTGAATTAGAATGTCGAATTTGTTATTTGTTAAGGCCTATTCACTTTACTTATTAACTCTTAAAAATTACCAAAAGTGCATTTACTGTACATTATAAAATATGCACATATGTTTGTGTCTAGTCTTTCTTTTTTATTTCATATTACGAATATATGTTTATACCTTAATGCAGAAGATTTGAATTTTTGTGTTTTGTAATAAGTTTAATTATTTTTTAAATTTTATTTTAAATCCTTTCGAATTTGCGAACTTCTCACACAGATTTATGATCGCAATCAAATAACAAAATATGAAAATGTAACATGTGTATTTCAAAAGACAATATACTTGATAATTATATAGTCGCGTATGTATATGAGCAACAAGCAAGCAATACATTTGTATTGCAGATATACTCGTACTTACATATACAAATAAATACCACCTACTATCATTCATCATAAGAGCATTTTATAAAAATATATTTTTCGTGTATGGAGAGTTGTTGATATCGAAGATCGTCAGATGGTAATATATTAAAACTGTGTTACCGTATATTATAAATATTTATAAAATAATATTTGTCTTACAGAATTACATACGTAAATGTAAATCATATTAAGAATGTTTTCATCATTATTCGCTGTCTTATAATGTGCGAACCCGTTTGTGGATCGGATGCAAGATCACTTTCATCATCTTAAGATAGTGATTTTTTTTTTCTATGACAAGGTCAGTCAGTCAAGCTGTGATGGCTTAACTAGTTCTTTGTAGAGTTCTCTGTAGCCAGACATACAAAATTTCAGATTATGTTGGAATTTTAAAAAAAATTTCCAATTTACCAATGAAAGTTGAAGGTCTTTTCGAAGTAATTTTTCATCCAGTGGAGTATTCTTATTCGTTTTCAGAAAAAGTTAATCACCAAAAAAATTAAATTTTCGAAATTCAAATAAATTTTTTTTTCTTGTACCGCAAAGCTCTAAAACCGCATAAAAAGAAAACGAAGTGTATATAAATAAATTTTTATTTATTGAACTAATTTATGTAGCATATAATATTTTTAAAAAGTTAAATATTAATTTCTTTATAGAACACTTATAATATTTCACAAATAAAGATTAATTTATTTTTTAAAAAAAATAAATTAAATTTAAAATGGGTTTACATATTATAAAATGTACAAGAGTGCAAATACTACATTCTCAAGAAATGATCAATACGAGTACTTCATGAAACAAAAAATATTCATAAACAAATTCAATTAATGTACTCACTTGAATGAAATTCCTTGAGTTTAAACTCACACATTTGCAGAATGTACTGTATATATATATGTATATGTGTGTATATGCAGATTCATATTATATACGAACTGATAATTTTGATATAGAAATTGAATAATATATGTATCTTATACACTTTTACTTGTAGTAGGATGCACGTACAAATACATGAATGTAATCCATGTTTATGCAATATGCGATTTGATCGGCGATTCACTATTGATTAGGTATAGCAATATTATACTTGTACCTAAAATCAAAATCACATGTGATCTTTACAGGTTTATTGTATATCGTAACAGTACAGTGCATATATAAATGTATGAGTGAAAAATGAAAAGAGCGAGAGAAAAAGAGAAGGAGAGATATTAGTGTGTAAAAAAAGAACACTTCTTTTCATTCTCTTCCATGCTCTAGTAGTCTAGTACAATTAAAATAATAAATCTTGTTATTCATATCTGAATTCAGATTGAATACGGACGGGAGAGATACGTTTGTTTTTTTTTTTGTTATTTTCTGTGCGATATTTTAAATTTAAAGTATTCATTTTAAAAATTTTTACAAAAAAACAGTACATATATCAAATGAAATGTGTATATAATGATATGCAAACTTTTATATTTAATCATTTTCAAAAAAAAAAAAAAACTAGAAGATTTCATTAAAAAAAAATAATTTTTATTTTCGAATATTATTTAAATAAAAATTGTTTATATTAAAAGACAAAAATATTGAAAAAGAAAATATTAAAATTAAATTATTTCAATTCTAAAACTAAAAGTGAAAAAATAATAAGAATGCAGATAAGAACTTTCGTTTTTACTTAATATACAAACATATGTACATACGTACTCAAGAGCACATACCCATATATACTCGTATATGTATACTTATAATTTTTGTTATAACATACGGACATACATATTTATTTATGTACATACATATGTGTTTTTTATGTTAAATATTAATTATAACAATGTTATCAGTTTAATAAACTTTCAAAAATTATCTTTTCAAATAAATTAATATACTCGTAATAATAGCAAGATACTTTAAAATAAAAATGAAATGAAATTCTATTAAAAGAATCGAAAAAGTATTTTTTTAATTTTTATACCTAAGTGAATAATTATTTATATTTATATAAAATATTTTATTATATAATTAATTTTAAGCATGATTGATATACACACATACATACATACCTAGTATATGCATAAGTATATAAATAAAATTTTGAAAATTTATGTGCCCATTTAACAAGTACCTACTTTGTTATAAACCGCAAGGATTTTCTCGTAAAATATACATACTTATACATATGTATAGTTATGTAGATCTAATACCAATATTAAAAATATTTAAGAATTCAAATTATAACTATATATGTATGTATATGGATGTATGCAATATTTAAGAAATTTAAATTACTAAGTATTTAAATTTAATTATAATAATTAATTATAAAATTAAGAAATTTGATAGTGAGAAATTTAGAAATAATAATTATAAATTTATTCTGTTTTTACGTAGATATATGCACATATTTAAATATATGTATGATATAGTAATAATAATAACTTTAATTGATTTAATTGATTATTTAATTTCTTTTAATTAAATTTTTAATTAAATAAATTTAATTGATTATTTAGAGCAACTTAGAATTTTGTATATACCTAGTTAAATACCAATTTCCTTTTTCAAAATTGAAATTTTTAAAATTTAACTTTAACACTTCAATTTTTAACTGATATACGTACATATGTATATGTAATTATACTTCATACAGATATTACGAAATAATTCGAAAAAAAAAACTATAACATAACAGCTGAACTTGTTATTTTTAAAAGAAATGTTTATTTTTTTTAAAAATAGTTTTCGTATGCGTTCGGGTTTTGAATCGAAATCAATCCGTATGCCATTCTTTCTTCTTTGATAGTGTATTTAAGTATACATGTTTGTATATTTTTAATACATAATTAATTTTTTTTTTTTGAAATAACATGACTAATAGCATTATTAGTATTATACTCGTATGTTATCATATTTATTATTAATATTTTATTGTTATTTAACATTTTTAAATGAAAAAAATAGAAACTGAAAATTCAAAAAATAATTAACATGCAAAAAAATATTTAAAATTGAAAATTTATTTTGCTTACATATGTACATACATACATGTACATACTGTCAAATAGAAATAATTTGAAAGTGTTGCCAAAAAAGAAAAAAAAAATTTAAATAAAATAATCACAAAAAAAATATAAGTATACTAGGCATACTTAATTATTTAACATTTTTTAAGTTGTATATTATAGAAATACTTATATATATATGTATAAGTAGCATATGTTTTTTAATTAGTAAATTGAGAAAATAAATAATTTTTTACAAAATATACTTCTTTATACATTAATTTGAAAAGTGAGTTTTAAAAACCGTTATTTATCTTATAATTTAATAATTCAATATAAAATCATGTTAAGTAATTGTCAAAAAATTAAAAAAAAGTGATAAATATCCAAGTTTTAATTAAAAATTAACAATAATTCAAAGTTTTGTGTGAAAAAAAATATATGTATGTACAAAAATTAAAACAAAAATAAGTGATTTTTAGTGATTTTATTTTAAGATTTTGTTTTTTTTTTTTTTGGCTAAACCTGAATGAAGTAAAAATTTGTATTTTCTAAAACTTCGTTTAGAATAAAAACGCTATATATATGTACTTTATATTATTTATAAATACGTGAATATTTTGCCAAAGAATAATCTCGAATTAAAATAGAATTATCGCCATTAAGTAATTGAATTGTGAAAACTATAATTTTACTTTTAAGATACTTAAGTGCATTTTTTCAAAATATATCGAATTTAAATTAAAATTTATTTACATACATACATATGTATATATTGCAATAGTAATACTTAATTAAAGAAATAAGTCTGAAACAAAATAAAGTAAAAATTTTTAATATTATCTGAACCTACATACATACATAGATCATTTTTAACATAGATCATCACAGCGGGATTATCTCGTATTAAAATTCTTCTGGTTTGTATTATATTTATTTATTTTTTATATTTTCTTTTTATATTAATTCTGAAGCTCATTGTTTCAATGATAAATAGCTATAAATAATTGTATAAACCTTTAAATATTGTAATTCAAATATAATAGATATACGTAAATAAAAGTTTTAAATCTATAAGTGTAAAATGAAAATAAAAATTTTCAAAATTTCTCTTGAGGTGTGATGCTCAAATTCAATAATTATGAAAACAATAAGATAAAAAAAAATTTCTATTACTTAATTGTAAAATTGGAAATTTCGAAAGTATGATATTAAGCAAAAAAAAACAAAAAACATTTATTTTTATTTTTAATTATCATTGTATTGATGGAGGGGGTCAAGTAAATTAAAATGTAATGTAGAATTATTACACTCTACATACCGGCGTTTCATTAAAAAAAAAATGTTTTTGAAATTTTTTATGATGTAAGTATTTATTCTGAGAAATGTAAAAAATATAGCATTTATTAACATTTTTTAATACTTTAATTTGACTATCAAAATTAAGTATGTGCCTTCGAATTCTAAAATAATAATTTGTCATTTTATTCCTTCTTAAGATAAATAATTTAAAAGTAATGCACATTGTATTTAGTTGAAAAGAGATCCAAAAGTAATTTGTCAAAGTACTAAGTCAAAATAGTTTTAATAATTAGTAGTTCAAAAGCAATATTTACAAAAAAAACCTCTACTACCAATTTAATATAAACTATATTACATTAAATGAGTATTTAGTATTGTTCCTGGGAAAAAAATCTAGTTAGTGTATAGAGTTAATATTGTCACAACCCAGGTTGTAAAACAAGGAATTACTTTAATAATCTGCGTTGAGAATTTGACATATATAGTAATTTTGGTTTAAATGTAAATGTATGATTCTTAGTCAAAAACGTAACGAAAAATTCCAAAGGAGCATATAATTTTGACCTCAAAAGAGAAATGACACCAGTAGGAAATGCAGTGAAATTTTAAGTTTAATTTCGAAATTCTGAAACTATAACCTAACTTATTTATCTATCAACAAACCACCTACTTAACGTATACCTTATTTATACCTTTCATTGGCTGTATATATAAGTATACGATTATATTACTTTAAAAATTTTATAATCTGATATTCTAAAATACTTAAATATAAAAGAAGTATAGATAATATTGATATTAAAACAACACTTATTAATAAATATAAGTAACGATGAATTAAAGGTTTACGTTATGAATCATGTTGTTTGGAATACTATGTTATTGTTGTTTGAATGTTGTTTGTTTGACAATGACGTCATTATCAAAATTAGTATGCCTTAGTTTTACATGTAAAATAAATAACGAATTTTTCAAATGTTTTCTTTACGGCATCACATTAATTGGGAATTTGCTCTTTATACTTCTTATAACGGTAATATAAATTTCGGTATTGCTAAAAGCTATAGTTTCAATGAACTGCAGATCATTATAATTTCACAAAATTGTGATCAAAACTAGAGTACAATTTTGTAACAATTATAATTTCAATGTGATTGTCATTGAAATTGATAAAAAACGGATATTTTGCAAAAATTTAAAATAATATTTTTAAAAAAAAGAGGAAAACAAATTCAATTCTATGAAATTGTCTGTCTAAATTTTTTGTTTATTTAAAAAAAAAAGAGAAATAAATAAATCAAGAGCTTTAAATAAGAAGGCAATTATTTTTTAGTAAGCAATTCTATTTTTTATATTTTAGAATTTTCTACTCGTATAATAATTTATTTTTATCATTATTTTTGACTTGTGATATCTTTATTTTTAAAATATTATGTACTGATTGATATTTGAAATATGGTTGTATTTTGTGTTATTTTTATTTTTTTTGTTTTATCATCTTATTTATCTAATTTATAACATTTTAAAATGGTATTCATTCATTTATTCCTATACATTAACATATTGTATACGTATATACGTATGTATATAATATTGCTTTAAATTTAGTGTTATGAATATTTAAGTGTTGTACGTATATTTTAAAATTGATAGTGCCTCAGAAATTTTTTGAGTGAAAAGTTTATTTAAGATTTCTTACGTGTTTATACACAAATCACTAATTTTAGTGTAATTGATAGCAAAAATATTAATCAAAATTTTGTTCTTTTCTTTTAAATTTTTATTTGTATATATTTCAAGTAAAAAAATTAAAAAAAAAATCAACATGATTCCTAAAAATGAAAAAAACAAAAATTCTAAAATAAAATTTACAATAAAAAAGAAAAAAATATTCTAAAAGATTGGAAGAGCATAGCTGTATACTTTTGAGGCTCTTATTTTGAAAATATCGGAAAAGGTGTATATTGATGGATGTATTTGAAATATTTTTGGCATTTGATTTAATGATAAATTAATTTTCACAATTTACTCTTTAATTTAAATTTTATTTTTTGTACCGCAATAGTAGCTAATAGTGTAATTATTTAGATTTTAAGGTTTTGAATACACAACGCATATTGATGTTGTATTTTTGACTCCAAACACATAGAAGTGTTGCTATACATTTAAAGTTTCAAAGTAAATAATCAAGACCTGCTTATTGAAATTAGTTGAAATATCATTAAATTTTCTTTTTTTTTAAATATTTGTAATTAATCTAAGTATGATTTAAGAAAAAAAAATATTTCTGAAACACAGCGTGATTAGAGAGAAAATTTAGACATATTAAAAAATGTTAGTTTTTTTTTTTTAGATCAAGGATGACATTACAATTACAAATTCAGAACATTAGAACTTGAAGCCTTTATTTTATATTATAAATATAATTTTCTTATCACTAAAAAAATGATCAAAGATTTTTTTTGAAATTTTTAAATTATAATGTACTTATATATACATTATATACATATGTATATGTATATGTGAAATTGAAAGTTTTAGTGGATTTGCTAGAGATGCGTTACATGCCGGTTAGTTGTTTAAAAAATCTTTACCAAAACCTAGTATTTCGAAATTATTAGAGCAAACAATAAATTGAAAATATACACCGGGCATTGCCATTTTGTGCGTTGTTAAAAAGGATTCAATAAAAATTCTATAACGTTATTTGGTAATTTTATTGGAAGTCGGATACCTTACCAACTAGGTGGACAATTGTTCATCACATTGCTTTATACTGTAATTCACATGATTACCAAGTATACTGTTTATATGAGAGGCTACATGCAATCTTCTATTTGAAAAACACAATCACAAGAACATATTTATAGATACATATATGCTTATTACACTAATAACATTACCGAATTGCAACGTGTAGTTGTTTAATTAATTAGTTATTGTGTCTATTACACTAACAATATTAACTCTGAATGGAAATTTCTTCATACAACTGCAGAACAAATAGATGACGTAATCAAAGGAAAGGAATCTACTTTTTTGAATGAAAAAGATGCAAAATAAAAAATATTATAAGGACTTCTCTTTCTTATATTTACAACTGATTTTTAATATTTACTAAAAGTAAAATTTTTTCTTCCATTCCATTACAATTAACCCTTTTTACCCTGTTATTATTAAACTCTCTCCTTTTCAACAAAAGCATATTCTCTACCATCTTGGAGATAATCCTAACAGGCCCAATCCACAGTGTATGTTTAAAAGAAAACTAACATGAAATAAAACGTACATAGTTATATTTATTTATGTAAATAAAAAATAAGCCGAATCTAATGATATAAGATCTCTGAAAGTTTCGATTTGACATAGCAGGGAAACTCTTTTGAGAAATAAAAGAATATCTGTTGCATTTCTTTCTTGTCCTTCCGGGACAACAAAAGCTCTCAATAATTCTTTCAAATTTGGCGTAATGCAGGGGGTTTCAATAGTTTTTCATACTGCAAATGCATTTAAACGCTGACTAAAAACAATTACCAAATTGTATTGGTTGGGATGTATGCTTGGGATGTATTTTAAAATTATTACGGAAACCCAAGTGCCATCCCTCCACGAAGTAATTAGTTCATGCGATAACCCCAAAATGGTTTTATTATGATTCCCCAAGCTTATTGAGAATAAAGCTGTAGATAAAATATAAATTTTTTTTATAATTTTCCAAGAATTTATGGATTTAATGGTGTAACAGGTTACTGGGATCCCTTGTCCAAAACAAATTCTGCAGCATATTTTATCCTTAATTATCTTCCCCCCCTTTTTTTCAAGTGACCAAAATGCTGCCAGAAGGTGTTACTTTTAATTTTATTTACTTAACTAAAAAGACAAAATTTTTAATAAAGCTTTTCAAAAAGTTATAAAATGCGTAACATTTACTTCAACTAGTTGATAAGCCATAGATGTCTCAATTAGATTTATTTATATTTGCATTTTCTTATAATGAAAATAAAATTTTAACAACTTACCTAGAAATTTTGCAATCCAGTAAGAATATCCAATAATAGTGATGATCTTATTAACGATAATCCTACCAAATTGTAATCTGAATTGAGACAACAATGGTTGACGGATACTTCCCATAAAAATGTCATTCATGTTGGTGAACTTCGACTTTCTATCTTACAGGGTGAAGAAGTTACACAAATGGACAAATAGACAGACAAAGTTAAACATATAAGCAAACCTTTTTTCAAATTTTTTTTGGGAAAAGTGCTGAAAAGAATAAAAAGTTGGGTTTAAATCCGTCTTATAATTTTGTATATTTTATACTTCCATCCAGAAGACAATTTTTGTAACTATACAATGAACTAGTTTTTTGAGGGGCACTTGTGAGTATTAGGTTTTTTTAATTTAAGACAGCGCCTCACAGTTCTATTGTGTAATCACAAAGCTATTTACATGATCTTATTCAATTATGATGATTCTGAAATGTACCTACTAGTTTTACTTTTTTGTTCCTGTCTTAGGTTCGGTGTCTATATATGTATACTCGTATTTATGTATGTAGCTGTGTGCAATAAGAGAATAATTTTAATAAAACAATATGTTGGAAAATATGTTTTTTGACAAATGAAATTAAGTTAAATATTAGAGTGCATTATTAGAGTAATTTTGTAATTAGAGTGCAGTGTTACATACGTAACTTGGCAACTTCTGTTTAAAAAATTATAGTTTAAAATTATCTCTATTCACAAATGTATGTTACTATACATTTAATTGTTAGTACGTGTAAGTACATATGAGTAAATGAAATATGTAATCACATGCATATATTGTTCATTATTGTTGTTGTTTTGTTTCAGGGCACTAAGTCAAATTAAACCCCATTGATAAAATATTTATTATGAGAACAACTCTTTAAATTTTATTATTTTTTTGATTTTTTTAATAATAAATTGGATATTGAATTTTTGCGTCTCTATACTTATGTTGTTATTTTCTTTGTTATGATTTGTGCTAATAACACTAATATAAAGCTAGGTAACTAACTAAGCAGAACAAACCAGAAAACTGCAGATAAAATGCGAGATAAATAAAAATAAAAGAATGAATGGATAAACGAATGAATGAAAGAACGAACGTTGTGTATCCCACATGTTTGCTGTTACTTGTCATTCTTTAACATAGTTTCATACGTTCCTTTTTAATTCTTTTTTCGTTTTCTGTTTATTTCTTGCTTTTTTAATGCAACCTACTCAATTGAGCCAGAGTCGATAGTCGAATCATCAACAACATTGAGTTACATTCTATTTGACTTTTGATATCAGTATATAATGCATAAGTATGTATGTATGAAGACATCTACGCATCTTATACGAATGCACACATATTTGTATATATATATATATATATATATATATATATATATATATATATGTATATATGTATACAAATATATGTATATATGATTATTTTGCAAAATATACGCTCTTCTTTTATATATTTGTTTAGAATTCAGGGCTGGTAAAGTATAGGATTGCAAAAGTTTTCTTTGCACTTTTCTTTGTACCGGAAAAAATGTGAGACGACTGATTGGCATAATTTACAAAATGACTATTAAGAAAAAATTTTAGAGTGTACATGATGTACGGTACATTTTATTAAATTCCCTAGCGGAGTTTTCTGTTTGCTCGCCAAACAAAGAATCAAAGAAAAAATTCTTTGTTTGGCGAGCAAATCAAAAAATCATAGATCAAAGAATCATCCCTGAAATTATTTCCCACCATATGCTAAACACTCAGTTTAAATAAAAGTTAAGTTTAACTGTAGAAGATTTTGCATGTAATACTTACTTATTTATAGATTTTCTCGTTTTTTCTTTAAATAATAAATAAGTATACTCTCCAAAATAAAACAAAATGCCATTTATTTAGACGATATAGCGAGTATACTCTCTTACTTCTTTTTATCATCTTTATTTTAATCTCTAATATAAACGTCAGAAAATAAGACAAAGATAGAACATTAGAATAAATTGAAAAATATAAGAAAAACAAAAATTGATAATAAAAAATGATGTCTGAACGCCCAGGACATGCACATTTTTAGAATATAAACAGACATTTGGTTTAATTTACGTTGTTTTTTTTGCTTTGCGTATAAGTTTTTTAATAAAGGACTTGAATTGGAAATTTATTTTTGGTTGCTTTATGAAACATAAACATAAACATAAGCACAGTATAAGACTTCAATATTGTGAACGGAAAAAAAGAAAGAGTGTGTAATAAAGGACAACAAAAAAAAAATTAGATCCAGATGGTCATATAAGACGTACATAAATATTATTCTAAGAAAAATTCTTATTGCGTTTGCGCATTTCATCATACCAGATCTCATATTCTAAGTAATGTATTTCTTAATTTTTTTCTTAATAAAATCTTTCATCTTTAAAATAAAAATATACAATATAATTCTTGAAGAACTTTCATAAATCTATTCTTAAACAACTTTAAAACATAAGAAAAATATTAAAGAAATTTATTTAACTTAATATTTTAAAGTGACCGTCTGTCTTTCGGGTAGGGGTAATATTAGTGGACTAAAAAATGTTCTAGGTTTCCCAGAACAAAAATTTTCAAAATTTAACAATAATGTAAAATAAAAAATTTTTTGGTTCACATATACCTAATAAAATGTAAGTTTGGCTCTTATAGAAGATGTTTACTTTATGCCACCCGAATCCACTCAACAGTTCGTCAAACAGTAGTCAAATATTGAATTCTTTAGATATGGTAAGAACTGTAAAATCGTTCTCTCGGCCCCTAGTTCAGTTTCTGAGCCCTGATATTTTAAAAATTTTTTTATTTAAATATATTTAATTTAACACCCTAAATTTGAGTATTAAATTTCAAGAATATTGAATGATTCTTTCTCTTATACGAAAAAATGTAAATTTCGCCCGTAGTAAAAGTCCAGTCAAAGAAATCTGATTTCTTCCAAAAATTAGGTACTTTATCGTACTATCAATCGATAACTTATATATTATATATAATATTTCAAGATAATCTTTTGAATAATTTCTTAAAAATGACCAAAAATGTAAAATCGGCCAAAGATAAAGTCCAGTCTAGTCAAAACAAACTCGAATCTTAATTTTCGTGAAAATCGATTCGAGTTTGTCGATTTCGTGAAATGTACTTACAACAAAATCTCAAACTTTTTAATAAATACATATATGTATATTAATAACAATTTGTTTAATTACGATACACTTGCACTTTTGTGATTTTTGTGAAATTTTTATTTAGTCTAAATATTTTCCAATAAATTTTCAATGAATGAAAAAATTTATTTTTCTTTTTCATCTTATCTTAACAATAAATCTTTTCTATAGTTTGAGTTGATGCAAATGTAAAAAAAATGTGAGAAGAAAAAACAAAATATTATGGTAAAAAAAATTTATATTTTGTGATGATGATCATGGTAATGAGGGTGATCGTTGTCTCGTTTAATAATAGTTTGCTGTAATTTAACAAGTTGTAAGCACTCATAATAATAATAATAAAAGCTGTAAGGTCAGTACCGGTTAATATCGAGTAATTTATTTATAAAAGAAAAACGCAAATGAAATTGAAAGGGATTACCTATACAACTACATTTATATTTGTATACATGTTTGTGTTTTATTATGAGAGAATCAAAAAGAGAAAAAAAGAATCGTGAAATTTCTTTTCAAAGATCTACTAGATAAAAAGGCACACGAAAAATCGTCATTAACTTTTGTATTGTAGTTTTCTTTCTGCTTTTTCTCTTTTTATTGCACACATTTACATTAACATATCAATATGTATGCAATAAAAAGTATAATTTTTCTACGATCTGCCTTTAAGTTTTGAGTGTGATGTGAATCACTTTATTCTAAAAGTTATATTTTTATTCATAATCACGCTAATACTCGTATATGTATGTATATATAATATCGTACCATAATGTTGCAATGCGTTTCATATGCATGTATGACTCTTTTGATGGTTTAAATGTCGAATCCTGTCTACTTAATCTTTCGTTAGTGAGTTTTGTACTTATATATTTCGATATATGTATGTGCACAATATAACATTGTGTATGGATTATGTGAAAGAAACAGTTTTCTTCTTTTCGTTTTGCTATTGAAAAATCCTACGTAAAAATTAACTTTAAAAATAGTAACAACGATAATAATAAAAAAAGTAAACGATGTGACGCCTCACATTAATCCTCATACTCGTATTATTTTTCATCATAATTTGTAAGTTTTTCGTGTCTCTTATGAAAATTCATAAAGAATTTTTTTATTTTTGCATTCCGGTCTTTTTTTTTAGTTGTTTGTTTTTTTGTCCACAGTAGCATACTTTTAATTTATAATCACCTATGCTCATTAAGTTTATTACGAAAAAAATATATTTGAATATGGGCTTTCTTTATTTCAGTTAAAATATTTATTTATTGAATTTTAAATTGTATTTAGTACTAAAATTCTCATATAACATACATATTCTTTTAAACTATTTGATAATTTAAATAAAATTAAATTATTATATTTTGTTGTTTAGTAAAATATTACATGATTTGCTTCCGAAGCTTGTATGCTTACATTTAATCAAAATACATATTTTAGTTTATTATGTATATTTTAAAAACAAAACTACTTTTTGCTACATACAGAAATTTAATGTTTCTAGAATTTAACTGATGTGTATAGAAATATAAATTTTACAAAAATTCTTTATTAACTTATCGACGGACCCTCGTAATTATATTTGTGTTTTTATATAAACAATGTAAGCGTACATTTGGATGAGAATGTATTCATGTATTTATATACTTATATGTATGTTTGTATTCTATTTTTAAAAAAGGCACCGCATTTTACGATTTTAAAAAACAAGTGCCCATACATGTATTAAATAACCTTCTGTTAAAATATTTGAAGTAATACAGTGTAAGTAATAAAAGGAAGAAGGATAAAAATAATATCTTATTGGGAACAAAAAACCAATTTGAAGGCATAATATAATACCAGATAAAAAAATTAGAGTTACCATCGTATATTTTCGCATCGCAGATAGTTTTTTGTTCTGCTTATATATGAAGACCCAATTTTAATTGTAGGAGAGTAATTTATTGTTATATTATTAAAAGAAATTAATTTGTGGAAGAAATTATTTACTTCGTTTATAAGGTGGATCAAGTACGTGCTTGACCTGTAATTTCAATTCTCGTTTACATACTGTTCAGATTGAAACAATATTACTTGCAATCGACTTGAGTTTGACATTAAAATTACATTATATATCTATATTAATTTGTTATTTTCAATTTTTCAATCTCCTTACATATTTATCAACATTATTGTCAATTTTCAAATCAAGCTAAAAACTTTATCGGATCGAAATGAAAATTTCAAGTCAAGTGACATTTATATGAGCTCGAAATCCGCCTGAGATCGATTTCAAGCTGCATATTAACGCAGTAATTGATTTAATTGAGTTACATATATAAAAATCTACAATTTACTAAAAATATTGCTGGAACATTAATTTTTTATTTTTTTAAAGAAAATATACATCAAATGACGTATATTAAAATAACATTTACCATGCATATATAGCAAGAGCAAGGGACTGTCCTTTTGTGGTTTGCTTTCAAAGAAAGTATACAATGGTAGCTCTAAACGTAAATATATATGCAAAGATGTTATTTAAAACAATTGAGTTTATTTTAACATTGAAATCATCAAAGTTTCAAACAGCTGAACACACAAATACACTTGCAAAATCTATACAAAAAATACCGAAATCATAATTTTGCTACCTGCTATGATCTTTTATTTCAATATTCTCATAATAAAAAAATCTGATGTGGTCAGCATATAACCGACCGTAATGTGTATTGTCTAGTTAAATCAAAGTGTTACAGAAAATGCCTGTTAAATACTAGTACTTCTTTCTAATTTCCGAGCTTATAGTTAACATATCCAGAAAACTGTAAATTTGGCTCTTAGTAGAGTTTAGCTTTGTGCTACCCGAATTCCCTTAAATGCTCGTCAATTAGTTTCAAGAAATTCCATCAATTCGTTCCGTAAATATGGTGAAAAATGTAAAATCGGCCCTCAGATCAGTTTTCGAGACCTGATCTTTCCTAAATATAAAATCTTTCCAATAAGAAATTTCAAGTAAATCTGTTGAATGTTTTGTTCATAATGATCAAAAATGTAAAACAGACCCGCTAAAAAGTCCAGTTCCCAAGGCCTGATATATACCAAAAGGTTATCAATCCGTGCCATAGTCCCGTGCCATAGTCGAAATAAACTTACATATAAAATTTCATCAGAATTGTTCAGCCGAACTTGAGATACACGCCTACATACACAGACCGACACCCCGATAGTTTATTTACACTTTCCTACCATGGAGAAGTGCGTTCCAACCGAAAACTCGATATACAAAATTTGCTGCCATCACATAACCTACCTATTGTAAAAAATGGAATGTGTTTGTTGTGTTAAAATTTAGTCTTAAACAATAAAAACAAAAAAAATGATCAAATTTAGATTTAACAAAATTTGGTATTCACGTCATTTAAAGATTTTTTCTTTTTACCGATAATATGCATACAATAAGGGAGGTATAGTATAATAATGGCACAAAATTTTGAATGCCGAGTATTTGATGGAAATGTATATTGCTATTCTCGGGAGATGTAAATCCACGTTTTTAATTATGGTGGTAGGTCAGGCCTCAAAAACTTGGTTTTCATTACGAGTCGATTTTATTTTTGTAATTGAACAGATATTTTTGGAATTTTATAATATAAGCTCCGTCTAAATATTCGAGCGCACGACGAAGTTTTTACTACAAACCCAATTTTATTGTTTTTCATACACAGCGAAATAATCAAATCTTGTAGTTTTATATTTCGACACTAGATATCAAAATACGAGTGATAATAAACTACAGCAAACTTTTTAATATAACATTTCAGAAACCTAGAATATTATATAGAAGCCAATTTTATATTTTAGACCATATATTAGGAAATAATAAACGGAATATTTTTTATACTTAATATTTGAGTTTTATTTGTCAACAACACTAACTAACAACATAAGTATTTTCAGAAGAATTTGATTCCAGAAATTGATCCTCAATGAAGAATTAAATGAACGAGTTATTTTTATTGAAACGAGAAATTGACATTTTTCCAAATTTAAGTGTTTAGGTAAAGATCATTTTAGCGATCTTGTGCTTATCTTTGTCATGCTAGGAAAATTTAATTGTTTATAATTTCTTAATATTATTCAGTTGAAATTAAATTAAAAAAATGCACTTTATGGGTCGATTATGTGCTATTTTTCTTCGTTTTTCAAGCTTTTACTGACAATATTATTGTTTTCTGTTCATACTGGGGGCTTTTCTGCGACTCGCATATTATAATAATTTGTATGTATTTCAGCATATACGATTTTGGTATACCGAATTTTGCATTGCGTTTTTGAATTAAATGGATGAAAAATTTCAGGATCAAATTTATTAATTTATTAAAAAATGGGTTGGATTAGGCCCTTACAATATAAATTTTGTTTTTGCTTTATGATTTATAGTATTTTTGAAAATAATTTTAAAAATAGAATTTTGTATGTTTCTCATATTAAGAAGGTCAAGTTATCCGTAATATTTATCGGTACCTATATTGAGTTATCCATAATTTTACTAAGAATTATGCAAATTTTCGTTTTAAAACACTTTTTTAATTTTTTATTAATGGAAAATATAAATATATGGCTTCTCTATAATTAATTATTGCCTTATGATTACAACCAAGGACATAATAATTTTATCTTCGCTCTTGCATTAGTGAGCGGTAAATTATAGATAAATATTAATTATTCTATCCTTAACTTTTATGATGTCCTAATTTTGTACAGATAATCGAACGTCATTGTGTCAATATCGTTTTATGGTGTTTGCCTTATTTAGTTAATATGCTAGTTAAATTATATAATTTTATTGAGCTCTTGATTTTCATAAATTTTGAAGTTTTTGATTTTCATAAATTTTGTGTCAATATGCATTAAGTAAGTATATGAGATAATTGAGATTTTCTTTTCTATGTAACTAAGTATTCAAGACACAAGAATTATGTATATATAAATATGTATTTATATTTTTGAAACTCCGTGATTCTTTTCATCTCGTGTGCTACAAGTAAAGGTTATCAGCTTTAAATATAAAGCTTACGCAATTTTTAACAAAAGATCACTTATTTTTTTCTGGTTAAAGTTCATTGAAATAATGTTAATTATTTGATTAAAATTCTTAATTAAAGTTCTTTTTACCCGTATATATACATTTACATATGTATATAAACAAAATAAAATTTGTGAACATAAAATATTTAATTCCGAATTTATGGCAAAGTTTTTAAAATAAAAAAGCTAAAGTGGTTTTATGTAATACGAGTATATACATATATTGTATGCTAATTTGTATGTAAATTTGACAAAGGTTTCTATAGATACTATAAATGACAATTTAAGGGATTCAAGAAAATTTTATACTTGAACAAAAAATTACAAAAAACGAGAAAAAGTAGAGTTGACCGTGTCAACTTTAAGTTGCCATATTACCATATTAATTTATGAACGGCAGCTACCAGAAGGGGGAAAGAAATTTCAACGATTTTTATCACAAATAACAGCCCTAGTAATACATTTGTTTTCACGAGATTTCTATACATTAATATTCAATAATTTCTGAGATAAAGCTATAACTTTTGGAGTTACTGTTTCTGAGATATAGCCGAATAACTTTTAAAGTTGTATGGCAGCTACCCAAACCAGTATCCTGATCATATTCAATTTTAATAGGGTTTTGGCATTTACTACAATAAATCGTTTCTGAAAATTTGGTGAACTTAGCTCAATTAGTTTTTGAGTTATAGCTGGGACGAACGGACAGACAAATTTTAATCGACTCAAAACTCGGCGCTGATCAAAAACTTATATACTTGAGTTTATTTCTCAGACCATTCTTATACTCGTAGCCTTACAAACGGTACTGAGGGTCTGATAGTCTCGCTATTTTACTCGGCAAATGAGGAGAAAGTGAGTAACTACCTATATAATTCTATAATGTAATTTTCGAATGAGAGTATTCCGTATGCGTACCTCGTTTTTTTCTAAAATGTATACAAAATTTATTTACTTTGAAAAAATGTAAAAATTCATTTGAAAAAATGAGTAAGTAATCTTATTGGAACAATTAAATACTCAATAGAAAAACGAAGAGTTCTGATATTTTCTATTTTGAGAAAAGTGTTGCACAAGATTACGAAATTGTTGTTTGAACAATTTTTCCAAATTTTAAGGATAATACTTAACTTTTTGTTAACATACCTTGAAAAGTACAAATGTAGCTCTTAGAAAGAGTTAACTTTATGCTGTTCGAGTTTCCTGAAAAACTCCTCATATAGTACCAGTAGCAAACAGAACTCCTATACTATTTTTCAGGAAAATCCAAAGATCAGTTTCAAAATTTTGTAAAAAATGTAAAATCGGCAACTAGCGAAAGTCCAGTTTTCAAGCTCTGTTATTTAAAAAAAAAGTAACTAGTTAATTTTTTTAGCACTTTGAGTTAAAATATTAAAATAAAGGAAAATTGAATTATTATTTTTCTTTACATGCGCAACAATGTAAAATTTGCCCGTAATAAAAATCCAGTTGCCGAGACGAAACATGCTCTCGGTTAACATAATCAAAGTAAGCTCGAATATAGATTTTCATGAAAATCGGTTCAGAGGCAATTGAGTTTCAGATCTTCAAGTATCCACTTGTAGTTGTAATTTTTTATATTTTATTTTTTCAAAGAACATGTCTTTTAAACAATTTTCTGAAGTCTTTGGATGTATAAACTTAATGCGTATACATAAAATAATTTAAAAGTATTTTCTTATATTCACCCAAAATATACACGTATGAGAGTAAAATTTTACATATTTATTTTTTATAGTATACCTACTTATACCAAATATATTTATCAATAATTTATGCTCATCTTATAAGAAGTGTGAAAATAAAATAAGAAACCTCCTATTATTTTAAATAATTCGGGTTTTCTTTTTGATTTTCTAATATACATATATCTATGTAAATTGTAGGTGAAAAAAATTTTATAATTAAAATTTTTATAATTATCAAGGTGAACCGCACATGTAAATATGTAATATGTAACGTGTGTATAGATATACATGAAAATGAATAGAAGATTTCCTTTAAATAGACATTTAGAAAAATAATTTCTAATTTCTCGGACATTATGATCAGCTAAAAATAAAATTATATTCTCGTCGTTCTTTGTTCTTATGAAATTTAAAACGGAAGAGCTGTAGTGTTTTAAATTATGTACTTATAAATTTATGTATGAAATTTATAAATTCATAAATAAATGGAAAAATTATTTCTATTTCTTGATATTTCATTGAAAAATTAATTCTTTTTCGTTCTCTTAAAAAAATAGAGAGAAAAAGTAAAACTGTTGGTGTTGTGGGTGCTATTATTAACATTTTCTCTTTTACCAGTATTGAAATATGAATACGAGTATGAAAATGCATAGGTAAGCAACTATGAAACTATTTGTGCATCGCGTATCATTAAATGTTTTTACTTCGCAATATATACAAAGTTCCCTAGCGAATTGACATATACAAGCGGACCTTCGTTTGCAAGGAAAAAAATTTTTCTATAATTTTTTTTAGGCCTCTTATGCAACTTGTTTATAGGAGGTAGGAAGTTTAACATTATTGTTTGGTTGGCTTTATTGGAAGCAAAGTATAACGTTGTTCGTGTGAGGCATAAAGGTGAATGGCATATGTAAAGACACCATGGATAGAAACTCTTACCAATTAGACAACGAACTTTGCAGCACTTTTGGTTCATATACCGTAAAAATTTAAAGTAAATTAAATGCACGTAATATTGAAGCTATTTGAAATTTTATTGAATTACGCTAGAAATTTTTTGATCGCAATTAATGAGAAAACAAGTTGTTTTCTAATAGTGATTAATACAACTTATTATAATATATTACATATTTATATAGTAAATATAAAGTCATGTTTATTAAACAGCCAGTAAATATGTTAAAATCTTCAAAAAATAAATTGGTCGAAAAATTTAATTTGTAATAGCACGGAGGACTATAGTTTTAAGAAATATTGATTAAAAAGAGATTATGTTTAACTATGATATAGTAATGAACATACTTTGAATTAACAATAATATTATAATACCATTGATGAATAAATTAATATATTTTTATATTATTATTCAATGGTACGAATTTATTCAATATTAAAGGTTTCACATAATTTGCAACCCACATGATATTTAGAGTTGTTGAGGGAATATAGCATAGTTTGCTATGAATATTGTAAAGATTACGAACCACCTTTTATTTAATTATAAATATTGTTATCTTATCATATTATCTTGACATTTTAATTTTAAATTTAAAATTGCTCTAACAAAATATTTAATATTCAATGCGTTGTGTGCTATAAAAATTAAATTTTTAAATTTTTCAATTGAAATTAATAGAATTTCTAAAAAAATATAAATAATTAGGTATGAAAATTTTTTATTATGATTCTAATTGAATCAGCAATTAAGCATCTGAATAGTTATGGATATCCAAAAAATAAAATTGAAATAAAATTGAAGAGTTAATATTAATTTAATGGAAAACAATTACATTATGAATACGTATGGATCAGTAGAATACGACTCAAACTTAAGCTTGATCAATTGAGCTTATTCCCAAGGATAAAATTCTACGACAAAATCGTATGTGGTTGAGGTACATTTCCCACATAAAGGTGCAGAATGAAGGAGTTAATTAAGTGAAGTTAGCTAATAAACTATCATGGATAGTAAAATCCAGTAACGGGCAGGGAATTATATAAGATCATTAATAAGATGAAGTTATTTTTATTATTAAAATTAATTTTGTTTAAAAATATTAAAAATGAATTAATATTAAAAAAAATAATTATTAAAAATATTAAAAAATGAAGATTAAAATAATAATTTTGTTAGTAGGAAAAACTTATGAAATTAGATTAACATATTTACTTATATGTTTACATTATTATTAGAATCAAGCTGTTCCGTAAATAACTGCTTGTAGATTATATCATGTAGCTTCAGCTCCATCGAAATTTTGATAAGGGCCAAGCATTCTTAGGCAGTTATAACAAAATTGCCACACTGAATGGTCATCCTAAATAATTGGAGTTGGGTTAGATAATTTAAGAATTGTTGACAGTTTCATAGTTTTTAAAAGCGATGGAGTGTATCTTTGCCTAATGAAGGCAGATTTCTATCACTTTTTACACTGAGCGCTATAATTTGCATATCTTAAATTTTTTTTAAATTTCCCTTTTTAGGGTTTAATTTTTTTTAGGTTGGTTGCAATTTAAGTTGTAGTTTTTTAATACTTTTCCTTAAATTTACATTATATTTTTTACAGGTATATACTATAAATATATTAGATCGTAGATATGCTTATATTTTTAAGAAAAAAACATCAAAGTCAAATTATATAATTATTCACGTACATGAAAAAATTAAAAAATTCCTATTTTAAATATTTAATAATAAATCATTAAGTAGAAAAAACTCCTAATGAGTACCAGTCTTAATGAAGCTTTCATTCATCTTTTTAAAATTTGAGTAAATATTAACTTTAAAAAAATGAAACAAATAAGTAAGTATACAACACTTATTATTGTTGTTTTCACAAGAATATGAAATAAAAACAAAACTTTTTTTGTTGAAAATTTATATTAGTCTAGTATAAAAATTATCATAAACTAATATTCACCTTTTCTTTCAACTTTTCCTTCTATTTTAATATTACACATTTATATTTTATAGCTGATCTCTCAAAAGGAAATGGATCTGGCCTATATCTCTATTATAACATACATACTTACATATAGATGTGTACACATTCATCATAGAGGTTAGAAAATTTGGAGATGAATAATTCCGTTCTTAATTTGGATAATTTTTTTATTTGATAAAAATAAGCACGAAAAAATCTAACAAGAAATATAAGTATATATGTATGTACACATCGATGCGCTATAATAACAAAAAAAAACTGGTCTGATCAGCATATAACCGACCGCGATGTATATTGCCTAGTTTAATAAAAGTGTTACAGAAGTTCATGAAAATGGATTTTAAGAACTTCTTTACAGTTTTGAAAACGTTAGTAGCTTTAATTGGGACATTAGTAGCTAAAAGTGTAAATTTGTAATTTAGAAGAGTTTCTCTTTGTGCAATCGGATTTCTCCGAAAAGTTCGCCAGTTAGTTTCAAATAATTCCTTAAGTAAGATTAAAAATATAAAATCGGCAACTAGTTGGGGAAACCGATACTTCCAAGAATTTATAGGGTCATTATTTTAACACTCCGAATTTAGATAATAAATTTCAAAGAAATCGATTGATTATTTCCCTTTATATGCACTAAAATGTAAAATCGGCCTGCAAAAACGTCAAATTATCGACATCTAACATATCCAACAAGTTGATCAATCCATGACATAGCCGAAATAAAACCACATATAAAATTTCAGACCGACAGACAGACAGACAGAAGGACAAACAGACCGACATCTCTTACGATTCCCCACTACAGGGAAATAAGTTCACACTGAAAACTCGACACAAGAAATTTGGTGCCATCACATAACCTCCTTTATTGCATGCAATACGGTCGATAATAATGTTGTTAGATACATATTATATAGGAGCTTTCTTCAATTTGAGTAATCCACCTGAAAATTTTTTTTGGGAAAATAGGTAACAATATCCACATATATGTAATTTGGTCTACATAAAAATAAATAATGTTAATTGATACTATATTTATACATGTATGTAGAAAAATGGGTATGTATATGTATTTTGTAAACAGTACGATTTTATAGTTCTATGTTAACAAATTATGATGAAAATACTGCTATTAATATTTTTTATATTAGAGGTTTTCATAAACGCAATACTGCAAAAAATAGCATAGTTGGCATGCAATATTATGACTATTCCAAAAAAAATCATATGATTTATGTAGTTAGAAACATATAATTACATTATGTAGTTCATGTGATGCAATGTTTCAGAACAAACTAGGTACTAAAATTTACTTATGAACATAAAAATAGCAGTTTTCACGATCGCGATATACTATTAATTTATAATATAAAAAGGCTTATTATTTTTAAAATTCTATAAGGAGGTTTATATTAGTAATGAATTAGCTATATTAAATTTATTGATTTATTTGAATATGTCGAAAAGTGTAATTATAAAATAGTAGAAATTAAAGTTTTTATATACATAAGAAGAAAGCTCGTCCTTATTAAAGAAGTTCTGATATTTTGGTAACCATAACTTCTATTGATTTAATTCGAAAAATGTATTCTCTCTAATTCTGTAATAGGAGCCAAGCAAAACTATGAGAGTTAGAGAAAAATGTTATATGGGTTAACTTTTAGATCTCATTGTGGCGCATCGAAAAAAACAAATAATAAATAACACGTATTTCGAGAAATTTCGAGTTTTTAAAAAAAATTTAAAAAAAAAATTCTGACTTTGACGAGCTCTATTGCGAAAATTATAGCACACATCAAATTGATTGTAAAACCGATCAATTGTCTGCAAAACAAGTCACCGATGGTTATTTTATATCGCATGTTTCCGAAGATATAAGAATTTATAATTTTGACCAGGGGAAATCTGTTAGCTTTAAGACCATGGTAAATCTGGTATTTTTTTTCTCAACAATTCTCCAGTTTTCTATTTTTGACATGCTCTTTCAATCTTAGTTTACCACCAAGAGCCATACAAGTAGGTATTGTGTTGTGTTTTAGATTGATACTCCAGCATCATTAAAATTTATTTGTGAAAGGTTTACTAAGTTTTTTAATATATTTTTCTTAGTGAATTTATTATAACTTTTACTATATACAGGTGTATACATATGTGTCTGATATATAAATACATAATATTTATGTATGCATGTATATGATTGCATACATGTTTGAACCCAATTATCTGCTATATTTGTATGATATATATAATATTGTTATATTTTTATAATATGACCTTACTTATCTGTATGCAATTATATGGACAAAATGTACAAGGATTTATGTATTCATATTTTAGGTTATTATTTAATCTTAATTTTTATAATTTTGAAATTACAAGAATTAAAAATTAAAGATTTGATTCCACAATTAAATTATTAGAATTTATTGAGCTCTTACTCTACACACAAACATATGTGTGTATGTACATAAATCTATAAAATTTTGTAAAAACGATAATAAACAACAATAATTACTTATTAATGTTTAACAAAAAGGAATAAATCAACAACAATAATATTGTTGTCATAAAACATCAATAAAAAACCAAAATAAAAAAAAATATAAAAAAAAATCACTTCAAAAAGAAACCGCTTTTACTCTTATTCTTAATTTTGTTTACAAGCGCTAGTAAATATTAAAAAATATTCATACATGCCCACGTATTATTGTTGTAGATTTGTAAATACACGATACTTGCACATACTTATGTATGCGAATGAATAACTACATAGGTATGTATTCATATAACTATGTACCTATGCATTTCTTTCAAACTTAATTGTTTGATTATTATTTTTCTTATTGTTATTAGGTGCTAAGTATTATTTGTTCGATAATTTTCTTAACATACATATTTATTTATTTTTATGTCGAATTCATTTTGTGGTTTGTTTACGTTTGGTTTAACGTTCTCGAATATGCTAATTTAGCATGAAACTTGATTTAATGTCAGATTAGATGAGAATATTGAGAGTGTGACTTTATTAACAGAACTAATTATTTAAGCTTTAAATTATATTCCTAAAATAAGTTGTTATATATATGAATATTGCAAGCATTAAATATGTAGGAATATTGAAGATATTTATTATTTAATTTAAATCTGTTATTTCCCAATTATCAAATTGTTTTAAATATTAAAAATTAAGTATAATTTTTATAAAAAAAGGATTTCAACAATGTTTTTGTGTTTTCGTTTTTTTTTTAATTTTTTAGCACATAAAATTGAAAAAATGAGCTTATTTTATACTTTGCCCTTTTAGTTTTACTTTGCGTTTACAAAGTTAAGGCTGTTTAGTGTTCCGAAAATGAAATTGTGTTCGATACCAGAAACAGTTTTTGAATTCCTCAAACGCAGGAATACGGCAGGTTACTTCTTCTACAGCATAGGGGAACATTATTGCAACGACAAAATTATCTTCAAACTTAACCATTATTTTGAAACCGTTTTTTAGATATTAAGTTATAGAAATCGAAAATTTTAACAGTTTGAACAAAAATTTATTTTGAAATAAATTAAATTTAATTTGGTGAATTTTGATTTTGGCTCTAAAACATTTTTATAAAAAATTGTTTTTTCAAATTCCTGGAAGCTAGAACTAAAATTATATTAGTGTTTCTTTTTAGTTCGGTGTCACTTTTGGTTACAATATAATTGTGGTGTTAATGAAAATGCATATGTTTGTAATTTAAAAGTTTAAAGTTTAAACAGAAGATTTAAGTAGAGAATTGATTAATAGGGAATGAACGATCAACAATAATTGAGAATAAAATTTAAAGACGCCTTTGAAAAAAAAATTGAATGTCACATTCCTTGTTGTGTGAAATTTATTAGCAATAAAGTTCTCAATATCAAACACTTTCACTGGTCAGTAAAACGCGGTTCCTGCGTAGCCGATAATCTTTTGTAAAAGTATTTTACTAGGCCTTTAATGGGGTCTCGGAATACATCGGTGCATAAACATTGTACATAAATGCAGTTCATGTACACAAAATGTTATGTATGGTACATTATACATGGTATATTATGTTATATGTGAAATGTTATATGATATTATTATTTGTATAGTAAACTAAATGACAAACGATAATAATTATTTTGACGAAATGTCAGAAGTAAGTCTAATGCGTGAAAAGAAATAGAGCAAAATTTCAATTATAGTTCGATATATATTTCAATTACAGATATACTGAAAAAATAGTACTATAATAAAGAGTAAATATAGGGTAACAACATTCTTTAACACTTTTTGCAAACAAAGGAAACTACTTAATACTGTTAGCTTATCTCACAATTTCAAAAACAGCGTTTAAGATGCATAAAACACATCATTAAAAATTGTGGGACGCAAAGTAAATCTCTCTCTCTCTCTTCTTCTCTTAATCTTTCTCTCTTCTTTATGCTTATCTATATACGAACATACTATGATATATGTATATGTACATAAAGATATATATTGTCGCAAGTAGTCCTTACTTATACTAATTGTATAAGTAAGGACCTCACAAGTTTTCTTTTGTCTAAATATATGTGAGCACATAATGTTCAGCGACAAATTTTTTTCATTCACATTTTTTGCATTAAGGAAAAGCTGCATAAACAACTAAATATATTCCTATAAAATGCAAGTACATAGTTAAATTTTTCCTAATTTTTAAATTGGGAAAAACTGACATAAACTGTTATGATAATTTTTCATAATTTCTTTTCATTTTATACATTTGCATACAATTTGCTGTGCACAAATACTCATATTTTAAAACAATTGTTTGACGACTTCTTTCTTTCTTGCATACGAGTATAGTACTTAAATGAAAATGGATATGAACCCCCTGAAATCAGCGCGTCATTATATTTGCTACCAAACATAATCGCTTTTATTATAAATGTTTAAATGTAAAAATCTTTTTTAAGATCATTAGGTTTCAAAAATATGTACGTGGATGCATATACATACATATTTTACAAATCATACTCCAGTTAAATATTCAAAGAATTAATTTACAGAGAATATTACAAAAAAAAAATATTTCTTGTAACCAGCTGATGAAATTTTCTGAAACATTATAAAAAAATTGTCTGAACTGGATTTAAAAAAAAATAACAAAAATAAATGAGAAAACCAATATTCTTACAATATGTTGCCTGAAATACTCGATAAAAAAGGCTTATGAATGTGTGTGGCACACATATTAAATCCTCTCAGAACTCTTTGGATTAATCACATAAGATTCTGTTGAAGCGTATGTTGATTTTTTTAGAATACATATAGATATACATACAATATATGCACATATTCAATAAGAATAAGCATGCAAATATTTATATTTTTTTGCGAACGTATCTAAGGAACACATAAAAGAAGGGTAAAAAATCGAATCCAAGAGTCAGTATTTAAGCTGAGTTGTGTGTTATTCTTTCCTCAGATAAAATCAATACCAATTCTGATTGAAATCTTCTTTGTATCAGAAAAATAATACAAATTCGTATCAGACTTTTTTATGTACATATTAAAAATTATGTTAGAAAATCTTGCCTGCTGTATCTTCCAGACGGTTTATTGTCCGAAAAATAGAAAGTGCTTGTTGGTTAGTTAAAAATATAACTCCTACATAAATTTTTAACAACACATTCATTTATTTTAGATAACTGCAGCAGTAACCTTATATAAAAATTTTTAAGTCGAACGCAAAATTAAGATTTAACGCATAATTTAAATCAAAATTATATAGAAATTATTGTTTAAAACAATTATATTTATAAAAGAATTATTTTGGTAAGGGAAACTGCTTCTACATACTTGCATATGCATACATGTTTAAAATTTCTTTATCTCAATTGAGTACAAGTTGCAATTGTGAAACCAAAAATATAGCTCAAAAAAATATAGAATGTTATTATAAATTATTCTTACATAGTTTTCCCAATAAATATGTAAGTACTAGTATTCGGAAAACTATGTAATATGTGTGAACATGTTATTTGTATATATACATATTACAAAATTATAAATAGGAATACTAAATTATGTTTCTTCTATAAATTCAATATTAATACAATTATTTTTTATTTTAGATGTCTACAATATGGAATTTGATAGCTCTTATACTGATACCCATTTAAGTGATTATACATTGGAAGATATACCATTTTATGAAATACAATATCCATCGCAATTTATTGATATCTATGATACAACGACATCAATGTCATCGCTTTATATAAATAGTGGTACATTATCTGGTAAACAAATAAATAATTGCAATATTAGCAGTACTATGAGATTAAAGAAAAATCGTAAAGTTAGCTTTCTACCAAATTTAGTCGAGGTAAGTAATATAAGTGTTTTATATTGTTATTTTATATACATATATATAATAATATTTGCTGTTATTATTTGATTAATTGATTCGTTATTTTTTGAATGATTTATTGAAATTATCAATAAATTCACTAGTGTAGTGCTGAATTAGTTTTAAACACTGATATGTGAACATATGTAATAATTTGCGAATTTAAGGGTCTTTAGGGTTATAAAAAATGTTGTGATTGAAAGTATCTTTCGACCATTTGCAATGCTTATCAGGGTAAAATGGGTAGAAGATTCACATTCTTATAAAAATCGATTATGTGTCTCCTTCGCTTTGGCTACAAAAGACTACATTCTTAATATGGATGTACTATGAGAATAGTAAATTTATTGATATTATTCACACTACATTCCAATTACATGAAAAAAGTTATTGTGTTTTAAATGAAGTTATTCTCTGCAGTACAATTCAACCTTTAAATTTTTAAAATTGGAAAACTGTCATGTTATATTTTTATTCAAAAAAAAAACTATTCTATCCTGCAAAGTGATATATAATATAGCTAAAAGATATTTACTTATAATTTGCAATTAATTAATAATTCTCTCGATTGTTAATTTAGTAAGTTCAATAATTAGAAGTGTTAGTATAAGGAACCTTAAAAGGAAGGAAACCATTGAGGAAAGGTGTAATGACCTCCCACCATTTTCAATAGTGAAAAACAAATTACAAGAAAAATTCAATCAAATAAGTACATTGAATTAATTTTTTTTTTAATGTTAAAAATCATTTAAATAATATTTTTACTATTTTATAAGCAATCGCAGTTAATAACCGTGTATCTAATCAAATAAATTACTCATTTATAAAATACGGCATTCTTTAATGTTATTAAACTGAACTTACAAAATACTAATAAATTAGAATCTACTTAAAATTCATAATTGAAAATGTATAAGTATATAAAAAAAAGCTGCATTACGTGCTTATAAATTTCCGGCCTTTTTGACTTTAAAAGTTGATTTTGTTTGTAAATTTTTTTCTTTAAACACATATAGTTACAATAGTGCATACATGTGTTTGTATGTACGCGTTCTTAAATTTTATTAGAAATATTATTACAGTCAAATTCGTATTATTTAATTACTACATGTAATATTTTTACAGTAATACCCTTGTTTAACAGATAAATATTTTTATATTTTTAGTCCTAATTAAATAATAAATAATTATATTTACTTATTTATTGATTTTATGATTTCCATATATTTATGTATCAAACAATTTTTATATGTTATTTAAATTGTTAAATTTCCCATCGAATAAGCTAAATTTATTTCTTGAATTCATCTTCTGTTCTGAATTTTAGATAAAAATATACTACATGAAATATTTTCCTAAAAACAAAATAAAAGATCTGAAGTGTCCAGCACATAACCGAACGTAATTTATATTGTTTAGATTAGTAAAAGTATTCCAGAAGATTATGAAAATGCATTTTAAATACTTCTTTACGATTTTAAGGACGCTAATAAGCTTTTAGTTAACATACCAATGAAATTGGTGCCAGATCAGTTTCCGGGCACTAATTTTTCCAAAAAAAATTTATAGATTAATTGTTTTAACACCTCAAATTTAAATATTAACTTTCAATGTAATCGGTTGATTATTTCTCTTTATAACCGCAAAAATGTATATTTTGCCGCAACAAACGTCCAGTTGCGGATACCTGATTTCTTCCAAAAATAAGGAGGTATCGCGTAGGGTCGAATGAAGCTTATATATGAAATTTCAAGTAAATCTATTGAATATTTTTTTGAAAATAATCAAAAATGTAAAACAGACTTGTTAAAAGGTCCAGTTCCCGAGGCCTCATATATCCCAAAAGTTGATCAATCTGTGACAATTAAAATTTCATCAAAATAGTTTTTTTTACACTTCCTTACCATGGGGAAGTACATTCCCATCGAAAACTCGATATGCAAAATTTGTTACCATCACATCACCTACCTATTGTATACACAATATGGTCTGTAATGATGTAAGTAATAAGTATACATATTATGTATGTATGTTTTTGTAAGTAATGGGAAATGCGGTTAAAAATAATATGAAGAATTCTAAAGTCATTCTAATAAAATATTTAATATTTTTTTATGTGCTGAAAGAATTTTTTTATTTGAATTAGTTAAATGACATAAATCTGATTTTACCGAGTTCTTACTGTAAATTACTATAATGATATCTTTAAATAATAATAATATTCAATGATTAACGATAACCTTTTTTTATGTTCACTTTTTAGCACTTTTCAAAAAATTTTTGAAAAAAAGTGGTTAATTTTTTCACTCTGTCTGTCTGTCTGTCCGTTTGTCTGTTTACTAAACTTCTACAGCCTTGAAAATAGAAAGCTGAAATGTTTTATATGTACATAGATCTTTACTAGAAACTTACTTCCGTAGAAGAAAATATATATTGCAATAAAACTATAATGGGACTTCTATAACTCGAAGTCACACGGGAACGCTAAAACAGTTCGAGTTATGGAGATTTAGAGTTGAAGAGAAAAAAAAAAGTTATGCCAATGTTCAGGGAAACTCATATGGCTTCGAGTTGTGGAGGCTCCACTGTATAAGCATTTTTTAAATTTGCAAGCATAGAAAAGCAGTGGGTTGCTTCTTCTATCCATTTTTTTCGAAATTTTTGATATCAGTGTTCTTTTAGACCTCGGGTAGTAAGAGTCTGCAATTTTAACAACTTTTAGATACTAATAAATAGTTCATTAAGTTACAAGAAAATTTCTCAAGTTATAGTCTCTCGAGATTTGTAAAATTTGAATTTTTGACGCCTTCCGAAACCGCAATCTTTTTCAAATTTCTATAAACGTAGAAAACTAACGGTATATTCAATGCCACTAAAAAAGAATAATTATTTTTCTTAAAATCAAGCATTATGTTAACATCTCTTTAAAGTTATGTTTGCTATATTTCAAAGACTGTATAGATCGTTCATCCGAAATGTATGCAATCGTTGAAATAGTTTCTTATATGAATGAAGTTAATTTCAATAATGTAGTAGGAATACATAAATAGTTTTGTTGTTGAAGGGAAAAATACTACATTCAAACCATTCGTTTGACCCAACTTTATTTAACTTGAATCCAGTTTTAACCATATTAACACTCAATTCAGCATTTATAAATTTCTTATCTATATGAAAACTTACAATAATTAATATATGCATACAAAAGGAAACCCAACTTTAGACCCTCACATAATATTATTATTGTGATATCATTTTCAAGAAATTAATTTTTATTTTGGTTTAATTGAAACATGATTTTTAATGTTTTTACATAAGTATTGGAAACTATTAAGATTTTTATCTAGACTTTTTTGTTTAATGTTTTTTTATTTTTGATTTAAATGCGTTCTATATATGGACTAGCATGCTTTACAATAAGTATATACAAATTATATGAAGACAAATCAATTAAAAGATAGTGTGAAAGACAAAACAAAGTAAAAATAGACTAAAAATAACTAACCACAGGGTTAATATTACACAGATACAAAACCATCACAATAATTAATTTGTATGCGAACCTTATGAATAATTATAATATTCTTTGATATACAAGAGAACAAGTGCTTGCGTAGATTTCAAAATAAATATAAGAGGGGAAAGTATATATTGTATTATTTGAATTTCGAATATAAAAGATTGCTATTTATTTGTATTTTAGGGAATATATTTTAGGGAATATTATATATATATATATATTTAAATTTTGGTGGAAAGTATAAGTACATACATGTATAATTTATGGAAAAATAATTTGATTACAATTAAAGCGGTTCTTAAAATGAACTTTACAAAAATTGGTAGTTAGTGCATTTGGTTTGTGTATTTAATAGAAAAAATGTAATTATTGGTAAATGTTAGGAATCTATGTGCATAGGGGAAAAGTGCTGCGGTTAATTGCTATTGGAGTTTGTTAAAAACTTAACTATTTTAATTGCAAAATATGTATATATTTTTGAGGTATACACATTACTAAGTAAATAGCAAAATTATGAGAAATTGAAGAAAATACTTTATAGAGAACTCTTATACCTCTTATCTTAATGCATAAAAAAATTTATTAATAAAAATTCTCGACAAATTATACGCGTTTTTAGATCATATATTTTTGATTGTTAGAAGAAAAATATCATTGTTAGATCTTTCAATTATCTTTAAAACAAGTTATGGTTCAATGTGGTTACTCTATGCTGCACGATTCCGAAATTGTTAAAATTTATTTATATAAAGGAAAAATTTGGAACCAATTTTTGTCAACAGGCTGTAGTTTTGTAATTAAAATTTTCTGCAACACACCCCACCACTCATATGATTTTGTACTGGAAATTGATCAAAGAAACATCGCTGAAATTATTTGCAACCTTATGCGAAACATCCTGTAAATACATATTGTACTTATAAGTGTATAATTGGTTGAGCAACCTTGTTAAATCTAATTTAGGATAAAACTCTTTCTCAATATCTTCAAAATTTTATAACTATTAAATTCCTTAATTAAAAGTTAAATTCTCTGACAAGTCTATTGCCAAAACAAAATTGCCTCCAGACATCGAATAACACATACACTTCTAACCTGGCGAAAAACTTTCGCTCAAAATGTAAGGTCTAGGAAAATTTTTTTTCAAAAATGTATCTTAGATTAAACACATCACCCCAAATTTTGAAATCTCATAAAAAAATAAAATTTTGAAGATTTACTATTTTCAAAAATCATTTAACATTATATTCACAAAACTAAAACATCTGTGAGGTACACAAATCATTATTGAACGCAGGTATATTTGTTTCAGTGAGCTGACCGTTCCTTACCTGTGTAATTTTCGTCTAGTAATATTGTGATTGCTGCACGTTTATCAATTGTGGTTCAGATTTATTCACAAGAGAATTTATTTTCTCTTGCATATCAATAGTTAATATATTAATGTTTAGTATATTTTCATTTCATTTTCCGTAACTGGTATCGTTCCGTACTTGTAAAGAAATTTTAAATTGAGAATAATTTAAGTTCTGATGTTTAGTCTTTATAAAACGTTAAAAAATTTAAAATTTTTTCTTTCGGAACTATTCTAATTTGTAGGTTTTTTAAAAAGCCAAAAATTGCTTGGCTTATGTAAAATTTATATATGTATACCTATTTAAGTTTCGATATTTGCAATCACTTTATCATTTCTGTATAAAAAACTTCTTATTATTTAAATAAAAATCAAAAATAAATAATTCTTAAAAACAATATATTTAATTTATACTGAAGATAAAAAAACCTCTTATATACTTACAAACTTACAATGACATCAAAAATATTCGCGTTGAACAATTTTCGATTTTGATTTAGTATTCAAGATGCAAATTGGTTATTCATTTATGGTGAACATTTATAAAAAAAAAAATAAGAAAAAAAAACAAAATTGAATGAAAATTTACCTTAATTTTTTTTTATTTTTTTTTGTATAATTTTAATTTTATATTCCTTGCATTCGACACACATTTAATATTATAACCATCATATTAAAAACGTTTTTCTTATTATCAACTCAAAATAGTATTTTGTGCTCCTAGAATTGCAAAAGTTTCTAAAATATTTTCATATGGTCATATGTAGAATTGAATTAAGAATTACATAAAGAACTATCGAATAAATAATTTTAGAATAAATACAACAAAGGAGTTAAAGGTACGAACTGCATTAATTCGTTTCTAGAATTTTAAAAATAATTTTTTTAAAATAAATATGCATATACGAGTAGCAACAATGAACCTAAGTAATAAAAATTTTTATTTTAAATTTTAGAAAGTAAGGTCTTCATATATATATACATAAAATGTTCGCTATTAACACTTGATATAAATACAAGGATTCGGATTAAAATAAAATTTCATTTGACAAAAAAAAAGGGGTTCTGTTTTGAATTTCGATTCTTTTAATAATAATATAAGATTTACATACTTTATTAATATATGTATATATACTTATTATTTAAGCATTAAGTTAATTCTAAATGATGTTATCTCAAAAGTATGAAGTATTTTATTGCATTTCAAATAAATCTGTTCTTTTCAGAAAATGCTCATTACATGTAAATGAAAAATCATTTACATGTTGACATACAAACATATATAAAAAGTTTTGCAAAAAAGTATATAAAATATAAAGGCGAATGATTGATTTAGTGAGTTTAAAATATTACAGAACATAATAAAATTAATTAATCTTTTGTTTAAGTGACAATATCTAAATTAGATTATTTTTGTCGAATATAATTTATTATTTTGTTTTTACTTCATTCTTAGTTACTTTCATGTGCCTCATTTTAGTAAACGTGACTCTAAATCGTTAGTTTTAATAACAAATAGTTTATGAAGTCTTGTACATACTCGTAAATATATCTACATAACGTCAAAGTAAAATCCTTAAATTTCTAGCTACAAATTTGGTTTTGTCTTTCTATTCGAATCTGCTAAGAATTTATATTTTCTGGGTGTTTTTTGCATTTTTTTTTTTTACTTTATATTCGTGTTCACAAAATGTGTTATTTGAATTTTTAGTTTATTCATACGCTTGACCTAAATATTTAAATAATTTTTAATTAAATAAAACAAAAATTCTATAAATTTTACATAAGAAAAAAAAAAAATATTCAACTTGACAAAAATGAACAATAACAAGTTTAAAAATTAAAACTTATATGGTACAATAAACCGACCGAAGGAAATTCTATTCGAAAGGAAATAAACTTTTTTTCCCTCCTTCATAATTTAAATTACATATAAGATTCTCCATAAAATATACGGAATAGTTTAGAAATTTATATACTTTTGTGTATAGGGGGGGAGATATCAATTTTTTTTTGTCATATCAACAATAACACTCTACGTATCTGTTGTGTCTATTGAATCCCTAAAATAATATTTAAACTATAACAAAAGAAAAGAAACATTTTAAAGCCCAAAGGTATGTTATTATGTCTATGTGTATGTGAAGTTTGTTGAATATATATGTATATATACGTTTCACAATATTAATGTCACAGACATTAAAATTATACCCAAATACATTATAAATGTCACGTCACCAATAACGTCTTCTTTGTTGTGCTACGATGATGTGATGTCTTGCATTCAAAAAGGAAATGCATGTCGTCAATATAAAATGTAAAAAAAAAAAAACTATTTTTTTTATTTATTATATTTGTTATTGTTTTTTATTATTACAAATTTTTTTTCTTTATTTCCATTCATTCTCTTTCTTATGATTTAATTAAATTCATTCAAATTATAAGTATATTTATAAGAAAATTATTAAAAACACATTCATGCACACAAATCTACCATATAGATCCATATGTCATGTGTTATAAATATTTAATTGTAGTTATTAATGTGTACAGAGTGTTTAATTTACATATTTGTGTTTTAAAGTCAAAATGCGCTGTTTTTCGGATTTAACAAAATATTATGCTCGCAACAAGCTCAATACATATGATATCAGAAAATACTGGGAAATTTTATACATATAAATAAAATATATAAGAAATAAATTCATCAACTTATGGAGATAATGTCTCTTTATTCGGGTCTTTCTTTAATTTTTATCGCTTTTAAAGCATTCTACTTAAGCAACCCTACATAAGTCGTAAAAAATATTTATCGTACTTTAATGTTGTCAATAATCTTTTTGATTAAATATTTCTTTAAATATTAGATTTGCACGAAAATTTATATCTTAGGCAAGTATTCAAAATATATGATTTAATAGATTTTTGGTGTATAGTGGGCTGCAAGAGTTGTAACTTTGGAACTGACTAATAAAAGAATAATTTGCTTCATAATTCAACAGAAAATGAGATTAGGTAAGATAAAGGCTCGATATTACAATTAGGGAAGATTAAAATAGAAAAAATGTATGCAAATAAGACTGTTAATTTTTCTACTTGCACAAAATACTTATTTGAGAAGTTTTTTGCAAATGAAATTCAAGTTTCATATTTATAGGTATTTCAAATACTTAAATAAAATCGATAAAATTTCAATGCCTTTGTTTCATGTTATACTTTTTGGATCAACCTAAAAAGTTAAATTGAATTCCTAAATTTATGAAAAATTAGTTTTGTTAATCAAATGCTAATTTTTAGAACTTTTGTTTTTGTAGAAAAATATTCTTAATTTCTATTAAATTATATAAAAAATCACAAAAACTGTTTTTGTAAATTGAAATAAGAAACGTGATTTTCATATAAATTTTTTGAAATTTTGTTTTCAATTGCAGTCCTTGATGATTTAATTTCTAAATTTATAAATGTACATTTATGTACAAACCAATAAACGATAATAATTATTCAATTGTATTTAAAATTAAGTCAAACAACTTTGAAAAATAGGAATATTTAAACTATTCCCAAAACAGTTAATTAGATTAAGTGTGTCAAGTCAGAACTGAGGAACTGTAAAGGTTTAAACAGTATGAACAATTGCACTTGCTTGAGTTCCATTATATGAACGTATGTATGCAAAATAAAAATTTCATACTCGTATTCATCCATACGAAATATCAACAATGATTGCTGGGATTTACATACTTACGTTACTTTATTTAATGTCTAAATGCTTGTCATTTCGAATGGCGTGATTTATGACATAGCGTAATGTTTTCTTGTTAGTATCTTTATAAGCCCTTTCAAAAATGTGTTGTATGAAGTTTTTCTCGAAACAAGAAAATGGGGAACCACAAATTTTAAGAGGACCAAGTATTTTAAAAGTTCCCGCATCTTGATAACCATTTAAGATTTTATACCCATCGCCTGACCAGAATTTTGCCAAGTTTTAAGGTTTTAAACACAGGTATTTAGTTAAATACTTATTAATGAATAATCCTTCATATATAGCTGTTACCCCAATAAGATCAAATAAGGATCAATTTACGAGCGTAAAAAAGAAGACATTAAATATAAAAGTTAATATTCATTGGATTTCTTTACTAACCAAATTAATAATGGTTTAACAATTAAAAAAGTTTTTCAATTTATAAATTCCATACAATAATTCATGTCGGGCTATATAAGCTCTTTTCATATATGAGCATATGCATTTGTATTTTGTGTGTCTCCTCTATTTCGCTTCAAAAAACTCTAAGAATAAAGTATTAAGTCACTTTTTCAATTATTTCTAAACAAAAATTTAATATTTTCCATGCTTTTAAATTTTTCGTATATTTTTTTACACAAATTTTCTATCATAAATTTTCACACGCAATTTTAAATTTTTTTATGTACATACGTTATTTATATATATGTATGTATATGTATATACTTATTGATATTTTATTTTAATAGCACTATAAATAAAAACAATTTTCGTATAAAATTTTATTATTTTATTTGAAATCAAAATAGAATTATTTTATTGTTTTTCATTTATTTTTGTAATTAAACTCTTTAAAAATGTCAAAATATGCTGCCAAAGTGCATCTACCCAGGTGCTTTGTAGTGTCATAAATCTTTTTGTTTTTTCATTATGTTGTTCTTGAAATACAAGCCAACCCTTTAGCGCATAACATATTCATACTCATTCATTTTGTCGTTCATTTAGAAAATAACAGAAAATAGCGTACAAAAATATAAAATGCAGAGTAGTGCATCCAATAGAACTGCATTAGTTATGGGCAAACTTATTATGTTGTGTTGTATTAGTAGTAAATTTCTTAAAGATTTTCATTTAAAAATGTTATTAAAAATAGATCTATAAAAGAAAAATTAAATTCCCCTCTTTTTTATTAGCTACTTAGATATAAAAATTGATCTAGAAAATGCAATATATTACAATTTATTTGTTTCCTTTGTGACACACAATAAGAAAATTTACATGTAATTATAGAGGAACATGTACGTTACATGTACCTCTATATCTGCATACCGAACTCTCCAAAGCTGGCTTCATAAATTTAGATCGAAAGTAAAGATTAAAGGTGTAAGTAACTGTGTTAACAAGTAAAGTGAAATTATAGATGTATTTTGGAGATAAAGATAGAAAAATCAAATTAAACAATGCTATTTTACTTATAAAGTAATTGCCTATATACAGTAATTTCTATTTAACAAAATTACGTTTGCAGAACCGTTTGGGTATGGTGAGACACCTTTTGAAAACATATTGTAGTGTTATGTTTTGTTAATTTAATTCTATATTAACGGCTACTAGTTTTTCTAATTAAATTAAACTTTCTTATCGTACAGAATTGGAAACTAAAATTTCAATTTCATTTAATTTCGGTGTTTTCATAAAAAATTATATTATTAGAAATAATATTCTAATTCATAAATTAATTTTATTGTAAATGGAAAGTAAATAGCACAATATAAGTTTCAAGTATTGTACGAAAGAATGTTGTGAATTTTATTGTATAATTTTTAATTGAAAACAAAATATTCACATATAAGATGGTTTCAGTTTTTTTTGTTAAATTAATTGCAGAATTTTTATTTAGAAGAAAAGTTTTTGGTTACATTTCAAATTTTGTTTTCATATGACATTTTATTTGAATCTTGTCCTAACATATGCATGCATTTTCTATATTTACTCTTAAATATTAAGTTTCGTATGAAAAAACAAGGGTGTTTTTAATATTAAATTTTGTTCAGGAAATCACGAATAAGGAATTAAAATCTTCAAAATTGTTTGATATTCCTAACAATATAATATTCGATAATATAAGGCAATAAATATAAGTTGAAAGCTTATATTGATAGACATATTTTTCAAATATATATGTAATTTTGTGATTTTGAGGTGTTACTTAGCGGCAATATTGAAAATCTATAAATATTAGCTACCTATTGTTCCGGTTTGTTCTGCTGTATCAGAACTGTATCCAATTGCTTTTATTTCCATACTTTTCACCCTTGGCTACAAAATTTATTCTGTTTTTCTTAGTCATTTTGATGAGAAAGTTTTACTTTTGTGAACAAGAAAGACTAATGCATCTCGGTTAATTCACTCTTTAATTTCTTTAGATATATTTGTTCTTTCGCTCACTGGCTTGGTGAGCACTATAAATGGTTTCCTTTTTTAGTTTTTGCTTGCAGCCTTCGTATTAGTATAATTAATGGCAACTTTATTTCTTCTGGTCGTCTTCTATTTATCTCTTTAGATTTTATTTCAAAACCGTTTTTATATACAAAGAATTTTACATTATAAATGGCTGAGATCTTAGTTGTTATATTATATAACCTTTTATAAGGAATAGATTTTGTAAAAAGGATAAAAAACGTTAATCTTATTATTTTAATATTCCACAAGTAATTAATTAATTATGCTTAACAAGGGTTTTTTCTATAATGATCACAAAATTATAAGTTGAGTTTGTTGGAAGTTTTAACGCGTAATTATTGTATCAAAAACATGGTTTTTAAATGAAATTTTGAATGACCTGTAAGAGTTTTAATATTAAAATAGAATTAGTATCAATGTTGGCATTAAGAAATAGATAATTTTCATTAAAAATATTTAGATACATGTTAAATTTTTACAATCTTTGTTTTTTTTAAATGAGGGTAAGTATATAATTAGTTGCAGTATTTGATATTTATATGCATATAGAAAGTGTAAATATATATATAATAAATAAATATATATAAATAGTGTACAAAAATCATTTTATTATACGTTATTTATGTGTGTTTTGTTATAAATATTAAAATTGTATATGATTAATATCCTTAAAGGTTGCCGTTCTATTTAAAAAATGTTAAGATAATTTGTGAATATTTAAGCTTGTATAATTACTGTAATACGAGCATTTTGAAATAATAACGATCCCTTTTATCATCTATGATTTTTTTCGTGTAATGTATGTTACGTTAGTTTGTCGATAACGATATTAGGTACAATAGAGATACATATATAAAAGATAAATTAGATCAATAGGGTAAATTCAGTATTTATGTTGCAAATTTAAGCATTGGTATTGCTTAAGAGTCAGTAGGAAATTTTCAAATACAAAATTTTACTTGATTTGCAGCTCAAAAATTTCATAAAAGCTAGTCTTCATGGAACAAAATTTTGACTAATTAAATTTGACTAAATTTTTTTGACTAATTTGACTAATTAAAAAACGCGTATATAGAACTGTAAGCATTTTTATGGAATTGTGAGTATGTTCTTGGAAATCATTAAAAATTTAGAATATTTGAAGCAATATAAAGTTGTGTGAATCCAGTTCAGTATTGATTAAAATCCCTGAATTTCTAAAATAGCATAGTTAACGTTATTTTTCGTGTTTTTAAATTTACTTTTTTCGTGTTTTCACTTTTAAAGGTTCAGGAGATAGAAGTGGTATAATTTTGATACTAAGGCCTGATCGTCTATCTCACTATTTTACTCGGCAAGCAAAAAGAAAATGTTATATATTTGTACAATGTAATTTTCGAGTTAGAAGAATTATTCGGTATTGCATATCCCTTTTTTCTAAAATGTATACAAAATTTATTCACTTTGTTTTTGAAAGTGACGTCTCACTTCAGTCGATAATTTGAGAAAAAATACAAAAATCAAATTGAAAAAATAAGTAATTTAATTTATGATATTTTCCATTATGGCAACTTTAATTTAACAACGAGCGAAAATGAAACCAAAAATGATGGCAATCTTATTGCTCCTCCTATCATTATGTCTTACATAAGTATTTTTGTTATCTTTTTGTTTTTTTAAATATTATTAAAAAACTAATCATCGACCCTGAAATGGCGTTAAAGTGTTTTAAGGTCCATGATCTTTATTAAAGTAGAAGTTTTTCAGTTTGTTGTTCTCTTGTTTTCTTTTAAATTTTAAACTTATTATTCATAAATTAAATGTTTAGCAGTTGTGCAACAATACGTTAACCATTTGGATGAACTTAAAAGAGAAGTGCAAGTTTTTTCTTTGTTTTTAAATATAATACCTTATTAAAATATTGATGTATTAGTATCATTAATCTGTACATCCAATTATTGCAGTATATCCTTACCAAAAAAAATAAATAAAAAACTATTGTTTTACAATAAAAAAAAGTAGTATGAGAAAAGAAAAAAACAGCTAGAAATTTAATTCTGATATGTTGGTTTAGAGATAGATGTGCGTATCTACATACATATATATACATCATATATGAGCAAATATTGGCCTCTTTTCCTGCACCTTTCTTGCTTTTTATTTTCTTATTTAATTTTTTTTGTTATTATTATCGTTCACTTTCCGATCATGGTACATTCACTTAAATATCCAATTACAATTTTGGGGTTTAAAACCAACGAAAAAAGTAAAAAAAATTTAAATTTGCTTGTTTTTTTACATTTTTTTTAAATCTCTCATGTAGATACTGTAGGAGAAAATGACGGAAAATGATGGATCAAAGATTGACTTAATACAGTTGCTCGTTGATCTATAAATAAATTGAGCTGAGCTGAAAAAAATGTAATAAAAAAAAAACGACGATGGGAGAAAGGAACCTTAAAGTTTCGAGATAATATTTTATTATTTTTTCATTCAATTTGTTTCGTATATAACAATCTTAACTGTTGATCATCCCTGTGTCTTTAATACTCTGCTGAAACCAAATATAACAGAGACAGCGAAAAAAATTCAAGTCCTTGTAATCATATAAAATTACAGAAGAGTTTTTTTTATGTTTGTTTGTTTTTTGTGTTGAAAAATATCAAAGATGTTTTGTTTTTGTTTTGGAAAAAGTGGAACATGTTGGTCTTTATATTAATGTATGTTTGCTTTTTAACTTATACAGCCACATATACTTTTAATTTTTATTTTAAAACAAATAAATATAAAGGGAAATAGAGTATAATATCTGCAATAATGTTGATAGAACCTGCTAATGTCATTTAAGAAACATGAAATATTTGAGCTATTGAACTCTCAAATAAACTTACATACATTTTATATAATTGTTTACATATACATATATACATATGTATACAGTATGCAATTATTTTGATTTTGATTATCATAAATGTCTTATTTATTTTCTTTTAGAAAAACAAAGCAGTTATAGGGGTCATTGCAGTATATAGTTGAGTTTACCTAAGAATATATGTATACAGTTTTTAATATTTGATTTAATTTTTAATATTTAAGATTCGATCGAGTATAAGCTTTTTAAATTACCGGATTGCATACAATAAGGAGGTTGTTTTATTATCAAACTCCACATATCAAGTTTTCATTATCGAGTTATACATAATTTTCAAATATGGAATAGCTTGAATAAAAAAAAAGTTAAAATCAATTTTTTGAACGTTTCAAAAGTATTAACAATTTATTTATGAGCTATGAGAAAGAATATTCACTTATATATGTATATATAAATTTAATACTACTTTTAATGAAACCTTTACGTGACATAAACAAAAAATTATAACATTAAATTAATAAAGGTGGTTGATGATGGGAATCACGGTTTGTTAATTATCATTAGCCACAATATTGCAAAAAAGAAGGAACAAGAGAATTATGCAAAAATAAGAGATTATCAATTACCAAAATTGATATTTAATGCAAAAGCATATATCTAATTTAGTGCTGCCGTTTTTGCTGACACTGCATATTTCTACTGGAATTTAATATTATTGTAACAATGAAATTTGCTTCCATTTTCTGCAATTTTTATATTTAAAAAAAAAACATTTTTTTGCTCATTTGTTTAACTTTCGCCATAAAAATGAATTTGGTTATATTAACTTGTCAAAAAAAAACTGTATGTAGTGGTGCAGTGATATTAAGTCACCTAATTTTGTTAATACCTATCTACAGTTTTATTTCATGCAATTCACATTTTGGTGCATTTAAAGATGAATTAAAATAAATATTAAAAAAAAAAATTCCTTTAATTTTTATTAACCTTTCATAAATCAATACATATAACAAAAAGAATCTGCGCGGTACAAGCGAATCTACTGCAATTTTAATATCTTCTTCGACGCTAAACGATATCATAAAACGACAACACTAATGAAATATTATAACCATATGTAGAGTGATTTCTCCTACCTGTGAACAAAAAAATCTCATTTTCATCGTTTAATAATAACTCTTATCGGAAGCAAACATTTAAAATTTTTGTCAATACAGTCAGTTTAATAATTTAATTTCCTTCGCATTGGTTCAAAATGAAAAAGATAAAGTTAAAAAATTATTAAATTTTTAATTGGCACATGCATGTGCGCTCAATGTGTTTTATTTATGGGCTTATTATTTTTCGCAAGTAAGATTTTTTTATAATTTATGTTTAATCTTAATTAGTGTATTAAGAATGGTAAGTAATATGTACGGAATCACAAGAGCCTGCATTTTAAATTTTCTATTTTCAAAAAAAAAAACATGTAAAATATAGGTTCACAGATACAAGGCACACCATACATTTTTTCGAATATAATTCTATTGTAATTTTAAAACCTGGTCGGGACAAAATATGTTTTTTTCACATATAAAAGAACTCTAACTAATGGAATATATGGTGCACTTAATATAAATCTTTAATGTTCAAAATTGATTGCGATTTTAAAAAGTATATAGAGTTGAATGCGTTTTCAGAAATAAAAAATACTTTCTGCAACTATACAACTGATGTGTCGTATACAGTGTAATAATTGTCCACGCAGGTATAGTGGTCTATACTTATGGGAACTCACTCTACATATACATAGGTATATGTGTAAAAATTTTTTGATATTCAGGAGTGCGAAATCTTTTGGTGTTTATTCTTTGTCTTGTGGTCTTTTTCTATTTTCATTATTAATTTCCTGAAGTTTTTATAAAATAAATATCCTATTCAAATTTCTACAAACTCACATATGTGCATTTACAAAATGTGTGTCAAAAATTTTTCCGTTCTTTTCTTAAATAAGTTTTTGTATATATTATGGAATGGAATATACAATATGTATCAACATTTTTTCCTTTCCTACCGCTGAGGTAGGTTCTAGGATGGCATCACATTTTGTTTCAAGTTTGTTTTGTTATCAAGTGCGTTTTCGGTGGAAACGCAATTCTCCATAGTGGGAAGCGTAAATAAATTACTTCTAGAGAGATGTCGGTGTGTGTGTGCAATAGTGTGTCTCAAGTTTGGCTGAATCGATTTTAATGAAATCTTATATGTAAGTTTATTGTGTCTGTAGCACGGATGATCAAGTTGTGTGAACTGGTCCTTTGTCGTCGCCAATTTTACATTTTTGCATATACATATAATTATGAAATTTAATATTTAAATTCGGAATGTTAAAACAATGATTGTATTTTAGAAAGATTAGATTTTCATGGAAATTTTCGGGTGGCGCAAAGCGAAACTCTACTAAGAGCCAAATTTACACTTTTCTAGATATGTTAACTAAAAGCTTACTAAGTGTCCGAAAAAATTTGTAAAGAAGTGTTTAAAACGCATTTCCATAATCTTCTGTAACAATTTCACTAAACTAGGAATTACTCATTGCCCTCGGTTATATGCTGACCACATCAGATTTTTTTCTTATAAAATTTTTTGTATATTATGGAACACTTCAATACTTATATAATTTTGGAATTGAAATTAAGAAGAGAAAAAAAAATAAAACGATCGTATACTCCACATTTAAATATTTCTGTTTTTTACTTTTTTTTTTGTTTGTTTTTTTTCATGATTTCCGGTGTCGCTGCTGATTTTTGTTATTGTTTTAAAGCTACAAAGTATATATCATAAGTGAAATGTTCATTTTCTCATCACTGGAATTGTATAAATTGAGGGAAGGAAAGATTTAGGTTGAATATTTTGACTGTAATACCAACAAAAAAGTAGAAGTAAATGTTAAATACAGAACGACAACGGATAGAGATAGAGGAACGGAATTTTATTTTGATTACTACTTATTTTTCAATATAGCTTACGATAAATTTAAGTAATATAATTATAATAGTGAATAAGTATTTTTAAAACTCCATCTATCAGAAGTGCAACTGCAACATTGTGTTCTGACATTTATTATGTTCACCAGAACGCAGGGTTGAATGGGGCAACAGCAGAAAGCCTTACAAAGTCAGCTACAGATTTCATGTTGGACAAAAATTTAGGCACATAATTATATACATTTGTTTAAGTTACGATCAGAAATACACGTTTATTACGCCGGGAGAAAATAATTCCTAATTTTTTTTTAAAATAAAAAAAAATTAAATTTATAATACTATTAATATTAGGCCTTTATATAATTTTAAAAAGGTAAACTGTAAGGGATGAAACCGCCTAATTAAATTTTATTTACAATCCCTTTTATCTATTATTTAATTTGCTAAATATAAAAAATACTTTATTAACTAAGCGTAACATTATCATAAGTAGTTTGTATGGCGCGTACGATTTTTGTTCAATAGCCTCATTAGTTCGATTTCTATTGAGCTGGGGTCAAAGAATAAGTTGAATATTTATTTCAATAACAACAACAGGATTGTTTTCCCTAGATGTTTGAAATTTATCTTTAATTTTGCCACATGTAATTTTGTTACGTCTTTGCTATCTTTTTTACTCAATCATAAACGTGTTAGCACTTAGAACTTGTATATTAAACAGATAAATTTAGTAACATTTGTATAAGTTGGTTGGCCTACTCTTATAATCTTTCTTTACCTTATAATCTTTCAGTTAAGCTTTAAATCTGGTAGGAAATTTATAAATACTTATGAGCTTAATCCAAGCTTATGTTTTTTTGATTTCTTTTGTAATATACTCATTGTTATACCCGTACGAACGTATGTTCGAAGGGTACACGAAGGGAACTTTACTGTTTGTAACGCTAAGAAATAATGGTGCGAGATATAGACTCAAGTGTATGTTTTTGATCAGCATCGAATTCTGAGTCGATTTAGCTTTGTCTGCCCGTCCGTCCGTCAGTCCCAGCGAGAACTCAAAAACTAATTGAGCTAAGTTCATAAAATTTTCACAAATTATTTATTATAGTAAATGCCAGAACCCTGTTTAAATTGGATATCATCGGTGTACTGGTTCGGGTAGCTGCCATGCAACTTCAAAATTTATTTACCTATATCTCAGAAACTATAAGAGCTGTGTTTTTGAAATTTCACACAAGGTAATATATTAGTAGGGAAAATGTGTTTAATAAAACTCGTTGAAATTGCTTGGCTTTTTCTGGTAGCAGCCATATAACTTCAATTGCAGTTTGGCCATATCTTAGAAAATATTGAAAATACGGTACTAAAATTGTGCGTAAATTAATATGGCAGTACGACAACTTAAAGTTATAGACTGTCAGATAATCAGCTATGACATATTTATTTGCATATAGGATAACAAATTCACTATACGGGTATCATAGACTTGATACGGTCAACTCTATTTTTTCTCGTTGCTAAACTAAATTTGGAAAAAACGATAGTATAATCGGCATCAGATTTCATTATCTACCCATATGTCGTAATATATATATTACATATTTATTCTATTTATATTCTTTTATGAATATTGCTTACCCATTATGCAGATAAATTGTCATAATTTTCTATTTGTAAGGTTTGTTTTTATTTAAGAATTTGTAACAATTCCCCAAACTAATGTGATATTTTGTAAAACTATAGCAATTGCACTTTCTGAAGAAAAGAATAGTTGTCTAAAATAAAGAACTTCATTTAAAATTGTTCCTTAAGCTGCAAGAGTTTTTGATTATTATGTACATACATTTACAATAAAGAAAAACTATTTAAATATAACGTTCACACATAAAATCCCGCATTGCAAAATATACGCCAATTGAGGAAAGGAAACCGATGTTTTCATTTTCATTATACTAAACAACAAATTTTTTTTTCATATTCGAACACAACTTTCAAATTAATATGTTAATTGCTTACGTAATAAATTTTTAAATTAATATTAGAAAAATTTGTAAAAAATAAAATTAATAATAGGAAAAAAATTTTGCTTTATCATTTTAGTCTACAAATGAATATCCAAATGTATTCATTAAAGAAGAACCCGATGATGGATCAAGAAATATACAAAAAGTACCAAGTCTGTCTGACATGTCAGATCAGGAGACTTCCCTGGGTAAGTAATTTTGTCTTTTTTTTTTTTATTTTTATATCATATATGTATGTATTCAATCCAACAAATATATATTTTTTTTCCATTTTTTATCCATAAATTTTCGTCCTAAATATATAGATTTTTCTTTTTAATTAAGAATACACGCATATTATGTACATATGTGTGATACTTATTTGATAATTACAAAATCTATAAAGTCACAAAATATTTTTGAAATGAAAATGAAAAGCCCCTTCTTAAATTAGTTCAACGTTTAAAGGCAACACTTCATTTATAGCAACTTTGTAATAAAATTGATAGACGTCAAAATTTTTTCTAATCTATAAAATGAAATTGTATTTCATTAGGAACTTCATGGAACTTCATACGTATACATACATAAATGTTATATGTATGTATACGTATTCTCTTGAAATTCCAAAATATAAGTCCTGCCTATAAACGTAGTATTCGCGATATATGGCGAGAATTGCGCTATCTTTGTGTTCATGTACAAATGCTGCTAATCAAGTTTGAGCATAAACATTGCTAATCTATCACAAAATTATTTACACTATCATGGCTAGCGCAGTTAAATCAACTATACTTTTTTTTATTAGTTTTTGTAGTTCGGTTTTACATTTTTAATTGTTAATTGTTTGTATTTAAATAATAACAAAATTTCTTCTTGCTTCAATTTTCTTCTTTGTTTTTCTTAATTTTTATTTTTCCTAAAATAGAATTTTCCACTATTTGGCCCAAAATAAATAATATTTTTTTTGTTAACGACAGTTTTTTGTTTATGAACACAATACTGCAAATTCAAAATAGCAAAAGTTTTTATACAATAATTGTCAAAAATATATTGCGAATGTATCACATTATTGTTTTGTAGTATTGTGTTTTATGAAAATTTCCATATATGTTTAAATTTTCTTAATTGGTAAAAAAATGTGAAAAATCTAAGGCACAAAAACGCACATGTTTCTTTTTTTTCTCAAATTCAATAATTAAATGTTTTTGTATTCTCAAATGTTAGAGCTACATACAAATAAATTAAATATATTTTTTTAATAAATTTATTAACATATGTACTGTACATATTACAGAGTGATTCAGTAATCAGTGACTTAACAATTATATCATCGTGTAATACTCTAAACGATGGTATACATATGTTGAGACACTGATTACTCAATCACCCTGTATATATGTCAAATACTATCTGTATTTTGCAAAACTGTATTTTAAAATACCAAAACAATTATAGTGTATTTATTTCAAATAAATTTAAATTGCATACACCCACACACATGCTTGCATATCAGAACAAAAAGGAGTTTATATGATTATTCGAACTTTAAACGAGCCCCGTTTAACAAACTTATTGTGTTACAATAAAGCAATAATTTCAATGATGTTAAAAAGATGTTTATACTGAAAACGCATTGAATTAAATCAATGATATATGGGTAGGCAATAAATTAAAATCCTAAAAGAAAACATTTTTCGAATATTCCCTTTCTAACGTTTTTGTTCCAACGTTCCAACTATTATCGAATCCGTTCCGTTCCTGTATCCAACGTTTTCACTTGAAAATCTTTTTTTACTATAATTTATACTGCCAAATTTGAAGTTTAGATTATTTTAAAAATTGCCATTGTAGTGTTTGCCTATGCTGTTTTGCAGAATTTTTTTTGGGTTTATGACATTTACAGAAGACCATAGCTTTTATGAAAGGGTGGTAGGTGTAAATTTTAAAAAGTTTACAAATCGGTTTTCTAGAAAAACCCATTTCTCTATAAATTAATATTTGCAGACTGTCAAACAGAGATTAAGTAATGGGCATAACTTTTTTCTTTTATCATGTTCATAACATTTTTTTAAGAGATATGATATCATTGACGTAAAATGAGATTTAAAAGAATTTAAGCTAAATGGCAAGATTCAGAATAAAAATACAGAATAGAAATTGTTGATCTAATTCTTATTAAATTTTTTTTCTGATTTTTGCACCTCATTTGCAATTTGAAACGGTTCATAAAATTTTTATTTCCTTTTCCAAAAATGTGTTTTTTTTCCTTTCTGTTTTTTATTAAAATCTCGAAACAGTCAACTAATTCATTTAAATTGGCTAGTTTTACATATTCTGTTTATATGTAAGTATATGGCAGCGATTTGAGAATTTTTTCACAGATAACAAAATGATCATCAAACAAACACATACGAGTACATAAAATTTTATCATTTCTTTTTCTTTTTTTTTTGATAATTTATTCATTATATTAGTAATAACAACTAACATCTACTTGTGGGTAATTGAATACATATATGTACATATTTAAATCTGCTATGTATAAGTATATAGAAATGTATTTATATGTATAATTTTGTCAATATTTGAATTGACATTTTGATAAGCGTTAAGTAATTATGCACATTTGGATTAGACTTTATACACACTAGATTAAAACCATTATTATTATATGAATATTGTACATACTCGTAATATGCGTAAAGTATACATGTATGCATGTACATAATGTAAACTTAATTTTGATTTAGAAAAATATTTAGTTGAAATAGACCACAAGCGCTAAAGTTTACAGAATTTACAGAAAGAAAAGAAAACAATAAAATTTGAAAAGAAACGAGCATAGAATGAGCTTACGATTTCAGATATATGTACATATTTACCCAAAAGAACGTAAGAGAGGGTTGCTAAATGAAAAAAAATAAAGGGGGACTGATGTCAAAAATATTTTTGAATGTTTTTGTTTTCCCAGTGATTTCACTTGCACTGAATTTAAGTAACATAATTTAAAATGATGGTCATTTTGTTATGCTTTATGTAGAATCTTTATGAAGTTTTTGTTTTTGAATTTTTAGGTCATATTAATATTGTTGGTTTGTGTCTTTGACAATGCTCAATAAATGTTTTAATTACTATCTAATTGTCAAATTAAAATGCTGAAAATTTAAAATAACAAATAAGAAATTATAATTTTAAGTTTTTTCCGTTAAGATAAAGGCACTAAGTAATTTCGGGGTACGTCAAATGTAGCTTGCTACAAATAAAATTTGAGAATTCGCATATTATTTGAAATCTTTTTTCGACGTTATGGTGGGATTGTGTGATATCCTCTGTATGGAACTCTAAGAACACATTATAAAGTGATTTATCATGGTGTAGAACTTGTGTTTGAAATTTTACAATTACTAGATTAAGATACTTTTCATTATCTGGAAAATTTAAACGTTTCATTGGATATTCCAGTGAAACGTCATTTAGGGTTTTGAAAAGCTTATCAAAAATTTTTAGTTCGTGTTATTAAATTTGTTTTTAGAATAGACGCGTACCGAATTCATTTACTGAAAAGGTTGAATCTAACCAATAGCTTGTAAAGTATTTCGCTTGTGAAAGTGGAAATACTGCTTTCGAAAACTTTATTCAAACCCATGTTTAAGATTTGTATAATTACAATCTTTTCTGTTGTCTTTTTGTTTTTTAAAACTACGGATTTTTATTTATTTTCTGTAGTATGTAGTAGTATGTAGAAAACGTTGCGCTTTTTTACAAACAAACGTTGCTACAGTTTACAATAAACCATATTTCCATTACATTGAGTACTGAGTTACAAAAAGAAATTGGTTAGATTTGCTTTTGCTTAACACCACCATCAGTGCTCATCTTCCTTACCAACTTTCAACAAGGGTGTTTTTCAGTTACAAAAATTTGAAAAATTATCGGTTTTAATCTAAAATTATAGAGCATACTCGTAAAATAACTTGATATAATATGTGATAAAAATTAATTATCACCATATCAAGTATTCTTTTTCGAATTTTTTAATTCGATTTGATCTAATGCAAAAGACCCACCTCAACACATAAAACTAACCACAAGTATTATTCTCAATACAATGCAAATATTCGAAAACGGAAGAAAATCATCTGAACTCGTGTTTTACCTTTTACATATAAGTGCATAAACTTTTAATTTTTTATGCGTCTATATAATTTTCCATTTTATTTTTCTATTTTTCAATATTAATATATATGTAAATCTTTTTGTAATATGTATATATGTAATTATAAATCTATAAGCAAAATGTTTTTGGTTTCTCATTCATTGAGAAAAATAATCTTTATTCTTTACAATAACTATAATAACAATTTTATATTATTACCCACCATTTGGCGTTTTAAGTCCCATTTAACCAAACAAATTTGTGTATGTAATAAAATGCATCGTTAGATCTTGTATTTTTTTTTTCTATGACTTTAATTGTTTTTACCGCGTCTCCAATTATTATGAATGGAATGATAATGGTAAGAAGAAACATAGTAGTACATACAGATAAACTTTTGAGTAAATAAGAAAGTAAAAAGTAGAATGAAACCTGTTGTAGTGGAACTAGTAAACGAAAAATGCTTGAATTAAAACATGAATGAATTGAATGATTTGTAAATGCAGTATTATCGTTGTTGTGAGTGTATTTTATATTACACTCTTACAATATGATTCTATAAAATGAGAGAAGACAGAAGAGGGGCGCGATTATATAGTGATGATGAGGTTGTAAAAAGTTCAGAAATGTCATGATGAGAATTTAATTTCAATAACATCATATTTTTTTTCTTTTTCTTAATAAATTTTACTATGTGCACCATTAAAATTCAAAAGGTGTCAAATTTAAGAAAAATAATTTTCAATTTCCTTGTTTTGTTGGTGGTCAATACAGGTAAATTAAATAAATATTGTAGAAGAAGCAATATATTATTAGTTTTCTTTAAAATTCAATTAAAATTTTAAACACACAATTTGTTAGAAAAATTTTCTTTTTGGATAAGTTTCTTTTTTTTTATGTTTTTTAATGATAAAAAAATTTTAAGAATTTCTCATTTATTTTTTTGTTTTTAAATGCATTTAATTCCAAGAATGCCTCTATTAAAATATTTTTTATCTTGATCTCATAAGAGTTTTATGATAAATTCAAATAAAATAATTGAAATGGTTTTACAAGATGTAAACATAACTTTTTGGTAAATATCTGAAGAATCGAAAAATATCTTGATTTATTAAATCATGAACTGAATAATAATTGACAACATTCGAAGTGCCTTTTGTTTCTTCATATTAATATTGAATAATTTCGGATATTTTAAATCTAATAGTAAAAATATAGATAGAAAGGACACATGAAAAAAATTTTATGTTTAGTGAATTCACTTGGAAAGAAAATTAAGGTATAGAATTTTAAGTGTAAAATATTTGCTTAAATAAACTTTAATTTTAAATAAAAAGCCAATATTCATATAAGAAACTACTTAGTGCCTTCTCTCTGTTAATCAGTACAACATATTTCAGAACATTTTTATTTTTATTTTACTTGATTTACTGGTAGTTACCTGTAAATAATGGAAGCAATAATCGATCATATTTTTAAATTCTATACTTAAATTTCCATATACAACAACAAACAGTGTAAGTACAAACATTTTATGACTTTGTTTTCCATATTAAATAATAAAAACAAAAATTATATCTTGCTCCATAATACATACATATACATATAGAAGTTGTGAAATATTTAACAGATAAAAAGCGCGAATTGTTTAAGAGGCAAATATAAAAAAATGATTAGAATATCAAATTTTATTGACTTGCAGATGGCTTTTCATGAAATCCAAAAAAAAAAATAAATCGATATTTTTGAAATAATCAAATTCAATACTTAAAAGCAAATTCTAGAAGAAGCTGAAGAGGAAAAATTAAAAAAAAGCTCTACTATGAAGAAACTTTATTAGCAATTTTTTTTATATTCTTTTAAAAATTAAATTGAAAAATAAAACTAAATCGTTTTGAAAATTCAAATTAAATGTAAAATTTATGCGAGCAAGAAAATAAAAAAAATTGTTTTATTTTATGATAAAATAGTTGATGATCAGATAAATTTTTTTTTTTATTTAAAATTTCATTTTAAGGTTTGTTTATCATGTATTTTTAATCAGAAAACAATTATTTATTTGTAATAACATTTCCTATAAAATTATAGCAAAAAGGACAATCGTTATAAAATATTGACATATTTAGAATTGTAGCATTTAGTATTCAACTATTGCAAAATTTTGTTAGGAAATACAAAAAATTTAAAATTTAATTGAAAAATGTGTTATGTGGAGTAGCGGTTACATAAATATTTTTATGGGAGTAAGACTTTTGAATCGAACTTTGAAGAAAGGAATTGCGAGGGCTTAAAAATCTGTTCCATTGAGAGCAGTGTTTTACTTATGTTTTTTCGTTACTAATGCAGGAGAATTGAGCAATTACAGGAATTTTGAAAATTAACAACTTGTGCAATCTTACTATTAACAATATAAATTAAAAATTCATATTATACTTTATATTAAACTGGTTTTAATAGGTTTACAATTTGTGTCTTAAACTGCAACTCGATGAAATTCGATGAAATTAATAATTTTTTTTTTTTTAATCTATTGATTCTTCTGAGCTATTGTCCTTCGAAATTTTAAAAAATACAAATTTTAAGATATTTTTCGCCTCTTGTCTCGTAAAAGTATTTTTGTTCACATAAATTTTTAAATGAGAATGTGCTATTTTACAAACTATTAATTTAGTTAACTGATCTTTTTAATGAGATTAGAAAACATTAAAAACTGGTAGATTAGTTTCCACTTATTAAATATTTGATTTATTAAAGTCTTTAATTAAATATTTTTCATTTAAATTTTTTTTTTTGTTTTACATATAATGTTCATAACATAATGAATACTATGCATATTTGGTAGTCACAAATTTGTTTTAGAAATTTCGTATCGGGACATGCAAATGGTTATTAACTAGAAGAATCACCCATATATCAATATGTACATAATTTTACAAATGGTAATCCATATAAATAATTTAATTTAATACAAAACAAAGTACAAAAATATTCTTCTAAATTATAATTTTAAAAAATTTTCATATCATTACTTAATTCCTTTTTTCTTTAATATTCAATTTTTATTAATAAAAATTGGTACTTTATTCTTCATAAACTAAAAAAAACAAAAATAAAAATCAAATGAAAACATAAAAAGCGACGATATAAATTTGTATCTATAAATAATGTCGATTTCAATTTATTCGCGCAAATAAACACTCAAATTAGCGTGTTATACGCGATTCTAATCACATTTTAATTTTCTTTTCTTTTATTTATTCTTCTTTCATTCATACATATGTACATTTAAGTTAGTGTGTAGGTACATAATATATTAATATAATTTATAATGAACAATATATTGTGTGCTTAGTTCGCTGATTCATTCATAAACAGAAAAAAATATAATAATAATCAAAATATAAAAAAAAATAAAAAACATTAAAGAAAAATTTATACGTACTTAAGTTATAAGAATCTATCAAATTCGTGTATATATTTATAGACTTTGATGTTATACTCGTATAGTAAATAAATAAAGTTGGGTCAAACCAATGGTTTGTATTGTAGCACTTTTCCCTTCAACAAGTGAAAATACTGCTTTTAAAAATAATCTATGTATATCCACCACACTATTAAAATTATTTTCATTCATAAACGAAACTGTTTCTAGGATTGCATATATTTAGGATGAACGATTTATGCAGTCTTTGAAATAAAGGAAAAATTAATATAAAGTGGGGTTAACATAATGCTCGATTTTAAGGGTTAATTGTGTGAGTTAAGAAAAATAATTATATTTTTTAATGTCATGGAATTTACCGTTAACTTTTTGCGTTTATAGAAATTTGAAAAAACTTGCGGTTTCAGGAATATAAGGTGTCAAAAATGCAAATTTTACAAATTTCAAGAGGCCATAACTTGAGAGGGGGTGGAGATGGAAAAAACTTTTCTTCTAACGAAATGAACTACTTGTTAATGACTAAAAGCCCCTAAAATTTCAAGCTTCTACAGGCTGGGGTCTAGAAGAAAAACGACATCAAAAATTTGGAAAAAAAGGACTTTAGATAACGGTAAATTTGAACGGCCATTTTGTTTTTCTAAAGTTTAACTATAATATAGCGCGCTAGGGAAAGCAAGCCGCTGCCTTTCTGCGTTTGCAAAATTTCAAAAATGCTTATGGTTTCATTGCAACAAATAGTTAAATTGGGCCATTTTTGTGGCTTTGGGGGGGTATAACTTCTAGAGGGGGGGAGATAGGTAAAAATTTTGTTCTACGAAAATAAGTTTCTAGTAAAGATCTATACACGTATTAAATTTCAGCTTTCTATCTTTAGAAATGTAGAAGTTTTGTAAACAGACACACGGACAGACGGACGGACGGACGGACGGACGGACGGACGGACGGACGGACGGACGGACGGACGGACGGACGGACGGACAGAGTGAAACTAATAAGCACTTTTTTTCAAAAATTTTTTGGAAAAGTGCTAAAAAGTGACAGATAAGAAACAACACAGGCACCTATACATATAAATTACAAAATTTAATAAAAGATAATAAGACTATGAGATACTACAATATCGTCGCTCTGTGCTCTCTGTTATACTGTTGCCTATTTCTTTGCTGTATGCTATAAAAATTTTTGTTCTCATTTCTATTTCAAAAATATTCTCTATTCTATTGTATGATGTTCTTAATTTAAATATAGATTTTGTATTATTTATGCATACATTCTTAGTTTGCACATATATGCATCAAATAAGAAGAAAGAAATTAAAAATATACGTTTGGAAATTTTAAAATATATCGATTGCAAAACATTCTACTATTAAGTGCAGTATTCCACACAACACCTGACGTGATAATAAATTAAATACCAAATGAACTTTTTAAATTTCAACTGAACGAGCATTACGAAGGTATAGAATATAGAAAAGAAGTTTAGAAATACAAAATAGGTATGTGTGTAGTTACGTGCAAGTATAATAGATTAAAATAGAAACGCACATACCCAAAGAAAAGAGAATAATTACAAATTTAATTTAAGAAAGAGGTAGACGTAGAAGTAGAATTTTGTTATTGTGCATGTATTGAGTTTATAACTATGGATTTTATTAATATATAATTTTTCCAACTGAGAGCGTTTCATTTTCCAATGGGGAATGAGAGCGTTTCATTTTCCAATTTTAATTCAATTTATGAGGAGAGACAGAAAATTAAAATTTATATTGAGTACTCGAATCGAAATCTAAATACAAAATTTTTTTAAAATTCCACTACTATAATTGAAGGAAAGGCGTTTTATGTGTATAGAGTTTCTCTTTTAAAGCTTATTTCATTCAATAATTTTTGCGCTTTTTCTTTAGATATTTTGTAATTTTTTTTTTTCAGAAAAACTTAACCTACGTATGCTCATCCATTCATAAAAACGACGGGCATATCAGGGAGTTGATTTCTGTTTTTTTTTTATTAATTTTCTTATTATTGTTTTCTTTTTTAATTTTATCATTTTCGTATTTATTCGCTATTTTAATAAGAACATATGTGCATTGAAATTGATCGTAAACGTTTACTTTTATTCATTCTTATAATATCGTAAGAATTGTTGAAGCACATAAATAATAATTTTTATTTTGTTTTCAATGTTTATTTTGTTTTAATGGAGAAATTTAGTTTTCTTTATAGAAAATTTCGAAGGATAAATTATAAAAATAATTACTACTTACTTGTTGCACCTGGGTCATTTGTAAATGTATATGAGAAATTGAATTAAAAAATCTTTTAAATCCACCTCCTTAGTGAGTTTAAAGTTAGATGCAAAAATTATCTGTTTGACAAATAGATTGATCTATAATCATTCGTCATTATATAACAAAATAATAATTTTTTTTGTTTTTGCAATTGTGAAAGTAAAATAGGAAAGAAAACTCGTTAATATGTATATTAAAAATTCTAAGAACGTTCACAATATAATGGAATAACCTTCTGTGAATCAAATGACCAAGATTTTGTCTTTCTCAAGAAAAGTGTTATATTCAAAGTTCTTCTATTCTATAAACTTTCAATGTACAAAATAATTTTTAATGTATCCTGCAATTATGCAAATAAAAAAGCCCAAAGGACCAATGTTTGTCTACAAATTACCGTAAATTACTATAAAAAAAAATTAATCTGCAAAACTTTGTAAATCTTCCTAAAGTTAAATAATTTAAGCGTTTATTATGAAAATTGCAATTAAGATTTTATTTAAAAAAAAAAATAAACACTTCTTGCAACTAAAACTTTTATTTGAGAAACTTTGAAAAGTTCCACGTTTTATAATTATGTTATTTTTGTTTAATAATTTTTCTAGCTATCAAAATTACTTGTAAGAATCTTTCATATGGATTCCAATGATTATAGTCAAATCTAATAATAATAATGTTAATTTCTTATTTTCCTCATCATAATCATTTTTGTATTTTAAGTACGCCTATAATAACAATTTCCAAAGCAATTTTATGATTTATTTTTATTAGTTATATTCGTCTTTTATTATACACTTTTCTGTACGAATTTTCATTTTTACTTTGCGTTTATTTATATTTGTTTTTATTATTGTTGTAATATGATTTTTATTTTAATCTCTTGTTTTTCATATATTCTCTTTTTTACTGATTTCATTCATAAGTATATTTATTCATTCATAAATTCATTCATATCTAAGCATAAAATATTCAACTAGTATCGCAGGTACAACTACAAACATATTCTTCCAATTGCTTTAATTAGATATACATACATATCTCCTATATAGTAATATTTATATACATAATATGTATTTATATATTAATAGTATTTTGTAAATATATATGTTTATATTACAACTACATTCACAATTTAATATTTACATTTTTGTATATATGAGATAAAATTATAAGAACAAAGAATGAATTTAAAAAAAAAATTAAGATTTATTTTTGATTTTTAATTCATTTCTATGTTGGGATCAGCAAAAAAAAATTTTTTTTAATTATAATTTTAGAAAAGGAGGAAAAAAAATGAAAAATCATGTAACAGCTCATAATTTTTTCATTTTGGCAGTTTTTTCGTTTTTCCATATGCGCGATATTGTAAAAATATTGGAAATACCTATATTTATATTGAAATGGGAATGTATATATGCTAATGTATATATATATGTACATATATGAATACTACCAATTTTGTTTTTTCACTACAACTGGGGGTATCTTTTCAAATCATGTAAAAACGAAACGATTCATATTTCAAATTTTAGAAACCAAAATTAAATTCAAATTAATTAAAAATAGTTATAAATGTATAGTTAAAGATTAAAGAAAAGTAATCATTTACCCAGAACTAACAATTAAGAGACTAGGAAAGTGAAAACCTGTAAAAAGTTCATAGAAGCCCAAATACTATTGCCAAAGAGAAGCAAATTTCTGAAAGGATAAGCTTATTTTTTTATTCTTTTTGTCGACCAAATGATTTCAAGTTTGTGTTGCAACGGAATCAAATAGAAAATAAATAGGTACTCTAAATAGTACGTGCTAAATACTCAAAAAAATAAAAAACAAAAGACTCTCTACAAAGTTTTTTCAATGATGATTGTGTATTTAAAATAAGTTTTTTTTATTAAAGAAAGAGAAAGTTTATTGAAACTAATCTGAACTGGAACTCCCAAAAGCCTTAAAAATTTTGTATCCCAATAGTAACATTCAAAATTTCACAATTATTATGCCCTCAAAATATCAAAGGGAAAAATAAAAAAAATATCCAATTTTTTTTAAAATTGCGGTTTTAGCCAAAAAAAAAACATTTTTTTTTATTTTTATTTTTCAATATTCCATTTTTTTTATTTGCGAAAAAAAATAAATCTTTCCTCCCCGTTGATTTTCTCTTACCTTCAACCACAAATTTATTTTGAATTAAAGATATTTTGTTAGTCATGGACGATTTTTATTTGTTGAAATTAAAATTTAGTTTGGTAGAAAGAGCATAATTCCAAAATAAAATCGAATTCTTATAATCATTTTTTATGTAAAAATGTTTTAAGTATATTTTAAAGAAGCGAGGCACGTGCAAAAATTTGGAGTTTGCATTTTGAGAATCGAATGAAAAATTGCATACTTTTAGGCTTAAATATTTATATTAAGTAATTTTGACCGTACACCTAATTGCAAGTAGTCTGAAAATTGATCTGTTGAAATTGACGTATTTGGTGTATAGAAAATTCAGTAATATTTTTTTATATTAGCTTAAGGTTATTACATACCACACCAGTGTAAAAGCTAAATGGTTACCCAGCGTCGGTTCTACCATACATGCAAAGTAAGTATTTGCAATGTGCGCCGCTACTGAAAACTAAAAAAAAATCTATTTTGAAATATATAAAACTTTTCCTATGTTTTCCATTACGTATTTTCCAAAACTTTTTTGTATTTACAACGAAATAAGCTTGATAACAAGTACTTATATACGAACATTGCAAAACAAAAGGCTGAGGGTTTAATTCCAGGCATTGATTCTAAAATTATTCTTACATTTAGCATGGTTAAGTTACAGGAAAGCGATTTATTATGAACAATGTGTAATGTTTATTTTGTTTACATGAAAGCATTTTTAAAATCCGCGTAGGGCTATTGGTACCTTTGTTTTAAAAAAAGCTTTCTAGCAATACCTGTTTGTACATACAGATGTATGTGCATTTCATACGCTGTTCAAATTAATAAAATATTACCTAATTATAAAATTAATAAAGCTCTACCCCTTACTACATTTCGATGAACATATTTTTTGAATTGAAGACAAATAATATAGTTTTTATTAAAAACGATTGTCCTCATTGAATCATTTTTGAATCATGCAACAAAGGCATCAGTCATACAAACCTTCTTTTCTTAAATCTATACACATACAGCGTAAGCACAGTTATACCTACATGCATGCATATAACATACCCCAATATTATATTTTTATACCTATATGATAAGATTTTTTGTTTTTGTTTTATAATAATTGTTAAAGCATATTTTTATATACACATACTATAGAATGAAAGAGACGACATTTAAATTTTATTGAATAAAAATTTAAGAGACAAACACATTTAAAATGAAAAATATGTTTTTTAAACATTCTCGCTTTATTATTGAATTCTTTATTGTATGCGAGTATGCAACAGCAGAGCTATATAGTTATACGTCAAAATTTATGTGAATGTGTTTGTACTGAGTTTAAAAAAACTTAAAAATCTAAAATTAAATTCATTCGGGTACATATTGATGAAATAAATAAGGAACCCAAATTTTAGTATTGAAAAAAGAATTTCTTGTTTTATATTAATTACGTAGGAACTAGTAAAATGTTGCCTCTATATTAATAATTTTTTATTCAATAAACTTCTAAACTTCATGAAATTTAAAATTACATTACATAAGATTTTATAGAAAAAAAGTTATCCTAAAAAAGCATTAATTTTGCAGTGCAACTGCTCACATTTTATGGTTGATTTAACAAAGAAGCAAACTGGATCAGATCATGAAGAAAAAACCGTAAAGAAGTAAACGAAAAATGTTTACAGACGGCTACGTCGCTTTTTGGTTATTTTTTCAATTTTTGTTTTCTTTGGGGTTCTTATGGTATTTTCTTCTGATTTTTTTCACACTATAACAGTTTTTATTGTTGTGAATATTACTTTTGCTCTGGAACTTTTAACTTTAATAAGTATCTATAAGGAGACCCAAGGAATAATTATTGAAATATGGAAGGTTTTTTTTCTATATTCACCCCGTGTTTTATACAAATATTTATTTTTAAAATTTTTTCTTGTTTATCTACTCACAACAATACACTGCGTAAGGGTATTTTAACTTAATTAAGAAAGAAGAACTTACGAGTATATGCATTTCTAATGAAGAGTAAATACGCTAAAATAATTAATGGTGTAGTTGCAATATATTGAAATATTCTTTGTTATACTAAGTTAGAATCAAAGAATTTTCATTTTACTTATCTTAATATAACGAATGTTTTTGCATCGAATAGTTTTATAAAAAGTTCTCCTATGCCAGAAATAAATTTTGTTTTTCTAATTGAAAACTCTATAATTGAAATTCAGTTTTAGTAGAAATGTGTAACATGTATATATATGTATGTATATACAATAAATTCATACTTCTCTGTTGAATTTATTTCTTTCACGGAATAATGGGTCCAAAAAAAAGAACCGATTTTATAAAAATTTAGGAAATATTTTAAATTTTTAATTTTTTTTGAGACTTCAACAAGTTTGTTTTCCATAAGAGTGGATGAAAAAACAAGGAAACCCCGACGAGAACCTCGATTGCTATCTATCCTTTCTCCCATAAATTGACTACTTGCACTTAACTATCGGTTATTTTTTTATTTTATTTTAAAATTTTAATTTAAGGAAGAAAAATTTGTAATTTACAAAAATCCAAAACAATAAGTATTTTCTTTTAGATTTTTTTCTTGCGATATTTTTGATTTATTTTTAAAATATCAGCTGCCTTTGTATAAAGTGTAGCAGCATTAAACCATTTTCAACTTTATTGAGTGAATGAGATAGAAGTGAAAATATTGCTAAGTGTTTTAATATTTACGATAATTTTTCAGTGCAATATAATGTGCAAATATTAGCGTAGTCGTGGGTATGCAACACATATGTATGTACATAATATATGTATATAAATTTGTTGTATATCTAGATGCACATATATTTTTATTTTATATATATATATATTTATTTGCATTAAGTATGTTGAGTGTTGTATTTGTTTTTATAACAAATTTGTTTACATATTTATATAACATTTTATTTAATGTCAAAATTATGCTTGCAAATATTTCATACTCATAAAAATGATGGTCATACACAATTAATATATACATATGCATATATATTCAAAATTAACATACAACCTTACAAATATAGCATAATATGTAAAATGCACTGCATCATGTTAACTAATAAAATTGAAATTGTGTTTTGGCATATGAAAGTATCACTAATTAGTAGGTTAATATAGAATTTACATATTCTGCATGAATAATGGGCCTAATATTGAAATCATTTTTGTATTCTTTGACATTCTAATGTAGTTTGCGCAAAAAAAAATATTGCAAAATGTTATTTCTTTTTACATTTAAAATAATGTTACAGTGCAGGTTCGAAAACTTGAAATATATTAAATATAGAAAATTTTGATCAAGTTTACGGTTTAGATTAGCCCAATTCATTTTATTTAAAGTCAAATATAAACGTTGCATAATTTAATTTATATATAATTTTTAAATCATAAAATTGCTATGTATTTTAGAGTATGCATATTAAACTTTCTGCTTAGATCCAATACATATTTGTTTAATTATATACAAGGAGTAAAATTGAAAAAATGCGCTAGGAAAATACATTTTTATTAATTTTGATCAATCGTTCATTAAAATCACAAGCTTTGTGTAACTAATTAACCTAAAAGTTGAACATTAAAAATAAAAAAATAAAAAAAATTCTCGTAGGTGTGTGTTGTACAGGTACGAAATGGATTGCAAACTCTTTTGAATTTGACATCATTCAGAATTATTGCATATTTTCATATAAAGGCACTTTTGTTTTACGGAACTTTTTGCGAACTTATTGTAACATTAAAAATTTTTACATACATGCATAATATGATGTTTATTTTAAGAAAAAAAGAGTACGACATTTTTATTCTATTATCTGTCAGTAAAAATCTTAAATAATGTAATTTTATAATTAATCGTACATCGGAATCGATTAATTACACTATAAAAATAAAAATTTAAAACCAACAATAATGAAAAATGAAAGAAGAACATAAATAAAAAGATGAACTCAATTAAGGAAAAGTAGAAAACCAGAAATATTGAAGGTGATGAGCGAAAAGAACGTTCAAAGGTAAAAAAAAAAATGAGAAAGGGAAAAAAATCTAAAATATTATTTCGGTTAATTGATGGATACGAAAACGAAAATAGTTTTCTGCTGTCATTTTCGCAGATCATTTTTTAACTGCTCATGTAATTAAGAAAATTTTTTAAATTTAAAAATAAACTTACATTTCTGACTTATGATTCAATTCTAATCCGAAAAATTTTTACCTGTAAATAATTATTTTTTTCTATTTAAAAATTCAAATATGGGCGAACTCCTGAATGAAAAATTAAATTTCGCATTCACTATTAGTCAAGTAGTATTTTTTTTACTTAATTATTTTGGTTGTTAGTTAATGTCTGTGACATTGTTGAAATAAGATATACACTTACGTTCTTATTTTTTTTAAATACGTAAATTACTCCTGAAAGTTCTACTAAATTTTGTTCTGTTGGATTTAGTGAACAATATTAGTATAAATTTTCAATATTTTTAATTCTACTGAGTTGGAGCTGAATTAAACTTTTTAATTGTAGAAATTATCCCTTATAATATTTTTAAATTTTCTAAGTCGGACTGTACCGGTACTTTATACGAAAGATCTCGAGTTCAAACCCTGGTCAAATCACTACAAAAATTGTACTTAATATAATACAGTTTAATACACAGTATTATAAAATAAAATGTTAACATAAAACGAATAACCCATGTATCCACAACAATCGATATCCAACAAAAAATAAACAAATATCAATATTATAAGGAAGAAAAAAATACGCAGACTACACAAGGTGAGTCGAAGACCCTTCCAAGTGAATTGTTACTCTGCAATTGCGATGTTTTCAACTTGTATTTTTTGAACTTCGGTTTACAAAAAACGCCCTTGTAATTGCAATACGAGTATTATGATTTATAAATTGTAATCAACTAAGAATTGAAAAAAAAAAATTTGCACAATTTAATTGTCAAAATTTGAATATTAATTAGACGATACTTTTAATTATATGCTCGCCTGATCTTAAGAATTCTTAAATGTAATTATACCCACTATATGTATAATATACATATGTATGTATATAGGTACGACTGCGTCTCAAAATCCCTTTGAGCTATATCCAACACAGATCCCCATAAACGATTTTTTTGCGTCTTTTTGTGTTTAAAAACTATTTAATAAAAAAAATTTCTTTAGTATGCTTTAGGCGACAATTTCCAAGCTAAGATTCTTGTAAAAAAAATTAAAGGTTAAATTTTTACATATCTATAACGAAATAACGGTATTTCTTTAAATTTTAGAAAATATGCAAAAGGAATATAATATCACGGTCCTTGAAGACTTAAAGGTCATTTAAGTCTTCAAGGACCAATTTAATAATGTTTTAGTAATCATTTTACAATTGAAAATCAGTCGAAACCAGAGAAATTTTATATAAAAATGTTTCAGATTAATTTAGGTTCGTGTTGTTATATACATATGTGTATTTATATGGGTTCGTTAATTGGTAACTTTAATAATGTGCTCCAGTATTCAGGTTCATAAAATTAAAGTTTTCCTTTAATTTTTTTTTCTACTAGGTGAAAAAATCTCTAAAGACGAAGAAGGACGGTTCTACCTGCCTTTTTCCTTCGAAAGTGGGGGAGCGTGACTCCTACCCAAAAAAATCCCTTAACTTGAACTCTGAACGAATTAAACTGGTCCTACAGACCAACTTTTACCTTTGCGTTAACTTGGTTTTTCCGTACAGGAATTAAGCACTTTCCATAAGGAAATTGGTATTTTGTGTTAAATCGAAAGGTCTTGTTCGTTTAAGTTCGTTTCTGTCTTAACGCCATTGTCTAGCAGCCGAGCTGCTTTCATATTTACATGCTGTTGTAGACGAGCCATATGCTTTGTAGCACTACTCCTAATTTCATCTACAAAAAAAAAAAGAAATTTCCCTAGGTCACTGTGGATGTCACCGTTACGTATATACCATGGCGCATTTACCATTCCCCGTAGAATTTTATTCTGAAAGGTTTGAATTTTCTTAATGTGAGTCTTTTTGGCGCAACTCCACAGTTGAATGCCATATAGTCATATTGGTTTAATGATTTGGTTATAAATCAATATCTTATAGTCAATTGCCAAATTGGACTTACGACCTAGGATTCAATAATTTTCTTTATATTTATTTTCTAATTCTAGTTTCTTCTTTATATGCTCTTTCCACCTTAGCTTGACATCTAAAGTTATTCCTACGTATTTCGTTGAGTTATGGATTGCTGCGTTCGTTCCATTTAAGTTAATTTGTGCTAGATTCACTATTTTTCGATTGGTTAAGTTTATGTGAACCGATTTTGCTTCATTCAACTTCATTTTCCAATCCCTAGTCCGCTAGCGATTATTTTGTTACTTGCCTCCTGTAATTTTTTTGCCGAATTGTCAATGTTCGATCCTACTGCCAATAGTGTAGTATCGTCAGCAAAAGTGGCTACCGTAGCACTTTCTATTTGTGGCAAATAATTTGTGTAAAGTAAGTACAACGTTGGGCCCAATATACTGCTATGAGGCACACCTGCTCTTATTTCTCTTGGCGTGGAGTACTCAGCGTCTTGTTTAATTCTAAATAATCTATGGCTTCTTCGTGCGATACCTTGTCGAATGCCTGTGCTACGTCTAGAAATATAGAAGAGCAGATTTCTTTATTTTCCAAGCTTTTTTCTATAAGTTTCATTATTCTGTGGACTTTTTTAAAACCAAATTGATGGTTTAGTATAAGGCTCCTACTTTCTATTATTGGCTTCAATCTCCTTAATAGCAGCTTTTCAAAAAGCTTAGACATCATTGGTAAAAGTGAAATGGGCCTGTAAGACTTTGTTTCCCTTAAGGATCACAGTTCCCGGGTTTGCGCACAAGGAACATACCCAAAATCCATAGCTGCATTCATAATTTTCGTCAAATGTTCCAATGCCTCGTTTGGTATCTCTCTCTCAGTACTTCCGCAGTAATTAGATCAAAACCTGGCGTTTTTAACAACTTCAGAGATCTTATCTCTTTAACAGTTTCTAATTGAGTAAGTGGAGCTATGCTACCTGCTTTATTTACGATAGATTGTATTAAACTTACATCCGAAGTTATTCCGTTTGGTGTGAATATGCTTTCTAAGTGATCAGTAAATAATTCAGCTTTCTCCATATTGCTCCTCGCCAAATTGTCATTTGCTTTCATTAGTGACGGAGCGTGCTTAATCGGTCTCTTTTTGCTCTTTGCCGCCGTCCATAAGGGATAATTAGTTTCCTTCGTAGCTGACAAGTTCTTTATATAATTTTCGTATATTGCCAATTTAAATTCTTGGATTTTTCTTTTAAGCACCTGGGAAAGTTTGTTTAAAACAGTTTTATCATCTGGTCCTTTTTTTTCACCTATTAAATCAAGTTTTTTCTTTAGGACAGCTGTTTGCTGTTGGTTTGCACTTTGACATTTTTGTATTGCTCCATAATAATTGTTCTCTTGATTGTATATTAACATTTACGTCAATATTGTTTATTATTTCGTATTTAAAGCTCGCACAATCTGCAGTGCTATTTCTCAAAGTGGGGTTAAATAATGTTCTAGTTATTTTTTCACTTAGTTTTAATGTGACAGCAAAGTGATTTGAATTAAAATCATAATTATCTTCAAGGCTTAGCAAGGTTTACACTTCTATATAGCAAAGTTATACATTTCTACAAATAGGTTTAAAATAACCTAAAATTCGGTTAACTGGTTATTTGTAGTATTTATTTTCCTACCCAACTACATAAATTTTATTCCTACAATTGATTTTGTTCAGTTTTAATTTAAGTTATTGATTTCCAATTAGTTTTTGTGGGAAAATAATGAAAAACGTTTTACAAAGTATGAAAAAGTTTAAAAAAGTGGAAGTATTAATAATTGATTTAAATCATACTTTGATGAAAACAACTTCTTTTATAAGCTTTGACATATATATTCAAAATCTTCATATTTGAACAACTTTCTCCCACTGGTAGTAAATCATTCTTTTACAACTTGACCCATATTGACTCTTAAGGATTATATAATATAAGGTTATATAATATTTCTAAGGTAATCAGCCACTCAATCGTAATATCAATAGGGCTAGCTGCCCAAATGTATTGTGTCCTTGTTTGAAGCATTAAATGATACTTAGTCGCCGATATTCAAAGTTAAAACTAAAAATAATTATTTATAAGACCCAGTTTTTCTTTCCTGGACTAATGTTATTTACGAAGCTATGTATATCCAATAACTTATAAGTAATCAATACATGACGAATTTATAAACATGTAAAAGTGTTAGTTTAATGACATTAATCAAAGTTGTAAATTACTTGTAAGTTTTATTTTTTGCAATTTACAATTGAATAATAAAATTTGAAATAATAGTGAACTATAAACTATAAACTGCTATAAATATTATTTAAAATATCATTTTTTAACGAAAGGTTTAAGAAATCGTTGAATGTAAAATAGTCTTTAAAAAATTATTTAGCAAGTGCACAAACCTGAACGTCTCTTATTATTATTATTATTTATATAACAGTTATCGTAATGCTTTTACGTTTCCTAAAAAGAAAAAATTTTATTCCTACTTAAAAAGTTTGTGTCCTAACTAAATCGATCTCGTTAAAAAGGTGATTAAAATTTTGCGCCATCTAATGTATAAGAATGAAGTTTGTGAAAAAAACTGAAATAATAAAGAAAAATTATTTTTACATTTCAAATTTAAAATAGCTATATAAATATTAATTTTTGTACGAATGGTTGATTAACTTAATAACTTTTATGGACGTCTACCAAATTACAAATTTAATGTCAATTCATTCAACAATTGAAATTCAATTTGGAAATGAAGTCAATCTGATGTTAAATCCGCATTTCGGTGATTTTGGCCCACTCAATATTTCTTTGTAATAATAGCTTATAATTTTTGCGAACTGTTCATAAAAAATTTTATTTCTTTCAGATTTTAATGATTTTATAATTATGAAAGATACTAATATGATTTGGTTTAAAAGTTATTTTGTAGCTATTTACCGCCTTTTTCATTTTTGATTTTGTGAACAAAATTTTATATCTCTGACTGCGAAACACTTATGATCTTATATTTACCAACCGCATTCCATACAATAAGTGAGGTTCGGATGTTGAGTTTTCGATGGGTACGCATTTCTCCGTGGTAGGAGAACGTAAATAAACAATTTTTTTTTGAAAAGATCAAAGGCTCGGAAATCGAACACAGGGCCGACTTTACATTTTTTGCAATATCTACGACACGGATTGATAGAATTTCTTCAAATTTGATGTTTGAGTTCTGATTGTTAACGGAATTTAAATATCAAATTTTAAGAACCTAGAAAATACACAATGCAGTCGGTTATGTGCTTATCACATCAGATTTTTTTATTATTGTTAAATATTTTTAACTTGCTAACAGCCGTAAGATTTTTAATTAATAATTTGTAAACGAGTTGTAACAAAAGGATCTCAATTCTACTTCGACCTCTACATATGTATATATTAAGGTACTAAGTACTCTATATTATAGTAATAGAACTCTGCATACCTCATATCTTATACACTTTAATATAAAATTTAATTGAGCAGTCCTAAGAAACTTTAATTAAATAAATGCAAATAAGCCTATACTAAAATTGTAACAAAAATAAACCAAAAGAGTTGCTTTTGGAGAGGATGTTTGACTGTATTTTTGATTAAACTACATTTTTTTTCCTGTAAGGTAAATCAAGTAGTATTAAGTTTGATTTGAAATTTGGAAATTATTTTTAATTTTTCTATTTATAGTTTTATGACTTTTTGTTTAAAAGCAACTCTAATTTTACCAAATTATCTGAAAAGTTAAAGTTTTCAAATTTACATATAACAAAAGTAATAGAAGACCTAATATTTTGCTATTGTGTGAACGATGTAAGAGTAAGAACCAATTAAGAAACGTTCTAAAAAATTATAAATAAAATTTTAATTTTTTTAATTGCCAATTATTACTGTTAGTTTGAATAATAAAATATTTTTTTTCTTCAATTATTTATTTTCTTTATTTCGCTCTTAAATAAAATATAAATTCATTTAATTATAATAAGAAAGGGTTCAACAGAAACCTTGATTTTTTTCCTTTGTTTTTCTTCTTATTTTTTACGATTATTGAAATAATGTTGAAAAAGAAAATCTAATCCATTTCCTTTTCTTTAAATGCAAACATTTTATATGAAATTTTTCATATTTTTTTATGATTTTATCTATTATGTCAATAAAATTCTAGTATAGATTAAGAAAAGTTAAGTAAAGAAATGAATTAAAAATTGCCTTGTACTTTGAGTTAGGGCTCAGAAAATGCAAATGTTTGCAAAATCATATAGATATTTGAAAAATGGAATAGAGGAACAGAGCGATTGGAGATTAAAAGGTCTATAGAAGTGAAAATTAATTTATGATAAAAAATCTGTAGGAATGATGGTATACTACATATCAGGGTAGATTATTTAAGAAATATTTTTTGTTAACTAATCGTGATTAAATTTAAGGATATATTTTATTAAGATTTAGAATTAATAACAATGACAAATAAAATAGACCGACTGCATTATTTGTGCTAAACCCACTTAAAGCATTATTAAAGTATAGAATTTTTGATAATCTGTTTTAAATTTTTGAAAATTTGAAAAAAAGTTTTCAGTAAAGAATATTCATGAAATTTTAATAATCTTGGGCCTTTGAATTAATGTAAAATATTTACTCGAGTATTAAGAAAAGTTTTCGCCTGCAAGAAATGAACAAGTTTTGGATTTTTCTGAAATCAAAAGTTTAAAAAATAGCAGTTATCACAAAATTACGATATTTCTTGGAAAAAAAATATTAAATGAGTATACAATGAAAAATTTGTTAACTTGTTAAAGTCAAACTGTCAAATTGGACATGAAATCTCATTTCATGTATTTTTTTTAAAGGATCGCTATGAAAATCTTGAAGAACTATATTTTAGTTACATTTGATTATTACATGGAAAACATAATGAACATCTCTATAACGAACACTCGAGCAAGCTCTAAAAAGTTTTGTTCGAGTCCATAATATAAAAACTAATGAATATCGAAAACAAATTGCTTCCCTTAAATTAATTTGTTTCTGAAATAAGGATTTTTGTTAGGTGGAGGCTTTTTTTATAGAGATTCCACTGTAATTTAATATAAAAATATGGAAAACGAATATAAATCATGTTAGAAATAAACTTCAATATCACAATCTCTTCTGAATGATGGGTCAGTAGATTTCATATTTCTAAAATTAAATAGATTTGTACACTGTTTCAATAAACTAAATCAGTCATATTAAAATTTTACAAAACCAATTTTCATCAAAACTTTTTTTTTTGTTTTTTTATTAAGTATCAATTAAGTTGATTAATCTGATCAAAAAATGATATATTGCATTTTTCTATCTTGTTTCAGTTTTCTCATATTACAAATTAAAATTTTTTCTTTTAAAAAAGAATAAAAATTTAAAGTAATGGGCCGCTACACACAAAAAGCAGTATGACTTTTTAAATATTTAATTTGTTTTTGTAAACTTTGTTTTTCGGTATATAAGAACAAAAAAAAACAAAGCTTCCGAATCAAATAAAATATTTCAAACTATTGGAATACACTTGGAAAAATATAATATTTATGATTTTTTCAATTTACTTTTTTTTATATGCATTCGATAAGGTTGGCTGTCGATCATCTTTTACAATGTGCTTTTCAATTAATGTGATCAAATAAAACACAAATTTCTTTTACATCAATAAACAGCAGGGATTCAAATTGAGTTGAACGCAGTTATTCTTCAAAATTTCATTCATAAATTCAATTTGGCCATCAAAATAAAAAAATCTGATGTGGTCAGAATATAACCGACCGCAATGTGTATTGTCTAGTTAAGTGAAAGTGTTACAGAATATTATAAAAATGCATGTTAATTTTTCTTTCCAATTTTTAGGGCATTAGTAAGCTTATAGTTAACATACCTAGAAAAATGTAAATTTGGCTCTTACTAGAGTTTCGCTTTGTGGCACTCGAATTCACTGTAATGCTTCAGTTAGTTTCGGTAACAACCGCAATTCAAATATTAAATTTCAAGATATTCCATCAATTCCTAAAAAACTGTAAAATGGGTCCTCGGATCAGTTTCCGAGCCCTGATTCTTTCAAAAAATGATTTATAGATTCATTGTTTTAATACGAAGAATTTAAATATTAAATTTCAATTAAATCGGTTGATTATTTCTCTTTATATACGCACAAATGTATTTTTGTCCCTTAGTAAATGTCCAGTTGCTGACAACTGATTTTTTCTTAAAGTTAGAAGGTTTCGCGGACGGTCGATCCATGCTTATATATGAAATTTCAAGTAAATCTGTTGAATATTTCCTTTATAATGATAAAAAATGGAAAACAGGATCATTAAAAAGTGCAGTTCCCAAGGCCTGATATATCCCAAAAGTTGATGAATCCGTGCCATAGTTGAAATAAACTTACATATAAAATTTCATCGTTAAAATCGGTTCAGTCGAACTTGAGATACACGCGTGCACACACAGACCGACAGACTCACTGACCGACAGGTTGCTAAAAAATAGTTTATTTACACTTCCCTGCCATGGAGAAGTGCGTTCCATTCGAATACTCGATATGCAAAATTTGTTGCCATCACATAACCTACCTATTGTGTACACAATACGGTAGGTAAAAAGAAAAAGCAACATTATAGACCCATAAGCGTCTTTAAATTGACTTGTGATTATACAATTGTGATTAAATATGATTTTTTTATTTTTCAAAGATCAATTAATTTTTTTATAGGTTTTAAAAATGCAGGTAAAATATTATATAAAATTCTTTTTATAAATTCTAAGTTTAACCACTAAAGAAAAAAATATTCACTTAAATGTAGAAATTTTTTATTAAGTTTTTTATTTTGAATTTATTTGGTAGGTAATTTACACAACTTGCACATTTATCGGTCAATAAGACAAATTCTTAATGAGAACATTTTGATTCTGATTAATGGTAGAATAGCAAAAACATTTCCTGCATTTGTTATTTAAATTGAAATTCGGAAGTTATTAATTGTTAATTTAATAGATGAAAATCGATAATAATTTAAATATATGGGTTAATGTGTTTGCTAAGAAAATATGCTACGTCATAAATTTCTTAAGGGAAATGGCTTTTAAATTGGAAATAATTGCATTAGTATCAGAAAAAATATAATATTATAAATTTATATTGAAAGCTGATCGTAAAATATTTAAAAAAATTAAGTTTGTAATAATAACAATCAGTAAAGTAATAATAAGAACAGTAAAGTTAAAATTAAAATATTTCCGAAATTTTTGGTTTATTTGGCGGCACAATAAAGGTCAAAAAGTACACATAGTTATGTAATAGGTAGCTGCAACGTATATAGTAAGAAGTATTAAATAAGATTGATATCGATCCCAACATTATTCGATGCATCAGAAGTTTGTATTAGAATCAGTCTGCTCATGTCAGAAATAAAGATGGAACCACAAAAGACATAAAAATCATGAATGGAGTTCGCGAAGGTTGCATACTGTCACCGCTGTTGTTTAATATATATGCTGAAGCCATTCTTTTCGAAGCTTTAGACTCAGTCAACAAGGGGGTAAAAGTGAATGGAGAATATATAAACAACATTAGGTATGCTGACGACACTACAATGATAGCAGATAGCCTCCAAGACTTACAGTATCTTGTGAATAAAGTGGTGGAAACCAGTAAAACCTTCAATCTCAAGGTGAATAGTTCGAAAACAAAATGTATGATTGTGAGCATGAGGAAGGCCGACCACAATTCCGCCACAATTACTATTGAAGGTGCACCCACTAAAGGAGTGTCCAGTTTCCGATACCTTGGGTCATGGCTTAATAATAATTGGGACTGTGATCAAGAACTAAGATGCCGAACAGCCGCCAAATCAACTTGCAATTGCGTTTAGGTCTGGTTAAATGCTGCATCTGGTCGGTTCTCCTATATGGATATTTCCAATGAAGAAGTTCTCCGAAGAATCAACAAAGGGAGAGAGCTATTATTAAAAATCAAAAAAAGGAAAACTTCCTATTTTGGTCATGTAATGCGTGGAACGAAATACCAATTTCTTCAATTAATAGTACAAGGTAAAATCGAAGGAAGAGGGGCGTAGGCAGAAAACAGCTGTCATGGTTGAAGAACATCCGTAACTGGACAGGTGTAAGATCAGCGGGAGAACTAGTACATCTTGCAAATAACATAGAGCAGTTTTTTAATTTAATATCAAGCATTTTATATAAAAAAAAAAAATTGTAACGCGAAATAAATAAAGCCCATGTGATCGCTTACATCCTTGTAAAGGACAGCAGTTTAGAAAGAAAGAACACATATAGAATCTTAAGATAAGAAAGATGATAGCTTCAGCAAAATGCATTGTTATATAAAAATATTCATTAACCTTAAATTGTAAAGTGCATACAAAGTTTATTAAGTCTGCAATATCTTTGATGTTATAAGAAAGAATATATGAAGCTCCGCTCTTTAGAAAACATCAATTTTGAGGCCAAAAAATTTTAGAAGAATAAAAAAAAAGGAGTTTTTTAATATTTTAATCCCGTCATTGTCACCTTGTTTCGGAGCCTACGCATATAATGGCATCTGTCTGTTTGTTTACAAAATTAATTTTTCATACTATTTTATGTACATGCATCAGTAAATTGGTAAAAATATTAATGAGTTTATTGATAATTTTTTATATAAACTAAGGAATTATACCACAAGAATGTTTACTTAAATTTTGTTTTTAAAATTTTTTATAGTAACACGATAATTTTGAAAAATATATATTGCCTAAATTTTCTGCAAGAGATTCCGTGACTTCGATATTGCTTTATAAAAAGTTAAAGTACGGTATTTATACGATTGTAGTACCGCCTCAGAGCTTTCAATACCTTTACATTTAAAAAAAAAACTGCTAAAGCTTTTGATACGTTTTGGAATACAATTTTTTCAATTTTAATACATACTTTGACGTTTGTTTAAAATTTTCAATTTAAAGTTCTGTGCAAATGTTTATTTTCAACAAACGTTACCGCATCATTAAAAACAGAGAATTTTATGCTGCATTTTAGGAAAAAACCTAATAACTAGCACTTTATTGCTGAAAATGTATGCAAAATTATTTAATTGGTTATTTCTGGCAACATTAATATGACATGTATAAGAAGAGCGTACTCGATTTTTTCGATACCCAAATTACTTTTACTTTATGTATTCACTACGTATAGAACGCATTTTGGAAAAGTGCACAATATCAAGAGCTTTTACTAAACTTTTTGGAATGTTATACTTTGTAAAGTTTACGTCGTAAGCGCATTATTCAAGTCACGGATTATTACGTTAGCTATCAATTTTTTTAAAATACTTTGAAAGATTTTAAATAACTGTTGCTCGAAAAGATAAATTAAATTATAAAAGGCCATTCTAAATGCGTTATTAATTTCATATTTAAGTTTTTGAGCACCATTCTCTTTTGTGGCACTTATCATCCTATTTTTCATTAATATTCAAATCCAATACATCATAAATCAGTTATCCTATAATATGTACGGCTATTAATATAATAAGTTCAGGCTGATTAGTTTTTCTAACTAATTTCTCTAATTTAGTATTAATTACATAGATAATATTGCAAAATATTATGATTTTATTATTTTATTTTCCATGTTTCTCATAATTAAAGTCAATTATTAGCAACCATTATTCTATATAAACTAAAATTAAATCATTATTATCAAATTGCTGACTTCTTCTTTTCTTTTTTTATGATCACATGTTGTTCCTGTAGATTTTAACCATTTTTGACTATAATAACCTTTACCAGTAGTTTATTTTTTTGTTTAATAAAACAGTAGATATTTTTCGTTGTATTTTGTTTTTTATTAGTAGGTCTTTTACTTAATTTATCTTATATCGTGAACTGATCTTCTAATATGATGTTCAAAAGTTCAAATGAGACCAATTTCTGTTTATATGATGAATAAGATCAAATTTTTGATATCTACTTTGGAATTAACTATATGTACATAGAAAGGAATTGTTACTCGTATCGAATATTCCGTCGTTAAGATATGGAAAAGAAAAAGGAAAAATTAGTAAAAATAGAGTTATAAAAACAGCTAAGAACTGAAAAGCAAAAAATAATAAAAATTATTTTCATCCAGGTGGCTAGGATTATAAAAAATATTTTTGCATTGATTATTATTACATACATATATACAATATATATTGAAAGCTACCTATATACTCGTATATGCTATATAGCAGTTGAATTACAGCCAGTTCACTTTGAATTCATAAAATCTTAAATTGGTATGGAGGAGCATAAGAAAAAAATTAAAAATTCGCAACATTTGAATTACTAGTTTCTGATGGATAAAAATATAAATTGCAAATAATAAGAAAACGCAAGAAAAGTTAAAAGATATTTGCAACTTTGCAACAAAAAAAAAATCGAAATCAAGGCAAATAATAATTGAATGTAAGAAGCAAAGTAAAAGCCAAAATCAATTGCATGTCTTAAAAAATATAAAATTGAATAAAAACTAGGAGCAGGTGGTTTTCTAGTAATTTTTTTTTTCTTTTGAATTGATTTTTTTTTTCATTATTAACTCCGACATTTCTGCCATCACCATCATCCTCGCAAGTATCACCACCACCACCACACGACCATTACAATGAAAACAATAAAAATACAAAAAATAAACGCAGTTTATCGGAAGGCGATTTAATAAGACATCAAGCAGAATAATAAAAATCAACTTTTATGAGAAAAAACAGGTAAGATTTTTAATTGAACAAGGCAACTCTGAGATCAATCCTTTTACCAATATAAAACCATCAACATTATAAGTATCCAGTTGTAGTTAATTACAAGTGTTACCCGCGTTTTTAGTAAATTATTTGTTAGCTTATAGAAAGCTAAGCATTTTTTCAACTTAATTTACTTGTTTATTTTTTAAGTTCATGTAATAGAAATTCACAGCGAATTTTGGAATTCGGAAATTTTGAACTTGGAATTGTAAAACAATTACGAAAATAAATTGAAAATACCTTTAACTGCCTTTCGGAGATTAAAATTCTGAGTATAGATTTTGCACGAAAATGCAAAAAAATTAATTTTACTTAAATATTGAAAGCGAATCTTAAGTTCATAACACTTTTTTAAGTTTATTCAAGTTTTAGATTTGTATGGCTATGTTACAGGATTGGCAATATGAAAACGCGAATTAAATGATTTTTTTGGTTCATTTTGGTACACTGTACACCTTTTGAGTTTTATGAATAACAACAGAGGAGTCGAGATGTAAGCAATGCTTTAAATTTTTTTTTTATTTTTTTTTTTACATTCATAGATTTAATAATAATGTAGTGCACTAGGATATTATATAAATGCGTTGCATTTGTGTATGTTATCTAAATATACACTAGAATTAGGAAAAGAAATAGTAGTAATGTAGTAGAGTATCGAACGAATCTGATAATTTAAATTTTGTGTTTTTTATTTTGAAATTTTCTCGAACCTGAATAATTTATAGAAAAAAAAATAGAAAAATGAAAATAAAAAAATTTTTTTTTTTAAAGGAATAAAATGGAATGAAACGCTTTTTGTTTGCGATCTGTCGGAAGTTCTTTAGATTTTAATAAAAAAAAAAAAGAAATTTTTTTCCTTCAATACGAAGTATTTCCGTCTTGCAGTTTTTTAGTTTTTGATTCCATCATATGCACTGAATGAATCTGATCAAAAAATGCCTTTTGGATAAAAATGCGTGCGCGTTTTTAACTTTCATATTATTTTTTTTATTTTATTATTTTTCTTTGAGTGCAAACGGAAGTTTCTTCATCATTTTTATGTATGTATACTTGTGTGCCAAAGTTTTCCATTATAATAAAGAAATGTAATGTAAATTATAATTGATGCTCAAATAGTGTTGCATTTATATTTCTTTTTTCAACGGGAATATAATGCAATGATTTTACAGTTATTTTTTAACCTGCAAAAAATGGTATTTAAATTGAAATGCTGGCAAAAACTAATCCAATTCATTTGTTATATTTAAAGTCACAGTTTTAATGTAGAAGTTTTTCTTTATTATTTTAAAGACACGGACAGAAAAAAAAATTACGAAACTTTGACTATTTTCTAAGCTTAAATTTTATGCAGTATTATAGTATATTGCCTGCATAACAATGCATACTGCATGCATTTCGTCTATGTACATAAAGCTAGAGATATATACATGTAAATATAGGACATGTGCGTGTAAACGTTTGTAATATAGGAGTGAGCTTATTAAAAATTTTGTTATTAGCATTTGAATTAAATTTAATTTAAAATCAAAAAACATCAAAAGTGTAAAAAAAAATTTTTTATTTAAAAATTTTAAAGAGGGGTTTTTAATCCACAATTTATTTAGTCCGTATAAAATATTGGATAGCTTTAGCTCATTTCTTTGATGTGGACTGCAAGTTTGGTATTTTAAAGTAAAATAGGAAGTCAAGACAAGTTTACAATTATAAATTCTTATATTTATTTAGATGAATGCTAATATAACATTAATAAAGGGTGATTATGAAAGGTATACAACAACATATAGCATTCGTTAGAGAATCGAAAATGGATAAAACATTTGTTTCGGACTGGGTGCCAAAACTCAAGGGTTTCCGAATTCCAGGGATTTTAATGAATTTTCACGAAATCTTTACTTATCCAAATGTTTTTTTATTATAACTTTCGTGCTGAAAAAGATAGGAACTTCAAACAAACAGTTTCTGAAAGGCCTAGTAAAGGGCTTAAAATAAATATGCTGCTTGATTCTGTATTTTTTGTGTCTTCCGAATACAAAGATTTCGTAAGATTTTTTTTTTTTATTGAGTTTTACCCAGCTGCGTAAGTTTTAATTTAAGTCCTCAAACATTAAAAAATTTTTTATGTTACAGAAGAGGTAGCACAAACCCCATTTCAATCTCAAGATTTTAAAGACTCTTAAAGGTAAGTATTTTGAGCGTTGTAATTATCAACTATCATTAATTTTTGGTGACAATAGTCACTCGAAAAAACCGTTGATATTTTGAAGAGTCGTTCTTTTGATGAAAAATCTGAATTTTAATGTTTTTATGAAATGTAACAAATAACAACAAAATTGAAACGAAATTTTATACAAACTTTGAATTTGAAAAAAAAAAATTGATTTTAAAAAATTTGAAATTTTTAAAAAGAAAAACTAGAACTTTGTATTAGGAAAAACAAAAAAAAAATCTAGTAATCAAAAAAAATTTTTTTCGAAAGTTTTCTTGGTAAAGAAAATTGATAGGTTTTTTATTTTTGCCAATTTTTATAAGAAATGGTACCTATATGATTTGAAAATTTTAATTGCATTTTTCTCACATTGGGTGCAATTTAAAAATTTAAAAAAAATATCGGAGTCTAGACACCATTTAGCATATGAAGTTGTTAAAATTAATCATCTGGAGCGAATTTTTAAAGGCATGCCATATAAATTTTTAAATGACATTTATTTTAATTGAAAAAAAATTTTTTTTTAATAGGAAAATTTAATTTTTTTTTGGACAAGATGGAGTTGAATGAATAATAATTAAATAATTTAATAGAATTAATAGATTTTAAACAAATTGCTACAAAAACTAATTTGGTTGATGCAAAAGAGGTGTTCCAGTAAAGCATTCAATTTAAAATACGCGATTGAATAGAAATAGATTTGAAAGAAGAAAAACATAAATTTTTGCCGAACTAGGTGAATTTCAGACGAGAATTCGGTGTTTGTTTTGAAAAATTTGTAAAATTTTTGGATAAGGAATTCGTATTTTCCAAATTTTTTGATAAAGGAATATTAAATTGAATTTAATTTTAGTTTTATCAACATCTGGTTTGATTTTAATTGAATTTCTGGCTCACAATATTTGTGTGTTTTCTGCTATATATTCTGTACCATTAAAAATTTTTTAATGCTTGAGGACTTAAATTAAAGCTTAAAAGGCTGTATCACTTTTGCATATGAGGTATGTACTTTAATAACAATCTTAAATTTACTGAATCTCATCATAGAAGGTATTCCTGCTTCTATACTTCATTCATCAGCTACTGTACTTTCTTTGCGCCCATCAAAGCTTCATCAATTTTTCATATTTATTATGAAATTAAGGCTTTTGTATTTATAGACATCTAAAAACTGTTAATGTGTTCGTCATTTGAAGTTTTTCTAGCAGAATTGTTCCAATTTATCGGTACACAATTTTTTAAAGTTTCAATCAATTTTTTTCCATATATATATAAAAAATTCGTATTCGTTGTAGTCAAATTTTGTGTAAGTATAAACTATTACTTGAGTAATATTTGCTTTATGAATCGAGCATTTTCTAAATGTGTCAGTAATTTATTTGAAATAATTAGTCATCATGCAACATATTAAAATACTATATTAAATACATCAGTATTTTAATATGCGGAAGAACAATGGAAATTTCTGCAAGTAAAGGATTTTATCTAATCATTCAAGCACAATATTTTGGCCAGCTTGCTGTATGAATTTATTTATTCATATCTATTGATGTCTGTTATTACTTCACATACATATTTCACTATTTAAAACAGAACAAAAATACTGGTTAGACTGCTACAACTAGAATCTGGTGGGTCTTTTTCCCTTACTTTCTTTTACCTTTATTATTACAGCTTTTTTTTGGTGCAAGTATAATTAGATATTGTTGATGAATTTCATATACAAAAATGAATTTATTTCAAGAAATTTAAAAATTTGCATAGTTTCAGGAGCCTTGTTATTAATACTCTTTATTCTAATAAGAATGTATCTAGTGATTTGTTATTATAAAAAGAAGGACATAAATATCTCAAAATTTGTAATATTTATTGAAAATGTAAAATTTTAATTGTTTGAGTACAATTCTAGTACTTATTAAGTTTTTTACGAATAACAAAGTGTACTTTTTGATTATTTTTTAGCTACCCGGTACAGTTTTTTGTTAAAACCTATAAATCCAGCTTTATAATGAAATGCAAAATTTTTAGATTAGTTTTAAAAGTAGTAGAATATTTTCTTACTACCCTTTGTTTTTACTATTAAATACATGTAAGTTTAACTTTAAAACATGTTCTTGCCGCATAAAATCAATTCATTTTATGCAGTTTACATATGAAAACAATAAAGTAAAACAATAATAAGAAAAAATGAAAGAACAAAAATATTGATGATCATTTGTAATGTTTTCGCGTTCACCTGGCGTTTTGAAGAAAAGCAAAGTATAAAATGAAAAAAGCAAACTCTCTCAGGTAAGTAATAGTAATAAATTGCTGGCTTTTTCGTTTTGAGAAACACAAATAATAAAAAATACAAACACAAAAACAAAAATAAATAAAAAAATTTAAAAATTTTTTCTCTTTCAACCTTTTTTCTTTTCTGTATTGAATTTTCGGAAAAAATTCTCGTGTACATGCTTTATAAACAAAGAAAGCAACAACAACACACCGATAAAATAAAATGTAACGACTAACGACATAACCAACTGATATCATCGTCATATATGTGCGAGCGTGAAGAAAAATGATGCAAAAATATTTATCAAAGGTAAATTATATTTTAAGACAAGAGACAACCGGGGGCTTGGACCGGAGAACCAATCTTGTATAGCAATATAAAATTAAAAATAGGCGACGATGATCGACGATCATTTCGACTTAGTCAAATCAAATGAAGGTTTTTTTTATATTTGTTATTGTTGTTATTTTGATATCGATTTTTATTTCCATTTTTTGTTCAGTATTTTTCAGTATTTTATTTTTTTGTTACAGTTTGAGACCGCGTTATAACAAAAGTATAAAAAAGAAGAAAAGGAAAAAAAATTTAATAATGATAATAACAACGAATACAAGTAGCAAATCCAGTTTTCATTCATAAAAAAATCCCCATTCAAAAGAGATCAATGAATTTGTAATATTATGTTGTATCTAGTGTTGTACATTAGTGTTTCGATTGATGCAATTTTATAAAAAGAATATATGTATGAAAATTTATACGCAAATATAGGTGCATATTGCATTCATATATCTGCAAACTTGTTATAAATATATGTATATTTATATATATGTACATAGATAATTATTCAGTGTATTGTGGTTATGAAAACTTAACTGCAATATGAAAAAATAATGTAGTAAACAGTGTGTAAAAGTATAGGAAAAACAAAAACATGAGAAAAGAAAGAAATCATTAGTGACCATTCAAGACATTAACCGACTTTGACATGCATAATATTAAAATAAAAATATGTGCATAAGTTTGTATTTCATTTATGAAATTGTTTTAAATGTATTTTTTAAGAGATTTGCAATCTTGTTTTCAACATCTGGATGTGTGTATGTTAGCTGTTTTATTAAAATATCTATTCTAGTTACTCAATGATAATTTCCATAGTTTTCTTATTTCTGTAAACTCAAATATGATTTTCTTAAAATTGTGTCTTTTCCGAAGTTTTATTTTTTTCAATGCGATGAAATTGTCTTTCAGATTTCAAAATTAACAATCTTATGCATACTTTGTTAACTTTATTTACATATTCCAAAAAAAACATAGAATTAAATGAGAAAACCTGGAGAGGAAAATCATTGTCCAGACAACTCAACATCAAAACATTGTTATCCTGCACCTATACTATTTATTTGTTATAGGAAAATCATTTATAATATTTTTTGATTTAATAGATGGCAATTTCGTTTAGACCTTATTGTATTCACCATTCACTATTTTACCTATTCAAGGAAAATTACTGCAAACCATCGGTTTGATTCAAATTTATTTAATTTTTTTTATTGCATGGCGAATATTATGATCTAGTCGTGTAATTTCTAAAACTTAAGGGAAACCTACGAACAGTAATGTTATTTACTACAAAGGTCTTTTAATTTATTTTTTCAATTGCATAGTATATGTATGTATTCATAACGAATCAATCTGTTAAAAAAACTTCACAAATGTGGTCAAGTGTGTAAAAAAAGGAAATTCCATTGAAGCTACAGAAGGAAGGAAGGGCAGATGGAAGCTTTGAATGATTAAAATTTATTATTGAAATTATTAATTTCGTCATTCTCGCAAAAATTCCACATTTTCTCATTTAATGTTCTAATCTGCCAACTCCACAAACATCATTTAGAGTCTATTTCAAAATGATTATACCTTAGAAAATTACTGCACTTAGTAAAACATTCATTCAGTTTTCATAAACATTTCAATATTGAGAAATTGGCTCGCGTTAAAGCTAATTTCCACATAACTAGCTTCAAATTCTAAAATTACAAAAAATTGCTATATTTCTATGTAATTATGAAAAAAAATACTAATTATATACTCAATTTGAGTAAAAGGTAATTTTTTTCTTTTTATATATAAAATTGGAAAAATATAATTGCATTATCGTTAATTATTATTATTATTTTTTGTATAATAAATGTAAAAGTACATAATTAAAAACTTATTCAAATCATGTGGTTGAATTATCGTTAATATTTCTTAAATTTCACATTTATTTCAAATAGGTGTTTTATAGCTGAACAAATTACATTAATTATTTGCTTCAAATTAAAAAAAAACTGAATAAAATTATTTATAATGTATTTATTAATTGCAATTTGTTATTTAATTCATATAACCTGTGTACATACACTTGTACAGGCATTTGTGCTTTTTAACTTTAATATTTATTACTTTTAACTAATAACTTTTCTCTATATAATTTTATACCGGGTGTTTTCTTTTAATTTCATTTTGAATGTGTATAAAAATTTTTGTTTTAGGAGTAAATTTAAGTTAAGGTTTGTATGGTAGTATAAAACATAATTTTTTCACTAATATTTTGTAATATTTTTATTAGTAATTTTCAAAAAAAAAAGTGCTAACTAATCTCACTTTGTCCGTCAGTCGATATATGTGTCTATTTACAAATCTGGTTAAGAATTTTATCTTTTAAACTATTTAATGCAACGAAACCATAAGCATTTTTCAAATTTTGCAAACGCTGAAATTTAGTGGCTGGCTTTTTTATCGCTTAATACCATATTTAAACTTTAAAAAATTTTTTAGACAGCCGGTTGTAGGAGTTTGAAATTTTAGCAACTATTATACACTAATTATAAAAGTTCGTTTCGTTAGAAGAAAATTTTTTTATAACTCCTATCAAGTTATCGCCTCTCGAAATTTGTAAAATTTGAATTTTCGGCACCTTATATTTCTGAAACTGCAAACTTTTCCAAATTTATTTAAATACAAAAGGTTAAGGACAAAAGCCATGACATTAAAATATAAAATTATTTTTCTTAACTTACGCAATTAACCCTTAAATTCGACCTTTATTTTAACGTCCTTTTTTTTTAGATATTTCAAAGATTGCATATATTGTTCATCCGAAATGTATGCAATTTTTTTTTAAATATATTCGTATATGAATGAAAGTAATTTTTATAATATAGTAAAATAGTAAAAATTTAGTAGATTTTTAATAGAAAACAGTGGTAAAAGTTCTACATTACAAATCATCGGTTTGATCCACCTTTATTTAAATTAAAAATTATTACGAATACATAATATATTTTTATAAAGTCAGTCTTGATACAAAATTTAAATATTTAGAATTTCATATTTTTTTCATATTTAATAAAAAATGTTAAGCTACCTACCATAATATAAATATGCGTAACAATTTTTCTCTACAACACTGGACATATAGCATACTCGTAATTTTAGGTCTCATTCTAAATTAATATGTCTTTAAATTTTGCATATGTTTTAGTTGTTGACTATTTTCAAAGTTTAAGTTGGTTTGAAAATACAAAATTTTTGAAATTATAAAACTAAGGAACTCGGAAAATTGTTCTCAGAAAAATTATAGAAAATTGTTATTTTTATTAGTTAAACATATTTCTATGACTGTATGCTCTTTGATACAATTACATAGGACCATTTCGTTATACGGCGCTCTAGAAGCTGTTAATGAACCATAGTGATACACACTGTTGCAATTATCATTCAATATCAATAACTACGTCCTATATTATGAAGATATACAAATATATCTGTCGTAAAAACTATTTAAACTGTAGTAAAAAATTTTTAGTCTCCGACAGAATTGCAAAAAGGGGCAAAGATCAAAATTTCTTTTATGTGATATTTTAATGCTAGTTTAAAAATTAAATAGGCAATAAAATAATATTTAATGTTCTAACATCGTAATATTCAAACTCATTTAAGAGCATAAATTCGTATGTTAAAATAAATATATAAAATTTTTAATATACATACATATATATAAAGTTAAACCAAGATTATTTAAATATCTGCGATGGTTGAAATTATTAAATTTGATATTTCGAAATTAAATACACCTAGCTCCTCAAACAAAATATTTTTATATAGATATATAGATTTTTTTTTTTGAAAAAGTTCCTTTTTTGAGAATGTTCTAAACTAAAGTAAATCCTATATCGGATAATTACAAATTCACCAACTTCAATTTGTTTCTTTTTCAAATAAAATTTAACACGTTCCCTATCCCAATAAAAAAATGCAAAATTCACCGACAAGTCCAACAGGGTTTTTTGAATAATTTGTTTTTTTGTAGTCATAGCATAGCTTTAGTAATAATAATAATTTAAAAGAATATAATATAAAATATAATAATTTGCTTTAGAAATTTCCTATACCCCCTGACGCACATATGGCTCAGGAATGTATCAGTGCTTACCAAGCGCACGTTTCCTCAACGCACGGTGGCTCAGCGGACAGGGAACGTGTTAAATTACTAAAGGTTTTTACATTATTCTTATAAAAATTTTGAGTTTAAATTCCAGCTAGCATCAAGTTGAATTAAGTTTTTTGATATGTGGTATATGTTAACAGTTAACATTTCTTATATAGTAAATATTAGGAAATATAGAAGAATTAAATTACATTTTCATTCAGAACAAATTATGTCTATAACGGAAATGACTTAATTTCAAATATTTTGCTTTCCTTCTTATATTTTTTTTTTTTTCGATGTTTAGGTTTTTTTTATTTTTCTTTAACATTTTATGAGTTTCCTTTTTTCAATTTTATTTCATTGTCTGTTTTTCTTTTTATTTTAAACGCAATTTAAATAGATTTGCCCTATGGGTTTTTAAAAATATTGTAAATCCAATGTCCAAAACAATTCATAGTTAAATTAAGATAATTCATAATGTGACTTAATAGAAGTTTGAAAATTTTACTTTAAAAAAAGAAAAATATGAAAATCAAAGAATTTTTCACCATTACTTAAGCGCTGCTTTTCATTCATTCAAAAGAAGAAATAAAGAAAAGTTTTCTTATTCCACACCTTTTTTAAATTATCTAAAAAAAGTGCTTACAACAATGCAAAGTGTATATTTTCAAGGGAAAATGTTATTACGTAGATTAAATTGCAAATATTTTCTGTAAAAAATCTTCTCATTTTTATCGAATTTCAATCACAATTATTTCGCAACTATGAATTTTCTTACACAAAAGCAAGAGCATAATGTTGAATTTAAACAATGATCCAAGGTCTAATATTTAATATAAATAAATAATATAGAAAATAATCAATGGAATAATATAGTTTAGGTTAGAATAATTATAGCAAGAATTTAAATATTAGATTTGTAAATTAAATTTCTTCACATATTCTAAAATCTTTACCCTCATAGAAATTTTTTTTACTTCATCAATGACGAAAAATATTTAAGGACATTGATTTTTAATATTTCCTCACGCTTTTCTAGTTTTTTCTTTTTTACTTTTTCAAAATAGGTGCTAAATATTTTTTATTCTTGTCATATTAAATTTTTTTTTTCCTTCTTCACTCCTGCGAGGAGCATAGGGCTACTGTATGACATCATGCCCTAGTTTCTATAGTCATAGAGAGTCTAGCCTACCGTAGTTTTTATTTATATTAAATATTTCAGTTTATAATATTTACTGTTTATTTTTCTTAGTCTTTAGTATCGAATATTATGAATATTTGAAAATTACTTGTCTTTGGTATCGAATATTGAATATAATTTTTATAGTGAACTGATCGGAGTTTGTACCCGAGACCCTTCGGTTAAAGGGCCGGTGCTATAACCACTGCACAAATGGTCAGGTACAGTCATATTAAATAATGAAGCGCAATATAACCAATTAAGAAACGGTTTGATGATGTTCCTTTAAAAAATCCTTGTTTAACATAAATATGATAAATTTTCTTGTTTAAAGTAGCCGAAACGGATGGACAAAACATAAATTAGAAATAATTTTTGACAATTTATTCCATTTTTGTATAACGGTGACCATTAAAAAAAAATAGTTAAGGTTCAAGGATCAAAAAGAAATTCGTTTTTCTATTAATTAGCGTTTTGTTTTATTTTAGAGAAGAGTGAAGAAAAGAGAAAGATAAATTTTGCTTTAAGGCTTTTGCGCTGTATCATATTAAAAATCAATTTCTTGATGTTAATAATAAGAATATTATTAACATCTTCATCATTATTACCATTATTATTATCATCATCATTTGTATGATTACTATTATTCCTAGATATATCATTGATGGAGTATAGATAACTAGCGGAAGATGTTTTATTATTAAAAATGACCTGTTCACAAATAATAAATATTTATTTATTTCGATACCTTCATATTAATAATTTTATAAGGTGCAGTTTTAAAATTTTGTTGAGAAATTCATTAATACTCGTATATAAAGATATTTTATCGCAAACTTCTTAAGTTTGAAAAAAAAAATTCCAATTATTTTCTTGTATATCTCGTACTTATAAGTGAAAGATTTTAATCAAATAAGCATTTAGTTTTCACATAGCTCTAGGTTAATTAAATAATCCAATTTTGTGGTAATTAATTTATTAAACTTAAAAGTTTACAATTCAAGTATAGTGCACACATTTTCCACTATTGTCCAGCAATATTTTAAAAATGATATCTTTTGTAAATTATCTAATTAGCTTGCTTTCAACTCTCAAGAGCGAATGCAAAAAAAAATTTGAGAATATAAGAAACTGTAAGTGTTTTTATTACACATGGATATTAAAAAATAAAAAAAATTTAAGCTCATTTTAAGAGCTCCTAATTTTGCAAATTTAAGGACAAAAGACAAAAGTGGTACATGTGTACACTCAACGTTCCTATATAATAAGTGTGCACTCAAAAGGTTAATAAAAAATCAACCTATTAGAATTAATGAATTTCATTTAGTGTTAGTTTCTTTCTAGGAAAATTTGGTACATTGTGCAAATTCATAATATTATACCTACATAATTACATCCATTTCAGAAAAAAAAAAAAATCGATAAAATTAAGGGTCACAGAAACATATTGGAGATAACCATTTTATAGAAAAATGTAACCAGTACCTACATTTGTTAGCACATCGTCAATTTTTTTATGAATGAAGAAATAAAGCTTTAAGGAGATTCTAATTGAAGTTTCGAGCCTGAGAGTTGTAAATACCCTCAAACTTGCAATTACTTATTCAAAATTAAAAAATCTTAGTAGCCATTAAATTTCATTAAAAATCAAATTATGTATGAGAAAAACTTTAGAAGAATTTTATTCAAACTTTCATTAAACAGAAAACCGTTCCTTAATGTTTATAATATGATAGTATATTTTGTTGTTCTACAAGTATTACAAAATCCTATATTGATATGTTCTAAGAATTTAAACATTTAAACAACAAGAAAAGAATTTTTTTTTTTACTTAAATTTGATTTCTTAAGTTGCCTTTGAACAAAATATTTATTGTGGATTAAATTTTTCCATGTAATCTCATTGAATTAGGTAGACTGGCTGGAGTTCTCTTCGTTTAAATTTGAAAATTGTACTTATTTTAATTGTAAAACAATTTCTAATTGCTTCAAATGCACAATCACTATATTCTTTGAAAACTTTCTTCAGAAAAAAAAAATTAACAAATTCTTTTATGGATTTGCGTTCAAAATAAAAATTTCATAATATTTTCTTTTAAAACTGTGAAAAAATTGTTTTTATTTTAAATTCCATTGAATTTTTTGAAATGCTTTTATAAATTTCAAATAAAATTTCAAAAAATCAATTCACTTTGAATGAAAATTTTTTTGATTTTTTTTTCCTCATATTTTTGTTTCTATATAAAATGAAAAAAAAAAACCAACAACTCCTATTTATGCCATCTGGTCGTTATAGGCTGTTAACTTGGCCATATAATATGTTGTTAACATTATGGTGTAATAATTTCAATTAAAAGGAAAATAAAAAGTTCAATATAATTTTAGCTTTTTAAATAAAAATTTTCTCAAATTAACTTGTTAATTATTTAATGTTTATTCTTTATATATATGTATGTATGTACACCAATGTACACAATTCTGTTGCTTTGTATTGACTTTGTTTGTTTCCATTTTTAATTTGGACACATCAAAAGCGACACCCCAATATACAATAAACAATAAAAAAAAGGAAAACAACAAAAAATACAGATAGCACATACAATATAAATCCGACAAGGAATATGAAATCAACTTAAGTCACTTTTAAATTTTCATCTAGATTTAAATAAACAAAAATTTTCCTAAAAAGAAAAAGAGCAACAAAAAAAGCAAAAAGAAAATTTTCTTCTATTATTTTTTAACTTTAGAAGAAGTAAATAATTTATAAAGAATAAAAGAGAAAACAAGAGTAAAGAAAACCGTCATAGAGTTTTAATGAAAATTTCAAAATTAACAAAAAAAAATTAAACAATGAAAGATTTTAAATATTACACGTAATTGTGGTATGTTTAATTAGGATGGAAGTGTATGAGTAGTGATTTTTAATAAACAGTAGAACTCCAACCACAAAATCATTTGCAATACTCCAAGCAAACTTATTTTAAAACTTTTAACCATTAAAGAAGCCTTCTTAAATATACTTAAAATTATACAAAATTTAAGCTATCTGTAAAAGTTCAATAGAGTTGAGTAAGAATCAAATTTGGATCAAATTTGTTAATTTTGGTGAAAATTAACGAATGTAAAAAATACAAAATTGAGTAGTTTTCTTCTCTTAACTTACCGTTTATTTTTCAAAAAACCCAAATTATCATTCTTATATTTGTCTTAAATATTAGCTGAAATAGCAGCAAATCGATAGCTGATTTGTGGCTATTAAATAATCATACAATCTAAAACCCTGTTCTATAAAAATTCAATATTTTTTATTTTTAAGATTTAACAGTGTATGAAAATCCAGTGAGTTTTTTTGTTACCTTAAAATAATCTTTAAATTTAGTTTGAATTGAACATGAAATATAGAATTATGCGGTTGTGAACTTATAAATTGGATTTACGCTGATAACGCAGTAATGTTGAATTTCGAGTGTGGAATTTATAATGGGGCTATAATCGACAAAATTTTTGAAACAACGAAATAATTATTTTGAAGCTTAAATTTAAATTTTTAGGAAAAAACTTACTTTTTTAATGTACTCGGAATACGACTGAACTCGTTTTGATGTTTGAAAATTTCATAAATAAAACAAACAAACAAGTTTTGTATTCTTCTTTTTTCTTACAAGTTTAATATTTTTCCAAATATTTATTGTGTAATCTCATTCACATGTACCATAACTCTTAACAAAATTAATTTATTCCAAAGTATTAAGTTATTGAACGATCGTTGATTATTCAACATTTGTTTTATTATTTCAACCTAAAAATTTACTTTAGTATCGAGACTACGACGTTTCTAGATTATTTTCTTTAATTATTTTACGTAAAATCTCCATAAAAGTTTTAGAATTTTATAAAATCTTATAAAATTGAATATTTCTATTTTATGTTTTAATGATGATTTCTATTTTGTAGATAAAAATTTTGTCAGTTTGACAAAAAAACCTTGACTTCAAATACAGTACATTAAATGCAATAATACGGTATTAAAACACAATTCAGCGTTTCAAACTTATAAGCTAAAAGAAGTCAAGCTAATTCAACATATGCGTGGTGGGCATTATTATAATTAAAATAATAATTCCTTCGAATATCGCTACTTATGCTAAATTCTAATTACAAAAGTAATATTGTTCCTTTTCCTGTCCCTTATTATTAGTGCAAGCAGTTCGGCAGTGTAGTGTGAAGTGTCGCTACAGTTATAATTTAATATACTTTAATATTAAAACTTAATATTTTCGAATATTTTGTTTATTTGAAAAAACATTTTAAGATTCCTGCTTAATTGTGTACAGTTTCTGTATATGCATACAAATTTTAGAACTTTACTGTAATATTTAGTAACTTTAGATTGTTCGCACCATTCCAGTTGTGTATGTAATTACATACATATATTGAAATATTGTTTGAGTAGTAGTATATTTGTATTTAATGTATTTTCCAACTCAAAAAGAAAATTAATTATTTTCTTTGAAGTTTTCACTTTGTTTTTCACATTTTTGGTTCGCTAAATAGCAAATGTTTAAATTTTTCCAAAATTTTATAAAAAAAAGAAAGATTTTTCACTATTAGACTTTTTGGCATCAGAAATTTTTTAATTGAAACGTGAAGATTTTGATTTATTTTTTTTTACTGATTTTGAAAACACACAAATTTTTATCTACAAATTTTTTTTTGGAAATTGTTTATGTCGGATATAAAAAATTAGATATCCTATATTTGTTTGTTGTTTTAATTTTATCTTTTTTACAACTTTTCACTTAATTAATAAAAGATTCTGTGGACTATTATACCATTACGCGGGTGGGATTTTCATTGATAAATTACAAAATATAATTTAAAAGAAAAATTATGTAAAAAATTTTTTTACTTGCTTTTCTAAATGCTTGCTATTTTATTCAATTGCTAAAACAATATTTTTACGTCAAACGTTCTAAGTATTTTATCCTGGAAATCAAAAATCCTATTTTTTAAATATAAATAGGGTGTTATTGATGTAAGCCATATTTTACTTAAATTGCATTATTTTAAATTTTTTATGTATGAATATTTCAACATTTTAGCAATTTTGGCTTCCTGTTATTGAATTTGATTTTCAGAATGAGATTAATTTGTAAATTTTCATCGGTATCAATTAAATATGTATAAAAAATTAAAATCTCATTATACATCTCTATATACCGAATTGTGTTTGAAAGTTTTAATTTGCCAAAACAAAAATCAAAAACTAATTTCGATAAAATTCTAGTTATGCAAATTGTACATGCCTAATGCTAAAATTAACTTATTTCAAAATTATTAAAAAATTTCTCTACTTTGAAAAGGAATCAATTTTACTTTCACAGTATGCAACACCACTTTTTATAAGAGTATTATAATAGTATCACCTTTATAGCCCCACTGCTGCAGTTAAAATTATATCATGTTGCAGTTATAATAATTCCTACACGTTAAAGTTGTGTTGTAATACTCGTATTTATGTGCTGGTGTAAAATTTTATTCTGAATGTGTTTGTCGAATAGTACGCATCAGCAAATTGCTTGTTGTTCTCAAAGCAAATAAAGTTGGGTCAAACCAATGGTTTGTATTGTAGCACTCCAGCAACTGAAAATACTGCTTTTAAAAACAATCTACGTATATCTACCACACTATTAAAATTGTTTTCATTCATATGCGAAACTATTTCTAGGATTGCATATATTTAGGATGAACGATTTATGCAGTCTTTGAAATAAATCAAAAATTAATATAAAGAGGGGTTAATATAATACTCGATTTTAAGAGTTAATTGAGTGAACTAAGAAAAATAATTATATTTTTTAATGGCATGGAATTCACCGTTAGCTTTTTGCGTTTATAGAAATTTGAAAAAACTTGCGGTTTCGGAAATATAAGGTGCCAAATATTCAAATTTTACAAATTTCAAGAGATTGTAACTTGAGAGGGGGTGAAGGTGGAAAAAAAATTTGTTTTAACGAAATGAACTATTTATTAGTGTCTAAAAGATGTTAAAATTTCAGACTTTTACAAGTTGGAGCGACATCAAAATTTTGCTAAAAACGGATTTTTGATAACGGTAAATTTTAACGGCCATTTTGTTCAAATATAGTACGCCACGATAGAAGAAGATAGATAAAGATAGAAATTTAATATTTGAATTCCTCGTATTAAAACAATGAACATATAAACTTTTTGGAAAGATCAGGGCTCGAAAATTGATTTGCGGGCCGATTTTACATTTCTCACTATATCTACGGAACGAATTTATGGAATTTCTTGAAATTTGATATTTGAGTTCGGGTTGTTACCGAAACTAACTGGCGAGCATTTCAGGGAATTCGGGTAACACAAAGCGAAATTCTACTAAAAGCCAAATTTACATTTTTCTAGATATGTTAAACATAAGCTTACAAATGTCCTTAAAATTGGAAAGAAGTATTTAATAGACATTTTTATAATATTCTAACACTTTCACTTAACTAGACAATACACAAAGCGGTCGATTATGTGCTGACCACATCAGATTTTTTTTTAATTAATTTTCCGGCGAAACGAAAAAGTGGGAAAGCAAATAAAAAAGTTTTTCACATTAATATTTTTTGAAATTTTTCGATTGGCGAATTGTAACAAATTTTTAAATGGCATTTTGGCTAACAGGAACTATAATAGAATTTAAACCTTTGACATCAAGTTGTTTTTTTTTTGCTGTAAATTTTAAACGTTTTCAATTCAAGGTTCTTCACTATTTTATTAGAATAATGCTTATACATACATTTGTATATTATGTGTATAATATAAATTTCGATAGCAATATTTATGCAGAATACAGAACAGTAATTGCGTGTGCCCTTGAAACTTTTTAAATTATTGATTTTAACCCTTTGGTTTTTGTTTGCTAATTTATTTTTTGCTTTTCAAACTAATTAATTTATTTTTAAAATAAATATAGTAGAACATTATGCTCGTATGTATAATATATTTACATACATATATCCATGATCTGTTGAGGAAAAAAAACGAAATGACAATTTCTCGTGACAAAAAACCATAATTAAGTAATGATCTTTTCACCTGAGTTACTTACCTAAAAAGGTATGAAATTCGAAAATTTAATAAAATTTCAATTTATTTCCCACGGTAAAAGCTACTGTTTTATAGTTTCTCACTCAACTTATATAGTATTTTCATTGACTTTTATAATTCTTGATTTTTATAATCTATTTAAAAGAAAATCGCTAAAAATATCTCATTTATGCACAAAAAAACCAACATACTTGTATAGGCAAGAATTTAAATAAACAGTTTGCGTGATCGTTATTGGGAACAATAAAAATTGAAAATATTGAATGAATATAAAGGAAACAACTAAATGGCTTAAAAGTCATAAAGATCATAACGACAATTTTTAATTTAATTTTATTTTTATTTATTTGGATTTTCGTTTTATTTAGTCTTTTTATTTTCAGTGTAAGTGACCGACGGCGGCACTGCGTATTGTAATGCACACCTGTATTTTTTGATATTTTTGTTTTATTATTTATACATTTATTTTGCCCCCTACAAAACAAAGCGTATCGATTTTTTTCATTTTACATAATTGTAATTACAACAACAACAATACTCTTTATTGTAACTTCATAAAAATTCAAGCAAAAATTATCGAATTTATAAAATACAAAATTTTTATGAAAAAAAATATTGTAAACGATCAAAATATTCTTGTTTGGCATTGAAGTCCTTTATTATTATAGTGTTCCTTTAGAAGAGGGTATTTTTTCGTACATAAAATTTTTTGTGCTTGAATTTGCATTCCCAATATGTCCGATTTCATAAAAAAAAAAAACCGAATGCTTTAAACGAAATCGAATCCAAAATTATGAATATGGTGATCCGATTCAATAGCATTCGAACGCAAACAGTATTGTAAGTTGAATAAATTAATATTTACTATGAGTTTGTATGCGTGTACATGTGTGTAGATATTTATGTATACATTTTAAACATTTAAAATGTAATTTAATGCATGGTCGAGCTATATGGCTGACTGATTAATTTGGTTAGACTTAAAATTGATCTTTTTTCTTCGTTTTTTTTCAACATTGCATTATTATATTAATTTTTTATTCATTTTGAAAAAAAGGACATCATATTAATTCAGTTAAAATTTAATTAATGTTTAATCGTTCCATTTTGTTAATAATAGAGAATAACAGAGGGAACTCAATAAGTTTCTTTCATGAATTAAATAAATGATAATTTCAAACCATAATTCAGATCTATAAAATAAGTGAAAAAGCTGAACGACAATAATTTTTACTGTGCAGTGGTTTTTAGAAGCAGTTCTTCAATCAAACTATTTCAAAAACATGTCGATTCAAAGCTTCCACTATTATATGACATTCAAGACTTAAAATAAATCTAATATGTAGTATAATATCTTGTACGAAACATTGTATATGAGAAATAATGTTAATGATCCACCTACTAGACTTTCATTAAAGGAATAATGTCCTCTAAATGATGAAACTCTTCTTAAAATAGTCATTTAAAATTAGGATTAATTTTATATTTAAAATTGATATTTAAAATTTTTTTACTAAATAAGGCCTCAGGTACATTGGAGGTCAAAAAAATATTTTATAGAAAAATTGGAATATTTTATTTGAAAATTAAATTTTGATTCTCACAACAATTTTCCTTCCCATCGTACGGAATAAATGAATAAATATGAATTAGAAACCTTTTAATGAAAAAAAAATGTGTAATATAATTTGACCTTTCATTATTAGATTCTGCAAGTCACTTATACTAAGTTAAACTTGTAAAATAAGTAAATTGTATGTTGTCTTATATTTCGTAAACCAATTATAACTGTAACTAATTACATTTTCCGAGTCTTAAACTTTTTTTTTTTTTGGTGAAGCTTTTTCTTTTATTTAGAATTCCAAGTAATATGACGTGGTCTGCACTTTTGTATATTATGGAATGAAATTAGTTTATTTTTTTTAATATGCATACGTACATAATTTGACATTTTGTTTGTTGTCATTGAATTTGTTTGAATGTATGTAAATTTGTTGCACCCTCATAAGCAAAACTCACTAAAAATTTTTTTTATTTTTAAAAATTCTATACTAAAATGACATGCAAAAAAATTAAATTTAAAGTGGTTTTTCTATGTTTTCTAGTATTATTGAAATCAATTTTGATTAACGCTTATTTATTTCATAAAAAATTAGATAAGGATATTGTTTAAAGGAAATGATGCATATCGCGCGATTACATTAAGAAATAATCAAATATTATGCATGTATGCATGTGAGACCGTATAACACAATTAAATAAGTAACAATAAAGTATAAAATAGTTAAGGTTAGCTATTATTGGTCATTTTAAACTTCTTCTGAATCGTGTATAAAATTTATTTGGGTTGAAATATTTTTCTTTGTTTTTTTTTTTTTTTTAAATATTATAGGTATGTATGTATGTACTTGTTCATTTCAATAGAGAAAAAAAAAACTTGAAATTTTTTTTCTTGAAAATTTTATCGTCAAATTTTTTTTTAAGAAAAATTCATGTTATTCATTAAGTTTAATATAATTTTGCAATTTCCCGTTTGTTTTTTTTTTACATTAATTGTTGTCAGAATATTGCATCATAGTTAATTATAATTGTTAACTCGATTGTTTATAACTAGCACCTCTTTCTATAGTGAAGCTAATGTGAAATGCAATTTGAATTTGACGTATTTTTTAATGTTTAAAATGTGGTATGTATGAAAAATGTAAAAAGCAGTGATGAAGCCATTAAATATGAAAAAAAAGTTGCACAACAAAAGTTGACGCCAGAGAACAAGTCTTCTAAAATAATTGAAAGAATTATATGTCAGTTGGTGATCGAAATCGAACAGTTTGGCACCCCCAGATTATTTTCTTTAGTGTACTTGAGATCTCTTCTTTACATCAACTTTGGAGTATCGATTGCAGCTTTAGAAAACGATATTGAGCGTGTAATTAATGATTCTCTGGCCGAACTGTGTGAAAATATTAATATTAGATCATTTTCGTATACAAAATGAGGTGCACGTCAAATGTGGTCTTGTGGTTATGAAATTATTTAAAATTTAATTGGGAGCGAATAATTAATAATGAATTCTACTTTTAAATTAAAAACCGTAAAATAATCCTGTATGTAAAATAGAAAAAATTTATTCTTATTATAATCTATTTTGATAAAAATCATGGCACGTGCATTTGTAATAACTCAACGGATTTTATAAATTAGTTCCAAAACCTATTTTTTATACAATACATTTTAGTACCATAGTAAATTATCATCGGAGAATAATATCTCTTGGCTCTTATAAATAGATTTTGAACGAGAATGCTGGACGGGAATAGGCCCAAATTTAAAAGTGAACTTTTCATAGAATAACAAAAGAATGCATCAGTGCAGAATAACAGATTGCATTAAAAGTTTGTAGATAATCTGGTTTTAAAAGTAAAAGTAAAATAAAAAAATTGGTTATTTTATCTTTCTTTGAAGAATTTTAGGTCGATCATGTTCTGGATTTTTTAAAATCAATCGTTTTTAACATTGAATCTTTCGCATCGGTGCTGTTAAAAATTTTATATAATTCGTTAGAAATTACGAAAAGAAACTAGTTTTCTTGTAAACCGTATATTTAGTTGTACTCATTCTGTTGGGAGCGCATTTTATTTTTAAATTGATTTAAATTTCACCAAAAATAAAAAATCTTATGTGGTCAGCAGATAACCGACCGCAATGTATACAGTCTAAATTAGTAAAAATACTACATAAGGTTATGAAAATGCGTCTTCTTTACAATTTTAAGGACACTAATAAGCTTTTAGTTAACATACCTAGAAATAAGTAAATTTGGCTCTTAGTAGAGTTTTTCTTTGTGCTATCCGAATTTTCTGAAATGCTCGCCAGTTAGTTTCGGTAACCACAAGAGCTTAATATCAAATTTCAGGAAATTCCATCAATTCCTTTCGTAGATATGGTAAAAAATGTAAAATCGGCCTTCAGATCAGTTTCTAAGTCCTGCTCTTTTCAAAAAATTTATATGTTCATTGTTTTAATACTTCAAATTTAAATATTAAACTTCAATGAAATCGGTTAATTTTTTCTCTTTATATACGCAAAAATGTATATTTGGCCCGTAGTAAACGCTCAGTTTCTGACGCCTGATTTCTTCCAAAAGTTAGAAAGTTTTGCGGACGGTCGAATGAACCTTATATATGAAATTTCAAGAAAATCGGTTGAATATTATTTTCAAAATGATCAACAATGTATAACAAGCCCACTAAAAAGCCCAGTTCCCGAGACCTGATATATCCCAAAAGCTGATCAATCCGTGCCATAGTCGAAATATACTTACATATAAAATTTCATCAAAATCGGTTCAGCCGAAATTGAGATACACGCGTGCGCACACAGAGGGGCTGACTGACAAGTTACTAAAAATAGTTTATTTACACTTCCATACCGTGGAAAAGTGCGTTTCCACCGAAAACCCGATATGCAAAATTTGTTGCCATTACACAACCTACCTTATTGTATACATAATGCGGGCGGTAAAAAAAAGTTTAATTGTACATTGTTTGTCCACAAATATTGAACGAATGGCAACCTTTCTTCTTTTTTTTTGCAATTCCTTAAAAGCAAATCTTTTCTATTGTCATTCTGACATAACTCAATTGGAAAATATATTTACGATCCAAATTCTGTAGACAATTTCTGTTGGGGTATCAAAAGTATTTCGATACTAAAGCGATAGTCTTTTATTTCAAGTTTCCAAATAGTTTACTGTTGCACAAGTATCCATATTGTCTACTGTTAATGTGCTTCTTCCATTACTTCTTTGTTTTAAATAAATTTTTTTGGTTTAGCAACAACAAAATCTTTACTTTAAAAAATTATTTATTGCATTTTCATTTCGTATAAACATAAAAAACCAATTTTCTATCTCTTACTTATAGAAGCTACGTGTACTTCTGGAAATTTTAGGATATCTGGAATATATAAAAGTTGATTACTTGCATTTGTAATTAAAAAATCGATATTTATATACAATTTAAAAAAAAAAACATTTTCAAGGCAGTAAATTATGGAATTTTAGCGCCCAATTTATATAAAGTCAAAAAAAAATATTTTACTTTTAGACACGAAATTCTGCTTCCCCAAAAAGCAAAATAGCAAATCTACAAGAGCTTTTTATAAAATGCTTCTTTTCTATATGATTTTACTTACTTAATAATTAAAACAAAAAAGAATGCCGATATGGCTACCATTAGAACCCTGTGGCGCTTTAATGTCTCTACGGTTATACACACATTCATATTGCGTACATATAATAAAATTTTTGGTAAAAAGAATTCGTTTTTATCACATTATAAATTTTCCTATTTTTCATTTTTTTATTTTTTAAAGTAGTATATTTTCGGTATCTAATACAGAAACCAAAAGGAACAACACACAGAATCCAATATGATAATTAACCCACAAAATATATAAAATATTTTATAAGCAGTGTGTGGTTCTGGTATACACAATTCAAAATTATGCACCAATACCTACACGCATATTCCAAAGAATGAATATTCGAAGCTGTATCTTACAATTTATACAATACAAGGTGTTTGTACAAAACACGAAGAGATTTAGGAAAGCACCTTTATTTGCTTACACCTTAATGGTTTTCGTGTATCTTTTCTTTTTAGTTTTTTTTTCTTTTTTTAATTTGGAGAATTGATAATTTATGGACTCTTAAAAAATATCAAAACCATTGTTGTTGTTATCATTATTATTTTTTCGTTTTTCGTTTTTTTTTGTTTTTTCGGGATACAAGAATAAGAAAAACAAAGTTAACACAACAAGTTAAAAATAACAAAATAAAATTATAGCGCCACTTGCACAATGGGGGGCTTTTGAAGGTGCACGCGCATTTATTTTCTATACAAATAAACAAAATATTAGGTTAAATGTGTGAAAGATGAAAAACACAAATGAACAAAAAAAATTTTCATCCTATTCATAAAATATAAAGTTTTTACATAGACCTTTAGGAGGCTCTTGGAGTCAAAAATTTTATTTCTTATATAGGAAAAAAAAAAGGGAATTTTATTCAAGGTTTTTGGTTAAAAAATGTACATATAGATTAGATTTTTGAAAATATTTCGTTGCTTTCTTTTTTCTACTTTTGTATAATGGGTCAATAATTTTGAATTTTAAAAAAATATTGGAATTTATCTATAACCAAACTACACGGCATTGCTATCTCAATTAATTTGTTTTCTTGTTTTTTCTGCGGCATCACAAATTGTGTATGGATTCTAAAAGTTGTAATAAACATAAAATGAATATGCATGTAATCTTATTAAAATGCTATGATAACTTAGTTGATGCTGAACAGATGAAAAGAATTTAAAATTCAGACGAAAAAAGTATAACAAAAAAAAAATCATAAAAATGTTTTGCTACTTCCCAAAGCAGTTAATTTAGATTTCTTGGAGCTACAACTATTTTGTGCAAAATTTGTGTATGTGAAATATTTTAAAATTGGGTTTTTGAATGTGACAGAAAATGTAAAAAGGCTGAAAAACAATTAATTTCAGGGAAGAGCAATTAAAAAGGAAAAGGAAAAAAAATAAGGTGACATTTTTCTTTGATTAAGATTGTTTTTTAAATTATTCTTATATTTTCATTCCAAAAATTTACAAATCTGAAATCATCTTTCTCCTAATCGATACAAAATAATTTTGAATAGGAATTTTTGAAGGGCTTCTTGAAATTTATGTAGTACGTCCAAAAAATTTCTTAAATATTTTACGTCTATTAGTTTCAAGCAAATATAACAAAATTGATAAAATATAACAATATTTAGAAATTTTTAGAGATTGTAGAATCTGTTAGTTTTTCAGAAACATTATACTTTACATTTTACATAAAGAAATAATGGTACATTTGCAAATTTCCATGTAATTTTTATTTCTAAAGTAGAAATTTTATAAGTGTTGCAAGTTTCATGCTGAAGTATTAAACACGATTACCTTTTGAGAGTCTCATATTTCAGACGGAATATTATCAATTACACCATTCTAATTTTATTTTCCAAATCTGATAACAATGCAGGATCGGTCGATTTAGATAAGAATTTTATGTACCACCAAAGAAAAACTAAAGGCTTTTGAAATATTTTTGAAATAACTTTGATTTCTAAATGGCAATTACTTGAACCTGTCAAACCACTTAATAGAAACTTCCAGGGTATTATGTCTGACCTGTAAGTGGATACACGACTGCCGAGCTTCATGAAGCTAGTTTTAATATTTTTCCAAATATTTAAAATTAACTTTTGGAGTTGCATGGCAGCTACCCGAACCAGTGCAGCTATTCCATTAAAATTTTCAAAACATATGTAAAGTGTAATTGGACACATCCGTCGTTGGCACAAAAGAAAAAACTTGTGAAAGTTTGGTGTCGATTTCATTATTCGTTTTTGAGTTATCGTACGATCAGACGGATGGACGGACGGGCGGACGGACGGACGGAAGGACGGACGCTGAGCAAGAATATATATATGTATATGTCCATACCGGAGACGACTCCTTCGAGTCGTTACAAACTCCATACCAAATTGAATATACCCTTCGCGAAATGAAGGGTATAAAAAATAGGGGGAAAACTAAATGAGTCGTCATTATGTTTTTCATACCTTTTCTATAAAAATTAACGCAAAAATTTTGCATTATTCTCAAAATTAAACATTATTCCTTAACTGCCGATTAATGAAATATAAACAAGCAGATCTATCGTAATATTGGAGCTATCATAGAATTTCATTAATGTCTACAACTTATTACATGTTAAGCAAGATTTATTTAGCAATTCGTTTCGTCAATCTACGAGTATTAAGCCTTTCTTACTTTAATAATTTTTATTAAAAATTTTCATTAATCCACTAATATAAAAAAGGAAAACTAAAAACATTCTGCGATTTTACATTTTTACATCGGTTTGATGGTGCGATAGACCAATTTTTTCTATTTAATATTTTCTTATTATTATTTTCAAATCAACCATTCAATAGAAATAACAAAAGGTAATAATAATAAGATACAAATATAAAAAAATAAAACACCTTTGACAAAATGCCGATTATCATCAAAGTTCCCAAACAATTTTAAAATAATACTGACATAAAGTGTCTGCAAATATTTGACTTAAAAATAAAAACAATAATGTGTGTGTGTGTTTGTTTTTTTATATTTTTGTGATTTTCCAAACATGAATCCGATATTAAGATTGGGATTGGCACTTAAATACCTTTAGATGAAGCAAAAGAGGATGAATACTATGAATTTAAGAAGGGGCAAGAGTAAAGAGCGTATTATTGAATACATTGTGAAGTATAAGTAATGTGAGTTATAAAAAATTCTTGTGATATTCCAATAAAAACCTGTACGAGAACTGAAGAATCTATTTGACATTCGATTTTACAATGAGATTTTTAAGCATAAAAAAATCATCATTGGTGTGATGATGTGAGCTCAGAACTAATTTAAGCATATGTTTTAGCGGAAAAACAATACGAAACGCGGATAGAAAACGGATAAATAAAATTGTTTCGGGAAAGAAAGAATAAGTTAATCAAAAATAAAAAGCAAGAAAGTAAAAATCTCCGGAAAACTAAAATGTTAAGTAAACTTTTGTATAACAATAAGAACAACATACAACAAAATTGATAGTCTAATGTGTTTATTGAGAAAGTGTCATCTGCGAGGCCAATATACAACTTTTAATCCTTAGGTTGTTTTTTTTTCTCTTTTCATTATTTCTATTATAACTCTTCTTATTTCAAGTCATGTTTTCATTCATAAAATGATCTCTTAAGCCTTGAAACCGATTGAATTCGGTTGCATATATTGGATGATTACTTGTATGAATTTATTTATTAAATTTAGTAAAGATTTACTACAATGTCATAGTGAATAACATTATTACAAAATTATATAAGAGAAATGATCATCAATATCAATATTATTATTGTTTCTTATTATGATTTTTGTTTATTATCACTTTAATCAACAAGTTTGTGAAGTCAAGTTATTCTAGGAATTAAAATTGGTGATGACAGACATAATAATCTTTACAAATGAACATGTGTACATATTTGTGTAGATATATTTATACCTAAATATTATGTAAGTAAGAGGCATTAATTTTAATCCGAACAGATGTTTTTTGTCTTCCCTTTTATTGGTTGTATTGGTTTTGCGGCAAGAAGGATAAAAGTTGTGTTTAAATTGAAGAGTTGTTGATGGAAAAATAAAATGATTTTATCGTATTTTTTTTTTGTGTAGTTGTTTATTTCATAAATTGTAAGCATACAACTATTTTATTCAATCGAAAACCATAAAATTCCTTTTTAATGTTAAATTAAAGTGCATTGATAATTCAAGTATACTTTGATTTGGTCATTAAAATTTAAGGAATGTTAAATAGATAACTATATACTATTTTGTCGTTAAAAGTGATGCCATTGATAAATCGATTCAATTGGAAGCATTTATGTGAGTATACGATTAAATTAAGTTTATGTAATATGAAGTCATTGTTTTGCTATAGAACATTTATAATTTTGAATAACCTAGGTAAAAAAAATTTTATTTAATTAAAACTAGTATTTTATTAACAGGTTACATTTCGAAGTTTACTAGGGTAAGCATATGGTTTATTTAGTTTGATGAAATTTAAATGTATTAATGAAAGACGGTCAAGTTCTTCAGAACTTATGGTGTTATAGTAAAAATTATTTATTTGCTGCTTCTTTTTACACTTTTAAAGCTTTTAAAACAACCACCTTTTTGCTAATTTTCGAACCATTATACTGGGTAAGAAAAATAAGAGTTTCAAATTTTAACAGTTTAAAGATTTCGACAAATTTTTTTTATAGATTCTGAAGCGACTTAAGATAGAATAAATTTTTTTTTAACAAAACACAAAACTCGTCTTAAAAATAGAATAATAATAAAAATGAGCATCTAATAAACAATCTCTACATCTACTTAACTCTTTGTTTTCAAGTGTTTTATCCTTAAATAAAAAGTAAAATAAAAAATTGTTTATCACTCGAACAAATCTTACTCCTTTACGTTATCTTTACATCACAATCTTACGAAATAAAAATATAAGAAAAAGTGGCTTCTTAAATTTCTTTTGATCCTTTTTTGTATCAGCGATTTACTAATATTGGGAACCATATACTTTTAAACAAGCAAAACCGTGAGAAAATAAAAATAAATTATGAAAGGATAATAATTAGTGATATATGAATGAAAATTTTGAGTCAATCCTTATGCTCTCTTTCTTATATTTTTTGAACTCTACTATATATAGCGCCTCAAAAATTTATCATAAAATCAAAAAAAAAAAAATGTTCATTTGTGGCTACTTAAAAATCATCTTTTTAATATTGATGTTTTAAAATTTTTTATTTATTTCGACATTTTAATGGCGTTAGTAAGTTTGTAAGTTCTTCGTGATCTTCTTAAAGAATGAGAACTGGTTATGATTTTTATTGATGTGTTTGCATTTTGGCAGTGTACAAGTATGTACATAGATCTAGATTTTAACAAACTTTAAATTTGCGTTGCGTGATTGTAGTAATTGAGAGCATTCGAAAATGCAACGCTATAAAAATTCTCACTCAACAAATAAATCGAGAAAATCTAGAAGTAATTCCCAAAGAAAATTATTGAAATGTATGATATAAGTTGGATGCGGAGGCTTGTTAAAGTATAGAAAACCGTACATTGTTTTTAATATCGTCTTAACCTTCCATCTCTCATAACTTTAAAACTTTAAGAAATCAAAATTACTAGATGAAAGCCTTATTTCAATTGCGTTGCTGTAATCCCCTTTCTTAATTTATATAATAAAGTTTAATTCCCATTAACTAAATAAACATATTTAAAGTTATCAATAAATTTTTAAGTAAAAATTATCAAATACACACATACATATTTGCATACATTTACGTACATTTATGTAACCTACATAAAAACATCAAAGTATATGTAAACACAAATTGTTATTAAAAATCTCAAATGTCCGAAATTCAGATTTAGGATAAAAATGAAATTATCGTCTCTTTTTATTTTTTGATTATTGTAATTTTTGTGTATAATCTGGGAATTCAAATAACCATATAATAAAAACCGGGAATAAAAATCGAAAGATTAAAATAAGAGTTGTGTATAAAAGAATTCATTTGATGATTACAAAACAACAGAAATAAAAACAAAAATGTTTGCGGCTCCAAATTATAAGAAATTGAAAAAAAGAAAATGCAAAAATCCAAAATAAAAAAAGGGTTTCGGGAGGATGAAACGTCTTAAGGACGCAACCGTGAAAATACTACAAGTTATGATCATAGTGATCATCTGAAGTCTGGTGATTTTATTAACGATCACCAGGCGTTTTTTTTGTTTTTTTGTTCGTACTTATGTATAGGGTTTTTTTTTCATTTTTACATACTGGTTTCCATCCGAAAAAGAAGCATACGAACGGTAACAGCAAAAATGGTATTGGGACCAAATGTTTATTCCCTTTTTTTTTACTTTATTTTGTCTTATATTTTTTTTTATTAATTTTTTATTTTTTTATTTATATTTGAATTTTGAAGTCTTTATAAGGTACAAAAAAAGATCTGATGGTCGTGTGGTGATACTTTAAAAAATTTCATAAAGAATTTTTTAGCAACCAAAAAAAGACATAAAAAAATATCTAGAAGGTAAAACAAAGGTGAAGGAGAACTTATAAAGCAAAAAAAAAAAATTAAACGCGTATTTATTCAAAGAAGGGAGTTTTTGTTTGTCCATTGTCTTGTGTTGAGAGATAGCGGAGTACAAATATATTAAGATGACCGTGGGAATTGGACTATTCCAAAATTTCTTATTTTTCTTTTGATTATTTTTTCATTTATATATTTTAGAATTATTTAATTTAATTTTATTCATCCAATTCCCTGCATATAAAACTAAATTTAAAATTTCTAAATGTCAAATAAAACATTAATAAGAAAATCAAGTTTAATTATTCAGTGCTCATTTCGCAACAAAAAGAAGAGAAACACAATTTTTTGATGATTGCAAATTCTATTTAAATCTGACATCTGACATTGACTAGTTTGCTTAAAATTTATTTAATCTTTACTTATCATTATTACAGGATTGGGGCCGCTTTTAGTTCAATCAAAGTAATTAACAGCTAAAATGTTATATTAAGAGATATTTCGATACCCAATTCGATGTAGTATTTGAGTTCGTTATGCCCTCTACTCATAATAGAAACAAAGACCAAAATCTTACAAAAGAAATACATTTTCTAAAATACTAGGAATTAATAACTGTTAATTTTTCCCGTTTTTTGCAATTAATGTGAATATTTTTTTTCCATATTTTGAAAGGAATAAGAATTTTTTTATTTTTCCTCCAATTTTTTTGTTTGTCCACCTGTGTAACTATGAATTTTTAGACCATACATAACTACATAAGTATATTCTGAAAAGTTTAATGGAATAACTGCACTGGTTCGGGTAGTTGCCATACAATTTCAATAGCTTATTTTAAATATTCACGAAAATAATAAATTTAGATTCATGCGACTTGGCAGTCATGTATGTCATTTAATTTTAAGTATTTCAAAAAGAAATTTTTATTATATTGTCAAGGTGCATATAATTCCGTCGGTTTAGACCGACTGAAACGCTATTTTCTGATACTTTTTTTTTAAATACACTAAGTAAATTCTTTAAACATATTATATAAATGCAAAAAACTTGAGGAATTAACTGTCATATAGTTAATTCATTTGTATTTGGAAACATATAAGAGTTTTGAAGTTTAAGTTCGTCACTCACCGAATTATTCCGAAAATACGAAATGGTTATTTGGATATTGTAACAATAATATTAACTCTTTCTTTGTAAAAATTATTAGTCACCTGTAGGAAGACTTAAATGTTTCTATATGAAAACGTTTAGCTTTTTGAATCTTAAAAAAAGTGGTGTTATTTCGAATAAATGTGCACTAACACTTAACACACATACTCGTATTTTTATCTTGAATTAATTGGATCTCTGCAACATACTAAAATTCCAAACTAAAAAAAAATAACTTTAATAATTTTTTCCATTTAAATACATTTAAAGTTTTTTTTGGTTAATCACAGTTTTTCATTTTGTTTTCTTTCATCACTCAACTATTTTGTAAATTACGTGTATATAATTAGGTGAAGAAAATTAGAGCTTAAACAAACATGAAATCTTTCATTAAAATAGCAAAAAAAATCTGAGAATCACATGTTAAACTTATTATTTTTACTGGTACCTATACATGTTCGTTAAATGAAAATTTTTTAGAACCGCAAAAGTATTAAGAAAACAAAAAATAATTTTAATTTATTTTTGTTTTATTCTTTTTACTGTTTTCTATTTTAGAATTTGAGCAAATTTTTAAGGTAAGATTTACAAATTAATTTTTTTCCCCAATAAAATTTGTATACCTATAGGTACAAATGTACATTAGATAAATAGCGGGTACCTACATATGATCAACTTCCGGCGCCATTAACAGAAATTTTAACAAATAAATTCTTAACAACAAATGGGCTCTTAGATAAATTTATTATAGAAACATTCGATAATTTCAAAATAAGAACAAAATAGTTATGATTTTGTATTTTGCTTGTTTTAATTCTTGATCAGGGATGTTACATTTCATATTTTAATAAACAGTGAACGTAATCTTTAAGTTAAAGAGCGCGTTTATTAGGTCTTAACTCAAATTTTTTTAAATTGAGTAAGTAGATACTACATTTAAGTACATAAATATTCCCTAAACAAAAAGAGAAAATGAAGACAAGTATTCCATTTGTATATTATTTGTATTATTTAGCAGATGCTCCAAAGTTGTAAATTGTAAGTGGCTCTTCCTATGTTAGCTCACTTGTATAGTATCACATGTTTGAAATTATCTCAGAAATAGTTATTGAAATAACTCGAATTCGAAATTTTTATTTCTAATTCATTTTGTAAACTATACAGTGTATCAAGGAAAAACACAATAATCGACAAAGCAAAACAGATCAAATTTTAAAGTAAATTCCCAGTTCACTAAATTTTCAACACAACTTACTGTACTAAACACCAGAAAAAAGAAGTGAGCAATCTAAAAGTAATAAAAGAAAATAAATAAAAAATTTAAATTTTTTATACAATTTTATGCAATTGTGTTGAAATAAACTGAAATATCACAAAATCATATTATTTTCTTACAAGACCGAGGTATACAAATGCATCATCCCTGCTCACATGAAATTTACTTATTTATTTACATACATTTTCTTCTAAGGTATTCCTTTATTGTCATATTTGTATAGAATGAGTTTATATATGTATGTATTTAAGAAAAAGTTGACCTGCTACTGAACTGTAAAGATAACCGGATATGACGTAATCTCTATGCTTAATCACACATATACATACTAATATTTTATTCAGGCCTTTAAAAAAGCAAATTATGATGATGATTTTTGATAATTTACACGAAAAGAGTCAAATAAAATTTTTTGTAATGTTTTCTTTCCTTATTGTATTTTTTATCCATTTCTTATGTGAAACATTAAATTACATACATAAATACACTATTTAAAGGCGATTATTTTACATGCATTTATTCATCCATACAACACACAATACTCGTACAATTACATTACGTATATATGATGGGACATAAAAATACGTATAGATACTTTTAGTATTTCATCTCAGCAACGGATTGATTCAATCAGAAAAGTAATCATCTTGTTTAAGTCGAATTAATGAGTTGGAGTTCAAACTCTGTTTCTTTTGCGTTTTGTCCAACAACGAAAAGCACACGAATACCACAAGTTAGTTGCGAGTTTTGAGTTCATTTTCATTTCATGACTTCTACTTATTTTTGCTTCTTTTTTTTTATTTTTTGAATTTTCTTTTCTTTTAACATTTTTTTCTGGAAAATTGGTTCCCGAATTCAAAGTTTTTTTTCTTTTGCTTTCTTTTTTTAATTTTGGAGTGACTTCAAATTGGTCTTCACTAATTGGAAGAAAATTAGCGTTAAAATGTCATGTTATCGTATGCTTTTTTCGCTCCCTTTTTGGCTTTTGAAGAATGTTTAAATCTTTGCGTTCACTTGTATGTCGCAAATATATATTGCAAACTGAATGAACCTGATTTGAGTGGAATCTCTGTATATTTCCGTATATGTACATACATATGTATGTGCGCGCACATATTATTTGGGCTATAGTAACCTTGAACTTTAACTTTTGCTGTAACAATTTAATGAATTTTTGTTACTCTTATTATACTGGACTTTTCATATTTTTTAGACTCTTTTTATTTTTTTTTTTTGAATTTTTAATTTGGATTGTCGAAAATTGCAATGTCATTTAATTGACGTGATTCATTCATTCAACAAAAAAAAGAAGTATGGGGCTGCCGCTGTATTTTTTTTTGTACGTTTGTATATGTAATGAGATTTGATATGGAATCGGAATATTTTAATGTTCCAAGATTTGATTTTAAATAGAGTTATTCTGCATTTTTGTTTTTATTTAAATTTAAATGAAGTGTTAAATTTGTGACATAAAAGAATATTTAGGTTAGATTCGGTTCGTTTTATTTAACCAGAGTCCATTCAAACAAAATGTGAATTTTGTGTTCTTTATAAAAAAACAAATTCATATGAAAATTTATAATATCGCCTTCGGGGCATTTTAAATTAACTTTACATTTTTGATAAAATTTCACAGAACAGGGAAATTTTTAATTCCTCATTTTTTATTTCGACATATTTTTAACCGTAAGTTGAAGATTAATTAAACATTTTTCTAAAATGGCACCAAAAACAGATTTTAGAATTTTTATTAAAGTGGTAAAAAAATGTAAATTGCATGTCAACCTAACAGTACCTTCCGGACAAAAAGTCAATGAGTTCATGATAAAACAAACTTTAAATTTCCTCATTGTTGTTTGAATTTTTATATCTGGTCCTGTTTCAAGAAGAATGAAGAAACTTTTATTTTTAAATATTTTTTTTCTATTATCGACTTTCAGAAATATAAATTTGATTTTAGGAATTCGTTAAATATTCATTGAACTCTTTTTTTTCAAAGCATAACGATATTGTCGATGATTGGAATTAAAACTTATACATATATGTAGTTGCTTAGGGAAAAAAATATACAATGAAGCAGAATAACAAGTTTACCAAATTTATAGGTAGTTTATTTCGCACCAATTGTTGCAATACTTAATTTTTATTAAGCTTATGTCGCCTATCTTTAACTGAACCATTTATTCTTTTTCAATATGTTTCAGTGCCAATAAGTTTCTTTATTTTTAGATGGATTTTTGTTGTATTCTTCTTTTAATTGTAAAAATTTTACTTCAGTAAAGCAACATTAGAGTGTAAAAAGTATAACGCAACGTTAAGTTTAATTATTATCGAATTTTAGTTTATTAAATTTTTTTCAACAAATTTTGTTTGCAAGAGCACTATAGAGAAGAATTAAAATAACTCGACATATATATTTTGTCTGTCCTTCTTTGAAAATGTTGTAAAGCATAACAGTTAATTAAATATCTCTTCCTTTTTCTTTCAACATTAATCACTTCAAATGCTCTTTCCACATATTTATTTGCTTCTCTCAAGAACATGCATGTAATTATTTATCTGCATTGAAATACACTCTTAGTTGCAAGTATAATTACAATCAATTATCAAAATACTCTTAAAAGAAAGCTTCTATGTATATATCAGAATATCGCATCAAAATCCTAAATTAATTATTCCAAATATGTTTGTATGAATATTTAAAATAAATTCGTCTAACATTTTCCAATAAGAAATCTATTTATATAGGTATGTAAACTTAAGTCTTTTACATATATCTTATGCTGGCCTAATCCCTTTAGGCTATACAACTTAAATTAATCATTTAAAAAAAATAAGCGGGAGCGTATAGTTTATAGTTAAATAAATTTACGAAGCCTAATAATCTACTTCCACCTTATCTGCTTCTATATGAGTGTTTCGAGAAGATTTTAAAACTCTTAGGTTTCGGATACGGAAATTCGTAACTGTGTCAAAAATGGAATCCTGACTGTTTAAAAATGAAAGTCCAGTTTTTTAGAACAATAGAAAATAAAGCTAAGAGTATCAAAATTCAAATTGATTTTATGAAATGTTCAATTTGACGGTTTCAAGGAAATTTGACGAATAAATGAACACAGAATAAAGTTTATAACCAAATATATTCTCACTAATAAACTATTAATTTAAAAGACAAACACCTAAGAAATACTATGATAACCTATTTTGAATTTTCGCCGTTCACGCCATTCCAAATCACATCGCATATATTGAAAAACGTTCGATAATTACGTTCAACTCCTTTTCGTATTGCATTAATGGCAATATGTTTGTTTGCGTTGTACACATATGTATGTATTAATATTTATGTCCCACATATGTGTCTACTCGTATGTGTATATTTATATTATGTTGTTCAAATCCGACATCGAATACGTTAAATAAATATTAAGCAACTTCTGAAACAATAATAAAATCTAAAACATATCATTAATTTTTTTCTACTGTACTGACTTTTCTTTTTGTTCTTCTTTTTTGTTTTTATTAATTATATAATGTGATAGGACGTTAGTGTTTCTAATAACTTTGCATGATAATAAATCTATGCTAAATTAATACTTACATATATACTAATCATCTTATATGTATAAATATTAAAACATTGTATAATGGCCCTCAACACTATCATCCCACTATCACCCAGCGGATGGTATAGTAAAATCCTTGAATTTCATGACGATGCGTTCAAAATTTAAAATAAAGCAAAAAAAAAAACATTAAATAAGAAGAAATTGCAACGATGAACAGTTTGCTTCTTTGTATTGTACGATTTCCCAATATGAAGAAACTTACCTAAATATGTATGAGCTTCCAATTTTGGATATTGGTACGAAAAATTAAAAAAAAAAAATAATAATTTTATTAGAAAATATGTTATTAGTTTCTAATTTGTACAGTGAGATGAAAAATTAATATGAAAAAGAATTATGTTTGGTTTGAAAACAAGTTTTTATTTAAAACTCCCTTAAATTAAAGCTAAGAATTTAATAGAAAAATTAAACCGGTTCAAATGTAATTTATTTGTACCGACGAAATTTTATTTTAAAGGGTTGGAATTTCAAATTTCCATAAATAAATATAAAACCCAAAAATAATGTTAAATAAAGAACTAAAAAGAGAGAAAATTCATAAGATTTTTGTATAAAATTATAATAAAAAATTTGTGACATGAACACCAAATTAATTCAGAAAGAAAATACGCCAAAAGTTTTATTTATTAGTAATGTGATCGATCTACAAGTAGGAAACTATCTTATACTATTTTATTATATATGCCTCACCTTTCTTCTATCAAATATTAAAGTTTTTATAAATAAGATAATTTACTAAATAGAGATTATAAGAATATTCCTGCTTGTCTTTCCCTGATTGTGTACTAGAAACTTCAATTTTCGAATAATAATAGCATTTAAACTATTATCGTTAGCTACTGCTCCTGAAATGTAGATTAAAGAATTGTATAGCAAATTGCCATATATTATTGTATATGTGTAAGTTCTGTATAAAAGAAAAATAAGAAAATATCTACCAAATAAAATTTATATACTCTCTCTGATTTACCATTGCAATTTATATGCTCCCTACCATGCAATTTTTGTACGATAATTATGATGTGATGTTGATGAATTTTTTTTAATAATTTTCGTTGAGAACACCATCAAATATATAATTTATACATACATATATATATAAGTATCTTATAACATTAGTGCAAAATGCAATTTGCCTTAAGGTTCAAATTGGGTGTATATTTTTAGCTACTGAACAGTGTATGTTTTTAAAAAAGTAAAAATATGAAAAAATTATTACAAAATTACAATCTGCTGTACTGCAACATTTTAAAAGCTTATATTATGAAAAGCAAAAAAAAAACTTATAATAACATAAAAATGATTTTTGATTTAAAAATTTTAGAAGTGATCGTTTTCTTTTAAAATAAATTCATCTGAGAACTGCTGTTACAGAAACTCATTATATTTGAACAAGCAAGATTTTGTAACAAAATTTAAAATTAATAAAGAATTCAATGTATAGAAAATAGTAGAGAAGTTTAACATCTTTTTGGATGAAAATAGCACGCTTTGCAACTGAATAGCTCAGAAACTTTTCGCAACGCCTTTTCAATATAAAAAATCCTACTGCTTAGAGATAATATCCATATCAATCCTAAAGAGAATATTTATGTACATGTGAGCCCATATTAAACAATTTTATTATATTTTTACATTTAGATTCAGTTTTGTAGCATAGTTTTTCTAGGTTGATGCCAGACTGACGTATGAAAGTAATTTGTTGTTTGATAGAATGGAAGAACGTTGATTTTTAAGATTGTATTTTAGATGGCCATATACAAGTCTTATATATAAGTGATTTTTCTACTGATAACTGATATTTGCACACACTTTGCAAATACAAGTATTTCTACTCATATAAAGTATAAATACTTGTCAAAATATTGTTTTTTAGTTTTAATACTTTTCCTATTAGGTTCCATATTGCATGTTACGATAGTTACTATTAAAATGATTTTATGTACGAGATAAAAATGGTTTTGATGAAAATTATATATGAAACAGATTATAAGCACATAGGAACTAATTATGATTTGTTACATCATGGACAATACTTGTAATACTAAAAATGGTGATCTTGCAAATGTATTTGCGTTTAAATTTTTCAGTACAGAAAAAGTGTTGGTACAGAAACCGACAGCATACTTCTACCGCGGTCGGTAGAGGAAACCAACTGCTACATTTCTGCGTTTCCAAAATTTGAAAAATGATTTCATATGATTATCCTAGTACATATGAAATTTCACCTTTCTATCTTCAAGGTTGTAAAATTTTCGGGACCGACGACAGGAGAGTGAACGATAATTTTCATAATATTGTGAAAAAATATGTAATTTTAAAGCTACATAGACTTGATTAAATCGAATTTGATAAATTTTTAATTTTACTAATATAGTCAGCAACTTAATTATTTAAAAATTATGTTTGATATAAATACAAAATACAAATATTAAACATAAAAGTTTTTCTTTTTCCTATTTCTTGTATAATAATATTGCAGTAGTCCTTGTAAAATTATATGTAAACATCTCATATTCTGTTTTAAAATTACAACTTACTCTGTATACTACTAAAATAAAGTACAGAAAATGATTTCCCATGCGTAAAAGATAAACTTGAGTTACAATTTCAGTTAATCACTTAATTATTCCTTATTTGCTTATAAAGCCGTATACCTGAACAATATTACAACACTTTGGTGTTCAGCAGAAATTTTTTTCTTATTAGTTTCACTCTGTCCGTCCGTCCGTTTGTCCGTGGACACTTTTTTGTTTACAAAACTTCTACACCCTTGAAGATAGAAAGCTGAAATATGATATGTACATAGATCTTTACTAGAAACTAATTTCCGTAGAACAAAATTTTTATCTATCTCTCAAATTTCATTTGCATTTTTCAAATTTTGAAAGAGCAGAAAGGCAGCGGCTTGCTTTTTCAATCGCGGCACACTATAGTCAAACTTTAAAAAAACAAAATGGTCGTTCAAATTTACCGTTATTTAAGATCGGTTTTTAACCAAATTTTTGATGTCGTTTTTCTTCTAGACCCCAAGTTGTAGGAGACTGAAATTTTAGGAGTTGTTACTAATAAATACTTTATTTCGTTAGCAGAAAATTTTTTTCCATCTCCACCCCCTCTCAAGTTATCGCCTCTTGAAATTTGTAAAATTTGAATTTTTGACACCTTATATTTCCGAAACCGTAAGGTTTTTCAAATTTCTATAAACGCTAAAAGTTAACAGTATCTTTTATGACATTAAAAAATATAATTATTTTTCTTAACCCCTCTTTAAATTAATTTTTACTTTATTTCAAGGATTGCATAAATCGTTCATCCTAAATATATGCAATCCTAGAAATATTTGCGTATATATATGAAAATAATTTTAATAGTATGGTAGGTATAAATAGACTGTATTTAAAAGCAGTATTTTCACTTGTTGAAGGGAAAAGTGCTACAATACAAACCATTGGTTTGACTCAACTGTTATTTTACTTTGTGTTGTGGACTATGGAATATTATTAAATTTTGCTGCATCGAAGACCTTAAAAATAATTATAATGTCTTAAAGTAAGTATAATGTCTTTGGCTACATGTACTTGTATAATTTTTTCCAGACATGAGTTCACTTGTACGACACAAGATTATTTGATGGAAAGTAAATTAATGATCAAAAGAAAAAAAATCAGATCACCAAATTAATTAAAATTTTTATTAATTATGATATAATTATATGTATATCTATAGTATCCAATACCAATTATTTAAAATACTTAAAAAAACTCTATGAATCAAATTATTATTTTGAATATGAAAACAACTATAATCAAAATCTACACACCTCCATTTGAAGACGATGAAAAATTAATATTATTATAAATGTTAAATAAATGTACGTTTTAAGAAGTATGTAAGCATTCAACATAATAATTTTTTTTCTATAAAATTTTCCAAAATTTCCGCCTACACTCTATTTTGTTGTAAGAATTAAAATTAAAGAAAAGAATAGGTAAAAAAATCGTTTTAAAAATTCAAAAAAAAAAATTGTCTTGTAAGCTTCCGAAAGAAGTTACAGCGTACTAATAAAGTGGCATCACTGTCGGCATAATATTTATTCATTATTGATATATGATAATCTTATTAATTTAATGGCGCCTAACCAACCTCCAGCTTAAATACTATTTTTTTTTTGAATGAAAATATTTTTACAAATACAGAAAATACAAATCGCATAAAAATCAGTAAAATATTATTGAATTTAGGTTTGAATTAAAACATCAAAAAAAAAAGAGAAAAAAAAATAGAAACGCAAATTTTGTCCGAAAGATTTGATTTTTCAAATTGTGAATGAATTAAATATTATTCATCATTAATTCGAAGATTATATTTATGTAGATTAACTAAGATTCGTATCGGAAATGATACAGTGTGATTATTTGATTTTGCAGTAGTATACGGTATGTACAGTGTATAACATGAATTCTGTGACGAAAGTTTTTGTCTTAGATTTTAAATAATTTTTAAGGTACTTTACGTGTCCGGCCGAAAATGTTTCTTCTATGCTGAACGCAATTTTACAGCAAAATAATTTCAGTTTTTAAATAATTTTTTGCGTGCATTACATAAAAATTTCTATAAGTTCACTTAGGTCACCTTATTTAGTTACATGTTCCGGAATTTTTATTTGATTATTTCACCTTCATCGACCTTTTATTAACGGGTTGTATGAATATTTTGTTTTATATACATACACAGGTACTTGAGGTCAATTGAACTCAAAATTTATTTACTTATTTTTGATTATATTTGGGTATTAAAATTCATGTTGTGCACTGTAAATATAGAAGATTAAATATTTTCTTTAATAATAATTTGTTAAATTAAATATTAAATAGATTTTAAAAACTCCTACGATATTAAAAATTCCACTGAGAAAAATATTTTATCGATATGTAGCAATAAGTAGAAAATAGTATTGGTAATCTTATACAATGTTAAAAATTACAAAAAAATTGGAACAAAAAGATTATTCTTTCATTTAAAATTAAATTCCTTGATAAGTACTTTTACAGCATTGTAAAGAAATCAATTGATTGAGTTATCGCTTGCTTGCGAACGTGTGTGTCATCTGAGATATCTCTTGCGCTGATTTTACTCTCTCATGAAAAGAGTTTATGATAAGAGGGTTTGGTTCCTAAAACCCAAACTTTTAACAAAATGTGATAGATCCACTATTTTTTTTTTGTCAGAATAAAATTTAAGTTAATTCATTCATTTTCACAAAATATATTCTATTCATATTTCGAACCCTTTACAATGTTTTTTTAGGTGTGTGAAAAGAAGATTCCCTTTTCCTCGAAATAAAATATGTGGCGTATGTAGCGTGAGAAGTATATTAGCAAAAGTAAAAGTACGTTATACCGAAGAAAAGGCAGTTTTCTTTTCATACACCTCTCATATACCTAAGAAAAAAAATCCTTTACAATGTCTCCCATTAACTAAAAAAATCAAAAACTTAAACTTAATTAAAAAATTTCTCTCTGTGTACTTTTTAAATATACACTTTATTATATTCGAAATAAAATTATCATAAATAACAGAGATTTTTATTGAAAATATTTAAATAAAATGACCATTAAAAAAATTACAATGAAGATTAATTTAAGATACATAGATAGCGATATTAAACCAGCATTTGTGTAAGACAATTTTATTAAACATTCATTTTTTCACTTTTTATCTATTTACCACATCATTTAAACCATCATACTACCATACCACGCGATTACTACCAGAAATTGGATAGTAAATAATTTTGAATATTGTGAATGATTACCCTTGCATTGGCGCCAATCGATTTGTAAACAACTTATGATTTAAAATTTAATAATTAAAATACAAATTTATAATTTTGGCTTTTTTTTTCTTATTTTCTAAAATATTTAATTCAATTCATAATATACCGCAACAGGTACAACAAATCTTTCAAACATAACAAATAAATTTTTTATAAAATTTGTATGGCGACTTGAGGTTTTACTTTGTTACCTTCATTTTCCATAGATGTGATGATTAGTTTCAGAAATTGATTAATGAATCGCTCTTCGGAAAAATTGTTATCAATTCAAATAAAAACTTTTTTTTTTTACATTGGGCGTTCAATTTCTCATATTTAAGATTTCTATTGAATGCTAAACTCAAGAATTATAGGGGTTTTAAAAGTAGTGTAGTAATTTGCATTTCATTGATAGATAAACGTAGGCTTTAATTTGGTTTTGTATACAACTTATATTTTACAATATCATCACAATTTATTGTGGCAGATAGCTGTTCATTCATGTATCTATTCGTTTATGATTCTTTTTTTTCTTAATGTAGAAGAATGTGCTTCCAATACAGGAATTATGGAACTTAATAACGTAAAGTTAGTGTAAGTTGTAATGCAATATAACTGATTAAAAAATGTTGGTGATTCCGGCAATTTTCTATAGAAAATTTCTGTATTTTCTATTTCTATATTTCTAAAATTTCTATATTTCTGCTAGTTTGGTTTTATATTTTATTTATCCAATAATGTATATACAAACCGTTGCTACATATTTCTTAAACACAGTTTTTCAATTTTTTTTGTTTATTACCTATCGTTTACAGTTTGGTGGGTTATTTCGAAAGTGCCTAATTTCGCATTCCTAAACTATTCAACTTGAACGAACTTAATTTTCCGTGACACGATTTTCCTGCGAAGTTTCGCACTTAATTTCATTAACAACCAAACTCAAGTATTAAGTTCCAACCAAATTTCGTCTTAGTTTCTGAGACAAATGATCAAATGTAAAATTGCCCCTTCGTGTAAGTTTTTTTTTTTGAGATTGATGATTTCTATCTATAAGAGCAGAAATATAAAATCGACCCGCAGTAAAAGCCCACTTGCTGACACTTGATTTGCTCAAAAATTTAGATGACTTGTATTGTCGACGGAGTTTATTAATAAAATTTCAGGAAAATACGCTGATTACTTTCTTAAGTATAGTTAAAAACCTAACATATCTCAAAAGTTCGAATTAAGTTTCTTCTTTGAAGATGCGTACTTAGATAATTGTGAAAATCGGTCCAGCCGAATTTGGAGTTCTGACCTGCACAAACTGATCATGACGGGACCATGACAGACAGAAAGATGGACTAGGCAGACCAACAGACATCTATCAAAAAAGGTTTATTTAGAACAGAATGGATAATCACATTTCTGCCGAAAACTGGACATATGAAATTGGTCTCATTACATAACCTCGCCTATTGCATGTTCGGCAATAATAAACAGATCCCTTAAAACGTCATATAATTAAATTATTCAAGTTAAAATAAATATTAGAAGTAATAATAACCTTCTTAGGAAGTAAGAAGGTTTGGAATTTTCACTAGAAAATAATTTTACATTTTTTATTTTCTTGAAATTTAAGATGCATTTTTATTTAACATTAAAATATTTAACCAATTGAATGTAACATGTATTCATCCTTCGTGCGCGTAATACTCTGACACTGCCTTTCCTTTTCTTAACACATATGAAATCCTTTTACTCACTTACAGTACAATTAAATCTTCATAATTCTATATTCCCATTAAGAACATTTTTGCTTTCATCATTGTCATAAAATGGAAAAAGAATAAAATATAATTTTCTAATAACAAAATTTTATAAAACTAGAAAAGGAGAAAAAGTTATTAATGGCCTGCGTTCATCAATTTATTAAACCATTTTTATTATTTTTTATTGTGCGTCTCTTTTCTTTGTATGTTGTGTTTGCTGGTTGTTCTTTATTTGTTTTTTTTTTAGTTTTATGTCATTCAATAACTAAACCGGATGTGTCTAATAACAATCAGTTTATGTCTGACCTGAACTGAATTGCATCAGCATAACAAAATTAAACTTAGGCTCATATGTTCTTCTTTATGTAAAAGTTGGAAGTTTAAAGAAATTTTTACTAAATTTTTCATGGGTAATTTAAAAGCAGATTCATTTGTGTGCATTACAAGATATTTAGTAAATTATTTTGAATTTTCCTATTTTCAAAGGGAGGATAATTTGAAATTTTTTAAGTCTTTATTTAAAATTTGAATTTTTAATTAATAAAATTTGTAAATAAAAAAAAAAACATGAATTTTACATTAACCCATGATGGGTTTTGTAAAGGGAATGGGTTGATTTTGAATTGATATTTTGACTATTCTATAAAATTTTTTAATAATTTAAGAGCAAAAACGCCTTTTTTGTTCTTTTTACATAAGACGATTCAGAGCTAAATATTCGTGCTTTGAGAAAATTTTCAATTTCGTTTGGAGCTAATTACTTTGAATCTTCAAATTTGAAAAATTTAAAAAAAAACAAAATAAGAAGCCTGATCGTGTTCGTTTTTAAAATCAAAGCTCTCAGATTAGTTCACACTTTTCTTTATCTGATCAAGGAGTGCTCCAAAAACTCCGAATCTAACCCGAATTACACACTAATAACAATCACAAGTTCAACCAAACTTATTTGCTAATTATTTATTATACCAACATAACCTTCAATTTTGCTTTGTTGTAGTCATCCACTATGAATATTAATACATATACATATTTATATAGTAGACTAAATTTGCAAGCCATTGCTTAAGTCACCTTTCCTATTACATTTATTGTGAATTCTAATTATTATTTTGATTACTTCCAGGTAATTTAGTAACAAGTAATTGTAATAAAAATAAGCCTATATAGAAAGTTATAAAACTTTCCTACATGTTTACAAGAAAAAGGAAATTGATCAAGAATTAATTAGGAAGTTAAAGAGGAAGTTTTCTTAACTTGCTTAGGCGACATAACTGCTTTATTTAAATAGCATTATCCTCATAATATTTCATATAAAAATATGTTAAATTAATGTGTTGATTCTAAAATAATGGCACAAATGAAATACAAAAAATTTTTGCTCATAGTTTGAAGATCTGTTCGCATGCCCGAGGGAATAACTTACATGCACACTTTTATACAGGATGTTTCACATAAGGTGGCAAATAACTTAACGAATGATTCTTTGATCAATTTCCAGCAAAAAATTATAGCTTCGGAAACATGTGAAATAGTGTAATCATCGAAATGCATTTTTCGCATGTTTTTAAATACAAGTATAAGAAATAGAGGAAAATGTTATATGCGTTAACTTTTAGAACTCAACGTAGTGCATCGAAAAAAAAACAAAAAAAAAATAAAAACTAATAACAAAATACCAAAAATTCTGACTTTGACGAATTATATCGCGAAAACTATGGCTCAGTTCAAATTAATTGCAAGACCAAAAATAAAGAACACTCAATCAACTATAAAACAAATCACCCGATGATTACTCTATGTCACATGACTCCAAAGTTATAAGGATTTATTTATATGCAGGAAAGGTCTGGTACCTTTTTCAACAGGCTGTGGCTCGAAAACGTGTATATCTGCTCACCCTCCATCCATTTTTTGCTGGAAATTGATCAAAGAATTACTCCTGGAATTTTTTGCCACCTTATGCGAAACATCCTGTATACGTGACGCGTATATGTCCATAAATATATAATTGTAGGATAAATTATTATTTATATTTTTATACATACGCACATATATAACGCTTCAGCGTTAAATTTATTTTCATTTTGGTGCGTGCGGATGTTTGTGCAGATCCATTTCCTGGAAAATATGTCTCGTAAGAGTTTTTCACATTCGAACTTCAGCATTTTTGTTTTCCACTTTTCTTTTATAATTTTTTTTTATAATTTTATTGCCATGGACTGCAAATATGTCTTTATCTTTTCACATCCTTTAAATCTTTTGATCAAAATAAATAAATGGAAAAAAACAATAAATAAAAATCAAATGATATCATATATTAGCACACACATTTTTTGTACATATACATATATACATATTTTTATTTATCATTATACTTTGATAGAGTAATCAATATAGAGAAGTATGTATTGATTCATAAAGAAAATTTGTAAAGTTTTTCTAATAAATTTCATAAATTGCAAGTTTAATAGTAATTATTGAAAATGAAAACATAGATTTCACGCAATCTCAAAACAGAGATTGCTGAAATCTAAACTGTTTCTCACCAAGTCATGAGTTCCATTATGTTTTGAATAAGCAATATGAGTTGTTTTTTTTTGAAAATGGTATAAGTCCACTTTTTAAAATGACTAAGTTAATGGTAATTTTGATGAGCTAAAGACAATTTCTTTCCACAGTTTCAATTGCAATTTCAATAGTATTAACAAATTATGTTATTATGGCCAATATTTTTAAATTTATACATACGCAAACCTTAAAATTAGTTACTGTTATTCAACTCTTTATTTAAAGTTAATAATTTTAAAATCTTTTTTAATTAATTTATTTTTCTGAGTGTGTACAAATTTAAAAAATATTTTCTATACAAACACAGGTTACTTGAATCTATCTCTATTATGAATAATTAATACGAAAATTTTACTATTATGAAAAACTAAAGAAATATATAATTTTATATTACACATATATATTTTACATATATGTATGTAGATATATAATTATATATTTTTGTTAAAATTTATAAATATATAGGAAAAAATATAACCCACTGCTTATATTTTATACACGCATTTTTAATCTTTTACAGCTACTTAAAGTACGATTTAATTATTTATTGACCGGATGAGGATTATATATAAACATATACATACACACATATATATATATATATATATATATATATTACATTTTATATATATTTTTAAATTATATGTACGTATGGATGTAATGTAATACAATGTTAAATTTGGTTTAGCAAACAATAAAATTTATGGCATATAACGAGAACTTGTGCAACACACAGGCACATACATACATATATCTATTAAAGTATAAAAATATGTATGTATATGTACATCTATATATACAAATGTAAACTATTATGGAAAAGAAAGATTTAAATCAAAAAAACAAAAAAAAATGTGGCCATCTTCTAAGCAACTTAGATTTGAAAACAGTTAAAAGTTATATAAACTAATGTAGAGTGCATTCTAATAGTAATAATAAGGAAAATCTGAAAATCTGCAGGTGAAAATAAATATGGCAAAAAAAAAAAACAAAAACAATGTCGTTATCCACTTTTTCTCTTTTTGTTTGCGTAATTATTTAACTATCATGAATAACCTCTTTCTTCCTTAAATTTATTAAATAAAATTGTGTATAAATATGGTACTCACTACTCGTACTCATACGTGTACTCACTACTCGTACATATACGTATATTTATAAAAAAAACTGGTTTTATTTAGAAGGGATTCTTTGAGATTTTTTAATTTTTTATGAATGAAAAATGTTCAAAGTGTAAAGATTTTCTTTTACAATATTGACTGTTATTTTTAAAATACCTGTTTTACTATACAATGAACACGTTTGTTTTACGATGATAGAAAAAAAAATAAGAAGTAAATTAATAACAGATTTTTTTCTCAATATTCTTATCGGATGTATTGCAGTTATCAAATTCAAACTTCATTCTTAACGTATATACGTACATATGTATATGTATGTATGAATATACTTAAGTGGTTAACGAATGAATATAAAATTATTCAATAAACACATCGCAAGTACATATTGTATTTGAAACAGATACTAATTTATTACATAAAATTTTTAATTCTTTCCTACAACAAAAAAAAATATGTATGTATGTATGTATATATGCGTAACTTAATAAAATAAAAAAATTAAGAAAATTAATGATAGAAAAAATAAAAATTTTCTCACATAAAATTTAATAATTAATTTTTTCATTAATTGATACGAGAAACATGGATAAATTTACAATTTTCCTTTATTGAAATTTCATTTCCTGTACTGAAAAAAATTTTTAACACCATTTAAAGAATTTAAAATACAAAAACAACATTATTTTCAATTTCTATTCAACTAATTCTTAAGAATTTATTATTAAATTCAATGTACATAATTAATTTTTGACCCCACTGTTTAAGTAAAACTGGTTTAATACAAAGAAAATAAAATAATTAAATTACTTAATTCTATAATTTAATCTACTATTCAAAATTTTAATATTATTAACTGTAAAAAATGAAATTACAATTACAAATGTTACAAAGTCTACTTGTCAAGGCATAAAGCTCTAATTTTAACAGGTGTTAATGAGTACTGCCATAATATTGTATATTCACTATAATAATTAAGAGAAAGCTATGGTTCGAAAATGAATTCAAGCAATATTTTTATATTATTTCATTGATTAGATCGAGCCGTGCTTTAAACCGCTTACCTCTATACCAAATTTAAAGGTCTTAGAAGCAGAGTGGCGTAAGCCTCAAATAAAAAAAAATTTTTTTTTGATGCAATCGGTAATGTACATCTACTAAAATCAGTGATATTAGTTTCCAGTTTCGAAATAACTTTTTTCCTATTTATTTTTCACAAAAGTACTTTTGCTTTGGTGAAAATTTTCTGATTTTGTAAAAATTTTCTGATTTGTCAAAAGGAAAGTGGCATAACCCACATTGTGGCTTACGCCACTCTGCTTCTGAGCCCCTCATTTGGCATAATGAGTTTCAAGTTTGCATGGAGTTTTTTTTGAAGATTGTACCCAGTACATTTTTGGCATAACATAGAGTTTTAAAAAAAATATTGAAAAATCTTTGAAAAAATATCATAAATTTTAGCATTTTTATATATATAAAAATTAAAATATATATAAATAAATTGAAATATATTGGAATATATATGTGTTCCCCAGGTGTTGGAATATTATCCTTCAATTTTTGGAGTCAAAATAATTTTGTTTTGTTGCCCTGAATTTCTTAATTCATTATATGGATTTTTATATAACCGATAATACATGTTATTGTGTGATAATGTAGAAGATTACATCTGTTTTATTCAATAATATTGCTCATGGTACGAATTTTGTTAATTTCTTTTTTAATTTTTTAAATATTAACACTGGACTTGTTTTGTTAATTTTTTCAATATACTTTAATTTATTTTCATAGAGATGAAATTTTTTTTTTTTTTTACCTCCCCAAAAGCCATTCGAACTTTCTGTATTCCTCTTCTAGTTGAGATCTCTTTTTCTTTATGTGCTCCTTCCATCTGAGTTTCGCGTCCAACGTCATTCCCAAATACTTCGCTGTGTTTGCGAACGGAATCAAGATGCCATTTATTCGAACAAATGAATTGTCAATTTCCTATTAGTGAAATTTACGTGTACTGATTTCACCTCGTTAAGTTTTATATTCCACTTTCTAGTCCATTTTGAGATCTCATCACTGGCCCTTTGCAATTTTTGTGTAGATTCATTTTCATTTCGTCCTATTGCGATAAATAGAGATGAAATAAAATTTTTTGACTACCAAGTTTTTGAAATTTAGTATAAAATGGTATTGCATTTTCTCTAATCCAGCACAATGTACTTCATCAAATATCCCAACAATGAACACACATACTGGTATATTTACTTCCGTTCGAATTTAATAGTTAATTTTACTGCAATTGTAGTATTTTACAACATTTTTGCATTCCATACTACCGTACTACTGCAAAGACATTTTTACTACTTTTTTGCCTTTATACTAGAAAATGTGATTATTTGTTTTTGTTTATAAAAAGTTAATTCGTATTTTTTACAAAAACCATTTGTCCAACAAAAAAAAATAAATTTTTTGTTTTTATAAATTTCAAAGTATTTTCCAAAAAAAGTTTATATTGTTAATTTTTGAGCTCACGCTTTACATAATATTATGTAAATTGACAGCAATCAGTTCAATTTGACAATCGGAAAAAAAAATAAAAAACAGAAAAAAAATGTACCTACCGTTGCCAAAGTCGAAAATGTCAGTACGTTGCTTACTCGCGTAGCTGATTTTTGTAACCTGATTTAAAATGTACGGGTACAAAACAATTTTTGCACAAGTGCTTCCTAGTACGCGCCCATTTAAACAGATGCCTTATTTTTTACTTGGTGTTAATGATAACCGCAAATTACTACGCTAAAGCTCTGACAAAATACTGCTGAAAAACAAGTTGAAATTAACAACACTGTATCTCACAGGGACATAAACTATTGCTTTTCCAGTGTCCATTGAATCTTTATAACTACCGCTAGCTAATACTGTTTTCAGTCAATTTTGATATAGAAAATTAATAAAAAGAAAACTATTTCATTACAAAGTAGAAAACTAAGTAATTTCAATTGAATTCAACAAAATTATGTAGTAGCTTTTTTTTTGTAAGAATTTCAAATTTTAATTTTAATTTGATGCTTCAATTAAATATTAACATGTTCTACAATATAATTTGGGTCTTAATTTTAAATACATTCAGCTGTTATGTTTTTTATAATCACGCGCGTCATTCGAACTAACAAATCGAATTTGAAGGATTAAAAGTACACAAGATACGAAAAACAATCAGATATTAAACAAGTGAATGAAATTTTATTATACACAAGGTCTATAACATGTGTTAATCTCTAATAGCTTCAAAGCGAATTCAATTTAAGAAAAAGATTATAATTTATTTTCATCTTCTGTCTTTTTGTTTATTTTTTAATTTATGAGACGTTATGACTTTTTTTTTAATAAAAATTAATAGTTCTTGATTTAATTATAAAAAGTAAAAAAAAAAAAAATTAAAATAAAATAAAAGGAATAAAACAAAACAAATTAGATTACCCTTTTATAATGCCTCATTTGATGTGAATCAAAGTGGATCACGCATACAAGTGTATATATAGTCGTTTAAATGAGGGATTAATTAGTTATCTCCGGTATTAAAACAAAAAATTATACATATTATGTACATCTATTTAATATGTAATATATATATATATAGAAATATGCCCCTAGCATTATAATTATTAAAATTTACTGATAAGATTTTAGAATGCGTACTCTGTCAATCATGCAGATCTAGATTTGTACATAATTATATGTACAAATGTATCAAGTTGTGTTCTATGATGAGCTGAAAACGATTTTTAAAAGTTGCAGCTGTAAATAGGGTTTAAAAGAATACAGTATTTTCATATTTCTATACAAATTTTAGATTAATTAATTAATTTAAAGTGAAACTTTCTGCAGAAATTTAGATTTTTTATTAAAACACTGATGCTTTAGTTCAATGATTGTAAATGTACCTAATGAATAAAATTGTAAAGTAAAAGTAAAAGAATTTAAAAATAGAATCTTTTCAAAGATTAAGGGCACATAAAAGTATTCATTTAGCCGTAAAAAATTGAATTTTTCACTTTAATATTTTAACATTTTTAAAATACGAACCATACGTATGGTTCATCTAATGGTATTATTGTTTTAATAATGTAATTGTAGTGTAGCTTTTAAATGTTCTTTCGGCTAATTGAGTACACATATATTATGAACATGAACAGTTTCTGAGTAGATGACATTGTGTACATATTTTATATTATAAACTTATACATTTATTATTATTAAATTTGATATACATAATTATTATCAAATTGGGTGATTATTATATTAATTACATTGAGTGATTTTTATGTTATACAAACATAAGAGACTTATTACCTTCTGGTTACTTAATTTTCAAAGTAGAAGTTAAGAAAATATATTTGTTAGATTAATTTTTGATAGAAATTCTTATTTAAACTTAAATCGATTACAATATTTATCAAAGTAATTAATTTTTTTATATTTCAGGTAAGTTAACACCGAAGATGAGAATTTAAAAGCAATACCTTAATAAAAAAGTCAGTATATTTTTCTAAATTTAATTGTAAAAATTTAATAGAAACGTTCTAAGTAACGCATATACAACAAAATATGTCAAAATCGCAACAATATATCATTCAAAACGACAAATACATATAATATCTTTGTTAATCCTGTAAATATTAAGGACTTTCATGCTAGCCTTGTAAAATAACATCAAATAAAGTTGGGTCAAACCAATGGTTTGCAAATTTTGAAAAATGCTTATGGCCTCACTGCAATAAATAGTTAAAAAATTTCAGGAGGTATAACTTTTAAAGGGAGGTATAACTTTTAAATAGATAAAAATTTTCTTCTACGGAAATCAGTTTCTAGTAAAGATCTATGCACATATTAAATTTCTGCTTTCTATTTTCAAGGGTGTAGAAGTTTTCAGTAGTCAGTGTGAAACAAATAAGCACTTTTTTTCAAAATTATTTTGGAAAAATACTTGGACAAGTTGAAAATTCAAAAATTAAATGTAATTGCAAGGTTGACTGGTTAAAATACATTAAATATTTTTAGCTATTTTAAAAATATTTACGTGAACTTGGAAACATTTTATCGTTGTCGTGTTAGAAATTCTACGAAAATCAAATTTTTATCTATTTTTAACTGTATAGAATTGCGTTTTTCTCAAAAAACGTATTGTACTATCAGATGAAAATCTGACCCACTGCGAAAAATCTTATATTACATACTAAAATTTAAATATAATAATTTCTTTAATTAAATCTTATTTTTTTGGTAAACTTGACTTTACAAATGCAACTAGAGTTTCAAAAAATGTTTGTTTTTGAAAAAATTTTAATTTTATGGATTAATACTCGTATATTATTTTATGTACATATTTTGTTGTTTTTTTACCGACCGTATTGTGTATACAATAGATAGGTTATGTGATGGCAACAAATTTTGCACATCGAGTTTTCGGTGGGAATACACTTCTCCATAGTAGGGAAGTTTAAATTAACTATTTTTAGCAACCTGTCGGTCTGTCGGTCTGTGTGTGCACGCGTGTATCTCAAGTTCTGCTAAACCAATTTTGATGAAATTTTATATGTAAGTTTATTTCCACCATGGCACAGATTGATCAACTTTTGGGGTATATCAGGCCTCGGGGACTGCACTTTTTAGCGGGCCTGTTTTACATTTTTGAACATTTTGAAGAAAATAATCAACAGATTTCATTGAAATTTAATATTTGAATTCCTCGTATTAAAACAATGAACATATAAATTTTTTATTAAAGATCACTCGAAAACTGATCTGCGTGCCGATTTTACATTTTTCACCATATCTACGGAGCGAATTGATGGAATTTCATGAAATTTGATATTTCATTTCTGGTTGTTACCGAAACGAACTGGTGACTATTTCCGGGAATTCGGGTAGCACATAACGAAACTCTACTAAGAGCCAAATTTACATTTTTCTAGGTATATTAACTATAAGCTTACTAATGTCCTAAAAATGGGAAAGAAGTATTTAATAGACATTTTTATAATATTCTAACGCTTTCACTTAACTAGACAATACACATTGCGGTCGGTTACGTGCTGACCACATCAGATTTTTTTCAAAATGGAACACTACGGAAAATTGCTTTAAAAAAAATAAAAATTTTATGCGCAAAAAAATTTTAACATTAGAAAGTCTTCTTAAAAAGTTAAAGAGAAAGGCCTCTTCCAACATCCAGGAAAGTGTTGTTAACTTCACAAAACCCTAAGTGGCGTATGGATTGCATTAGCATTGGACCGACAAAATGTTAAAAATTTCATTTATAGTTTACAATTTTTTTTAGTTTGTGTAGTCACACTCAATGATACTAGCACAATAATGTTGGAGTATCTTAATAAATCTATTAGATTGCTGTTAAGATCTACTAGATTAATTTAAAGTTTTAACATTTACAGTACCTTAGCTTTTTAAAAATTAATTAATATATAATTAGAATTTTTTAGTCTTATTTATTATAAAATTTGTTATTACTGAACGTAGAATCGTCTATTATTTATTTTACAAATAAATTAGTTAAAAATAAATATAATGGTTGTATGCAATTCTCATACACATATATTGCTTATATACATACGTATACGTACCTACTATAAATATTTTCAAATTTTTTCTATTAATTTTCTAAAACTATTCCAACGTGTACATTGTTTATACATATTATACATATACACATACAACTTACATACTTTTACTTATTTAAATTGCAATTTCAAATAAAATTGAAAATATTTTGAATGAAAATATGTTTTAAGTCACACTTTCTGAAATGTTCAATTGTTATAAATTTTATTCATAAAAAAATTTTAAACTCAATAACGCTTGCATTTATGTATGTATGTATGTATGTATATGCAAGAATGTGCATAAATAATATCTATACAAATAATATATGTGTAGAATTGGTCTTGGTACAATATCCGCTCTATAAAATTAAAAAAAAAAAAAAAAAATTGAAATTTAAATTTAGAAAACACAATTGTTTTTTTTGGTTTTGATTTTGATTTTCTCTTGTTTCTTTAATTAGAAATTTGAATTTTAGAATTTCATTATTAGACGCATTTTTATTACGTGAATACAGTTTCCGTTTTGAGAATGGACAATTTTTTTTCTTGCTCTTTTATTTTTATTATAAAAAGAACGGTCATATTATGAATGAAATTCGGTCTTGTTTCTGAAATTGACTCCTTCTTTTTGTTTTTGTTTTTTTTTTGAAAATTAAGCAAAAGTCAATGAATTCACAAAATATTTCACGTTTTTCTGTTGCACTCGAATTCGTAAAAGAACGTGTGAATTTTGACTTATGAAAAATTTTTTTTTTTGATTTTGTTTTTCTTTTCATTTTTTCATAATTTTGTACTTGAGTTTTTATTATTTTGAAACTATAATAAAGCTATAACGGTGTAATTTAGAAAAAAAACGAAGATGAATTAATTGTGAAACTATTAACCGTAATTTCTAAAACTTAAATGTTAAATATGTATACATAGGAATTTTGAGGAATGCATTTGCTCAACTGGATCTTTTTAATTCAGAATTTAATAAGACAGGAACTGTTCCTGTTGTTTGAAAAATAATTGCAAAAATTAATCTTAATGTGAATGTCGGGTACACATGCCTTCTGTATTTGATACGATTTCCAACAAAGTTGGAAAAAAAAACGCTACAAAACTTCTATACCTTAAATTTTTGTTTTTAACTCCAAACTATTTCTCTCTTACTCCTAATTTATAATTAAATATTCTTAATTCACTTTGGCTTTGATTGTATTTAATTTATCAATATAAGTATGTTGGGATTGTAAATTGGGTAGTCGATGAACTTATGGTACCTAAATTAAATTTGATTGCGTCAAATTTATAAAAGAAATTTTACTACATTTTCGTTTAAATATGCATAAGATCATGAATATTTTTTTAATTGTAGAAATTTTTTATTGTTGCACAAAATTTCTATAATTAGAATTTCGTTCGCACAAATATTTAGAATTTTTATTCTTTAAAAATCGAAATTTATACAAAAATTTTTTGATATTTTGGAATCCGATGTGTCATGAACAAAAATTGTACATATAAAACTTTTAATATAATATGCGAAAAACAATTAAATTAAGTTTTCAAGGCCCTTTTAGAAACATTATTCAGAATCTGGAATCTACATATATCAAAAACAATTTTCGGAAAAGTCGAACAGATTCCTTTTTTACATTCTCAATAGCAGAGGAACCGAAGATATTGCTAGATTGACTTCGACATGATAAAATGATTACTCCCTCTACTCAATATATACTCGTATAAGCAGGTAAAAACTGCTCATAAAAAATGTTGTATGGCAGCTTGTTGCAATCCAAATTTTCAAACAAACTTTTCATTTTTGAAATTTAAATAATTTCTTATATAAAACAAAAATTTATTTTATTTTTTTTTCAAAGTACATTCAACTATTTCACACTAGGTACAAACCTTGAATTATACATTTAATTTACAAATGAAAATTAATGTTGTATAAAATAATTTTTGTTAACATAATATGATTATGTTTATATAATTTAGTCATGTGCCCATGAGGACATGTATATACAATACATAGATTATATACATATGTATATGTATATGTATTAATTAGAAGAAAAAATATCATTTATAATTGTTATCAATTTTTGCGTCAATTTTAAATTTAATTTCGTTGCTGCCATGCCAGACTGTAATATTACTGTACACAAGAATTTCAACTATAATATGTAAAATATTGCATAATTATGTATAAACTTGATATATATGTATATGCATATGAGTACATTCATAATTATTAAAAATAAAGTTGAGTCAAACCAACAGTTTGTAAAGAAGCAAACTACTCCCTCTAAGAATATAGTCTGAGACATATGTTTTAAATAAATCTGAAAATATGTTTTCATATTTAAATTACATATGTATGTACTTTTATTCGTATCCCAAAATATATCGTATAATATAATTATTGCATACATTTAGGATAAACAAAAAAAAAATTAAAAAAGCGTTAAGATAATTGTTAAATTGAACGGTTAAGTAGGTGATTTACCTTTCGAAAGCTTATCGTTTCGAACATATCAGGTGCCAAAAATTCTAATTTTACAAATTTCGAGAGGCGATAACTTGTGAAGAGTTCAGTGTGAAAAAATATTTTCTTCATATTTAGAACTTTGTGGGACTATAACATTCAAATCGGGGAAAATTTTCTACAAAAATTAGTTTTTTTTTTATTAAAAATCCATTTGTATATAAAATTTTCGCTATCTATCTGAAAGGGCGTAGAAATTTTGCAAACAGAAAAACGAGCAAATGGACAATTGAATTTTGTTTTTGGAAAACTGCTAAAAATAATTAGAAGTTATTATATAATAAACAATTTGTATCTATTAGGCAAGATTTCTGTTCATCTTACTTTAACATAGCAAATGTAAAAGAATAGTATAATTGTGAAATAAATTCATATACGCAAATTTTTAGGCAAAGAGAACAAATAATGGATGGCAGAATATTTTTTGTATAAGAAGTAAATAAATTGTATTTGGCAGCTGGATCAAAAGTCATATTTTCGAATTTTACGCTTCTCTTAAAATGTGTTTAAATATTGCAAATGTGTTAGTTTATAAAACTCCTACACCCTTTAAAATAGGAAGTATTTAAGATGAAAGAGAAATATATTTAAGTACTTTCGCTCCTCTAAAAGTCATAGCTTTTCATGGTCCTATAAAACCACAAATGTTTGCTAAATTCCACAAACGCAGAAAGGTAGCAACATGTTTTTTCTACCGCTTAACATAATTGAACATAAAAAAGACAAAATGGCCTCTAGAATTACTCTTTTTTTTTCAAAAATGTTAAATATCGTTTTTCTTTATTGAAAATTAAGCAGGTTTTGGACCCTAATAAATAATTTATTTTGTAAGAAGAAATTTTTTCATTCTTCTTTTCAACCTTTCAAGTCAAGGCTTTGGAAATTTTCAACTTTTAAATCTTGCTGTTCTATATTTTCAAAACTACAAGCTATTCCACATTTCTACAAAAGTGGAACGATAACGATAAATTCTATGCCATCAAAAAATATAATCATTTATCTTAACTGACACAATTGAATTCGAACATTGAAACAGGGTCATTGAATACCTATCTTCCTCTAATATGTATATATATCGGTCAAGGAATGATTGGTCTTTTTAGTACAATAATCTATTTACAAATTCATTATTATTCAATTCGAATTTTCATACTGAACTTATGATTTTAATTCAGTGTTATTGTAGACTCTGATGCAAGGGTACACATTTTTTACACACTGACATCGACTATGTCTAGAATGTTTTCTAACCCTACCTCTGCAATATAAATGTATAATAACTAAAATAAATTTCTCAATGAAATTTATGAATGAAATTTTATTAATAAAAATAACAAAAACATAAAAATACATGAAAAAAAATTACAATTTTTCTTTTTTTTTTTTACAATTAAACGCAAACTAGAATTTTACGGAACAAGCTGTTTCCGGTGTTGAATGTACGACGAAAATTCATTCTCGCACTCTTGTTTCTTCTTTTTTGTTTGTGAATTTACGTTTAAACATATTGTGTGTATTTGTAGATAGAAATAAGAGACAACAAAAAAAAAACCTCACTCAGCTCTTATTTTGTTTTTTTCTCTTCTGCATTTTTATTTTATACTTTTTTGTTTGTCTCATCATTTAGTTTAGAAAACACAATAACAAAAAATTACTAAAAAAAGATCATTAAAACAAGATTTTGCCTCTACGCATATAAAAATTTTGTTGTACTTTTCGAATTTTTTTTCCCTTGATTTCTTGAATTGTCTCAATTAATCTCGCAAGACATGCGTTTAAAACGTATTAAATATATTAAAAAAAAAGTCATAATAGTAATTTAATAATGCGTTCGATAAATGCACAAATAGAGCGTTAAAATATTGTGTTACTTTTTTTCGTATAGCTTGGATGAGGTGGAATGTAAATCAAGTGTACATACATATGTAATTTTATCAGAAAATTACATCGATGTATATAAATTGTTAAAAGTAATTAGGGATTTACAAAAGAAATTAATCAGAAAATGTTCATGATTAACAAGTAAGAATGATTTCAGTAATATATGAAATTAATTATTTCTCACCCGATTTCTACATTTACGAGTACTACTGGTTTAATTTCAAGCTATTAAGGTTAGATTTGAACTTATATTATATTCTCATTTGAATTCTTGTTATTTATAATATTTCCTTCATCAATTATGCAATCAAATAAGAGCTGAGATATACAAAATAAAATATAAACTTGCATAAATTGAAAAAATTTTGAAATCACTTAAAAATTTTTTTAAAAATTCTTAATTAATAGTTCCTTGCTTCCCACTGAAATTATTTTAGTTTCTCTTACCTAACATGTATAAATCGATTTCGAGGAGCACCGATAATATACCGAAATTATATAACAAAGCCACAACACATATGGTGACAGTCAATTGCTCTAATTCAAATCATATTTAATAGCAGTAAATATAAGGGATCAGTTATCTTAGCATTTAATTTATTAGTAAAGATTAAAGCATAATAGCAATATACAATGACAACCAAATATTATTAGTTACTGCCAAAACTAATAAATGTATAGAATATTAGAGTTAGTAAGAAAACTAATTGAATTTACGATTTGAAAATGACAGTTACCGATGTTAAATCGTCATTTAGGCTAACATTAAAACTACTTAATTATAAAAACCTTTTTCATATATGGAAACAAATTTAAAGAAGATGCTTTTTTAGTATGAAGAAAAATTTAGAAACAAAACTTATTAAAGGAATTTTTACAAATAATCGAAAACAGTAGGAATCATAGAAAGAATTTTAATTACAAATTGAATCTCAAATTGAAAAATTGGATACTCTGCCTAAGCTCTTAAAAATTTAGAATATTCGGATAACTGACAATGTTTTATTAATATTTCTACAAAAAACACTCAGTATATGAACTTTTATTCATTCTCTTTAAAAATTATTAACAGCATTTCAAATAAAAATAATGTAGAAAACAGAAAAACGAAAAAATTCTTTTTTTTTCATAATTAAAAAGGAGAGAATGTCTTTAATGGTCACTTCCGGACAAACTAGGATTCTATGTATATGCAAACAAATTACTAATTGATGAAGATGCTACCATAAGCTATTATAAAACCTATCTTTTTTCTGTTCATAATAAAAAATGATTAATATTCTTTGACCTCATATATTATGGTTAAGAGAGACAAAGACTAGCGATGATGTTCTTATGAATTAAGATGTGCGGTAAGAAAAAATAATGTATAAAAAAGTGAATTTGTTATGTCGGATGTCAGAACATAAAGGAAATGCATTACGAATCTATTGATTGGGAGCAATTAATTGAAAATTAAACTATTTATATTCGTATATACAGTTACATATGCAAATTAATATGCAATTTAATTTCTTTTTTTGTTAATTTTTTTAAAATTTCTTGCAACAAAATAAAAAACCGATGAGTTGTAGTTAAACAATTTTATAAAGAAATTATTAAGATCGAATATGAAGTATTGAAAAAAAATCTGTATGCAAATATTAGCGGAAACTTAATAATTAGCTTTATAATTTATTTGATGTAAAAAATTTGATCTCAATTGATCTATCAATAAATTGATAATGTCAACTAGAAATTATTTTCATAAACAGGAGAATAACAGAACAATTAAACATTTTAAAAACGGTTTTTTTAAGATCCGCTCTAAAAACATGTTTTTCTCCATTATCATTTTTTATATTGACTTAATGTTAATTTCGAAACGTCAGTGTACAATCTATACTGCAATCCTATTTATTTCAAATTTAATCGAATTTCATATTTTTTTAATTTTATTATTTTGAAGCTGATGCATAAATAACAATTTCAACCACAAGCAAATAATCAAACAGTGAATATTGAAAATCTCACAGTTCCTTGGAAATCCTATTACATGATTCGATTACTTGGTCTTCCATCTTAAACAATGACTAAAAAATATTTATATAAGGTGAATCAAAACTTTTGAAATAAAATTTAAGAAAAAGTTAAAAGAAAGCGCATCATTTTTGAAACAGTCACAATTTGTTTGTGTTAAAAAATTGTTTTTAACATTTATAAAAAAAAATCGACGTATACCACTCTTGCAACGAAGATAATGCATAATTATTTTTCATTATTCATTAAACTTAAATTTAATTTTTTAAATTTCAATTACCAATTTTATTATTTTCTTCAAAATACACAATCATATTCCATTAATATTAAAATATGCATAATTCGCAGAATAAACTTCATTGTCCATTGAAAATAATTGAAAATTTGTAAAACGAAGTTAATCAGAAAAAAAAATATATTTAATTACATACTTATAAATAATTCTCATGTACGCTATTTGATTTTTTGCAAATCATTTGCATACACAGTGCTATTGTAGTGTCCCAATACTTCCAATGTCCGATTAAGAAAATTTTGGTTAATAAGAATCTTTAACTTATTAATTAAATACAACAATCATTAATATGCATTCTTTGTAATAAAGAATGACTCCACTTTGAGAAAATATTATGTAAATATAAAATAAGCTTTAAATACTAATTTGTAATTGAAAAATTAATTTTATATATACTTATGTATAATTTTAATTTTATATTATATTTTAAGATTTTCCCATTTAGATTATTTTAACTATCTGATTGACAATTTAAAATGCATAACTTAGTAATTAAAATTTTTCAAAATTTTATCCATCGTATAATAAAAAGGTAAGGTAGTGAACTAAAAATTTTCAGATAAATTTTGCATTAATTTATCTGAGGATTTTCTTTTTTTTGTTTTTGCTTCTGAAGACCTTTTTCATTCATATACGTACATAAAATTCAGAAAAGAAACAAATACAATTTGCTTTTAATATTTTCGTTTGCTAAAATTCATTTAATAAGCATATTACGGCTGGCAGTTAAAGTTAACAGGTTCTTTTCTCATCTTAAAAACGTAATCTCCAATGAAAAATAAAAAATTCACACAGAATTTTATGAAAAAGAAAACAGAAAATCAAAATGAAATTTTGAGATAAATTCTATATTTCCGCAACAATAAATAATAAATATCGAAAGTAAAAAAAAGAAAGACTTTTTCCTCATTCAAAAGTTTAGAGTCTTCCAATATTTATACTAAGGTAGATTTTGTTCACTATACACCGTTGCAATTGAAATTTTATGTAAACTTTAAGTTTTTAATCGCGTCTTTACATCTACCATCTTTTATCGTAAAAAAATTATATTTTTGTGTGTAAACATTCTATAAAAATATATTAAAATTTTAAATGTGCTACACATACCTTTTACGAATTCCAAATATTTCGAAAAGGTACCCCGTTTCTTTTACGTACCTTAAAATCTTTAATCATATTTATACCCGTACGAACGTATGTTTGGAGGGTATACTAAATTTGCCTTACCGTTTGTAACGCTAAGAAATAACGGTCTTGGATATAGACTAGAGTCTATGTTTTTGATCAGTATGTTTTGTCAAATTCTGAGTGGATTTAGCTTTTTGGCTAGAAAATATATTAGTAGGGCCGATGTGCTTGATAAAATTCGTTAAAATTTGCTGCCATACAACTTTAATAGTAGTTTGGCACGCACAGTATTTTGAAAAACACATTGTACTGAAATTTTGCATAAATCAGTATGGTAATACGGCAACTTAAAGTCATAGTCTGTTCCATAGTCAGTTATGGCATATTTATTCGCACATAGGATAACAAATTTGTTCGGGTATCACAGAGTTGACAAGGTCAACTCTATTTTTTCTCTTTTTGTTAGCACTTTTCCAAAAAATTTTTTGAAAAAAGTGCTTATTAGTTTCACTCTGTCCGTCCGTACGTCCGTCCGTCCGTCCGTCCGTCCGTGGACACTTTTTTTGTTTACAAAACTTCTACACCCTTGAAGATAGAAAGCTGAAATTTTATATGTACATAGATCTTTACTAGAAACTTACTTCCGTAGAACAAAATTTTTACCTATCTCCCCCCCTATAGAAAATCCTAAAAATGGCCTTTTTTAAATATTTGTTGCAATGAAACCATAAGCATTTTTGAAATTTTTCAAACGCAGAAAGGCAGTTGGTTCCTTCCTCTAGCGCGGTATACTATAGCTAAACTTTAGGAAAACAAAATGGCCGTCGAAATTTACCGTTATCTAAAGTCCTTTTTTTTGCAAATTTTTGATGTCGTTTTTCTTTTAGACCCCAGCCTGTAGAAGCTTGAAATTTTAGGAGCTTTTAGACATTAACACATAGTTCATTTTGTTAGAAGAAAATTTTTTTCCATCTCCACCCCCTCTCAAGTTATCACCTCTTGAAATTTGTAAAATTTGAATTTTTGACGCCTTATATTTCCGAAACCGCAAACTTTTCCAAATTTTTATAAACGCAAAATGCTAACGGTAAATTCCATGAAATTAAAAAATATAATTATTTTTCTTAACTCACACAATTAACGCTTAAAATCGAGCATTATATTAACCCCTTTTTATATTAATTTTTGCTTTATTTCAAAGACTGCATATATGCGTCATCCTAAATATATGCAATCCTAGAAATAGTTTTGTATATGAATGAAAATAATTTTAATAGTGTGATAGGTATACATAGACTGTATTTAAAAGCAGAATTTTTACTTGTTGAAGGGAAAAGTGCTTCAATACAAACCATTGGTTTGACCCAACTTTATTTTGTTTTAATTCTCATGTTGACGTTATTATTTGATGTAACACACAAACTTTTCATCTTTTAATAGCGCCTGTATTTTTAGTATGGATAGTGATATGCACTTAAGTTATGTTGTTTAGTTTCGTTACAACAAAATTAAACAAGTAGCAGTATAAAAGAGAAGAAAAGGAAGAAAAAAGAAATTGTTTGTCCCCGCACTTATGTAATGTAATTTTATACTTCCGGTGGTTATTACATTGATGTGATATGATGCTGTTGCTGTCAGTGCTGTTTTTGTTCTCGTTTTCTGCTATTTATTTAATGCTTTTCGTGTACAGATTATATGTAAAATGCTTATTATATTGCTCGTACACTTGTATATTGTTTTTAAAAGAAAACTTACTTTCCAAAAGATGCGGCAACAATCATTTTGGTTATTATTGTTTTGATTGTATATTACATTTTATTTGTATAATATAAAGATACTCAGACGACAACTGAGCATTAGAATCAAAACAACTAAAACATCACAACTAATTTTGTTAATGCACTTACATTTTATAAATTAAAAATTTTTATTTTAAGAAATTCCTTGCTCAACTTATACTAGAATGACGTATTGATGAATTGTTTTATGAATGAAATCTATTTCTAGAAAAGAGTTTTTGAGAAAATAATAAATAAAATTTGAACTTAAGGTATTTTAGATTTAAATAAATTATAATATCTTTAAAAAAAAAATAAATAAAATTTTGTTTAGGTTTTCTCAGATTATTCTGTTTATGCTGTTAACCAATAATTCCAATATAAATTTACAAGAGTCAAAGAAATAAATGTGAATATAAATTACGAGTATAAGGTTCTTAAAAATAAAAGTAGTATTTTGATTTACTTATAGGCTTTGATAAGATATTTTTCAATTAGTTTCTATTAAATCGTGTATCTCATCAGCATGAAACTGTTTAGAAATTCCATGAGCTTTAGAAAAAGTTGTTAAGGAAAGTTCCGATATTTATTTAAAAGAAAAAAAAATTTAAAGAAGCTCTCGGGTCGAAAATTGCACCAAATTTTTCAAAACCTTTTTATCCCTGTTATAATTAAATTCAAAGTCACCATGCGAAGCTCTTAATCCCAAAAAAGAAATTCAGAAAAAAGATTTTCTTTAACTGGTTTATTTTGTAGATTTTAGTAAGCTAAGTAGAGGTTTTAAGATCTCCGGAAATCTTAAACAAGTACAAAATTTTAGTAAAATCATGTGGTGTGGGGCATCAAGGAAATGATCTTATTGAATTCAAGAAGTTTGATAAATCACTAGAATAAATAAATAAGAAAACTATTATTTCCTTTCTTCGGAAATCGCAGTAACAAGCAATGCGCTAGATAAGCATAAATTTTAAGAATAAACACACCCGGATTTGAATACCATAATTTTAATAAAACTTGTGTTGATAACTTTTGTGTGTTTGAGAAGTCGTGGTTGTAAATATTAATTTCATTCTTTAAAGTTGCTGTAAAAATTTTAAAAAATTTTCAATGAATTTGGTTTTTTTGCGCCTTTTCAAATGTTTTCCTACAAGTAATTCTGTAAACTGCCCGCATATCGTTAATAAGTATACTTTGTATGTGCAGTTTCGTTCCGTATTGACACTAATATGATAATAAAAACAAATGACACTAATTTTTTTACACTATGCAAGTACTTTGCATTCAGAACGTAGAATAAGGCAAAGTTTAATTGAATATATAAAGTGGAGATTTTATTGAAAGTTTTGTTTGAATTTACTTTTACTCACATTCTAAGTAGGTGTATACATAATAAAACCATAATTTCAAAAAACATGACTCAACTTTGAAATCATTGACTTTCAGAAATATTAATTCAAAATCGAAATTTTCAATACTAAAATGTGTTTAAGAAAATTATGAAGTCACAAAGTTTAACATACGTAGCTAAAAGTATAATATGGAGCCTTATTCTAGTTGTCGCGTCACTTACGTGACATTTGTCGTTGTCACATCATTTGAAATGTGGAATTCTGATTGTCGAGTGACGTGAGTGCGAGAAATTACCGAAAATGAAACGTTTCAAGTGAAATTGATACATTTCAAAAAGAAATTTTGGCGAGTAAAATTCAAACTAAAAAAAAATTTTCTGTATTTAAATAATAAAAAATGTCATTTGCATAATAGTTTACGGATTCATCTGATTCCGGTCGTGATGAAATTACAAGAAAACTAACAGTTAAGAATGAAAAGATTTAAGATTAGCGAGAGCTCTAATCCATTGCATTTGCCAAATGGAGTGCAAGCCAATACAATAATTTTTTCAAGTAAATTAGTTACAAACATTTTATTTTATTCACAGATTTATAAACTATTACAGACTTCCAAAGGAGGCCTTTGTATATTTACTGAATATATTCGAGGGAAAAACGCGTACCCGTAAAAGGCGTTCTCTGTCATGAAATTTTCAATTCTTCAAATTTATAAATACTTTCACGCTAAAAACAAAAATTAAATTATATTTTTTATGATTTAATTTATGTAGGTATAAAATTATTTTTTTTATTATTTTGTTAAATTGTTTTGTTTTAACTTGCATTTTTGTTGTACCCTTCTTGCTTGTCATTTGTAAAATACTTTTCGACAAAAAATGTCGTTTCCCAATGACATATCTCGCATGAAAACGGCAACTGGAATACGGCCGAAGCACATTTTTCCGCTATTCCCCGATAAGTGTCACTGCGATCGCCGCTTAGAATATCAAATTCGAGTCGTAACGACAATTGTCGCTCTACTTCGACAACTAGAATAAGGTTCATGTTTTCGTTTTCCATTCGACATGGCTTTAAATACTTAGTTTTTAACACAAATGGTCTGATAGAATAATTAAGCCATTTGATTCTGCAAAAAGATAATTGTAAATTTTGATTTAAATAAAATTTTAAATAAAAAAAAAGTAACTCTAAAATCGGGAAAATTTGAGTAATAAGCTTTTCACAAAATTTAAATATTTTTTATGAGTTTAATTAAAATGAAAGGCTTTTCGGAATTTCGGACAATTTTTAATGACGCAAAAGGTTTTTTTTAAATAAAATATTTGAACAGTTAAATTTAAATATTTCTCCACTTTTCTTTGATAAAAAATTGGTTGGATTGCTAAAATTATAAATTAGGGAATCCAGTATTAGTGAGTCAATGTAATGAATGGAAAATGAACTGAATGCAATTTTTAATTTTACATTTTATGGGTCCCAGTTTTTAAAAAAATTTCTACAATTTTATTGAAGAATTAATTTTAAATTTAAAAGAATTGTAAAAACTTATTAAGAAAAGAATTTTAATAATATTTTTATCAGAGTCTGTTTATATGAAAATATTTTAATAATCAATAGTTGAATCCACCACTAGTACACTACACCAAAAAAAAACCGCACCCAGTAAAATGTGAGCTTAAATATTTCTTTATGAATGAAAATATTTGTATTTACTACACTTTGTTTATATACATTGTTGCCGAAAATTTTTTCATTTATATAGGTATATAGGTACTCATTTTTTTTTCCTTTGTCTGCTGGTTTTTTTTTTCTTTTTGTTCTGTTGCACTTTTCTCAGAGATTTTTATGAATGAAAATATTGTGTTTGCTTTTTTCGTTTTAATTATTTTTGTTGTTGTTGTTGTTGTAGTTGATGTTGATTCTGTATCGTATGCGGTTTTTGCTAGTTGTATTCCTATTGTTTTTGTTTTTAATTGTAAAACATGAAATTTAATACCATTAATAAAACCGTGTAAGTTAAGAAAAAACGAATAACAAGAAAATTTTTTTTGACTGCAATAAAAGCGCAAAAAAAAAATACAAAATTGTGTCGAACGGAAAGAAGACTTAAAAAAAAACAAAACACAGCAAGTTTGCTTTTTTCTTTATAAATTTTAAATATGTTTGTAAAATAATTTTATAAACAAAAAAAATCAACTAATCTTTAAAAATTTAATTGTAAAAAAAAATATTGACATTTGAGTATGGAAGGGGAGCGGGAATATTGCGTCAATCAAATTCGTAGAAAATCGACTTTGACGATTTCATTTTAAATGCTCTTCGAAATTGTTTACCTAAACTTTTCTTACCTTTCATATTTAGTTTCTGCCACGGAGAACTAAATACGCCTAAATATTTAAATTCAAGGCAACAACACAAAACAAAAATTGCTAACATAAACATTTTTGATAAGGTGTTCCACTTTTTCATATGCAATTACATTTATATGTCAAGTACATGTGTGCTTAAAAGGGCTTTAAATAATGGTAAAGTCACCTGAGATGATTAATGCATTTTGCCATTTGAAAAGGAAATGCAGTGTGAAACATAAATTTTTAAAAAAACAATTTTAGTTTTTATTGTTTCGGCATAAAATTTTTTTTTGGAAATCAAATAAAAATTCCAAGAAGTTTTGATATTTAAAATGAAATTTTGTATGACATCAAAGGACTGCGACATATATGTACATATTCTTTACAATTTAAACATAAAAAAGGGGGTAAACAGCGTATAACAACAATAAAATCAAGTAAAATTTTCAGAAAACAAAAAGTTTAGAGAAAATACTCCTTTATTTTAATCAAATAATAACTCAAATGCAAAAATTACACATGCAACTTGAATTAACAACGTTATGAGTAAAAGCATATAATTTCTCTTTAGAGAAATTACTGCAGAAACGTTGTGCGCATACATCCTCTTAAATTTAACGGAATGAAAACAATTAATTATTTCAATATTTAGAACCCGAAATTGTCAACCATGTATACTTCTGCATAATTATAAAAAATCGAAGACCCTAGATGGCATAGTTTTAACTCTTTATCTATTAACAATAACGCTTTAACGTATCAAATAAAGAACAAAATTAAAATAATAATAGTTATTTGTGCATTAAATTATAAAACTTTTAATTGAAAGTTTACTAAATAGTTGTCTACATTCTGTTTGGCTTTGGCGAATTAAAATTTCTATCAGATACTAAACTAATATCTCCTAAATATTCTCCTAATATTTAATTTTTTCTATCAGAAATGCGACATTTCTTAAGTTTCGAAAACATATAAATTCTTCAAAATTTTATCTATGCTAGAGCATTAAAATGACATACTAAAACTAGGACCCTTCAATTTTCATAAAAATAAAAAAAAACAAGTTGTTCTACTTTTCTGATTCATAGTTTTAAGTAAAATTGTTAGTCTGTACTCTACTATACGTTACTATTAACACAAAAACAAAATAAATTACACTGACGACAAAAACAATTACTCGGCGGGATACAAAAATGCAGGTAGATAAAATCATTTTGACCCTAAAATACCTTTAAAATTTAATGAATTTTTTTCTTTACAACAATAACATATTGTGCATAAAGGTACTTCACAAAAACAACAACAGTTATTGTAACATGTTTATTTAACTTCTAAGTGCACAAGTTACCTGTGCATAAAACATATGTACGTACATGCAACAAAGTCATTGCTGGTGTAGTTCCTGTTGCTGGATTGCATTGTTTATTTTTCTTTTTGAATTTTTTTTATTGATAGCAAATTCCTGTTCCGATTTTATGTTTCTTCTTTAATTCCGTTCTAACTGTGACATTGAATTTTTTTTTTATTTAAACAAATACGAAAAATGCTAAAAGGACCTTGCAATATTTGAAAAAAAAAAGTTGGTGAAAAATTTTAATCTTTTTACATGGATAGAGCTCATTAAGGACTATTTTCTCTTTGTTTTTATATTGAGTGAGTAACGCATGATTTTTTTTGTTTAGTTTTTTCTTTTTTTTTTTGGAAAAAGTGCAACTCAGTATTTTTATTTTGTTGATTATGCTATTTCATAACAAATATTTAAGTCTAATCGAATAATAAATTTAATTTACCTCTTTCTGTAACTAATATTTAATTAAAATTAGTCCTTTCCTAATTATCAAAATGGGAAATTCCTAAAAACTAATCTAACGTAAAATTCAACTTTTAGTATTTCTAAAATTGTAATAATAATTATGAAGACTGAAAGTAAACAACAGTTTTTATTATAGTGGATACCGTAAAACGCACTTGTATGTTACATTTAACTTTTAGAAAGTCATATGTGTGCATGTATGTGCATATTATGCGTACAACTTATTATTATATTTTCGTCCACATATACATAAATATAACGTTGTGTAATTTATTTTTAAAATTAAAATAAATTTTCAAAGTCATGACATATTTTTCTAATTTCATTATCAAAAACAAAATTAATAATGCTCACTAGAATCCAAAATGCGCCCTTACAATACAATACAAAAATCAAACAAATTCTTTTAAGAATACGTAGAACTACATTTTTTGTTCTATATTTTTGTTTTGAGGAAAAAAAACTTAAAGCCTTTCGTATTCCATTCACATTTCTGACTTTCAAATGATAAAATTAATTTTTACACACAATTTATATTACATTTATTTTTACTTTTTCTAAAAAGAATAATAATAATTATTATATCTGGTGATAGTAAAATAATGGCCGTTTCCGTTCTACTACATCTACAAACGTAACAAAAACAAAAATGTTTTTTTTTCATATTAAGTACACATTTTTAAATATCTTGCGCATAAAAGAAAATGTACAACATTTTTTATCAGACAAAAAAAATAATAAAAAAAAACTATATTGCTATAAAACTGTGCTACATTTTGATTTCATTAGCAACATTTCGTACTGTCAACATAATGTAATACTTATATATTAGTTTGCAGAACCATTGATAACAAAGTATAATAGATTCGTGCAACTTGTATGCGTTTTGCAGAAAACAAAACGATGTCAAACAAGATATTACAAGATGATCATATCGAGATCATTATGTTGTCATAGCCTTCATTCATGGTGAAACAGAATGAAAGAAAATATTCATACTACTTATATTAATTTATGTTTTCGTGTTTAATATAGGATTGTTACTCTCAATAATGGATTACAATGTACAATAAAAAATATTAACCAGGCTTTTAGAAAAACTTAAAGAAAAAAAACTTTACAATTTTTCAACAAATGCCCTTATTATGTACATTACTTAAAAATACAACTCGGAATCGATGTACAGAGAAAGCTTTTTCCAAAGGGAACTTTTTAAATTTCTGAATATTTATATTTTAGAGTTTTATCAGTGTTCAGAAATTTCTCAGAGTAAAAGTGTTGGTTAGAATCTCAAACTGTGTCGTACAATATGGAATAATGAAAATACATATTTAATTTATTAGAAAAAAATTAGTAATCATTTATCATTTAAATATTTATAAAGTATTTTTATGTACCCTATTTGAAATTATCGATTTGACGAGACTAGGAAGACTAGTTACCAATAACAATACATAATATTAGAGCTTTTCTTTTATTAAGAAAGTTCTTCAAAAATTACCTCCATTCGGAGCACGCTTAGGTTTAATAATAGAAATTTACCGGAATTCGGAGAAGTATATAATTTTTAATTTAGAGACTCCATTAAATTTGTATGTACAGATTGCGTAAACATTGATAAACTTTATTGATAAAAACGAAATGGTGGAGCTCATATGTGAAACAATTTTCTTTTTTTTAATTACTCTTGCCTTAAAAATTTTTGATCTACAACTTAGATAATTTCTTATGGCTCTTCATATGTAATGTCTTTAGCATAGATGAATGTAGGTTATATTTTGTAAAGATTTGATATTATTTTGCAACAAATTATTTAAAAGCATAAATTATCGATAGTATGAAAAACTGATGCATGCAATAAAAACCGTTTGGCAGAAAAAAATAAAATAAAATTAGTGTTGATATATCTTGACGACCCTGTACACATAATTTTGTTTTCTCATATTGTTGATAGCAAAGCAACAATATGAAATTATTTATATGTGTTGGTTTGCATATGAAAAAAACTTAAGTATCTTACGAATGCGCGCTCTCTCTCTCTCTCTCTCTCTCTTTGTGTAGCTCTTCCTATTAACAATTTCCATGTGTGCATAGAGTTTATGAAAGAGTATTAAGTTTGTTTCACACTATGCAGAACTATGTTTGTGTTTTTTTATTTTGTATTTAAAAATTTTTGTTCTGCAAAGGCTATCGTTGAAGTTTTTAACGTTATAATACTTATATAATTATTACAAATAAAAAGAAAAAAATAAACTCTATTTTATTTTCTCGTTTTATTTCGTTATTATTCGTGTTATTTTGTAATTTTCTCTCAGCTATCTGCACCGGCATAGTATTCCTGCTGTAGAAATTTTTTTTTGTTTTATATAAAGACCGATAAAAAAGAGAACTAAAAATTAATTTTTTTTTTTAAGTTAAGATGCGAGCGTAGAACCACATAAATACAATATCATTTTTTTAGCAACAAAAAAAATTGTTTTTTTTCCTTTTTTCTTTTGTTTGAAAATGTTTCAGATTCATGATGTTTCCAAAGCATTGATTGTATTGGTTTAGTTGTAAAATCGCAAGGAACCTGTAAAGAGGCCCTCAGTGAATTTATTTTTTTTTTCTATAGTTAAAATTATACATTTTTAACGATTTTCGGTGCTATAATTTATTTTTTTTTCTGTGTTTTATTGTCATTTTTATTTTTGTGCCTTTAATTACGATCATCTATTAATGATATTAGAACTAAAAAACAAAAACGAAATAGTAATAAATTGGAATCAAAAAAGAAAACAAGAAAAATTAATAATTTGCAATATGCATACATATACATGTGTACATAATTATTATAATAACAGTAATCATTAATTATTTATAGTTTTTATATAGGCAATAAAGAAAAAGCAGCGAAAATATTTGTAAATGGTTTTTTTTTTTTATATAAATAATTAAATATGATTGGAAGTGAATAAATTATATCATTAAAAAAAAAGTTTTTCTATTAAATATATATTTTTGTGTATACATACATAATATCCATAAAATTATTTACGTACATAGGTACATATATATAATATGCAGATACATGATATTGTATTTATAATTTGTATACTAAAAATATCTGTAGATATTCACATTAATATAGCCGTTAATATTATATATAAATAGTTGCTATCTCTTTTCTTCAGACACTGTGATCGTGTGAATTTTAATAATTTTTACATACATACATATATATATTTTGTGCATAATTATTATATTTCTTTGTTTTTTTTTTGCTGTTTTCTTATAAATATTAAAGAAAATATCAAATAATAATTAGCAGTTATAACAACATTAATAATTGTTGTAATAATAACATATTACTGAAGTATATAAAAAAACAAAAGCAACGTTATAAGACATACATATGTATATCTGTTATACAGTGTATAACCATAACTTTCGCAACATTTATAACACAAAAATTAGATTTGCGCAAAAAAAAAAAAATCTCAAAAAAAAAGTAAATTAAAATTCATATAAAAAAGTGATAAGATTACTTTGATATCCGGTTAAAATAAAAACTGAAAAAAAAAAAAACAAATAATAAAAAATAAAATAAAAGAATTATAAGAGCAAGAGAAGGAGAAAAAAAAATGTTCACGTTACAATTTTTGTTTTAACATCTTTTTTTTTTTTCTTTTTGTCTCAGTGTATTTTGCTTTTTTTTTAAAACAGGTGAGATTATTAAAAACCTGTATGGAGTTTACTTAGAAGTTTGTAATCTTTAAGCCACACAAAAGACACACTTAAATACTTTTATACTATAGAAACAGTGTAATTAACTTTTAACAGTAGTCAATTTTTTTTATATACTTTTTAATTTAATTTAATTTTTTTATTAACCATCATAATATTAATTTGATTATTGTTGAATATGTGGTGTGATTTTATTTCAAAATTTACTATACAAGCAATGCATACCTCGTATATATTTTCACGGGTAATTATCAAACAAATACTTACTTGTGATTGATACATCTAGCCTCTACATACATAATATGACTAAAATACAAATAATTATTATGAAATATCTGAAGAAAAAAAGTAACATGAAAATGTTTTTTTACACACTTATTACATGGGAGTTACTGAAAATCGCCGTAATATTGTAATATACTTGTGTACATATAAAATTATTATCCACCTTTTAAGGAATAATACAAGTGGAAAGAAAAAAAAAATTATTATCATTATTAAAATAAAAAAAAAAGGTTCGTAGTAAAAATCTAAAAGATGTTAGGAAGAGCAAAAACAAAAAGTACTTAAATAAGTACAAATTTTTGTACAAAAATTTTAAAAATTCTCTATGAAACAAAAACTGTTTTCCGTTGCTAAATTGTTAAAAAAAAAATTATTTTTTTTTCTGTGTAAACCACTTAATGACATCAGCTGATAAAAAAAGAGAACTTCTTTTTTTTTATTTTAATTTTTTAGTACAGTGATAATTTTTTTTTTTTTGCTTTTGTTTTTCAGAAGTTTTTTGCCTTTTTCTTTTGTTTTGCTAATTATGATAAAATTTTAGGATATACATATGTACATATATATGTATGCACATATATAACATATGTGTTCATATATATATATGCCTTATATGTTTGTACATATATAGAAACGTGAATGATTGCACAACAAGAAAAATACTGCCAAAAAAACAAATTCAAAAAAAAAAACAATTCTTGCAACACTATGGTTTCAAAATTTAAATTTAAGGGTTTTTTCTGTGTAGATTTTATGTTACTTCCATATCTGAAGTCGTACTATGTCTATATAAGTGTATCATTATAGTATATTCGAGTATTTTATCTTGTTTATGCAAATTTTAATTCTGCCAAAATCTTAATCCGATTCATCATTAAAGAAATTTTTTGCTCTTAGTAAGAATCAAAAATTCTTCCATATTTTTAGCTTTTTCTCTAATTTACCAAATAAAAATTTAAACTTTCTCTAACGTATCTCAAAGTTCATATGATGAATTGACGTGTCTATTGAATTTAATTTTTCAGCTCAGTTTAAAAATTTAGATAGCAAACATTGATTCTTTGTTAAAATTTACAAGCGAAAGAATATTAATTGCAAATTTCTTAGAAATTGTGAATGACAATAAAAAATTTAGTCTATATTTGTGTCAAATATAAATAAGAATTGTTATAATTACTTTGCAGCATTACGTAGGAAACTGTTTGTTTAATTGTGATTTGTTTCTAACCCTTATATTTTAATTCTTATTTGGGGGTGCAGAAATACAAATATTGTAGTACATTTCATTGAATATGTCACAAAATTGGGAATTCTTATACTTATGCATATACTAAATAAACTTTTAAATTTAATAAATATTTTTGTATTTTATGTACCTAAAACATGTTTATTTTATTATTCGAAACATTTTGAAAAAAGTTAAGAAAGTCGTATAGCGGCCATAGACTTCATAGATTGTTCAAATCAATTTTGAATTTATCACTGGAGTTTCGTTGTCAAATTGCACAACCATGCAGTTGGCTGCCACATTATGTGTAACATTATGACAAAACAATATTCTTACTGACACCAAATATCTTCCATCGAAATGAACCAAAGCGAACTCCCCACTCATTTTGCAACAAAAAAAGCAGTTATGTCAACAGCGTCTATGTTAAATTAAGCGTTGCACTTTCCTGAATATGATTGGGTCCTTGTAAATTGATCTTGCTCCTTACGCTTCTTCAGTCTCATTCTACTACAATTCTATTCGTAATGATTTACCTAGAAATTCAAGAATTCAAATATATTGTTCTAGATGTAATCCCAGATAGCTTACTACAGTAATATAGAAAACATATAGTTTAGACTCTTAGAGAATATTTCTTTGCCTAAAATTTACATCACATTAAAAAAATCTTACTCAATTTAAATAAAACCATTAATAAATTTTAACGAATCTTACAAATACAATTGTATTTTGAAAATATTCTTTCTCAAGTTTTTTTGTTCATAATTAAATGAACAAAAGTAACACCCCCGACATCTTTTTAACAAGAAATTTTTTAAAGCAACCTTTAAATTATTAACCTTCAACCACTTAACTTCAAAAAAACCGTTTGTGATAAAAACAAGAAGCTAAGAAAGTATATTAACAATTATTCTTAGAAATACTCAAATGAATTTTTGTTTTAAGTTACCAAATGATCATAACTAGTTAAAATGACCATTTTATAATTTTTTCTGGCTTGGAATCCGCTCCAAGGTCAAATTATATTGTTTATTTTGTATTACATTTTTATATTTTCATTTACAATTTATTAGATTTGGAATCAAAAGAATTTTTTAGAAATTTGGTTTAAATAAAATGGGAAATTCATGTATCTTTTAAATCAATGGTTCTCAATCTAGTTCACCAGGTAATTTTGCTTTAAAATATTGCGGCATCCGTTTAAAATATTTTAATGTTTTATTTCATTTGATTTTGTTACAAAATATTTGCACCATTTATTCGTAAATTAGTTGAAATAGAAGTACAAAATATTTATAAACCTATTTTTAAAGTATGGCAATCCAAATAATTTAGACATACATAGTTGTGCACTTAAGTTACTAAGACGCCTAATATCCTTTATTTGGTTATTCTCATAATAATTTCTCATAATATTCTCGTCCACTTAAAAAAAAATTTTTTTGTTCTCAATAGAATTTTTATTCTCACTAGTCTTAGAAATATTTACCCTTAACAATGTCCTTTTTCACATACATACTAACATAGTACATACGTTATATGTAATAAATATGTAATAGGATAAATAAAATTTGTTGTCCTTTTTGTTTAAAAATATGTGTTACATGATATTTGTTTGTTTCTCTAAAACTATTCACAAAATGTCTAATCTGTAATTTTCCGATCAATTGATTATTTTTATTGTTACGATTAAGTCTTAATTGATGTGCCTACCAAACATTTTATTTGAGATTGAATTTCATAAAAACAATTAAATTAACTTATTGAACCCTTTTTGTTTCTGTTGTTTTGCTTACAAGTCCATTATTGTTCTATTCTTTTACATATAAGTAAATTTGTTGTTGTCGAAGTTTTCTTTTCCGATACACACACAATAATGTAATAGATAAATAAAAAAAATCTGATAAGATCATCACATAATCGACCGCAATGTGTATTATCTAGTTAAGTGAAAGTGCTACAGAATATTATAAAAATAAATGTCTGTTAAATACTTCTTTCCAATTTTTAGGACATTAGTAAGCTAATAGTTAACATATCTAGAAAACTGTAATTTTGACTCATAGTAAAGTTTCGCTTTGTGCTACTCGAATTCCCTGAAATGCTCGCCAGAGTTTGCGTAACAACCAGAACTCAAATATCAAATTTCAAGAAATTCCATCAATTCGTTCCGTAGATATGGTGAAAAATGTAAAATTTAAAGATTCATTGTTTTAATACCTAGAATTTAAATACTAAATTTCAATGAAATCGGTTGATTATTTCTCTTTACATACACAAAAATGTATATCTGGCCCGTAGTAAACGTCCAGTTGCTGATGCCTGATTTCTTCCAAAAGTTAGGAAGTTTCGTGGACGGTCGAGTGGAGCTTATATATAAAATTTCAAGTAAATCGGTTGAATATTTTCTTTGAAATGGTTAAAAATGTAAAACAATCCCGCTAAAAAGTGCAGTTCCCGAGGCCTGATATATTTCAAAATTTGATCAATCTGTGCCATTCTGGTCGAAATAAACTTACATATAATTTCATCGAAATCGGTTCAGCCGAACTTGAGATACACGCGTGCACACACAGACCGACAGATCGACAGACCGACAGGTTGCTAAAAATAGTTTATTTACACTTCCCTACTATGGAGAATTGCATTCCCACTGAAAACTCGATATGCAAAATTTGTTGCCATCACATAACCTACCTATTATATACACAATACGGTCGCTAATTAGCTATAGCCCTGTGTTATTGACACATTTTATATATTAAATGTCATATGTCGTATTTATCAAACTGATTTTTATGTATAAACCAGAAAAGTGATGTGATCACACTAAACTCCATTAAGCAAGTTGTCAATTGAAATGCATTTAACAACTTTGGAAAATTTTTTTTTTCATCAGTTTTTGTCAACAAAACCTAAAAAGTTTCCCAGGATATCTAAAAAATTATAACGGATCGGGTTAAATTAACCCGATCCGTTCGTTTTTTTTTATTTATTTAACCTTCAGCATTGTCCTGAATTCCAAAATTTTATATAGACAAAACAATATTTTGTACATTCCACACTCCTAGACGAAATTTTCACAAATTAAGGTTCGGCTATACACCAAATTAATTTACATTAGATTGATTAGAGGAGAAAAGTAACTACAATTAAACCAATAATCGTGGCAGCTATAAAAACTAAAATATATATATATATAATATTTCATTCCTTAATTATTACACTTTCTCTTTTGAGTTCTCAAATCAAAACAGTAAAGTACAAATCTTAAAGTAGATACAATGAATTGTAAATATTGCATAAAATTTATGTACAGTGTTAAAATGTTAATAGTTCACTTAAATATTTTGATCTAATGTTAACAGCATATTATTAGGATTGAAATTTCATTACATTTTAGATTATAATTTCATTACAACTAAATGTGTTCGGTATATGAAATGTTTATTAAGCATATACGCAGCAGCAATCACTTTTACTGAAATTTTGTTATAGATTTCTAAATGATATTTTATAATTTATACAAACATCATAGATACTCGCGTATAAATCTCTATATAAATCAACATCTTGATTGAGTTATGAATCTTATCATTGTTGTACTTGTATAATGAAAATGTTTCTAGTAAATATAATATTGATGATGATGATGATGATGATGATGATGATGATGATGATGATAGTGATGATGATTATATTGCATCATTAAAGAATAGGGTAAAAAATACATGTAATTTGTAATAGAACAAGAACAAGAAAAAAGAACAAAATCAGATATCTTAAGTTCATGGAGGTTGAAATCAATCAAAATTAAATTAATCGGTTAAACGCAAAGTCAAAGTGTTACTTTGGTTTTTTCTTGTACCCTACTAAATCAATCTTTGATTCGAAGTCAAATAAAATGTTTATATATATATATGTATATTTAATATATAAATAAAGATATGTATAATAAAACTATTATGAATGAGGAAGAAAATTGAACTAAAAATGAATTAAATTGAATTGAAGGGTTCCAACTCTTTTCAATATTTTACATTATATAAATCCAATAGAGTTTAAATATACATACGAGTAGTTTAGTAGTATTATAAATGAATATGTAAATACGTAAATAGGTACATATAAGTTGATGTTGTTAATAAACAAATTTTCTTGTTCAAACGGGAGATTCATAATTAAATTTTATGCGAATAAAATTATAATTGAAATTTTAAAAAAAATTTTTTTCAATGAAAATTAATTTGCCGTTACGATGAGAAAATATGTGATTATTTTTCAGTTTACTATACAGTAAGTAATAGAAAATTGTAATGAGTATAAGTATTTATTAAAGATTAGTTAATTATGATATCTTAAATAGGAATATTTGAGTTCGAAGTCCATTTATTTTTAGTTATTTATATAGTGAACAATTATGACATATTACATTTATTATGCAAGGAAGTGATGAGGGGTTTTATCACTTATGTAAAAGAAATGAGTACAAATTTGAGTCATAATATAAAAATTCGGTCAACGGCAGAAGATTAACATAATGAAATAGAGTGAATGAATCAGTTGTTAAACATATATGTATATTTAATTAAAATATTATCAATTGAATATTTTGATTGGCATAATTTGGCCCTCCTTTTTTGATGTAAATTAAAAAGCCCAGAAGGACAACTAGTTAAATAGCAAAATTTGTAAACCGAAACAATTCCGAAATAAACTAATTTAAACAATTTGGTTTTTTTTATTTCAATTTATATCGTTTGTTTCCCGAAAGTTGACTTTTAATTCAAAAATCCAATTCCATAATCCATACTTGTATATGAAACTTTGTTTTATTTTTTTATTATATTTAAAAAAATAGGCATGTTATACAATACTAACGAAATAAAGACTTTGTATACCAATTAGTCTTATCACTCCTATACTTGATCATCAAGAAAAGAGCAAAGCTTTCATTTTCATAAATATTTCAATTAGTTTTCAAATCTCAAATTCTTAAATGAGAGTTAAATTTTTAACATTTTTAAATTCGAAACTAATACCCACATATTAATTTTGTTTTAAAAATGAAATATTTGCTAATGCACGTGATTTAATTATACGCCCCACTCATTTTAGTATATAAAAAAATCTGTCTAGCTGCGTAAGTAATTTAAATTTTCTTTTTACACACAATGAAACCACGTAGCAATTTAAGTACAAAAAATTCTTAAGAATCAAATTACTTTACAAATATACGTTTTATTTATTGTTTAATATGAAATTTAAAAATTGGAATTATGCTTTTTGAATTCGAATTTAAAAATCCTAAAATTTTAACTATCGAACACAAAGAAACTGAGAACTTTTGGTATATTAAACAGTATGTCAAAAATATACCATTGGCAAATATACATTCGTTTAAAAGGACCAGAGAATGATGCTTGCAGAACAACTGATTACTAAGCAAACTCCTGAATGCTCTAACCTAATTGATATAGGAGAAGTCGGCTGTTCAAGTATGTCGGTTTAACAACATAAAAGAATTTGTTAAATTTGGTTAAACGAGTTTAATGATTTTTTGCGAGAAGAAATTTGTTACGGAGTCAGCCTCTTGTTGACCTTAAAAGTAAATATGTAATTGATCTTAAAAGTAAATATGTAATTTTACGATATGACTATTTAGTCAATATAATTTGATATTTGGGGAACTAAGAAATATTAATATTACAATTTAGTTATTTCTCAAAACTCATCTAAAAAATTATAGTCAAACTCCAAGCTATCAAGTAGCGAGACGGCAAGCGTTCTTAAAAAAATTTAGTAGGCTTAAATTTTGTAAAATATTCGTATACCAATCTATCTTTTAAACTCTATCTGATATCGTTTTGATTTAAAATATTTAGCTTTCATAAAAAAATTCACTGATATCGCAAGTTATTAAAACAAAACCAAAAACAACATTAATTTTAATAAAAAGCCTATTTATTTGCAACATTGTTTTATTTCAAAGTGCGAAATATGATTAATTATGAGTGGATTCATATTGCAGCATAAACTCACATTTAATTTTTGATAAACGCGCTTGGCTATACTAATTTAAAAACTTTTTTATATTCTAATGGATCTTTTTTTTTTTTTTTATTTAATTTTAGAATTAAATTAAAGGTCATTTTAAAACAATGAATTATGATTTTCAGAACAATAAACAAAACAAGCAACAAAAAGACACTTACTTATGTTATGATATAAAGACTTCATGCTGTGTCAGTTGCGAGTTAGAAAAAAAAAATTCTTATGATTTGCGCCTCTTGAAAACAAAAACAAAAAAAAATGCCTTTTGTAAAGAGTAATTTAACCCCGCATAGTCAGCAATTCTTTTTTTGTATTCACTTTTATTTCTTTAAACCGCTTGTCTTCTTATATAAATTTTATTTTTCAATACCTAATATTATTTATGTGCTTTCTAATAGAATCTGATTCTAATTTAATAATATAGTGTCTTATAAATAGGCCTTGCACCATATTATAAACACAAACGTACCCAAATATATATATGTATATGCACATACATATGTACGATTATTTGAATAATAGTCCGCTCATTTATTTAAAGCAATGAATAATGAAAAGATCTGATGTAAAAGATCGAGGTTAATTGAATGATCATCAATATTGTTTTAAATTAATTTTGAAAAATAGTAAAACAAATGAAACTGGACACTACCATATTTTATTTCACTTCATATGGTTTTTACGATATGGGACTCGGATTATGGATTGTTAAAGGGCAAGCTTTAAAAATTGTTACATTGTGTTGTACACGGAGATCATTTTGAAGAAATTATTTTGTTTATTTTTTTCTTTTAAATAAAATAATTTATTGAAGGGCCGAACCAGTGGCATGTAAATATTATGAGAAACAATTTTATTGGAAATAATTAAAATGTCTTAATAAATTTTGTGTATATACACATACATACATGCATATATATATTTGTGTATGCTATTTACATGTTTTTATGATAAAATATTTAATTTTACATGATCAGTTGTGCAGTAATTGAACCTTATAAGAGGTTAAAGATAAAAAAGTAAGGATTTTTTTAGATTAAAAAATAAAAACTTGTAGCTTTCATAATATCAACGTGAGTATTAGAAGGAAATGTATATGAGGAAGCATTATAAACTTATCAAATAAATAAAATTATGGGAACATTAAATATTTTATTTTTTATAATATTGAACACCTGTTGTTAGATCAATTATTAACGTAATAATTTTTGTTCAATAGAAATTCCAATTCATTATTAATACAGGTATTATCAACTATGTACCACACAACGTTTACCTATACGTACATACATCGGGATGAACATATGTGTCGTATTTTACACGGACAGTATCTTCTTTCTTTCAGAAACTTTAAAAAAAAATAATACCCGCTATGATACTTTTCCGCATATTCCTGCATTTGTCTTCTATTATAAGATAAATATGGCTATGATTCGGACCTATTTTTTGCACACCTAACATGAAATACGCAATATCTTTGACGTTTTAAGGAATAAACACAAAATATATATATATATAAGTATATATATATATTTGAAAACGTTTAGTTTTATTATATTTTATTACTTTGGTTTCCGTTCGGCCTTAAACAATTTTTCAGTTAAAATTATTAATTAAAATTTCAGTCAAGTATTAATTTAAGATTTGATTTGAGTTCTCTATTTCGTTCCGTAAAAAATGTACATTTTCATATTTCGGCTCCATGTACTTAATTCGACCCCTAAACAAGCTATAAAATTTTAGATTAAATGACAACATTGTCTGAAAAAAACGGACTTTCATGTGCCACAAAAGCTAAAAATTAAATTAAAATTATTTGAGAAGTGCTCTAGATCTGAAAATCAACTTAATTATAAAAATTATACTTATAGACATATTTTATTTTGATTCGTAACCTTTACGTGGATTTATAGATAATAAAAAATTATTATAAAAGAGAAAGGATAGAGTCAATGAATGATTTTCAGTACTGTGTGTTAATTATCACAGTGTTTCATACGTAATCCTGGTTTTTAATTCGTTTATCAATAATTTCAGCACTGCAATTTCAATAGTTTTCATGCAAGAAGGCTTAATGCCTTTCGAAGTTCAACTACGAGTATATAGTATTACTAAATTTCAGCTATACTTTTATCTAATATAAGAGCCCTAATAAAATATTTGTTTGTGCGATATTTTAATACTATAGATGCTATAATTTTTGAGAACTAGCCAAATAAATTTCAAAGTTGTATGGCAGCTATCATAAGTGCTTATGATATCTTAATAGGTTGTACCGAAAATAATGGTCATGTTACCATATTTGTTTTTGCAATATTTTATTACGATAGCTTCAAAAATTTCAAAGTTACAAGTTAAATTTCATAATATAATAACATACATAACAGCTTCTATAATTTCTGATATATAGCCAACTAACTTTTGTGGTTGTAGGGCAGTTACAACTTCCAAAAGTTATTTGGAAGCCGAAATTATAACCCGAAAAACAACCTTGATCACAACTAACTTAAATAGGATCCCAGCATTTACTTATATAAATCATTTGTGAAAATTTGGCGAATTTGGCGGACAGACACGCCTAAAACGACTTAGAATTCCATGCTGATCAAAAGCATACATTTATGTCTGCATCTCAGACCATTATTTCATAGCGTTACAAACGATAAGGTAAATTTATTATACCATTCAATCATACGTTTGCACGCGTATAAAAAAACCGCACTAATACGAATTATATCCATAAGACCGTATTTTAATCGTTTAACCTTAATTATATTGCTAATATACAAAAACAAATAATAAGTCGTATTACTGTTGTACTCATAATTTCGAATTGACCAAAATTCAAACTTATGCATTATTCTAGAGCGCACTAATGAATTTATCACTGATCCAAAATGTACCGCAGAATTTTACATTGAATTTTTTCATTAACTTCTTAGAAAACTTTTGTTGTGGTTCAAAAAATTCGAATAATTTGCACTTTCGTATATATATGTATGTATGTCCATATAATTTTAGCAGGATGTAATAAGTATTTAATCAGTTTGGAATAAAATTTCTTATAACCTTTTTTCTATACTTTCATATCCAATCTATGAATATCAAAATACTCGTATATTTAAATTCTTAAATACTGTAGTTTATCGAAAAATTAATTTTTTTTTACAAGTTATTTTACCATCCTCTCTTCTGTTCCAAAAATGTAAAAATTTTGCTAACTTTTACTGGTGCCTAAATATTTTGTAATAATGTTCATCATAGTTACTCATTTTAAGTTAATGCGATTAGTAGAAAATTAACAATATTAAATTTCTCTCAATCGCTTACAATTCATATACATATATTTTATATATGTATATGTGGGTATATGCACCAGTTTTGGATACTACATACTTAACAAACAATAAAATTTTTAATTATAAAAATTATTATAATAACTTAAGTGTGTATAGGTAATATTTAACTTATATTGGCCTCATACATAATTTTCATATCTTAATAATCCGCTATCATGCCGCAGGTAAAATAAAGGGTAACTCTTAATAAAAAAACAAATAATTTTTTTTTATTCCCTTTTTTTATTTTAATTGAGTTGAAATGCAATTTTATTTCTGTTTAAATTAAAAAGCATCTTCATTATCTTAATTAGGTAGACCTTTTAATTTTTCGATATTTATAATAATCTTCTCTTAGTTTTTTTTTCGCTGATCCACAATTTAATTCACTTGTTAATACTTAAAACAGAAAAAAAGCAAAGAATTGGTTTTTATAGAATTTTGAAAATGTTTTTGGTCTTATTTAAATTGAAATATTTTACAATTTCATTAAACAAATCAATTTAAAATTCTTATCAGTATAACATTAAAATTGTTCTTGTCTTACATAGTCGTGTTCAATAAGTATATATTATATGAAATTTTTCTATTTAAGGCCCCACATTTTATTTATTGCTAAAAACTTATGAATTTCTCTTGTTACCCACATAAATTCTTGAAAATAATAAAAGAATAAAAACTAAAACTTTTCTTCAAATTTTTTTTTTATTTTCTGTATAAATTTTATCATTGCAAGACAAGAAATTTTTACAAATTCCCTTACTTATGAACAATAAATTGAAGTAGACATGATACTATATTATTTTGTATACACAAAACTAACTTTTAAAATTATGAACGCCAGATATTTCACAATTGAATCGGACACTAATTTGGACAATTTGAATATGAAATATTCGATATTTACTTTTGTGAAAATTAATACACGCAAATACGGGTATGTAAATAATATGTATGTACGTATACGTACCACATTCAAAAGCCAGGAAAAGAAAACATTTAATTGCTTATAAATTTACACCGTAGTTTACCAAATTAACGAAAACTACTCTTAAACATGCATACATACATATACAGATACAGTCAACTCTCCTTTTAAACAGTTTTTTTCTACTCAAATTTGAAATTACATGACGTAATAAGAAAAAACCACTTGTTTTTTTTGCACGGTCTGTTAATAAGTTTTTTTTTATTCAACATGTTTTTTTTTAAATTTTATGAATAATATATAAAAAATTTAATATGAAAGAAAAATGATTTCCAGTACCTTTTCTTAAATAATTTTCAATACGAAATATGACAAAATTTTTGGAAAGCGGATAACAAATTATTAATTTTACTAAAACAATATTTTTTTTCTATTTTTTATACAGTTTTCTGAAAAACAAATCTTTAGTGTGAAAAGGATTTGACTGTACATATATGCATATATATGTATATTGCCGTTACATATATTGCAGTTATATATATTTCTGACTGAAAGTCACATTCTAAAATATTTAAATTCATTTAAATTGATTTCAATTTCAAATGTTTGTCGGCAAAATATATTTTAAATAATATAGTCAGCAACAGTAACAGCAAAAAACTAAATTTTATATGTGTATATGTAAATTATGTAAAATACTAGTATTGCAATAACTACTTATTTTGTAGTAAAAAAATATTAAAATTTTTTCAATTCTGTACAAAAATTTAATTTGAAAGCAAAATAATTATAAGTAAGTGTTTTTTATACATATACATAAGTTTGCATACAAAATATGCACATTCGAAACTCATATATTCAAATTGATCTCTCATAATTTAACAAAAACTACTGTAAGTACTTACTTACTAAATTTTTATTATAAAAGAAAAGAAAAATGAAAAATGACATGAATGAAAATTTATTCAAACAAACAAATAAACAATACCAGCCCATTTAAATCATAAAAAAATAAAACAAAACAAAAAAAAAAATAGAAAACAAAAATTTTTTTATATTAACTTCATATTTATAATATAAAGTACACAATCTGTATATGTATATACAGATTGTGGAAAGATCACCGCCACATCATTATTACGAAAAATTCATAACAAAAAAAAAAAAAAAACAAATAAAGAAAATAAGAGAAAAAAGATTTCAGTCTCTTAACAAGTTTTATTATTGGTCCATTTTGGCTACTGTTCATACATACACACATAATATTGAGCATAATATATTTCTTATTTACAATCAAAAACGACCGCTAACAATATTCTGCTCAGTGCCCGCACAATTAATTAAAATCTGTGAATGATTTTATTTTGAATATTTTTCCTAATTTTACTCAATATTAATTCTGTCACATCGTTTATAATATCGCTATTATATAAAAGCAAGATAGTGTCTGTTACTAAAAATTTTTATTACAATACTCGAAAAATTCAATTTTATTAAATTGAATTGGAAACAAAATTGGAAAATATTTAGATTATTGGCTTTATTCTGTTCCTTATTACCTCTTTTCTTATAATTTGTATATACCGTTTTAGACAAGAACCGTAATATTAAACACAAAAACAAAATGGCTGTTAAAATTTACCGTTATCATAAATTCGTTTTTTACAAATTTCTGATATCGTTTTGCTTCTAGATCTCGAGTTGTAGGAATCTGGATTTTAATAGCTCGTATAGATATTCATAAATAGTTCATTTCGTTTTAAGAAAATTTTTTCCGTTTATACCCCCTCCCTAATTAACACCATTCGAAATTTCTAAAATTTGAATTTTTGGCACCCCCATATATCCGAAACTTCAAGCTTTCCAAAATTTCTAGAAATGCAGAAAAGCTTGCAGTTCTAACAGTAAATTCCGTGCCATCAAAAAATATAATTATTTTTCTTAACTCACGCAATTTAATTATAACTCCTTTTTTTTTTTTGCCTCATCCAAAATGTATGCAATTTTGAAAATATATTTGTATATGAATGAAAGTAAATTTAATATTATCGACACCCTCGGCTGCCAAGCCCATTATGAGTTTACAAAGTTAATTTATCTTAATACTTATATTGAATAGTTTTGTTTTAGTTTACAATTTCCATATTTTTAATTTTACTTTTCTTGTGCATTATGACCTTTACAAATTGTTTTAATTATTATTTCATATCAGGATTAATTAAATCAAATTCCACATATTAAATAGGTCACTAAATTTGATATTTTCAGTTATTGGAAGCAAAATTTCATAGAAATCTTTGGAGCAGGACTCCAAATAATCCCTAGTAACAGAGCATTGCATAAAAATATGTTTATTGATAATATTGTTATAATTTACTATATAATGTTATACAAATAAATAAATAAATTTAATATTGCAGTACATAGATTGTTTTTAAAACCGCTGCTTTAACTTTTTGAAGAGGAAAGTGCTGTGTTACAAATCACGGGTTTGATTCAACTTTATTAATCTTTTCTGAATTTTGTCTTAAAAATTCGATCTATCCATCCAAATCATATGTATAAATAACAACATAACTTTTATTGTTAACAATTACATCAATGTGAAATATCAATAATGACATACCACTTAGTATAAGGTATAACTTCTAAGTATGTATGTGTAGTTATCTACCCAATAAGTAAATAAGTTTTTTATATGCATAACATATGTATATATATATATTATTTTACTATTTATATGAATATTTACATACATACATACATGTGTATGTAAATATTCAATTTATATCAATGAAAGCATGAGACCAGATGCTGATTCTTTGAATACTTAATATATTAGATTATGCCTTTAAAATATTGATGTTGATAATACAGAAATATGATTGCTACTATATATTCTTGTTTCGATTATGAAATTGTGATGCTGATGATGCATGCAGTTAGTTACTTAAAATCTCCGACGATGTACTTATAAATTACTTATTAAAATATATTTATGTTCATATATGTATAGGTTAACAATTTATATTGGAACCATTGACGATTTCATTTTAATGATGTTATAGTTAATGATATATATAGTGATAATTGTAGTTGAGTGAGTATACACTTAAATACATTATAATCATAATATCCCAAAAAAAGTTTTGTCATTTTTATGATGGTTCACATTGAAATATATGAAGGAAAAAATTACACACATATAAACTTTATGTTTGAATCTTTAATAATTTAAAAATATGTGAAAAGAAATCATATTCATTGTTAAATTGTGTATTGACAATAATATTTATAAATTTTATTAGTATATGTATATATACATACATACGTACGTATATGATTCTACATTAATAATAATTATGGTATTTGAAAAAACACGAAGTTTACGAATATAATCTGATCAATTATATACCACATTTGAGAAATGTGCTTAGAGAAATTCATTCGGAATTCCGCCAAAAATTTAAAATATATTTAATATTGCAAAAGCAAATAATAAATTGTAAATCATTAACTAAACATTGATTAAAATATTATTAAAATATCAATTAATATTTTTAAGAGTTAAAAAAAATTAATCGTAATCAACAAATTGCTCGTAAAGCTTTAGTAGAAACTTTCTGACTGGTTGTTTCTTGGTAGTTTTTTTTTACAGGCTCCGAACTTTAGAATTTATCGTAGTTGTTTTTAATCTAATATTGTAATGTAAATTTAAATTGACATTTTTTTTTATTTTTCTAATATACATATATTTGAGTTTATATCAAAAGATTTAAGCTTACATTAAGTGTTAATACCCCTACATAGTTACAAGATCATTGAACATCTCATAGTTTTTCTATTAAACATGCAATTTTCGAACTTGCCAAAAATATTATTATACTTTTCTGAAATTAGGTGCATTTCAGAGCATTCATTGTGCGAAACTATTGTCATATAAAAAAATTCTTTTTGCATCTTACCTGTTGAATTGTAGAGCTTCTCATAATTATAGCGATTTTTCTTGAAAAAATTAAACAATAGTATCTTTTCGTCTGATTCCGGAAAATATATTTTTGTAATTTTTAACATTTTTAATATCACAAAATAAAATGCAAAATATAATGAAATAATGAATTAAAATTGACGCCACTATCAACAATAATCAAAGTTTTAATTAAGTGTCCATTCCATACATCCATAACTAATATTTTTTTTATATAAGTATGTATGTCCTAATCCACACACACACACCTTTACTTATTTCCCATTTACCGTACATAATACATAATATCTGTTTAAAACTGCATTTACATATATTTAAAACTTTTATAATTAAAATCGCCCCTCCATCTTAAGCTTCTTTCAATTATATTATAAATTTACAATAAACGCTTATTACAACCATTTTTAATTTAATTCAAAAAAAAAAAAAAATCAGCTGAAAACAAAATAATCAAACAAATGAATTTAATTGTGTATTTTAATTAAATGAAAATAAATTAATAATATGAACATACATATGTACTTGTACTCGTATAACGTAAATATTGATTGAAGTGATAAATTAAATACAATAAGAGTTAAAAATAAAAATACTCTTTAAAAAAAGGAGTTATATATAAGCGGTATTAACCAGTTAAACACTGCTTTGTAATAAAATGACTAACGAATGGATAGATTGGTCTGATTGTCGTCTACGTGCTCCATTGAGAACCGGCTGCAATACATTCTATAATAACAATAATAATAATGTTAATATTAATAATAATTATTATAATTCATACACAACAAAAATTAATAATATGACTATTAAAATGCAACAAACTAAACAACAGCAATTAAAACCTAAAGGTAAGTAAAAAATAAATAATTTGTAAAATATTTCTGCCGCTACTTTAAACCTCTGATTTTCACTTTTTTGTTAACGAACATGAAAAAAAATAGCGATCATTTTTAATAACGATTACAATTATGTTTAATTTTTAGCACTTTTCCAAAAATTTTTGAAAAAAAAGTGCTTATCAGTTTCACTCTGTCCGCCCGTCCGTCCGACCGTGGAAATTTTTTTTGTTTACAAAACTTCTACACCCTTGAAGATAGAAAACTAAAATTTTATATGTACATAGATCTTTACTAGAAACTTATTTCTGTAGAAGAAAATTTTTACCTATCTTCCCCCCTCTAGAAGTTATACCCCCCCCAAAACCCTAAAAATGCCATTTTTTAAACATTTATCGCAGTGAAACCAAAAGCATTTTTCAAATTTTGCAAACGCAGAAAGGTAGTGCGTTGTTTCTCCTATCGTAGCATACTATACTTAAAATTTAAAAAAACAAAATGGCTGTTAAAATTTACCGTTACCTTAAATTCGTTTTTTACAAATTTTTGATGTCGTTTTTCTTTTAGACCCCAGGTTGTAAGAGCCTGAAATTTTAGCAGCTTTTAGACACTAATGAATAGTTTATTTCGTTAGAAAAAATCTTTTTCCATCGTTCATCCTAAATATATGCAATCCTAGAAATAGTTTCGTTTATGAATGAAAATAATTTTAATAGTGTGGTAGATATACATACATAGACTGTATTTAAAAGCAGTATTTTCACTTGTTGAAGGGAAAAGTGCTACAATACAAACCATTGGTTTCACCAAACTTTATTATTTTATTAAATTTCGAATACAAGTCGTAGAAATATATTGATTTCATTATAAGTAATAGCAGAAAAACTCAATTGATTTTTGATAATACTTTTTGAATAAGCTGTTATCAAAAACCAATTGACGATATCTAATAACAATTTTTATTAAAATTTGTTAAAAAAAACCTTTGGTTCTGTGGTTTCCAACTGCTTACCTACATTTTGCTTTAAATAATGCAGATTAATCAATTCTAACTAACACAAGAGATGAACTATTGTAACACAAAAAATTTGCAAATTATTTTTAATATTTTCGATTTCCGAATTTCGAATTTGTTATTCTCAACTTCCATTGTCCAAATTGAAATAATGAAATATATGTTAGACTGCTTGAGCACGAAGAATTACAGGAAAAGATAAAGAGGTAGACTTTTCCCACTAAAGACCCAATAATTTTATTGCTATGATAGCACAAACCTTCTGCTTTTTTTTCCCTATAAAATACATATAATTTTTGGCACTTGGAAAGAGTCACGATTTCTCCAATAATTGACTTCTTATTTTTACATAAGTAATGCCGTTTTTTATTCAATTCATTTTCAATAAAAGCTTTTAACAAATTTAATTAATTTTTCAAATTTAATTTTATTTTGATTCAGTATTGACTCATTTGTTTTAATTATTCTTATTTCTCCGTTAACTTTATGAATAACAATAAAACAGTTTTTTCTCATTGAATTCATTTTAATGAGGATGACGATTACTTATTAATTACTTTCCAGCACAACAAATTAGAAGTTTTTAAAAATATTTGTTAAAACAAAACCAAAGCAAAAAAAGCAACAAAATTGTTAAATTTAAATAAAAGCAAAAACTAAAATAAGAAAAAAAAAACAAAACTATAAGAACATTTTTACATAATTTCAGCCAGGTAAGTGCAGAACTGAAGATTGAAAAAGCAAGAAAAGGACACAAAAACAAGAAGGGGTTAAATTTGAAATTAATAAAAAGAACAAAAAAATTATTTTAATTCTTATTATTTTTATCCAACATTGTGTTAAAAATAAATAAAACAAAAATACGATAATTTAAATACGACCGGCCCCGGTCAACTCAACCTAATTATAAAGTCAAAAAATTTACCAACCGTAACGAATTCACTTTAATAATGTTTCAGTATAATCATTTTTTCTGTTGTAGTTTTTTTTTTGTTTTTCATTTTTATAATACTATTGTGTTTTTATGAAAATTTATTTGTACCTCTATATAAAAATATACATTCAGTATTTTAATGTATTCCAAAACTGGGTACATATACTGTAAACCGATAAACAAGTTGTTCCAAATTGCCAACTTATACCTTGAATATAAAATCAAATATATTACTACTGACACATAAAATGTTGTAGTAAAACGCACAAATTTGCAAAGATATTTTTTTATTTATAAAATGACAGCAATGCAAACCACGCAATGCTATTCAATTAATCAACCCATTAATCAATTTGCTACAACTTCGAATTTTCAAACTGCAAAAATGACCTATATCTAGAAATGAGATTTTAAGTTCTTATTTTTCATTTTTGCCTCTAGTCAATACAAAATTTCAGATGTCAATTTCTTTTTTTAAAAATCAAAAATTTTCGAAAACAATTTTTATTTTCAACTTAAATTGCACCTTCCGGTTTAAGTTTTATCGCTTTAGAAAGTGTGCACACTGTATGGAAATATATATGTATATATATATACATATACTTATAAGTATACATTCATTCGACATACATACATATATCGTGTTAAATTTTATAATTCTACCCAGATTTACATTCTATAATTTTTTTCTTCGTTTTTTCTCTTTTGCTCTTTTAATTCATAAAATCTCCCTTAAGGCAAATTTATAACCACTATATGAATAAATAAATAACTATAATAGTTAGATAAATATATACCGGTGTTTGATTATATTTACCTTAACAGTTAATTATTAACTTAAGCTGACAAAAGTGAGGTTATGGTTATATGCGATAAAAAATTAAAATACTATTAAAGTATAACTTGTAATTTCTATACTAATATAACTGAATACAGTATGGAACATATTCTTTGAGAAAAAGGGTATTCGGTGTATAATTAAAAATGAAATTGATATGTTACTAGATTATTAAAATAAGCCTACAGATAATTGTTTAATCTTTACCTCATAAATCACTTTTTTGTGAGTTCTAATTTCACCATGGGAACTTTATTAAGAAAAAAAATTTTATATTGAACTTTTTATAATTTTTTATAATTTTCATTAACCCTATTTGATTTTATAATTTTTTATTTTTTTTTTACTTACTTGCTTATTAGCTATTATGAATGTGTGCAACAAAACTTTTAAAATTTTTAATTATTTCAATTTTGGGTTTTTGATTAAATACGACTCAAACGAAGAAAACCTTTACAATTTCGTTTTTTTAAGCGCTTTATTAATAAAATAAATCGTAGCATTAGTTTTATGAATAGAGATGCAGTAAGCAAAACTACTAGTGCTATTATTCAAATTAAACAAGTAAGCAAAACAATTTACTATTATTCAAATTGCTTTCGTTCATATTGCAAAATATTTAAAAAAGTGCATACATTTGAGATGAGAAAAAAAATTTGAAAGAAGCGTTAACATAATGGTTTAATTCGACGGTTAAGTAAGTAAATTAAGATAAATAATTATATTGTTTGATGCCATAGTATTTACCGTTAGGATTTTGTTTTAATAGAAAAATGAAAAAGCTTGTAGTTTCGAACATGTAAAATTCATATTTTACCGAGATATGGAAAAAATTTCCTTCCAAGGAAATAAATTTATTTATTATACAGTACCTAAAAGCTGCTCAAACTTCAGACTTCTATTTCAAACTCTCCAACAGTAAAATGAAAAATTTGAAAAAACTAGTTTTAGATAACAGTCCACTTTAACAGCCATTTTGTCATTTCAACTGCGTCTAACCGCTGTAGACGAAGTATTTCGCTACCTTTCTGCGTTTGCGGAATTTAAAAAATGTTTCGTTTCGTTACAAATTTCATCAAAATTGAAGATAAAAAAAGTTTAAGAACGAAGTTCTAGTACATGACCAATATCCGAACAAAGTTCTAGTACATAACCAGCATGTTTCCAAAAAAATATAAATACTGTAATTAAAGCGATAAAAGTACTAACTTTTTAATAATATTGTTTATTAAAATTTCCGAGTCCAGTGTATTTTTTTCACAGAACTACCAAAGTTTCTCTTTCACAGAAATGGGGTAACCATATACCCAATATCAAAAACCAGTATATTATCATCGTGCAGTAATCATTATGAGTCCAATAAATGGTGATCTCAATGCTTAAAGTCTTTTCAAAAATTGTGCGAACATTATTCGAGAGGTAAACTACTTGAGCAAAAGTAAGAATTAGAAAGTTAAAAAGAAAAGAGTGAAAATCGTGTTCTTTGAGAATTAATATTTTGCTTAATAGAAAATGGTGACTATTTTTTGAACAGTAAGATGCTATAGTTCATTTTTATGACAGAAAATATATACTATGACGTTTTTCCTTTCAAATCCATATCTTGATTTAAGTTTTAAATACTCCCTGTGATAGTAATGTAAACTTGGCATAGCACTGACAATCAGGTTTTCGAAATGATAAATTTTTCAAGGATCAAAACAAAACTTTTAGTTACTTTCAATGAATAATATCATAAAAAGAAATTAATGTTCTTTGGGGATGATTTTTGGGTCAATGCATAAATAATTATGAGGTCGGTTGTGTATATAGTTTTTTATTGACCATTTAATACTATGAAAAGTAAAGTTTTTTTTTGCAATATTCACATCTTAGTGTTCAATACTAAATGTTTAAGTGCAATGTTTTTAACAATCACAAGACAGAAATTCATAGACACACATAGCAAATGAGTTAAAAATTACATAATATGTAATTATACTCGATTTGAAAAAAAATCAGTCTTTTTTATAAACAAAGGCAAACATACACACGAGATACTCGTAGTAAACTATAAAGTATCAAAGTCTATAAATATCAATTTATGATGATCACATTTCGTAATTAAGATTGGACTGTTGTAATTTGATGCATCATTAATTCCCAACGGCAATATTCTTAATTTCATAGATAGCGTACTGTTGATAATTATTTTATTAATAAGCACACAGGTGTGCTTAAAGAAATAGACAGGATTTCTGCTTTATTTTAAATAATTTTTATTATCCCGTAAATATTTATAATAATTTAAGGCCTATTTAATAAAATTTTTTCAAGTAAATTTATGCAATATTTTTATTATTTTTACAGATGTACCAACACAAATGCCACCATTAACACCTGGTACAAATAAAAAACTTGCTGAAGTTCTTAAGGCATCGTTTGCATCATGGGAAAAAGTAGTGCAAAAGTGCAATATTACCAAAGGTAAGTAGCGAAATAATTGTTTTGAATATTGGTTTTCTGTCTTTCTTTTGTAACTGTTACTTATCTCAATGATTTTTAACGTGAATTTTCATTGTTCTCAAAAAAAAATTTTATATTGTTGTGATATTTATTTTTGTATTTAATTTTATTGTATACGTTCAACGCGTATTGCATTTAAAACTCTCGTCCCGTTTTCAAAAACAAGACACCACAAACAAACGCAATCAGTGAAGCATTTCAACAATCTGACAAGAGTTTTGTTTTTGTTCGTTTATATTCTTTATATGTTTTTTTTTAATTTTATTCAAAATAAATTCCTCCCTCTTTAAATTGTACCTGTAATTTTCTTTCTCTTACAATAAATATGTGTTTGCAGTAAAAAAAAATTAACCACCACTTTAACCAATATCATCATCGCTATCGCTGCAACAGCGTTACTATTACCGTATACATAATTTTTCTCCATAATCATTGCTTGCTCGGGTTTTTTTGTTCTTTTTGGCTTCGTTCTAAGGTTATACAACGATTCAAGTATTATTTTCCAACGACGTATTTTTGCTATGCTTTTTCACTACAATGATATGAATATTTTAACGGCAGTCGCCTGTTGATATCATCATATGTATGTATGTTTGCTATTGCTGCATTTTTAATTTTATTTTCTCCCTTATACAAAAAAAAATCAAAAAATTCAAAAACGCATTTTCACTAACCGTGTATTGTAAATTTTCAAAATTTTATTTTTATGCAGTTTAATTTTGTATCTTTCCTTCTGAGAGAACAACGAAGTAGAAATAAACAGAAGAATATAAAACAATGTTAAAAATTTAGAACCTCAAAAATTCTTAACAACTATTAGTTTGATTTCATAATTATACAATAGAATTTTCAAAATCAAAAATATCATAATATTAAATATGTTGCAATAGCAACATAAACCTTTATCTTCTGCCGCGTGTTATGTGTGTGGAGATATGGGAAACCTAAACAAACTGTTCAAAAATAATAAATATGCATAGACGAGTTTTTCAAATTGGCGATAGGAGATAAAGGTGAAAAACAAAAAAAAAAAATAAATTAAAACAAAGCAAAAATTCGCAATCATTGACAATAAATAGTAAGTAAAAAATAATAACCAAGAAAGTCCAGAAGATAAAAATACTGACCACAAAATCTTGCAGACATAACTCCTATAATCCATAAGTTACCACCTATTTGTATTTATTAACAGGATCTTAAAAAGATAATAAAATTGTTAACACAAAGCTACGAAAGAGCAATCATTAGCAATCATTAAAAATAATGAGTATAAACGTAAATTTATTTATTTCTAGACAAACAGACCGGCACTCATTCCAATTTTCATCAATCTGACTTTATAAATATTTAAAATTAGCTATTGGAGTTGTATGAAATTCAACTAAAATTTCAAGAACATATCTGACCTATAATTGGACACACAACTGCCAAATTTTATGAACCTTTTATATAGCTTTTGGAATTGTTTGGCAACCACCCAAACCGTTGCAACCGTCTCATTAAAATTTTTAGATCGTATATAGAATGTAATTGGACACACGTATACAAAATTTCATATTATTATGCCTTTATTAGTTTTCCAAATATTTAAAATAAACTCTTCTCTCCGTTTCCGAATTGGTCCAATTACAATAGGGTTCGTCCTTGGCACAAAAGAAACAACTTGTGAAAGTTTGGTGTCGATTGCATTATTCGTTTTTGAGTTATCGTACGATCGGAAGGACGGATGTCTTCGTTGATGGAAATCGTTGTAGTCTTCGTTGAAAAATTACAAAACTGAAAACGCTTAATTAATGTAAAATAAATCTTCAGTTGTGCAAATTAGCTATTAAATAGTTATTAATCTTTTCCTCGTAAAGATTCAACATATTAGTAATCTTAAAGTCATCTGGCAAATCACCAAAAAGTTTTAAGCAGTTATCTAAACAACAATTTTTTTGACTATTTCTCCTAAAAAGCCAATTAAATTACAAAAAAAAAAATTGGACTTAATTCCTGTATTGTGTTGGTGTATAGATATTTCATTCAATTTAATATAAATCCATGTTTTATGTAATTAGTAATTATTTTAAAGGATGTGATATATAACTCAAATTTAAATATGTTGGAGAAGCTCATGTATTTTTCACAATATAATAGAGCCAAAGAATACCTTATATCATAACCATGAATTAATTTTATAGCTTTTTTGTGTAAGACATTCAATTTGTCTATATGTATAACTTTGCGATGCATTACTCCAGATAGGGTTTAGATAAGTTGAACGAATATATGAAGAATATATATGAAACAAAAAAAGAGTGTCTTTGTTAAAATATTATCGCATTCTTGGGTTTGGTTTATGGAATCATTAACTTGTAAAAAACTTGCATTTACACGACTTATAAAAGTTCTAACTTACAACGAAATACAAAAATTAATTTTACAGATGAATTGTTTTCACTGATTTGCTTGGACAAAATTTCGTTTTCTATCTTTAAGGATGTTGTAAACGGATAGGTAGATGAGCTAAGAAAAGTGTTCCAAAAATTCCTGACAATGTAGCACTTTTTAGAAGTATCTTTTAGAAAATGCGCATTTCAAACTTTTTGGGAATATTAAATAAACACTTAGCTGATTCAAAATCTTTCATTAATAATTTATAAAAAAAATCCTTATTAAAATAGATTTTATGTGCTTTTATGTATATTACAGATCCTAGGCAATGGACAGAAGAACATATTAGCTATTGGTTACAATGGGCCACAAATGAATTCTCATTTGAATCAATGAATATTGAAGCTTTAACTAAAATGAAAGGACGTGATATGGTAGCATTAGGACGTGAAAAATTTTTAGCTATAGCACCCCCTTTTACTGGTGATATTTTATGGGAACATTTAGAAATTTTACAAAAAGGTGAGTAAGAGCATTTATTTTTTTTTTAATAAACCATAAAACAGTCAATCATAGACTTTTATATTTAATATGCAAAACTTTATGCTCGTAATAATATTAAGATTTTAAATCAAATTTATTCAAAAGTCCGTTTTTTATAAATTATTTTTCTTTTAAATAAATTTACGATAATATCCTTTTCTAGATAAAGTGAAAATATTTGTTTAATCTCCTAGTTGATAATCAACTTTAAAATGGAAAAAAAGTAAAACAGTTTTCTCTCTCATATTTCTTCGTGTTACGATATTTATTTATTAAATTTACAATTTTTCACTTTTCTTAACCACAAGCCTTTAACATAAATTGATGTAAATTGAATACATCCTTGTTATAATAATAAAATTCAAAAATCGGAACTATATTTTTTGCAAAAGAAGAATGAAAACTTGCTTAGTTTGGACACTTTTTTCTACACGATAATTAAATTTGAAAAAAAAAAATTTTAAAGATAAAAAAGCCAAAATAAAAAAGGAGATTTCCAATTCATTCTCTCAAGGAAGGACTTCATTTATATTCCGATTGAATAAGTAAATTTGCAATATAATTTTGATAATAATTTTACAAATATTTCGCGTTCTGATAAAATAAATTTATGTTTTTCTTTTAGAATATTATTTAATTATAATCAGCAGGATATTGAAGTTGTTCCAGAAGGTCTTATAGAGATTTAAATTATTTTTATTTAAAATGCTCAATAATGGGCTGAATTATAAATTAATTATGAAGTTTAAAATTGTTAATTGCTTTATTTATTTATAGTTTTCACGATTTTAAATGCATTTTTAAAATTGTAACACATACTATTTATTAATACAGCTATTGGTTTTGGGATTTACAACCAAAACGTGTTTTGAACAAAAAAAAATATAAAATGTAAATGCCAAATTTTTTTTATTTAACGTTTTGAAGAGCTTCCATGCTGATTTCATTGAGTGTATACAATTTTTCTTTTATTTTCTATAATCACATAATTTTAAAATTTAAATACTTTCGGATTGAGACATGTGATGGTTCATGAGCAGCATTTTCTCAATTTTTTTTATTACTAGTACGTATTCTAATAGCAATTATAAATACAATTTATTTATAAAATTTAAATCAATCAAAACATTGATGATAAAGACAAAAAATATTTTGGAACTAATTTTGGAATTAACTACAAATTTTAATTCGTATTTGCATTTTTCACAATTCCTAAATGTAATTTCTTGTATATTCGGAATAGTTTTAGAAATTATAAGATTTCATAGAGATTTATTTTAATCTTTCTTATATTTCGTCGGCATGAAAACTATTGCACTTTTTCCGATGAAATTTTAGATTAATTTGCTTGAAAATAAAAAATTTTTAAACCAGGTCTATCACTAACAAATTTTATATTTGAATTTTATTTAAGTCAATTCAAATTTATAAAAAAATATATTTTATAAATAATACAAATTTTTTGAACAAGTTTCTCACCTTAAAATTTAATTGTTTAAATTTCTTTCAAATTTTATAGATTGTGAAAAAATAATAGAGGAAGACAATTCAATAACATCGAATTCATATGATAATCATACAACAGCTAACTGTGGACCAGACATAGCTGATTATTTAGGAAATCAAAGATTATCAAATAGCAATAATAATAATTCTTCAACACAATTAACACAAAATTATTCAAGTAGTGATAAACAAACAAATAGTTATTCAATACACCAAAATGGTAAGTTCATCATTCATGTACATACACACGTATATAAATTTTATATAAATACATTTTACTTTAAGATTTCTGAAGTACAATGCAATTCATAAACTTAATTCTACTCTTAACTAAAATTGTACTCTTAAGTACATTTATATATTCCTAACAATACTTTTACAGGTACTTTTATAGATAGTATCCAAACTAATATATTAAAAAAATAGTTTGTTGGAATTTAGCTACGCATAGAATTCAAAAAATATTTTATGAATTTCATTCTATTTATATTATTAATAGTATTACCAAATATTGTCCAAAATTAATCCCTTAAAAATAATAATAATTTTCAACTTCTAATTTTTAGTAGTAATAAAATAAATGAAAATGAAAAAAATATTTTTAATTGGATAACAATAAGATAATTTATCAGATTTATCTTAAAAGTTATCCCAAATTGAACCATGAATATATTGTACAATCTCCCCCATTCTCCTTTTTTATCGTATTTTTTAAAAACATAATTTTCATGAAATACTAAAAAGAATACATATTTGTATAATTGTTTAACAGGAAATTATTAATTTAAGTTCAAAAAAAAATTCTTTTTATTTCCATTTGTTTTATAAAAAAAAAAAAGTTTATTAATCTTTTGAAATAACTTAAATTTTGCATACAAACGCCCCCGTATACGGCGATATGACTTCGATCACCTTAAGAAAAAGAGAAAAATATATTTTCTTTTTTTTGGATACTTTTTAACATTCATAATAAAATGAAACTCCAAAATTAATTACCAAAAATAGAATTTTCAAATTAAAATATAAAACAATTTAAAAAAATGTTTCTCTCCCATATATGAAGGTGTAAATTAGTCCTATAATGTACAAAAATTTATTGAATTAATAAAAAGTTTTGACATTAAGTTGAAAAACAAATACTCGTTCATCTAAGTTTTGAAATTATTTTAAAAATCGCTTGAATATTAAAATTCTCATATATCATAATTTTACGAAATGTTTTATGAATGTGTTTTTGGATATTAATATCACAGAGACATGTACTGAAGGCTCACGCAGACTGTTGGTTATATCCATAGCTAAATTAAACTGCAATATAAAATGCCATTGCCATCTTGAAGTTAGTATCAGTAACAGCGAAATGATTTTTTCCGAATGCAAAACACATTTTAAATTTACTGACCATTTTTTCAGGAAAGTTTAAAAATTAACAAAACTAATTTTTTGTAACAAGTCAGCTAAATAAAACACAAAATTTTATGTAAGTGAACTTCCAAATAAAATTTGTTATTCAAAGCACAAGTAAATAGCAATCCGTGACTTCAATAATGCACTTACGACGTAATCTTTACAAAGTATCACATCCCAAAAGTTTAGTAAAAGCTGTTGACATTATATAATTTTCCCAAATACGCTCTATAGGTAGTGGATACGTAAAGGAGCACGCTTTTCTTATACATGTCACATGAATATTGCCAGAAATAACCAACTAAATAAAGTAGCCTATATTTTCAGCAATAAAGTGCTAGTTATTAAGTTTTTTTTCTAAAATGCAGCATAAAAGTGCTATGTTTTTACTGATGTGGTAACGTTTGTTAAAAATTAACACTTACACAGAGCTTTAAATTGAAATTTTAAACAAACGTCAAAGTATGTATTAAAATTGTAAAAATTGTATTCCAAAATGTATCAAAAGCTGTAGCAGTTTTTTGTACAATGTAAAGGTATTGAAAGCTCTGAGACGGTAGTACAATCGTATTAATATCGTACTTAAACTTTTTATAAAGCATTATTGAAGTCACGGAATGATATACATAAATAAATCTATGCACTCCTTTGCTTGATTGAGCCGTCAAAGTTTTGACATTATAATAAAATTTTCTTAATTATAAATTATAATTTAGTTTTTATAATGTTTGTATTACGTTATAAAAATTAATGTTTAGTTTTAATTAATATATTAATGTAACTCATCAGCTCAGCAAGAACATTATTTGTACAGGCTTAGCAATTTAAGCTTATTTTGCGGGTGGAATTTCAAAATAAGAAAATTATAAAATAACATGCTGAAACAAGAACTTTGAAGGTTTATGTTGGAAAAGAAGTACGTGTATAATTTTCCGGACTTTTAAAAATTTAATACAGTCTGGCAATAAAATATTGTGCTTACAAGCAAATTTCAATTTGTGATTCAAATTTGTGACATTGTCTTAGTTATGCTCCATTGATTTTTCTTTATTTCGAAAATTTCTCAAAACATATTGATATGTTTGTACCATTAAAGATGAAAAATCTACTCAGTAATTGCATGTATACTAAGAAAATATGTATACATAAATGTATGTATACTGGATGCGTAAACGCATGCACGGGTTAATTGTATAATTTTACATAAAGTGCTTTAAATAAAAAAATAGTTTAATTTTTAAAAAATAAAAATAAAACTATGGAACAAAAACGATTCTATTTATTAAATTTGAAATAAAAAATGGCCACATACACATAGACACAATCACAACACTAAAAAAAGCCATAAAAACGATAAAAAATGATTTTTAATGCTTATAAAAAAATATTGAAAAGTTGAAAATAAAATATTCAAATTAGTTTGGCGACTAAATCACCATTAACCAATAACACAACGATTTGTCGTTTTATAACTTTAAAATCCCATCTTAAAAAAGAAACAATACAAAGAATACATATTTGTAAACGCAGTCATTATGTTGTGGGGTATTTAAAAAGTAATTTTCGAAATTAATAACAACAAACGTCAGCCAAAATAATAATTGGTTTATTTCAATAACAAATGAATTTTACATACATACATATACAGTCAAAAATGAAGAAAAAAAACAAACCTTGGTAAGATGCCGCCAGTCGCCATCACTGTTATACAAACGGTATTTGTAAACATAGCAAATTTTTTAAAATTCAATAACGGTTTATTTTTTTTAACGTTAAAGGTATAACTCAAACGCGCTTAAGTCTAAATATGAAGAAACTTAAAATTAATGTGAAGGTGATATTGTTTAGTTTAATATTTTTTTTTGTGTGTAAAGGAAATTTCATTCTTACCAGTATAAGAGTGGGTAGATTAGTTGTATTTTAATGGATGAATTCTAAATATACTTTAAAATGAATTAATTATTGAAATGAACTTTTGATGTGTTAAATAAATTTTAAATTTGAAAAATCATATACATATGCATATGTGTGTGCATTTGTGTATATAGATATAAAGGAAATATATAAATACATATGCTCTTATATAAATTGCATAAATATGTACATATTCATTTTTAGAAATATCAATTTACATATTTATACATACAATATGAATGTATATAAATGTAATAGGGGATTTCAATCTGCCTTAGTCTATATTATAATATCACCATTTTTGTAACTGCTTAGTAACTAGAGTTTTTTCATAAAAGGTATTCTACTTAAAATTGTTAAATATCATAAGACAATCACAATTATGTTTGCAAACAAATTATGCGAATTTAAATTTTCGCCCCGTTAATTATGCATTTGAAAAAAGTTTCAACAGCTTTCGTTTGCATAAAGTTTAAGAATATCGCAATACAGAATTTAACTTTGTAGCTATACGCCCAGAACATTAAACTGTATAAATGGGGATTAATGTAAAATATTAAGATTCTTATCTTAAATTAGCAAAATATTATGCAAGTATGTAATTATATAAAAACAACAAAATATAAAAATCCATACAAAAACGAGGGTGGTAACTATTTAAGAAATTGACTGGGTTCTAATAATCTAAATTTAACGCAAGAAATAAAAAATACTATTGTTAATAAATTAACTTTGTTTCGGTATATATGTACATAAAAAGTATGTTTTGTATATTTCCCATAATTTATAATTTAACACTATCCTAATATTATTTATATACCATCAAATCATTCTAGGCATATTTAAAAAAAATACAAATCTATAACCATACTTTTACCTCATGTTGAGTGATTTTTATTACACTAAGATTAATTCAACTATATATATATATGTATATATATATAGATTTATAAGAATTTTATGCATATCTTTATATGAATGCCATAAAATGAACTCATTCGGTCGGTTTTTATTTCTTTCAATTAATTTTTATAATTTAATTAAAGTTTTTCTTCTATTAAAATTTTACTATATACAATATACCTTATTAATTTGATAAATGTTGTGTCAAAAACAAAAAAAGAAGAAAACACGCGTTTAACACAATAAGCAATAAAAAGGCGAACAACAATGAAATATTCTTAAAATTAAATAAAAATTAGAATAATTAAATAAATAAAAAATATTATTTGTATAAAAAAATAAAAATGTTAAAACTTGTTTAAAAATTTAAAAATGTTAAAACACACACAATTTTATACAAAGTATAAAACAATGAATCCGTGACTTCAATAATGCGCTTACGACGTAATCTTTACAAAGTATCACATTCCAAAAAGTTTAATAAAAGCTCTTGATATTGTGCACTTTTCCAAAATGCGTTCTATACGTAGTGAATACATAAAGTAAAAGTAATTTGGGTATCGAAAAAATCGAGCACGCTTTTCTTATACATGTCATATAAATGTTGCCAGAAACAGCCAATTAAATAATATTGTATATATTTTCAGCAATAAAGTGCTAGTTATTAAGTTTTTTTTCTAAAATGCAGCATAAAAGTTTTTACTGATGTGGTAACGTTTGTTAAAAATTAACACTTACACAGAGCTTTAAATTGAAATTTTAAACAAACGTCAAAGTATGTATTAAAATTGTAAAAATTGTATTCCAAAATGTATCAAAAGCTTTAGCAGTTTTTTTACAGTGTAAAGGTATTGAAAGCTCTGAGATGGTACTACAGCCGTATTAATACCGTACTTAAACATTTTATGAGGCATTATTGAAATCACGGAATTGAAATTACGTTCACATTTTAAAGGTCCGGATTTAAAAAAAAAGGTTGACAAGATGCACTTTTAAAGAAAGTAAACATTTTTATTTTTCTTAAGTTGTGACTTATTATCAGTACCTACGTATGTATAAAAACTAAAAAGTTGAATAAAATGTTTTTGTCACACAGATTGGATTTTGATATTAAAAACAATGTGAAAATTGATTGCAGTGTACATAAAGAACGTCATTTGAAATCAAACTTGACAAACACAAAATTCGATAATACATGGATCGCGATTCGCCAAAATGTTAGAATTTTTTTTTATTATAAATTTTATTTTTAATAATAAACATTTGACTGTAATTACAAAGTACAATTGAAATTTTATAATGCAATAATAATTATAAATTTAGTTTTTAAGGAACCGAAGAGATTAGGTAGACATATAGGAAAAAATATATATATATATAGGTAAATATGTAAATTTCATTCATCTGCCTTAAAAATTTGCTTTATTCGGTATGTGTGTACAAATTATAAATTATTAGTAATTATTATTAATTATTTTTAATTATTAGTTTATTATTAAAATTTTCATGTCTTTTGGAGGTTCAAATCCTATTTTTTAGGTTGTGTAAGAATTATAGATTTGCTAGAGTTGTTCTTAAAAGTTTAAAAGAATAGCTCTACAATTTATATTGTAAACGCCTAATAACAAATTTAATAACAACTTAATAACATATTACAATATATTTCAATTAAAAATGGAAAATTCGAATTTCAAACATGAAAAAACTTTTCATAGAGAAAGCGAGAATTAGCAACAAAAGTTGATAAGCTTATCCATATCGTTTGTGTGCTGCATAATTTTTAGCCTACTACTTTTAAAAAGTTTTACATAGCAATAAATACCAAAACAAAACATTTCTCTGCTGTATATTGAATGTTAAGCTACACAAATATCTTGGCACAGTCATTTACAAAGCGTAAGTGATGTAACGGCTTCCCGAATGGCTGAGTCTATAGACAAAAATTTTCACACAATACAATTGAAAATTATATTATCATCATGATGACTGATTATCGAATTTACTTCCAAAAATTACTAATTGAAAACGTAGCCATCAAAGTTTACCCTAAAAATGTTCAAATCATTCAACATCAACAAAATAATCTAGCAAATTTCTAAAATTAAACAAAAACAAGAGTTGCAAACGTTGGTTATTTATCTGATAATCTTTTCCATTATTAACTTCCAAATTTTTAGTTAAAGATATCTACTTTTTCCGAAAAAATTATGTGTTTTAATAAAAAATTAAAACAATCATTTAAATTTTAATGTCAATAAATTTAAATTAAAATAATTACTAAACAAAATTTATTATGTTATCAACCGAAATTTCTGGTTAATACAGAGCCGAAAGTAGATCACTAATTTATAACATATTATAATTTTTATAATTTGTACACAAATAAAATATTTGAGCAAAATTCATGCTGATTTGACTGCATACATACATACATACAAATGTAATATCAAAATTTTTGTTGAATTTTACATCCAGTCTATACAATTGTAATAGAGAAGTTTTCAGCTTTCGACAGCTTGAGTCAAAGAAAAAATATTTTCTTTTGTTTCAGAATTTTTTATTGTTTTTTTTTTTGTTTCCTTTCTTCTTTCTTATTATTATTATGATTTTAGAACTTCATTTTAATATTTAAATAGCTTTTAAATATTCATACAACGATAATATCGCGCTGTATAATGGCGAACAGTGATAAAACACTTATCTTTTTAATTTTAAAACTATTTTTTTAATACATACATATATAAAATTATGATTTTTAACAGTAAGTGGCCATTTTGTTTAAAATAGTTTTTACGAGCATCATTAATTCATATAAGACTTTAACTTTATTATTTACATATTTTAGAACAATATAGATTGTTGTTAATATTAATAATAAATGCTGGAACTTATTCTGTTTTATGAGAGAGATTCCAAATTAAGTTCAGATATACTGGTGCGTAACAGTTAAATTCATACTTTATAAAATTCTATTGTTATATTAAAGGTTCAACGATATTGTATGAACAATTCAGAAACCAAAATTAATTTTCAAATCTTTATATCATGTTAACTATATACAAAGGGTATACTAAATTTGCCTTACCATTTGTAACGCTAAGAAATAATAGTCAGAGATATAGACTTAAGTGTATGTTTTTGATTAGCGCTGAATTTTGATTCGATTTAGCTATGTCTGTCCGTCCGTTCGTCCGTCCCAACGATACCTCGAAAACTAAATTCACCCAATTTTCATAAATGATGTATTGTAGTAAATGCCAGAACCCTATTTAAATTGGACATGATCGGGGTTCGAGTAGGTGCCATACAACTGCAAAAGTTATTTAACTATCTCAGAAACTATAAAAGCTATGGCATTGAAATTTCATACAAGCAAATATATTAGTAGAGCCAATATGTTTGATAAGTCATACAACTCCAAAAGTTATTTGACATTATCTCAGAAGTTATTGAAACTATAATATAGAAATCTCTTGAAAACAAGGGTATTATTAGCGCTGTTATGTGTGATAAAAATCATTGAAATTTTTTCACTCCTTTCACATAGAAAAAATTGAAAACACAGTACTGAAAGTTTGCATAAATTAATATGGTAATATGGCAACTTAAAGCCATAGTCTGTCCCATAATCAGCTAAGGCATATTTATTCGCACATAGGACAACTAATTCGTACAGGTATCACAGTGACACGGTCAACTCTATTTTTTCTCGTTTTGCATCACTAGACAATTTCCTAGAGAAGTCATAGAACAGCATCGCATTTTTAAAAATATTTATCAATACTTTATAACTAGGACTAATTTTATGATAACAGAGATTTTGTTTAATTTATTCAATAAAAATTCAACACAGAATATTTTACATGATTTTACAGGAAGATAAAAAAAAGTGGCAACGGTTATGTTATAAAATTAAAATTCTTTCACCGTTGGAGTCGGTCAGTAGTAATATGTAGACATGTACATAAATACGTGGAATCTAAAAGTAAAAAGTAATCTCACAAACAATTTAGAATGAAAAATTTTACAATCATTCATATATCGTCATTTTTGTTACAATACCGAAACAAAGTGAGATTTAAATTAGTTAAAAATTTAAATTAAATTTCTAAATCAGAGATACATACATATGTATGTTTATTTGCATAAAGTTCCCTATTCATACATTAATTCTTGATCTAAAACAACAGAGAAAAAAAAATTTTAAATAATTAAAAAAAAACAAAGAATCCTAGCTTGCCTCTAGCAAGCAGCTAGTAACGCAAACGAAAAAGAACATCATTAATGAATTAAAAATGTTAAAAATTAGAATAAAATAAAAAATAAAAGTGTGGGTTCACTTCTTTGTTTCGATTTAAAATGAACTCAAGCGTAACGATTTAAATCGCTTGTATATATGCGGACTGCTTTGTAAGAAAAATCAAAAATTAGTTTTATAGAAAAATATAAAAAAAAACAAATTAAAAGAAAATAAAAAATATTAGAAATTTTTTTTTCTTTTACTTGTTTTGTGATATATTTTGTTATTTTTGTAATATAATTTTATTCATACATGAGAAGATTGTGATAAAGAGCAAAACAATTTGCGTTTTACTTTGGTCTTTACCCTATAACAACCCGATAAAAAGAAAACATAACCAAAAATGAATAAAATTATCATAAAATTGCAGAGATTCATTTGAATATGGAAACAAATAAGTTTTGCAAAACAAAAGCCAAATAAATAGCCTTGGATTCAGTTATAATTATGAAATTCAATTACGAGTACAGGATGATTTATTATATTTACATTGGTATATGTACATACAATTGTAATTAATTAACATTTTACATACAAATATGATATTATATCTATTGCAAATATTTTGATTAAAAATGCTGGAAATACAATATTACATTTAACATGGGATAAGCCATACATATATAAAACATTGATAAGTTCACAATCGCAGTTCATAATATTCTAAAACGATCTTTATTTATTATACTATACTTTACCACTGCGATATTACCAGTACAAGTGAGTAAGGGCTACAATAAATATACATATATGTATATGCTCTCGAAACAAAATCGTTCTTCGAAGATCTTTAATCAATTCAATGATGACGTGGTATTTACCGTCATGTTCTTGCTTTTATAAAAATTTGGAAAAGCCCGCAGATTCAAAAATATAAAACCCTAAAAATTCGAATTTTGGAAAAAAAATTTATTTTAGTGAAATAAATTGTGTTTAAACCATGCTAAAATTTTCGACTTCTATAATTTAGTGCAACCAGAGAAGAAACGTTATCTAAAACTTCAAGGTAAATATTTTCTACAGAAATAGATTTTTAATAAAGATCTATTTGTGTATAGAATTTGTATATAGAAGTCTTTTATCTTTAACGCTGTAAAAGTTTTTTTTACAGAGATATAAAGCCGGATGGATGGTTGGACACGTTGAAACTCATATGCACTTTATTCCCTATTTTTTAGAAAAGTACTGTAGTCTCCACATAATTTATAATATACATTATTGCAGTCGCTTTTTATAACGAGCTTTATACAGCTTGAGATAAACTTAAAGTTACATAAGTACGAAATAATAAATTAATTTTTTTATTAATTCAAAAAAATCATTAAAAATAATAAAATTTTGTATCTCGCCAATAATTTAATAAAAAAATTACACCATAAAAATCATTAAATACAAATTTTAAATTTTTTTATTCACAATATAATGACTAAGTAGTAAAAATTGACTTTGAAGAATTCGCGGCAAAAATCGCAATCTCTAAGATAAATTTTATCGGAATGAAAATTGCTTAATATCAAAGAATTTTTTCAATAATATTTCAAAATTTGGTAAAATAATTAATTTTTTTTTCTTTCTTTATTATTTTATTTTAATTGAATATCGTTAAATTTCACACATGTACAACATTACATACATACTTAACACATCGTAAAGTTTTGCTTATCTTTATGTGATTTGAAATTTTCGAACTGGCGTGTGATGATAGTAGAAATTTGAGTGTTATATAAACGGCGCGTGATATCTTAAATTTTGACCTTGATTACTATCATCGTATAAACGTCTATAAATTAATTATTATAAATTAAAAAAAACTTGTAATAATTACATGTATATGTATGCATGTAGGCATGGCTGTTTTGGGTTTTAATTCCATATTCAACTGAATTAATCTCTAGAGTAGTTATTTTTTATTTAAGAAACAAAATAAGTGCTAATACGCTTAAAAGATGCTAATATGCATTTTATGTTTAAAAATTTTAAAATATAAATTTTTTTAAAGAATCTCTCCTGTAATGCTTGGCGCTTTTATTACGGCTTTTTTTTATATTCTTTGGAAATATCGAAGAGAATTTTTTTTTATATGCAATACTCATAGCCAGGTAAAGGGTGTTCATTTTCAACTTTTTATACCCTGCATCTTCGTGAAGGGTATATTAACTTTGGTATAGAGTTTTTAACCACTTAAAAGAGTCATCTCAGATATGGGCATGTATATTTCTTAATCAGTGTAAAATTCTGCGTTGATTTAGGAGTGTCCGTCAGCCCATGCGTCTGTCCAACCGATCACACTATAACACAATGACTACGAATAAAGAAAATGCAACCAAACTTTCGCAAATTGTTTCTTTTGGGCCAAGGACAGACTCTATTGCAATTGAACTCATTTATAATGGGTTTTATTGATAATGGGTTCAGATAGTTGTCATACAACTCAAACAGATTAATTTCAATATTTCTATAAAACTAATAAAGAGATTAATATGAAATTTGGCATTCGTGTGTCCATTTATTACATTTTAAATTTAAAGCTAGATTCATAAAGCTTGGCAGTCATATGTCCAATTATAGATGAGAGATATCCTCGAAGTTTTTATAGGATGCCCGAACAGGTTCGGGTAGCTCTCATTCAACTTTAAAAGGCCAATTAAGTATAGGAAAATATTATAGAACTAGCTATATAAAATTTGGCAGTCGCGTCTCCAATTATAACCCAAATATATTCTCGAAATTTTTTTGTAATACCTTGACATGTTCGGAGAGCTGCCATACAAGTTCAAAAAGTAATTTTAAATATTCGAAAAAATAATAAAGTTAGTTTCATGTGATTTAGCAGTCACGTGTCCATCTATAGGTAGCACATATGCTTGAAGTTTTTTTGAATGGTTTGAAATGCTCGACTAACTGCCCTACAGCAATGAAATTTAATTCTAAATATTTCAAAAACAGGTTTTATACTCAGATTTTAAAGATACAGGATACAATTCAGTTAATTTAGGCTGAATCGACTGAAACGCTTTCACTTCTTCCTTTGTAATTTTACATTTTAAATCAATAAGTTCCGTCAATATTTCATAATTACTAAATATTATGTATAATTATAATGTTGTAATAATATACTCTGAAAATGGAGTGTTTCTAAATTAAAATGAGTTCACATACATTTATACAAACTTATTTTCAACATTTACTCAATAATTACTTCAATTACTATTACATTCAAAAAATTTAATTACCACTCTTCAATTAATTTGCAATTTCGGTCATAAAATAATATGTAAAATTGAAATTTCTAGCAGTAAATCTGTAATTACCAATTTTAATCTCAAATTATCAAAAGTCGTGTAAAATTAAATATTTTTATTGGTTTCCAAAAATCGAAACTAAAAATTTTTCTTCAGTGTATTTGAAAAACGTTCATTGAAATTTTCTGCTTTTTTTCGTGATTTGCGTTTTTTCTCTTTATTAATATCGTATTCAAAGTAATTGAACCTAATTTTTCACCTATGATATATAGCACCTATTAACAAAAACAATCAACCATCTTTTCAAATAAAAAATTCATATAAAATCCCCTTAACTCTGTTGTTTTTTTTCTTAAAGCATTTACATACTTACATTTGGATACGTATGCGTTATTATAATGTAGATGGTATATAAAGTCACCAGTCTGGAACATACAGTTTTCATTGAATTTAGTTACTTTTTTCTTTGTTATTCTTTTAAAATTTATTTATAGGTAGTTTTTCAAAGATTTTATAAAAATATTATCTAAATGATTGTGTAGTTCATTTCATTTCTCTATATACATTCATACCTTTATATATATATATATATATATATATATATGTATACACATATATGAAATATTGCTGGTTTTAAAACCTATTTTTAAAAATTATTATAAATATACTAAAAAAAAATTTTTAAATAGAAGCACAACAGACTGACATCGAACATAATTTAGCGAAACGCATATACATACATATACAAGAGCACATCATATTATAGGTACATAGTATGGCGTAATATAAGTTAAATATGTCAAAAAAAATGTTCTTTTTATATTTTAGATTTTAAATGAAATTTATTTCTTCTTGATTCACTGATTCACAATATGTTAATAAAGCACAGTACTGTTTTTATATTATGTGCAATACACATATGTAATGTATGTATGTAACAATTAAATAAATGAAAAACTCATGCATTAGACATGTATATGAGGGGGTTATTACTTAGGAATTATTAACTATCTGTAATAAATAATAGTTATAAGACGTGGTGTATTGTGTACATTATATTGTATAGGTAAATGACTGACATTTGAAGGTCTTATATTTCTTTTGTTAATTTTTTTTCGTTATTTTTTGAATTTGAAAAATTAAAAGCAAAAATTTGACCAGTTGAATAATCTACCTATTTTTAATTTATTATTGTTTTATTGTGTAAATTTTATATATAAAAAACCAAAATCACTAATACAAAGTGGTTATTTAGGTGACGCTAAAGTAATTTCATTATTTGTCAGCCCTAAGACGCTTCGTGTAGAAGGTTGATTAACTGTAGAAACGCTAAAGCTTAATGAAGTCTGTCTGCGTCCCAAATACACCTTTAATAAGAAAGCTTACTTTTTCCTATGCCTATTTCGTTAGTTTCTGCAAACCTTCCCACAAATAACTGTCAGTTCTGAAAAACTTTCAGAAAGAATAACGCTGCCTTAAACTCTTTTGAACTGGTATCATAGCCAGTGTTAACACATTGGCCAAGTTTATAAATTTAAAAAAAAAATTGACCTAAATTGTTTGGCAGCGTAAAATTGTGTATTTCGATTTGCTTTTTCTTCTTTCAAAAATGAAATTGTATATGTATGCGAAAATGAAATAATTTGAATAAATCGAATTAAATAATCCTTTTACTTACATCATATACACTCTACTTTAAAAATAATTGAATTCTGTACTTATGGAATATATTGCATTATCTAAATATGCACGTTATAATAAAATTTGTTCTTAAAATCTTACATAATTATTTTAAAAGTTTAATAAATTAGACACAAATCAAACACAATTTTGATCTAAGTTTCTAACACAATTTCATATGTGATTAAAACCACAAGAGAAAAATTAAATAATAATAATTTACACTAACACGGGGCTTTAATATAATAGGTACTTTAAAAAATTAATATCAAACATCAAGCCTGGTCATCATCAACAATACATTACTATATATCGACATAAAATTTAAAATCTGATGAAAAGGAAAAATCTAGTACTAGAATAAAATTCTATCTACAGTATATATTATACGTTAAGAATAAAATTCATATTCCATCATACATGAAAAGTCATAAAAATTGTTTGAATTGTTGCGTGCTATTAGAGTACATACACTCGTAAAACAGTAGCCTAGTTGTTCTACGAACCATAAAATGATATTTTCATTTATTACAAATTTTTTCTTTTTCATTGTTGCTTTTTTTGTTCTTCTTCTTTATTATTTTGTGTCTTCTTCAAAAAACGTTCAGTTTTGAGTATATTTTGAACATGCATGTAAGTAGAATTTATGACCGGGAGCATCTCATAGCTACAACGAAAAAAAAATATGGCTGAAATGCTTCACCGTTTTTGGAAATGAATTTAATTCTATAAGCTTTTGCATACAATATAGGCATAAACTTCAAATTTGTCTATAATATTATCAATTTTTGATAAAGGAATCATCGTTTGTTATCTTCAAATTGTGATAGTTCTAAACAAAATGTCTGATTTTAAAGTAAGAAAACGAGATAAGTTTGATTTTAAGCTAAGTAAATCTTATTATAATGTAATTCGAATTTTGTATTATTCAGCACTATATTCTATTACAAACATTTTGCAAATTTTTGCTGCTCTACTAAACCAGATTTATTCGAAACATTTTATTCCAGAAAACTAATAGTTTTTGTTAGAATTCCCAAATACTTGAACTCTGGTAATATAGCGCAATATTCTAAATTATTTTTTTGAATCTAACTTTAAACGCGATTTGATTGTTATACTGGAACTTTCATCACACAAGTTTAATAATTAAATAAAGTTGGGTCACACTAAATGTTTGTAATTTAGCACTTTTCTTTTCAACAAGCGAAAATAGCGCTTTTAAAAGCAATCTAAGTAGCTACTACAATATTAAAATCACTTTCATTCATATACGAAAAAAATTAAAAATTGCATACATTAAGGATGAGTAAAAAAAAAAATTAAAAGAGCCGTTAATATAATGCGAGATTTTAAGGATTGATTATATGAGTTAAGAAAAATAATTACACTTTTTAATGGCATGGTATTTAACTTTATCTTTCTGCATTAATAGAAATCTGGAAAAGTTTGCAGTTATTCATTAGGAGCCAAAAATTCAAGTCGTTAGGGGATAACTTGAGAGAGGGTGGAGATGGGAAAAAATTTCCTTTTTAAGAAATGAGCCATTTATTAGTGTATAAAATATGACGAAATTTTAGACTCCTAAAACCTGCGGTCTAGAAGAAAAACGACATTAAAAATTTGGAAAAAACGGATTTTAGTTAATGATAAATTTTAACTGTGATTTTGTTTTTTTATAGTTTAAAAACTTTTCGGCGTTTACAAAATTTCAAAAATGCTGATGGTTTCGCTAGAATGATAAGTTAAAATATGGCATTTTTTGGGTTTTAAAGAGGGGATGGAAGAGAGGTAAAGGATTTTCTTCATCAAAATAAGTTTCTTGTAAAGATCTGTGTACATATGTAATTTCATCTGTCTATCTTCAAGGGTGTAGAAGTTTTGTAAACATGTCTACGGATGCACAGACGGACAGATTGAAATTAATAAGCACTTTTTTGAAAATTTTTGGAAAAAAGTTAAAAATAATTGAAAATTTTCTAAAGGCATTACTACTCAATAATGCACTCTGCAATCACTCCGAAATCTATCATCTATCGCTTGATATTGTCGTAATTTATACAACTATACATGAACTAATTCAAATGTAAAAATACTATAACAAAAAAATTAACATTTGTTTTTTTTTATGCCTGGCATATATTTAGTTAAAAGTGATGTAACCTATGTCATTATTATTTCAATTTGTTGTTTACTTGCATACATTTCTTATTTCGAATCGAAAGGCAGAACAGTACGAAAACAAATCGTTAAAAAAGTGCATCTAACTATTATTGAGGGTGGGGTAATAATGTTAAACATCATGAGATTTTGCAACATAGAACCACTACATACATGGATATGATGAAAATGTCATGTTATAAATAAAAAATGTGATAATGTAATTATTTTAGGAAATTTTAGAAAGCTTTTTTAGAATATGATCATGTATTGTATAGGTGCAGAATATTAAGATAAAAATTTTATATGTGTATACAAATGAACTAAAACTCTGTTTATAAATATGCAAATAAAAAAAAATAAAAAAAAAATACAACACAAAAATATAAATTAATGAATGAAAATCTGAACTTAATGAAAAACAAAGCAAAAGTACTGAAGAGAAAATCAGTGAATGAAAAATACGTAATTAATTTTTTTTTGCCTACTTTTGCAATAAAAAGTTTAGTTATAACAAGTGCTTAAGTTTCAGGGTCATTCAATTAATTACACGTTATTTAAATTACATATAATTAATAAAATAATAGTTGTAATTAGGCGAGTTGAAATGTTACAGAAATTTATTTCAAACTTCAAAACTTTTTTTATCGTCTCGTTGAGTCTACATAATACAAAATATCAAAATTAACTGGAAAGTGCAATGAAATCGTATTTGGCATCAAATTAATTTTTAATCATAATACGTGCAAGAAACAAATGAAAGCTTAATAAAAACTTTAAATAACTGATTGAATGAATAATAATAAGGATTTTTTTTATTTTTTAAATTTGAAAAATAAAAGTAAGTAAGAGAGGGGGGCTCCACCCGCACACTCGCGCAAAGCCCATGCACTAGTCCAACAGAAAGAGGCCCATCGGCAACCCACAAAACACCCAACACCCAACAACCACCATGCAGTTCGATACACAAGACTCCCTATCCAAACCAGGTAACCTCCCTGGCGAAGCCCAAAAGCCGCATCGTAAAAATAACCCCGCCAGACACGCCTTCTCTTTTGCTCCTTTTATTTTTCAATTTGAAAAATAAAAGGAACAAAAGTAGCAAAATACCAAAACTTTCTTCAAATAAACCTCTGTTGCTCCTCCGTTTATAGAATTTCGATCAAATCCCATGTAACACGTATGCCAATTACTGTAATTTATTAGGTACTTTGCATTCATTTTATGTGGAAACTATAGTGTGCAATATACTTTATTAAAAATTAAAAGGACCAATTTTTTCCTTTCTTATTCTTACCGAAGTATATGTATAATTAAATTTAACATAATTACGTGTTCTTCCTTCTTAAAAAAAATTCAATTACATAATATTATAAGAACTGGCACCTTCAATTTAAAAAACAAAGTATTCAGTCAATAAATCATACAACTGTGTACTTTAAATATATAATTAAATAATTCCTCGCAAAAAAAAATACAAAAATTGCATGTTTGTGATCATGACTTTATAATTAATAATTATAATATTATTATGCATTATTTAAACATTGCGATTTAATATAATTTTAAAGTTTTGCACAATTTTCACCTATTCTATGTGCAATTTTTTTTTCTTAGTATTTCGCCAAGTATTTTTGCGATTAATTAACGTCAATGCTACCATTATAATTTTAAAAAAGAATGAAAAAAAAACGCTTGCTCTAAGTCATCCATAATTATTTAATTAGTAAAAATTTGTTATTACATGATGTTCATTTACTACTTACAGAATAAGTAAGTACATACATTATTGCAATTGTATACAAAATAATTATAATGTAATCTGCTTTTTTAATAATGTAGGTGCCTACACACCTGTGCAAGATAATTTGTAATTGTGATTTCTTTTATGTGTGGAATCAGCGAACGTGTGCCATAATTTTAAGATTTTTTTATAAAATTGTTTTCATATTTCTTTTTCTTCTATACTATTATTTCTATATAATATATTTTAATTTGATAAAATTGATTTTGTTGCAAAGGACTAAATTGTTTATATTTAAAATTTTTGTTAATTATAAGAAACGAAGGTTTATTGAAGGAAATTAATTCTCTCCATTGAAACAAATTACACTTTTTTAGTATTCGAATAATAGGTTCAAATAGGTGCTTTCTACGATCAGTACAAAAATTTGAGAATTGGTTAAAGGTTATAGAGTTATTGAATAGTAATTTAACCGTACTGATATTTTTCGATCGCATAGCACGATTGAAGATAAAGAGTACGAGTATACATGGTTTCTTAATAAGAAACTTAAGACAGACGTAAATTTCGAGATAAATATTATATCGTTGTTTTTCAATTGTTTATAAAACTTTGCACTTTCCTTAATCTTTTACAAGTTTAAGGTTGATTGTAATAAAGCGGACATATGAAAACAAATTCATTAATTTTGTGTGGAAAGAATAGTACAACTATTGCTTTGATGCCTAACTTATATCATTTAAATATCTATTAATTTTAACCTGATTTCCTCGGCATTCTTCAATTAAATTTCCTTTTTAAGCACTTTCATCTCAAATTCATAATTAATTTTGAACAAAGTAATACCTACCTATTTAAAATTTTTAATTTTCACATTTCTGTATTCCTTCACTCTTTATTACCGCTTTAATTATAATAAGATGATAACTTTAATTTATTTTCTTAAGAACTTCAATGATTCAACAAATACTTTTTCACACTTTTATAAAATGTGTACTAAAGTTTTGTGTTTTTTTTTTTTTTTTTTAAAGTGAGCAGAAACTTGTCACTTGAAATTTTACAGGTCCCGCGATTATCGCGTTTATTAAAATTATTATTGTTTATTATTTTTTGGTGAGATTTTTTTTTATTTATTTTTTTTTTCATTTCAAATTTATATATCTTTAGTTAACTAAAATGTTGATTACATTTACAAAATGAATTTTAAAAATTGAAAAATTGTGTACACAGTGGCGAAAACACCTTATTCAACATTCAAAATACGTCAGTTTTTCTCCGTAATTGTTTGATATGGGTCTTTTAAAATATGTAAACAAAATGTAACATTTGTTATAGCACAATTTATGTAAATTGCTCTATTAATTTCATAAATCAATATGGACTTAAATTATAGTTGTATTATCAATTATTTTGATAATACAAAGAAAAAGATTACCTAATCTATACAATTGATATAACGTTAGCATATTCCGTTCGGTAAAAATTTTACTATAATTTCCTAAAGTTTACAAAATTTAAAAAAATTGTTTAAGTGGCTTAAATGAATTTCACTGTATATACCTGTGCTTTTCTTAAAAATATAATTTGTGTACGTAAATAAAAAAACAATCGTAATGGTGGGAAAATTCAAAACATTCTTTTTAAAGTCAAAATTGAAAATGAATGAAAACAGAAAAAACAATATGTGAAAACACAGTGGAGAAAAGCAAAAACATTTCTCTCCTTCCAAAATTCCGCCATTTATATTATATGTGTTCAGACATGAAATAAAAAAAAAGTGTGAACGTAAATTAAACAACTATTTATCAGACCCCGTTATTATATTTATATATAACAGTATAAGAGAGAATGAGAAGGTTAGACAGGCGGCTGAAAGATAAAAACATAATTATCTACTTTTTAGATAAACATATTTAGTGAAAATTTGACCTAACAATTTGTTGAAATGAGAAATGAGAATTTCATTAATTACTAGACTTTTAAGTTCACTTATAGCAGTTACTTATGTTTTTGTTTTTTTTCTTTCTGATCTTTAATAAAAATTTTGGTTGGTCATGAAATTTAAATGCAATAGAAAATTGCTACAACTTAAAAGTTCAAATGATGAATGAAAAATTCATTATTTTTTTTTTTTAGCTTTTTTTTTACTTGTGATTCGAGGTAATCACAAACAAAAAGTGAATAACAGTGTTTTCAAATGTAAATATTTTAGTAGATTTTATGAAATTTGCTTAACACAAAATTTTATACTTTTCTTTTTAAAAATCGTCTAATGATTTCTCTAAATTTTGATTAATGTTTAAGTCGTTGTTATTCTTTTTTTTTTAATTATGTTGCAGGGCAAACTAAATTACGGTTAAAAAGTGAAACATTGAATCATGTATTAATTTAGTAGATTAATATTTTGGCATATCTACATATTTAAAAAAATCTTGAAAGCCCCTACAGTTATATTTTTGAATTATTTAAATTTACTATTTTTCATAATGCGCATGTCAGTCCATATTCTCCAAGTCAATTAAACTTTGTTTTAATAAAATAATTAATTTGAAAATTTAATACTCAAAATATCAAAACTTTTGAATACTGTCCTTTCAAAAGATGCGCCTAAAGGAATACAGGTAATTATATTTTCATAATTTAGTATTTTCAGTTATTACCTATATCAGGGTGTTTTATTAAAGTCATGTCTTATTAAATATGTCAATAAAATTTATTTTATATTTCCGAATCTCAAAGCTACCTTATATGTACACTAAAAAACATGAATTTATTAACTGAATTTAATGACTATCTATGTTGCATACATACATACATGAAGTATGTATAAGACGGGAAACAAATTTTCTTTGTTTTTTTTTTTTATAATATCTTTATTTATTTTATTTACTTTTTTAAATAATATTTAAAGGTATGCAATCAATTATTTGAATATCTTCGTATATTTTTATTAAATTGAGATTTATAAAAGGTAAGAGGGTTTTTTTTAAATAAAAAGCAAAAGTCTGAATGAACTTTTCATGTTCATTGCTACGTCGTAAATTTAGAAAGGGAAGAAATGATGTTTTGTTGAATTAAGTTTTGATTTGTGTACCAATTTTTGACATTTTAAATGACATTTTTACAAAAATATTGTCATAAATTATACATACATATGTATGTATGTATATATGTACATATTTATGGAGAGTGAGTGCTTTGTAATATTTTGTTAAAGTTAATATAGAAAATGCATCTTAAAACATTTTGCGTTTATTTAAAAGCAATTTAAATTGATTTGTGCGATTGAATTTCAAAATATGTATATGAAAAATTTGAAACGAAAAGAAATGTGTTCTCATTTATTTATTTACTTTTGTTCGTTTATTTTAAAGTTTTCAGAACTGATTTGACATTTTTATTATGTAGAATTTAAGAAGAAATTAAATTTATTGAAATTTATTCTCATTTGAGGAATAATATGTAATATGTATGTATGTTTTCTAAAAAAAAATATAAAAAGAAAAAATAAATAAATTCAAATAGATTTTAGTAAGTTGTTGGCCTAATATGAATTTTTTTGTGGGTTGGTGGCAACAATATATTTTGTTCACATATTAGTAACACGAATTTCTTATATGTTTTTGTATTTTATTGCTAGTTTTTTTTAATAAAGCAAATATTTGTGTTTATTTGAATTTATTACACAAAAAATTAAATTACATCATGTAGGCTTCATAAATCTGAATAAACCAAAATTGTAATTTTATTACAATGGCGTAAAATACTTTAGCTTTTTAGTTCATGTATTATATAAAAACTTATTGAAACAAAATGAACAAAAACTGCTATCTTATGGTACATAAGTTATCTATTTAATAAAAATAACATCTTAGTTAAGAAATATATTTGTCACTTGAATAGAAAACTGGAATATTATTTTTTATAAATTTCTATCAGTTCTATATAGAAAATAAATTAAAAAATTCCAAGTATATTCTCACAATTTATGACATAGTACACAATAATTGTCACATCTTAATGTTCGAGAAACGTGGCTATGATTCACTCATATTTTGAACCTTACTTAGCAGCTATCTTACTACATACGTATGTAGAGAGTATTTGTAAATTTTGGCATGTAAATACATACATACATACATATCTCATACATAAGTACAAAATTATACGTAAGTACAAAATACATTGAAACTGTAAATTGTTAGTTTACTAAATGACTTTTAATTTTAGAGTTTAAATTATTCATTTCGAATATGAATTATGAGAAAAAAGCCCAGTCAGATTAAAACTGTAACAGAAAGAGTTTTTTAAATTAATTATTTGCTTCATATTTTTTATACATTTTATCAAATTTACAAATAAAATTAAATATTTATGTATGTTAAAAAAGATTTAACAAAAACTAAGTGTGGGACCTGGTATACAAATCTTCTTCTCTTTTATGAAAGTATTTCATTTAAAATAACAAAATTTACGAAACATAAAGGAAAAAATCTGATGTGGTCAGCACATAACTGACCGCAATGTTAGTAGTTAAGTGAAAGTGTTACAGAATATTATATACAGTCAGCGTCATAATTAATCGTACGTGTGCTGAAATTACTGAATTTTGGGTTTCTACAGGGCTCACAAAAAAAAATATTTTTTTCATTTGATTTAATTGATCATATAATCGCTTTCATCTACTTATATATAATGATTAGAAATACAAATGATTCACACTTACATTGGCACTTTGTGTTTTTTTTCTCTTTATTTTCGCGACGTATTTAATCGTACGATAAATTTATCGCTATTTTTCTGATGAAATATTTAGAGTTTTTGAAAAGTATTAACTTATAATCATTCTTAAAGCAACTTTTAAATGCGATGCATTCATTTCTGTAAAAATTTTGATATTTTTTTATTAAATTTTAGTTATCAAAGCAATATGGTAAATAATAAAGAAACTAGTATCGAGTTCAGAGAACTTATTATAAAATATCATTTAGAAGGTTTTTCTTTAAACGAAATAGCTAAAATTATTAAAAGAAGTAAATCCACGGTTCAATACATAGTTCAGAATTTTAAAAAAACTGGTTCAGTCAATTATAATAAAAAGTCAGGCAGTTAAGTTAAACGAACGAGAAGAGAGACATATTTTACATGAAATTAAAAAAAATCCTAAAATGGGGTAGGATTAAAGAGTGGTACCACAATAACAAAAAGAGTTTCCCAAACCTACAAAAAAGATGTTTCAAATCGTATCATTCAAAGATTGCTAAACAGAAATGGTTTTCATGCCTATATACCAAGAAAAAAACCTCTTATATCTGATAACAATAAGGAAAAAAGATTAGAATTTGCCAAAAGCCATAATAACTCTGACTTGGCTTATTGGAAAAGGGTGATTTTCTCTGACGAGAGTAAATTTAATATTTTTGGACATGACGGGCCATCCAAAGTTTGGAGAAAAACCGGAGAAGCCCTCAATCCAAAAAATTTAGTATCCACTGTGAAACATGGTGGTGGCAACGTCATGGTCTGGGGTTGTTTTTCTTGGCACGGGACGGGCCATCTGGAATTTATCGATTGTAAAATGGATAAATTTCACTATTTAAATATTCTCAAGGCTAATTTAAAATCATCAGCTCAAAAAATGGGGTATGAAAACGAATGGATCTTCCAACAGAATAATGATCCTAAACATACTTCTGGTATTGTTAAGGAGTGGCTCCTATATAATGTGCCAAAACAACTTCATTCGCCTCCACAATCACCGGATCTCAATCCCATAGAGCACATTTGGGCTTTTTTGGAAAGTCAACTTGGGAAACACCATATAACTTCGAAAGAAAGCCTTAAAACTGCTATCAAACAAGAATGGTAAAAAAAATTTCCATAGTCGAAATAAACTTACTAAGAAATGCCATAGTCGAAATAAACTTACATATAAAATTTCATCAAAATCGGTTCAGTCGAACTTGAGATACACGCGTTCACAGACAGACCGACAGACCGACAGGCTGCTAAAAATAGTTTATTTATGTATGGAGAAGTGAGGAGTTTATTTCCCTACTATGGAGAAGTGAGTTCCCACCGAAAACTCGATATGTAAAATTTGTTGCCATCACATAATCTACCTTATTGTATACACAATAGGGTCGGTAAAAAATAAAAAAATGTTTGAGATAGAAGAAGTTTTCTTTGTATACATTTTCTTTATGATAAGCAAGAAAAGCTTGAGAATTTTAATTTTAATGTAAAATGGTTGGAAGCCATTGTCTTTAAGAACACATATACATACATATTTTGAAAATTATATATTATTATAATAATTTATAATTTTTAATTGTGGTTTTTATATGTTTTTATATGCTAATTCTATACTATAAAATCTTATTTTTTATGCAATTCATATACAAAGTGTTTCACGTTCAGCTTCTAGCCTTTTGTGATATGCACAGCAAATGCGGAATTAAAATTATTTTAATTTTGAAAATTTAACAAATTTTTCATAATAATTCGAAATTATGAGTTTTATCGGCTTATCGTATAAAATTTTTTTTAATTTTCGGAAATACCTCTACTTTATATATCTGAACTCAAAATCATGTCGACTTTCTAATGCGTGTCGAGTAACCAAAACTGCCTTGATTTAAGAAATCATTTTGATTGCTACTTTTACAAACAAATCGTAAAGATAAACAGCAAATTTTTAATTCCAAAATATTACCAACACTAATTAGAAGCTATAAATACATACTTCTAATTATAGTTTTAATAACTCGAATCCATCATCATAAGTTCTTAATTAAAAAGGCTGTTTATTCTTAGTTTATACTTATATGTAGTTTATCTTTACTAAGCCGTTATTTTTAAAAAATTATTTGTGATCTGACAGAGTGAATGATTAGGTAAACTTAGAAATGGGTTTTTTAAAATTAAAAATGGTTAGCTAGATTTTAGTATTTTAAATATTATACAACAAAACTGAAACATTCAATTACTAATTCTTAACTTCGATCATAATAAAGAAATTTTAATATACATATTTATTCACGAAAATCGCTCCAGTAGAGAGCCAGCCACTCTTATTTTAATTTTTCGAAGTAAAAGAAAATTATGATGATGAGCAGTTATTTTCTTTGTTTTTTTTTTTTTGGAAGTTTTTAATTGTTGTCTCATCAAATTGAATTGGTGAAATTTCACAGCAGTATAAAAACTTTACCTACCGTCTGTACATACACATAAAATATCTTGAAAAATGCTTTGATTACTTTTATTTTGTTAGTTTGTTATTGTTGTTTATCTTTTCTTATGCTAATAACTATTTTCTATTTTTAATTAAGTTATTAGGCTAAATTATTTGTTTTCATGCTATTATACATAAAAATTTTCCACCAAAAAATTTAAAATGTAATTTTCTATTGAAATTAATAATAATAACATTATTATAGGGTAACATTAGTATTAAATCGGTCATTTTGAAAGTTTAATGAATAAAATTGCAACAATCTTGAGAGGGAAAAGTTTTCCGTTATATTGGTCATCAACTTTGATTTCTAAAAATAAAAGTGAAAGTAAAATTACCAATTAATTTATTTTTCAAATAATAAGTAAAAGCAAAATAGTCGATTTGTTTTTAGCAAAAAAAAGAAAATATGAAATTAATATGAAGTTCAAAATTTAAGCTTCAAGATATTTTAAAAGATATTGACACCTTGTAGAGGAAAATATACTGAGAAAAATGATATACTTTGCTTTCACTAACATAACAAATTAATATTGCACATTTTGATTGAAGAATCGTTAACCTCATGTCAACGCATTAATTCAAATATGCAAATATTAATCATTAAAACAAGTGTACGCTTATTTTTTGGAATTAATTTGCTTTAACTAATTTGTTTTTTTTTTTCAATTTTGTTTGTCGAATTTTTTTTCGAACTGCGTTTGGAAACAAATGTCTTCTGATTTATACACATTCTTAAATTCCGTTCAAAGTTACCCAAATACTAAAATTTCCTTTATTAGCGATAGTGTGCAGTTAATTTCCATAATAAAATTCAAAAGTTTTAGCATTCAGGTGGGGATCTCAATCAAAACTATTCTGCTCGTTTTTTTATTTATTTTAATTTTCGTGTTAAATTTTTTGATAGGCAGCTCGCGCCAATCTTAGAAGCCATTCAAAGAATAAAATCTTTTGTAGAATAGAATGAGAAATGAAAATAAAAGTATATTTAATATTAACGACAATCTTGTAATTGAAAACCGGAAACGTAATGATGTTGATCCTTTAGATTATAAATGTACTTATATTTTTCGTATTTGTAGTTTTTAAAAGAGTATTATTTGTTTTTTTAGTGTAATATGTATAAAGCGGTGTAGGAGGATATCAAAATGTGATCCTTTTTAATATTTTTTTTTTATCAAAGTAAATTTTAAAGAACTATAATACTTTATTCAATAAATAGTAAAAGCAATTTAGGAAAACTTCATTGCTTTTTGATTGTATAAAATAAAATTTGAAGATTCATTGGAATAGAAAAGGTACACTAAGGATTTTTAATTAAGAAATAGGAGTTGATTTTTTTTTTAATGATTTAATTCAACAAAATTGCATTTCGAATCAACAATTGAATTTTCAAAAAAAAAAAATTCGTAATAAAAAAGAATAGACATCCGGTTTTTTCTTATCCTTCCAACAGAAAGAATTAAGTGTATAAGGTATAGATTTACGACAAAAAAAAAAGTATTAGAATTTAAGAATTAGGCACGTGTATACAATATGATTTTATTGAAATCAATATTCAAAGTTGGATGGGCATTTATTCCTTCAAGAAAACTAAAGTGACGATTCTATTAAAAAAGTGTTGTGTATGTTATAGACTCTAACTCTCAAATTCTATTTCTTGTTAAATAACAATGTAAAACATACAAATTATTAAATAGAACTTCTAGTATATAGTTATCACATCAAAGTTTTATCACAAATAAATCAATATTTGATAATGCCTCGGTCAATTCCTTTTAAGTGAAAATAATTTTGAAAATTTTGTAAAATTTTAAAAACCAATATCTTTTAAAGTCAAATAAACTACGGTCTTTGGAATCAAATGTGTGGAACATAATTTTTTCTTTCAGAAACATTTATTGAGAATTATTATCCAGTCAATAGCCTAGTTTCCATAATATGTAACATCAAATGTATCAATAATTAAAATTAGGAAAAAATTAAGTTATTTTAATCGATTTTGAGCTATAATCATTATATTCAGCCCTGATTTATATAGATTCTATCTTGTTAAGTCCAATTTTAAATATGCTTAAAAATTTTCTAAATATTTTGACCTCAAGTTATTTTAGCGTTTCAGTTAATTTTAGAAACAACTTTAATATATATTTATAACTATTATTCAATCATTTAAAAATTGAAGTTCAGAATTAAGAACTCAAATTAAAATACTAAAGTCAGAACTCGTACGTTTTTATATTGAAGACGCTTCAAAAAGGGAAGAAAATACATTAAAATTCATATCGAGTTTTTATGTTTATTAATTTTCAATCTATGTATATAACTATGACTCGTTTTTTCTCTTTATTTTATTTTTATAACATAAAACATTATAAATTTTATACTTGTGCTGCCTATTAAATTAATTTTGATTTTATAAATTGTTGTTTTTGCTATTTTCCTTCATTTTTAATTTTATTAGTCTCACTATTAAAATTGAAAAAAAAAAAATGAAAAACAATGTGTTCATTCATGAACATGAGTGGTCGACGACGTATTTTGTTTTTTCTTTCCTTATTTTTTTTTGTCATTTAACCGAGGACCCAAAAAAAAAAAAACTCATTAAAAATTACTAAAAAAAAAAAGGTACCTTATATCATTTTTTTTTAGTTTTATTAGAAAATTTTATTTCGTGGATATTCCAAGTTCGCAGGTACCATCACTATCATCATCATTATCATTGCAATCAGTATCATTGCAATCAACCAATAAAACATATCATGTATCACCAAGAATATCCGATCGATTCAAAAATGACATTCAAAAGAAGAGAATAACAACAAAACTAATAACAACAAAAAGACAAGCGAAAAGATATAATACGAGTAGAAACCGAAAATAAAATATGAACTCTGGGCACCTCAAAATTTTGAATGAATCACACATGTGTAAAGATGAAAAATACAAAAAAAAAAAAAGTTATAATAATAAAAAAATAAGAACAAAATAAGGGAACCAAAGTTAGGAACCACTTCCTGTCTACAATAATCATTTAATATGTGTATGTTTACACATAATGTATATACATATGTATATATGGTACTCTCCCGATTTAATAAAGACAGTTGTGAAATCGGGTACAATTTAACTATTTGTGTATTCATTAATATTTAGGATATTTCACAGTACTATTTGCAGTAATTGATGAAGTATTTGATAAAGTTAGAATTAAATAATGTTTTAAATTAACTTGGCTTTATGTTTATAGTAAGATTGTAATTCCAAAAAACTATTTGCAAACTTGACCGCTATTTTTTTTTGTTATCCGAAACATTTAGTGTAACATCTAAAGTGTAACATTTTTGGGACTTTTATCAAAAACTCGAAGACCCAGTTTTCAACTATTCAAACAAAAAACAAATGCTACAGCGAGCACATTGAACACTTTTCATGTTCATTAATAATAATATTTCTCAAACTGAGAAAACTATACTTTACATATAATAAATAAATTTGCAGCTTTTACAATGATAAATTAGATATACTCGTAAGATTGTTACAAAACATGATGTTCACAATAAGTGATTTAAAAAATATAATTCTGGATTTGCCGTAATCAAATTGTTTAAAAAAATTTTATCGTGATATTTAAAAACCGTGGACTTGCATTTCGGATGTCGAATGTAATAAGATTCATTAAATTTATGAAGGAATTATAACACAGTAATGATAAAAATTTTCAGTATATTAACACCAACTTTATGAGCTCTCACATTTTTTCTTACAAGGTTTTTAACAAAATATCATTTTCATTTAAACTTACTCTACACAACACTCAATTTATAACATATTTTCTGAGACACTGCAGCTTCTTAAGTAACACACACAAGATTGTACATATCATAGGGTATGATAGTAAAATCCAATCAAATAATTGAATTAAGTTGGAAAACCAACCGGGAATATGACGTAAACAAGTAGATTTTTTTCGCATTTTCCCTTTCGCTGTATCTATACTTTAAAAAGTCATAATACATAATTTTTTTTTTCTACATTTTGTTGTTTTTCAAAGTGTTCAGAGTGTTCACGGCCTGCCACTGTCCGTGAAAGATTATACGACTTTTTCCTTTTTCAATTCTGCTGTTATTTTAATCTTTCTGTTTTTTTTTACCTTTTTTTTGTTAAAATAAAAAAATCGACTGTCTTAATTTTATTGTGTATTGAATGAGTTTTATTATATCAAAAATCAAATAATGTTCGGTTTTTTTCCATATTTTCCAAAATATCAGGTGGCGGTGGTGTTTTTCTTGCATTTAATTTTATTATATTACATACGTGTGTACATATGATACCTCTACAAAATTTATTTCATCGTTTCATAAAACTTTATATTAATGATCGTGAACCGAAGACAAAATTTTATTTGTTTTCCTATCTATAATTTATAATTTTTTAACTAGTATCATGTACACATATATTACGAACGCATGTATGTATTAAAAAAAAAAGCCTAACATATTATTAGAATTGGAGAGTTGTGTTGAATTGAAAATTAATGAACATAAACAATTGTGAGTTGACCGTGGCAATTCGGTGACACAATTACAAAAGAATTCGCACAATCACAACTATCATTTTTTAGGAAGTTTAGCCTGTTTGTTAATGTTATTGACAGCTTTGTAAAAATTTATACAACTTCAAGTAAATACACAAATAAAATAAAGTTCGAACTATTTTAAGCCTTTTTCGAAAATTTGATGAGCTTGCGTTGAGTTATTGCTCAAAATATATATGTCTATATTTCAGAGGTTTTTTTCTTAGCGTTTCAAACGAAAGGATAAATTCGTAATAGACTTCGAAAATTTCTTCATACAGGTAAAAAAAATTGAATAAATTTTACGAAATTCTTATGCATTTTAATTCATAAAAATAATCCAACTTTAAGGACTATATCAGTGCAGATACTAAGAGCGTTTACACATTTTATTGGCTTAGTTTTATTACTGATATTACTATACTATTCACACTGAAATTTGCAGAATTAAGTACTACTGCAAACTTCGATATAATAGTCTATCAAAAAGTTACTATTATGTTATGCTTCTCTATACTTTAGGTGAAGAAACTCTAAAGTACAAGAATTCAGAAAATTCAAAAAATATAACATCAAACATCCATCATTACTATTATTCTTTTTAAGTAAAAACGAGAAAAAATATAGACCGCTTCAACTCTGTAATACCCGTACGAATTTGTTTTTCCTATAAGCGAATAAATGTGCCACAGCTGACTGCGGGACAGACAATGACTTTAAGTTGTCGTACTCGTATTACCATATTAATACATGCAAAATTTCAGTACTGTGTTTTAAATATTTTCTAAGATATGGCCAAATAACTATTGAAGTTGCATGGCAGCTACCAGAGAGAGTCAAACAATATCCACGACATTTATCAAACACATTGGACCTATATTAATATATTCGCTTGTGTAAAATTTCAATATCACAGCTTTTATAGTTTCTGAGACATAGCCAAATAAATTTAGAATATGTATGGCAGGTATTCGTACATATCCAATTCACCCTGACTCTGATCATATCCAATTTATATAGGATTCCGGCATTTAATGTAATATAAATCATTTGTGAAAATTTGTTGAACTTAGCTCAATTACTTTTTGAGTTATCGTCGGGACGGACGAAGGGATAGAAAAAATCGACTCAGAATTCGATGCTGATCAAAAACATACACTTGAGTCTATATATCAGACCATTACTTCTTAACGTTACAAACGATAAGGCAAATTTAGTATAATCTTCGAACATACGTTCGTACGGGTATAACAAGTTGTGAGATAAAAATTAGGAACACGCACTAATTTGATGAAGTTTGGCCTAGTGCTAGTACACTATCTTCTGAAAAAATGGTAACGTATTGCCTTGATTTCCGGCCTTCATTCGTTATGACGTAAAGCAATCTTCTTCGTTAAGTTGCAGAAAAATTCCGGTTCTTTTATGCCCGAATATTTCTAAAGCCCATTAAAAAGCATTTTTTTAAATGGTCATCAACGAGAACTAATTATATTTGCAACAAAATTAGTTAATTACTATATCCTTAAGGAGCATGAAGATTTTTTTCTGATGAAGACAAGAAAGTAAAGAATGAAAATGATTATTTTCATAGACGTATACACACAAGAGTAAACGTTCCAACCTTTTAAAATTTAAAAGAAATGCAAAATTAATTTCAATTAATTCGTTTTATTAAACATAAAAATATTTTAACGACTTTTTAAGCAATTTGTAGATATTTGAAAAATGCTATAACAAACCATAAAAATTATGTTTTATTTAAAAATGAAACCTTTAAATACAATGATATTGTAATAAAAAATTCAATTCAAAATTGAAATAAAAACGGCATAGAAATTCTAAGCTCAATTTAAGGAGATCACAGTGCGTAAAATTCAGTTATGCTTGATAAAATTGAAAATTATTTTATTTATTGTTTTTCTTTTCTATGTGTATGAAGAAGCCCTAGATCTACAATACCACATGAAGGTTTACAATGAATTAATATTCAATTTTACATACCATTTACACATTTATGCATTCCCAAAATGTATTTGGAAATAAATCCTTCTTTTAAATTAAATGCAAACGAATATTTGTATTGTATACACTTTACGTCTATATAGAATACAGTCTCCCAAATTTTATTATTTTTTCAACATTGTGTAGAAAAATTTATTACTACAATTTTTACATTAGCCAAAACAAAAGTAATCCAAATATAAGTATAAATTTACAAAAAACGTACATAGATCTTAAAAGCTATGATAGTAAAGAAATAATATCGAAAAAATGTCAAACATTAATTTTATTGAAGATCATACAGTCATCAGGAATATATTCTTACTTGGCTAACTTTAAATTTAATGATTAATTAGAAGCTTCCGATTAGATAGATTCCGATTTTGCCTATTTAAAGGAATTTTATAGAAAAAACGTAAGAGTTCGGCATTAGGAAATGTTAAATGAATTTTTTTAAGTTCACACGAACATTAATTGTATTTTCTCTATCAATTCTCTTTAGAATTGGGCCAATAAATAAATAAATATGTCCTGGGGTTCAGTCAGCATATAATCGACCGCAATATGTGTTGTCTCTTTTAGTGAAAGCATTACAGAAAATTATATAAAAATGCCTGTTAAACACTTCATTCCAATTTTAATGACGTTAGTAAGCTTTTAGTAAACATATGCCTATACAAAAATGAAAATTTGGCTCTTAGTAGAGTTTCGCTTATTGGCACTCGAATTCCCTGAAAAGTTCGCCAGTGAGTTTCGTTAGTAAATAGAACCCATCTTTCAAAAAAAATTTATAAGTTCATTATTTTAATGCCTCGAATTTAAACAATTATTTTCATGGAAATTAGTTGATTATTTCCTTTTAAGGTCTAATATACCCAAGGGTTGGTCAATCTATGACGTAGACCAAATAAATTAACATATAAAATTTCATCAAAAGCGGTTTTATCGAATTTAAGATATTCGCGTGGGCAAAATTTGCTGCCAGCAGTCATCATATAACTTCCCTATATGCGCTATCGTATGCCATACGGTCGGTAAAAAGATTTTGGTTTGGAAACACTACTATTTAAAGAAGTGAATTCAAAGTTATAGAATCAGGTAGCTGAAGCAAACTGCGTTCAGTTTATCAGCTCTATAAAAATATTTGATATCACGTATTTTGCAATTTGAGCAAGAACTTTATTTTTTCGTATTCGATGTCCCAAATTTTTCAAAAAATTCTTTGATTAGCAAATAAATTTATACATTATATATATGTATGTATATAGCCATACACAATTCTATATACAATGCAATTTAACAGTTTCGCAAAAATTCAATTTAATGAAAAACATATTTTAAGAAATCTAATAAAATAATTTTTCTGCACACTTGAATTCGTTAACAATATGATAAAAACTTATGAAATAATGACATACGTTAAAAATTGCTAAACACAATAGACGCAATAAGCCCTTAAAAAATCACTTCATTACCAAGTTACAAATATAAAGCTGTTACAATATTTTAGAATAGCAGAACGCAAAAAACACCTATGTACCTATGTACACACCACCCTCTATATCGTCAGTATCGCATTTATCTTCCCATAATAATAAAATTGTAATGTATTTCTATTGCATTTGTAGTTACTTAGTTCCAGCATAATAAGTACAATGTATTTTAAATAGGCACATATTTTTTTATTGAAATATATGTACGTACAACGCATGCATGTGTAATTTGGCGCAAAACAAAAGAATAAAAAATTTGTTATAAATGTAGGTATGTCAAAAAATATGGAAAAAAAAACCAATTAAACTTAGTAAGAAAACATAAAGCAGAAGCAACAAACTACAAAAGTCTCTTACTTATACTTGTACAATGATTTCGAAAATGAAATTAAACTTTTGCTTCAAGTCATGAATTTCCATTTGAAATGGAAAACTTCTTCTTTTAATGGCTCGTTGAACCAAATTTATACATTCACGTGCTTTTATGTGATGTTGTGTATGTGCATGTTATAAAATATTTATATATCTACATAAGATAATTATCTACATATACTTCTGTTTTATTTCTATCATGCATTATTTTTATAAGTATAGGATTTAGCAACATACTTGTAGTAAAAACAAAATCGTTTAGACATACTATGTTATTATTTTAGTTAGCATAAAGGTACTTAAACTTATTTATAAAACAAAAACGATGTTCATGTATATCTTATATTAAAAAACAATATTATGAATGTGTACAAGGTGTAACAGAAATATTCAGCATAATATGATATAATCAATATTATAATTATATCAAATAGTCATAGAAGCATATAGTTCTGGAATTGTAAAGCTTTACAGTATTCAAATAAATAAATAAATAATTGAAGTAACAGAACACTATTCCATTAAAATTTTGTTATGATTGTTTTTGCAATAACTGCCGTACAACTCCACAGATAATGTGGTCATATCTCGAAATCTAAAAAAGCCCTGCACAGTATTTAAACTTCGTATTTGAACTTAAATTTTGTATTCACACTTTAAGTCTAGGACCATTAAAGTTTTAGGAGCTGTTCCCTTCATCAACTGTCACATAGCTTTTGGAAAGGATTCGCAGGGTTGACTCAATCAACTCTATTTTTCTTCGTTTAATATAAATTTAGTTTAGATTTAAAATTGCAGTAATTCTTCAATTCTTTCGCGAAAATATTTCATTTTACTAATATTTGATGATTCGGTTGCTAAAGTTACAAGTGAATCAATAATCTGATCTAGTTATCATTTTCGTACTTTTCGTTTAATTGTATTATATTTATATTAGCAATAATACGGTAGAACAATTTTATGATACACCCTGTTCTAATACATATTCTAAAATAATGCATAGTATAAAAATTCGGTACACAAAATATTAAATGTATTACATACGTATACTTTGCTAATAAAGTTTATTTTGTATACCTCAATCATATATGTATGTATGTAAGTATCTACATTAATATGTAAGTCTAATAATTTTTGATCTAGATGAACTAGATTTTCTTTGACTGAGTTTTCGAGGTTAATATTATGTCATTCTTCTACTTTACATTTGTTTTTCTCTTACACTGTAATATTAACGTTACTCTATTACTTATTTGTGATTTGTTAAGTAATAAATAAATTAAAAATTATTTCATCTTCTTAAATGTGAGTATATACATATATGTATATGAACACGTAATTGTCTTATTACATACACACAATTTTACTTATAAGGTTATTAATAATTTTGCAAAATAAAAATTCAAAGACGTTATAGATCTATGATTTTGAAAGTAAAAATTTTCGACTTCTCATATTTTTATTTTATTTTCTTCTAAGACAAAATTTTGAAATACCACCATGTTGTGAAGGTTTTTCATTTATTGGAAAATTTGCTTAAAAAATTGTAACGTGCACATAATATTATATTGTATATTATATACAAGTAAAATCACACATATAAATAGACATATGTATGTAGCAAAAATGATGATAATTTTTGACTATACTTATTTGATTACCTAATTAAAATTTTACACTTAGTGTACTCACATATATTAAGACAACTTTTTAATTTTAATAAATGTCAAGTTCGATGCGTTGCAGATGAATAACTTTTCAGTTGTTATCTAATTATTTTTTACCTAATTATTATAATTAGGTAATTATTATTTTCGAGGTTATGTTACGAAACGAAGGTTGTGTTTCTTAAATGAAATTTTTAAATTAATCATCTGCAGCACAATAATAACCATTTTCACTTTTGTAGATATTAAGAAAATCTAAACTCTGAACTCAATTTAAGGATAATAAATAAATTGCTAAGTTTTACTAAATTTGACTAACACAAAAATCATTTTCAATAATCAAGTAAACTTTATTGAGTTTATTGCTCGCTATTTTATTGCTAAATAGTACTTAAACAATTTCAACAAATTATAAGTAGAAAACTACATATAGGAACATTAAAGTTAGCAAAATTTGTATATTTATAAATTTATGGCAGCAATTAATCCCTACTTAATATTAGACAATTGCTTTGCTTAAAAAGAATGCTTTACGCGACTGTCATCATATACATTAACATTATTAAGTCATCATATGGTGCTATTAGTTAGGAATTTGCACCATCTGAGATGAAAAGGGGAAACCATTTTACCTAATATTACAGTAATAAATTACATTTTTGAGATTCACTGTTTGTATATAAAAAGTAATTCGTTATTTCTATGGTATTCGAGCTCAATTATGTTTAATATAACAAGTTTTAACATAAAACGTTCACAAATAAAATTTTATTTTGGGTTAGACTTTACAATCCTACTCACATTAAAAAAAAATAAATATTTCGCTTGAATTTCATATCCATACTTTCTATTTTGAAATTATAAATCCGACCAATATATCTATCATTATAAAAAAAATAGTTATGAAACAACATTTTTTGAAAAATATTTTCAAACAAAATTTGACAATATATTCAAAATAAAAGCACCTTTTTAAGAAAACATTAATGAAATATTTGCACAATACTTTTGGCACAACATTTTTGGGAAGACAAAGTCATTTTATTTTTATTAAAATTATAATGAATTTGTCCAAACTAATATAGTCTAACATTAATTTTCCTGACTTGGATGGAAACTTTTATCTGACCAAAAATACTTAAAAATTTAATATCTTATTTAAATATTTCCATATGCTTTAAATGCATAAAATAATCATTAATTAATAATAGGCAAAAAAAAAAAACAAATGAATTTAATAAAAATTTGTTTCATCCTTTATAATTTTCAGCCCACCTTTATTTCACCTGTCTTTTTTTTTAACAGCCATTTTTATAGTATTATACGATCAAATTTTATTGTGCATATATGTAGGTATATGAAATTAATCTCTCTTTTCCCGTTGTTCACAAATTTTTACTTAATTTTCTAATTTTTTTTTTAACTTAATATTAAACTTATATGGAATACAAAAGGTTTTGTTTTATTATTTTTTATTCTTTCATTGGTTATTTCATGTTAAAATCAATGAAAAATTTTTTTGTAAATTTAATCAGAAAAAAATAAGGCGTTCTAATTTAACAATAATGTTCGACTATTCATTTCATTGCTTTTTTTTTATTAAGCGGCGAGTTTATAAAGAAAAATCAAATTGTCACGGATCTTATGTTAATTGCATGTTCTGTTATTGAGGTTTCCATTTGTTAGGTGGTTTGGCCAAAATAATGTAGAATATCATAATCCATTATAATATAAAAGTAATCTAATGAAATAAATATTGAATATCATATAATTTTATTGGAAATTTAATACATATATCATATACAGGGTGATTCAGAAAGGTATACAACAACATATACCATTGGTAAGAGGGTCGAAAATGGGTAAAACTTTTGTTCCGAACTAGGTACGAAATCTCAGGGGTTTCCGAGATAAAGGGATTTTAACGAATTTTCACGAAATTTCTACTAATCCAAGTTTTTTTATATCACCCTGTATATATATATCTATATTTGTGTGCATATAAATAAATTTTTAAAATTGAAAATTTTGTTTTGTAAATATTAATATATTCCATATATCAACGTGACTATGTCCATTAAGATGTAATTTTTAAATAATCAAATGAATAATTACTTATAAATTTTTCATAAAGACAATTTTCCCCCCTCGTTACTTATTTTTCCTTGATTATTAATTCTGAAAACAACTATCACACCCTTAAATATATAATATGCTATTTGCATCTATACTAAATGGTACTTTTAAACGAAAGAGGTAAAATAATTAAATTTATATACCTAACTAAAATTACTTGTAGAGGTCTGATTTATCTCATCAATAGTTCAATTTAGTTATTGTTCTAAAATTTTCATATTCACAATTATGATGTAACCTTTAAAGACCTTAATAATATCATAAACATTTACTCCCTCAACTTATCAATATTTTTATTTAAGGTTAGATAAGCATGTTCGCAGTGTATAACATTCATACTTGTACTCTATTCCATCTCTAATATTCATGTAAATTCATTAAAATCGAAAATATAATATGAAAAATCAAAAGAAGAAACTATTTTTTTTTATTTTCAAATAAAACTTTTGAAAACAACATTTACGCCAATAAAACCTAAACAAAAGGCAAAACAAGTATATACATACAAAGACTTTTATACCTACATACACGAAAAAAAAAACAAATATCCACGCAAACTCATACTTTCAAAGCAGTAAAGAGCTTTACTCACATATTATACACACTGACAATATTTCAAACATTCTCTAATGAACCATAAAGGCACATTTGTTTTTCTATAATAATTTGAAATATTAATATAAGCACGTACGTACTTATGTATGTACATACATACATTAAAAACATACACAATTTAACATAATCGTAAAAGTAGAGAAAACAAAAGCCACACGTACCAAATATAGTATGTGAAAATGTGCTTACAAGTATTGTAAAAGATTAATGAAAAAAAAAAAAACTAAAGATGCTCAGCATCAGTTACACGAACACGACTAGGTTATAGTATTTGAAATAATGGGGAGAAAACAAAGCAGAATAAGCTTAAGCTATGCAACAAAATGAAAGGCAAACAAAAGAGATGAAAAGATTTTTTTTTTTTTTTACTACAATTTTTCTTGTGCTCTTTGTTTTTCTGTTTTTTTGTGGATGCTGGGAGTTACCCATTTCATTGCAAGATGCCTATATACTAGTGATGATAGTGTTCAGTGTGAAAACTATAAACATACTCGTTTTAGGTGTATACATACATACAGTTTAAAAAAAATCATTTATAAGCACCCGCCTCCCATTTTATTTTTATATTTTAATTTAATAACAATAATTTTAATAATCGTACATACATTTTAAATAAATGGAAACAAATTTCTAAATAATTATTATACAATTTAAGTTTATTGATTTTTGATGAAAGGTGAAATTTTTTATAATTAAGTACAAAAATCTTTATATTAAGAAATTTACAAAAACTGGCTATTTAAATTTAATTGTGATTCAAATTTTGTTTAATTAAAATGGAAATTATTACTAAAAAATAATTTAATTTTGGATTGACATATAAAAGATTTACTGTTAAACTGTGTATGTACATTGTAGGTTGTAGATTATGGATTACTGAAGAAAGATATGGGCATGACTTGTCGTGAGTAGTCCGCTCGCTTATACTGCCCCCGTCCCAAGTATATACCAGGTGATATTTCTCAGAGAGTCAGCTTCCAAACTAAGAAAACTCCACCAAAACTTCCTGCCGCAGGGGCATAGTTAGTCTCATATCCGTCAGTTTATCGTTCTGACAAAATTTACATAAAAAAGAATCTGATTTGTCCAGTTTGTGCAGATTATATGAGGATCCCAAAAGCAGAATGGCGTAAGCCACGAATAAAAAAAAATTTTTTTTTTGCTGCAATCGGTTATGTACATCTTCTAGAATCAGTGATTTCAGTTTTCAGTTTCGAAATAGTCTTTTTCCTATTTATTTTTCACAAAAGTACTTTTGCTTTTGTAAAAATTTTTCTGATTTTTCAAAGCAAAGTGGCATAACCCACATTGTGGCTTACGCCACTCTGCTTTTGAGCCCCTCATATATCACCGGAGAAAATGCAAAAAAGTGCGCGTTTACTTACAAATAGATACAAACAAGTATGTACCTAAATTTTCATATCAAATTAATTTTATACTTTTGAAAATTTATTCGAAATAGAAAATATCAATGAAAGTTTTAATTGCAGATCAAATTTCTATTTATATTACAAGATATCTGTTTGCTGCCAAATATTTATTTATTTTATTTATTTTTATATGCAAGTATATATTTTTTGTTATACTAATTTTCCTTTAATTAAAAAACTGATTTGTGTAAAAACACTGATAGAAATAAAGTTATCTGAGACGCTATTAAATTGAGAAATTCATATAAATTGATGAAATAATTAAGGGACTCGCACGAATTATAGACTGATATAAATCTCAGTTTATTGGAAATCATGCCAATTTAACTGTATTTATCTAAAACACATACATTTGCACAAACACATATTTTCTTTAAAGCTTCAATTCTTGTAACTTTAAAGAATTTTTAATGTTTTAGTTTGGGAAAAATGCTTTGCAAACCTTAAAACTTTCGTATATAATTAACTTACTTTAAAAATCCGGTAAACAAACCTACAATCCAATGTTAAATTTCAATGAATTGATTAGAACCGTGAAAATAAATTTGTTTTTATAAGTAATTCCAAAATACATTTTTTTTTATTTTTCAAATGTGTCTGTCAAAGACGTGTGACATTAACATTTCCTTCATTATCTTTATAGTGATGTTCATTAGTTCGTGTATTTTTCAATTCAAAACATTATCAAAAACAAAACCGAAAAAAAGAATAAAATAACAAATCAATACCAGAAGCCGTTTTTATTATCATCTCATTAACGATAAACTACCTTGTCTCATAGTATTATCCTGATCTTGCTGTAATAAATTTATCCAAAAAGAATTCATTATATAGATAATCCAATAAATAAAATCTTCCCATGTCAAAACAAATACACATTAAAACAACGTCATATGCCTTCTAATTCTCCTTTACGTCAACGAATGTCGGCATAGAATACCATTTAATTAAAAATTTTTAATTGGTCATTAATTCGGCTAGAATTACTAAAAATTCTATTCCATATAATATGAGAAAATATCAAATTTATAATACGTATATTGGTTATCTATTAAATGATTCTAATATTTTAATAAAAAAAAAATCTGTTTGAGTATTGGAAAGAATTTGGAATGAAATAAGTTAAGATATGAGGTGAAATAAAGCAACCTTTTTTTCTCTTCTATGCTACTAAATAACTAATTTGAATATAAATTAACTTTTTCCTTTGTGGCTTCTTAAAATTTAAAATATTGAATAGTAGTTAAAGAATGGTATAAATTGGATAAAATATTGATTTGAATTTGAAATCAAACTTTTATACATGTATGTAATTGATATTTCGCCGGAATTTCAACAATCAATTTTCCTTCGTCTTTCCTATTTATAAAGAATTTATTTACTATATTGTAAAATATTTTCTCACACTAAACACTTTACACTTGGAGGCTTGGAATTAAGGAATAAAACATGTTAAAAAATTTTTTGAGCAGCTCATTGATTTAGAATGTGTAGGAAGAAAGTTTTATTTTTCAAATTAAGTATATATAGGGGAAAATGCAAGAAATGTGGGAAAAATAAATGAAAATATATATGCACTCTATAAAATATCCAATATTTCGAAATTATTGGTATTATTTTATAAGAAATCGAAATAATTTTGTCATTTAATTTTAATGTTACTTTTAAAAGTTTAAAATTTCCCTACATCTTTTGTGGTCTTTAGATAATCTTGCTAATGAAGGTTGAAATTAAGCGAAATAACGTGTTTGGTTAAAATTTTTCTACAATTCATATTTAAGCGCGATTTTGTCTTACATTGATATTTAATTTATAGATCTTTTAAAAATTGTGAAATTTAAAAGTATAGAACTCATAATAACACTAAATAATCGCATTCAAACAGAATGTAATCGCATCAGAACAGTTTGCAGAAAATTTCAAAAACATTATTTTCCTGCTTTTAACTGATTAAAGGATTTTCACTCGTTTCTATTATTGCTTATAATAGTTTTTATTATATTTTTCATATAATACGGTAACTCTCAATAAATTTTTAAATGGTAAAATATCATGTACATCTTATCTTGTACAACACTGTACCGTTTTAATCTATGAAAGTGAACACAAAGTACAAATTTTAAAAAATATTTCTTGTTCCTCAGATTGCAGACGTTACTCAATTTTCTTCCATTATTTTTTAGTTAGTTCACTTATTTTTTTTGCATTATTATGTTAACTTATAAGCCCGTTCGGTCATACACACATCCGGTAAAGAATCTCTTTATTACGCACATTGTAAATTCATCTATAATATTTTTACATATACTTATACAATGTACTTCTAGGTACAAAGTACTTATATACTTACAAAAAATTTCATTCATAATAGTTACAATATATAATGACTAATGACTATTACATATGATCATTTTACTTCCAATACATATACATACATGCCTTACAAAATGTAATTATAATGAAGAAAAAACAAAACACCAACCAAATAGGGTACTACATCTTTACTTTGAATTTTTAACAATGAAAAGCTAAAATGTTGAAAAATAAAGGTAACAATCATACAAGAAGCATACAAATTGTGAGTATATGTATTATGTTGTGTATATTTGTGACGTATTAAGTATTTATAAATATAACAAATATCGAAAAGAAGAAACTAGAATGCGCGATGGTGACCGGATGTTACCACACGCCACACACTTTTTTTCTTTTTGTTTTTTCTTTTAATTCCTCTCTTTGCGATTGATCGTAACTAAACTTTGTTCATATAAAATATAATGTACAGTACGAACCACTATACATACATAAATACGCGTATGTGTACTTGAATGTGTACTTGAATAATAAAAAAAATTTTGTTTTACGATTTGTGATTCACAAGTTCTGCATTATCATACAAAATTTCACAAATGATCGAAAAAGAAGAAAAAATTGAGATTAAACTTAAAATTTAGAGCTAAAAATGTTATGCAATTCCAAAAATAATTAATTCTGAATCTTATACGCAAAAATGAAATAAAATTGCACATAATATTTAAAATTATAAGAAATCTATTTATCTTTGATTTTAAAAAATTACGAAATTTAACTGTAAAAAGTTATTCAAGAAAAAACCATATAGTGGATTTGATATTACTTTAGATGTAATTTAAAAGCCTTTTCTATAGAATAGATGTGCTGAAATTTTTGTAACACTAGAGCTAAAATATATTTAAACAGTAAATATTCCGCAAAAGTATGATACCACGTAACTTCAAATTTTTCGGAAATAATTTTTTTTTATAGCTACGAAAATAAGTAAGATTTATGGTGACATTAGGCCAACCAGCAGCTTGAATGCAAAAGTTAATTTTATAAAGTTAATTAAATATGATCAAAATGGGAATGAAATAAAACTGCATTTCAACTAAGAATTAATTGATTTTTCAAAAGAGCATGGAAAGAGAACCGTAAAAGCATAATCGAAAACTTTGAACCTCACAAAGAACGATTAAAGATTTGTGGAATTGGAACCAAATACAATTATATATTTTCAAGAGCTGAAGTGTGTGTGTTGTAAGATTATCACATCACTTTACTTTTTGGAGTGAATTAAATATTTTTTGCAAGATCTACAAAATTCTGTTTCTTTCCATGTTGAAGTAAATGTGTTACTGCTTGTCTGCATAAAAATTCGCAAAAACTAATAAAATCTAATCGTAGCATAAGAACAAAATGAGAATAAAATTCAACTTAATGCGAAACAAGTAAATATCGAAAGGCATTTAGTTAAATTATAAGTTTTTTGCTTCCCCTGAACATTTTATAAATTGCTCCTTATGTGATTTACACTTTTGTCGACCATATTAGAATTGTAACATTAGTATTTTAAATAACTAGATAAAATTTAATTGTTTCATTAGAAAACTTTCGTAACTAAAGTTGGAATTTGGAAGAAAAAATATTAAATCAGATTTTTTTTTCACGTGGTACAAAAAATTATAGTTCGATTTTTTTAATTGTAAAATTTATTCTTTATTCTATAAGACAATAATTAGCCTCACATAATATTATTACTTTTTTATAAGTGCAATATATTTATTGTGAAACAATAAGGTATTTTACTTGGTTGACCATGAATATTAAGCGTGTAATAGAATTTCAGCGGCTGATTAGGACTTTTAAGACGAATAAAAAATTAGAAAAAAAAGGGATCATTTGTGAATCTTCCGAGTATTATGGAATTTTCATGTTTTTTTTTAAACTCTTACATTTGTACTCCATAGCTTTCAGTTTGAAATATGTTATATTTCAAGCAAATATGTGTTATATTGAAACAGAACGGCCACCAAAAAAATACTTATAAATATCACAATTCCAAAAAAAAAAAAAATTTCGCTTTCAAGAATGCGGTGAAAAAAAAAACACTTGTAAGTAATGAATTTTTACTGAATCAAAATTTAACCATTTTTTTCAAATACTTTCTAAATTATTTTGGATTACAGCCATTGTCTTAAATGGACTGAAAAATTTTATATAGAAAACAATTATCGGTGAAATTATCAGCGAAATTAAAGGTTTATTGGGTTTTTCTCATTTTCCAAATATTAAAAATTTAAAGATATGTAAATACTATTTACTTTTTAGCGCTTTTCCAAAAAAATTTGTAAAAAAGTGCTAATTAGTTTCACTCTACCCGTTCGTCCGTCCGTGAAATTCCACGGATAAAGACCTATGTACCGTACATAGATCTTCACTAGAGACTTATTTCCATAGAAAATTTTTAACTATCTCGCCCCTCTAAAATTTATAGCCCCTCACACTTCTAAAAATGCCATTTTTCAACTATTTATTACAGTGAAATCATAAATATTTTTTAAATTTTGTAAACGCAGAAAAATAGTAACTTTCTTCTTCTGTCGCGGCACACCATAATTGAACTTTGAAAGAACAAAATGGCCTTTAAAATTTATCGTTATCTAAAACCCGTTTTTTCCAAAATTTTGATATCGTTTTTCTTCTAGACCAAAAAATTTTGAATTCGTTTTTCTTCTAGACCAAAAAATCTAGAAATTTAAGAAGTCTCAAATAGTTCATTCGTTAAAAGAAAATTTTTTCCACCTCCATCCCGTCTTAAGTTATTACCTTTAGAAATTTGTAAAATATCAATTTTTGGTACCTTATTTGGTACAGTAAATGCCATGCTATTAAAAATATAATTATTTTTCTTAACTCACGCAATTAACCATTGAATTCGAGCATTATTTTAACGACTCCTCCTTTTTTTTTGGTTTATTGCATTCAAGATTGCTCATCCGAAAGGTATGTAATTTTTAAAATATATTTGTATTATGAATGAAAGTAATTTTAATAATATAGTACATAGCTAGATTGTTCATAAAAGCAGAATTTTTACTTATTGCAGGGAAAAGGGCTTAATTACAAACCATTGGTTTGACCCAACTTTATTAAAAATAACTTCACCAAAAACCCTTTTTAATTCATCAAATTGTTGTTTAAATATCATTGATCCAATCGATTTTACATATTGTTGTCTAAAAAATTACCATCAAATTTAAATTTTAAATAAATTTTTTGTACGTTCATTTTAAATACGTAAAAGTAATTTTATTTAGGTTTGATCGTTGCATTTATATACGATTTAAGATTTATGCGTGAATTTTGTATACGATTTCCGGTCTTGTAAGACATTAATTTAGATATAAAAACTACCTTTTATTAAAGTAAAATTTTGTTCAGTATAGGTTCTACTGGTTTGCATGAAAATTTTTATAATTTAAGAACAAAATAAATATACAATTTTAGTAAAAAACAAAAGAAATAATAAAAATTGTTCTGAAACTTGGATACACAGCAAAACTTTTAAAAATACAAATACATAGTATTTTTTTGAAGTTTAATTCATTCAAGCTTTGCCTGATTTTTTCTTGTTCAACCTTCAATTTATGTTTTCAAAACAACATCAATAAACGAACAACAAAACCCATTACACAATATTCACTCGAGATATACGTATAAAAAACACAAATATTTAGCCAATTACCCTTCTGTGACACAAGCAGTTATTTCAGTTTTTATTTTTTGACTGAAATTCACAATTTTAATTTAATTAAAATAAAATTTATATCTCACCTTATACCAAAAAATTTCGAAATTTAATAAATGAAAGAATAGGTAGCCCTTATGATGATTTGTAAAATTATTAAAGTGTTCTATTAAAATAAATTTTCGTGGCTTTACTATTTTATTCAAGCTTATGCAATTGTGTGAAGTTAAGTCTCATCTAACATAATAATTAACAGAAAAATTTTTGCTTTTTTCAAAAACGGAAAAATGTGTAGAAAAGCAAACGTTCTGACCAAGTGAAAAAATAGAACGTGACCTTTTTTTATTTTATCTCTTGTCAAAATAAAATTTAAAATTTTACATGCATATAACAGTAAATTTAATTAAACTTTCTAAATTACATTTAATCGACACAAGTTCTATTAAATAATAGATTATTTAAAAATTGTACAATTGGCATTATATTATACATTTAGTGGAAGTAGGAATTTATGTAAGTTAAATTAATCTTTCATTTCATAGTTTTTATTGTTACAAAAGCCGATCAGTACTTTCATTTAAAATAGCTTTATCTCAATAACATAAGTACTGCAGCATGTTAATATTTATACTGTAGTTAATTTATTAAATAAAATATTTTGTCTTCTATAATGTTATTAAAAATTGCCAACTTGTTTCATTTTTCTCGTCTGACTACTCCTTTAAGTGATCTCCAACATAATTATGTACGTATGCATGCATTAGCCAATAAATTATTCTTAATAATCTTCTACATTTAAAAAAATAAATTTTAAAATTTATTTAATATGAAATTTATTGACATAATTAAATAGAATATATATATATATATATATATATATATGTGTACATCATAACATTTTTAGCACATTTCAATCGAAAAAATATATCAGATCGAATGTAAATCGAATTTTAAATATTAAATTGATTAAATTAAAATTTTACCTACAAATATGTTTTCATATATAATGTACATGAAAAAACAACATAATAATGCAAAAAATAATGAGACGCGCACCAATCAATATTGAAAATACTTGAAATGAATTTAAACTTTAATGTATGTGGTTAAATTAATTGCAAGACACGTTTTCAGACATGACGTTGACATTGACATTTTGAATTAAAATTTAATTTTTTTTTTTTTGCCTTATTTCTTGTACTTTTACGCAATTCCTAGTTCATTGTAAACTACATTAAATATGAGAATTATTTATTTTATAAGTAATATAATTTGCTTATTAAGTAGCGCTTTTTAATATTTTTCATTTTGACATTGCTTTTTGTTTCCTTTTACAGTTTCTGATTCTGATAAGTTTCTGATACTTCTAACTTTTGTTTTTAAGAATTTCAATTTATTTTCGATTTTATTCGATCTAAAATATCAAAATTTTTGAGCATAATATGATTTCATGTTGCAGGTTCTAATTTTGTGATGTAATGTCACATACTCTGTTATTTGCAAAAACTAAGTATTGGATAAAAAATTTGATAATTTTGAGTGAAAAAACTTTAAAACATGTTTAAAAAAATTTAAAAGGAATAACATTAAAATTAATCACATATCGCAATTATTTTGTTCATAAATCTTAGCAAGTTTTAATGATTTATAAATGAAATATGTATGAGTTTTGAGTTATATACACTGACCGAAAAAAGTATATGCACAGCAAGAAATTTTATGTTTGAATCGAATTTCTAAAAAAAATATAAACTCTACAGAAAAACACTAAAAGTAAAATTTATTCATTAATTCTTTCTTTATTCAATACGTAATAACAAATTTTTAAACTCATAATCGAAATATCAAAAAAATAATTAAATAAAAATTTTAACGCAAATTCGGTGCGAAAAAAGTGTAGGCACAGCGCATGTTTTATCTTAATTTATAAAAAAATATTAGTAAATAATATGAAGTAGGCATTCCTTTTCGTTTCAAAACTACTTTTAGTCTGCTAAACATTGAATTGACCAGATTTTGAGCAATACTTGGTTGAATATTTGCTCATCCGTTTTCTAAAACTTCCTTTAATTGATTCTTACATGTAATGGGATGAGTTCAAACCCTTTTTTCTAAAACATTCCATAAATGTTCAACGGGATTTATATCTAGAGATTGGGGAGGTGTTTTTAGAGTGCTAGGAACATTATATAATATTCACACTCTTACAATATGTGCTGTGTGTTTTGGGTAATTATCTTGTTGGAAATCAAAATGATTTCAAGACCCAGATTGATTGCACTTTTCTTAAGATTTTCCTTAAGAATATTTATGTACATCATCTTATCCATTATTCCTTCAATAAACACAAGCTCCCCAACTCAAGATGCTGTCATAAAACCCCATACTATTACTCCACCACCTTCATGTTTACTGTTGCACATAAATTTTCTTTATTCAGTTCAGTGTTACATTTTCGCCCCACTTTAATTTGACCGTCTTTGTAGAGTTTTTCTCTAGATTTTATGTTTTTTTCAGAAATTCGGTTCCAACAGCAAGAAATTCCAAAATTTGTCGCTGTACCTATACTTTTAGCGGTCAGTGTATGTAAGTACACCCAATACAAAAGTTTTAATCGTTAATTTATTGCTTTATTAATAGCTATTAACGGAAATTCACACATACATTTCAATAATTTTTTTAAAACTAAAACTTTTTACTGCAATATTCGAAATATGATATGTACATACATATATGCATATATAAGTGACGCCATTATTTATTAAGGAAATAATAAAATATTTTTATTACTGTTTACGATTTATAAAATGTAAATATTAATGTTTTGTTTTTTTAACTGTAAAATTAAGATTTATGTTGATAAATAAATTATTTAATTCTAATTTTTTATAAATAGTAATTTAAAATATTGTACGTAAATATTAAGAACATTATATATGAATCAATTAAAATATTAATTATTTTATATAAATTAAAATTTTTATTTTCCTTGTTTTCCAGGTAAGTGTTAAGCATTTATTTCATGTAGAGTAACACCGTGTATAAATAATGTGAGTAATTTTAATATGATTAGCTACTTAATTTTAAATTATATTATAAAAAAACTTTTATATCACTGAAGAATAAAACAAAGTGTTAGTCAAATTTATAATTTTCGAATATAATGAAATATACAATTTGAGTAATTTTAAGTGCAAACTTATTCACAGTATTTCATTGTGAATTATTGAGCGGGTAATATTTGTTCAACTATATTGCCATTATCTGAGCATTTAATGTTATTTTTTAAAAAAAAAAGTACGAACCTATAAACTGTAAATTTTAAATTTATAATTGAGATGATGTTTTGTCATAACAAATCATCTTTATAGAACTTATTATTTTGGCTTTAAATTTTGATTATTTGATCTTGATCTTGATATAATAAAACAAATTAATAAAATACTTGAAAATTAATTCTCATTAGCTTATTAAAAACTTATTAAGATGGAATAACTAATTTTTTAAATAACCAAAAGTAGAATACCATACTTGATTAAGATAGTTTTCGACTTACGTAGCTTGATTGACAGAATAATCCTGTGATAATTGCTCTTGAGATCATATGTTTAGGTGAGCCCCAAACAATCTCAAACTACAAAAATTTAAAATTGATTTTTTTCTTTAAATTTTTGGTAAAAGAATTCGTATTAAAATTTCATTAAAATTTTTGAAAAATATACTTTTAAATATTTACGTAAATTTGAAAATTATATACGCAAATAAAAAATTGCCGAAATAAAAAATAAACGCTTCCAACAAATTTAATAATTTTGAATCGAGAAAAAACCAAAGCAATTTTGTATAATTTAATAATTTATTTGAATTTTACTACTAGCACATACTACATATAAAAAAAATTTAAGAGAACTTTGTTACTTCTTATTTTAGAAAATAAATTTCGTTCCAGTTAAACCTATACACTTTAGTACTAAAGAAAATGATTTGTTTTTCAAAAATTAAAAAAAAAAATATTTAAAAAAAAATTTATTGAAAATTTATTTTTTGTCACAAAAAAAAAACGTGAAAAAAAATCACCTTTATACCTATAGGACCAAATTTTCTGGTTTGAATTTTTAATGAACCGGAAATACATCTTTACTTATTTTACTACACAAGGAAATTAAGTATTCATATCGTTATGGTACTCATCACTTTTGTTAAACTATATACAGAATAATGCTAAACGTATTGAACAAAACGTCGCTTAACTACACAAATATATTTGATTTATATATATATACAAAAATTTCATAATTTAAGTTATAACAAAAGCAACTTCTTAAATCTAATAGCACGTGCGTATAATTTTCATATTATATCGAATTATATTTACAAGTATTGTACATACAATTATACACAAGTAAAATACATATTATATTTAAAAAAAAAATCTCGGGTCTAGGTACTATTTCAAATTTTAAAATGGAATCTAAGATTTTAACCCTTACATAATCAACTTCTTTATTGTAAATGAAAAAAAAATTAAGGACGAAACCCCTTCAGAAAATATACATGATTTTTTTTTTGTATATTTTTTTCACAAAAATATCTGTTATATAGTTGTATTAAATAGACTTGAATGACTAGTTGTGTATTCATTCAATTTTATTAAGTTTTTATCCACGAGACATAAAAAATTCTCTTAACCAATAAGAAAAAAAATATGTTTATGCGTGAAATCATGTACTTACATCTATATATATATGTACATTTGTTATTTTGTATTTATAGAAGCAAAATTTGATCAAATGCGCTTTTTGTTAATAATTCATAACAATTAAATCCCATCCCTACTCCATCAATAGGCATACAAACTCACTTATATTGTTCTTTTTGTATTGTAAATATGTATGTATGTAATTCTATCTAGGGATTTTAAAAGCATCTGGTTGTACTAGAATTACGATGATGACAATTTATTATAATAATATGTAATGTTTTCTTCTGTCATTATCAACCATTTTGAATAAATTTCTTTGAGATTTCAATACAAATTATATACATATTCTTTTTTATTTTTTTAATATATTTCCATATATAAGAATGTTATAGGTATCCTCGTTTAGAAGGGTTTTATGTATGTAAATAAAAGATTTTAAATACTTCCAACCCCCTTTTCGTATATTTTCAAAAGAAAATTCTTAAATGAATTTAAAATTTAAGGTTCTTATTAATCTTATAAAAATATTTTTGTACCTGAATTTCAATGAAATTGAAAAAAAAAAAAATGATCGTAAATTAAAAAGGTATTTGTGAATTTTCTGTGTAAGTGAAAGATGATTGGATTAACAAATTATTATTTACTGTTAAATGTCACATTAATTGAGAAGATTTTGCCTTTTTATTATGCTTATCCAGTACAAATGGTTGTGAGTACTATTATTAAGAAACAAAGGATTTTAAATTGATTTCAATACTTACTGGTTCAATAGGTACGTTGTACAATATGTGATTGTAAAGAAATGAAAAATTTGACACTTATTTGCGTAAATTGCACAATTTTCCGGTGTATAACAAATATTTTTAAATTTAACGAAGCAATCTCCACAAAACTCTAAAAAATTTGTTAGTAAAAAAGAGATTTCGTAACCAAAGCCAAAAATAACCGCTAAAATAACAGCCTTTATAGTTTCTGAGATATAGCCATATAACTTTTTAAGTTGTATAGCAGCTACCCGAACAAGTACCCCAATCATATCCAATTTAAATAGGGTTCTGTCATTTAATATATCTATGTCTCAGACCGTTATTTCTTAGCGTTACAAACGGTAAGGCAAATTTAGTATACCCTTCGAACATACATTCGTAGGGGCATAAAGAGATTTTCATTATCAGTAGTTTTCGTTATATATATAAAGGTTTTACTAAATTTAATGTTTATTAAGACATAGCGATTCTTTCTTAATAAAATTCACTATAGTAACATAAATTTAAATTTAATCTTTAAATCAAAATCTAAAATCGGGCAACATCAAGAAATATAAGTTGGTCGTTTAATTTTTATTTTAACAAGATCTTAATTTTTACCGACTCAATTTGTGAAAGAGCAAAGCATCGAGTTTTTGTTTCTAGTATGACATTGTACCGAAAATTAGAAAGTTCTGTGTTTCTTTCATTTGCTTAAAGTACTTTTATAAAATTTAATGTTGAAATAATTTAAGAATCTAATAACAAAATCTAAATGTCGGTGTTGAAAAATTTTAAAGATTGTCAACGTTATCAAAGTCTTATAGATTTTCTATGCCATTTCCAAGAATTCATTGCATTTTTAATTTTTCATAATCTGCCTGCACTCGAGAAAAATACAATTTGGAGTAGAATCTACATTTATTCCAGATTTTTATGTATGTACATATTTCTTTTACAGTTAAGTAAATATGTTTATTATTTTTTCTCTTATTTTTTAATAGTTTCAAATTCAAATATTATCCTTTTTATTTCTGATATTCCTATAAATAAATCTAATAATAATTTTACATAAATAGAAATTTATTTTATTTGCACCTTTTTCTTGTACAATCTGCGATGAAAAGAACATAAGAAAAATTTCATAAATTACTTCTATTGTGTATGACAGTAATTTAAAAAGAATATGTGGAATGTTTTATGGAAGTGTACTTACTTGCATGTGAGTGAATAATTTTCTTATATTTGTATATCATAATTCATAACAATAGCAACACGTGGTCACACCCTTAAAAAAAGGATGTTTTTATATTTTTGGTCCTAATTTAATTCATTTTTTTTATTTCCTTTTTTTTCGCTTCTATTTTATATACATACGTACGTATGCATGTACATATTACGATCGAAGAATTTTTTTTTATAGTTTTTACTTTGGCAAAAAATATTATTTTACAGACTTCCGGTCTTCGTTCTTCTTTTTTATAACTTAACAATTTTATAGCAAAAATCTGATTAAAGGTACAAATAAAGTAAAAATATAAAAAAATTTAAAATTTGTTTTAAATTATTAAATCAAAAATATTTCATGGAAAATATTCAATTTCGATTGAAATATCAAAAAGAATTCATTGAATCATTATTAAAAATTGAGAACAAGTATTTACACAAGTTTACATAATATACCTATATTTTTTTTAATTGAAATTCTATAAATATTAAAAAATTTGGGTTGTTATTGCTTTTAACAAGTAACTTTGCACTCTATAAACTTTATATAAAAGAAAATTTCTATAGTATTCGAAATTAATTAAAAATAATAGCTTATGTGACGGCACGAAATTTTGGATGTCGATATTTCGGTGGGAACGCATTTTTCCATAGCAGCAAAGCGTAAATTAACAACTTCTAGAGAGATGTCGGTCTGTCAGTCTGTTGGGGTGATTTTGATGAAATTTTATATGTAAGTTTATTTTGGCTAATTGACACAATTTGATCAACTTTTAAAATACAAAGTTCGGGAACTGGACCATTTTGCGGGCCAATTATACATTTTTGCGTATGTCAATAGAAATAATCAACTAATTTCCTTAAAATTTATTATGTAAATTCGGGGTGTTAAAACAATAAATCTATAATTTTTTTGGTAAGATCAAGGCTTGGAAACCGAATTTGGGGCCACTTTGCATTTTTATCATATCTACAGAACGGGTTGATGGAATTTCTTAAAATTTGATATTTGAGTTCTGGTTTTTGACCGAAATTAACTGGGAATTTGAGTGGACAAATTGAAACTTTTTCATACTCAAAGACGATCACTCAGAATTTAGCATAAGAAATGAAGGTTGTACTTTAAGTAATGAAAAGATATTAAGATATTTTTTTAACGAGCAGGACATTTTTTATTTAAAAAATTTACTTTTACTTATTCTGTACATTTTTTTAATATTTTTAAATATTTCAAGTAAAATTAGCTTTAACAATTTATTAAAGTACTTTCTCTATCACAAATTTTCAAACTTCCGAAATGTAACTTTATAAATAAAAATCATTATTTTCAAATAGAAATTTTATAATTACATTCGATATTTATATTTTTCCTATATATAAATTTATAACGTACATATACATAACATAAATTTTACAATAAAGTTACAGGTGGTCAAAAAATGTTCCCCCTTCATTTCTCATTCCGCATTTAAAATAACTTTACACACAGGTATTTTAATTTAGTAAACAATAAAAAAAAGAAAAATACCGGCAACAATAACGCTAAACATAAAAAAATAATTCAAATTACATGAAAATTAATGCCAGAATGTAAAGTAGAATGGTGGTTAATGGAAAAGTGCATTAAAAATGCAGTTAACTATTTTATATAAAATATATTTTTTTACACCACATTTAAATAAGTAACACAGTTATAATTATACAGGTCAGGTATATTAAAAGCAAAAGAAGCAAAAAAGGTAGCGGCATTCTTAGTATTGTGCAGTAGAGAGTATAGTAAAGCTACACTTGTTACGTTGCCACTTAAAAAACATTTTATAAAAAAAAATGCTTTTACTTCATGATTTTTCTCTTTTTTTTGTATTGTTATACTTAGTTGTCATTTATTTTGTTTTTTCTTATTTTTTTATAATAAATTGTGCGGGCTCTCGTTTTAATTAGGGACAATTGGCTCTCACCCTCATTTCGAAAAGAAAAAATTCAAATGCTAGATATAAAAATTTTTTTTTCATATTTTTCCCATTTTCTACAATATTTATGCATTTTACTTTATGACCATGGGAATTTTAAAATTTTGTTTTTTCTTTTTAGATATGTAATTTAGTTTGGTTCGAAATAATTAAATAATAATTTGAAACAAAAGAAAAAAAACCAAAATTACAATATTAAGGATTAAGGGGGAAATTATTCTTTTTTTTGTTTTCTTTTATAAAACTTCTAATTCTAGAATCATAAATGTCAGCATTTTAAAAAATACAATTTTATTTAATTATAAATTTCGAAATAACTAGTTATACACCAAAAATAAAAATACAAATTTCTCTATGATTTTCGCATATCGTCAAATAAAAATTTTGTTTTGCAGACTTGTATTCTGTTTTTTGCAGAATAACAGACATATTTTTTTTTATGTTGATGTAAAATTAAAATTCAAAGTTTTTTTGACAGATTGAACCAATTTATGACTACTTTTCTAAATCGTTTTGAGTAATTAAAAATAAAAGTATATGATTAGGAAAATAAATTTATTGTGGAACTGTAAAAAGGATTAATTTGTAAAAGCAAAAAAAAAGTTTGTAACATTTTCTAACACAAAACCAAACCAATTATTTATTCTTCTGAGACAGAAAAGTTATAAAGTAGCATAATTTTAGAAAGAATCTTAATAATTTCAAGAACAGTTTCACATACACAAAGATTGGATTACATTTATCATTAATTTAATTAAGGCATTAATCTTTTGAATTAATATAGAATCCATTTTTCTATTTCTTGATTGGCTCTATTTTTGCTTTGAAGAAATTTAAATAAAGCTTATTGGGTTAATGAACAGGGGATTGAAAATTAACAGGAAGTTTTGTAAAAATACTAGCAAAGAAAATTAAATTATAATAGACAATATGTTTTTAAATTTTTGAAAAATAATTGTTATAAATCTACGTATTCAAATACTGGTCTGCTCGGTTAAAATTTTGCTAATTTTTTTATTTTCCCATACTTGATGTATAATTATAATAAATCAATATTATTTACCAACAATTTTTAAAATTTTATTGACTATAGCTATAATAATTTTGAATTTCTTCGAATTAGAAACAGAAAAGTTTTTGTTGAAAGTTAAAGGTTTAAAGAAAACTTCTCTACTTGAGCTATACTCATATTCATATAAATCTATAAAATTCGTAGTGGTCAAAAAAAATTGTATGTCCCTAATAGTTGGAATAATAAATAGAAGAATAAATTTTAGAAGCTTTAACAATACTCTAAAAGGTACTTATACTGAAGACAAATTTTTGGAAAAATGGAGCAAAAATCATTCATTGTTTGTTAAATTTTCTTCTCCAAATCAAATTTGCTCTCTTAAATGTAAAGGACATTAAAAACTCATTGATAAAAAAAAATTATTAAAATTTTTTTTATTCCCTTTTTTGTCTTTTAAAATTTTGCTTGTTCCTTAAAAAATTTTTTTTTCTTCTTCTTTAAACTGCAAATAAATACTTCAGGACACCATTAAATTCAACAACAAACAGTTTTTATTGCAAAATAAATACTTAAAGGAAGAAATATAGAAAAAAAATTACAAAATATTATCCTTATTCAGTTCATAAATATCTGGTTTCATTTCCGCTCGAACCATAATATTAGACAAAAAATTTATATTTTTTTTTTGTGTTTAATTGAGAAAACATTGTGAGGCAAAAAAAATCTTGAATTCATTGAGACCTTTGAGTTCATGTACATAAAATACACTTAAACACATCTATTATTATAGTAGTCGTATAGTATAATATATCATAACGCATAGTATATATAAATGCTCTTTATCAAATAAAGATCCTGTTGTTAATAAAAAAGAGCATTGCAAAGGATCCTTTCATCATATTTAGAACAAAAAAAAAAATAACTCATTTTTTTTTCATGTGTTTTTGTTTTACTGCTGCTTTTATGAAATTATCAAAACCGACTGACAAATGATTGCACGATGATTTCGTTCCATTAAAAGGTAGAAAATCAAATAAAAAAAGGATATTTTCTGTCAGGACGCGCTTTGATGAATCTTATGAAACTGCAAAAAAAGGCAAGAGGATTGACGATTTTTTTGTATTTTCTGGTTTTTATCTGTTCTTTGTTTTTCTTGTTTTCGTTTCTCTGTTGAAAACCTGTTTGAATTTATAATAAAATTCCTTATTGTGTATATATGGAGAGAGAAAAATGAAATAATTCTTGCCTATAGCAATGCTTTATCTTGTTATATACCTTTAAAACATTTACTTGGATCAAATTGAGTTGCTTTTTGCGTGAATATTTCAGTTTAAGATTTTATAAAGATGATAGATCAATTAATTATCCATGAAAAAAGAAAAGGATATTGATGTAGACTTCAAAATTAAGAAAGAAGAAATTTTCACATAGGCAATAATAAAATTGAATTTCGATAAAATTTTTGAATTTAGTTCCGTTTTGTGTTTTCTTAAAATCTCATTAAATTTTAATACTTAGTATTTTTGGAAATTGTTAAGTGTTAATATGAAAAAAGAAAATTAAGAGGATATTACTGATGATAAGAATTTTTATATATGTATATACATATAGGAAATTTGTGGATGAAGTGTGAAGTAAATTGAAATGGGTTTATTGCCAAGGTGTGCAGAATGATTAATATTTTTGATTTGTTATTTTATTGGTTTTTAATCTTTAACCTTATTTTACAAAATTGGATTGTCAAATTCTTTTATTTTTCAGAATTAATTTCTTGGATTTAGTATAGATAAATAACTTCTTTACAACGTTTACACGCTTCAAAGTTGGAATTGAGTTGTATGAATTCAAATTTATAATTAAATATTAAAACTGCCAAAAATCATTAGAAATTTGCAAATCATTTTGTAATAATAAATAAATTTTATATATGTGTTAAAAGTTATATACAATAAAATGCGTGTAAACAAAGTAATTAATTCGTTATAACACCTAATATTGAATTTATAATATAAAGAAATAGAATTTTAGAAATATACCGTGTGGATGCGGTTCGGTACAACACGTATATTTGATTGTATTTTTACCAACCGCATTGTGTATACAATGCAAGGTAAGTTATGCAATGGCACCAAATTTTTGATGTCGAGTTTTCGATGGGAACGCACTTCTAAATGACAGGGAAGTATAAATAAACTATTTTTAGGAACCTGTCGGTCTGTGTGTGCACATTTGAACATTATTTGGCTCATGTGAACTCAAAAATTTTGTACTGACTAGTTTCATATTGATAAAATCTTTTCCAATATAACTCGGTTTCAATGCGACTTGAAACTTAAAGCTAAACAAACTAATTTATTAAGCATAGTGTTTACTTAATCAGGTTTCCCTAAATTCTAAATTGTAATTCTCTTAAATGCTAACGACTTTTGTTTAATCATTTATTAATTCTCTTTCAGTATTAATAACAATATATGTATGTACATGTAATTATGGCCCCAATATTATAGAAAATTTATTAAAATTATATTCAAATATGATTTTTGAGTACATTCCCATTCTACATTGCGTGGGGTTAAACTTCCATTTTATATTTTTTTGAATTGTATTAATCAGGGAAAATTTTCTCATAGCTCTAATTTTGTATATCACCGTTTCATTGTTTTTACCCTAAAATATTCGAGGAAAATGTTACCTAGCGTGCATGTACGGTCTACTGCAATTAAAGATAAATACGATCTACATGATCATTTTTTTCTCATTTGCCATAAATATCATAAAAAATAATGTTTTAGGAGAAAAATTAATATAAGTTGTTTATTAAATAATTTAACTGTAAAAAATACAATATTATTTATTGAAGGTAAAACTATGTATACATTTTCCAAAGTTTTTAAATAAAAAAATAAAATTCCTTCAAAAATTAAAAAAAAATCTCAATCAAATTTATAAATTCTCAATGCTCTATTTGATTTTATAAAATTTTTAAACCTGCAAATTCAACACAACAATATTTTTTTTACAAAATAAACATGAAATTTATTACGATTCCCTCTTTTATTACAAAAAAACAGGGAAACAAAACTACAATTTATAAAATATCACCCTATGCATAAAAACAATTTATTTTTTAAACCACTTTAAATTATTATGGGTAAAGAACTCCCTCAATTTCCAAATTGATTTAATAATCAGGTTTTTTTTTTCAAATGTCCTGCGGAATTTTGACATATTATGTGTAGGTATTTGGTGACATTCATTTTTTCACGTTTCTCAAAATATTCAAAATATTATTTAATATTTATTTTTTAAATAACAAGCAATATATATTCTTAAATAACGTATATATGTAATCGTATTTCATTTCTGTGGTAATAAGAAAAAATGATTTAAGTTAAGGGCAGTAATTCCGATTAAATAAAGTTAATTTGATAATTTTTCCGAATCTCTAACTCTCTAAATATTTTAAAATAAAGAAAACTTTATGTAAACGAAAAAGACACTATTTGTGCTTATATAGTGCAGCTACCCTTATAAATATTTCAAGATCTTATTTTTAATTTGTAGAATTTAAGTAGACATTTTTATTTAACCATGTGTGAATTTAATTTTTACCGATCGCTTTGGATCCATTATGACGTGATAGCGCAAACTTCGTGTGTCGGGTTTTATTTGGCTTCTGGCATAATATTTTTAGTTAAAAGAATGTATGCAATAAATTAACTTGAAATATTATATATAAACTTCGTTCGACAGTACCGAAATCACCTAATTTTAGGAAGAAGTCAGGTATCAGCAATAGCAAATTTTTTGAATGATGTTTCGTAAATTTGATTTGATCATCTTAGAATATTTCGAATTGAATCAAATTTTATTGGATTATGAAAATTTGAAAATAAAGGTTTTAAATGTATAGTTGTATCTTAAATTGGCACATATTTGACAGATATTTTGACTGAGATCTAAAGAGTTAGCTACGATATGATTTATAAAGTTAGAGCGTTTACATTAAGTAGCTTTATGGCTCTACAATGAAATGTAACCAATTTTTGATAATACAATCCACACGTTCTAGTCCCAGTAACATTTTACATGAAAATGTTTTTTGTGGGATTGTTATGGTTTTTGGTGTCATTGAAATTATATTAATTGTTTAGTTTTTGGAATCCCTATCAAATCCGAATTTATTAAATTCATTAAAAATTATTTTCACTACTATATACTAAATGAAAATTATAGAATATGTACTGTGTAAGTAAAATAAAAAATATTTAATTGTATTTTAATTTTTTAGCTTTTTAAGAGTGTAATCATAAATATTCCAGTGTTTTCAATTCATTAAATATAAATAAAAAGTCAATAAATATGCTTATAAAAGTGTGTATGTATAAATTATAAGGGAACTCTTACCGAACGTACAATATGAGAATGGTTTTTATTTTACAAAATATGGGGTACATTTATGAAATTCACTATTTAATTTTTGAATTATTGTTATGGTGACGAAAATGGTTATTTGGTCACATATCACATCAATATGAGAGGGAATAATTTGTTTTATTTTCTTGTTAAAGAAAGATTAAGATCACTTTGACATTTTGTAAAAAAAGACGTTAATTTATGCATTATATGTTTCAAGGACATATTTATAATTTAAAATATGCGGATATATGGATATAAGGGACATTATATACATGTTTACATATATACCTAAATTGGGGAATAGAATAAATATTCGTGAGAAAATTTGAATATGGTAATTAATTAGAGGAGACTATTGAATTTTATAATACCCATTAAAGTATATTGTTATGTTTGTTTTATTACAAAGATCATTTTTTACATAAAATATGATTATAAAACTTACTTATTCATATCGTGGAAGTGTTCAAAATACATTATAAGGGGATTAATTAATATATTTAGAAATTGGGAACTTTTTAGTATTGTTTTTATTAATTTCAACGAATTTAATGAATTTTCCCTTAAATCTAAATAAAATTGATTTCAGTAATTTTCTATTTCATTTTCATTCAATTTAATTTTTATCCCATTAATTGAATTTATTTTCCCTGTCATTTGTTAAAATAAAAATATTTCGGTATAAAATATTACATGCTTAAATTTTAAAATACAATTTTGGTACATTAATAAAAAAATTTGGACTTATGGGTTTACTTATAATAAAAGCCATTTAGTTTATTTTTGAAGAAAATAATTTAATTATGAATTGAAGTGGTTTAAAAAACAACTAAAAAAGAGGTTAACCGTAAACATTTTTTTTTTTGAATGCCAAAAATTTTTTTTATTACCCAATATGAGCAACACTTTAACAAATGGGCAATGAAATCTTGTAATATTAATTCACATATAAAGAGTAGTATTAATTCACATTGGTAAAAGTTCTTTAATATAATCCGTCTAACATTATTAGATCTTAACTAGTATCAAAACTATATCAATTTCATATTATGTTGAAATTGAAGAAATTCAATAAATTCCAAAACCAAAAGAAATAGTAGGTGTTCTGAAGCAAATAAATGACTATGCTATATATTAATAATTATTTTAAATTGATTCATGGTGTGTATAAATTTAAGATAAATTCTCAAAGCAACATCTACTAAATAAAGACTTACAACCGTGTACATATATCTAAATTCGAAAGTTTCCATTCACATGTAAATAAATAATTTAATTGTTCTTAATAATTCAAATTAGTTTTCTGAGTGTATTTTTATCCACAAATCCATTTTTAGTATGAAATTCGAACCTATTGGTATTTATTACTATAGTTTTTATAGATTTAAATTGAATCCGCACATTCCTCTACTATAAAATCTAATAAACAAAATATATAATAAAAATAATAAGGAAATTACAAAAAAAGACTCACTAAGGTATAAAAGCGACCTTCCCCGTTATTTATAAATTTTTCAAAATTTGGAAATTCAATTATAAAATTTTCTTTTTCGCTCGGCAATATAAACAAATTAACGAAAAAAAAAAACGAAAACACTCTAGTTCACTTCTTTTTTACATTCTAAATCAAGTCGACTAAAAAATTTATTACACAAAATATAAAGGACAACAATCGACACAAAACGAAAGCAACAATTTTGCAAATTTTATTTATTGGGGTAAACTGGCGTACTGAAATCAAATTATCCTGGTTAGATTTTTGAAACAACCTAATATTGTATGAAATTTCACGTTTTTTTCTCCTTATTTTTTTTTTTAGAATTTTGATGAAAAAAAAAAAATATAAGTAATCGGATCTAATAAAAATATTCGTTGTTTATTTTGCTTCTTCTTTCTTTAAATGTGAATAAAGAAAACGTTCTACTCTAATTCTGTTTACGTTTTTAACAAGTTAAGTTATTTCATTGGAACTAGTTACTTCTTATACATATATAAAATACAAATAAAAGGAAGCAAATAGGGCTTGAATCAAAAAACAAATTTGGCTGTGAAATGTTTTGACAAAATATTTTACAAAATCAACGTCGATTTTACGAAAAACACAAATTGCCATCATGGGTGTAAAAATTTTCTTTTTGTTACTTTATTTAAGTTTCTGCTGAAGTTCTTGGCACATGTTTATGTGTTGGTTTTATATAAAAAAATAACGACTGAATTTTGAGATTATAAAATATTTGTAGCCTGGTTTTAGTATTCTATTTTTTTCATTTCATAAATAAGATTAATATTCTAATCAAATTGTCTAATAGTATCAAAAATAAATAAAGTTGATCCAAACCAATGTTTTGTAAGGTTAAACTTTTCCCTTCAATAACTCAAAAAAATGTTAATTTTAGCGCCCATTTTTTTCTTTTGGTATTCAATTATGCAAAAAAGCCAGCCACACCTTTTGCAAGATCTAAAAAATGTTTCTTTGAAATAAATAGTCAATAAGGTAAAAATTTTCTACTAAAAATAAGTTTCAAATAAAGATGTAGTATAGTTTTGTAAACGGACAAACGAGTAGGCGGAAGAACATATGAAACTAATAAGCCCCTTTTCCAAATTTTTTTTTGAAATGTGATAAAAATATATAGAAAAAAGGACACTATAATACTTTATTGCGTTATAAAAATTATATAGGAAATTATATAGGAAAAAAGCAACCGTATTTTCGAGCTCATTTTGTGACTTAAAAACAATTTTAAACTGCAAACAAAAATTAATATGCTACTGATGGAAAACTGTTAATAATCTTCTATAAAATTAATAAAATTCTGCAAAAACTTGGAATCAATTCAATTCCACAATAAAAGAAATTATTTTATTTTTATGCAACCTACTTAAACCAATAATTTAAAAGAAAATATCTACATTTGTATGCATACGAAATTTTTGCGTTTAAAGAAGCTAAAATAACTAAATTGGACTTTTCATATTATTAAGAGTCTTCCTTAACTTTCAGGAATTTTCAGTATTGAGTGCAATTCTGATTCTTTTGGTATTTACAAAAATAACTGGGTTTTTCAATAAAATTAAACTCATCGACGCATTCACTGGTGCTAGTGAGAAATACTCAAAGATTGTTATTATGTATTATCAAAAATTATGTATTTTCAAAGCCTAGAAAATAAGAATTGAGAAGAAAATTCAAAAAATTATATTTATTTATAGAATAAAAAGAAATTGCCCCTTAAATACATTCTATTCTAATATAGAGGCTCTTATCAAAATTAATTTGAGCAGCCGTTGATTGCATTAGCATGTGATTCAAACACATTAGTGATTTAAAATTTTTGACTGTTCGCTTTCTCGGAACTAGACTGTCAAAAGAATATATGTAAAATGTTACGTGGTGCATTTAACAGTAACAGGTTCACTGACCGTAAACCTCTTTTGATATCGCATATTATAACTATTATATACTTGTATTTTTCCGAAGTTTTCATAATTCAATGTATACATTTGCTTCGGACAAATTTGAAAAAGGAAACATGACAAGAAAATCTTTCAAATTCAAAAATTAATATATATAATTGCATGTCGCAATTACTTCATTTTTAGTGTAAGGGTTAATTCGAATGGCTGAGTTAGCATTTAGTGGTTACGTATAGTAATAGAAAATAACTGAAATTCTGCTTACTTATAACTAATTCGTACATTGTAACTGTTTTAAATCCATGTACGAACAACGATTATTTTTAAAACGATTCAGTTTAAAACAAATTAAGTTCTAGATTTCAAATTTATTTCATTTCAAAAATTTTATTGAAATATTATGGCTGAACATCTTGAATTATTGTAGAGAAGGCTACTATCATTCAGAAATATCTCGAAAACTGTTGTTTATTTCATTCAAAGTCTCAATGTTTTAAGGATTTTTTATATTCAAAATTGATAAATATTTAAAAAAAATAAAATTAAATGAAATTTTTATCACCCGCAGCGTTACATGGTTTTCTTTATCAATATAATATTGACTTTACTTTTAATATCCAAATGTCAAACAAATTAATAACTAAGATAAAGATATACGTTAATATTTATTTCAATTCTATGTTGGTGGTTGCAACATGTATTTTCATTCTAAAATGATAAAAAAGAAAATTTAAATTATATTTTAAATGAAAGATGAAAGTCACCGGCGCAAAACATGAGTTTTACTGTTTATATAAAAACAATACCCAACTAATTTTGTTATTCTTTATCGATATAGATTCTGTTTTATTTTCAATAGACGCTCGTACATATATACATATACGTACATATATACATATATATGTTTGTACCAAAGGTGTACAATGAGAATTCAATGATTCTAAAATTTGTAATAATTTGTTGTTTACTGAAAGCATGAAAGTGAAAACGGTGACCCTCTTACAAATGAATCCGGATTATTTTTCTGGTAGCTAATTTTATACCAAAATTAAGATATATACCCAAGATTAGCATAGAAACCTACGATTATCTTTTAAAATTCACATTTCTTTTTATTAAATTAGTTGTGCTGTATACAAAATTGTGAAGATATATTTTCAAAAGATTATTTGCCCATATCATTACTAATATTACCTTGATTTTCTTAAACATATTTTGTATTTATTCGTTTATCTTACATTTCAAATCAAAGGAACATTATAGAGAAATTCAAAACTTTTTAAATCCTAAATATATACAAAGTGTGAAGATTTCAGACTATATGACTATTATAAAATAACCTTTTCAAATTTTTTCGCTCTGATTTGACATTTCTCCGAAAATTAAGATGAGAAACGTGTGAAAAATTGATAAATTTTATTATAGCAACAAAATATATGTACACCTTATTCTTTATAAAATTTTTTTAAGGTTTATTGTTAATGGTATATGATATTACCAGTGGTTGTTTAGAAGAAAAAACGCAAGAAATTATTAATGAAATGATTTTTGATATTCTTCGAAAATTTTAAATAAGAATTTAAAGTTCTGAAAATTTGTGAAAACGCGAACTGCATAAAAACAATATTCACAGAATTTCTTTGATTGAAAAAAATAAACATTTAAATAACCGCATATTGTGCTATACAAGTTAAAAATTTGTTGTCTCATCAAATAGCCCACCTATTTAATAGGTTCGCAATAGTTTTGTAATTAAATTATAAATAGCAAGTGAAAACGTTTCAGTCGGTATATAAACCGATCAAATTATACCCTTCACCTTGACAATCTGAGTTTAAAAGTTTATTTTTGAAATGTCTAGAATTAGCTTTCATTGTTGTACAGTAATTACTCGAACCTGTCAAATCACTCTATAGAAACCAGTAATCAACCTGTAATTGAACACACAGCTGCTAAATTTTATAAATCTAACTTTATTATTTTTTCGAATACTTTAAATTAGCTTTTGGAGTTCCATGACAGCCATTCTACCAAAACTGCAGATATATATCTAACCTAAAATTGGACACAACATAGCCAAGTTTCATGAATCTAACTTTACTAGTTGTCCAAATATTTAAAATTAGCTTTTTGAATTGTACGGCAGCTACCCGAACCAGTGCGGCCATTCCATTAACATTTTCAGAACCTATATAAAGTATAATTGGACACATCTTTGCAAAGTTTGATATATTAGGTTTTGAAATATTTAAAAAAAGTTGTATTTGAGTTGTATGGCAGTTACCCGAACCTGCTGTTCGAATTGGTCCAATTACAAGAGCAGCCGTGCGACCAAATGGACGGACGACCATGTCTAAATCGATATATATATATATATGTCCGTACCGAATATGACTCCGAATATGACACGAAGTGCATATACCCTTCACGAAGGTATACGGTATAAAAGTAAATAAGTAAAAGTGTGAGCAAGTTAAATTTAAATGTATAATTTTGGGTATCGAAAAATTGCGTTTCTCAAAATTGAAATTTTATTTACAATTTGTCTTTTAAGGCTTAAACAAGTTTCGGTTTCCAAATGTAGTATCAAAACTGCCACATGATTCAGTTTTTAAGGACCCATAACTAGCAAGTTGGTCAGCCCGTTTACTAGATTCATTAAGTTGATATGGATATGCAAGCTTTTACATTTTCTTCCGTCACATTTATCAAATCACTTAATCAATTAAAACACTTAATTAAGTTGTTTATGAAGTTTCATAATATTTAACTCTTTATAAATATATAAAATAAACCCTTTTTATTAAATAGTGTTACACACATGCTTTACTAATATCACACACTTTATTAATACACATAATTTTAATCCCCTAGAATTATTTGTGTAAACCCTTGTTTAATTTTAAGTCAAAACAACGCAACAGCATTCTTTTTTTTGATACACACACTTTCGCTATCTCTTTCAATTATAATCCAATAATAAACTCTTTTAATCTGAAAATTTCACTGCATTTCCTTTAATTGGAAATGATTACACATTTAAAAAAAAAAATGTAATCGATTGAATGTAAAGTTCCTTTTATTCCTCTTCATTTCCATAGTATTTCAATTGTATTTAAATAATTTAAAACCTTCTATACCCTAAAAAGTATGATTTTATAAAAAACAATATTTTGACTTTAGTCCCTTATATACGTCCTTATATACCTTTTTTAACTAGAGCTATCAAATTTAATTAAATCTATAGTTGATCTTTGATTTTAATCCCTAATTTTTATCCTTTTAAAAAATAATAATAATAAAAATTTTACAGTATTGAACAAGGATCGGAAAAATAATTTTTGATAATTTTTTTAAATCCTCGAAAAGTATCTGAAACATTTCTATTATGAGCATCTTTATCACCCCTAAAAATGTGTTTTTTTTTTCGAAATAAAAAAATAAAAAAATTTGTTAATGTGTGGTTGCATAGTATCCTAATTAATAAAAAATACTTATTATATATTCTCACAAGAGAGCAATTTAAAATTTTATATTTACGTAATTTCAATATGCTACGCAATCGTGTAACATTCTTTACCTTCAATTTATTGTTTTCAAATTCAAAATTTATTTAGTTAGAATGAAGTTGTACTACATGTTATTTCTTCCTTTTTATTTTAAGGACTCTTTTATTTTTATTTTAAAAAAATATACAAAAAAAAATTAGTTACTGAACCTAATAAATACTGCATGTGTAGGTGCCACTAAGTGAAAACACAAAAAATGATAAACTCAATTCTAAACATATTGTACCTTAAAATCCTTGAAATTACAAAAAATGAAGGAAAAACTAAAACTATAATTAAAATGAATACAGTCGCAGACAAATTGCTTGCATCATTGTTATATGCTTCGTTTCTTATACTAATACAATTAAATCTGAAAAATTATGTGACAACTTGGAAAACTTTTAAACTGATTTTTCTGTTTTCTAATAAAAAAAATGTTATCTGAAATACTCCTTGAACAATAAAATATTTAATTTTATAATCCGACGTCAGAGGTCGCATGAAGAAATTCCATAACCTTCAAAATAAATGTATTAGAATTTGCTACATTTATGTATAATGAAACATACTGCTTCCAAGAAAAAGTTTCTCTTAATATACTACAGATAAAGAGTTAAGTATATGGATGATGTATAAATAAAAATATTGAGAGATTAAAGATTAAATAAAGATTAAAAGTTCTACAGATTCTCTGTCAAAGCTTCTCTGTTTTGAAGCAACTTTATATATAAATAAGAAATAACGCAGAATTGCTCAGAAACTTGTAAACACTAATTATAGAAAAATATCAAAATTTGAGATCATCAGAAAAAAAAAAATATTAAAAATTTGTATTCCATACTTTTTTGTAAAAATTGGCATAGTCTACATTGGAATAGTCACTAAAAAGCAACATAAAAACCACAATGAGTAAATGAAATATTTTACATTTAGAACTGCTAAATTAAAATGTGAACCATATAGATGTGCTACTCTCTCTAACAATAGCTAAATTTCGAAATATTTTTAATGAAACATTTTTGATTACTGATTATAGAAGCTTAAGTTTCTCTTCTATTTTACTAATGTTGTTGTTAATTTTTATTTGAACACGTCTGTTCTACGATACGATATGAATATGTACAATTATACATAAATAATATATATTGACTCTATAGGGTCAATATAAAAAAACAAATTCTGCTGCTACGATTTTTTTTTTTATTAGTTTTAATATTCTGTGCACCTGTCCAACTATTTCATGAATAGTGCAACATTTTTTGTTTCTTTTTTACTTTCAACTCTACGTCACATGTGGTGTTCATTCTACTGGATTTAATGTTCCCATTCTGTATAGATAATTTTTTGTTTCATTTTTTTCTGCTGTCCTTTTTTTCTGTTTTTGTTTTTTTTTTTCGTAAATTGTAAGATTATCACCCTCGTATGTTTAATTTCTTCTCAGGTTTTTCGATTCAAATCGTTTTTTTTTTGGTTTTCCTTTGGTTTTTTGCTTTAATGTTTTCATCCCCTACAGTAAAGGAAAAGAAATTATTCTCTTGATTTTTTGGTCGAATGAAATTTATTGAAACATACAACAAAACCATTCTTTATTTTACATATTATACTCGTAGTACATATTATTGCTCTCTCTGGGGACAAAATAAAAGTGAAAAAAAAAGATAAACACAAAAAAGGAAAAATTTCAGTACTCACTCTTGAACTCATTCTATTAGGTATAGTTATGTGCATATGTGTGCATGATAATTGCGTAAGTATGTATTCATAAATGAAAACAATTCAAAATTATACCATATAATATCCTTAAGGCTATATATAACAAGGATAATATGAGAAAAATACAATGAAATTCCAAACAGTGTTGAGAGATAAAATATCGTCGTTCATGTAAAAAGGTTCTTTTTTTTTTTGTTGTCTTTTCATTTTGTTTGTGTAATGAACACAAAAAAGGTGGAAGTAAGAGACCGGATGTGATTTTTTTCTATAGTATACCTACTATACCTCATCTATTTAATGTGCAAATGCATGTGTGCATATATTTATTATTTGATTGTACGTTCATGTACTGGAATTTGTTGCTCATTTTTTATTTAGTTCCTTCGTTATTTATTTGTTTTTCAATCAGATACTTATACGAAAGCGGTTGCGCAAATGTTTTCATCATGTTTCACGTGGTTTTCATGAATTTATTTACTTTTTTTTAGTTTTTTGTGATTTAACAATATTTAAAGAATATATAAGCCGAGTAAATATATATCACTACTGTCTCAACTTAAAATATATATATGTATGGAACTTATATGTATGTAAAGAAAACATATTTCAAAATGTTTATGTAAAAATAAAAATAAGCAGGCTTTCTGTTTTAATAAATGTTCGTATTATGAAGGCCAATCTTTTAGAAAGAAATTTCTTCATAATTAAATTTGATTTATTTCATATACTGTTAGCATTCCTGGTTGATGCTTTAAACTTTCTGTCTAAAAGGATAATAATAATAATAATTTACCGACCTTTTCCTCAATCCTTTTCCCTTTTGAAAATATGCCAAATTGCATATTTAAAGGAAATATTACAAAAAATATATAACCAAAAATATTTAAAGCATCAATTTCAACTTGAATATTTAGTCAATTATGTATGTATATTTAATTTTAAGATTAAAAGTGACGGCAATACAAGCAAAACTTCATTTTATGTATGTGCAGTGATTTTGCGCTGTATTGTCACTATCCATTTAAGATAGTAGAAAATGTGTGAATAAATTAAGTTATAAATTAAAAATTATTAATAAATTAGGTACCTACTATTCATTCAACTTAATCTAAATTACTAGCCCTTTTGAAAACTCTTGAACTTTTTGATTGCATTAATAAATTTTGCTACAGCCGAACAACTATCCTTGAATTTTTTTACTGAAATTTGTTAAAAAATCACATAATAAGGTATACAATATTTAGGAAGCAATGCAATGCGGTCAATGAAATTACGTTAATTAATTTAAAAAGCCAAATTATCGACTTCTAAACTCTATTTTGCAATCACTCGTATATTGCAAAATTTTAAAAATATTTTTTTATCTATATCATACTAAAAATATAGATAAAAAATGAACCAAAAACTTTTTTGTATAAATTTTAATTATGCTTTCATTCAATAATATTTAATTGTGAATAAAAAAAAAAACGTGAACTTTATGTGTGTTAAAGTAATTTTGTCATACATAAATCCATGGTTCAGTAAATATATAGGTAAAATTACAGAATATATAGTAATAAAATTTATTATGATATATGTTTTATTTTACATGTAAATTATAATTTTTGATTTGGAAACTATTAATATAAAATATGTGCAAACATATTTATTTCATTTGTTCCCTATGTGCGCGTATACATAAAAGCCAAAAATAAATTACATATGAAAATTTGTGAAAATTTCTTTGGCATTTTATTTGTTATTAGGAAAAAATTAGCATATTCGTACATATAAGTATACACAACTATGTACTATAATATTTTAGTGCTTCAAAACAAAAAATATTGTTTTTCTTCAAAATTGTATGAACTGACAAGTCACTATTATTTCAAAAACAATAAAGAGAAAATGCATTTAATGAAATAATTACAGGATTTTGTATTACTCAGATGATTTTCTTCGTTCAAGCTTTCACGTATTTTATTTTTCAATCACATACGGCTGAGATCTCTCATAATGAGAATTAGAAATATTAATGTTAAAAAACAGTTATATACTACGTGTATATAGTTACTTCAAATCCAGAAAAATAACTAACGGCACATTCAAATTTCTAGATCGACCAGAAATTTATAATGAAACTCTTAATTCAGTAATTCAGTACATATTACACTTTAATATTGAAATAAAGGTAAAATTATCTAAGTTTAATTAATAGAAACCTATTGTGTATATTTATGTTTATATGTAAAATTGTAATTTAAAATTCAGTTTTAATTCTATATGCGCCGACATAACCATATCTGATAAATTTGCGATATAATAACTTCACGAAATTTACTTATAATAGCAAAATTAGCTCTGAATTTAAATCCAACCGATAATTGAAATAAATTATATAAAGTTTTTTGATTATCAATAAAAAATTTTAGAAAATTTTAAACTAACCAATTAATCATAACTGAAATTATATATGTTTTCTTTTTACAATTTAAATAATATTCATACAGCACTTTTCGACAAAAAAACTAAATATTATTTTCCAAAAAAATTAGGCCGAATTATTTTTAATACATACATATAAAAAAATCCAAATTATTAAAAAATCTGATAATAAACGCTAGTTCACGTTTTTAATTTCGTATATAAAAAATATTAGATGAAATCTGTTAAAGGTGTAAAATGAAGTCATTTCTAATTAAAGTGAAATAAAAATAAAAAAATGTTTAAATATAATTTTATAATGGAGAAACTCAAATTATCATAAAACATTGATTTATGTTTACAACCGTATTGTTTTGGTTTCTATTAAAATCTTCTGAAAACATCCCATTTTTCTACAATATTTTTCTCATATATTTCAAATTAAAATTCACATAAGCCTTTACATGCTTAATTCATCATAGATTTTTGAAAAATTTTAATATATTTATATTATATACATACGTATGTACATATTAGTAAGCAATATAACGAATACTAATACTTATTTTTGTACATATTAAATACATACATATAAATAGATTTTATAAAAGAAAATTTAAATAAAAACTGAAAATTTGCATAAAATATTATTTTGATATTTAAGAAGAGATAAAATATATATAATATACAAATTTGCACATGCATATATACATACATATTATGTATTCTTTTGAAAATGTTTGTATAAAAATAATTTTAACTATATACATATATACTGTATTTAGCGGAACATAAATTTAATAATTTAAATGAAAAATATAAAATGGAAAAAAAAATAAAAAATATAGAAAAGTAAAACATCATTCCTCCTACCCACAGTAATTTATCTTATTCTATACACACATTTTATGTAAATATATACTTACATAGGTACATACAACTAAACAATAAAAATAATATATGAGATATTATTTATCCACGTAGATACGAGTATGTGTATGTATTTCTTAAATCTTTGCTTTTTTTCGGCGTTTAATAATTAAATAAAAAAAATTAATTAATTTAAACCGAAATGAATAAAACAATAGAGTATTTTTTTTTTGTTTTTGTAAAGAGTTAAACTTCAAAAACAGAAGAAATATTAGTCGACATTAAATTCAGACATTTAATCTTTGAATAATAAATTGAGTGGCATATTATGTAGAAACATTACATACATATATACATTTATATACACACATGTACATAAAAATGTACGAATAAATCGTTAGTGCGCATTGTTAAAATTATGGTGTACTGTAAACAGTATTTGGTTAAATTAGAGTCCCTTATTTCAGAAATTAAAAAAATATTTTTCTATAAATTTAATTTTATTTTTTTAAGAAAATAAGTTCAATAGCATAATGACCAGAAATTAAAGGTTGAATGTCGGTTGAGCCGCTTCAGTTCTTAGGGACTCAATTCTAAATATAATTGGTTGTTATATTTTGAAAAACTTACTCAAAAGTTAACCACTTGTTGATGAGACGAATTTTTCTTTGTTTCGAAATGGAATTAAAATTATTTGATTGTTAACAAACGAAAACTTTTGTATTTTAAAAAGTATTACATGTTAAGTATAATGGATTTTTTGCAGATAAGTGATTCTTTACTAACTAAATCTTCATAGACTTCATTTGCTATTGCAGAGGCTCTAATTAAATAATTTCTACTATGATTACTGTATGCAAACTTTTAAAAATTTGATATTGATCATAAAATAAAAGCCGAAGCTATTTTAAAATAAAGTAAATTGAAAATTTATGTACATACATGTATGTATGCAATTGAAATACTCATACATGCGTACCCCTAATAATTTTAATTTTTGTTAATTTAATTCTTTTATTTCTACACTAATATTTTTGTTTTTTTTTGTACTTTCTAAATTTTTAATAAATTAAAAATTATTTTATAGCGACATAATGTATGTACATATGTAGATACAACAATATATTGTTGAATAATCCTAAAATTTCTCCACAAATTACCTTAGTTTCAATACAGTTTCATATTTCATTACATTATTAATTATATGAATCATACTATAAAATTATATAGAGAGATTAACAGATATAAAGATTAAAGAGTTCATTTAACACGGATACTCACTCACACAATCATCACTTCTAAAAATAAACTCCCGAAATTAATTAAAACAGAAATTCATTCCGTTTATGATTGTGTTAAAAAATTCATTCAAAATTTGTAAGTAGACCTATACACAAACTACAATACAATATAATAATCAGTAGATCTGGTATGTGTATCTAAATAGTGAATTAAATATAGTTAGTAGAGAAAATTCTTTATAAATTTTTGTAATAAGTATAACAAAAAAATGTAAAAGACGGTGTTGTCTACTACAACCGTAAATAAATATGCATTTATTACGTTTGGGGTTGTGTGTGTGTGTAAAGTCTCAAATATACATATGTGTATGTAATTTGAGAGAAGAAAATAATATTTGTATAAAATACTAAAAATATTATGTAAATTTGTATTACAAGAGGGGAGAATTTTTTTATAATCTTGCAGAATTTACATGTGAGTGAGTATAAATTAAAAAAAAAATATAAATAAATTGAAAATCTGCAAAGAAAATTTTACAAAGCCCGCTTAGAAATGAGATAACGGCAAAAGACGCATAAAAGGCGATATAAAAAGAAAATGAATTATTATTAGAGGAGAGAGAAAAATTATTTAGAAATGAATTGTGTGTATATTTGATGTGTGATGTGATTGTGTGACTTCAACTAATGGTGTTGTATATTAAGTTAGAGTTCATTCATTTTAAAATACGATCATCGATTCATTTTTATATGGTTTGGGTCAGTCAATGTTCAATTCGCATTGTGTTTATTTTTTGTTTCGCTCTTATTTTTCTCTCCACTATTTTTATTTGTTCCTTTATGTTATTATTTTCGTATAAGTTTTCTTTTATTTTTTATTTTATATTTATTTTTCATGTTTCAAATTCGATTTTTCTTTTTTTACCGATATATTGGATTGGTATTTCGTTATGTTTTACATTTATATTTTTTATTTATTGTTTTTTTTTTTGTTTTTTCATTTATTTACTTTTTTTATTTTTTTTTTCTTTTTTATTTTGATTTTCGATTTGAATACTTTTTCGTTATTCATTTTAACCGTTGCGGTAGTCGAAGAGCGGATATCGATGAAGAACGACGTAAATTGTTCAAATAAAGAACGCGATATTTTTGGTGTTGTTTACATAAATTTATTTGATTTTCATCTGCCTCTATTTATGCATACACACATTAATTAAATTAAAAAAAAAAAGGAAAAGCAAGCAAGGTGCGCGAGCGGTACTTTAAAAAATAAATCATAGTTAAAACGGATATTAACTTTGCAAATATTTGTTTAAAAAAAAATAACGGCTTTAAAAGAGCGGAATAATTCATTCATCTTATTTTAATGCTATAAACACTTGTTTTACCCAAAGCAAATAAAATAAATAAAAAGTACATTCATACATACATATATAAAAAACAAACTAATTTTAATACCAAATTGGTTAGAAAACAACTTATAGAACAAAAAATTATCAATTCATAAATATTATGTTAATTAATATAAAACATGTAAATAATAAAATCACGCAATTATATATTTTTACTATAATCAATTACTAAAATTGTAAAGCCATATTAAGTAGTTTCTCAAAAGTTTTAATAAGTGCGATTAGTTTAATTAAAGTTTTCAAAGAACCAAATTTAAAATTATACTTGCATAGATCCATGAAACAGAAACTATGTCTGCTTGCTAAATTATTTTGAAAGTATATTTGCAAAAAAAAAATTTATACCATGCCATGACAAAGTCGTGTAATGAAATTGTAACAATAATTTTCTTATTTGACCGGATGTTGTCTTTTTTATTTTTCATTTTTTTTATGTTTTAAACAAAGGTTGGAATAAAAATATAATAACAAAAAAGTAAACAAATAACAAATAATAGTAAAATGTATAATTTGTGATGTACTTACACACATGCATTAAGTATATTCGTTTTGGTTATTCTATAATTGAAAAATTTTATGAATGAAATACAAAAACAAAAAAAAAATATTTTTTATATTCGCTAAGTAATTTATTTATTGGAATTGCGTATAAAATAGTGTCATATTAGTAAAATTAATATCATCAATTAAAAGATGGCATATTCTATTGCAACCTAAAATAAATTATTGAAATATTCATCTGTAATTAACTAGTTTAAAAAAAACACACAAATTTGTAAAAAAAAAAATTTGAAGAAGTCGAAATTAACTAGTATTAAAAATGTTTAATGTTTAAAAAATAAAATTAAAAAAATTTAATTAGGTACAAAAATTAAATTGATTTTTTGTGTTTCTGAATATCTGATTAAATTTAAATTAAATGACAAAATAAACTTTAAAAAATTAATGAAGCAATTGAAAATTTAAAATCTTCTTTTAACAACAATAATAATAATTTTTTTGCAAAATTAAACAGCAAATATTCGTTTTTCTATTTGAAAAAAGCTAATAATAAAATTAATTTTTTGTTTTCAAATTTTAAGTTAAAAATAATATCCGAGAAAACTGTTTCGGAATTTTACAATTTTTGTTAACAACAGTTAGTTAAATGTTTCAAAATTAGAATAATATTAGTACACGTACAATTGTAATGCAGACATTTATCTGTTCTATTTATTTGTTTTTAATATACTCTCTTATCCTGAGTATTGTATTGTTATATAATTGAAAATCGTATACAATACCGAATTTAAAAAAGTCTATTAATACATTTTCAAAACTTGTAATGCATATTATTATTATTATAGATATTAAATTAATTTATGTATAAAAATAATGCTTATTAAAATTATTGATTTTCAAAATTTCGAAAGCAAAACAAATAAGAAATAAATAAGTGAAAACAAAGAGTTTAACAACAATATGCCTCATAAAAGACGAATATCATTATTACATATTATAAAAACAATTAATGCAAATCTTGAATAATTTAATTTACTTATTATATTTAACGTATTTTCGAAATATGGCAGAATATTCAATTAGAAACTCGTGCCATTTTTTTAAAATATATCAACTGGATTTCAAAATAAAACTTTAATTAAAATATAGGGGTGAAATTCACAGTTATGCGACAAACCGCCAGCATTTACTTATCTTACAACAGCATTCTTCAAATTAGTTTCATATAGAAAAATTTATTGCAAAAAATAAATTTTAAAAAATATTTGTATACTTATAAAATAAAAGAAATTAATTGTGATATTGATTTTTAGTTGAATATTTTTATGTAAATACATACAAAAATTTTAGTTTAATGAAAATAAATTACGTTTAAAAAAAAAAATAAAATTGAAATTATATTAATTTTTTAAAAATACCTATTTGGAATAACGACATTAAATTATAACACATACATCTTGTAAATATCAAGACGTATATCTTGTAAATAAGCTACACCACTTATTTAACTTAAATTAACTATTAATAGTAAGTTAATAAACCAAATCACTAGTTAAAAAAAGTGAATTTTAAATTATTGAATTATTGATACAGAAAGAGAAAAAACTTCTTTATCAAAATTATTTTTTTTTTGTTATACCAAGTAACTTAAACTGTCAAAATTAGTCATAAAAATCAAAATCGATATTACCACCACCATCAATTGGATAATTTTGTACCAACACAACAAGAACAAACTCAACAAGAGCAGCAGCATCATCATCATCATTATTATCATCACCATAGTTTACAACAGCCTGATTCACAAGGCATAGAAACGTTAAAAATACCTTTACATTATCAACAAGAATTAATTAATGAAAATAATAATTCTAAGAGTTTTGCCAATAATAATTTCAGTGATAATCATGATACTAATTATCGGCAACAAATACAGCAATTAAGTAATAATAATAACAATAATAATAATACACAAATAAATAACAACTTGATAAATAATAATGATAATAGAAATAATAATAATTTGAAAAAACGTCCTTCAAATTTGACAAGAGAATACGAAAAGCAGAATATATCGACGACCACAAACATATCACCAACAACAATATTACACACGTATCATCAATTCACTAATAACAATCATTTAATAAGTTCTAAAAATTTTCAAAATCAACACAATTCGATTGGTTTGTTATCTACGGAACTTATAGAATTTTCATCATCCTCACCATCATCGCCAACATCGACATCTTTACATAATGTTAACAATAACAGTATTATATCAAATAATAATTACATTAACCAAAATGTTAATTTAAATCCTATTAACAGTTATAATAAAATCAATAATAGTAACAATAATAATAGTAGTGGTATTATTATTAATAATAATAATAAAAACAATAAAAATAACCATAATAATAATTGTAATAATAATAATAATAATAATAATAAAAATAATAAAAATAATAATAGTAATAATAATAGAAATAATAATACAAATAATAATAATAATAATAACAATAATAGTAGCATTAATAAAAATAAAAATAATAGCAATAATAATAAAAGTAATTATCTTAATAATAATGATATTAATTATAAAAACTTCTTAAATAACAGTAATTTTTCAACAATAACAAATAGAGAATCTTCTAATAATAATAATTCATCAATAGAAACAAATTCAACGATGGTGCTGCAAACATTCGATAATTTTGGCTATAATCCATTAAATAGCGGTAGTACTGGTGGTGGTGGTGGTACGCTTAGTATAGGAGGTGGAGTTGGAAGTGGTGGTGGAGGTGGTGGTAATGGACTTGGCGTCAGCGGTAGTGGAATTAGTAGCGGTATTGGAAATATTAATAGTTTAAGCAATTTAGGATTAGGAAGTGGTTTAGGTTCTGTTAGTAGTTTATTAGGTGGAAATCATAGTTTAAGTATACATTTAAATGGTGATATTATTCCTCCATATGCTGGTGATTATGCTCCAAATCCTGCCAATCATTCATATTATACTGATATAGACGCTAATTTTTATAGTCAAGGTAAGTGTCATATATAAATACTATTAAAAAATATTATTATGTACAAATTATAATTTGTGCGAAATTTAAAATATTTGCAATAAAAAATTACGATTTTGAACATAAATATTTTTAAACCTATATACTTAAATAAAGAAAATCTTTATTTAACCATCTTTAAACAAAACGCATTATCGTCATTATTTTACTGAATGACAAAAATTATGCAAGGCACATTTTGAAACAAAAGTAAATTTAACTCAAAAATAAAAATTGTGTTGCAATTATTAAACAAATTATATTTTGTATAAATTTTAAGCAAATTATAAATTCGCATATTATGGTATACAGTAAAACCCTTCAAAACATTCCCTATTTAACACGTTCCCTGTCCGCTGAGCCACATATGGTTCAGGAAACGTGCGCTTGATAAGCACAGATACGTTCCTGAGCCATATATGCGTCAAGAGGTATATGAAACTTCTAAAGCAAATTATTCGACTGGACGTAACGGAACTGTACAGTTTCTGCACTGGACGTGCTATCCTATGACTACAGAAAAAAACAAATTATACAAAAAAACCCTGTCGGACTTGTGGGTCAATTTTTCATTTTTTTATTGGGACAGGGAACGTGTTAAGAGAATAAGAAAAATATTCTTATTTATGATTATAAGTATAATTGTAATCTACATATTATACGTTTTCATTCGCCAATTTGAAATTTATTAGAAAAATATTAATAATATACTAATAGAAAAAGCACATTATTAATACTTTTCTAAATATTTTAAAAAATTGTTTCTATTTAAACTATAAACTATTTCTATTGTTTCACGTAAAAAATTTAACGCTAATAAAGCTATAAATAATACATATGTATGTATATATTTCACATAATAAGTACAAGTACATTTGGATATTTTAATTAAAAAAAAAAAACTTTATAACTTGACTTCCTCTTCATCAAAAAGATATATGTATGCATACTTATATATATACACTTAAATCCTATTATATATTTCACTATCATATAAGTTCCTTTAAAATTTCCGACCCAACAACCGAATAAATTCTAATTAAATGGCGATCTCATAATTTAAATATTAAATTTTGAATATAAGTACATATATGCATATGCTGCACACGTTTTTCATATATACGTACCATGTACCTGACATACACATTTGCGCGCACATAACTAACTATAACATACTTGTGAGCCCATATGCACGTAAATATGTTTATGTAATTTTTTTAACTGTTATTAAATAACTTTATTTTAATATCTAAAAGAATAATGATAATGTTATACAAAAAAAGGAAAACATTAAAAATTATTTCGCGGGAAAATAAAATAAAAAAAAGCAAGTAAATAAAATGAAACAAATTTTCCGCATGATCAACATTAAAATATTCTCTCTTTTTCTTGCCTATATCAGTTTTGTACGTACGTTTACAATTATGTAGAAAAATGAGTAGTATACTTATCTTGTTACACCCCAGTATTTCTTCGCGTAAAGAAGATAATTGTTTGTATATAAATATTGTAATATAGGCAAAAGTATACATTTTATAATATCAAAAAAGAAGAAAACTAAGGAGGGGTTCCATAAATTATAATATTCGCAGTCAAACTAAATAATATTATTGAGAAAAAATTAAACATTGATCAAATGTTATATAATAAAATATGTACGTATGTTCACACGTATACATACATTTTAGTTATAATGGAATCACTTACACCACTCCTTTACGTAGTATACAAATAAGAAATGTAAAGTCCTTAACTACCTACATATTAAACCGTTGCAATTAATTTGATCTAATTAAATTTATAAAGTATATAAGATTAATAAGTAAACATTTTAAGGTTTTTTATTTGTTCTTTAGTCATTTAATAAAAATAAGTTCCATTGCACTTCTACAGTAATATAACTTTTAAGTTCAAATCATATAAATTTAAGATGAATTACCTCTTAATATTAATATGGATCCAATAACAATGGCACCGTAATATTGAACTGCAAAAATTTTCTTTACTTTTCATGACATGTCTCTGGAAACATAATGAACATAAGATTCCGAAAATCAAATAACGAATAAAATAAATTTTTATTCATTCTTCTTAATCTGAAACTTGTTCAATTTGTGGTTTATTTTTATAAGAAACCGTTTAATGAAGAAACGCAATTTATTTTCATTTAATACGAAAAAAAAATTCAAATAAAAAAAAAAAATATTTTTTTCAAAATTTGTTGCAAGAAATTTGAAAAAATTTACTAATTTTCTGCTATATTTTAAATTTACTAATTACATTTACTTTTTTTCTCTTTAGTAATTTTCCGAACTAAATCTAAAGAACAATCAATTTTAAATGGTACAAATACACATAAAACGTACATGTACTTTACTATACGTACAAGTATATTATACTTATATAAATTTGCATTCTTATATTATACAAAGTATGTACATATTTATATTAACTACTTAATAATCTTGTTTAGTACACCCATCAAAATACATTTTTAATTATATAGAAATTAACATAAATTTGAATCTAGGTTTAGCATACTTAAGAAAACTACATTTAAAATATTAAAAAAAAAAAAATTGTTCATACAACTGTTACTCGTATTTATTTACAAATTGGACAAAAAGTAAAAAGTGTCCCTTATGGTCAAGTCAAAAACCATAATTACATTCATTGTAGCTCTTAATTTAATGAAAAAAAGAAAATGCTAATTTATTTTATACTTACCTTCTAAACCCTCAATTTCGTCTTTCTTCACGGAAAAAAATAACAAAATGCTTACAAGTGAGAATCCTTATATTAAAAGAGGGTACTTTTCGGTGATAAAATAAAAAAAAATTTGCTGTTTTTTTCTCAATGAATAAGCGTTGGTACACTTTTTATCTTGTCTTATACTTTTTATATCGTCCAACAATTTTTAAAAAGTCCCGTCAAGTGTAAAAAAGGATGAAAACGTACCTAAGTAGAAAAAATAATAAAAATGTAACTAAAATATTACGAGTATAAGTAATCAGACTTTTAAATTTGTTGCATCTCAAACAGACGATACAACATATGTTGTAAGAACATCTGATATCATACAAGTTAAAAGGTACTTTTGCATGTTGTTATGTTTAGTTAAAATTTTCTGAAAAACAGTTAAACGTTTCATAATTTAAACATAAATTTATAATCTTAATATTGAGATATAGACTTTAGCTATTTTGCCTTAAATTACTTTAAATAGATAAATAGTTGATATAAATAATTTTTTGAAAAGGGTCGTTATCAATTCTGATGTATTCAAATATTGTGTATAAATAAACCAGATATAAGTTTGATTAGAAAGCAGATCTTCTACTCCGTAGATGGAAAAATATAGAAATACGTTTAAGTTTTAAATTTAACCTAAAAATCTTAAATTTATTCTTATAAAAAATATGAACAATTTTCCCGTTAAACAACTAAGAACTAAAGCAAAATTTGAAATTCCAAATAAATAACTTTTTAAAATCTCCGATACTCCGATATAACCAAAATTTTTAATAATATTTTTGTTTATTCAATATTTTTCAATATTGCATTTATGGAACTCTTTAAAGATGCTTAATGTTGTAATATGATGGAAATCGAAATAATGGTAAACGATTGATAATTAATTCATGTGAAACAAATGTTTTATAAAGTAGCATATTTTTCTTGATCCTTAAAAAAAAAACCTTCAATCCTTAAAAAAAAATAAAAAAAAATTAAAGAGGCGTTAACTTAATGCTCCAATTGAAGGGTTAACTGCGTTAGTTAAGAAAATAATTAAATTTTTTGTTGGCATGGCATTTAGTTGCTAGTTTCCTGCATTTGTGGAAATTCGGAAAAGCTTGTAGTTTCAGAAATATAAGGGGCCAAAAATTCGAATTTTACAAATTTCAAGAGATGATAACTTGAGAGGCGATGGAGGTGGAAATAAATTTTTTTCTAACGAAATAAACTCTTCATAAACACAACCAACGGTATATAAGAAAAACTTTATAAAAAAATTAAAAAAAAAAATTTAGATTACGGTAAATTTTAACAGCCATTTTATTTTTAAAGTTCAAGTATGGTGTGCCGCGGAATGTAGTTAACAAAAGGTATTTTTAGTTTTTCGGGGGGCTATAACTTTTAAAGGAGATGGGATAGACAAAAACTTTCTTTTACTAAAATAAGTTTCTACTAAAAATCTAAGTATACATATGGAATTTCAGCTTTCTTTCTTCAATGACGCAGAAGTTTTGTAAACAGGTCCAGGAAAGGATTACGAACGGAGTGAAACTAATAAGCACTTTTTTTTCAAAAATATTCTGGAAAAGAGCTACTAAAAAAGAGATTTTTGTAGGTTTTGACGGCAAATCGCTTTTGGGGGAGAAAAGTTAGTATAGAAATTTTATTTTAATAAAGTTGGGTCAAACCAATGGTTTGTATTGTAGCATTTTCCCCTTCAACAATATTAGTGAAAATACTGCTTTTAAATACAGTCTATGTATATACCTATCACACTATTAAAATTATTTTCATTCATATACAAAACTATTTCTAGGATTGCATATATTTAGGATGAACGATCTATGCAGTCTTTGAAATAAAGCAAAAATTAATATAAAGTAAGGTTAACATAATGCTCGATTTTAAAGTTTAATTGTGTGAGTTGAGAAAAATAATTATATTTTTTAATGTCATGGAATTTACCATTAGCTTTTTGTGTTTATAGAAATTTGAAAAAGCTTGCGGTTTCGGAAATATAAGGTGTCGAAAATTCAAATTTTACGAATTTCAAGAGGCGATAACTTGAGAGGGGGTGGAGATGGAAAAAAATTTTCTCCTAACGAAATGAACTATTAATTAATGTCTAAAAGCCCAATAATTTCAAGCTTCTACAGGCTGAGGTCTAGAAGAAAAACGAAATCAAAAATTTGAAAAAAAAAGATTTTAGATAACGGTAAATTTGAACGGCCATTTTGTTTTTCTAAAGTTTAACTATAGTATATTGCGCTAGGGGAAGCAAACCGCTGCTTTTCTGCGTTTGCAAAATTTCAAAAATGCTTATGGTTTCATTGCAACAAATAGTTAAAAAAGGCCATTTTTAGGGTTTTGGGGGGGTATAACTTCAAGATGGGGGGAGATAGGTAAAAATTTTGTTCTACGGAAATAAGTTTCTAGTAAAGATCTATGTACGTACAAAATTTCAGCTTTCTATCTTCAAGGGTGTAGAAGTTTTGTAAACAGACACACGGACAGACGGATGGACGGACGGACGGACGGACTGACGGACGGACGGACGGACGGACGGACGGACGGACAGAGTGAAACTAATAAGCACTTTTTTCAAAAATTTTTTGGAAAAGTGCTAAAAATACAGATCTTCCGCAAAAATCCATTTTCATATAAAGTTTCATTTTTCTGTCTAAAGGCTGTAGATTGTCTGTAAGCAGACAAACGAACTAATAGATTTGAAATGTTTCAAATATTTAGCAAATTAGAATTCTTCCTGGTAAGTTTAAAAACGTGAATATAATAAGTCGACATATCAATGAATTTCCAGCTAGTCTAAATATGAGTTTCTTTTTACTTTCCTTCAAAAATCAACTTCTAAAACACACAATTTCAGTTTTAAAATATAACCATGTTCCATCTCTTTTCTTCTTTATCTCATAATTTCACTATTAAATAGTGATAGAGATGACCAATGAAAAACCTTAAAATTTCTTTAAATACCTAAACAAAATATTGTCATAAATAAGTTCAATAATCTTTTAGTTGAAAACAAAAAAACTTATGTCAAGGCCTCAACTGTTTTATTATAACTTTTATAAAAGAAATATAAAAGGCTAAAAATTGAACTTTTTTAAATAAAGAATTCAAAAACTAAAAAAAAAATTGAATTTATAACAAAAATACAACGAAAAAAAGCTATAATTGAAGAACTTCAACAACCACATAGCCTCAAAAAGAGCAAAACGAAAAAAAATAAAAATAAAAATGAAAACTGATGTAGTAGAATGGTGAAATAAAGTTCAACAAAGCGCGAATAAATGACGAGTTTATAATACTAGAGCTCTTTTATTGCTGTAAATTAAATTCAAAAATACAACAAAAAAATTGAATTAAATTAAACATTAAATTGCTTAATTTTTATTATTTTATTTTTTTTTATAACATTTTTATTATATTAAATTACAACAAATTATTTAGGTTTTAAAAATTTTTTCTCATACGCATGTAAGTATGTAAAAGTTAATTTTTTAAACTTATTTAATTTAGAGGTTTTATTTGTTACGATAAAAATATTAATTCTTTCGACTAAAAACAAAACTGTACTTAATCAAGGCAATTAAAAGTATTACTATTTTTTGCATTTTAATTTTATAAAGAAAAGTACCGCGCGAATCTTATAATTTTAGTTACGAGTATAAGCCATCCCACATAAACTACATGAGTGTGCTCTAATTAAACTATTTTTTTTTATTCAACAATTCGTAATTATATTTTGGCTTAATATAAAAACGCAACTTACAGTCACACTTCAACGAAATTATAAAAATTAGACATAATTTGTTTTTTGTTCAATACCTTAAATGAAATCCAATTAGTCGAAGGTATTCTAGACCCTATTCATCCTATCAGGGCACCAAGTTCAAATTATTTCCAGGAACAAAACAATTTCCAAATTTAGTCAATTTTTTAGAAATACGGATTTAGAAGAAATAAATTATAAAATTTTGGTACATTTTCAAATAATTTAAAAAAAATGTCTGCCTTTAATCTAGTTTCACTCTATCTGACAGTCTTTTTACAAAGTTTCTACAACGTTCAAAATACGAAAGTTACATTTTGAGCGCAAATGGATTATAATGATGGCATTATTTCTTTAAAATACATTTTTTTCATATATATCTTCCTCCCCTGTAAGTCATTGCTTGTCTAAGTCCGGTTAAATGAAATTTTGAATAAAGTTCAAATCAGACCGAAAACCGTTTTTAAGATTGTAACGCAAAAAGGTCAAGAACTAGTTCTTCTAATTTTAAAAGTTATGTAAACATATATCAGGAGGACGTGAAACTAAACCTTCAAGTTAAATTTTTAAATCTGAAACTTGTTTCTCTTTTCCGAAACGCTCCGGAAATTAGCGAAAATATTTCTCTTATACGACAACATGGATCAATATTTTAAAAAAAAAAATAGTTTATGAGCCTGCTAAATTCTATATTTATTACTTCGATCAGATTTCTTTGAAACTATTTTATTCTTCCAAAAGTTTTTATACCTCAAAATTAGCGCAATGTCAATTTTCGCATCCATGTTCTTTTAGCTATATATGGTCTATATCGAACTAACAAAATTATAATAATAATCAGCCTATTACTCAAAATATACCTTGTTTCAGTGTAGCCTCATGTCTTAACTTAACTTAACAATGCAATTCAAACTTTATACTAACACGTGTAAAATTTTTGAGTTCTTTACTAAAATTTCTCTCATATTTATACAAAATTTCATGATAATAAGAGAATTATTTCGCCGAAAAAATAATATTTAATAAAAATTAAACGCACTTGTTTAAATGTGTTTCGTTTTTATTATTTAACCCTTTAGTTTATTATTAAATACAAACTCAGTCGTTAAACTTTTAAACAAAAATATGATTTTTTACAAAATAATAATAATTAAAGTGTTGTAGATAGACACATTACATACACAAAAAGGTAAATCTTAAATTTATATTATGTGTATATATATATGATATTTAGATAAATATGTTTCTATATATGTATATATTTATGCATAACACATCAATCAATGTATTACGGAATAAAAGGCAATGTTCATTCAATTGGAAAAAAAGAGTTTGTACTTAATTTTTTATCTTTTTTTTTATAAATTTTTTTTTCTCACTTCGCATTTAACACACAATTACTGTTAAATTTTGAGAAAATTATACACATAAACAAAAAACAAACTGTAAACATAATTTAACCAATTAAGAAAAAAATGTGTTCTTACTAAAAAAATTGGGAAAACTTTCAGAAAATTTTAACGTTTTATCTACAGGTTGAAGTTTTAGAATACGAAACTTTTAGAAAATATAGAAAAAAATTAATTACGAAAATTATTTCTTAATTTGTATGATTGTAAATTAATTTTTCTGATGCAAAAATTAGGTATTTTAATTTCTATTACAAAAAGACGAATTTGGTAAAAGTATGTAAACATTAGTGGTTTGGATGGGTATAGAAAACGCGTACAAAAATTGTAAGTTTTATGGAATGATATATAAGGAACACACAAAATCTCATAAGATTTCGCTCATTTTTTACTAACAAAAAAATCACGGAGATAACAAACAAGTTGTTCACCAAATGGAGATAGAAATAAGGTGTTATTTGAAGGTTATATACAAGAAATATTGAGATTACTGATATAAGGAAATTTCAAAATAAATGACAATGCAACTGCCAAACAAATTTTTCGGTAAATATAGGTGGAAAATCGGCATTATATCAAGATCATACTCTAGATATTTAAATACATATACATAATTATAATACATAATTAGAACGATTTTTTAAAAATTGAATTGATAACTTTGCATCCCGAAGTTCCCAAAAAAGTTCTCTTAATTCAAAAAAGACACTTTATTTGTACTAATGAATATTTCGTGTGCAACATAAACACTTTATTAAAGCTAACGCGTAATGTTTATTAAATTCAAAAAATTAAATAACTAATTATGTTAATTAGTAAATAGATTAATTTCTTGTAAATAGATTATTGGTAAATAGATTAAATTTGCCGATTAGAAATTTTATAGCTTAGATCCACAACCCGTATTTATACTTACTAAATAAAATCAAATAAAATCTACTGTTACGCAAAATTAACTTTTAGAACATTAATTCACTATAATGCAATATACATATATATAATATATGTATATTGTATCATTATTTAAGGAATTTCTAAAACACTATTTAAGCTTATTGCTAAACCAACTTAAATAAATTAAATTATATAGTTAACTGAACCTTTTAAAACAATAAGCAATTGTTAGTTTAAATTTTCATTTTTATTTCGTTGCGTACACTTAGTATGTTTTAAAAATTCAAGTAACTTTATAGATACGAGTATTATGCATTAATAACTTTGCAAGATTTTCCAAGGTTTTGGAATTCAAATGTTTTTTTCAATATAAAAGCTACACTAAATTAAATTAATTGAATATGAATCATATAAAATCAAAAAATCTAAATTGAAATCTATAAAATCTATAAAGTCTTGATTTGAAGCTTTTAAAATAAAAACAAAAGACTTATTATTCAAATGCATTCTTTAGCAAATTCAATTTCATTTAAAAAAAGCAGATGTTAACTTCCATACCGAAACTCTAATAAAATTTTAAGAAAAAAAGAATGTAAAATAAATCTAATATAATATGCTAATTCAAAAGCTATTGTTATAAAGAGCATACTAGTTAATTTCATACAATTGACATCAAGTTTTCTTGCCAACACTTCATAGGAATTTAAAAAATTCGGATTGCACCATTCAATATGTCTTTAGTCTAAAGTGTTCTAAAATTTAATACTTTACACTATAGAGTGACCATAATTTGAGGAGAAAAAAAGAGGACAAAAAATAACTTATTTATTTATTCAATATGAGTGATTTATTTTGCAAATAACCTTAGTCCAATTCAAACAAAAATGAAATAATACTGCGCTTGTGCTTATAACCAACAACTTGGTTAACTTGTTAACTTTATAACTAGTATATATACGAGTATCTATTTTCCTACCGAACAACAAAGATTTTAATTCCAACTATGGACATTATCATTACTTTGAAAATAAAAAAGTTTTAAAATTGGAATGGACTTAGATCACTTTCAAAATAAGCCATCCATATATTAAAGGTATTAAGTATTAATATGTTTTATTTTCGGATAAACGTATGTGTAGTGAATACTTGCTTCAATATTACAATAATTATAACGCATACCATACCGTATAACATTGTGACTATCATTGAAATTAATAAATACAATGATTATGAGAATTTCAAGATTTTCTTAACTGATATTTTTTAACAATATTGTAAACTTTATTTTTTTTTATTGATTTATGGCATTAAAATGGATAATTATAATTATATAAGAACTAATTAAATCTACACTTATTTGAAAATTCCACTTATATTTTAGCAGTATTTAGCAGTATTATTAATTGAATATCTTGTGAACTTAAAAAAATTTAAATAATTATAATAAATAAATTATTCTGTATGCAAATTTCAAATCTAAATACACATTTTACATACTTATACATAAATAATTTTTTCGACGAGTTTTGTATTTTACACTTTTTCTAATGAATATTTTGTATTACAAATAACATAACAAGTTGTTAATAATGAACGTGTTGCAAAAATTAAAAAACAAAATTTTAAGTCATACAACAATATAAATATAGTATAGATGCCAAAGCACTATAACAGACAATAGAAAAAAAAAACAAACGCTATAAAGTGTGTATAGTCAATTTAAGAAAGCCGGGCATATTATTTTAATTCCACACATTTCAGAATATTGTATAGGTACATTTTTAATACAAAACTATATTTAAAATTTAAATACAAGCTTATTACACACACTATAAATACAATTGTGTTTAATGTGAGTGATTGAAATAATAAAAGAAGAAAAAGTAGACATTAAGTATAAAATAAAATAAAAATAAAAAATTTTAATTTAATTCGAATAAAATGAAAAATAGAATAAAAATAAAAAGTAACCAAGCGAAACGAAAATATTTTAACACAAATTTACATATACTTATAAAAGATTTAAATTAGGAGATTATTTTAAAATATATTTTTTCCATTTTTGAAAATACACTATATATATGTATATGTAAATAAATATACTTATGGGCATAATACATAAATTCCTTAAAAGTATAAAGGGGAAAATTTTTTCTGTATAGAAAGAAAATTTACTTTTCAAAAAGGTAAGGATAAATGATTTACTATTTTAGACAATGAGAAATTTTTGTAATACGAGGTAACGACATTGAATTCATATTAATTCAAATGTTATATTACTGTATTAAGTTAATCTTTAATATTATATTAATTACTTACATTATAAATACTAATCCAAAATGAAATCACAAGTGTAATTTCTTTTAACAAATCCATTTAATTCATAAACCGAAATAACGCTCGCTACCAGATTGTACGAAAAATCTTTACTTTAACCCTTTTTAAGAGTTCTTAAACATTTATTTTTACTTCCCAACTTTATAAAAGTTTATGCAAAAAATAGAAAAATAATGGAATCAATAAAGTTGGGTCGAACTAATTGTTTGTAATATAGCACTTTTGCTATCAACAAGTGAAAATACTGCTTTTAAAAATAATCTAGCTGTGTACTACATTATTAAAATTTCATAAATTATTTTCATTCATATACAAATATATTTCAAAGATTACAATGTGTGCAATCTTTAAAATAAAACGAAAAAAAATTTAAATAGGTATTAAACATAATACTCGAAGTTAGAGGTTAATTGCGTGAGTTAAGAAAAAAAATTGTACTTTCTTAAGAGCATGGCATTTAACATTAACTCTTTGCATTTATAGAAATTTGGAAAAGGTTAAAGTTTCCGAAATATAAGGTGCAAAAATTGAACTTTACAAATTTCAAAAGACGAAAACTTGTGAGGGGATGGAAGTGGAAAAAAATTCTTCCAACGAAATGAACTATTTATTGCTAAAATTTCGGACAACTGCAACCTGAGCTCTAGAAGAAAAACAATATCAAAAATTTGGAAAAAACGTGTTTTAAATAACAATAAATTTTAACGGCCGTTTTTTTATTTAAAGCTCAAATATGCCATGCCGCGGTAAAAGAAGCCAGTCACCACTTTTAGTTTCGCTGCAATAAATAGTTTGAAAATGGCATTTTTAGGGTTTAAAAGTTTTAGGGGAGTATAAGTTTTAGAGGAAATAAAAATAAGTTTCTAGGAAAAATCTATTGTTTCTAAAAGGTTTATTGTTGATACAATTGTTTTTTAAAGATTTATTCTCATTTATTTTGTAAACTGTTAAACACTCCAAAAAGTGTTATAATCAATTAAATTAAAGGGCGCAAGTCAGGCTTTCTAAATGTTAATATGTTTTGAATAGCTCTCATATTTAGTTACAGAAAAAATTCACTGGTACTCGTACATGCTAACACACTGCTTTATAAGAAACACACTGTATAAAAATACTTAGACGTATGGAAGCGGTTTCAAATTTAATTCAACTGTTTATGTTATTTTAGTAAGAGTTTTCCTTATGGAAATGTAAATTAATGTATAGATGAACAGCTCAATATTTTTCCAATATTTTCTTAATGCATATATAAACTCTTGTTTCAAATAATAAAGTTAAAGTTTTATAATTTTTTTGTCACATGAAATTAGTAAAAAGTCATTGCTATGGTAAAAGATAGTATACGGAATTAAATTGAAACGAACCTTTCCTTATTCAATTAAGATATAATAAATTGCAATTACTTATCAATACAATGGAGATCATATACTTGGACTTTATTTGATTGATCTAAAACTGATAACATATTTGATATATAAACACATAGCATGTGTATATAGCCACTTTATGAAATTTTAGGTTTCCTTAATCTGTTGAAATTGTATTTAATCAAAATTATTTATTAATTACAATTTATACGTTATTTAAAAAATTGTTACTTGCTTATTACCTAATTAATTTAATTATTTTTTTATAATAAGTTAATCTTAATGTAAGTAATTAAGATTTAAGTAAATCTTAATGTAATTCGCTCACGTAATATGAGTATATATTATGCTTTTAAAATCTTTTGCATCTCTTGCAGTATAAAATATATATTTTCCACTGTCATGAAAGTATAGTGTAGCAGAGAGCAGATTCAAATTAGCAAAACCATCTAAAACTTTATTAAAGACAATTTATCGTTCATTCACTCTATCATAAAAATTCACTTCTTCTCCTGCTAATTCTAATTCTTATATATTTTTATATTCTTCTAAATATTTTTTTTCCTAACTCGTATTTTCCCTTATTTATTTACAAACATATGTATATGAATGTTGATATGAAATTACAAATAATAATGATAATAAAAATTAATAAATATGTACTTATTTTATAATGATAGTTTTTAATAAAAATGTAATTAATAACAGATTAACAACAGTAGAATAGCATTATAATAATATCATCGTATATGAATGTACTCGTATAATGTAAAAATTGTTAAAGAACACGATGCAATATAAGTACATAATAATAATTATAATAACGCGTGTGTCATATTTAGATTATTAAAATTATAAAATTCACAAAGTTTTGTTATTTTTTTTTTTTGCTTATTGCAATGTTATAACCATGCAAAACATAAAAAAAACGTGAGTTAAATTTTTAATTTGTTAACATGCTAAAAGGGATAAAAAGAAATTACATAATGAAAACTACATTTTACTTATAAGTATACGCAGTTTAGATTATTAGAGTTTGTATGCTGTAAAGTAAGAGAAATTTCGTTAAATCGATAAATTAAATTATACATGTATATATGTACATAATTTCAAACAATTGTGGTTTCGTTATTAACAAAACTTGTAAATGGTCAAAATATTAATTGGTCATATAAGGTACTAAGTGTCTCTAATATTGTCAGTGGCGGTAATACTGACATATACTAAGTTTTTTTTAATTATTAAGAGATTTTATCTATACAACATATACATACATACATATATATTTTTTTATTTCTAGATTAATTCAAATTATCGCAATACTCGTACTTCCTTTTATTTAGTTGAAATAACTACAAAATATTGAGCATAAATCAGTTCCATAGACATAGCAAAAGTGGATTGCATTGGAGAATTTCTAATGTCCGATTTCCGATTTTGTTTTTATTGTTTTTTGATTTATGGGAGGGTTAGAAATATATGTATTATGAAATGATTCTCTTTAAATAAAAAAGCAGTCTTTTTTAATATCCCAAAATGTTGTTCCAAAAATTAAGAATGGGTTGCTCTCGTTACGTAGCTAATACATAAATAGTCTTTGTTAAAACAAAAAGCAACTTTAGAATAGGCAGAATGCAATTGATATGATCTCCTATAATTTTTTGTGATATGGTACATCATATTAAGTATTATTTATAAGAATACATTTGTAGCAAATATTACTTATAATACTTTATAAAAAATTATATAATTTCGAGTTAGATTTTCATAAATATCTTTTAAAAATTTTTATTTATTCATTGTTGCATATTAAGACTACTAGTAAAAGTACATTCTATAGTGATAATAAATTCAAGTCAGCGGAATTTCACATGTTTTTCCCTTTAATTCAATATAAAATATGGTTTTTATTTTTGTTTGAATTATAATTTGATCCATTTTTAATTTTTTTTAAACAAAATGAAATATCCGTAGAAATCTAAATTTTTATTCCATTTTTATTGAATAGTATCATTTTAACCATTTTAAACCATTATTCGTATAAAGAATATAAATTACTTGCGGCATATGAAATTACATTGTCAGGATTAGGAATACAAACTGTCAGTAATAAACACAAACATTTGCGAATAGGTCAATATTAGGAACATTTTTTCTTTTCATCTTTAATCGTAAAATCATGAATTAAAAAATATTTTGATTAAATAATTTTATAAAAAACATTATTCTCAATTTTCTAAATTATTCAAAAAATCGGAAGCACGATCACTTATTGCGTCCCACATATAAAATATCTCACGCCAAAGTTGAATTTGTTGCGAAGTATGTTGGTATTAGAGACACTTACCTTACTATAATTTGAATAGTATATGTGATCACAAACTTTACACTATTATACTATACATTCATAATAGTTATACTTACTATCCAATTTTTGTTATTAATTATTTCATTATCATCTCAGTTAGATTCCAATTAAATACGTATTTTACTCTTCTTATTATTGTTCTTAAGTCCATATTATTGTATGATATGCTCTTCAATCTACTTTACTGTTGATACTGTATACTTTATCTCAGAAACATTAAAATTTTTTATCTTATAAGTATAGAAGAGGTTGCAAAAATTAAATTTATTGAGATCGAAGTGTTATTGTTTAATCTTATTATTGATCAACACGCAGTTGACTGTAATATATTGAATTTTAAAACTTCATAATGCAAGATATTGCTAATATGTCAATTTACTAAAAGAATTATTTTTTCACAATTTCTGTTGTTCTATGAAAGTCTATTTCTTATCCTAAAAATCCTATACTCAAAAAATCTAATTCTTTAGGCAAACTAAAAATGTAATTATAATGCGCTATTTTAACCTACAGAAATATTATTTAACTATATATAAAACTATTAAGAAATCTCTAAAAAAAGTAAATTATTAAAAATAATGCAGAGATTTAAAAGAATCTGCTGTAATTATACATACTTTTCACAGCAAATGAAACCATAATTAATAAATGCATGCTTTTCTGATGAGGGTTGTCAAATACATACATATATATTCAATATTGTTATATTTGCTATAATCGCATACAGTAGTATAGTTAATGTAAAATTGAACTTTCGTACTCTTACATGAATATTTAACACAAAAATATGCGAATAACAAAATATTATACTCGTGCAGCTATATCGAATAAATGTAATGACATTTAATATTGTGCTTTTTTATTTCCAATTAATTAACCATAAAACTAGCTAACCATATTTTACATAAGTATACCTATTTAAACTAAACTTCTAACCTTCAAAATTCAATATTATAGAACTGAACTATAATGTAATGTTGAAATGAAATGCCTGTTGCTTACTCCATGTTATTACATATGATATTATATTTAGTATAATTTGAAATTTTAAATTTCAAATTATAGTAATAGACAAATAATTAGTATAAATTGAAATTTCTTTGTCAAAAATAAAAAAAAAAGTGAGCAAAAAGGGAACAAAAATCCCTGCGGGCATTAAGTGCCAGAAATAAATATTTCATACAAGTATGGTATGTTCGTATTTAATTACCAAACAAGGGCTGTTATGCAAACATTTTTTCTCTTTTACAATACGCGTATATTATACAAGATTTAGCACTTTTTAATAAAATAATTTATATGAAACGAATGAACATATATAGACACATATGTATATACGCTTTTACTATTTTTGTTTCAAGTGACTTGACAAGGTGTACAATTAGAAGCTCCGTTAACTATATTTTGTGAGACGTACATATGTGCACTCGTATAAATAATTCCTTTCTCTTATTTCCACTGTAAAATTTTTATGATTTTATTTTAAATAAGTATTTTTAAGTTTAACAACAACAACCAAGCGCGGTATAATTTATTTTATAAATTTCAACAAGTGCAAGTTTTCCAAAATAAGTGCAAAATTTTAGTTTCTATAGGGAGCTCGAGAAGAGTAAAGTGTAAAGCAATTTCTAAGTTATTCTTAAAATAGCTGTCGCAACTATCAATATTATTAAGTATCAATTATTTCTTATGCCTTTGAAAGTATTGATGTTATCTAGTACTTTTTCTAATCTGATATTTTCTCTTATTGATACACTGTGTATAAACATTTGCTATACAGGTCGATTCTGAAAATAATACAACAACATATACCATTGGTTAGAAGACCGAAAATGGGTAAAACTTTTGTTCCGGATTGGGTACCAAATCTCAAGGGTCTCCGAATTCCAAGGATTAGAATGAATTGTCACAAAATTTTTAGTTACTCAGATTATAACTTCAAACAAACAGTTTCAAAAAGGCTTAGTAAAGGACCTAAAATAAAAATGCTGCTTGATTCTGTATTTTATGTACCTTTGGAATACCAAGCGTTTGAACTTTAAAGATAATAAAATTTTTCCCTTGATTTTTTCAGTTTTTTCTATCTAGGATAGTGTCGTTAAAAATTTTTTACAACTTTGAAATTTTTTTTATAGAATTTTGACCAGCTGCTTAAGCTGTAATTGAAGTCCTGAAACATCAAAAAATGTTTTAAGTTACAAAAAATGTAGCACAAAAACCATTTCTATGTCATGATTTTAAAGGCCCTATATTTCACTATTTTTAATGTTTACTTATTTTAAGCGCTGTAATTATCAACTATGATTAACTTTGGATGGTGAGAGTTACCCAAAAAAACAGTTGACATTTATACGAGCCGTTATTTTGATTAAAAATCTGAATTTTAATGTTTTTATTGAAATGTAACAAATAACAACAAAATTGAAACGAAATTTTATACAAACTTTTAATTTGAAAAAAAAAACTGATTTTAAAAAATTTGAAATTTTTGGAAAGAAAAACTAGAATTTTGTATTGGAAAAAAACAAAAAAAAATCTAGTAATCAAAAAACATTTTTTTCGAAAGTTTTCTTGGTAAAGAAAATTTATAGGTTTTTTATTTTTGCCAATTTTTGTAAGAAATGGTACCTATATGGTTTGAAATTTTTAAATGCATTTTTCTCACATTGGGTGCAACTTAAAAATTTGAAAAAAATATTTTCGGAATCTAGGCTCCATTTAGCATTTGAAGTATTAAAATTAACCAGCTAGACCGAGTTTTTAAAGACAATGCCATACAAATTTTGACATTTATTTTAATTGAAAAAAAAATTTTTTTTAATAGGAAAATTTAATTTTTTTTTTAACAAAATGGAGTATGTAAATGGTATGATTAAGCTAATAAAAAATTAATAAATAATTTAATGGGATTAATAAATTTCAAACATATTTCTACAACAACTAATTTGGTTGATGCAACAAAAGAGGTGTTCCAGTAAAGCATTCAATTTAAAATACGCGATTGAATAGAAATAGATTTGAAAGAAGAAAAATATAAATTTTTGACGAACTAGATGGATTTCAAAACAAAATTTCTTTCAGAATAGAAGTTATAATCCTTGAATAAGTAAAAGTTTCATGAAAATTCGTTACAATCCCTGAAACTCGGAAACCCTTGAGATTTGGTACCCAGTCCGGCACAAAAGTTTTACCCATTTTCGATCTTCTAACTAATGGTATATGTTGTTGTATAACTTTCGGGTTCACTCTGTATATTGAGTTATGTAGTTTATTAAAATTTGATTTAAAATTCAAAAATTGATGATTACACGTAGTTAAACTATAATGAAATTTATTACAATGTAAAAATTAAAAATTGTATAAATATAATACAGAAAATCATAATAAAATGGGTGTTAAGTACAACACCCCTGGGGGGTGGATATACAACTTATATTTATTTACATACATTTATGATGGAAATAATATTACTTAACTAACATATTACTTTGTGCGTGCTCTTTTATAACAATAAACCCGTTGCGGACACACTTTGAAGTGTTAGTTTGTCAACAAAGAGTTTTTTTTATGCAAACATTTCTAGTATTTTTGTGAAACTATTTAGTAAATATTAATTTTTTTGTAATTTCTATTTTATATCGAATGGTAAATAATTGATTTTTTTTTTCATTTATTTATATAAAAGTTTTTTAATAAAACTATAAAATTTTGAAAGAAAAAGAAAAATCTTATTAATGAAGAAATACATATGGTCACTCAGTGGGTGGTTATTGTGGGGATTTTTATAAATTTTTGTCCTTCCCCATATAATTAAATGGTTTTGAGTTGAAAACCAGAATTTGTCAAAGAAGAAATTAAATTGAATTACAAGAAAGAAAATCGAGCGATAAAACCCGTGATTTTTCTTTCTTTTCTGGGGTTGTAGAATTTAAATGTTAAGCGTGTATTTTTATACAACTTAAGAAAAATAGCTTAAAATTTTTTATTGAAATCTTTCCCCTTTTACCATATAATTTCACATAAATTTAGCGAAACGTAAACTAAACTAAAACTTCTTGAAAATTATACTAATCTGCAGTATTTCTAATTAATTTATTCAAGGCATTACGGTATTCTTTTGATAAGAAGACGGAAATGTTATATTTTTGCTTTTAAAAAAGTAAGAGATATGTTACAGTGTCGAAGAAATAGGGGCTTGAAAGTTTTTCAAATTTTGTAATTGCAATTAATAACTCGAGAGAGGAAAGAATTATAAAAAATGTAGTACTACTACAAAATATTAATTTGAGACAAAAAGGACAGCGTAAGGCCAAAATTATTTCGAAAATTAGCGAAAAGCTAGTTAATTTAAAATATTAATTCCATAGTTTAACATGCTTACAGTTTTTTATTATTGAAGAAGTAATTATTAACTTCTCTAAACATTTATAGAATATAGAAATTGCTTTTGGTTTGGACACAATATCAAAAATTTTTACGATTTTGAAGATTTACTATTCTACAATATCAGAAATACAAAAGAAAAATTGTTGAAAAGAAATATGAAATGCCTAAGAGATCTTTTTGTGAATACAAAATTTAATTTTTCCAACCATAATGTTGTGGAAGTTTTGTCAATTGAAGGAATGGGTGAAAACAATGAATTTATTTTTTCTAAAAGTTTTGAAAAAGTAAAAATGTATCAAAAATATAACGAAAAGATAGGCAAACTCAAAAGTTCCTACCATTGCAATAATGTTCCTCTTTACATATTTTACAACTCATTCACTTACAAATTAAAATGTTCAATCTATATGTAAGTGTATACGTGTGTATATGTAAGTATAATCAAAATATTAATATTATATAAAGAAAAATTTTACTTTGAAGAAAAAAAATTGTGTTACAAAAAATTTTTGTAAACGTGTATGCAGGACTTATCATCAATTTTGGTAAATTAATTAACAAAAATTGATTATAAAAAGTTATTCGCGATTCTAAATCTAAAATAGACCAGCTTCATATGAAGAGCAATTATTAAAACTTCAGATAACAAAACAATACGTATGTGCATACAAATAAATATTCCTTTCATATATACATAACACATAATCTACTTAGGCAGAAAAATATTTATGTTCGAGTACATTATATAAAACATATTTTATAGGTAAGCAACAGGTACAAAAATAAAGTTTATTTTTGGTCAAAAATTGAGTTTCTATTTACAATGATTTTTTACTTACACATCCATATATACTTACATAAGGCGACGAAGAAAATCAACAATAATTTCTCTTTACATCGATCAAGCGCATTCAATCAACGAATGAAAATTTTACATAAGAGAATTAAAAAAAAAACTTTTTCTGTTTATTTTTTTTCCATTCTTCATATTGTTTTTTTTTCTTTACACTTTGCTTCATATAAAAGAATACTAATATCAATTTTATTGCGCAAACTCAAAATCGAATCGGCTCTAATCATCAATATTAACTCCTCTTAAAAATTTAAAAAAAAAACGTGAACAGGAAAAAGGTTTCCTTATAAAAAGCAATAAACATGTTTGCTCGCTATCAAAAGGTTCATCTTACTTTTGAATAGTAAATTTCAAAATGAATAATTTCCCCTTTTTTTTCAGGCTAAAATGAAACTTAACGAAATTATAAGATTTACAATCAGATGCACTTAAATAGTATGTTTTCGTTGGTATAGGTAACAATATTTTATGTGTGTATATAAACATGTGCACAAAAGTTACGATATTATGTGAAATATAAGAATAATATCGTAAAATGTACCTGCATAGCAAATTAAAGTAATGAATGAAAATATTGAAATTCAAATCTTACGAAATTCGTAAGACTTCGAAATATTTCGTAAAAAATAGTAATTTTGAGTATTTATAAGAATAAATAAAGTAAATGTAAATGCAATTTTCACAAATTAATTTTTTTTTCCTAAATTTAAAGTAACCTTTACTTAAATGATAAAATATATGTAAGTTAAAGCTACGTTAATATATAAGAACAGTTGAACTACATACAAACATACATATATTATTGACAAATGTAAAAAATTGTAGGCATTACATAAAAGAAAATTGAAATTCATTTAGAAAACATTTTTAATAAAGTAATAGGTACAAATTTTTGGAAATTTCCAAAATGAAACTTAAATATGTCCGAACGTTATATACATTTACAAGCATACATTTGCGAACGTAATTAATTATGCATACATAAACGTGTTATGCTTTGAAATTTTAGTCATTTTAAATCCCAAAATTAATTGACAAAGCGTCGAAATTAATTTTTGTTATTTAAATAGCTAATATTAGTAATTATTCTATTAACTAAACACGCATACATTACATTTAATTAAATTAACTCAAAATTTTTGAATAATAATACAAGTAAATCTAATATATATTAATACATATGTTTATATGTAGATAAACAAGTATTTAATAAATTTTTATTGCTTCTCTTCATTGAATCTCATTGGTCTTGAGATTTTTCTGTTTTCTTTTCTGGTTTTTTATTTTTCTTTTTAATTTTTTATTAAATCAATTTACACTAAAACACACACACAACCTCACAAATTTTTATATAAAAACGTAGATAAATACACATACACATATTCTGTGTAGTTATTTGTTTATAAATTTGTAAAGAGTTTATATATATATTTTTTTAATATTATGTATAGTTATAGAAATAAATATTTGTATGTACATGCGTTGATCACGTAAATTAGACACGCCTTTTGTAATCTTAATGAATGAAGAAATTATAATATATTCTTACATACATACGTATTTGAAATACCAAATATAATGTATAGATTAAAAAATATGGGTTCAAAATTGTTAAATATTTTTTTAGTAAATATAAAATATTCACACATATATACAGGAATATGTACCTTTTTATGGCACCACATAAAAATTTACTTTTAATTTAAACCAAAGAAAAGTTTAAAAACCAGCATTCGTACAAGAACATTCAAAACTAAATTTAAATTTTAAACTTAGCTGTTTTAATCTTATCTATACTGTAGCAAAAACCGTGTTAATTACAGAGATAATGTTATGAAGAATGTGTTGTTTTGTTTGTAACAAAGCATCTGTAAATATTATAACATTATAAAAGCAAATATTATTAATATTAAAAGTATAGCAGTATAAATAATTTCATTAATAATTATTTTTTAATATGTCTTATGTTTCGTACTACAATCTGTGACCGCACCCTGAGATTTTGTAAACGAAAAATCGAAAAGAACCGGCGTGTAAAAATATGATGACATAATTCCACGATAAAACTGTCACTTGCGTGTTAAACTTTTTGGTTTAAAATTTATATTACAATAATCAAAGTGTTGCCTTGATAAGTAAATAATTTTTAAACCCCAGCAAGTTTGAATTTTACACTCTAAGCGTTTAAAAATGTAGGATTGAAATAATAAGCGTTTAAAAATGTAGGATAAGTAAATAATTTTTAAACCCCAGCAAGTTTGAATTTTACACTCTAAGCGTTTAAAAATGTAGGATTGAAACATTTGTGCTTACTTATTTAAACTAAAGTAGTTTTAAAAGACCATTTTAAGATTACATAACACCAAAACTTAAAATTTCCATTTTTTACAATGTATGTATATGAATCTACATATTTTTCCAGTTTTTATTCCTTTATTTTGATTACAATGATTGCAATTAATTTCTTAAACTCGATAAGAAACATTGTAATTTTGTAATAATGATCATAGACGACCATAAAATAATATGTCGATAAAATTTTGAATACATATCTATACAATACGAATATGTATAAAATTTAGATATTACTTAATATGCATATTATGTGTGCTAAGGTTAATGACGTTTCAACTATAATGTACACTTATATAGCATGCAGCATTTATACACACAGTAACCTCTCGGATGATTACACGTTATTGATAAATGAAGTGAAATTAGAAGAAGAATAAATAATACATATTTATGCTATATAATGTTATACCTACTATATGTATTACTTTTGTGGTACGAAGTACTTATAAATAAGATAATTCAAGCTATTGAAGTGCTACTAAAATATAACAGGCGATGAAAAATTTAATTTAGTGATGGTTGGGGTTTTTAGGTTGCTATTTTGAATTTAAAATTTACATTGAAATTTTGAATTGAAATTTTCATCATTTTACAATTTTCACAAAAGATATTTATACCTTTCATATACATTTTACACCCATTATACGAATAAGGTGTTAAAGCGTTTCGAACAAATATAAAAGAAAATAATATTAGAGGTATACATCTACATATATATAAATATATATATATACATCTATACTAAATTACAAAATAAAGAAAAATGTGTTAATTTATAATTAAAAAAAAAACTATATATGTATATAAGAAGCGTTTCTCAACCTTATTTCAACTCCGAAGTAAAAAATATTTATTTCAAAATTACATTAAATTTTTACCGCTTTATAAGTAATTTGTTATTCAAAAATATTGTAAGTTGGTTGTTTTTTATAAAGTTCTTATAATCTTCTTAAATAAATCGTTGAGTATAACGAAAATATTGTAACATTTTTTTAGATCTGGTACGTGTACAGTAGGTACGTGCATAGGACATAATGTACTACTTATATTTTAAGTTGTTCTAGTGAACGTTCTCGTTTATATTCAAATAGTTTAATATTTAAAGGAAATTTTGTGTTTGACCCATTTTTAATAATATACGGTTCTCATTTTAGTCAAAAAAGATTGGGAAACACTAGTTTTTAACTTATATAAAATAATATTATGACAATTCAACTTGATTCACTTTTGGTCATGATATTTTATATTATGGTAATACATATTGTTCTATGTTAGTTCATTGTATTATGTATAACTATACGTTATATAGTATATGCAATTATAATTAACAAACACATCCATACATGAATAAATGAATGAATGATTGAATGAATGGAAATTTTTTTTTTCGTATTCTTTACAAAGTGAATATAGTTTGTGCAGTATATTAATATTTAAATTTGTTATTTATATTTATGTATAAAGAAGTAAATAATATTACAGAATATGAAATAAATAACTCCTAAAAGCATGCAATTTTATTATTTTTTTTAAGTATAGATTTAGCTGTCGAAAAAAGTGTGATTATCATTTACAATGTAAATCCAATTATTCATCCTGTATATTCATTGATCAAAATAAAACCGTAAAAGGATTGATTGAAACACAATCGATTAGTAACTGAATAAAAGGATAAACAAAAACGGATTTATTTTTATGCATATTATTGTGTTTTTCAAAACTTGAGTTAATAATAGAACAGTTAACTATTTTAGTTATAATATATATTATACATATAGTATATTATACAGTAATAAATATAATACATATGTGCATTTATCATGCACACCATGACACTTTCAATCACCATGAAACTGAAAGTCGACAAATATGTGTTGTATGAAGTTTTGTTGAAAAGCTTTCGGCGAAATTTACATCTTTTATTCCAGGAGATTTTTAGAAATTATGCCACCTGAAATCGTATGTTGGCTATTAACATTAGGATTTTAGTAAAGTTCAAGAAGAAATTTATCATTTCAAGAAGAAAATTCTAACCATGAACAAAATTTTAATACAAAATCATGTATGAAAACGCGACTTATAAGTTCGCCTATGAAAAATAATTTTTTACCATTATAATTTTACTCAATTATTATTTCAAAAAAAAGAATCCTGGAAAGTCTATAGTTGGAAAAGAACATTAACCTTGTCAGCCAAATATTAAATTACGCTTCCGGCAATGTTTTTATAGAGCTATCATAATTGTCGAATTATCGTATTCAGGATAGATTATCAGTTTCGAAAATTATTTCTGATTAAATTCTACCTTTTATTTTTAATATTAAGCGAGAAAAAAAATAATTGATTAATAATTGATTAGAGCTTAACGAAAATTTTAAAGAAGACTATGAAAATACATTCTAAGCATTTCCTTTCAATTTCAAGCAAGCTTATAGTTAAGCTTATAGTTAATATAACTAGAAAAATGTAAACTCGGCTCTTAGTAGAGTTTCACTTTATACTATTCAAATTCCTTGAAAAGTTCACCAGTTATTTTTAGTAACAACCAAAACTCAAATATCAAATTTCAAGAAATTCATATATGAAAAAGATATGGTAAAAAATATAAAATCGGACCTCAGTTTGGTTTCCAAAGCCTGATCTTTCCAAAAAACGTTTTTTGTCGTTTACGAGGTAATATTATTCCAATGACTTGATTAGCACATAAACATTCCACTCACTCATACTCATTCAATTTGTTTTTGCTATTATACATATACATATATAATATTTGTACCGAAATTTGTACCTACTAATAAGCATATAAAGAAAAGTAATGAAAAGCAACTTGTTGCTTTGTAGAAAAAGGAAATTTACTTATATCTGAAATAAAAGTTATTCTACTGTTCAATGTACATAAAGCATATTGAAGAGAAAAGCAACGAAAGAGAAGGCTAAAGTATATAATACCTATATAAGAAATATTGTCATAGCATTAAACAACAACCAGCTGTATAGTTATACGAAAATAAAATAAACATTATACTAGTTTATATGATTAAATTTTGAATTCTTTTCTTTATATACATACTTATATATACAGTGGTATACAAAATATGTAAATTCCTACAAGCCTACAACATAGTATTTGCATTTTCACAAAAGCATAACCATAAAATTATTTACCGAAAATAAGATGCTATTCTTTAAGTGTAAGTTCATATAAATATACTGCTAGTTTATCTGTATTGGATAACATATATATATATACATAAATATTTATAATATAATATATGAACAAGCACTAAATTAAATTGTGTAAAAAGAATAAAAATAGGGAAAATGCAACAAAACTTTTTTTTCATTTCAATATTCTAATAAATAAAATGGGTTTTTAATTAAAAATAAAAAATACAAGAAAAAGTAAATAAGTCGTGGAAAGTCTTTGCTGATATTCGTGTACATAGTTAGAATCGTTAATATACATACAATAATGTATATAAGTATATATTTTCTCTCAAAATCACGAAAAAAATTTTTTAATAGAAACAAAGGATTTTAATTGATGACAATATGTAGGTGGCTGCTATATTTTAATTTTACGGATATTTCTTATATATAATGTGAGTGAGAACACTACACTTGTATAGCATATATGACTGTATATAATATTATGTATACACTTTACTTAAATATATTTATTTTATATGTCTACTTATATATATTTTCTATCTTCAGTGAATACAATATATCTGCGTACATTTGAATAACTAGATATTTCTTATTTTTAATTTATTGAACATAAGGAATTTGTTTTTCTATTATCGATAATATCTATAAAATTCTGAAACTATTTACATTATTTTTTCCAAATAAAAAATAGAAAAAAAAACTAATACTTATATTCTTTAACCATATATTAAAATTAATTTTTCTTCGTAGTTCTTAGTAATTGTAATTGTAAAAAATCAATTCAAGACTACTAACAAATAAATAATTAATTTTTATCAGAGAACATGACTATAGTCTTCTTAATTTGAAAGTTTTTATATAACTTTATGTTTATTTCAATTTCTATAACTATACTTGTTCGAGTTCATGGAAAACGTCTTCATTCGGCACGTATCATTAAAATCGAACATCAGGTTCACTATAAAAAAGTTTGTTATATACGAAAGTTTGCTATATGCTTAAATATTTAATTATACTCCCAAATTTATTCAAAAAGAAAAGACTGTAATAATAAAATATTAAAATTGATTTGTAAACCATATACACGAGTTAACAACAGGCATAAATTTCAATGAAGAATTAAACAAAATTCAAATGTGACCAAAAGCTCTTAAGATTTACTCACCTGTGAACATATAAAGAAAGTGCGAATATAAAAGGTTTGCTTACATTATTACAGATTCTTATAGAAGATCTTAATATCTGTTATTTAAGAATTGAAGAATATTTACTTTTTCTTCTAAAACTTTTATTCACATATGTTTTATTTTATTTTAAATTTCATTAATAAAAGTAGATTTTTTAAGAAAATTTTGCAAAATTTCAATAACTACATGTCTGAATTTTATATGACAATTTACTATAATTCAAATATTTTTTGTTGTATTTTCAGGGTACAATACTTCACATGACAGAAATGATAATAGTCCGCCATCACCCCATTCAACAAATACTTCAGTATCAATGTTACCTCCAACGACGAATCTACCTCAACAACAGCAAACATCAATAGGAAATTCTAGTAATACTGCAAATGATGGTGGGGGTGGTAGTGCTAGTAGTAACAATGGTGGTAATAACAGTGGTAATGGTAATAGCGGAAGTAGTACAAATAGTAATAATAATACAAATTCAAATTTAACGACAAGTGGATCACCAACATCTTCTGTTAATTTAGGGCAAAATAATAACAGTGCCAATATTAATTATATGCAAATGGCAGTTCGCAATTCAACAATGTATCATCATCAATTAAAAGAAGAACCATCAACGGGGAATAATTCTTATCCTGGAATTGGTAATGGTCAACATGATGATATGCCGGTAAGTACTATAATAAATTTAAAATTTTATACTTAATATTATGCTAATTGATTGTTTTTTTACGAATAGTTCGTTAATTTATCACACCTTGCCCAATATGATGATCATGATCAATATCATTCATTATCGGGTGATCATCAAGGGCAAAATGCATATTTAGATAGTAGTCCAGATTTTTATGGTCATGGTGGTGGAGGAGGTTATGGTAGAACAAGATTTCATGATCCATATTCAGATTTTGCAGCGGCATATGATTCATCACCATTTCAAACAGTGCCAGGTAGTACGCCAACAGGTGCCGATCAATGGGGTGCACATCATACAAGTCCACATCATCATCCAGCTGCAGCATACATGACAACAATGGGTTTAGGTAGCTATCCAACACAGGGAGGCGTACCATGTTTTACTGGTTCAGGTCCAATACAATTATGGCAATTTCTATTGGAACTTTTAATGGATAAAACATGTCAAGGTTTTATTTCATGGACTGGTGATGGATGGGAATTTAAATTAACTGATCCAGATGAGGTACATGATTTCTTACATAGAAAATATGTTTTTTTTTTTTAATTTTCAATAAATTGAATTCAATTTAAAACATTATAGGTTGCAAGGAGGTGGGGTATTAGAAAAAATAAACCAAAAATGAATTATGAAAAATTAAGCCGTGGACTGCGATATTATTATGATAAAAATATTATACACAAAACAGCTGGTAAACGATATGTTTATCGTTTTGTATGTGATTTACAAAATTTAATAGGGTAAACATCAATATGATTTTGTGTTTCTACACTTTTTCAAATAAAAATATAAATAAAATTATTTACAGTATTTAATATTTACCCATTTTATTTTTAGATATTCACCAGAAGAATTATGCGCAAAATATGATCTTAAAACTGAGAAAAAGGACGACGAATAATGGATCTCTTATTATAACAAACAGAAATATTTAAAAGATATTAATTTAATTAAAAAAGTTCATTATTGAATTAGGTTTTTTTCTAAAAAGCAAAAAGAAAAATGTGTAAAATTTTGTGCGAATGAACTCTTAACACAAAAAGGAAGTCTTAAAAAAATTCAATAATTATTAATTAATTATAATTTTTGAATTCATTTAGTTTGAATAATGATTCTTATCTCAATGTATATAAATAAGAGCACATACATGTAAATATTATATTTACATAATACATAATATATATTTATGATTTATTATATTATTATTATTATTATATCTGTAATAATTATTGTAGTTAAACAAAATACCAAACATTTGTATTAATTTTTGTTTTTTATTTTTTGAATCAAAATTTTAAGTCAAATTCTAACAAATTAACAAGAACATTTATTTATTTAAGTATAAATAATTATTATTTCCTTAAATATTTTGTAAAACAAAAAATGTAAAAGTTAACAATTTCATGTATGTACCTATACTATGCTATAGTTAGTTTTGCATTATTTAAAAAGGAATCGAAATAAACTCGAAAAGTGATCTAATAAATAATTAATTATATCTATTAATATTTTAATAAAAACTTTTTACAATAATTGTGTATAAAATAAAATATTTTTCAATTGTTTTTATTTAACAGAAATTGGCAAAACTTAAACATTAAATTTTCTTACAAATGCTGATATTATTTACCTACATATATAACCTACATAAAAATTTCAATTTAAAAAATATAATCCTAGAACAAAACTATAAAAAAAAGTTGTATTTAGGTAAAAACTAGAGGAACATTAGAAATAAGAAATCAAAGAATTTGGCATAAATTCTAAAGGCTAAATTCTATAATAATGAGGATTTGGACAGTAAGTCAAGTGTCTGTTAAATAAAAAACATATAGTTTACATTACATTCAACATTTTTTCTTCTATAGTATTTTCGAGTAAGATAAAAATCAAGTGATAATGAATCCATTTCGTCACATTAATTTTATTTTAAAAGTAGACTAAACAAACAACACAAAATCATTTTAAAATCAATACATTTTTTATTATTTTCCTTATAAATAAATATATATATGTATGTAATTTGGTTTTTATTTCATCTGTAAATTCGATTTCAAATTCTAAAAATTGAATCAAAATTAAGAAGCTTCTTATTCTCATTATTGTAGTTTTAATGTGATTCAAGTCGATGCGAATTTTAAATGACTATAGTTTTTTTTGTATGTTATAAAACATTCAATATAAAAATATAAATTTCAAACAAAATTAGTTTTGCCTTCAAAATCAATTTTTATTAAAAAACTAAATATATGTACGTACTATGTACATATCAATGGTGAAGTGCAACGATTTGCTTAGAGATGTGAGTTTTTTTTTTACACAAATACTACGTTCAAATACTTTGTGTGGTATAGAATTCGATGTTGAGCTAGGTTAATTTCAATATTGAAGTAGCCAAAAAAGTCTAAGTACTTTCTTAGAATGTTTATATTATAAAAACTAATATATTGATGAAGCACAAATATACTAAGTACATTAATTGGTATTAACAATTTTAAAACTATTAGTCACTAAGGGCACTTATAATTCTCATCTTTATACAGAAAAAAAATTATATTATATAACATTATGCTAATTAACTGGTTTCTTTTCAAAAATTTTCAAAATTTCAAAACGCTCTTCTATAAAATTTTAAATTTGCTACTTAGCATAGCTTTGCACTTGACCAACTATATATTTGTGTATGTATATATGCACACTCAACACTTAAAAAAAATTTCTTCTAAATTTATATAATATCAAAAGATGTTGATTAGAGTATATTTGATTTAAGTAACATTTTTAATTCACTTTAAACATCAGAAAAGAAAAAATTTATAAAGCATGTTAAAAAATACTCTGACTTAAAAACTGTAATTTCTCTGACTGGATTCAATGAAGTAATACTCGTACAGTTGTAATACTCGTACAGAAATTTTTAAATCAAAAATACTTAACTTAGTTAACCGTAATTGATATTTTAATTTTTATGCTTTGTTAAGATTTTCATAATTATCAAACAGTTTTGTATTAACTATTTAAAAAATTAAAATGTGCAAGTTTTTACATATTACGTACGAGTATTGTACAAATTAATATTAATTTTGCTCACAACATTTATATTCAAATAAAGGTTTTTTATAAAATTATATTTATAAAGTTCAGTACTTTACAGTTTCTCTGTTATAGTTACTATTCCTTATTCACTTGTTGATATATTAATAAAAAAGTTGTAAACAAACTGTGTAGAAACGAGAATTCAGAAAACAGGAATATAAAAATGAAAAAGAATTATATTTTAGCTTTGTTCAAAATTTTCTTCACATACAACATAAGTTTTTGCATTATTTTTGACCTGAATTGACAAATTTTACTTTATAATTTGTTAATGTAATGATTCATTTTTTTTTTTGAGAAATAAATTGAAATAAATTGAGAAATAAAAACAAAATAATAATATTTATCGAAATTTAATTGAAATTTAATAAAATATAAATTCTATACATATATAAATTATAATTATAATAAATATAAGGAAAAAATATTAAAATGATAATTAATTTATTAGCCAAACAGTTTCTTAATTAAATTCTCTATAGTAACTGCTCAAAATCCTTACAAATCCTTACAAATCCTTACAAATACATATACACGTACATATATTATAAACGATGTATTTTTTATATTTAAAATTGAATAAAATTTTCATTTTTATTTTGTATTCATATTGCATATTCTATTCGGCTAGAACATATTGTTAAGTATTTCTTTTTCCAAAAGTTACTCTTTGTAAAATACTTTAATTTAAAAAAAAAATCTTACTCAAGTTAAGAGATTTCATTAAAAAGAAAATTAAATTAAATATTTCATGTGTAGAAAAAAATATTTATTGATTGATCACAAATTAAAAAAGTAAAAAAGGAAATATCTACTCGATTAATTGAGGAATAACGTATAAGTTGAAGGACCATTAATTTTTCTTTTTTTTTTTATTATTTATTGTTTCATTTTCCTTTTTTTAGCTTTACATTATTGAAAACTGCGTTTTTTTTGTTTCTAGTTTTAAAATTTATTTTCTAGAGTTAGATTTTTTTTTTGCATTATATTATAAATAAATAAATTTTAACAATGTTAATTTTACAAAAAAAAAAAAAAAAGTTTTCTTAAGTACTTCGTTTTTAGCTTAATTATGCTTAATTAGGTTTTAAAATTGTAAAAATGTAAAAATATAAAAACTCATTTTACAACACATTGATTAGAGAAATCTGACTTACTTCTACAAGATAGTAATATAAATTTGTAACAATATATTTCAACATAACATTTCCTACTTATATTATATATGTACATTAAGTAGAAAATGTAGAAAAACATTATACATATTATCACATTACTGCAATTTCTGTGCTCTGTAATTTTTCCACAGTATATTTACTTAGAAATGACATTCAATATTTTTATTTCTTCAAAAAGGAACAAAAAATTCTGACTCATATGAATAGTTAGTAAATATTCTCTATTTGTTATTACTATTATTAAATTTATCAAAAAAAATTTAAATATACTATAATTTTATTTCAAAATCATAAAAATGTAAAATAAATATTTTATGAATTGTACTTTGAATAACAGAAAAACAATAAATTTGTTTCTGTATTGTAAAATTTTATAATTATTATAAAAATATTATTTTACATATCGCACATTGAGAATAATATTGTAATACCTCAAAATAGTTACTTTCTTACTTAAAAAACTACCTATTTTATTAATTTTATCTCGATATTTCGAAAACTTTCAATTTTATTAACAATTTTCTAAACCCAGTCAACAATTTTCAATATTAGTACCCAGTCAACAATTTTCAAATCTAATACCGTAAAATTTTTATATTTTTCTTATATTCTAAAATTGCTGTTAAATTAATTTGGCATCATGCTGAAAATAAAATATACAATTTTTTTTAAAAAATAAATGATAATGAAATTAAGAGTTTTGGAATATTATTTAAAAAAAATTTTTTTAAATTAAGATCAAAATGTTGCAGTCTTAACATTTTGATGGTCTTCGATAATTCAGATATGCCCTGAAAGTTCTAAATCAAATCATTAAAATTTCTTCACACATACAAATTTGCAGAAACTAAATATTTTACTATTGCAGATTTATAATATAATAGAATAATTCTTCAATATTTTGTGCAATTGTGCTTTTCTTCTAATCTGTAATACTTTTGCAGCAGTTATAAAAAAAGCTTGAAACTTCAACCTTAAATTAAAATTAAATCTAAAAATTAAGTTTAAACTAAAATATATAATCAAATTTATTGTGGTATTATTCTCAGAGTATAACAAATTATATACTTCTTAATTCATTATTTAACCTTATTCTTTGTATGATGTTATTCAGATCAGTGTACAACTTTAAATCCATTTATTATTTTATAATTAACAAATTTCTTTTTTAAATACCTTTTTAATTGTTCTTGTACACGGATAATATAAAGGTTTTAAAAATCAATGTGTATAACAGTTTTATAATTTCAAATTTCTTAATTGCAATTTGTATATGTTTTTTTAAGTAATAAGATTAAACTAAAACAAAAAAAAAGAAAAAATAAAACAAAATAAAATTAATTATGTTAAGAGAGCTTCCAAGTAAGGTTATTAATTAATAATAGAATAATAAGAAATAAAAGATCTTAATATTTTATTCTTGTTTAATTATATAAATATTTAACTATGTTTTTATTATATTTTTATTTATATAATAAGAAATTTTATTTAACTTTATTTTTAATAAAAAACAATTTTGTATAAAAGAAAAAAATTTAATTTTGAAAAGATTTTTTTTTTCATTAAAAAATATACATACATGTATTATATAAATTAGTTCATGTTTTAACTTTAAACAAAAAAAAAAATAGAAAAGAAATAGAATTAAATATAACCAAGTAAAAAAAATTATTAATATAATTGATAAAAAATATATCTGTACAATATAAATGCAAATAAATGCTCAAATTGTGTAATCGTTGAAAATAATTAACTGCATATTGTTTCACTTCAAGTGGGAATTATGGAAAGATAAATTATCTTTTGACCATCAAATACACATTCGAAAATTGTTTATGGCACTTCATTATTTACATAAAGCTTTTGTTCTGACATTTTTCGCCATGAAGACTCTAAAAGCATAAGCTTATGTTCATAATTGCAGTGAAATATATTGCGCGAAAGTCATTCAGATTTGTTAATGTTGTAGAATACATAAAATGTTACGTAATCAGTTAGAAAAGAAACACATTAAATTTTCTATGCTTTTCTATGCTATCATTAATTTTTTGGTGTCATCTGTAAGAAGAATATAGATGCCATTAAGCGTTGTAGTTTTAAATGGAAAAAAAAAAAATTCGATGTCATAATTTAAAAAAAGGAATGATACAGCTGTTTACCGTTCACTCATTTTTTCTTTGGGAAAAGCAAGTATAGGTCTATCCAAGATAAATTATTGGTAACTTACATATTTCTCTCAACTTTTGTGTTGTCATATTTCTATCTTGAATGCGTTTCATGTAATAATGCATTATTATGTATTATAATGAATGATCTATATTGGACAAAACTAGTTTTTGTCTTTCATACATTCATTTCCTCTAATTCATTTTTTTGGTGACAATAATTTCAGGAGCCAAAAAGAGTCAAAGACAAGTATCGTATACTTACTACATAAGCTTTTTTCCTCATGAAAAAAAAATTATTTTATTAAAATATTCCGGATAATATAATTTGCCAATATAAAACCAAATAGTAATTTAATCTATTCTACATTTTAATTCTTTTCCGAGTTTTATTTTTCTGTAAATGAAATTTTTTTTTAGGAAAATATTACGTAAATAATCTTCTAATATTTAGGAACAATAGCGTTTGCTTTTTCACTAAAGCGGATCTTTGTTTAGCAACGTAAATTCTTCAAAATTCTTCAGATGTACAGATTCTAGAAGAAAATATCTTTTATATTTCTCAAACTTTCAATGCTTTATACATTGTACACAGTCCTGGTAAGTATATAAGGTGACCGCATTAAAAAATATTTTGAACTGCTTCAATCGGGTCAACTTCGATATAATTTGTATGTTTTTCCTCAATTTATTTCCTATTGCAATATTTGAAATTATTTTTTAGTTTGAAAAAATCTATTGAAAAAGAAGGTCCACATATAATATACATATATACATACAGGGTTGTTCGCTTTAGGTGGCAAATAATTTCAAGGATGATTCTTTGATTAATTTCTAGCAAAAACTTATATTGGTGGGTTGTGCAGATATACTCTCTTTCGAGCTACAGCCTGTTATGTTTATATATAACTTTGGAACCATACAACATAGAGTTATCATTGGGAGCTTGCTTATCATTGATTGTTATTTATTTTTAGTCTTTCAATTAATTTAATTTGTGCCATAGCTTTCGAGATACAGCTCGCCAAAGTCAGAATTTTTGGTTTTTTTTTTTTTTGAAATTTTCTTACAGAACTTGAAATTTCTCGAATATTTTTATTATTATTTTTTCCTTTTTTTTTTGCGATGCGCTACAATGAGATCTAAAGTTAACCCATATAACATTTTCCTCTATCTCTCATAGTTTTTCCAGTAAAACGTGTTAAATATGTTCTAAAAACATGTGAAAAATGCATATTTTTTAGAAAGTAAAGTACATATATTGAAGTTTGATGCTTTGCAAAAATATTAGAGATTTTCACAGGTTGTTGTATTAATGCAAAAAAAAGGTTGTTATATTAATGCAAAAAATACTGAACGACCAACGAAACATTTGCGATGCAAAATTGCAAATAAGTGACAATCATACATACATATGTTTTTTATTTTGCACAGTTCCGTAGTATTTGAGAAAATTTATTTGGAAATATTCATAAAAAATATTATTAGAAAAAATTTATTCAAGAAATACTAGAAAATTATTATTATTAGCTATGATCTATTATTGCTATCTTTATAAAATACATATGTCTGCAACTAAACAACGTATAGATACATATACATATAAAAAAAGTTTTCAAGGGTCATTTTGGAAGAATAAAATATTCAAACATATGTATGTCTTATTATTGTCGCAGTAGTGAATAGTTTTGCTCTGATTTCTACATTTTTCCATATGATGAGCCATTTTGAATTTTTGTTTTGATATTATAAAGACATAGCTTCATCTGTTAAATGGTTTAGTCCTCAAAGTTCCAAAAACGACAGTTTTGATTGCATTTAAATGTAGTGAGTTCCATATTCATCGTATATAAAAGAGTGCACAAACAAAAAAATCAGTGTGATAAAATTACTGTAATTAGCCATAAGCTGAATCCCATTACATAATGAATTTTTGAATTTTTTCTAATATTTTTAAAAAACAGAATATTAATACAGAATATGTCTTAGCATTTAATACAGAATATTTCTTAGCATTTTTAATACAGAATATGTCTTACCATTTTTAAAAAAAAAAAAAACAAATTGTCTTTTTCTAGATATCGTTTGACAATAGGCTTTTAATAATTTAATTCTAAATTTAAATAATAAACTTTTTCGAAATTTTAAAACTACCGCTTACAAAGGCAATATTTCTGTACAAAAGTTCAGGAGTGGTAAAAGTTTCATCGGAAATAATTGCGGAGCTTTACCATATTAAACAAAAGCTTCTCGCTTTTATTTGTAAAGTTTTCTTATTTTCAATAAAAAGTATATTTTCTCATTTTCCAGTAATTCAATTTTTATTATAGTGTTATTAGCTTTTAATTTGACCTTCTATGAAAAAATCCTTTATTTTCAACTATCGTAATCTTTAATATTGAAAGAAGCAAGAACGAATAGTTATTATGTAAAAAAAAGATCGACTTTTTTTATACAATTAATAAATAACTTAACTCAACTTAAAATAACTAAATCTCATAACTCAGTACACATACATATGTATATAGTTTATATATATACGAATGAATAGTTTGAATTTGAACTGTCTGTCAATTGATTCACATTTATATTGAAGTGCTTACAAGCTCACTGTATTGTTGATTTTAAATAAAATTCAACATTGTTTATTAAATATTTATATTTAATACCTATATGCAGAATCAGAAACAAGTTAGTGAAAAACAAAAGTATCATAATGTCAAACAAAAATATTTTTTAAATTTTTTTTCTTTAAAACGAAAAAAAGACATTTATGAGAACACAACCTTTTTTATTTTGCCATCACTAGTACCGGCAAAAACAGTATGATCATCAGGTCCATGACACAAAGAATTAATACAACTTCCTATATTCAATTCACCATATAATTTTCCAACATCATTTACATTTGACCAAACTTTTATAGTTCCGTTGTAACTCCCACTAAAAAGCGTATTTTCATTGCCAGACAAAGCGTTAATTATAGTTTCATGAGCGTTCTATATAAATAAATAACATTAAAAAATAAATATTCTTAAAAAAATAAATTTACATCTTACATCAATGTGCCACATTTTTACAAAATCACGATGTGGACAATTATTTAAAACATTAATACCTTTTCCATCACGAGATACAGTTGCCAATAAAGATCGTTTTGCGTTAATATATGCACCAAATAATTTTAAAGGTGATTTTCCTGGTACAACAGCTTTAACTATATATAGTCCTCTTTCAGGTATTATTTCGCTGATACACAAATCATTATCTCGAATAGTATAAATTAATTTATCATCTATAGCTAAGCCCTTAATTTCTTCAACCATTTCAAAATGTTGAGCTCTTTCGAAATTTTCAAAATTAAATAAATTGCCCACACCGTCACCAGCCCATATTGATTCACCATGACAAAATAAAGCTTGAATAGGATTTTCTATACTACTATAAATATCTTGAGATGCTTCAATAGTCAATGGACTGGGTAAACATTTTAAAATTCCATTGTTACCAGCGACATATAAGCGATTGTTAACATCGACACAGAGACTATTTATGTAAATATCTTCTCCAAATATGTTTAAATTACGTTTCAAATTCAAATTTTCATCCCAAATCTAAAAATCGTAATTAAAAATTGTAATTTCTACATTTTATTATGAAATATGATTTGAAAGAAAGTTATTATTTTCATATATTTGGCACTAACCTTAACAAATCCATCTTGGCCACCAGAAAATAGATAGCCGTTAACAAATGCTAAGCAAGTAATGTCACCTTTATGTTTTTCATGATCATTACTGGTTTTTTCCACCTTTCCGGACATTTTAATTTTAAATATTTGCACGAAAGCACGAAACTAAGCACGAAAATTCTATATATATGTATCTATGTAGTTAAACAATTTTTTCAGTTTTGTATCAGGCGATTTCGAAATATAATGTTGATTTCACTTCTAGGTGTTGTAAGTTTTATTTTTAGAGGATTTTTCACTTGAGAATCTTATTGAATACTGAATTGTTTCAAAATCAAATTTTTGCCTTTTATACTTTCTCAAAATTGTATGTTTCGTTTTTAAATCCCAAAAAAAAAAAAAATAATAATTTATAAAAAAATTAAACAATTGTGAACACATGAAATTAAAATATTTTTTTCTGACAAATGTTAATATTCCAATAAACAATACATGCATTATTTGTAGCTATTCCTGTAATTTTTCATACAAGAAGAAACAGAAGAATAGAAAAGAACTAAATTAAAACGTAAATGAAAGATCTAAAATAAAAAGTTCCTGTTGTATACAATATTTATATGAGTAAAAAACAAAATATTCAATTACAGTAAACATACACAGTTTTAATATTAAATAAACATTATATTTTATATGTGTGAACTTGTAGATCTACTTAAATTTTAAATTTTTTAGCTTTTACGTTTACAAATTAAAGAAAAATGTATATAAAGTTTAACCAAAAAAAATGAGCGACATCTGAGTTTATTTCATTTTATGTTGTTATTTTTTTATTTTAATTTTAATTGGAAATTTCAAAAATACATCATTTCAACCAAAAAACATTTACCTAGATGGATTAGTTAAAGTAAGTGCGAATCATCATTTTCAACCAAAAGTCATTTACCGAAACTCAATGTCTTTTTAGCACTCTTCCAAAAATTTTTTGAAAAACTTTGTCCGTCCGTCCCTCCGTGGACATTTTTTAAATTACCAAACCTCTACGCCCTTGAAGGTAGAAACCTGAAATTTAATATGTACATAGATCTTTACTATAAACTTATTTCCGTAGAACAAAATTTTTACCTATCTCACATCCCCTAAAAGTTATACCCCCCCAAAACCCTAAAAATGGCCTTTTTTAACTATTTGTTGCAATGAAATCATAAGCATTTTTCAAATTTTGCAAACGCAGAAAGGCAGTGGGATACTTCTTATATCACGGCATACTATACTATACGAGTACCGTTATCTAAAATCCATTTTTTTCAAATATTTGATGTCGTTTTTCCTTTAGACCAAAGGTTGTAGGAGCCTGAAATTTAAAGCAACTTTTAGGCACTAACAAATAGTTTATTTAGTTGGAAGATAATTTTTTTCCATCTCCCCCCCCCCCCCCCCCCCCCAGTTACCACCTTTTGAAATTTGTAAAATTTGAAATTTTGACGCTTTATATTTCCGAAACCGTAAGGTTTTTCAAATTTCTATAAACGCAAAAAGTTAAAAGTAAATTTCATGACATTAAAAAATATAATTATTTTTCTTAACTCACGCAATTAGCCCTTAAGATCGAGCATTATGTTAAGCCTTGTGTATATTAATTTTTGTTTTATTTGGAAGACTGCGTAAATCTTTCATCCGAAATATATGCAATCCTAGAAATAGTTTCGTATAAGAATGAAAATATTTTTAATAGTGTGGTAGGTATACATAGACTGTATTAGCAGTATTTTCACTTGTTGAAGCGAAAAGTGCTACAATACAAACCATTGGTTTGACCCAACTTTATTTATGTAGAAGGTCGATAAATATAACTTTCGTAAAAACAAGGTAACATTCACAATTAAATTTAAAACGCGAATAATCTAAACAAGAAAGTAAATAGAATTTTTTTAACAAAAAATATTTATTAGTTTCTACAAGTGTTTTTATGTCCCTGACATTTAGCAGATAAATCTGAAAAAACCTTTATATAGTAATGACTTAATTCGTAAAGTAAAAACCAATTTTAATTCTTCTCTATTTGCAAAATTTTAAAAATATTTTTAACGATTTAGGATATTGCAAAAAAAAAGGAATCTTTAACAATTTATTTGCATAAAAAATGGTGTGCTTTACGCAAATCCAAATAAATATGAATAAAATTTATTTTTATAAAAAATGGTGTGTGATACGCAGATCCAGAAAAAATTTATTATTAACTATTGTTATTAAACTTAAACAACGTCTTAATTACGTCTTGCAATAATTTTTAACCGCCTTTATTATCTTTAGGATGGGTCTCGAATAAACATAAAGTTAGACTTTAAAAATGTTTGCAAACACCAAAAAATATCACAGATTCTCATTTACTTTAAAAAGACTCAAAATCTACAAATCTTTGGATAATTCAATTTCTAAAAAAAAGATTAAGTGCATGACACCCATAATTTCTGTAAAATTTATTAAAACTAAGCGTATAAAAAAATTTCAGAGATATAACAGAATTTAAAAAAAACCATTTACGAATTTACTTAATTACCTTAAATAAAATTTATTACAAATCATTGATAAAGCAATATATATTAAGTATAAGTAAATAGAGTACTAATTCAATCGGGTACATTGTATCGTATATAATGTACACACGTACCCCATATAGCACCAAAGATAAGTGCAAGTTAGAAGCCTATCAAAGTTAATATTAATAATGAACATACATATATATGTATACATATATGTTATAAATTTATAAACATACCAAAAGTCAAATAAACAAAAGAAAACGTGTAAAAGTAAATGCACGCTTTAATAAAATTTTAAATATACAGAATTACCCCACGCGTTATTTTTAAACTGCAAGAACAAAATTTGTATATACATATACGATAAAACACCTTAAAATAATAAAAAGAGAATACAAAATATAAAATCTACATACATATTTATGTATGTACATTAAAACAAAAAATTTATTAAAAAAAAAAATATTTATTTTTAAAAATTTTGTATTAAAATTTAAATTTTATATGTGCACATGTATTTAATTAAAAAATGAAATGAAATAAAGAATGAACAATTGAAAAGTTAACGACAAAAATAAATTTTAAAGATTGCTTACCTACAATATTTCTTTTTTTAAGTAAATGTATATAAAAAACAATAAACTTTTTAAAAAAAAATTACATACATATTTCAAAAAGAATCAAATTTTATGGGAACTGTAATTTTTGCAGGATTTTTATTTGCTATTTATAGACTTTTTCCTAGGTAAGTACCATATAGTATAAATATATAAATCTACACATTTTAAATAAGTTATACGCGATATAAACTTCAACATTATTTCAAAAATATTAAATAATTTTATAATAATTATAATATAAGCAATTAATTATAGAATGTAAATTTATTAAATAATATTTAATAAAATAAGCTTAAAAAATTTTAAAAATAATTAAGTTTGTAAAAACTTTAACCCATGTAAAGAACATACATATAATTTTTAAAAGCAGAAATAGTAAATTACAACAATTTACTCTTATATATCAAAAAGTATTTAAATGAACATAAAATTAAATTTTCTTAAGTTTTCAATACTTTTTTGAAGTTTTACAAAACTGAAAGAAGCCCAATTAGACGGCATAAATAAATGTATTCAGGAATGTTCTACATTTTTACAAATAGAATTTGCACCAAATTCTATTCACGACTTTCTTTAATCCATAACAAGAAAAATTTATTAACATTTGCAAAATTTAAAATCAAATTCATAAAGCATAATACATCTTCGATTTAAAAGAACGCCTTTCGCGAAAGAAATTACATATTCCTTATCATCTTATACTTATATGAAAAGGTGATAAAAATCCCAATCAATTTAAAAAGACTAAATTGTTGCAAATCTTTTTGTACTTCATATGCTTAGCAAAATGATTTACAACATTTTTTTTGTCAATTTTGAAAAATAGTATATGCAATACTATGCAATTTTAAAATGCAAAAACAGGCTTACATAAAAAATTTATCAGAAATATACACAGTACTAATATACATACTTTTTATTCTTGAAATAATATTTATTTTAAAAGTATACAATGAAATATGGATAATTAAGTAAATAAGATTAAAAACTTTATTCATGTAAAACTAATAAAGGACAACATATAAAAGCTTTATTCTTTATACTTTAAACTATTCAAATTCAACTTTTCTAATATAACCATCACTTGTTCCAACGAAAACTGTCTGTTCATTTGGACCATGACAAAGAGAATTGATACAACTTCCAACATTTAATTCACCACTTAATTTTCCAATGTCACTAATATCTGACCACATTTTTACGATTCCATCGAAACCACCACTAAAAAGTGTTTTCTCGTTGCCAGAAATTGCATTTATGATCATATCATGAACATTCTACAGAACACATATGTAGGTGAAAAAAATAAAATTATAAAATTATATTTTATTTATAAATTGAAAATAGATTAAAGAATTTTTCACTTACATCTTTGAGCCATACTTTAACAAAATCTCTATGAGGACAATTATTTAAGATACTAAGCCCTCTTCCATCTCGAGTCACTGTTACAATTAAAGATCGCTGCCCATTAACATATGGGCCAATCAATTTCATTGGTGATTTCCCTGGTATAACAGCTTTCACTAAATATAATCCTTTTTCTGGATGAATTTCACTTATGCATAAATCATTATCTCGTATTGTATATATTAATTTCCCTTCAACAGCCAAACTTTTTATTTCTTCAACCATTTCATATTGTTGAATTTTTTTATAATTTTCAAAATGAAGTAAAATACCAAGTCCATCACCAGCCCATACTGATTCACCGTGACAAAATAATATTTGTACAGGATTTTCCGCACATTTGTATATATCTTTGGACTCATCTGAACTCAATGGACTTGGCACAACTTTGACAATACCGTTACTTCCAGCAGCATACAAACGACCATTTACATCCACACATAAAGAGAAAACATATTTATCAGCATCAAAAAGATTTATATTACGTTTCAAGTTTAAATTATCGTCCCAAACCTACATGATTAAAAAAATTTTATTAAAAACCAATACGTCTATTCAAAATAATTTTCTTGTCATATACGAGATACCTTAACACATCCATCTTGACCGCCAGAGAACAAATAGCCGTTGACAAATGCCAAACAAGTGACATCGCTTTTATGTTTTTCTCCGTCTTGAGCAATTTTTTTGATTTGAGCAGGCATCGTTTTGTTATTTTTTTACCTTTTTCTAATTCAATAGGTTTCCTTTTTCGTAGTTCCTTGTCTTATTTAACAAAAATAAGTATTAAAAATCTTATTAATATGAGAATTGTAAATTTCTTTATTTATTGAAAGATTTCAACGCTTCTGGATGTAACAGGTTACTAAATATAATTGCAGAGAATTCTGTTTCTTTTATACTGTTACGGTATATATCAGTAAAAATATTTTAATTAAACATTCAAAACCATACATACAAATTCCAAAGAAAACAACCACATTAATATTGATAAACATATTATGTAAAAATAAAATATACATGTGTATGTTGAAATTAATCTTTGCGTGTAAAGAATTTCACCAATACCTATTTATTCTGTAAAATTTTCAAAGTAGAAAGCTCTCTAAAATTAAACCAAAAGATGCGAAAAAGGAAAATCCATATAATGCAAAATTAACCTTTACTCACGAATATATATAGTAACCTGAGGTCCATTCAATAACATAAAAATTAAAAGAGAATTAACCAAATCGTCAATTACCTGGTTTATTAGGTCAGTCAGATGGTAATTTTTCAAGGAAAAATGTAGCCAAATTTGAAATTCACGTAAGTTCAAAAAGTGCTTATAGTGAAAAGAAGTTAAAAAAATTTGTTCTAACGAAATAAATCTATACGTATTACTAATGTCCACAGACCATATACTCTTTCTTTAAACAAGTTACATATATATTTATTGTGTAGTAAGATACATATCAAAAGTTTTGAAAAACTTTAGCATACACTTTATCAAAAGACGAGCTAAGAGTAAGATAGATTTTTTAGTAGTTTTGAAATTAGACACAGAAACAGTCATGCAACTGAATATTATTAAATTAACAAACAATCCTTTTAAAATTTCTTTGGTAATATGATTGAAATTAACATTAAAGTATATACGCCTCTGACTCTTAAATAAAGAAAAACAAAACATTTGATTTTTTAACTTCAAAGAAAGCTGCCATAATTTAATTTGATAGATAATTGTATAGTTTACTGAATAATTAAAAATTTATAAGCATCAATGAAATTTTTTACTTCTAGGTTACGAGTATCTATATCTGCTCCAAATAAACATATAGATATGTATAAACGAATTCTTTTAATTCCCCTACATGCATACATATATATTCAAAATTTTATGGTTAGCCTTTTATTTTTTAACAATAATAGTTTATGAAATAAGTATGATGCAACTTTGTTAATTAATTTATTACTTTAATCATTCATGTTCCAAATCAATCACAACTATTGTGTAATTATTGTATTCCGTAATGTATACTAATACACAGTCAAGGTGTCCGCAGTGAAATCAATGATTATAGTCGAAGGGGGCGGGGGGAGCGATACCAGATATGCCCGTTTTCGAGCTACTTTTGTAAAAAAAAAGAAAGGTACCGAACTTTCCCTGCATATAAATAAATGCTTATAACTTCGGAACCGTACAACATAGAGTTATCATTAGGGACTTGTTTTATAGGCGATTGATTGTTCTTTATTTTTGATTTTACAATTAATTTGATTTGAACTATAGTTACCGAGATGCAGCTCGCCAAATTTTGAATTTTTGTTTTTTTTTTTTATTTTTTTTACAAAACTCGAGATTTCTCGAAAATTTTTGTTAATTTTTTTTTGTTTTTTTCGATGAGCTACGACAAGAGCTACAAGTTAACCCATATAGAATTTTCCTCTATCTCTCACAGTTTTTCCAATAAAGAACAATGAATCACCTGTAAAACAAGCTCCCAACGATTTAAGTTTCCATTAAGATAATATTATTAGGGTGATAGACACATTACTTATTAATTAAAACAACTACACGTTGTATTAGTAATTCAGAGCTTTGGTATACCTAAGTAAAATTGTTGTGCTATGTATCGTAGATGACAAAGCAGACGTGAAAAAAGAATATTTAATATTTTTTTTCGGAAATTATGTAAGCAAAAACAGCAGAATTATTAAAATTTGGCCAATAGGTGTTTTTGGAAATATATGAGTAATCAAATGTAATCTATATATATATACATACATCCATAGATATTTCTACATACAAATAAGTATGTATCTTAAAATAACTTGAAACTAATAATATTGATAACTATTGTAAATTCGGAACCATTATCTTTTTCTTAAGTCTTGGCTAAAGCAAAATAAATCTCTTAAAACTACTTTAAGAATGCAGTTTACTTTAGAAAAATTATGAAAATACTAGAATGAACTCTCACTAGCTGAACTCTCAAATCTCAGAGATGTATTGCATTGTCTTTTATCGCTGGGCTCTCTATCAAAGACATATATCTATATAGACATATTTATACTATCTCCATCATAGACACGCTTAAGTTGTCAACTTTGAGCGGCACCATAATGTGCTACACATTTTTTTCGAAGTTGTAATCAAGGAGGGCGCGAAAGTATTTGGTTGATTATATTTCAGTCAAATACTGTGAACCGATTAGGAGGTATCTGATCGCCTTTTAGGCGGTTGAAGTCTCTTATATTTCGATCAGAATTCGAACAATCCGATATTGCGGATCTTCTCGCTCTATCGCAATAGAGGACGTTGCTGACTTGAAAAATTTGGGTATAGAAGTTGAGCACATCTGAAATTTCTCTGAAGTGCGAAGGAAACCATGATACACGTTCTACGGGAACGTGGATTTTGATTCACATCTCTCGTGCGTTACTTTCATATATAGGAAACCCAGCACTCGCTTAACCCCTGTAAGTAGTCTAATTTAATTAAATAAATTTTGTTTATACTACTGACTGTAATTCTATACAAAAATATTAATATAGAAAATAATTTATTGAATTATTCTCAATTTAATTTTTCAAATAATTTTCCATTTTATGAAAGTTAATACATTTAATACATAAAAGTTTCATTAAAATATATAACTAATAATATACAACAATAAAAACAATATATGGTTTATTTGTAAATAAACGTTAACCGACTTTTAATATCACTTAAATAAGCAAATACAAATTTGTTAAATATGAATTATTAAAGAGTCAAGTACGGTTCACATTATATTGGAAATTGATAATATTGTAAATATGATATATTTTAACAGCTTTAGGAGAAAGTTTAAAAATATGATTTAGTGTGATAAATAACTTTTTATTTTGTAAAGGTACATGCACACTTTTATTTAATATAAATAACTTTAAGTTTATGATACAATTTTAGGAAAAGGCAACTTTTCTAATATATCCATCACTTGTTGCTGCGTAAATTGTATGATCATTTTCTCCATTACAAATGCTATTTATGCAACTTTCTAAATTTATTTCTCCACCTAATTTACATTCTTTATCTATATTGACCCACATTTTTACCATTTTGTCGTATCCACCAGAAAACAGTGTTTTGTCTGTCCCGCAAATTGAATTTATTATCATACTGTGGCAATTCTACAATTACACATTACGCATAAATATTATAAATATATTTCATTAAAAACAAATTATTATTGAAATACTAATAAAATTTTAACATTGTACATATGCAATTTTACTAACTTCTTTCGTCCAAATTTTTGCAAAACTTTTTCCTTTTTTATTGTCAACTAGTTTTAAACCAACACCTGAAATGATTTTAATTTTCAATAAATATTAAAGTTTTTAAGAATATACATATATTGATATGTATATAGTTAGTTTTTTATTTATTTATTTCTCAGGGCTAGGATTCGGTCTTATCAAGTGCTACTTTCTACATATTATTATCAAAATGCAAATTTATGGTGCTTTTGTATCACAAAAATATAATCTTGTAAAATATAGAGTTTGTTTCTAAAAATCTTATAAATGTATTTAATCAAAAATTGTAAATGTTTAATTCATTAGTCAATAGCTGTAGGTGTATACATAAATACATACTTTTGGGTTGAAATTGCAATATGTATGCACATATTGTGCATATACGCAACAACATGGTAGTTTAATATGTGAAGAAATATAGGACCAAATTTTAAATAGATGCATATTCTATATGCTCAAATATTCTATGAACTGGAAATTGCTATATTTAGAACTTATAGTTTGCTTTTTTTTTATAATAATAAATCATAACAAGCATCATATTTTTTCAATATTAGGAGCATGTGAAAAAATATTACATACAGCGATGCAATTTTAGCCTATAATGCAAACTACATACTTCATTATATCAAGCCAAATAAGTCAGATTTAACGTGCACTTCAATTAACAAGGACTGTGAATTTTTAAAACAATAAGTGGCATGATTCTCTGTCAGACTTATTAGGCAACGGCGCGAATCATTTATTTGAATATAACGTAATTGATATGATCGACTATATCTATTCTCGTTTTAACATTTTTTTAACATAAAACATGATGGTAATAATTTAGAACAACTCACTAGCATTAAAACTAATATTACAATGACTTGACTAGATATAAAATTAACATTAGATATTTATATATGTAAGTAGTCTTTCAAATACAGCATAATAATGGCACAGTTTTTATCTAATATCAGCATGTTTCTCTAAAGAAATTCTGGCAACACTTACCACATCACTTAATATTTATAAAGGAAAAGTAATAATTATTTTTACATATTATATACTTTCCATCTCTTGTACAAAATGATAAAAATTCTCGTTTTCCATCCACAATCGGACCACATAACGTTAGAGGCGATTTTCCATCAATTGTCATTCTTGTGGAATATCTTCCAGATTTGCTACCAGATATGATTTCTGTAACTAATACATCCAAATCACGAACCGTGTATATTAAATTAGATTCAACAGCAAGAGATTTTATTTCTTCAACTAAATTAAATTTTAATAATATACGGTCATTTTCCCATTGTGTAACAACACCAATATCATCTCCGGTATAAAGAAAATCACCATCACAATATAAACATTGAACTGCCTCATCAGATTGCATTAGATTTTGTCCTTCTGTTGTTTCTAAAGGATTTTCTACAAATTTAACCAGACCATCATTACTAGCTGAATATAGTTTCCCTTTATAATTGACAGCTATTGCATATATATAAGCACCAAAATGATGTATGAGATCTTTTTTCAAATTTAAATCTTGATCCCATATCTGCAAAGCAATAAAAAAATTTACACGAAAAAATATAAAAATCTAAAGTTTTCAACTTTGTATAATAATTTATTAACCTTAATAGAGCCATCTGCACCGCCGCTATATATATTTCCATTGTGATAAACGATGCAAATCGCATCACCTTCATGTTTGTCGCTTTCTGAACAACTTTTTACAATTTTCCCGGACATAATATTGGTTTTATATTAAATTAAGTAAAATTCTAAAACACTTACTAATTAAATTTTACTAATTTTTATAATATACTTTCGGATTCAGTAACTCCAATTAAAAAAGGTTCAAAGAGACTGAAAAACATTCTAGAATTTATAACATTGTTTTGCCAAATCTGATATTTTTTTAAAGAAGCATGCAAGTATGTATGTTCATATGTATGTACATCATCAATTTGTATTGTAAGTACAAAAACGAATTTACGTTCGTTTCTAGAGAAAAAAATTAAGAGAATTTAAAATAAAAATAGATTTTAAGAGGCATAGAGGAAAATTATAGAAATTTTAAGTATGTGGATACAAAAACTATACATATATGTATGTGCATATGTATGCGTGTTATACAAAATCAGATTAAAGTCAATTTAAAATTTAACATCGTTAAAGGTACGCAGTTTAAAATTTAATCAAAATTTTAGATTAAAATTTTAATAATTTGAAAAAGGGGTTTTCAACTTACATTGATATCCAACCCATTATGTGTGTACAACATAACCAATCATTCGCTCTCGAATAAAAATGATAATGATAAAACAGTTTGAGACCAAAACTCTTAGATACGCATGTAGATAATAATCGTTAAATTAATACCATCATAATAATTGTTAAATTAAATAGCTAACTCTTATGTATAAAAGTACATACATAATTCAAACTTAGGACCAATAGCGGCTAGTGAAAAAAATAGCCCGAATCCAAAATAGAAAATCATGTGGATGCCTATAAATTTATTTGAAAATTTTTTTCGAATTCAAAACCAAACTTGTAATCTTAAAATTCTTTAAAAATTTATAAAAACGAAACAGTAATGTGCGGCGCTACAGGCGCCCTTAAACTTGTTAACTTGTTCTCGTTTTTAGGATAGATGTGGTTTAATTTCTATTTTAAAAATGACTAGAATTTAAAATTATGCATACATATAAGTATGTATGTAGGTACATAAATATAAGGTCTGCTTGGTATAAAAATTGAAAAAAGAAAAAACTTTAAAAAAGAAAACAATGACGTAACTTGTCGTAAAAAGTAAAAAAATTCTCATTTAAAAAAAATAATAAATAAGACGAAAAACTTGAAGAAACTTTTAAAATTTTTATAAATATGTGATAGACGTCAAATTTCAAAGTATTTCTAATTCATCGATATAAACAAATCCTAAAAGCGGCATCTATATTTATTTTTTTTGAATTAGCATTAATTCAAGTCCCTACCGCTGAATGAAAAAGGCGCCACCTCAAAAAAGTTTATTGTTAAAATAAATTAAAAAATGTGTTAATAGTTATATACAGGGCTGTCGTTTGGCTCCGATTTGAAAATATTTTCGCGGCTCCTCCTTTAGCATTTTGGCTTCGATTTTGTTTTTTCCTCAGTCAGATCCAAAAACAATATTGATGATTATTCTTGAAAAAATTTTTCAGTTGAAAAATATAATTTCTAAATAAAAAAGATTTTTTTTCAATATTTGCAATATTTGCTGGTAACACCTTGACTAACAAAATTATGTACATATACCTTTTTCTACTAATACAAAAGTCGTAACCTATCCTTTTGTAGTCATAGTCATGTCGTAGTCATCAAATAACCAAACTTAAGAAAATTCTTCGACGTCAGCAGATGAAATTTATTTTTATAGAATTTTTTCAATAAACGATAATATTGAAATTTTGATATTAATTGAAGTCGATCGAGTATATTGTTGAAAAATTAAAAAATTTACTCAAAGCTCCTTCAGTTTAATGCATTGCAGTGCGGCTGGTGAAAAGGTATCTTCTTCTGTTAATTTGACAACTAAATTGAAAAACTCCTTTTGTGTTGGAAATGGTAAGCATTTAAATTCAAAACAATTATTTAAAAATATTGATGCGAAAAGCTAGGAATCAAGTTTAAACTTACAGGAAAAAAATTCAAAGCACACATTTTTTTAATTGAAGAGTTCTTTTTAATATTTTAAGGCATTTTCCAACGAACTAGGAATACTAAAGGAAGGAGCATCTTGAAAAAACAATGAAACCAAATTTTGTCTAGTTGTCTCTTTCTTTGCTCCGAGCATTTTCAAATTCGTAACAGGAGCGTATTTATTTTATTTTATAATTTGCTTCTGCTATCAAATATGTGTAATTCGTAAGAAGGGTAACTTAAAATTTTTTAAGTAAAAACTAAAAAATATTTCAAAATATTGTTTCATTTAAAATATTTGCAAAAAAATTCAAATTTAAACAAAACTCATTATTTTTTTTCCTTTTTGAATTAATTTATTTTTGGAATTATAAAATTATAAATTTTGGTAAAATATTTGAAATGCAAACTTCTTTATTAATATTTCCGATCCAATTTCTATTCATTTCATTACTTCAAGGAAAACTGTAATTATGCAAAAAAAGACCAACTTAAAATATCGTACGTATGCTATATTTTATCAAACATAAACTTGCTATATTTTATCAAACATAAATTTTTGCTTAGAAAAAAAATCCGGTCCTGGTAAAATTATGTCATTTAAAGTAATTTTGATTTAAAACAAAACAAAAACAGATGTTTTCTTCGCAAAACTAAAAACTTAATAAAATCACAAATTATGAATTAATCAAAGCACGGTTGCATATATATTTCTTTTAATTGTTGAAATGAATGCATATGGTGTAATAAAATTATTTGTTTTTGCAAATGGGAATAATAATTTAGAACTATACACCTTTTTTTTCAACAGATTTTTTCCTTTTTCGCACTTGTTATATTTTTTTATAACTTTTTATCAAATAGTATTCCTTTTTTAACGCTTATTATTAAATATTTTATCATTTTTTATTTACAAACTGCACTTATTTTATAACCGAAATAACAAAATCTTCTTACTTTTTATATAGCGGCGGGTAATTTTTTAAGAAAAAAAAAAAGCAACAATATTTGGAATTTAATGTCGATTTCAGTTTGACAATTCTCGGAGCAAGGAAAGAGACTTACCTGAAGCTTTTGGCTTCACTATGTTTCTTTTTCCAAAATACAATTTTTTAGTGAATGTAAGCGAGATAAAAACAAAGATGCTCCTTTCTTTAGTATTTCTAATTCGTTAGTATTTTCTAATCGTCATAACAAGAGCCTAAAGTTAAAAAAATGTATAAACGTATATGAAATTTTACGTAAAAAATATTATTTTAAGTGTTTATTGTGATATTTTTTAATTCGAATTTATTTATTAAAGTGTTTATAATTTTTGGTTTTGTTTCTGATTTTTTTTTTGTATTTGTGCGATAAATTTTTTTTTATGAAATATAGGAATTGGTTCCACTTTTTTGAAAACGGCTCCCTTTTTGGAATATTTTTGCCCCCCATCCAAAAAAACAAGCGACAGCCCTATATATATATAATATTGTCTATGATGATATATATTTGATTTGTAAACATATCCAATCAAATTAAATCGTATCAGAAATATAGAAGCTTGTCCTAATTGTCATCCAATGTTTTGAAAGTTGAAACAATTAAAAATGACGAGTACAAAAATTTTCTATGTGTCGTAAGTGTGATCAGCTGATTCTTATTATTTTTTTAAATACTCGTACATTAATAAAAACAATAACTGAAGGTGCAGAAAATTTGACCAGATCAAATTTGATATTGATTTGTAAACACTGATTCGTTTAGTTGTTTAATTTAGTTGTCCAATTTTGCTTGATTTGTAAACGTTACCTAACCTAAATAAATAAATAAATAAATTTTATTTACATCACTTACACATCAGAGTATCAAACTAAATTTATGAAAAAATCTTATGAGTATTTATACATCAGATTCTATTTATACTTTCACTTCAAACTTTTGGCGGCAATGTTTTTAATATTTGTAAAGATAATTAGATAATGAATATGATGAAAATCTTCATTTGATGTGTAAGAGTAACCTTACAAAAATATTTAAAAAATGTATGTGTCAACACTGAATTTGTTTATATTTAGTTGTCAAAAAACCTTTAAGTATCTACTGTAGTTTGTATGTAACAAAACGTGATATTAATACCAAGTAAACTTGTTACATACAATGCATCTAAAAGTCATTCCGTTCCACATAAATATAGTTTGCTTCACTTTTCACTGTCATTCGTATTTCATAACATCAAGCACTTGGTTTTTCCATGTCAAAATTATATGTTTTGCAGGTAATAATGGCAGCTATGATAGAAGCTTGTTGTTATTTGTAAAAAACTGAAAATTATGCGATTTTACGTTTTTCTTTATTTGTTTTGCTCTGTATTACTTATTTTAAAACATGTTATCATTATGGAAGACAATAAATTAATAAAATTTATTTATTTTAAAATTAATTTTAAATTTTTGGCTTTAATGCCCTAAATACAATGAGACCGCACTTAAAAACTGCAAAAATGTTAGCTTCAGCACTTTATAAATAAAATAAGACTGCAGCAACAACATATTGTATGTTTAATATATGTACATATTTCATACAAATTCCAAATTATACACACTAAACTAAAAAAATATTTGTGAATGTTGTTCGCATGTTTATATATATGTACATTTAAAACGTTTTACTGGAAAAACTGAGAGATGAGGAAAATGTTATATGGGTTAACTTTCAGCTCTTTTCGTAGCGCATCGAAAAAAAAAATAAAAAGCATTTACCTTTTTTTTTTAACAGACGAAGCTCGAAAATAAGTATATCTGAATCCATACTATGTGAACATAAATTTAAAAATAATAAAATATTTTTTTAAAATACTGCTTCAAATTTTTCGCGGTTCAAACATTTTGCTTTTCAAAGTTTATCTGTTTATAGACTAAGTACACAAATATTTTAAAAATATTTAACATCAATGATAAATGAACACAAATCTATACTATAGAATTCTTATACGTTTTATAAAAATGAAATCTTATAAGGTGCTATAATACTCTTTACTGATGACTCATAAACGTACAGGTAGACGCAAAAATAATTTCTTAATGGTAACTACTTATTTCTTCTATTTGCTAAATAGGAAATACTCTCATCCGTTTAAATCTGGTATGTCTTATGCATAATATCATACGTATTTCCAAGAAAAATTTGCCCTGATGTAACTTTAATCAATGAAATTTAAAAATTCAAAGAGTTTATTACACTAACTTGTTGATAAAAATTATAGTCTTTTTAATGCGACTTATATCAGATCACACACAGTGACTTTATTCCGTTATTCCTTTTATTTAACTTTAAAGTTTTCAAAATGTATTAGCAGGTGCATTTGTCTTGCTCTCAAAATATCACAGAATTATTACAGTGTGAGCTATCGCAGACAGTAAGTTTAAATTTCATAAGAATAGTAGCATCTGAGTATGTAAAAATTAGACTTTATCATGAAGGAAAACTTTTAACATTTAAGAAAAAATATTCGAAACCATCTAACAAAGACTATTTTATTTTCCGGTTTAAAATTTAATGTACATAATACACATAAATAATAATATACTAATTAAACATAATTTTGAAGAAATAATTATGTATGTCCAAAATAAAAATAATGGGTGTCTCAAAATTCACGCAAGATTTGAATTTTACGCCATTTGTGCGGTAAAGTATTGCTAACCAATAAAAAAAAATCTGATGCGATCAGCATATAACCGACCGCAATGTGTATTGTTTAGTTAAGTGAAAGTGTTACAGAATATTATAAAAATGTCTGTTAAATACTTCTTTCCAATTTTTAGGACATTAGTAAGCTAGTTAACATAGCTAGAAACTCTACTAAGAGCCAAATGTAAATTTGATTTAGCCAGTTAGTTTCGGTAACAACCAGAACTCAAATATCAAATTTCAAGAAATTTCATCAATTCGTTCCGTAGATATGGTGAAAAATGTAAAATCGACCCGCAGATCAGTTTTCGAGCCCTGATCTTTCCAAAAAATTTATATGTTCATTATTTTAATACGAAGAATTTAAATGTTAAATTTCAATGAAATCGTTTGGTTATTTCTCTTTATATACGTAAAAATGTACATTTGGCTCGTAGTAAACGTCCAGTTGCTGACACCTGATTTCTTCCAAAAGTAAGGAGGTTTAGCGGACGGTCGAGCTGAGCTTATGTATTATTTCAAGTAAATCGGTTGAATATTTTCTTCAAAATGTTCCAAAAAGTAAAACAGGCCCGCTAAAAAGTGCAGTTCTCGATATGCAAAATTTGTTGCCATCACATAACCTACCTATTGTATACACAATACGGTCGGTAAAAATACAGTGTGACAGCTGAGTTCAGAGTTAATGAAAATGTTCTTGAGCAATATTTTGTAAATAATCAGCCCTAACATAAATTCCCCTCGCAGATTTCTCCGAATTACGAACTTCGTAAATTCTTCGTAGCGACGAAGACTTGTAAATGATCACAAATTTCTTTCGTAGAAATTATGAATCAGCAATAGTTATTTGAATACAAAACTTTCATAAAAAGGGTATTTTTTACAAACTGCGATTTGCAGTTTTATATTTCAATCAATTTTTTACATGAAAAATTTTTTCTAAATATGAATTCATTTCGTTTCATGGCAACTGTTCTAACTCAGATTCAAACAAAAAAATTTAAAACTTGAAAATTTATAACAACTACTCTCTTTAAATTGCTTGTTTGTGTATTTCTTTCGTAGATTATTCTTATTACGAACGTAATTTATGATTACTCTATTACGAATATTCGAAATAGAATTTTAATAATTCGGAATTGAGAATATGAAATTTGTAATTTTCCGAATTCGGAGCTACAAACGAAATTCATGATAGGGTTGAATGAAATTTTTCGAACCATTTTTAGCGATGAGGCTCATTTTCATCTTGATGGCTTTGTTAATGGACAAAATTGTCGCATTTGGAATCCACATGAAATGCATCCACAACGTGTCACTGTTTGGTAAGGATTCTGGGTTGAAGGCATCGTCGGACCAGTCTTCAATAACGGTTAATGGTGCTCGCTATAGCGACATGATAATCCAGTTTTTTGTGTTAAAATTACAAGATATGGATGTGGACGGCATGTGGTTTCAATAAGACGGTGCCACATGTCGAGAAGCAATTCAATTATTGTATGGGTCATTTCCTGGTCGTGTGATTTTCCGTTTTGGTGATTAGAATTGACCACCTAGATCATGCGATTCAACGCGGTTGGATTTTTTCTTTGGAATTTTTTGAAGTCTAGAAAGTCTGTATCAACGAAATTCAGCATTTATGCAAAATAATCATGAAAAAAAAATAAGAACAAAAAAGCAACATTTTTTATGTTGGCTTCAAAAGGTATTATTTGCCAAATATACATGCATTATTAGATTCATGATTTTCAACACATCTTCTTTCTCTCCCCCAACAATTTGGACCAAATACACACTCAGTGTTTTTTTTAAACGCCACTTCTATTATTAGTAATACGAGTATACTGTATGCATTAATTAATTGTAGTGCTACAGTTGTTATTTATTATTCTACTATATTATCAAAAAAGCGAAATTCTGCTGAACTAAAAAGCAGCACACCTACCGTCAAAACAAAATTGCCATTGAATCCGAGTTAATACACAACCACAACCACTACTTGCATGTTTACGTAAGCACTTTCCTTGGTTAGATTAATTTCCTAGTATTATGCAATACATATGAGCGATTCAGCCATTGCCAAACTAAAAGTTGCTTTTCTGCCGTAAGTGTATAAAATAATTTAAAGAAGAGACAAAAAGAAAATTAATTGCAAACACAAAACAAATAAATTATTTGTAGTTTTCTTTGACAAACAATAAGAAACTTTCAAAATGCTGTCCATCCACTATTCAACTTGATTCTTGAACCCGTTGAAAAACACGTCGATCAACAATATTTCACACTTTAACATTATATCAATTTTTTCAAAACTAGAAATTCCTAGTTTTTCAAAACCAGAACTTTGTACATCTCACTCGTAGAATTCTACGAATTTTAAACTAAGTTACGCACGTAGATTTTTGAGTAATTATGAATCTCACTAGCAAGAATTATGAATCTGTAATGGCAAAATTACTTTTCGGAGTGTGAAAATAAAAAACGATATTTTATTACAGATTACAAGTGTCACTATTTAAATTCTTCTAATTTTATAGCAGACATTTAAAAAAATTGTAGACAATTCAAAAACAATAGACAGTCAAAAAAAAATTTAATTAAAAGGAACTCGTTTTCCTTCGAAATTTTGATGCAATATGCTCATGTAAATAAAATATATTCTACTTGCATTTTCCTCATATAAAAAAAATTTAACAAATAACACAAACTTAAAAAAATTAACCGACCACTCTTGAATACTGACTTTCTACGTTTGAAAATTCCATTAGTAGAATATTGCCATTTATTTTCATTACTAGTGCGATTAATAAATACTCTATTACGCATTTCGGAATACAATTCTACAACTACAGAATTCACAATATAAAATTCGTAACTGCTCCGAATTTCAGTGCTACACGACTGAGATTTACAATAAGGGTGTTAGTGTTATACAACATGCAAAATTATGCGCACAAAAATTAATTTTTTTTTATTATTTTCTTCTACCGAGTTTCAACCAATAAATCGTTGATCAACGTGTTAAGGAAACAAGTAAATAGTGGAATAGCAGTGTGAGATATACATTATGTTATATATTTTTTATTCAAGACGTCTTTCTGTAGCAAAATAAAACATTAGAGGAACGTTATTTATTTTTCATGAAATAAAAAAAATGTAATTACATATTCTTTCAAATTGAAGGAACTAAAATTATCTGACTGATTGAATATTTTTTTAAGTCACTAGTTAACCTGATTCATCATAACCTGATTTCGACCCTCGCCATGCTCAAAAATTGACATTTAAGATATAAGCCCCCTTTTTTCCAGAAATTCCAGGATGGCTTCCTAAAATTTTCAATGTTTACTGTGAAATTCTGGTAATTTTTTTCCTTAGCTTCTTTTCCAATTTCTCTTAATTTATTTATGTTCCTTTGAAAATTTCTAAGAAATTTCACTGCAACTTATGCTTTTCCGTCAATGAAAAAATTACAGTGCAGTGATTTACAGCTATTCCCGCTGATTTTTTATTAAGATTTCTCGATGTATGCATGTATAAATTCATACATCATTCCTCACTCTAGTACTTTAAGTAAGAGGAGATGAATACAAATCTCTGTAATTATCATTTATATTTTCAAAACGCTTCCATTGCTAGCTATACTTTCAATAAAAAAAAAACTTGACGTTTACACTTACACGAAGTTCACAAAACCTTGATAATCGGTTTTCTATCTGCATTTCATCTTAAACTCCACTTTTAGCCGCTTCGTAGGATTTTTTTATCGAGAACTTTTTTTAAATTTAGCAAATTTTATAAATATTGAGCTAAATTATGGTCAAATTTAGTACATTTTCGCTAATAATTATTTTATTATGTGGCTTGGTGAAGAGTGCTGGTCCAAACCGCCCTAGAGGAGTTTCCATATCGCGTATGTATTTTGAATTTAAATTAAACAGAAGACTAAGTACCCATTTTAGGTGCTCCATTGTACCCCGAAGGTGATACATTTTCATGCTTAGATGGTAAAAAAACTATTAAATTTAGTCAAGTAAATAAACTATTAACTTAAATTACACATGATTATAATAACATAGTTTCTTTAGGTAAATGATGATTTCTGTGATTGTGAAGATTCCAGTGATGAGCCTGGAACTTCGGCTTGTTCCAATGGTTTGTTTTATTGTACAAATGCAGGCCATAGATCAAAATACATTCCTAGTTCGCGTGTAAATGATGGAATTTGTGATTGTTGTGACGGCAGCGACGAATATGATTCGGAAGTAAATTGTGAATCAAATTGCTTAGAATTAGGAAGAGCTGAGAGACAGAGAGAAAGATCCCGACAGGAATTACTAAAGAGGGGTGCACAAATAAAGGCTGATTTAATTTTAAAAGGTAAAACACTAAAAACAGAAAAAAGCAATCTGCTGTTAGAACTCCAACAGCGCAAAAATGAAGCAGAAGCTATTCGCAATGAAAAAGAAAGCATGAAAAAAGAAGCTGAAAGTTTAGAAAACGAAGCTCTAGAAATTTATAAAGAATTACAAGAAGTTGAAAAAAGAGAAAAGCAAGAAAAAGAAGCTCTTGAAAATAAAAGGGAAGCTGAAGAAACTTTTGAAAAATTCGATTCTAATAAAGATTCCTTTATTGAAGTTATTGAAATTCAAACAAGAATAGCATTTGATCAAAATCGAGATGGCGTTGTTGCGGTTGAAGAAGCAAAATATTTTCTGGATGAGCATGATAAGGTGGACCGAGAAAAATTTATTACTACTTGTTGGTCAAGAATCAAGCCCTATTTAATGTTGGATTCTGGCTTTTTTAAACCACCAAAAGAAAATGATAATGCCGAAGTATCTGAGCAAAATGAAATTAAAACTCAATCAAAAGAAGGTGCCAATATTGTTAATACTCAGACAGACGATGAAGATGTAAATGAATTTAACGATGAAAAGGAGGAAGCGGAATTATTAAATGAGGAAGATGAATATAATGAAGATGAACCGGAAGAAATTGAAGAAGAAAATGAAGGAGAAGTAGAAGAAACGAAACCAGAACCTGAATATGATCCTGAAACACAAAAATTAATCGATAATGCTAACGCTGCGCGAACTGAATTTCATGATGCTGAGCATAATGTTAGAAAAATTGATAACGAAATTAAGGATATTCAAGAAAGTTTGAACAAGGATTACGGTGTAAATTATGAATTTGCTACCTTAAATGGAGAATGCTTCGATTTTGAAGATCGAGAATATGTTTACAAATTGTGTCCTTTTGATAAAACGTCGCAGCAACCTAAAAGTGGCGGCAGCGAAACAAGGTATGCACTTCAAAAAAAAAAAAATTGTATTATAATAAATAATAGATACTTCTAAATAGATTGGGAACATGGACAAATTGGGACGGCAAAGAAAATAAATACAGTCATATGCTTTATAGCAATGGCGCTTCTTGTTGGAATGGCCCTCAAAGATCCGCAATAGTTGAGTTAGAATGTGGCTTAGAAAACCGTATTACATCCGTTACTGAACCAAATCGATGCGAATATAAGTTTAATTTTGAAACACCTGCTGCATGTAGTTTCCAAGAAGAATTAAGTGAAGAAAATATGGAAGAATTACACGATGAGCTTTAAGATTGTTACATTTTTCTTTGGAAGATAATTTAAAAAAAATGAAGTTTGTATTTAAAATATGTATGTCAAGTAATTGTGCATCATTCTAATTAGAGATAATTAGAAATTAGTTTTTTTTCATATAGTTTAAAGAACGATTTTATAAAAGCTGAAAATCATTCCGGATTAAGATTCACGTTTAAATTATTATATATTAAAAAAAATGTGTTCTCGTTCTAGATGAAAATTTGTAAAACTAAATTTTTTTCAAAAATATTCAGTTCTTTTATTTCCCTGTAACAGGTGCTAGATTCTACATTATTAATTTTTAGTCCAGTTATACTAATATTTCTATTTCTTCAAAAATTTTAAATATTTCTTAGAATCGAAAGTATTCTCCATTTCTGCCTCGATGATAACTTTCTTTTTAGCTTTCCTAGCTTCTATTCTAGCTTTCCTTTCACTTTCGGACAAAGTGTTTATATTCAATGGGAGCTAATTAGAATAAAAACAATATATTTTTTTTATCGCCCGTTGGAGTTTAATGGATTTGTTACAAGTTTACCTTTATAATTTTTCGGGGTTCGGAATACCTTATATTTATTGAAGATCCATCTGAATTTACGATTACTACTGGGTACTGTCTGCAATATAGAGGTCGTTTAATTTTTGTAATTGCAGCTGTAGCCGAAGATATTGTTCTAAAATTTTGAAAAGATATATTTGTTGCTTTTACTAAGCATTTTAAAAACATTTTTATAATTTAAATCAAAATCTCGGTCTTAGTAAGAAAATAGTAAAAGATGAAATTTTAACATTTAGGAAAACAGATGGTAAATCATATGGTGTAAAAGAAAAAATGTAGGAATAACTCAACAGTGATGGCACTTTTCGCATATCGAAAACAGTATGAAAATTATATATATATATGCGGTTGTAGCGAACACAATGAAATATCAGAATTATTAAAAATTCACAACGGTAACGTTACTCGAAATACCAGAATTAGCTTCCAAATTCATGTAAACGTCATTTATTCTGGATTATTTATTTATAAGTATATACATACCCTTTTTCTTTGCTCAATAAAGCTTCAATGCGTAATAATATACTTACCATTCATACCTGTTACGTATAATTTATAATTAACATACTCAAAAAATGTAGTTTTGATTTTTTTATTGTTTTTTTTTTCATATATATTTGTTTTCTTTTTTATATTTTTAATGAAAGAATAAAAGAAATTAAAATTAGAAGCATTTTTATTGACAGAGAAAACTTTACATCAAATGTACATACATATCACAATACGAAAGAAAAAACTGTATACATACTTTACATATGATGTTAACTCTTTATCATATGTATGCCATTTTTTTCTCTTACTTTTTCTTGTTTTATTTGGTTTATTTTTTTTACTAAATTTTTTAATTTAATAACAAGAAAGAGGAAGAAATGAAAGAAATTGGAAACAATATAAAAAAGAGTATATGAAGCAACCCCACTATATAATTCGATTTTCATGAAACTACTTTCGTATTCAGAAAAATGGTAAGGTAGTAAAAATCAATCTGTGTGACAAGATTTTTTCATTCGTACAAATACACTCAGACTTCGGTTTACGATGATTTTTAACGACTTACGATTTTTTTTGTTTATTCCTAAAATGTTCTGTTTAACGTCTTTTTCTTGATTTACGTCCATTAATTTTTTAATTTTTTTCTTATATCGATAAATTATGAAGTTTTTATGAATTATTATGAAATAAATTTTTTTCATGATAGGAGAGGGCAAATGTAAGTTTTTGAATAAATAAAATGCTGCTGACAATTTTAATGTGAATATAATACATAATTTAAATACATCATGTTCTATAATATGTAATTGAATTTTTCTTTTTTAAATATTTTAATATTGTGTCTTTACGTTTCGCGGCCGCCAATTTTTGAGCGCATCTAGCATGTAAATCAGGACCAAAGTATATCTATTAATAAGTAATTCGACTCGTTCCATTCCGTTAGTTTTCATTTGCATCTTGCTTCCAAATTCTTAAAATATTCCATTTTTTTTTAGAAATAGATGGTAATAAGAGTTGTGTAGGCAAGAAAGAAACAAAATATTGTAAACAAACGAGTGTATCAAAAACATTAAACTGAAATAAAATTAAATTAAGTTAGGTAAAAATTTTGTTATTTTTATTTTGATAATAACATAATTTATTTGTCATTTTATTAAAGTTAGGTAAAAAATTCCAATTTTAATATTTTTTCCTATACTTTATATAGGGAAAAATAAATAACTCCCGCTTTTAAAAATATATTATAAAAAACATCTATTGCGTACTCTTTCCCTCTCCCAAAAATTCTTATGTGTATAAAAATGAAAATAAGAAGGTATACTGCTTAACTCTTTTAACTAAGGGAATTTTTTGTATACAAATATTGGTGAGTGATTGCATTAGTGTGATGTAAACGAAGAGTCGAACTACTTGTTTATATATACACTTTGATGAGGATCTAGTGAACGAAGCGTTTTGCTTGTGTTGGTTGTTTACTTGTTTGAACGTTTCTTTACTTTTTGTATTTGTTCCGTCATGACGTCACAGTGCATTTTTTTTTCCTAAAAAGAAAACAACAAAAAAAAACCACAAAGAGACACTACTTGATTAAAAAAACATTTTTTGCTACTTATCTAATTTTGTTGTAATCCAGTGTAATCCACTCAGCGGCTTTTGTTTCTTCACCTAAAAATTGAATCTATTCGATTTAGCATGTAATTTTATCTACAATTTAATTTACGATCATTTTTGCACAAACATTATATATCAATGCTGCCAACTGTCAGTTATAGTCATAGTTTATGTAGAGTTATAGTCAGCTATTGATCAAAATGTAATGGAGTAGGAAAAAAAATAGAAGGTGATTGAAATGGAGAACGGAAGGGGAAAATAGCATAAAATAGAAAAGAAGAAACGTAGAATTTTACAACAACAATTTGTATTGCGATGTACGTAAGAATGATACATTGCATTACAGGTTCGTTGAAATAATATATCATATTGTGATCTATGTAATTGTAAAAGAAAAGAAGAAAAACGTTAACAACCGAAAAGTGGGACTGGAAACAATTTCACCGTTACTCAACCGCTTATTCCAGAAACTATAAAAGGAACAGAATCATCCAGAAGAAGAACTACTAAAAACATGATCGCTAACCGCAACACATATCGAATTTCGAATTATAAATATTTGTTAAACATAAGATAATTTTCTTAGATTGTATAATTTGGACAGAAAAAATTTTTGTTAAACATAAGATAATTTTCTTGGATTATTTCAACCTTTTATATATAACATTGTATAAATTTGAATTGTGAAGTTTTTGAAGAAAAAAAAAATTGAAAAGAAGGGAAATATAATATAGATATATAAAGATGATTTAGTAATTTTAAAAAAAAAAAATGTACATAATTTTTTTTTGAATTTGATGCTTTCTGCAATAAACTGTGATAATTAAAAAAAAAAACTTATCTTTCATTTTAAAATTAAAGGTGTTAGCAATTATTCGCCAACAGTATTACAGTAACTTTATTTTTGAAAGAGGTCGGATCTTGGAAGGTGCGCATTAATGCTGTGAGAGTTGTTTTTTCAATGGAAACAGTACATTTTGCTTTTATTGCGCACGGACCAGGTGTAGGATATGCCCTTCATCTAATGAGCCATAAATTTCTTCGAATGTAGTTGTGATAGCTAATTCTGTTCCACTATTTTCTAAGAAATTATATTGATTCGGGTCTTTGTGTTTTTAATGAAGTCTCTGATTCTCTTATTTACATTTTCAAAAATTTTTGAGAAACTTCTCAAATGCAATCTAAACTTGAGGTCATACTTTTATTAAAATTCAAAATTATTTTTGTATTTCATTTTCCGTAGCTGGATTAAGAAATAATGTTTTATTATCGTATTGCGAAGAATAATGCTATATCTATCAGGCTATCAAGCTAAGAGAGCAAATCAAAAATAAATTCAAAATTTATATGGAGTTTAAATGGAAGGTGTCGGAATTTATTTGTGTGAAGGAAATTGATCAATATTTAATTCTACATATTTTTTGATATTTAAAATTTAAATTTCAAAAAGATCAGTTGGTAAATTCCATCTGAAAAATGCATTTCAAAAAAAATTGCAATTTTTGACGCAGATAACCTTTCTTGTCTTCGAAGTGGAAGGGTACTGAATTAAATAGTAAAATTTTTTAATAAGAAATAGAATTTGAAAATAAATTGAAGAAAAAAAGCAAAAAAATTATAATCATAATCTAGATGACTTTTGAAACTACTGTTAATAAAATGAGATTCATAAAGAATACTCAAAAATTTCACAAAAAAAATAAAAAAATATTTCAATCGGCATACTTCGAAAATATAAAATATTAAGACTTGGTTTTGTAGTTTTTTCCGATTCAAGATTTCGGAAAATATTTTGAGTTTGGAGGCCTGATAGTTATATATGGCATTAGCGGAGAATATTAATTGGGACTGAAAGTGCTTTTTTTTTAACATTTTTAATTTTATAATTTCATAAAAGATTATTTTTCCGACTTTTTTAATAACATTCAAGGAATGACTTCTTCAGTTTTATCAGTATTATTGATTGTGTTACATACATATGTACATACATATTTAAAACTTTCCACAATTTTCTTGAATCAATATCATAATTTTCCTGAATATTTTTCCAGATATAGCTTTTTTTCTTCATTTTTAAATTCTATGTCTGTATCTAATTTTTGTCATTGTTTTGGGGTCTTTTTTATACTTATGAAATTTTTTCTATCTTTTAATTTAGCATTAAAAGCGACTATGTGCAAGCCATGTGCTCCGAAAAAAAGTGAAACAAGAAAAAAAACACTAAAAATTAATGAAATGAATGTCCATATTCTAATTAGCAAAATCCTGCCTTTAAAATAGAATGTAATATCAAGTAGATCATCATGTCAAAACAACTATCAAGTTCCATTCGAATGCGAACTTCACCTAGTTTTGCAAAATTTTAAACGCATTTTCCGGCTAAACTAGAAGAGATAGAACGATTCTAAGTGTTTTTTGTGGTCAATGGTTAACGAACTTGTTAAAATATGAACGAACAAATATGCCATATCTGATTATGGGACAGACAATAACTTTAATTACGTTGGTTTTGTTTTACATCAAATTATAAATATAAAATATCAAAATTCTACACTGAGTAAGAATATATATACTTACATTTCTATATCACAGAATTTAATATTATTAACACAGATTCTTTAATGTTAGAAAAGGCGTAGCGAATTTGTAATATGATTCGAACATTCGTTTTCACGTAAATAATAGTTGACGTATTATCATATGAACATATGTCTAATTTTAGTACACTTTTCAAGATATGACCAAATAACTATAAAATTTGTATGACAGCTATCACAAAGAGTCAAGAAATTTCAACAATTCAAGCATACTCTCATATCTTTATCTCAGACCATTTATCTTAGCGATACTAACGGTAAGCTAAATTTATAATATCCTTCAAACATACATTCGTACGAGTGTATAATTATGGTGCTAGTCGTAAATTCAATCGAATTGACGTCAGATTTGCAGTACTATAGCCTTTGTATTATAGTCAATTGTTGATTTTCAATTTTAAATAGTGACTAACGCACATGCATTATAGTAATCTAACTCTATTAAAAAAAGTCATAGATTTGTTTTATCCACATAAATAATGAAAAAATGTTATTGTCATGATAATTTATGATAAATCATTTTGCATAATAGCCCTTAATCATAGAGCATTTGTTGCCTATGATTCACTAAATGCAACAAGTATAGAACAAATTAATGGGGTTTTTAATAAAACATTATAACATAAGGTAAGCTTTATTTGAACTTATCAAGAATTTTTTTTCAAACTATTTTGCTTTTATAATCAGATTTTGGATTTTTTTATTTGTTGTTTTTTCCATACAATGAAAACCGGTTTGATACCGGCATTTTTTATAATTTGTTCATTTGTAAACAGAAAAAATTTTAGTATTAATAAAATAAATTTAATCTGTTAACCTCAAGATCAAGCTCATAATTTTCTTGTACTAAATAAAAGGTATAGCAAACATTATAATGCTTAAGTAAGATTGTTTTTCGGTTCGCATTTCTTTACATACATATAATATATTATATACCTACATACATGTAGGTATATATTTAAGATTTTATTTTTTTTCCAGTAATTTCCTTTCTTTATATTAGAAGTAAATATAAAATATTTTAGTATTCTGGCTTTTAAATTCAATGTGATCTCTTAAATTCATCTTAAAACTTAATTATTTTCTAAAAATTCTGATTAACTGAATCAAATAGATTACCTTTCTCACTGACCTGTTTTACATTTGTAGCCTGTTTCAAAAAAAGTTCGTAATTTAACTGCCTTAACTATTCTAATTAAATAAATTCATTTAAATTTTTTTAAACTTTTTAGTTAAACTACTTTAACGGTTTCGTGTGATGAGATAAAAAAAATAAAGCTTAACTTACAAATTATATTGCATAATGTAGTAAAGATAAACTTAAAAGCTTCTTTCAGATAAAATAGAAAATATTTTAAATATATCTAGATCATATTATTATATTATAAAAGCAATACTAGAAAAAAAATGTAAGTCAGGCTTTAGGAAGAATTATGAAACCTTACTTACCGAACGTTGGGTTTTAAAAATTTTAATATCATATATTGTTTTGGAATAATTTGTAAATAAGTTTTATAGGTTTAATCCAAAAGTCAAATTTAATTTTGTCAAGATTAGCTATTAAAATAAAAACAAACAAATTTTGAATTTGCATTTTGCCATATGAGCTGTTTTGATTTTATAGGACACTTTTTGACGTTATACTTTTGCAGTAATGCATTTCGCAGTTATTATTTTGCAGTAGATTTCAATTCTAATTGAATCGATTGATTAAATAAATACGCAAAAACGTTTATTTCATTGAAATCACGATAAAGAGCATAATGAACGTACAGTTGTTACGAAAAATCATAATACATAAAAATAAATAATTTACGGTATATAATATATTTTGCGGTTGAATTTATTAACGTTAAATACGAATAAACTTGAAATTGATTAAACTAATTGAAAAAGAAAGAAAATAATTTATTCAAGAAAAGAAATAGATAAAATTCAGATCAAATATTAGTCGTTGAAAATTACAAATTTTATTTTTAACAATGTTAAAAACGATACTTTTACATACGCATTTTAAAAATTAAAATTATAAAACTAGTTTGAATATAACAAAATTAATTATAAAAAATTTAGCCCATGGTGTAAAACCGAGCTGAATAAGGCGTAAATAGAGAAATGTTAGTCATAAAGGTTATGGAAATTTTGAAAGATTTATAGAAAGAAAATTACGTTATTGAAATATTGAATTGGGTATGTGTTTACTTTATATGATATATGAATGGTCCGTATGCAGTTAAGCACGGAACAACGGGCAACCATAAATTCTTCAGCACATTTGTAATGTTTTTCTTCATCGTCTTCAGCAAATATAAATTTTATTTACAATAATAGGTAACTACATATGTATTTAAAATTATTTATCGTAAAAGTGTCAGAAGCCTCATCTATTATAACATAAAATAACCAAGTAAATAAATAACTTTCACATTGATAAAAAGAGTACTGATTGTTTTACGATATCTGACAAAAAAGATAATAAAGTGTTTTTTTTTTGTGATTTCCTACCTTATATTACGCATTATCAATTCATTTTCGTATGAAATATTAAAAATGAAAGTGACAACAGTAAATTAGAATAACAATTTACTCAAAATTCCTGTCCATCCAAATTTATAAATTCACGATTAAATTAAAAAGCTTGTTTTCTTTTATTTTCAAATTTACCTACTTATGTACCTACATACCTACAAAGATATGTAAACGCGAAAAATTTTTATTATAATGTACAGGGTGTTCGAGACTCAGCAGTTCTCCCGCTCTAGGCTTGATCACATTTTACTTTTTGGCTTGCCACCCTCGACTTATGGGACCTCAAAGTTTTGAAAAATTTTGTTTTTATTTTTGAAAATACTTTGTTTTAGTTATTTTTTTAATGCTTTGACCCAAAGTTTTTCGCCTAATAGACATATTATTTCTGCGATTTTTTCAACATTATTCTATAGCAAAATGAAGGTCAGAATTCAATGCTTCATTTCCTGTAAAAAAACGTTAAGTTGTAATTATGTACATAAATAAATGACGATTAAAATAGATTTAAAAATTTTCACTTATCATTGAAATACCTCTGAAACTAATAAATCTGCGACACCACAGATGCGCGTTTTGAAGGTGATTTACATGGTCTACAAAATAAATATTATGTCTAGTTTGATTTTCCAGTCATATTTTCTGAGTTATCAATAAAAATATAAAAATTAAATGGTTTTCAGAAATTATAAATTTGAGGCCTCGAGAATTAGGGCCCAAAAACCAAAATGTAGCTAGTTTTTTTTTATTCGTCTGGATGCACTCTATCCCATTGCTTAGGGGTAGAGTCTAGATCACCCTGTATAATAAAACTTTGAATAAACGTGTTATGTTGAATATACATATGTATGTATATGAACACATCCACACAAATTTCTGTATTACGTTTGTACTACAATGTTTAGGTTGTAAAATATTTACGTAGAATGCGATAAGAACTTTAAATTCGAATCAAGCAGAGTTCATTTGTTTTTTTTCAGTTGATTCTAAACTTCTGTCCAGCTATACTGGGTGTTGTCACACTTGGTAACAGCCGCTATGTAGTATTTTAAAAAATATTTATTATCTGAATAAATAAAGAGAAAGGGAAATGTCTCATCAGAAACCAAAATTTACTATAGAACTAATAAAAGAGGAGGACCAAAAAGAAGTTTATGAAGTTCTTAAAGAATTTTTTCTAAAGGTAAAAAATATTTAAGTTCTATTTTGTAACAAAATAAATTCTAATCATATAATATTGAACGTGATTTTAACATACGCGAGCACATAAAATAGGGATATACATACATATTATTGTTTGTATGGATACATTTACATACATACATACATATATGAATTTTATTGTGTCGTGATTAGGTAGTTCACTATTATTTTTCACTGATATTTTTAATTTTTATACAGAAAATTGCGAAGTTCAAGTTCAAGTTATTTTTTTTACATAGTTGCAGTAATGTTATATACAGTTAATGCTAAATAATTTTTCTTTTAATTATAGGATGAACCTAATTGTAAAAAAATGGGAATTACTCATTGTGATGATGCAGAAAAATATTTAACAAAAAGTCTGGGAGATAATTGTTCTCGATGCATGGCAAAATAATAGGCGTTGTTTCAGTATGTGTTATATATTTTTATATGCATATGAGTAAATTCTATAAATAATGATATATATAGAACTGAAACTCAACTATTACTTTTATATCCGTGTATATACTAACATAATATATAGCCGCTAGATACACCAAAACAGTCTGCTGCTGCACTATCAAGTGATAATAGATGGCGTAAACTTGGTATGCTCATAGATAATATCAATGAACATTATGATATTTTTCAACAATAACATGATTCGGAAACATTTCTTGATGGGAAAGCAACAGCTGTTAACTATCGGAGCTTAGGAATAGCTGGAGAACTATTAAAAAAAACTATTGAATATATGAACGAAAATAATATTCAAGCAATGATGAGAACATGTTCCAGTGCATTTTCTGCCAGAGTTATGGAAAAACTCAATATGAAAGAAGTTTATAGAATTAATTACAAAGATTTTATTGTTAATAATGAACAAATTTTAAATCCAGATAGCCCACATGTTGCTTGTAGAGTTTTTGTATTTGATATAAAAAATGTTGATATAACAAAATAATTTTGAAATTTATTAACAAATTTATTGAATTTATTGTGATAGTTTATTTTAATTCATGTACAAATGTAAATATAGTTTAAGTTTTATGATAACGTGCATTTTTTACCCAGAAGTAATTTTTGAATATTTGAGTTTGAAAATCATTAATTTTTGGTCTATACAAACTTACACCAAAAAAGTAAAGTTTTATTTAGCAAGTTTGCATATATTTAAGCGTCATTTATTTATGTACATGTATAATATATATTTATATCATACACAAATATTATATATACGTATTAAGTATACAGAATATATAAAATAAATTTTGAAAAAAAGCAATAATTGTATTTCACAAAAAATTTTTTCCAAAAGAGTTTTAATAATAACCACAATAGAAAGAAACAATACAATAGTAAGATACGAGTATGTGTGCTACATATTTCTATCTTCTTTCTACGGAAATACTTATCAAGTTTTCTTACTTTTCAAGATCTATGCACATATGGAATTTCAGCTTCTTCTCTCCCTTCAGGGGTGTAGAAGTTTGGTAAACAGCTCCACGACCCAACGGACGGAGTGAAACTAATAAGCACTTTTTTCCAAATTCTTTTTTGGAAAAGTCCTAAAAGTGACACATTTCTCACTTAAGGGTTAATTGTAAGCAATATATGTATGTACATATGTAATAACAATAAGAAGCAGTGTGGAGAGCAATCTGCCGATAATTTTATACCTCTGAATCAATTTCGAAAAGAAAAATTTTTTATTTTTTCTACCTCGTTTTGTGACCACGTCATGCATCTGTTGTGCAGTTTTATGAAAGAATTTTCATTGATTAATAAGAAAAGAAATTTTTAAAAAATTAAATATAAATAACAAAACGTTATTGTTCATTTGCACATACAGGTACAATCACTTTATTCATAATATAACGTATATAATTAGTATATTTACTTTTAAAAAATTTAAAGCCGTTTTAATCTTTTAATTGACAATTTTGTAATTCTTACTTAGTATAATGATTTTCTTTTCCCTAAGCAATTATTAATAAGAAAAATTTTTTGTTTTGTTGAAAGTTGTGAGGAGGGTTTATGAATTTAAAAATATTAAGTAAATATAAGTGTTAATGTCTAGTAGCAATAATTATACACCTTTGCGTATACTACTTCAAAAATAAAATCCATAACTCTTGGTAGAAATCAACACTTATATATTTGAAAGAAATTGTAATATTTTGTAGCAACTTACACAATATATTGATAATAATTAAATGTATCACAAAAATTTACGATATCTGTCTAAAAAATATAACAAAACATGAATTTTTAATTTTATTTATGTAACATGTTCTATAAATAATCCACGATATCTTTTCTTTGGCTGTGTATTATTAAAAGCGAAAGTAGCAATAATAATTTAATGATGATATTCACTCAAAATTCTGGACTCTTTCGCAGTCCACTTTAATAAAAAATTCATGATTAAATTAAAAGCTATAAATATTTTTTTTTTGAATTAGTACTCTTGCTTGTAGCTTACTTATGACCTCGCACAAATGGATGTATATCTATTAAATTACATAGATATATATAAATATATAGGTATGAATGTGCAAATAGTTGTTAATTACTTATTCATATACATATATGTACTTACATAATTATAAAAGTACAATATGTACAATAAATAAATACACTTTGTAATATCTACATAATGTATGTATGTATGTAGATTTTTGTGATAAGAATTTAAAATAAGAATGAAAAGCTCATCAATTTTTTCAATTTGATTCAAAATTTTCCTATTTTGAGTTAGTTATACTAGAATATTAGATGGATTGAGAGTTTCTTTTTTTAAAGATTTATCTACATAAGTAGTTAAAGTAATTTAAGAAAAAGAAATGTCTGATCAAACCCCAAAATTTACTATAGAATTAATAAAAGAAGAGGACCAAAAAGAAGTTTACGAAGTTCTCAAAGAATTTTTCTTAAAGGTAATAAAATTTTTAAGTTTTATTTTGTAATTAAATAATATCTGAACATTTAAATAATAACACCGTGATGTATTATTGTTTGTATTCATATATGTATATGTATAAGTATAAACAGTTCAAGTTCGTTTTTTTTTTCTTTGCTTAAATATTTCTTTTTTTTTAAATATAGGATGAACCTAATTGTAAAAAAATGGGAATTACTCATTGTGACGATGCAGAAAAATATTTAACGAAAAATCTGGGAGATAATTGTTCTTTTAAAGCGGTCGATGAAAATGGGAAAATCATAGGCGTTGTTTCAAATGGAATCGGAAGGAAACCTGTAAGTTTTAGTTAAAATTTTTTGCAAAATCTAATTTAAATTTTTTCTTTATTTCATCAAAAAAAAAGAACTTATTTAACTCTTCTTCTTAATTTATTATACGAATACTTATGTAAAATGCTTTTTAGTCACCAGACTCTCCCAAAAAATCTGCTGTTGAATTAGCAACTGATGATAGGTGGCGAAAAATTTGTATGCTTATAGATAATATCAATGAACATTATGATATTTTTCAACAATATCCTGATTCGGAAACATTTCTTGATGGGAAAGCAATAGCTGTTAACCCGAACTATCGCGGCTTAGGAATAGCTGGAGAATTAATAAAAAGAACAATTCAATATATGAAAGAAAATAATATTCAAGCAATGATGAGAACATGTTCAAGTGCATTTTCTGCCAGAGTTATGGAAAAACTCAATATGAAAGAAGTTTATAGAATTAATTACAAAGATTTTATTGTTAATAATGAACAAATTTTAAATCCAGATAGTCCACATGTTGCTTGTAGAGTTTTTGTATTTGATATAAAAAATTTAAATTGATTATACAAAAACGTGGGCTAATATGTATATGTACATATGTATGTACGTACATTTAGAGGTACATTACACATATTCTTCAATATATACGGCTTTGTACATATGCTTATATGCAAATTATTATTATTGTCTTTTGAATTTTATTTTAGTAGTGCAATTTTGCAAGTAGCAAACAGCATCACACATTTGATTTTGCAGCTCCATTTTTAGAGATATACATATGTATGTACATATACGTACATATATGTATTTGCACAAACTTTTGAAGAAATTCAAACGCGTTTTCTAAGTGAACTATAAGAACAAGTTATTTTTAATCATTTTGCGTAATTAATAGGAAAAATATTTTTGGAAATTTTTTAAAAAATCATTTTAAAAATTTTAAACGCGTTTTCTAGTTAAAATAGAAGAGATAAGGCAATTCTAAGTGTCTTGCGTTATCCCTGGATACTCACAGATTCCGCCTATATCACTCTGTGAGCTCCGGATAATTCCTTTAAACTAGCTAAAACATTATGACAATAGTATACAAAAAATTTTATTGGACATATTTAAAAAGTCTTTTGAAAAATTTTAAAGTGTTTTCGGGGTGAACTAGAGGAGATAGCTTTTAACCATTTTTCTTAACCATTCACTTGGCCACAGGGGCTCGCAGAATCAGCCAATATACCATAATTAAGTGTAACAAAAAAGTTCTTGCATTTAATTAGAAAATCTTTCGTAAAAACTGAAACGCGATTACTGACTATAATAGAAGAGGCAGGTCGTTTTAAGTCGTTTTGTCCGATCACTAGGAAATCACAAATCCGACAATATACTCTGACTAAAAATTTCACCTAAATTTAAAAAACCAACTTTACTTATTTAATAAATAATGTATAGCCTACATTTGATAAATTGTTACTGATAGTATAAATTCAAAAAAATTTTCAAAAAAAAAATAAGAAGCTTGAAATCAATCAATTAGGTGGTTAAATTAGATAAAATTGCCTGCAAACGCAAAATAAAGAACTAATTTTGTACTTTTTCCACAAATGTTGTCGAAAAACATGTAAAAAATTTCATTTAAAAGTATCAAATTTATAATGTACTACTCCATGTAAGCTGGTAAATACATATTGTATAATGAGAGTAGAAAATATTAAATTGGATATATAGACGCTATTATATTTAATTATTCAAGTAGCGGTAATAAAATATATTTTTCTTTATTATTATAAATTTAGTCAAACAGAACTAGCCTCCAGTGCTAAACAATTTTTTTTATAAAAATGGTTTTTTTTACATTATCTAAATCACAGATATTTTTAATTCTCCTGTTATTTAAAAAGTTCCTGCCACATTTTATTTATCTTTCAAAATGCGCTGTATTACTCTTTCCAATTGTTTATCATTACCATATTTTACGGCATCAGCTCTAACAGATTCGTGTAAATTGCTTGCTTCTTTTGATAACTCATCCAATCGTTTCCTATCAAATGTAAATGAGTTTCTAAAAAAACGAAAATTTTCACACAACCACACATTAAATAAAGATCCACTGTACCTAACGAGATAAAATTCTAACGCTGTAAATACAGTGGCAAAAGCTAGCAGAATCCAAACAAATTTCAAATTTGATATTCTTTGCCATCCTTCTACTCCATAATAAGGACCTGGGTTCTCATTATAGTTGGGATATACTTTCCACGGTCTTTAAAAATAATTATAAATTTGTATTTAAAAGCTAGAATTTTGCATTTTTTAAAACTTACCCTTGAGCGTGTTGATAAGTGACATTTTGAAAACCCTTTGCAGCCAAATCTTGGTCATACTCCCTTCTGCTTGCTTTTTTGCTCAAAACTTGATAAGCTTCTTTAATAAGAACATATTTAGCAGTTGCTTTCGGGTCGTTTTGCACTGACTTTACATCAGGATGATGCTAAAAGTTAAAGAAATTAAAAATTATAGGTAGGAACAATTCGATCCTTTTTTGACCACAATTCTTTTTATTTTCGGTTCTTCACTGTTTTACTAATTAGAATATTAAAATTTTCATTTTAAGTGGTCATTCAAGTTTGTAAAGTACAAAATATCCAATTACTTCTTTAGACAATTTAATAAAAGCATTTCGTATTTCCTCAGTAGTGCAATTTCTTTTTAAATTTAGCACGTCATAATATGTTGCATCTGAACGTTGCGCATTTAAATGACGAAGCCTAAAAAATTTTTAAGAAATTACGTACTTTAAGATTTTAATAGAACTTATATATTTTGTTTTTCTATAAATTAATACCACACCAAAAAATTATTGGAAACTGTGTTCTATATTTATGTAAACACGGCCGAATAATATTCATCCCCAATTATTTGTTTTGATTGATTATAAAATTACATAAGGTCATAAATGACATATATTTTCTTAGGAACCTGTAGAACTGAAACGTCAATGTTTGTAAATAGAACCATAATATGTCTAATTAAAACTCAAATTTTTCTTTGTTATATATTTTTACAGATGCTATGACAGCAATTATTACTTGATTTTTACATGTTGACACAAGCAATAACTACATTTTCCCAAAAAAAATGACGAATATACAATAGCAAATTTTAACTGTCACAAAATTAAATGACATTATTTTTAAAATCAAAAGCTGTCAAAATATATGTATTTCAGAATGTTTTCGTTTTCAAATACTTTTTTTCATCAACAATAATTTTTTTTTTTAAAACTATCCAAAATAAAAATGTTCACGTTTTTGTATAACCAAAAATCATTTGTATATGTTTGATAAATATTTTGACATTAAACATTTATAAAACTCTTAAATATCTTTTGTCAATTGATTTTATTCGATAGTTTAGAACAGCGGTCAGCAAATTTTTATTTTTGTTCTTGACATTACAAAAAATAATAGTTTTTTCGGTGCTATCGCAACAACTGTGGCATAAAAATGCTTTAAAAATATGCTCTGATGTAGCACTTATTCTATTACGAAAGATTTATTTATTGTCACAAATGTTTAGTCCGGAAAATACTAAAGTGTGATAAAATGTGTATAAAAATCTTTATAATATTTTCAGGAAGTGCTAGCGCGAAAAGCAAGTACGTAGTGGTACTGCGATTCTTCGGAAACTGCCTTAATATTAAAATTAATCTTGGATTTTTTCATGTATGTAAACAGTACCATAAAAATATTACCAGTTAAGAAAATAATTCAAACTTGGATTACACATAAAAACCAGCGTTAATTTTAACGATAGCTAAGTCACAAAAAAGATTTTATATTTGAATCTTTTGATATATCATCATTTTATAAGGAAAAATATATGTATGTATATATAAAGTTACATACATACATGCATATATATGTATATAATTATCGACAAATTATATTTTAAATTACATATGATTGTATCTTTGCAAATCGAATAATAAGATCAGTATTGTTTGCATTATTAATAAATGAAATTGTTTCAAATGTATCTTTTTCAACAATTTTATAATTACATTCTAATGCACACCCCTAATTTTTGATTTATTAATTTTTGATATATTTTGAACTACTTGCGTTAAATGTATTGTAATGTCATTATTGACAATATATTTTGACAATACACATTTGCTGTAAAGTAGATATGATAGTTGGTAGCATTGGAGATAAAAATTATTATGTGAACAGAATAAAAGCGTTTAGCGGCAAAGGTGGACAATTTACGTTGTAAACCCAGGTTAAGAGCGGAACGGCAAAATCAATTAAACATTAAATACAAAAACTTTGTATATAATGTCAAAAAAAGCAGTCGCGGTAAAATAGGAAATCGAGTTTTTCAACTTCGGCGGTGAAATTCGCAGCTGAAATTTCGCTTGGTTCTATATGAATTCTGATATATCGCCGCGGGAGATCTTCTGTTTTCACCTTCATATGGATATGTAATGTATAAAACATTACGCGCGTAAACATATTAAATTTGCAATAACGGTTAAAAAGATAAAATTAAAAAGAAATAGATTAATAAAATTTAAAATAATTTTCAAGTATCCTACATAATAAATATATTGTTCAATGTTTTCCATATACATTTGCAAATAGCGAAATACTGAATTTTACTGTGCTTTGATATATTAGACAGGTTTATACGTAAAATCTATATTTATTCATGTGTATTTAAAATTGAAAGGTGTTTTTAAAAAAAAGAAGTTTTTCAACATCAGAACACGTAAGAATAACTTAAATTATATAATATATTTATGTGTGTCTATAAACTTATGTACCTACCTGAATCAAGAAATTCAACACTATAATAATATGCATCTTTCAATTACGTGCATTGTGCAATAAATAATAGATGTATGTAAATAATTCCGATTGAAGAGGCATTGTCTTACATAGGTGATTATTTTCCTACATGTTGAGTATAAAAGTAATACAAAGAGGTAAGCCTTTTAATGCTACAGGTCCTATTTAATTCTAAGAGGTCCTATTTAATGCAACAGCGATTCTTTCATTTCAGTTTAAATTCATTGTTTGATGTACACATAAATATAACCATGCATACTTCAAATTGTGTTTGTATCTTGATATAAATTGATCTTTCGGCCGTGACCTACATACATATTCATATAAAAGAGCTGAATCCTTTAACTATGGATTTGAGAAAAATGAAGTGTTTATATTTCAAGATATTGGGCCCGATATACATAGGTGCTATTATTAATTGACGACTAACCCTGAAGCAACTGATTTATCGAAGTAAATTTTATAATTTAAATTAATACATACATGCATGATATGTATTTAAATAACTAGTGTTTTCATTTTTTTAAATGAAATGCTCATAAAAATTTTATAAAATTACTGTGTCGTAAATAATTTATTATAACTTATGTTCTTATAATAATTACATACATACATTAAATAAAATAGACAAAAATATTTTTAAGACAAACTTAAATAATTAATTTAAATTAGAAAAAATAGAAGCGATTTTTATGCATATTCGTGGCGTTTTTCAAACTTTTTGAGCTAAAAAAATATCAAAAATTATGTTTTGATTTGTGATCAAATAATTAAGTTTTTGAATATGAAATAAATTTCATAATTTTAAGCTCACCTCTTCACTGTCTGCTGGAGGCATATATTCGTCCGAAATATCACGTTTGCTTTGTAAAATTTGAGTATATATTAATGCAGCAGCGATACCACCTAATATTGGACCAACCCAATAAATCCAATGATCATCCCAAACTCCTGTAATAACCGCTGTGCCTAACGTTCTTGCTGGATTCATACTTGACCCGGTATATCTAATTGTACCTAAATGTCCTAAAGTTACCGACATTCCAATTGCAAATGGAGCGGTGTAGTGATTATCTAAAATTATAAAATTTTATTCAAATATGTAATTTTATTTATGAACAAAAAATACAAATACAAAAGCTTCCACAAAACCGTTTTTCTGAAATACTTTCGTTTAAATTTTTATTTTAAACGTTAATTTTTGTAAAATTAAAAATAAGAATATTTAAGTAGACAAACTCAATACATAAAATGAATTTAGTTATGTTATATGTGGAGCTATGAAAGATATCAACCTACATCTGAACGAATACGTGCAATGTAACATCTATTGGAATGCGATTATAGATACCTACCTTTTTTATTTTCATCTGTTGCTCCAAATACTGTAAGCACTAGGACGAGTCCCAAGAAGAATTCAAAACCTAAACCTTGTAACGCTGTTTGATGTTCTGCTAGAGAAGTGTGTCCTAAACCATTATAGTATTTTTCATCCAACAGCGCCTTAAATTATAAAAGTTGATGTTTTAGTTCTACTTGTATAAACACTATAGGAATATGTAATATTTTTTTGAATTATTAAAGTTTGATGTAAAAATCTGATTGTAGTAAGGATTTACACATGTGTACCTTAATTGAAGCTGTTCCAGCAATAGCACCACAACATTGTGCAATTATATACAATAGCGCTTTGAAAACTGAAATTTTTCCAACAACTAACATTCCAAGTGTTACTGCTGGATTTACATGACCTCCGCTAACATGCCCGACAATCTGTAAGAAAAAAAAATACGTATAAGTGCATAATTCTATAAAAATTTAAGTAAATTTGAAAATTGTTGCAATTAGCTTTCCAGCAATTACTGACACGTTTCTACAAGTCTATATTTATATAAACTTATACGATTATATGTATGTAAAACTCGATTTTAAATTTAAATAAAAGAAAATGTAAAATTATTTGAAAACGAAAATTTCAAATAAAATTGTTGATTCACCTTGCCATATAAAGCTTTTGCTTTTTTGAAATTTTTTATATTTGTGATCATCATTGTTACTACAAGTATAAGTAATTTCAATCCAAAAAAAAAGAGTTCTAAATCTAAGGTGATCTTAATTATAAACATTTTCAATTCAAGATTTTTTCCATTTTTTGCTTTGCATCTTACAAATTAAATAAATATGCTTGAGCTTTGAATTGGAAAAATAAATAGCTATATGTAGGTATGTTAGTTAATTTTATTTAAAAATTTACCATTTTAAGTATGTACATAATTATTTAAAATTATTTAAAATGTACGAGTATATTATTAATTATGTATACGCATATGTATGCATGCGTATGTGTGCATTTGAATGATATAAATAGAAATTTTTCAAAAATTATTCATAAATAATCTATGTATGAGCAAACAAAAAAAAAAAAAATGTAATTTAATTGAATATCAATGATTTATGCAATGCTTTAAATATTTCTATTTTATGGTACTGTCTTAAGGTTAGACGTGCCACAATAATACATTATTTAATTCGGAAAGAAATTTGTAATGTCTAGAATAGTATGTATCTATTTAAAGACAATAAAGGACTTGTAAATTACTGAATGTCGTTGAAATGTAATATTATTTTTACTGGATTTTGAAACTAATATGTTATAAGCTATGTTGAGAAACTGAATACATTCATAAAACAAAAAATACACTTCACGAACTTTTATCCCCTAGAGGTTTTGGTTTGTTCTATTTCTATCACTGCAAAAGTAAAAATAACTTACCACAATTGCCATAAAAACTCCTAAACCAAATGCTAAAGCTTTAAAGGTTCCATCTTGTATTTGTGTACATGCGCCAACAGCAAAGAAATTTAATATAAAGTTACCTAATTATAAAAAAAAAAATAACAGAATGATTTATGTATCGGATTGAAATATTAATTAATTATTTGCTTACCCAAAAATTCAGCTATAACTGCTCTGTAAATTTTATCTTTTGTTGATTTAAATTCATTAATTCCCAGTTCATATTTAAATTTTCCAGCCATGATTAAATTTTCTTACAACTTTCTTACTGTTAAGTCTGCTGCAGAATTTTTATTTTTTCGTTACTGATATGTTAATATACCAATAATATTAAACTATTGTCTATTAGTTGTTGTTCGTCTAAAACAAAACAAAAAACTTAAATAAAATTGTTATTTTACTTAAAAGTATTTAATACTGTAGTGCATAGATGAATTTTTATTAACTACAAAATAATTGAACTTAATGAAAAATGTAAAAACAAAGCAAAACAAATTAACATATGTATAATTGGCCATTGAATAGACCTATGTATTTAAAATTCAATAGGCAATTTACCTTTTTTTTTTTAATTTTTGCTAAATAAGCGAATTGAAAGTGTGTTTGCTAGTTTAACAGACTTATTGTTAAACCATATTTATTCTGTTGTACATATTTCAAATAAATTTGAATAAAAAATAATAGCAAGTAGGTGTTAATAACTGCATATTTGCTATTAATATACTCATTATTAACATGTTATCATTTTTGTATTTGCAAAATGTTAATGATGTTGTAAAATTATGGTATAAGTACATATAATATGCATATTACGTATTTGATATGTAGTCAAATGAAATTTATTCCGGAAAATACACCGTTATCGTTTTTCCGTAAATAAAAAACTTAAATTTATACTTAGAATAAGAAAAAATACATAAATGTTTTCTCATCCGTTCGTATTTTTTCATAAAATATATGCATAATTTAGACAATTTTTAATTTCTAATTAAAATTAGAATTAAAAATTAAAATTCGATTAATTGTTGTATTCATTACAAAGATTAGATAGTATGCATATGCATTCGACTGTATGCATACGCTCAATGACGACTTGGTGATCACGAGGTAGTAAAACGGCATATTTGTATTTATTTGGTTGCGGTGAACCTTCCGAATCGGCCACGTCAACCAACCAAACATATTCAACACATTAACTTGTATTCATGTATGCATTTTTCTATTTTTATAGTTTAAAAGAAAGAGTTTTCATGATAAAAGGGATCCATTTAAATTTTTGGGAATTAGAAATATCACCGATTTGAAGTCAATCATCAATTCGGTATAAACTTCGATAAGTTTTCAATTGCTAACAAATATAATATTTTACATAATTATGTAAAATGAAGAAGTATATTTGAGAAAAATTTCAGAAAAATTTTAATTTTTATACTTTAATTAAATGTATAACTTTTGAGCTTAAGAATTTTTTTGGATTTTCCTAAATTTTTTCAGTGCACACAAATTCTAAATATTTTTTAAACTGATTGCAATAAATAATAATAATTATTGTATAATAACAATTACAACAATTTGAAAAAAACAAAAACAAGAGTTTTCCATGTGAAACATTTATTATCAAAATGTTAAACAACTGATTGTTAAATAGTCTAAGTACTTGAGTTACTAATTAGTTTTACAAATATTTATATGCATATAGATAATATTAATAAATTATGTCAATATTTACAATAATATTACAATCAAGAGTGTTCTAACATGTTTCTAAATTTTCAAGAATGTTCTAACATGTTGGTTACTATTTTGTCATTTATTTTGCCATTGCAGTATATGTATGTATGTATGCATGTACATATATAAATTAATCTTAATATGAATTTTCATTTTAATTATAACAGAATATAATATAAAACTTTTGTTAGCAAAAACATATTTTTTTGTGAATTTTCTCAAGGCATAACATTCTATTTATTGTTCGGAATAATGTTTTTTTGAGTAACACAACAATGAATTTATTGAAATAAAATATAAACTAATTTTAAATAATCAAATAATCTTAAAGAAAATAAGATAGTAAAATAATCGGAATTCGTAATAACTAGCTTTTAAATAAATAATTACCATCGCATGATACTTAGATTATATTGTGCTAAGCCAATTTTTTTTTAGTGAATTCTTACAAACTTTGCAATTTTCTTTTTCTTTTTATATCGCACGTAAACAATAGAATAAATTCTCATATCGAATCGTTCGAATTTGTTCTCGTTCTTAATTGATCAATCTATATTGAACTTTAAAGTAAGAATTTCTCATTATTCACGTAATTTCACAATTTGTTTATAGATATTTGGGCCCTGATCGTCTATCTCGATATTTTACTCGTAGAGTGAGAAGAAAGTGAGTAAATATCATTTACTTGTATAACGTAATTTTCGAGTGAGAAGAGTTATTTGGGATTGCGTTTTTCATTTTTCTCTTAAATGCATACAAAATTTATTCACTTTGTTTTTGAAAGTGATGCGTTGCCGTGTTCAGTCGATAATTTGAGAAAAAAAAAACAAAAATCCAATTAAAAAAATGAGTAATAGGAGAAAATGGTTGTTTCACTTATTGGAAAAATGAAACAACCATAAAAAAATACTGAGAATTCTGATTTGAAAGAAAATAAAAAGTAAGTAAAAAAGCAAGATATACGATCAGACTGTTAAAGTAACTATTTTCTATATTACTTTAGCGAAACGTAATAATTTCATTTGTGGAAAGTCCAGAACGTTAACCTTTGTTTTGATATACTTAATAAATAATGCAACTATTATCATAAAATTTCAAAGAACAATATTTTAACTATTGTTTTGGGATGAGTATTGTTAACGGATTACTATGCATTATTACTGATTTGTCATAATTTATAAAAATGTGAATTAGTCTTAATGAAAAGAAAATATGCGTCGCTTTACATTTTACATTCGAAACGTAACCATTTTTGTTAGTTTAAATTAATTAATTTGTTATAATTTTTATAACTTCTAATTTTATCTTGAATCTAATTGCATACTCGTAATAATCATTATTCTAGAAGTGTAATTGGAATAGTATAAAAATTTCAATTTTTATCACGTTAAATATCGATTAGAAAATTCTTTTACGTATTCCTGTATTATGAAAATGGCATTATATTAGATTTGTATTTAAATGCATAAGTAAGATTTTTAGCCTATATGTTAATTCATCAATTAATTTTTATTTTTTAATTTTTTATTTATTTATTTCATTAAAACTAAAATTATTTAGAGCTATGTTTAAAATTTTAAATGATATGCTAATTAATTAAGTTTTGTAAATAAAACTTATACATGCTATTGTGCTTTTTCAATTATGCTTATTATTTGTTTTTAATATCGAGTTCCCACTTTGAATTATTTGCGAATATTATGCAGTGTCGATGTTTTATTTTTTAAATACTTCTATATATTTTAAGTATTCCGGATTTTATTAAATAATTTTTTAAGGCTAAAACTCTTTTAAAACTCTGATTCGATTTACGGCTATGGTATTAGTTTAAAATTGAAAAACACAAACTATTGAATTACAAATGTAGTATAAGAACAAAAAATGTAATAATGTAAGATTGATAAATATTATTTATAAGAAGAGCAGTAGTTATAAGTGAAATAATGAGAGAAAGTAAAAATTCTACCAAATTTTCTTAAAATCATGTTGCTGTATATGTATGTTGTTGGCAGCCCAATTTACAATTTTTCAAATGAATAACAAAGTGTTAATTAAATCCTTCTACTGTTTGCGTATATATAGAACTTTATACATATTTCTTCTCAAATGTTTAACTTTAACTAAAATAAAAATTGAACACTCGCTTATCTTTGATAATTTAGTAATATAGTAAATAATTCAGCAAAATAATTTAGTAAATTCTTGATTTACTCGTTGGAATTTATGTACATATATGTATATTGTTTCAACAACGAAGCATTTAATGCTTCAGTACGTTTAAGAAATATGTAAGTAAAAATTCAATTCAAAATTAAATATTAAAAATTGTTTAGTTTTTTTTTAGGTGTTTATGTTCCAATTAAACTTGTCACATAAATTATAAAGACGTTTGGGCTTTTATTGTGTTCGTATACTGTACAACAAATAATTAACTTAAATGTAAATATAACAGTTTCGAACATTAGATGTCTATAATTCCATGTCAAACGTTAATAATGTTATTTCATGAATTTGAATCTTATAATATGCAAATCTACATTCATACATTTGTTATATCCATACGAACGTATATGTTTGAAATATATACTAAATTTGCCTTACCGTTTGTAATGCTAAGAGATAATATTCTGAGATATAGACTCTATACTCTGAGACAGAGCTTATACAGCTCTTGGTCAGCGGAGTCCGTATGTCCAAACGATATCTCAAAAACTAATTGAGCTAAGCTCACCAAATTTTTACAAATGATTTATAATAGTAAATATTAGAACTCTTTTAAATTGGATATGATCGAGGTACTGGTTCGGGTGGCTGTCACAAAACTTCAAAATTTATTTGAATAATCTCAGAAATTATAGAAACAAAGATATTGAAATTTCACATTAGCCAATATATTATTAGGGCTAACGTGTTTATAATAAACGTCGTTCAAAGTGCCTGTCTCTTTCTGGTAACTGCCATACAACTTGAAAAGTTATTTAGTTATAATTACATGCTGTTCAACAGTTATAGTAAAATGACATCTATATTTTTTAAAAGTTGTTGAGATCTCATACAATTACAAAAGTTATTTGGTCAGATCACAGAAATTACTTAGCGCGTAGTGCATAAAAATTTCCATAAGAAAGTATATTTTCAAGGCAGTTATGTTTAATAAAAGTAATTGAAATTTCTCATAGTTCAGAAACATAAGGCTACAAAACTGAAATGTCGAAGAATGAAATTTGGTGATATGATCATCATTTTCAGTAAAATTCTTTTAGTTTGTATGGATTTGTATGGTAACTACAATATATGTATAAAATATCACTATATGCATAAAAGGTAAGAGGTTCTAGGAACTGTGTGTTAATTATCTCCTACATTTAAAATCATTTTCTCGTACGGGTATCACAGAGTTGATACGGTCAACTATTTCTATTCTTGTTATTTTTCTATAATTGAAATTTCTAATTTCATATTAAACAATTTTTAATAAATTTTATTGAACTCAGTTTGTTTACTGTTCAGTTATAAACATACATACTTAGTTAGTCTGTGACTATTGAATGACATACCGCAGACAAAATATACAACATTATTTACATATAGGGTTAGTGTTATAGTACTTCAATTATTGCTTTTTGAGATGCAAGCGACGTTTTGTAACGCAAATTTTCCGTTTTAAATTAATTTACAATATGATATATTGCAATAAATGAATACTACATAGTAAATTTGTTATGCATCTGAATAATGGTATAGTGAGCAATGAACTCCGGGAAATTTTTGAATTATTGGCATAACAACACTGTACAACAATATTGAAAAGTGTAGGAAGCTCATGTTTAAATTTTTATATTGATTTTTTTTTGTATTCAAAATTGTACATATTTCTCTGTAAACTTTTTATCCACATTTTTAATATATTTTATATTTTAAGTAGTAGTTTTATATAAAACATGCAATTAGTAATTATTTTGATATTATAACATATATTTATAAATTAAAAAGAAGTTTGACATGTTTTCTTTTTTTTTAAAGATGCCCATAATTTCAATAATTTTGTATGTTTTCTGTATTTGGGAAGTCTTGCAGTTTATGTTTTACGAAATGTTTTTATTTGTGACGTTTTGTATTGTAATTTTACTTATGGAAAGTAAAATGTTGCCTTTAAAAGGTGCACTTGTACGGTAACAAAATATATGTCTGCATATGTAATCAAAAAAAAATTTTTAAAAGGAAACAAAATTTTATTTCTTAAAAATTTTGTTTTAAAATCATGAATTTTAAGATTGTAAAAATATTGAAAAATTTCGTTTTTGAAGTGAGTACGAACGTTTTTGATTCTAGAAATGCGATGATTTAGCTATATAAAGCTTCAACTGAAGAAAATTAAAGATTGTAGAAATTATAGAAAAAATATAAAGTTAGGTAAAATCAATAGCTTGCAATGTAGCACTTTTCCCTTACAAAAAGTGAAAATGTCGCTTTTTAAACAATCTAGCTATGCGCTACATTATTAAAATTACTTTCATTTACATACGAAAAAATTTCAAAAACTGCATACTTTTAGGATGAACAATGTAAGCTATCTTTGAAATATTACAAAAAACAAAAGATTGAAAAAGGCGTTAACATAATGCTTGAATTTAAGAGTTACGTATGTGAGTTAAAAAAAAATAATTATATTTTTTAATGAGACGACATTTACCGTTAGCCTTCTGCATTTATAGAAATTTGGAAAAGCTTACAGTTTCGGAAATATAAGGTGCCAAAAATTCAAATTTTCCAAACAATAACTTCAGAAGGGTTGAAGCTGGTAAAAAAATTTCTTCTAATGAAATTAATTATTTATTTAAAATTAAAAGTTTCTTAAATTTCAGATTCCTAAAACGTACGGCTTAGAAGAAAAACAATATGAAATTTGCAACTCTTTTCACTTTTTGCTGCGTTAAATGTTTTCTACCTTAGCATAATTTTACGATCTAGAGTAAAATTATTGTAAAGATTAAGTTCGTTGAAAAGCGCGTACTCGTAAATTATTTAAACTAAAATTTTTTTGATTTCAACTTTCATAAAATTTTCTTATTGTAAAATAATAAGTTGCTTTTAGTTCACTCTTACGGTTTCCTTGAATAAAATTTTATCTTGAGTTTCATTATTTATACAATTTTATGAAATTAAGAATATTCATGAATTTTAATTTTATTAATATACGGTACGAATAAATTATTTTTACATTTAATCTATTTATGTAAAGGTTTTTTAATTTTAATTTGAATTAATCAGTATTTTATTTCATTATTATTAAGTTGATGATGTCATTATTATAATAATATTCTCGTATGTAAACGTTGATTGACTCTTAAATATTTCGATTTCTTCTTTAACTATTTTGAAAGTATATAAGTAAATTGTAAATAAGTAAATTGGGAAACTATGATGCTTTATACGCTATCCGAAGCTATTTTTCTCAAAACAAGATTTTTATCCAAAATTTATCCAAACAATGAACATCACAAATTTTAATTTTATTTAAAAGCAAAATTTTTATATTTTTAGTTTTTACTTGTTTTTGTTTTTGAATATAAAGGTTGTAAATGGTTATATAAAAAAAAGGTTTTATATTTGAGAGAGGCTTAAATTAAAACAAGATTTTTTTATGTCTTATTTACTTCGAAATAATCAACACCGTGCATTCTTAATAAATTTTCGTATATTTTATTATACAGGTATTCTGTACTGAATGTAGGTAAGATATTGCAAACAAGATTCGCGTTAAACAAAATTTATCAACACCGAAATATCGACATTGAAATTAATCATATTTACAATAGTATTAAAATGTTTTATTAAGAATGTCGAAAATTTTTTTAATAATTAATTTTATTTGTAAAATCATAGCAATATACATACACACTTTAGATAATTTTTAATGTAACATTTTTACATTGCACGTGCATACACACATATGTATATATATATATATATAATATGAATTACAGAATACAATCAATTTTAATATAATTACAAAAATAAAACATAATTTCCAAGAGAATAATAATTTAATTTCTCAGACTTTAATCAATAAATTCTCAATTTTCCATTTAAAGTTTCTAAAAGATTTCAAATTAGAAAAACCTTAATGAATCATTAAATAGAATGACAATTTAATTGTATTAATACTCGTATAATATGTAAGTTCCTGAAAGGAAATGCTTTTAACTGCACTATTTTTATTGGGAAATTCATTAACATTGTGTTCTATTTTAAACCTTATTAGCATATCAGTTTGTGTTTTTTTTATAATTAGTAAAGGATAACATTGAGTATATATTGCTTTTTTTTTGTAAAATCAGAGATTTATTCAAAAATGAATATTTATAAAATGCAAAATGTTGTCTTAAGTAGTTCTCGCAATTAAGTATGATTAATATAGAATCGATTGCCAACTGTTATTTTATGAATAAACATATATGTAATGTGTAACACACATAAATGTTATGTGCATCTTAAATCACGTATTCTAAAACACTAAATTCATTTTTACACAATTTGTAATAAAAATCAAAATAAAATCATTAAATTATTTTCTTTAAGGCAATGAAATACCATAAGTTTTATATAAAAATTTTATGTAAAATTTCCATCTACATATACATACATACATTTATACATTCTTGAATACACGAATTTTTAAATTTTTATTTACTGACAAATTACTGAATATATTGTAATTGCGAAAGTAATTAAATCTGTAAAGACACTTTAGTAATGAATTTTGATTTATTTATTTTTTTGTTCGTATTTATTGCTTTTGTTCTTCGGTCTACAAATAATAATACAATTTTAAATAACTTTATAAATATTGAAATTTTATACATACATACGTTATGTACTTAAATTTTATTTTTACACACAATTACTTATTTTTTCAAAAGTTAGTGGCTGTAAAATTTATTTTCATGTTATTTAATTGCATTTATTGTAAAAAAAAATATCTACAATATGTGAATTAATGAAAAACTTTCTAATTTTTTTTTTAGACTTGCCAGTATTAGAAAAATAACACGAGGTACCACGAATATTTTTAGTTATGAATAAAAATTAAACTGAGCTGCGATCCTACAATCATTGTACAAGAATTTTATTTATTTTAAAATTTTTACGAATGGAGAAAAATCGCAAGAATTGGCTAAACTTAATTAGGATTTTTTTCTACATTATATCCGAATGTAAGAATGTGTACTGAAAAGTAAAAATGTTTTTAATTTTCATTACTCTTTATGATAAGCACAATTTCATTCAGTTTAATTGATAAAAACTGCTTATATCTAATAATAAGTATCTAATAAGTATTCAATTAATTTTTAATTATAAGATAACATTTCTGTATGTTGTTCGTGCATGTTATTTTTATTAATAGGTTCAAACAAGTGTTTGAATATATTTTCTATAAGAAAAATTTAGGGTTATGTAAATCTTTTTTTTTTAAAAGGTAGATTGAACTTTCGAGTTTTATATTTTTAAATTTAAAAAAAAAGTATGGGATTTTTTTTAAGTACTATATTATGTTAAGAGTTCTAAATCAAAATATCAGTATAAATTTTATAAAAGAAATTCAAAGTTTTATTGAAATTTATTTTATGAAAAATATGGTCATCCAGATTTGAGGCTATTGGTGGATGTCCTCACTGGGCACTGCCTCTCGATGGTCCATCTGAAAAGGTTGGGCAGAGCAGAAGACAGGATCCGCTGTCTATGCCTGGATTAGGACGAAACAATGAAGCACTTATTTGGTGAATGCGATTCGGTGGCTCGCCTGCGAAGGGGCTTTGAGACCCCGAGAAAAATCTCTTGGTTTAATGTGTGTAATCCCGCTGCTATAATGCAGTTTGTCAGGGGGATTTTTTTTCATAGAAAAACACAAATCTATTCAAAATTGTTTACAGTCCCATTAATATTAATTTCAACTTTTTGCAAGTCACTCAAGATTTTTTCCATTTAATTAGCAACAGTGATTTTTTTAATTTCATATATTCTTATAATTGCGTTTTTTAATTGAGAAAATAAGTAAAACATTTAAAAACCTTTACTAATACTCGTAATAAAAATAATATTTTTTGTATTCGTTTTTTATTTTGTTATAAGAATTATAAAAAATTATTAGGAAGACTAATATACAATTAAATTATTTTTAAGATTTTTAACCAATGTAATATCTTTATATTAAAGAAAGAAAAAAGTGAAATCTAATTTTAAAACACAATTTATATGAAATTTTCAAATATAAAAGAATATTAATAAATATACTTTCTACTTTACAATATCTAGGTCTATACGTAGGTGGGTTGTTGGCAAACATTTTGTATTCATTTGTTTATAAATGATTTCTGTAATGTTATTGTGAAAACCATATAAAATTTAAGTTTATTATAAGTTGAGGAAATTACTTCAAGTTTTGTCGCATTTCTAGAGTTATTGAAATTTAAATATTAATAAAAATAAATTGGTAATTTTTACAAATTTAGTTATTTTAATGAAATTTTGAAATAAATTTTCTGTAAAGAACGGCAAATAATGCAAATTATTCGTTAATTTAAAATATTAAAATTATTAAATTAAATATCAAATTATTAGTGTTTATAAGTTCTAAGTTTATAAGTCGGAAAAGGAGAAATCCGGCGGTACCACAACGGGCCTAGCTGACCTATGTCATATGTGTATCTTTTTGGGGTGCCGCGACAACCTGACCTTACCTAACCTATGGTTTGTAATCGTGATCAATATAATTTAAGATTAACAATCTTTAATTTGTTCATATATGGATTATTAAAAAAATAAAATTTTTAAATTGAATTTAAAACACATTAAAGTAATAAATTAATTGATTAAGGTTTTAAAGAAGTGAAAATATTTGAATTTAGTTTAATAAGCAATTTTATCTTCAAGTATTTTATTAGAGCATAATTTAAAAGTTTTTTTTTTTTAGATCATCCATTTTGAACGAGTCATCAAAAAACAAAAAAAAAAAAAAATAGCAATTGAATTTTTTTTCAGGGTTAAAACTAGATTATCTTTCCCAAGCGGGTAATAATAATTAATGACCTATTATAAGAAATAAAAAAACAAGAATCTTAAAAAATTCAAGGTTGAAATTTATCTTAAAAATTAAATGTTCTATCCATATACATACAAACTTAACCAAAAATATACAAACGTATTAAAATATTTTACCAAATATTATTTTACGCTTTTATACATATATTAGGTTAGTTAATGTTATATATATATATATTTATTACACGTGTTACATCATAAGTTTTTCTAAAAATATAATTTTTATATTTAGTAAAAATTATTATGTCAATTCTAATAATGCGTAGGTCTTTTTTCTATTATAATGTTTATATGGTTTTTTTGAGTAATATTTGAGTATTTCGGTTTTTTGAACTTAATATAGAAATTTAAGTTATAAATAGATATAAATAATAAATACTGTTATATTTTATTAGATATAATATTTTATATAAAATATTAGAACGTTTTGCATTTATCATTTGTCCCCCCCCTATATGACTATTGCTGAATTTTGATTGAATTTCTTTTCGTTTTTAATTTTTGTTTTCAAAATAAATATGCTAAATTTTAACAATCTTCACTATAACATGTGTATCATAAGATAACATTATCGTTATAATTAATTTACAATATAAAAAATATTCTATTCTTATCAATTTTCATTGTAAAGGCACACATTTTAAATACAAAATTGCACGTTAAGTTTTCATTCATAATTGCGTATAGACATATGATAATATTTTGGTGAGCCACTTAACATACTTGTATAAGGTCTCCTTTTTAAGTAAAAACATATTATGTATTTTAAAATTGTGTTGGAATTATGTTAAATACTTCTTTTGTAATCAAAAACACTTAAGTTTTTATATCAGTTTGATATTGTACTAATTCAAGATAATATATGACTTAAAAGTGTTAAGTACATTGTTTTTGATTATGAATAATGTACATATAATATGGACAATTTAGCAACTAACATAGGTAATTCGAAAGAAAGTGGAATTCTTGCATTTTCTTTTAAAATTTGATTAATTATTTACTTTAGAAAATATACAAAAAGTAAAAGTTGAAAAATGTACAAAATTTGAATCATCGAATTTATGGGAAATTAGAAGCTATACGTTAATATTGAATAGTTGAAATGAATCAACTGAGCACGCAATTAAAAACAGAATATTGTTTTTGATTGAAAGGCATTGAATCAATTTTTAATTCAATAATTTCAGTTAATTTTTAAAGATCTAGCGGTACCTATCTACTTAAACTTCCACTTCTAATTAAAAATTTTTTCTTTCAATGCCTTTCAATAGAACTTGTAACTGTAATTACTTCCAATTAGAATTTTTATAAAACACCTAATTTTAAATTTTATTTAGCTTTTGGCAGCGTTAATGTTTATAGCTAAGCAAGCTTTAAATTTACAATATTTTTGAAATATTAAGGTACATTATACTGCGAAAACATACGTTAATGAACTTATCACGTGCGGTCTGTAAAATATTTATTTTGTACCTGTCATCAAAAATAGGATGTCTACGAAAAGTAAAAAATGTTTGCAACCATTATGTAGTCCTTATCTACAAACTAAAATTTTAATTAATCTTTAAAAATTTCAAGTTTCAAATTCTTTAATCATTAAATGCTAATAATTATATGTATGTACCTTAATGTTAAAAAAGTTAATTAAGGAAGTTTATTAAATTTATTGGTTTAATTCAGGAAATATATCATTAGTAATGCTTTAAATTTATAATTTACCATAGACTCTGATTAAATTTAGTACAAAAAAAAAAAACAGAAACAATAACAAAAATTTATACAAAAGGTGAAGCTTTTGAATTTTTAATTAAAATCAAAAGGTACAAAATTTTTTAATAGACTACTTACAGTTCTATGTAAATTTTTAAATTTTAAATGAAATCATGAATCAAACTATACATATATTGAAATAAAAGTTGTAAATAGATTAATTTTTTTGCTACCTAACCAATTTAATTATAATTTCAAATTGAATTTTAATTAATGACACAAAGTGAAATGAAATTAAATCTAATTAATTATAAAATTTAGAATATTCTCAATTTCATAATTTAAATTAGGTATTTTTAATAATTCAGTTTTATTCTATTAAAAATATTGTAACTGCAAACTAGGGTTTTTAAAACATTTAGCGCAAATTCGAAGTTTTATTTTTATACTATTGTATAGAAGGAGAAAGTCGTAGATTTACAAATTTCGGAAGATTTAGAAGAATTATTTGGGTACTTTATGTAATTAAAAGCTTTTGAATGCGGCAGTACTTCAATAACTGCAAAAAACATTTATTTATTGCACACAGCAATTTTGAAGTCTTTTCTGAGTTAGAAACGTAAACGTATTTTCAAAAATGTCCTTTTACTGTAAGTTTTGACCCAATTCTTAAATATAATCATAAATTATTGATAGTTTCTCTAAGAGAGATATCCAAGAAATACGAGCACAGTGATGCGTTTCTTTATTTATAATAAGTGAAAATGCTAACATACTAATGAGGGCTAGTAACTCATAATCAAGAACATAATTTAAACAATATATTTAATTACAAACAATTTTTTAATGACTACTTAATTATTATAAATAATTATCTGTAATTGATTAAGCTGAAGTTGACAAAATTTCAAAACATTCTAAAAAATAAACTCTAATTTATCTAAAATTTTAATCTTTATTTTGTGTGCAATTAAAATTTTCTCACTTTTGTAAAATTAAGAAATAAGTACTTCATTATAGCTACAAATTTTTCGAAAAAAAATTATTTTTAATGTCAATAAGCTCTTAACACTTTCAATTACACTCAAATAATAAATTTATTACTTCTATAACATCATTCTGAAAATTCCTTGACATTTTGCAACCCTTAATATTTTTTTCTCATTATAAAGTACTAATGACCTACGCACACTCATACTTACAAAAAAAAAACAATAAAAATATTAAAATAAAATTATTTTGTTTGTAAAATTATACTGCAACTCTTGCCAAAAAAAAAATATAAGCAACGGTACATATAACCGTAACAAAATAATATTTTAATTACCGTTACTTAAATGTAAAATAATGAAACAAAATAAAAAGAAAAACATAAAATTTAAATAAATTTGTAAATAAATGTTTTTTTTTTGTTCTAAATTAATTTTTTTAATAAATACAAAATAAAATTTTAATTCAAAATATTTTTTGTTTTTAATTTAAAGAAACTTTCTTTCCACACACACCTGTTTCTTTTTTATTTTATTATTTTTATACAATGTATATATATATACGAGTATATAATACACGCGATATAATGAACTGACCTGTTGCGTTAACAAAATACAACTGAAGCTTAACTATTATTTAATTCAACTAAGACTGACTGACTGACTAAAATAGAATATTTTGATATGACTAAATTTGTTCATTCATAGCTATTTTATTAGCTAGCTACTCGTTGACCTCCTAGGTAAATAATATACACTTGTAGTAAATGTGGTAAATAGTTTGTTAGGTTTGTCTTTTTATTTTGTACATTATAAGATATTAATGATTATTTTTTTTTGGTATTGTTTTTTATTTTTATTATTTATATTTATATTTTCGCTTTTTATTTAATTTTGTACATATTATTGTTAATATCTTCGCTCCGCTTGATTATTTCATAAAAAAAAGAACAAAAAAACAAGAAAATAAAAAATATAATATTATGAAAAATTACAAAAAAAAGAGAAAAAAAAACAGCAAATACCATCATCATTTTTGAATTGGAATCCCTTTTGATTCAAGTATCATGGGTTTAAAAGTTTATGTGCATAGCTTTGTGGGTTTAGTATTTACAAGCTTTTCGGCTGTTTTTCTCAGGTTGTTTTTGTGCTTTTATTGCTATTTTATGTTAATCAGTTTATGTTTTTATATTCATAAATAAAATTTGGTACTTATTTGAAAGAGTATCATAAATAAAAATTGTTTCCTTTATATTTGGAATGTTTTTAAAGAAATCAGAAGAATCGCAGTGTTTATATATACACACTGCGATTCTTCTGTTTATATATACACACTGCGATTCTTCTGATTTATGTATTTATGTGTATTTATGTATATATACATATTATACATATACAATTTATGCAATTGTTTGATTTGATGCAGCATTTTGCAATAAACTATTAAACAATTTAAAATATAACACAATATTTCAAACCATATAGTTGAAATATTTTTTGTAAAAACGCTTTTATTTGTAGGTACGTAATATAAACCTTATCTACCCTTTATAAAAAATATTTTCAATGAAACCTACTTTTTCGAAGTTTCTGCTTAAATATCTAATAAAACTAGTTTTAAATCTAAATCAGCTTATATATAAATAATTAAAAAATTTTTAACTATTATGCATATAACAGTTTTTCACTTAGCATATATGTATCATACCATAGTTATATCATTCCAAAACATAAAACAGAACCCCAAAAATTTTCAATTAATTACAATACAAATATAAATTTCAAATATATGTAAGTCAAAATTAGATTTCTGTCGAAAAAATATAGAAAAATCAAATTTTAATGAGCTTGTTAAATTGGGACTGAATTCACTATAAAACGCTATTTTATTTAAAAAAAAAAATTAAATTCAAATCATCATAAATTATGTAGTTTCTCAAAGTAAATATCCCAAAGTAGACCTAATCAACGAAGAGCTCCCTCATATTTTTTTGTTATTTGTAATTGTATATAATATATGTATGTATATATATCAGGTAGTATTTAACATAATATATGTATATATTATATAGATTTATTTGTGAGTGAGGAAATTTTCAGAATGAGATGAGGTCGTATTTTTATATTTCGACGAAAGTAAAACAAAAAAAAAATATATATGTATATATAATTTAAAATTATAGAAAAAAATTGTTTTAAACTTTTTGAAAGAAAACACAAAATATTAATTCGACTTCTTTTTTTTTTTGAATATATTATAGTATAACATATAGATTTATAACATTAATATATATAATATTTTCATTTTGAATATAATAGCATAAATAGATATGATTAGCTTGGGCAGATGGAATAAATCTGGCAGTAAAAAAGAAGGCAAATATATGTACCCGTACATATACATACATTAAATTATTGTAATTTTAGAAACTGTCTACTTGATAGAATATGTGTGTGCGATAAGTATATAATACATATGCTTATTCACATATTTATTCTATACAGATGTTCTATGTATATAGAAAGTCTAGAACATGAATTTGTCAATGAAATGATATCATAACATAAAACAACTTATAAATTTTTGGGTTGCTCTTGTTTTATTTTATTAATTCTGTTCTTCTTTATAGATCTTACTCATAAACGCTTAAATTCTTGAAAATTTCTTGGTTTATTTTAATTTTTTTCTTTTGTTTTTTCACTGATCCACTTTATGATTATATGTATGAAAAAAAAAATATTTTTTTTTTAATATTAATACTACAAGTAAATATAAAATAATTCAAATAATGATAAAAATGATAATCTCTCTTTCTCGCCAAATTATTTAATTATAGTCAAGTTAAAAAACAAGAATAATTTTTAATTTTTTTTTTTTCGAAAATTTTCAAGTGGATGAAAACCTTAATTTTTTTTATGGTTTGTTTTCAATTACTTATTTACATAACTTTTATGTGTACATAAATAAATATATAGGTTGTATTTATGTTTGTATTAGGACTATCTGTGAGTCTTTATAATTCTGATGCGTGCTATATGGAAAGATTTTATCTGTTTTAACATAAAATTTAAGTTAATTTTTTATAAAAAATACAGTTAAATTGGGCAAAATATAACAAAATAAATATAATTTTTTATGTTATATGATTAAGTAATTAAAATTATAGAATTATTTTCCAGGATAGCTTTTGAGCAGTAAAAATTTTCTTGTTTTTAAACTGCATATGTACATATATCTAAGATGCCATTTTTCGATTAAATAGGCTTGTCTGGTAATAAGAAAGTTTTTGAAAACTGTAGGTATAAGTGCAAGTATTCAAGCGTCTGGTGTAATGCTTTTTGTTTTTTCAAGCCTTGTAAAATAAAATTTAGTGTTTTAAAGCAGAATTTTTTTTTCTTTGCGAGAACTCACGTTACTGTTTTTCCTTTTTGAAATTTTTCCAGGTTTTATACTAGGCAGACCTAATCCATTGTTACAATTTAAATACGCAAGGAATTTAAAAAAGAATCAGACAATAAGAAACCGGGCAGGGCAGAAACGAAAACATTATAAAATTGAAAGAACATGAATTCTGTATAGAATGGAAGTAAAACGAGCGGCATAATTTTTTGGATTTGTAAAACTTTTACTATATCTACTTTGATAAATAATAAAAAGTATTTTAGATTTGAAATAATTTTAAAATGCATTGAAATGCCTAGAAGAAATGAGGCATAATATGGTAAAGCTGATTGAATCGTTATTTAGTATTTGAATAGCTTTTTTTGAAGATTGTTCTTATTACTCATTGAAATTATTCCTAGAATTTTAGTAACTTTAATAAAATTTGTTCATTGCAATGTTATAATTCCTTACGGTTTATTATGTTAACATTTAATTCATTTCATTTTAAATATCTAAAATAAAACCACATTAAATTGTGAGTTAAAGTAATTAAACTGTAAAAATAATAAAATTTATTTATGAATACCTGTAAATATTATTGGCTATGACGGTTTTTAATTTATTTGTCTGACTATTTTAAAATTAAATAAAAAAAATCTATTAATTCAAAAAAATCTAAAGTACTAATAGTATAATAAACACGTACAATATTAAAGTATTACTCAGAAATTAAAATTTCAATCTAAATTATTTTGAGTTTTAGAAAAAAAACGTTTTTTTTTTTCTTATATTAAATTTATGCTAATGAAATTGTTTCGCCTGACCGCAAAGTAAACGAAATTACTTAATTATTTTTGGTCGAAAATTTTTCTTTGTTTTATATATTATTTAGTATTTTGAATGCCTTTTTACTTTTATAGAAAATATGATTAAATTTTATAGAAAAAGAATGTGAGTTTTTTATAGTTTAGGCTCACCTATCAAACAATCTTTGAAATTTTGATATTCTTTTGGATACTAGAATAAGAATAAATTTTTAGAATGACAATTTTATTTTGGCAAAGTCATTTATCTGATATAATATTTAGAAGTGTGGCCACACTTTAAATATTCACAATAATTACTTTATAAATTTGGCGTAGACTTTTTGAAATAATGTGCTCATTTATCAAGTCTCTTCAAATTTTATTTATTTCTTATTTGCTCTACACGGTCATTGAAATTTGTTTTAAAAATTTATTTTATATGGAATATTTAATAAATATAGATAGATTTTAATTTTTAGTGCAAATAATTTTTTTAGCAATTTTTCGCTTGCAAATTTTCTTAATTAAAAATATCAATAATATAATTAGATAGTAATCAGTTAAATTGATAAAGCATTGTTTAAACCACAATATTGCATCATAATTTACATTTCATTTTGTTAGACATACAAGTTTGGGGTGTTCAAGCCAATTTATTAAAAAAATATAGTGTATAAGTAGGTATGTATTGTTCATAGTCAACTCCATTATTACAAAATTTTGTCGGAAACTAGACAAAAAGGCACGAGAAACCCAAAGGGTGTACGAGCTGTCTGACCATATTAACCGCAATAAATCTAAGTTTTTTCGAAGACCAAACCAATAAATTTGTGTTTATTTAAGATGTATCTTAAATATTCTATTATAAAGCTATCGCTGCTGAAACAGACGATCACAATTTCATTATCAGAGTTAGATAACGAGCTTGTTTTCCAATATTATAAACGGATAATAAATATTTGTATATATAACGTATACATGATTATTTTGGAATAAGATATTGCGAATAAGTGTATAAACTGTGATTATTAATCTCTATCTTAAATTCGATATGCTCATTCAAAAAAATTTAACAATAGAAAATTATAACATCTTAAACTGGTTTTCAAATGAAAAATATGAGAACATGACGATAAAAAGGGTTTTAAATATATACTCTTAAAATTCTCGTACGTATAATTGTTTTTGGAAATTCTTATTCGAAATATATAAACTTTAACAGCTTTTTTTAAATTTAAAAAAAATATTATAGCTTTTAAATTTTTAAATTAATGAGAAATTTAATATTATTTCCAAGACATTGATGGTGGGTGTGTTGTGATATCATTTTCTTAATATGTTTTGTATTCTATATTCTACAAATTGAAATAATTCTTTAACATAAATATTAGTGATGGGACTATTAGTGCTTTATTATATTTCTTATTATAAGATTGATAAAAAATAGAATTTAAATTAACTAATAAGAACCCGGAATATGTAGATTTCACTGTGTTAAAGAAGGAGTTGGGAGTTATTTACACACCTTTAATTTCTAACTTGTATGACAGTTAACATAGGTATACCCACATACAATTTCTATTAAATATTTTGAGAAAAGTTAATCAGTAAATTGGTTTGTATTATAATTTAGTAAATATATAGTATATAGTGACTCAAATTGTTTCAAAGATTGTAATGATATTATTTTTAGAGCTATAAAAGCTCATGCAATTTCATGTAATTTTTAAGAAAATTATGATCCTTTTACGAGTCAAATAATCAAAACTTAAAAGGGATGCATGTATGTACAAAAATACGGCCGAAATTGAGCAGAAATTAATTGATGAAGATCTTAATGAGTCAGAAATGATCTTATCAACCCAGATCAGTTAATTATTAACCTTTTTCCACAAGTGTTCAAAAAACCGAAAACCAAACAAGCAATTTTTGTTATTATTTCAGAAGCATTTAAGAATAGCATTTTCATTTTATTATCAAAAATATTTCTTAAAAATTTTTTTCTATTTCCAACATTGTATTTAATTATAAAAAAAAACATAAAAAGAACACACACTCTAATAACATTTATATAACAAAGCTCTTATAACAAAATATTTTTTTCAAAAAAGTGTGACTCTATTGCCAAATGCGTAACCTTCATTAATTGAGCATTTTAAATCTTATATGAGAAGTTAGAGTTAGATATATAAGAAACCGATTGCGTAATAATTAAAAAATAATAATTTTATCATTTTCTTTAGCACACTTTTAATAATATACCAGTTAATAAAGTATTTCTTTTTTTTTTTCATTATATAACATTCATTTAATGCAAGCTATATAATTTTTAAATGTGTACAAGCACTTATGTAAGTGTGTGTAAAGAATTAATTCTAAAAACGGAAATGAAGGTTTCCTGCTTGCTTTTGTTTTGAAATTGAAAACTTTTATCCTTTTATAGAATATTAAGAAAAAAAATAATTTTATTTGTAATTTGTTTTTTTTCCAACTTTTCAAAATTGCAATTACTTTGAACATTTTTCAATTTAACAAATTAAAAATTTTCATTTTTCATTAGTTGCTATAAAAAATTAAAATTTTATTGCAATCATGTTAAAAAATTTTATTTTGTCGATGAAAACAAATTAAATTTAATTTCATTATCTTAAATTTTAAAATTTATAGATTTAATTTATTAAATTCAAATTAAATTTTATTTATTAAATTTATAAATTCAAAATAATTTCATATTTTCTTTGAAAGTCTTTAATATTAAGTAGAAATAAGAAAAATATTTATATTTTTTTCAAAATTATTTTAGAATTCTATTTCATTTATGGTTTTAAATTAAAATTTTTAAAAATTTATCATCCATACTTCTAATATGATCGCAAAATATAACAACATTTCTATATTTTGAATGGGTCCATTTAAAATTTTTATATTGAAATTTTTGTATAATATTTTTTGCATATGTTTAGGCGAACATTTTTATGATTTTCTTAAGAAAAAAATTATGATTTTATTTTACAATTAATTTTTGAATTTTATTTTCTTATTTTTTTTATTTCTTCGATTAAATTTTATGTAAGCTAAACTGATTTCGAGAAAAATATAAATTTTTATGATTAAGAATTTAATGTCAATTTTGTTCAATTCCAACACGTGCAAACGTTTTTGCTTAATTCAAATTTTTAACTTGTGTTTTTCTACAATAAACAACATGAGAAAATAATAAATTTCAAATTCTGGGTTTTAAATAGTGACTAACTGAAAATTCTAGAGGAACTAAGTATGGTAAATAAAATTCAAATTTTATTTTTATTATATAATTTAAGATATTTTGATTTTTCTATTTTGGATTTATAAAAACTAATTGATAAAGAAAAGAAATAATTTTGTACGTATATTGGATTTTCTTGAATGACATATTGGCTTAAACCAATTACTAGCTCAATTCTTAGAAAATATTTTTTTTTTTTAATGTTCTTGTTGACGAAATCAAATTCATTTGAGATCATCTATACACGTGTGAATTTTATTGCCAAATAATAAATGAATAATTACTTAATTATATTAAACAAAATACATAAGAATTTTAAAGTTTTACTTTTAAAATTGAAATTTTAATTGAGACTTCATGTCTCCATTTAAAATACACAATAAAAATGAAAGAAATTATAAAAAAAAATTGTCTCTAACACGAGGAAAAGAAGATTCTTATCCATTCGTAAGATTGGGTTAAATAAAAAATTAATTTCTATTTCGTTTTTTTTTTAAATATAATAAAACATTTAGTAATTTGAAGAAAATTAATTGTGTTAAACTTAAACCATGCGTCAAATATAATTTATTTTTTGTTATTTATTAAAATTGTTAAATAAGAATATTGATGGTAAATAAAACCAAATGACGAAAACAGCTCGTGTGATATGAATTATAATGCTATTCAGGGTAATTCAGAAAAATCTACATCAATAACATTAGCGTTAGAAGATTAAAAATGCATAAAATTTTTGTTCAAGAGTTGGTTTCAAATTTCAATGGTTTTCGAGACGCAGAGAATTCCAGAAAACATCTAACGAACTTCATCAAAATAATGGTTCTTAACAAAATTTTTAGCAAATATTTTCACTAGCAAATTTATAATTAATGAGAATTACAGCGTTAAAAATTTACAGAAAGTGAAAATAACGACAATTATGTGAGTTTATACTTTCTAAAATCTTAAAATAGTTTTTAATGTTGTATCTAGCTCCCAGAGTATAAAAGTTTTTCCAATGTTTTGTTTTTCAAATTAGCGAGAAAAAAATTCTTTGTTTGTATTTTTAAGTTTCGAAAAATTTCTTATGAAATTGTGGCACAAAGAAAAATGAAAAAGAAGCGAAACTGCAATATATTTTTTTCCTAAAACTCGTATGCTTGTTTTTCCGGACATAACAAAATAAGCTCTTATAAAAACAATTTTTTTAAGCTTGTGAAAACTTAGGCAAATACAGAAGTCCTTGACATCAACTCCGGGACAAAAATTTTACTTCATTTGTGATTCTCCAACCAAAGGCACCCTTTATAAGTGCCTACATTATTTTAAATTAAATAGAAAACTCCTTGTATAAAAATTTTATGAAATTTAAGTTTTTCTTCAATAAAAATGTACAGTTACGTAAAACAAGAGAGGAAATTGTACTTAATTAAATTAACAATTTGCTATTTTTTTTTTCATGTCTGAAATTAATAATAAATGCAGCCATATTAATTTACCCAACAAATATTTTATGATAACCAACATAATCAAATATTGTACATGTACTAATCGCTTAAACAATAATACTTTTATTTGTTATTTTAAAAGTGTGAATCTTTGAATACTTATGAAAATTCATCAGCTACCGGTTGCGTATTCGGTTTTCGCTGACAGAATGACAATTAAAGAATGCAATATTGACAATAAATATTTTTTAAAATTTGAATAACCGTAAATAACAAGACCAGGAGCCATACAATTTATCGCATTCAATTTCGCCTTCATTATTTAATATTAATTAAAACGAAAAATAGAGATAAGCTGACGAAAACTTTTTTGCGTAAAATTATCAGTAATTTTGCACTGTTTACAAAACGCTAAGTGCATTTTTAACAAATTTTTAAATTATTTATTGTAAATTTATTATTATATACATTTCAGCACGAAATTAATGATAAAATAATTAAATTAATTTTTATTTAAAATGAATGCATATAAAGAACAATTTGCAGTAATCAAATATAAATTTTTCCATTTTATAGACTCTTACTAATAGTAAATAAATTCTTTTAGTTTTTATAAAAAAGAATTTATAATATGGAATAATGCCAAGAGTTCTAAGACTCAAAGTAAATCGTAATAATAGTAAATCACGTTTAGTTTAACATTATTAAACAAAGGAAAATTTTATAAAATCAATTGATTGACAATATACTCATATTTTCTATTTTTACTTTACTCTAAAGAAAATTAATGCAATTTTCATATTACTTCTTATTTTGAATATGTGAATTGAATAGTTCATTATTGTTTAAAAATTGTTGTTCTATTTAAATTAAAAAATGCAGTTATTATTAGCCGAGGAGGGGACTTGATTCCTGGCACCATTATATTATTAAAAAATCAACTTGCTAGTAAAGATTTTAAGAAGAGAAGATTGTACGGTGAATATTCTTGAATATTTGCATTATTTTCTAAATTTATGATAAACTTTATTAGATATTTTGATTTTTATATAATAAATTTAAATAATAAATTTTCTGGTATAACTGCAAGATGCCATGTAGTCGATATTAAAATCAATTTATGGTAAATATTTTATTTAAAAAAAAAAATGTTGTTGAAAATTTATTGCAACTTTACAAATTAATTTCTGATTAATTCACTGCACATCTATTACAATAAATCTTAACCTTAGAGATCATTCTGTCAATCAATTTGATTTTCCTGAATATTTTCTGTCTACTAGTAGATGTGACTTAACTGTTAATTAATTATTGAAGTAAGTGTTTTCGCAGAAAGGGTTGTTAAAATATTTTATTTTTTATTTTTCTTCAACTAAATTTCCATTTTTGTATTGAAAACACGTAAAAAAAAAATTTTTTTTTTTCAATTTAAAATTTAAAATTAAAATTATTTAATTAGATTTACGTGAGATTTTTTATACTTTATTGTTTTATGACTTTAAAATTTCTTTAGAGGTTTTTCTTTATTGCAAAATATTTTAGGTATTTCTTTAGGTTTTCAAAACAAAATTTGTCATTATTAAAAATATTTCCGTTTTATAATTAAAAACAATGAAAAAATTTAATTTGATTATTCAATCCAATTAGTTTCCATTTTTTTTTTTTCAATTTTCATTCTAATATGATTAAAATATAATTAATTTGAATGAAAGTTAATATTCATCACTTAATCCGTATATATTGTAATGCATCAATGCTATTTATTGCATTATTTTGATATTGTAATGCAATTGTAGTTTTAAATAACCTTACAATAAAATTAAAATTCTTCCCTATATTAATAATATTATGCTTGTCATGCATTTGGTAATTTCTAATATAAAAATGTTTATTAAAAGATGTAATGGAAGAAAATAAAATGAATAATATTGTAAATGAAAAAAAAAGTAATTTTATTTTTTTTTATTTTAATAGCTAATTAGTTTCCAAATTCTTAATTAAAATTTAATTTAATAGATTTTGTTTTTGCTAAAATATTGATTAGTAATTTAATTGAAAAATTGGTATGACAAATGCTGGACCTTATATACACTGAAAAAAAAAACATTATTGTATCTGCCATGGTTTTGCGTGATCCTAGTGAAAAAAACTGGTAGAAATTGGGATAGTGGGAAAAATAACATTTTTTGTAAAGTTTTATTGCAGTGTACTCTTAAAATTTTTTTTATTCTGTGTGCTGCTAAAAAATTCAAGTTGTTTTCCTTATTGAGAGCCATATATTATTGCAGATGTAGCAGAAAATTTTATTGTTTTCCCAATTATTTACTTCAGTCAAGACTATTTAACTTAAGCATTCTCTTTCCAGATTTTATATATAGAAAAGTTAGGTATAATTAACCAAATTATCAGCATATATTTTAGCTATTACAGCAATGTATTATTACTGCATAAATAAAAAAAATTAACGTGAGAGTTATGTAAGTGAATATATTCCGTTGCAGAAACAGTCATAACGTAATACGTTATTTAGCTAAATATTCAATGTTACGTAGTCATTTTAGAAATGTTTTGTTCTTCATGTGTACATACTCATGAAGAATCTCACAAGATCAATTGTAAATTTAGTCATAAAATCTAGCTACATTTTATATGGTAAAAATCAATTTATGTATGATAAGTTCTACGTATGTTTTCTGACTTCCAAAATATAGTGACAATTTTTTTTAGTGTGTGCTTGTACTTATGAAAATTCTTATTTGATGACATTAATTTTTGATAATTAAAAATATTTTGGTAATTAATTAATAATTATCATTTAAAACTTTCCATAATTTCATTAATTTTCTATTAATAACGTATAAGGTATTATTTAAAAAATGCAATGATATGTTTTTATTGTCATTCATGACCATTTTCAGATTTATTATAATTATATATGAAATATTCATTTAATAATTGACTTTATAAATGCGGATATTGAGGATGCTAGATTACAGAAATATGTAATACTTTACAAAAAATTGGCAGTCCGGCATGAATATGTGGACAATTATTTTTTTTTCGGAAATTAATTGCATTTATAGAAGCTTTTCATTTATGCGTGTAAATTTACATAGAAAAGTGCCTAGAACAAGAAAATGAAGTTAAATTTTTTGTTGTTTTTAAGTTTAATTTAACAAAATATTAATTAACTAATTAAGTATCGTGTATGATGTGCGAAATGAAATATACTTATTCTTTGAAGAGTATAATCTTTACCTGTAAAGTTCTATACTGTTTCTTTTGGGTCCTATAACAGGGGGTATTTCATAAAGAACACATTTTTTTCCAATACAATTTCCTAAAAACTTCTAATATTTCATTTACTCACTGATAGATTTCATAATGAAAACAATAATTGAAGTGATTAATAATTCGAAACAATAAAAAATAAAGGAGTGAAATCCAATAAATGGAATTTTTGCGACATCTGTGCTATTTAAACATTATGAATTTTTAAGAGAACAAGCGTTTGGGGTATTTGCCTTCGTACGTGGCTTAATAAACAAAATATCAAATATATTTGCCTTAGTCTTAGTAAGTAACGGAGCCACCAAAGAAGCGCACATCGAAAATTTAAAATATAAAGAGCTATTTTTCTCGGACTATGTGAAAAATAATTTCTTCCTATTATAAACTGTTCAATTATCACTTTTTAAAATATGTATAACATAATTTTCGAAATCATTAATATTTCAGAAGTGCAATACGAATAATTAAATTTTTAGTTAAAATAAAACGTAATTAAATTAAAATAATTTATTATATTTTCAAAAATCAACAAGCTTTCTGATATTTTATCTCAATTTTTGTATTCATAATAAAACTTAATAAGAAAATGATTAATTTCTCTTGTTATTTAACAATTTAACATGCTATAGTTACTTATTGTTAAACTGAAACAATAGCACATTTAAAAAGTTCGAATAAATATCAGTAGTTAAATGTTATTTACCCTCTATATCTGTTTTTAAAAAAAATAAATTGTTAACATTTTATAATCATGGGAAATCGTTTAAATTCTTGGAAGTTGTTAAATTGAAATTAAGATTAATATCAAAAATAATAAGTTAAAATCATTTGTTTTCCTTTGTTAAGTAATTTATTTTAATTTAATATTCAACTATAAAAATATATTATATACAATATGTACATAAAATTGTGAACATGCCGAGCTTATATTAATTTCAATATTATTTTTGAATAAATCATTCAACCAAGTTTAATTTGTTATTTTACGAATATATTTTTTTTTTATATATTTAAAGAAATTATGCTATTGAACCCAAAAATTGCAAGTTCAAAAACATAGTGTAAGCAACAAAAATGATATAAAAAATTTAATTTGATTTCATCAATTAATTTTAATAATAATTTAATTCATTCATAATTGATAAATTTTTGGAATGAATTCGGAATTCAATTTTCTTAATAAATCAATTATTATAGTACGAGTATATTTGAAGTTAGGTTAGGATCTCTTATGTTCGAATAAAGCTTTCCGATGTATTAAAGAATAATATGCTTGAATTCAAGTATTTTCAAAAAACGCTTGGTTTGAGTTGAAAACGCTTCTTTTGTCTAATTTTTCAAAAAGCATATCTTCAAAAAAACTTTTAATGAATCATTCAACATTAACATGATAAACTCTTTTAAGTTAAGCATTATATTGTAGCTAATGAGCACAGTAAGTTTTTCGTGTTTCACTATGGTTTTAAGCAAGAAATCTTGATAACTAATGAAATTTATTAGAAAGTATAAATAAAGTTTAATTATTGAAGAAAATTTTATTATATAAGTCAAATTAATTTTGTAAACAATTTCTAATGAGAATTTTGGGAAAGTCAAAACATATCGTAAATAGTTCTTATAAAAAAATAACATCAAATTTTTGATTCTAATGTTGGACATTTAATTGTACAACAGAATTTTAATTAGTATAGTAATTTCAATTAAAAGGTTCTTCATAATTGCAATTAAAAGGTTAAATTGAACGTATAGTTAAAAATTCCTAATTATTTAGTGAAAATTACAAAAGAGAATTAATTTGAGAAACGTTGGTTGAAGGATCTAAAATTCAAGCTCGTCTAGGTTTCGAGACTCGTTATAAAATGTAACAACAACAAACGAAATTTTACAGCAAATTTGTATTTTTCAAAAAGTTTCAAATGGTTACTTCGAGCACAACAAAAAAAACTATGTTTCCTCGTTTTTCTTATTAAGTATATTATAGATAATATGTATATGTACATGTGCACTTTTATAGTATAATAATGCCAACAGTAAGTTACACATACATTGAGTGCATAAGTACTCAAGTACATACGCTGAATAAATAAAACTTGCCTTTTAGATTAACTTAAAAATCAATATTTTCAAAAATATAAAAAAGTAATAAATAATATTTTTTTTATAATGATTGAATCAAATCTCTTCTAATATTGACAAATATAATGTATTACGAAATATTTAAATTTTAATTTATTTCCTGCACAATTCTTTCAAATTTAGTTCTTGTTTTAATTTCGACTTTGAACATTGTCACCTGTAACACAAGTTTAAATTTCATTTCTTTTCTTTTTTTTTAATGATTTCAATATGACAAAATTTATGAACATACATATGAATGTATGTGCTAATACTGTTTAGACAAATTGTTTTTTATTACAATAAATTTACAATTTAAATAAATTTTATAAAATTATGTATAATTTAAAAAAAAAGACTTAATTTTGGATTTTTAAGTATGGAGGTATAAAAAAATTTATCGTGTATAAATATTCAAATTATAATACGGCTGTAATATTTTATTTATGTACTATTGTCAACAGCATATTCAGCACAAGCCGCTTAAAAGACACTTAACTCTGCTACTCATTTTGTTTCTTATAAGCGGGAGCTTTCTTTAAAAGAAAACTCGATTTTTTATAAAAGGTAAAGGTACAAAATTTTTTTTTAATCACATAACAAACCAAAAACTATTTTCGAAAATATAGATAGTTTCCCAGAACATCGTCAATCCGGCGATCATGTCAACCATCTCAATAATTTTCTCTTTGTAAATGAATGTCATATTTTGTAAATGGCAGGCAAAAACAAGAACTCTTATGCTATAGCTGATGTTTTATAATTTATAAATAAAAATCTCTTTTTTTTTTACTTGTTTTACTTTTGTACATCAAATTAGTCATTTTTAACAATTAGTTTTTGCAAATGCAGCAACCCACATAAATGCAAAAAAAAAGTCAAAAAACAACTTACGTTAGCAGCAAAAACTAGAATTCATGACGCTAGAGTTAAAAATGATTGGAGTTAATGCCGTTTTGAAATTTTGTTCAAATAACGTTCTTTTGGAATTTTCATAATTTTGTGCAAATGACATTGTTGCGAATTGGAATACTTAATATATATATTAATTAATTTTAAATTTTATTTCATTTTGTTCTAATTTGGTTTCTGTTTAGGCTTATACATGGATAAACTTCTATGCTGTGAATAACATTTTTGACGTCATAGTGAACGCTTATAAGACAATTTCTTTTAAATGAGCAAAAGGACATTGAAATTAATTGGAGAGAATGTTTATTTTATAAAGTTTGTTATAACCAGGCTATACTGTATTACACATTCAATCACACACACTTACAAAATCTTTCAAATATAATGTTAAATATTTTACGAATTGCTATTAGAATAATTATTTGCAATATTTTGTTTATTTATTTTTAAACAATGAGAATTTTATGATCCTGCAGAAAATTGATGCTTTCAGAAGGAATGATGTTTAAGTTTAAAATAACTAAAATTTTATTTATATTAATTTTATTCCAATTTGCTTTTTAAGAAGTAAATTAACGCAATTGAATGCATTATACTTATTTATTAATTACCATATAATAATAATAATTTTAATTTTCACTTAATAATTAATTTATAATTTTGACTCATAAATGCTATGCGATGTTTATTGCGATGCAATTTCAATGAAATTTCCAAAATGATTTTTATTCAATTTCTTTATTTAATATTTATAATATTTATAATTTCATTGTTCAAGCTCGTTTTTTTTATTTTTTACAGATACATTGAACATCAATAAGCGCAAATCATTATTATTCCACATAATTTTTCTTATTTGTACCAACATTATTAACCAATTGTTCAAATTGGCTACACTTTCTGCTTCAAAATATTAACAATGCAAAAAAACAAACCAAAAACAAACATTTTTGCATTATGCATAAAAATAAATCTGAACAATTTTTACTTTTCAGTTTCATAAAAATGAAATAGAGAAAAAATTGAAAACATAAAACAAAAGAAGTTTAAATGAAATTTTATACAAAAACGTTATTAATGTTATTAATATTATGTAAAAATTACTATTAAATTTAATTTTACGCTTTAAATTGCATGCAATTGCAATTATTCACTAAATTTCACTTTTATTTTTGATATGGTGTGCATACATTTATGAATTTCGTATATAAATTAAAAATACGTATATGAAATTTAATATATTCATATTGTGGTAAATGCAATTTAATTTTCCCCTAAATGATTTACAAATTGATGATCTTATGACCCTGTAGCTTCTTATTTTATTGCTCATTGAATTGGTTTTTAAGTTAATTTATAATAATGCGAAATCGTTATGGAAGTATTATTACTTGAATTTGGATCAAAAATTAATAAAATATTAAGAATATGAATATTTATTTTGCAATCTAATTTGTGCTGTTCATTTTGAGATATGAATTTTGTTATTAGGTTTTTATATCCGTACGAACGTATGTTCGAAGGGTATACTAAATTTGCCATATAAGCTAAAGTATATGTTTTTGATCAGCATCGAATTCTGAGTCGATTTAGCTTTGTCTGTCCGTCTGTCCGTCCGTCCGTCCCAACTATAACTCAACAACTAATTGAGCTAAGTTCTCCAAATTTTCACAAATGGTTTACAGTAATTAGTGCCAGAACCCTATTTAAATTGGATATGATCGGGGTACTAGTTCGGGTAGTTCCCATACAACTCTAAAAATTATTTGACTTTATCTTAAAAACTATAAAAGATTTGTTATTAAAATTTCATACAAGTAAATATATTAGTAGGACCAATGTGTTTGATAAATTTCGTTGAAATTGCTTGGCTCTGTCTGGGAGCAGCCATAAAACTTCAATAGTAGTTTGGCCATATCTTAGAAAAAATTGGAAAACGCATTACTGAAATTTTGCATAAATTAATATGGTAATACGACAACTTAAAGTCATAGTCTGTCCCACAGTCAGGTAGGGCATATTTATTCGCACATAGGATAGCAAATTCGTACGGATATCACAGATTTGGCACAGTCAACTCTATTTTTTCTCGTTTAATATAAATTTTATGGTTATCTGTAAAATATTAAATTTTTATTCTACATATATCCAAATATTCCGTGTCATAAATGCTTTATTTTTTCTTTATTTTATATTTCAGATTTTTGTTTTATATACATATGTAATATGTATATACGATATGATTGCAAATGATTTTGCATTAACTTATATCATCAGTTTCATTAATACTGCAGATATCGTAATATCAAACATATCACATTTTGTTAAAAAATTCTATTTGAAATTTCCATTTAAGAGATCGAAAGAAATTTTCAAACGAAAACAAAAAATTTTGTGAATCACATAATGTAATCAAAATTTACGATCAAAGAAACAATCAAAGATATTTTAAATTTTTAACTTAGAGATAAGGTTTTACCTCATATGAAAATATTCATATTGCTTATATACCTAAAAAATAGTTTTATTTATAGAATAAGAATTTTACGGTATATGGCATTTATCACAAAGTTGTTCTTATAATGTAAAAAAAAAGAGTTAAACTAAAAGCAAATGTGCAAAAACTATTCAAGGTAATTAAAAATTGTAAAAAAAAGAAAGTCTAAAGCGGTCGATAATAAGAAAAAGTTTATTACGAATGTCTTAAAGACACGAGATTATATACAGATAACAGTATAACACAAAGCGCAAGGCGGCATAAGAGTTCTTTATTAATGTTAGATTTAAATATTTTAATCATGAATAATTTAGCAAAAATAAGCGTAAATGTATTTCATAATATTTTATAATCTAAACTATAGGATCATAATTAACTAATTTTTCATCATTGAAATATTTTAAATTTAAAATCTGTAAAAGTGTTACTTCTTACATGACAAACTCACATAAATAATAATGTAGTAATAGCCGTGTAGTATCCAATTCATTTAATAATATCAAATAGAACAATTTTTCAATTATAAACAAACATGATACATTCATTACATACTAATGTATAGTAATAATGTGTTTTTCCGAAATATTCAACATACATACCAACAACATTGTATTACGACAATCAACACAACAATGTTTACACAATATTTTTAGCAACATTTCTTGAAGAAAAAAAAGTAAAAACAAAATAATGAAAAAAAAAATCTTATTTGAACAAGCGCAATTTATTATCGACATTATTTTTTTTCCACGGATGGAATTAATAAAATCTAATTCATTAGTTGGAAAATAAAAGTTGTTGCATTCAATTTGCATAAAGTTGAATTCAATTGCTCCCCTGTTAATTTTAATAAGATGTGACAACGCACCGCCACTCAAATGGGATCAAATATCACTTCATTTTGCTAAGGAATTTTTAAATAAAATAAACTTTTTGCTAAGGAATCCAGCCTGATGAACTCGAGCGAGTTCCGTAAGAGCATTATGTTTAAAAAGTAAAAATTATTATTCTACATTTTTCCAAAAGCTCCACTCTCATTTACACAAAACCTGAAATTACTTATTAACAGTAACTACTAACTATTCTCATTATTAAATATTAAAGTTAATGAAAATGAGAATTGTAGTTTAACAATAAAAACCCCTAAAAATTGGGCTTTTATTGCCCAATTTTTAGGGGTTTTTATTGTTAAACTACAATTCTTTTTCAAAATTTATTCCCATTTCGTATTTATTGACGCGAACCATAATTCTTATATGAAATTGTGTGTGGAATAAAACAATACCCATCTTATTTATCATATTGCCGTTGGTAAAAAATAGGAAAGCAAAAACATAAAAAAAAAAAAAATAAAATTAAAAGTGTCTTTGACATTGACTGAGCTAAACCAGTAATCAAAGTAGAAGAAGAAGAAGCAAAGAAAAAAACAAAATAATAAAAACAAAAATTTGTACTAGTTAATTTTTCTTTGGTTAAAGAGATCAACAAAATATGTAAGAAAACTTTTTTTTGTATAGTATTCGTATTGGTATGGTACATTTTGCTTAGAACACTGAAAGCTTTCAAAATTGCAGTAGGTAAAACAGTTAACTCGAAATATAAAAATAAAAAAACAAAAATAAAATAAAAATAAAAGTTAAAATTTTTCTTAAGTTTTTATTCGCATATTTACAACAACATTTAGTCAACAATTTAAGCCGTGGCTTATATTTAGGTATAGATGACTTAGCCGTCGCATAATAATTTTTTTTTTGTTTTTCGTTCTTTTTCATCTACTCCGTATTTTCATTTATTTGTAAAGCTGTTGATTGAAATTTTGTTGAAAGCAACTTTTTTTTACATTTTTTTATTTTTGTTATTTTCATTTTTTTTTTTATAATAGTATAGTACTTACTCATATGAATGAATGTATGTATAGTATATTATAATTATATAGATTATGTGTATTAGATATTAATAGAAGAGCAGCCTATTTTGTAAAAACTTATACGGTATATTTTGAATATTTTTAAATTTAATTTCGCTTTAACAGTGAAAGAGCGAACACGTATAAATTAGCACGCGTTTTAAAAATTATACTTTTAATATATAAAAATTAAATTAATTTATATTTTTAATTAAAACATCTTATAAATAAAAAATTTCAATTAATTGAAAAATTATTATTCTTCGTTTAACAGCGAATATTCGAAAAAGTAATTTAATTTTATTAAATAAATTGTTTTATTTTTATTTTTTTGAATTGGAAACATTAGTGTTTGTTATACAAAAGAACCGTTATTTTGGTTTTATTCTTTAATACAAAAAAGGAAAACATGTAAAATAAGAAAAGTTTGGTTTTTGAATTTCGAAAAAAAAGTGATAATTTAATAAGCAAAACAATAATCAAAAATAACATGAAGAATATTTTAAAGATTTTTTTGAAATAATTTTGGAAAATTTTTTATTATAATTTTTTTTTTTGAATTTTTAAAATATTAATTTTGGAATAAAAGTGAATTTGAATTTCTTGCAATTTTCAAAAATAAAACAATCAAAATTTAGAATGTACTATAATTTTTATGATACTCTTAAACAATTATATTTTATGTTCAACTCATTTAATTCATAATCGGGTTAATAAAAATCAAATTTATACTTTAATCTATATAGAAACATTTGGCGAAAGATTAGAGTTTTTGATAAGCGTTTATTTTTTTTCCCATTCTCTATAGTTCTGTATATATGTATATATGTATATGTATATAGCTATTTACTTTACACATACTTACTACACATAAATTTGCATGAATTTTTGAAGGAATTTTTGTTAATTTTATTTTTTGATATAATCAAATAAAAGAAAATTAAATTGATTTGAAGAGGAAAAAATATATTAAAAAATTATTTGATAAATTTTATAAAATAGCAAATTATTGAATACTTAATGATTATAATATACAAGAAGACATAAATACAACTATATAATAAAAGTAATTAAGTATAAAAAAAAAGAAAACAAAACATTTATTTTTGTTCTAATAAAAGTTCCGAAATTAATAAACAATACTGTTATACAGCACAAAATTAAATTTAATAAATGAATTAGCATTAAAAAAATTTCTTTTTGTTATATTTATATGATTCAGTATAACAGTTTATAACAGGTATAACAGTTTGCAAACGGATTTGTATTATAGGCATTTATAAAAAATGTTTAATAATTATTAAAAATTAAGACGTTTTACGGGATCTTCTTCATAATTTACTTTGTAGTATAATTTAATATGGAGTTTTGTTATATTTTAGTATTTTATTTCGAAAACTTGTTCTCATATTATAAAATCAAATTGCTTATACACAACAATCTTAAAGTAAAAATATGTTGGTTTGAAATAACGAGTGCATTTTAATAAATTTAATTTTTTGGGAATTTGACAGTGAATTTTAATATTAAATTAAAATTACATTTCTGTTTATAAAAATTTACATGTTTCAGTTCTATGTTTTTATTAAAGCTTTTGCAGTACTGTCTTAATCATTTAATTTCATATTATACAAATGTTATTTGCTATTCGAAAAAATCTTTCATTTTTTAAAAACTAATTTCGAAACTGCTATTCTTAACTTCGAAAATAATATTTGTAATATCGAAAATAACATAAAAAATTTTCTAGTGAATTTCAAATTTTAAAATAAATTTAATTATATTATGTACATGCAAGTATGAATACTTAATCATTCTTAGAGTCATCATCAAAACAGGTGTTCAAAATAAAAAGATTTGACTGTATTAATATTTTAGTACAATACGTAGAAGGTTAAATATTATTAATTTCAATACTTAACTAAATGTTAAATAAAAAAACTAATATGCACATAAACATATACACATACTACACTAATACTTAATGTTACACAAAAAAATTAATAAGGGTAAAAGTAAGTTTAATTAAAATTTTTGAAGAAACAAAAAAAATACAAAAAGATTTCATCAAAAATAAATTTGAGAAAAAAAATAATTAATTTTATCGACACCTTGTATGTACTTTTTGCATTAACTTGATATACAATTAGGTACGGATTTATATAACCGTTTCAAAAAATTAACTAATGCACAACACAATATTATTTTTATACACATACTCGTATGTACATATACTCAGTTAAATAAATAAATAAGTCGTTATAAATATTTTGAATACACCGTTATAATTTCTCATGCAATTTGAGTACAAGCAATTATGTATTTGATTATAAAATTCCTATAATAATCTTCTATAATTATTATTATTAATTATTACATATTATCATCATTTACATAGATAATGTAACAAGTAAATAATTAAGTATGTACATATTCATAGTGTATAAAAACAATAATTTATATGATGAAACTATTATAAAATTCATTACAAGTCAAATGAAACTTATTTTATTATATCGATACACGCAGTATAAATCGCTTGAAATAAACTCTTTTGAAAAGAAGAGAAATTACATGAAAAATGTTTATTTCCTAGTCTCATATATGTATACAGTATATTTTCGAAGAACAGATCTACGAAAAAGACTTATTTCAGAACTTGTATAGCAAAATAAATTTCCTTCTCTTTAATCTCGATTTATTTGGAAATAGATGCTAAATTTATTATTTCAAATTATTTAATGTTTAGGACCGTACAATTAGATACAAATTGATTGTATACATAATGAGTAATATAGAATAAAATCCAATAAAGCCCTTTCGAAAACTTCATTTCCAGAAAATTTTTTTATGAAATTCGAGTATTTACCATCCATGAAGCTCAATTTTTCAGAGAAAAATCTATGGACTTATTTTCTCAGTAAAGGGATATATATATATAAGTATATCATATAAAATTTCAAGTAATTTCTAACATTATGAACTTGGATACAATGTAATTACTTCTAAAATTTCAAACGTACCCCTAGTAAAAGTACAGTCACCGAGACCTAATATGCACTAAAAAATTTAATCAATTTATTCATTAACATATTAATCAATTCGCAAAAGAAACGTATTTACAGACTGACATTTTGTCAAAAATAGTTTTAATACAATTTTCGAATGAAAGTTCATTTCCTTTAAAAAAAATTTGACTTTCGTTGAAAATTTGAAATTTAATTCCATCACAATACCATTATTATATTGTGCAATTCGATCAGCAAAAATTGTAGACAAGCACATTGTTGTGTACCAAACAAAAAAATAACTGTGTTGTATAGCTTTGAGAGAATTAATGAAAAAATTTTCAGTCATCCTGTTTCAAGGAAACTTTAATGAATTTGTCTTGAAATAAACACGATATGGGCAAAAATGAAGTTTATTTTAAACGGGTTGTACTGTAATACATGCATCAAATATTTTGGATTTTTACTGATACAAAAATTTATGTAAAAAATTTTGTAAAATACCAAAGTAAAATCGAAAACTCAAAAAATTCATTCTAAATTAATATTTTTTTTTCTTCTTTTTTTTGTTTTGGATTAAATTTATTTTTTTTTTACGTTTATAATTCGCTTTTACAGTTTTTTTTTCGTTTTTGTTATTTTTTTTTATAATATTACAAAGTTTTTTTTATACTCTATTACTGTCATCGTTTAACCTATTTTTTTTTCCTCTCAATTTTTAGTCCAATGTTTGAAACTTTTATATACAATAAGTATATGGAAGTATGTATGTATGTAAATGAGTTATAAATAAAAAAAACCATGACGAAACTAAACTAAGCTAAATAAAAACTAAGAGTATAATATAAAATCGATTAATAGATTTATATATATATATATATGTACATGTAAAAAAATATTATGTATGAACATGTTTATGTGTGCGTTTTCTTTTTTTTAGCGATGCGAAAGAAGTTCAAGGTCTTTCAATGCGTTTCTTTAAATATTTATGCAGATACATGGGTATGTATATTATATGTACATATGTATGTATATAAAACAACCACGAACCATATGAATATTTTTTGAATATTTCCTCGTTTTTTTTGGATAACAAAAAAAAAATAATAAAAAATTTTTTTGTGCTTCTTTCTTCCAAAAAAACAAACATGTAAAAGAATACCTAAATAAAATGTATATGTATATGAATGTGTGTGTGTGTATAGAAAAAGATGTTTTTTTCTTGTTTATTATTTACTTTTATACTATTATTATTATTATATGTTTTAAATATAAAAAAATGTGTTTCATTTAATTTATTGTATAAATTATTTTATAATTTTATAAAGAAAAAAAAATTGTTGAATTAATTTTGAGTTATTTTTATGGATATGTCGTACAGAGTCAATCAATAAAAATGCTTAAATGTTTATTAAAATAAAATTGCAAGAAATTCTTTAAATAAAATAAAATAAAAGTAAAATTTTAATATTAAAAATTTGCAACTTATGAAATTTAGAAATAAGTAGCATTTGTTTTTTCTTTTAAAAAATAATTATTTGAATTGTATTTGATTTTTGGAATTTAAGTAATGAAAATAGAAAAACAAATCTAGTGTTATTTTTTAGAATCATTGAACTGAAATTTAATTTTATTTATTAAATTTATTTTTGAAAAAAATAAAGAAATATCCAAGTTTAATTTGATAAAAAAAAAAATTTAATTTAATAAATTTTTCTCTATTTTCTTTGCTTTGAAGAATTTTGTTATATAAAAATCTGTATCACATTGGGATTTCGTCATGGTTGAAAGTTCAGCAGGTATGTTATTTTCTTTTTTTTTCACATTATTTTATGCAACATTTTCGAAATTATTTCGAAATTTATATAAATTTTATTGCGTATAATTAAAAATTTAATGTAGAAAGTTGTGAATTAAAAAAAATAATTTTTTTTTTTTCCTTTAATTCTTACTATACATATACTTGTACAAATTATAATTGAATTTTCAATAATTTCTGTTTTTCTGCTATTTTTTTAATAGTAATTAAAGTAAAACCGCAATTGTTAATTATTGTTAAGTATACAGAAAACAAAAAAAAAAAATTAATTATAATTACTTTAATTTTAAATAATTTGAATTAGAATTTTTTATGTTATAAAAATTTATTGACGATTATTGTGAAAATTTCGAAAATAAATGTAAAAACAGTCGGTCCCGTAATATAAGAACATCACAGGATTTCAAGAATTTCGTAGATAATATCAATATTGCAAGATTTCGAAAGCCTTGTATACAATTTTTGCTATAATTAATTTCAATTATATAAGCAAAAATTTTGCGTCTGAGCAAGTTTTCTATTCATACGTACCTTAACAAAAATTTAAAAGAGTTATAAGCACGAATGAAATTTCAACTACTTACATGATTTTGTTTAAGCTTATTGAAATTCAGGCAATAGCCTGAATTGAGTTTTAGATATGACTGCTACATGACATGAAAATCTAATGACACCAAATGACTAAAGATTCAATACAGCTTCGTGGTCAATTACAGATATCCATTTGTATCTTGATTATCCTACTAATAGCATTAATATTTTGTTTTGAAATAAAACTGGATAACTTATGAAACATAATTTTACGAAATTCACCATTGACTTCTTACATAGCCCTGTATTCTGACAACAAAAAGTAATTTTGATATTTTGAATTTATTTTGGTAAAAACCGAACAAAATAGTTTTTTAAATTATTGTTTAATGAAATTATATTTTAACCTAAGTTGGAAGTTGTTATAATATATATATATGAACATAATACGGATTGTGAGGGGTTACTTTATATATGAATCACAATTTGCGACAAGAAAAATTACTAAATTCTAAACCACAATTTCAGATTCTTTAATTGATTCTTTAATTAACACGATTAACACGAACTTAACTGTTTTGTTGCATTTTTCATTATACGTATTTATTTTAATTTCTTATGTCCTATATAACGCTTATTTTCTAACACGAACTAATTTTGTTACAAATTAGTGATTCGGGTTTTAGAGGCCCCTCTGTATACATTTTAGATATTTTAAAAACATTTATTACAACTTTGTTAAAACTACATTGGGGCATTATATTTAAAGGTAATTAAGGAAAAGTTATCATTCCTCCTGTTCATTAGTTGGTTTCATTTTTAAATTAATTTTTCTCACTAAAATTGTACGGTTCATCTCATTCTCAAATTAAAATTGATATAGACCGCTTATTAAAAACTAAACTTATTTGTCGAAATCTGATTCTAAAATTTTAATTATGAAGAATTATTTTTGTATCTCGAATTCCATGAAAAATCACTAATTTTTTTTTCGCGAAAATAAAAATTAATTTGTATATCTTATATACTATTTATTATATAATTTATATTTTTGACTTTATTATTTTATTTTTACTAAGTGTTAATAAAGCAATTAAAATCGTATAAAAAATTTATTATTATTTGCGGAAAATTTTCTATTATTTTTTCTTAATTTGTATAAAAAATTAGCCATTATTTAGGGTTGTTAATATTCATAATTTGTGATTTATGTTAAGAATTTTATATTTGCTGAAAACTATTAAAAATTTAGAATTTATGGAAAATGTGGTTAATAGCTATGTTTGAATTATTACGTAAAAATGATATATTTTTTTAAACTTTTTTATAATTTTGAGTTACCGAGCCCAATTTTTTTTTTAGAGATTAAATAATCTGTTTAAAAAATTTAAGCAAGATAGAAGATACTACGGATAATTTTGTTCAGTACTTAGTTCAGCTGTAAATTTAGTTTGCAGGACAATTATCATTATTTAAATAATTATTTGTCTTTCAAAATTTTCCGGGTTTACTGAGTATACAAAATTTAGACATAACAACCCTTATTTGGATAAATTTCTGGTTCTATACCAAAAATAAGATTTCACGTCAACTTGACTTTTTTTAAATTTTATTAAAATTCTGCAGTAATTAAAATTGATTTTAATAGTGTGTACCAAAATATCAAAGTACAAGTCAACTTGATAAATTTTTGAGGAATAAATTACGAGATTTAATCTAATTTTTACTAGGTTTAACATTAAAAATCTTTACAAAAACCATTAAAACTCTTTTTACATCTACCTTTTTAATTTTATTTCAAATTAATTTAAAATGCTATAAGAATATAATAACAGTGTTATGAAATTTTTTTTAAAATTTAAAGCCCTTACTGTCGACATTGTTTCTAAATTGTTATATGAAAGTAAATTAAAGTTTAATTATGATTATTTTGAATGATCGATTGTTTGAAATATTTAAGTTGTGTTTAAGTTATACATATGAATTTTAATAATAAAAATTTTTTAAGAGGAAATTTATGAGAATTTTTTTATCTATAATTAAAATTTCATTTTATATTATACTTATAAACGTTATACTTAACATACAATTAATAACGCTGTTAAATTATGCTCGCAATTAAATATGCTTGAATTTTAATCTTTTAGTACAAGTCGAAAAAAAAATAAAATAAAAATGCATTTTAACCATGATTAATATGTTTATATAAAAACCATATCGGTAAAATTTTGAAGGTTTTTCTTCTATAACCTACTTTTATCTTTACTAATTCATCACTATTGCGTTTAAAAGCGATATGATGTGTGCGTTTACTACAAAGATTATTACTTTTATGTAAAGTTTGCTTTTTTCTTCTTTAATAAATTTTCCTTAAAAGTATGACAACAGTAACTATTTTACGAATACAATAAGAAGAAAGTAAAATCAAAAATAATTAGCTCATATATGGTTTTTAAGTTTCTAAGCAATGTGCACACATGTATAGCTGTATGTAAAATATTTTATTACAAATTTGAATTTAAATTAATTTTTATAGCATTTATAGATTCCAATAGTAATAATAACTTTAAGAATTAAAATGTTTTTTAACGGTAGTCATCAAAATTACAACAATAAAATATATAAAATATTTTACTGACCTTTGAAATGCACTTACGATATAGTTTTACGATGTTAGTTTACGATATAGGTTTTATTGTTTGTGCTTCCGGTTGTTTAATTTTTTGTATATAGGAAAGTTTTACAAAAAAATTATGTTGGAATTTTTTTTTCTTCTCTTTTATGCATTTTATGATTTAGAATTGTAAGCAAATCATAGTAAAAATATTTTCTTGTAAATTAATAACTTATCTATATGCAAATGGTAGATTCCTAATCGACTTTGGAAGGATATGGTTACAGTTTTAAAAGCTTAAAAATTCGGATCATTTTTTCTATAATTTCCAAATTTCTTAAGGTTAAAGTATTTGAAAAATTAATATTTAGTTTTACTATTTCAGCAATGAAAATTATATTGCATTTGTTAATTTACCATTATCTTTGTATAACGCTATGTTTTACCATCATAGCGATATGGCACAAAAACTTAATGAATTAAGTTCAACTCATTTTCACAAATACTTTGTAAATAGAATAGTTTGAATTGTAATGGAACCTAAGTCATGACAAAATTTTATTTAATTGAAATTCGATGGCAACTTGCAGTTTCAATAAGTCCCGTACATAATTCTTGAAAACTTATTAACTATATACTCAACTCCGGACGGTACGACTCCAGTTAGATACAAAAAAAAATTTTCGTAAAAAATATTAATAGATGACATAATATCAAAGCAATAGAAATGATACGAATCTGGTGTAGAATTTTAATTTCTTTGAATCTACCATCCCGACCGGCATCTCGATATGTTGACGCGCTAAATTAATTTAAAATAATTAATTTATTGAATAATATTGCAAAATTAAGGAAAGTAAGGAAATTTTTCCTTTTTTATTGATTTGGACCATTCAACAAACGGAATCCATTGAGAGAGAATCCATAAAAACGCTAGGAATTGCAAAAATTATTTAAAATATCTTTTGATTTTCTATTACGCTTGTGGAGATGTAAAACAAAATGTGAACACCCATAAATTCAGAAAATTTTCCGTTTCAGTTTAACAAAACTTATTTAAACCGTAAACAATATTTGGTCCCTTACGATCGCTTTGCATCTGATATGTGTTATTGCAAATGTAGATATTTAAAAAAAATTTCCAATCATATTTGGTTCTTGGTTGTGCTGTACATATGCACATACGTGTAAGGATTTTACATTACTCAAGAAACAAGTTCAAAATTTTAATTTTTTAAGCATTTAATGTGAAACTAGTTCTTTATATACGTTTGTATCTTTATATACAAATTGGAATTATTATATAATCGTTTATACATGATATTACATATATATATATGATATATTGAATAATAGCTATAACATTCAAATTACTAAAAATCACGGGCGAAAGTTCTTATAGTTTAATGTCATAAAATAATATTCTGTTTTTATTATTGATTTTGACTCCATTCGTACATTCGCACATACATAATATGTGTATGCATATGTGTATATTTAAATTCATATTATGGCGATGAGTGTAAATCATTCTTATACGTAATATTTTTGCATATCGCAAAATTTTTTTTTTATAACCTGCTAAAAAAGAAAAACAAAAAGAATTATGGAGTATGGTGGCCTTTGACAAAATATGAATGTTAAAATCATAAAAAATAAATATGAATTTTTTTTTCAAAATATACTCAGGTGTTCTTTTATCTGTTGTATCTACTTTTTTTTTGCAAAAAATTTCTGCAAATATAAACTTTTGCTCACATATATACATTTGTATTGGTTTTTATATTTGATTGTTATATTTAGGATAAAAATGCAAGCATTTATACCAAAAATATTGTATTTTGTGTCATTGATTAAAAAAATCGAATAAAGAAAAATTCAAATTTTATAATGAAAATCTTTCTTTTTATACACTTTTTATTATTTTAGATATTTTTAGTATAGTAATAAAATTTATGTTTAATTATCAAATATTTTATTTGATATTAAAACAAAAAAATCCATTATAAAATTATTAATAATAAATTTTGAAAAGTTTTATAGCTGGTGGGATGAACTGTAAAATTTAAATAAATAAAGAGCAATATGATTGCATTTATATATATATGTATAGTCTCTTGACACCTTCACACAATAATTATTCAGGTCTTGATTGAAAAATAAAAATATTTTTAAGTCTTAACTGTGGCTGTTTTGTTTGAACTTACCATAATATATTTTAAAATGCTTTCTATACTAATTAATCTCCCATCTTCTAAACCCAATCCAGTTCAACCTATTTTATTTATTTAACTCAATTTATATGTACATAAATGTGCTGATATACGCAAATTGCATTGTTAATTATGACACAAGATATCTTTAGTTAATTTAATTATTTTGCACATAAATCAAATTTACAAAATGATTTTTATGCGAACTCAGCATTTAAAATCTTGAGCAAACACTCATTTATTTCTGTATATAAAAATCATTTTCTTAACTAATATTTGTGAGTTAAAAGGGCCATGAAATTATTGAATATACCTATTGCAATGGAAAATCTATATTTCGGAACGAAAGTTATAATCGAAAAAACTTAGAAATTTCGCGAAAGTTTCTTAAAATCCGTGTAGCTCACAAACGGTTCCAATTTAACACTTGTTCTGAACAAAAATTTTACTAATTTTCGATCCTCTACACGATTATATATTGTATATTATTATATATTGTATATCCTAACTTGTAGCTGAATCACCCTGCATAAAAGCATAAGAGTAGATCTTGTTTAATATAATTTCATTTTTACCGACCGTATTGTGTATACAATAGGTAGGTTATGTGATGGCAACAAATTTTGCATATCGAGTTTTCGGTGGGAATGCACTTCTCCATAGTAGGGAAGTGTCGGTCTGTGTGTGCACGCGTGTATCTCAAGTTCGGCTGAACCGATTTTGATGAAATTATGAAAAATAATTATTAATTATTTATATGTAAGTTTATTTCGACCATGGCACGGATTGATCAACTTTTGGGATATATCAGGCCTCGGGAACTGCACTTTTTAGCGGGCCTGTTTTACATTTTTGACCATTTTAAAGAATATAATCAACCGATTTCATTGAAATTTAATATTTATCTTCTTCATATTAAAACAATGAACATATAAATTTTTTGGAAAGATCAGGGATTGAAAACTGATCTGCGGGCCGATTTTACATTTTTCACCATATCTACGGAACGAATTGATAGAATTTCTTGAAATTTGATATTTGAGTTCTGGTTGTAATCGAAACTAACTGGCGAGCATTTCAGGGAATTCGGGTAACACAGAGCGAAATTCTACTAAGAGCCAAATTTACATTTTTCTAGGTATGTTAACTATAAGCTTACTAATGTCCTAAAAATTGGAAAGAAGTATTTTACAGACATTTTTATAATATTCTGTAACATTTTCACCTAACTAGACAATACACATTGCGGTCGGTTATGTGCTGATCACATCAGATTTTTTGCATTGTTTCTTTCAAAATTACTTATGGTATAATTAAGCATAACTTTCACTCCTCATTTTAAGCTGAACTAATCTCAATAGCTCGTGATATTATTACGATTTAATGAGATGAAATAATTTTTTACTTCGCTTATTTTCCTAAATAAAAAAAATTAAAATGTTCGTAAAGGGTGTTTGTTTAAGCCTCTTAGAAAAATGGGTTTTCAAGCCTTTCCCAGGTCTTCATTTTCCTGTTAGCATCGTTAACATTGTTTTTACTATCAGCTTTATTCCATGTTCAACAATTTCGCTTATTAAGTTACCCATTAAAGGAAAAACGAGTCTGATCTCTAAACAAAAATTTCGCTATTTTTTATTAAACAAGAATTCAATTACTGTCAGTTACTGTGTCGGATTCAAATGATCACAAATGTCAAAAAGTATAACAGCTTGTTTGACAGTTAACACTTTCATTTGAGTGATAAAACAAAAATACTCTTTAATATGTTTAAAGAAATTATTGGAGTTGAAAAAATAAAACAAGAGAAATTTTAAAATATTTTCGAATTAAACTCCCATCTCATTTACTTAAACAAAATTAATTGCTAACCTAAAATAAATTATAGGAGGAGTTTTCTTTTTCTTTTTAGGTTTTCATTGCAATTTCATTTCATTGAGAAATATTTTTATTATTCTCTTTTACTATTAGAAAAAATATTTTGAAAATGCTTGTTGCCTTATATTGAACCTTAAATTTCTATATACAAGTTTCACTATAGCTACTTAGAATTTCTCAAATTTTGTAATTTAAGAGCTCTAGTTTGTAAATTAAGAGTTAAGGCTACTTCAAATATATTGTAATCAATTAATTATTTATTCCTATAAATGATGGTACATATATCAAAAAATTTAGTTTTTTTCATATACTTATTTCCTTTTTAAAAATTTATTGAAATAAATTTATTCTAAAATTATTTTAATACAAATTGATTATGCAGTTGCCTGCATTAAGTGTTGCTTTCTGATTTCAAAAAAAGGGAGAAGAAATTGTCGGATATAGACTATTCACTTCTTATAGTTGTTCGTATGTATGTATAAAATTAAAAATGAAAAATATTGTAAAATAGACTTGCATTATAATTTATTGCAGAATATTTTTTGCGCATTTTCCTTAGGAAATATTTTTTGAAAAATATTTAAAAGAATAATTTCTTTTTACAAACCTTATATACTTTATCGATTGTAAAATAATTTTTACTTTTTGATTTATAATTAGTATAGAATGACGGTAAGAACTATTATTTAAAAAAAAAGAATACTATCCAATGTAGCAACTTACCTTACTGCCATTAAAAATATATTTTGCCATAATTTAGGAAAATATATAGGCATTGTATATGGTGCGAATATCTACATTATATGTCGTCTTCAAACAGAACGAGGGGTTCTATTCTATAAAATTCATTCTATAAAATTTACATTCTATAAAATTCTAGTTATAAGGCATTTAACTCTTATTGTAGCAGAATGTAGCCAAATTGCATACAAAAAGATATGTGTATTCTTTTTACCACAAATGAGTGCATCCTCCAAACATACATTTTTTGTAATTTCGTAGGAGTTGTCGTATTTTCAATTTTGAAAAAACTCGGAAATTTCAAAACAATTTGAAAACAAGTATAAAAATATTATTTAGAGTAATGAAGGTTTTAACTTACACCTGTGCCAAGAATACTAAAAATGGGAAAAAGGGTAAAATTTTGAAAAGGAAAAAAATTTCAGAATTTTTAATGATGATAAGCATTCGAAAATATAAACGATACAAAATTAAATTAGCGCCTTATCTCAAAATTCTCAATGAGCTGTTTTTGAAAGAATTTTGTTCGAAGCCCATTTCTTTTACTCATAGATCGAATAATAAGAGCAAGTAAAAGCACTGCCAAATTTTTTTAAAGTCCATGTTGTCGGAGACTATCGAAATTTGCCTATTATTTTAATTTTATGTTTTTATTATGAAACGAATTGAAATTTAATTTGCAAAAAAAGAATCTTTTGACGTTTTCATCTGATTTGAACGCTTATTTTAAATTTTACCAACATTTTTAAGATTTATGCGAAAAATACCAAAAAAAGTAATTCTAATCTAACATTGAAATTCACAGGGAATATGAAAATACGCCATTTTAAAAATATGAAAGTTAGGAAATGTTTTAATATAACTGTCATATAATATTTACTTACATATTAATTACACAATAATATTAACCGTATTAAAACCATTTTTCATTTACTCGGACGAGTCCGCGAATTTTCGTTTAGGTTTACTTTAAAAATAAAAAATTAATAACGTAGTTATTGGAATTCCTAAATAGCTACAATATATAAGTACATAAGTATATTAAAATCTGGCATGTGATAACTTTGAACCTTGATTAATATATCATATTAATTAAATTTGCAAAAAATTTCAAGGTATTTTAGGTAATTTCACGTTTATAGATAAAATATAATTTTCATTAATTATTCGAGTACTTGTTCACGTTTAAAAACTGATATACTGAAGTTTAACTGAAAGGAAGGAAAACTAATTAATATAGATTAACTTTAATGTTTTAGGCATGGTTGACGTTTTTTGTTTTTTTTTACAAATGATAGAGCGAAAAAAATGAAGGAAAAACTTCTCCTTAAAAAAAATTTGCATACTTTTTTTTACGATAAAATTAATTTAAGAATCATTTTTTTTTGTGTTTTTCCCTCTATGGAAATAAATCTTAAGAAAATGGCTCAAAATAATTTGGTATTTCTAACTCAATTGTGTATTTAACAATATTTTTTATTTTCAATTTTTTTTTTTTTTATCGTCTTGCACGTAAACTAGATCACGCAATATTTATTTACGTTCTTTTGATATTAAATTTTTCATGTTTTCGTTGATAATCTATTGTGAATTTCTATTCACATTCTAGAGTAATTAATTTACATATACATGTACATGTGCACATACGTTATAGCTACACATGTGTAATTTAGAAAAGATTAATAGCATTTTTCTAAGACGTAAAAAATGAATTCTCTTCGCGAATTTCCTTTTCTAAATGGAAACGAAAAGAAAATAAATGAAATTTATTATAAAACTACACATACTAAATACTTAATTACACGTTTTATATTTTAAAATTCTTTTAAAACGAAAATTCATTGCAGGATTCACAGCAATTTTAAAATTTATATATACGATTTTTATCACAGATTTCGTGTGTGTATATCCGTTTTAATATTTAAAAATTTGTACATAGTTTAAAGCACCCTATCATATGATATAAGAAAGAACTACATTATAAAGAGTAAAGTAAGGAAATTATCAAAAAATTTCAATTTAATGCTGAAAAACTTAGTCATAACCTTAAAATTTTTTAACTTTGACTAAATCTACATATTATTAGGGTTCATAGGTTCATTCGGCGCTTTTACCTGCATTTCTTACAATATATGTATGTTCGGAAAGAATTCAAATTTCTCAGTTAGATAATGATGAGTAAAAATAAGACCTTACAATCCGCATTGAATTCTGAGCCGTTTCAGCAATGTTTATACGCCCGAATTTTAACAAACTTTTTAAATCATACATACTTAATTGAGAAAACAGTTATAATACTAAAATAGTATTAGCTTTAAGACGGAACAACTTTAGTTTGATGTCAAGAAGATGATCCTATTTAAAAAAAAATGTCTTAAAACATTGCAAAAGTTTAAAAATAATTGTAGTTAAAGTGCAAGTTTTTCAAAAGAATTTCGATGCAAAATTCTAAACTTGCATAAATATTTTATTAAAGTACAAATATATACACATATTACACAAACATATTTATTCTAATTAGTATGCAAAAGTTCATGCTTACGTAATTCGCTATAGTTAAAACAATTACAAATTACTTGAGTATATTAAAAAAAAATTTCGTACTTCATACTAAAATAATTTTTTCAATCTGTTGATTTTTTTTCATTTCAAGGTATGAAATAATAGGTAAATATAGAATTATTTATTTACATTTATTTTATTACATAATATTTAAATGAAGTTAAGGTTGTAATTTAATTAGAATTAATAGATCAATGAGCGAATATGGTCTATTTATTAGAGGCCGCTAAGAAAGAATAAGTTTAATAAGTAAAAATTACACAAATTATTGAAAATTATTGATACTTAAGTCATTATTCATTAACTTAGTCATTATTCAAAACTCGAACATTAAGACTGTTCAGAATTCACACACCAGTCACCTAAGTTTCCAAAAACATTTGTATGGATAGCACAGGCGGTCAGTTCTCTCTTCTCTTATTATTATTACAGGGTGTATTAACTTCGATATGGAGTTTGTAACCACTTCAAGTAGTCGTCTCAAGTATGGACATGTATATATATTCTTGCTCAGCGCAAAATAATGTGTTGATTTAGGCATGTCCGTCCGTCCGATCGCACGATAACTCAAAAACGAAAAAAGCAAATCAGAGGTTGTTTATTTTGTGCGAAGAACGAACCATATTGTTAGAGTTTATTTTAAATATTTTAAGAACTAATAAAAATATAATTATGAAATTTTGTATACGTGTGTCGAATTACATTTTACACATGCTCTAAATATATCAATGGAATAGCTGCACTAATTCTAAATATTTGAAAACTTGACAGTCGTGTTTCCAACTATGGGTCACACATATCCCTGAAGTCTTTTTGGAACGGTTTGACAGGTTCGGATAGCTGCCTTAAAACCGTAAAAGGTAATTCTAAATATTTCAAAAAGAAGTCTTCATACTCAGATTCTCAAGGTGCGAGGTATAATATAAGTGGTTTAAACCGACTGAAACGTTTTTACTTGTTTTATTTAATGTATTTTACATAATATTCAAATTCTGTTCACTTGGCTTAAATGCGTGTTGCAAGTGGCATATTGTATAGTAAAATAGCGTATTTCCTGAATATTTTCGGTTAAATTTTGTTTTGATGATATTGCCGTTGAAATAGAAAATTAGTGATAAAAATTAATTTTGTACGCAATTCGTTGGATTTATTTTTTCTTTTATTTTAAATCGATTTACTTATTTTAATTCAAAAAATTTCTTTTAATAGCACATCATTAGATAAAAGTAAAATACACGAGTGTCATCTACGTATCTATAAATATTTTTTGCTATGTGAGTATGTATGTATTTTTCTACTGCTACTGTTTGTATTTTGATTGTCATTTGATTATTACAAACAATGAATATCTTTTCTTTGATTAAAATAACAATAGATTCATGCTGTGAATGTTATGTAAATCATTCTTTTAGTGGTACTTTATTATTATAATTAAGGTATGATTAATTATGTTAAAATACACGGATCATAAATTTCTATAGCTTTTAAACTCTTATTTATTGCCAGATTTTTAATTACCCGCCGAACAATTTCTTGCTTTCTAATCTGAATCTATATCACGTATGGTAGTGTTATGCACATGGAAAATTTCTTTTTCTGAGATTTGTGAGCCTTTTTGAGCTTAAATCTATTTTTTTTAATATCTGTATATTTCATTGAATTTGCTATAACAAAAGTGTAAACAGCAACTTGTTTCAGTCGAAAAAGTAACAATCAACATTATGCCAGAATTTTTTTTGAGCGATTTTCAGAAAAACTAGGTTTATCTAATATATTGGAATGAATTCCCAATGAATTCTAGAAAAATTTTAGGTCTGTCCAAGTCCAAGACAAAATTGTCCGGAAAACTGTTGAATAAATTCAGAGAGAAATTATCATATGGCATATTTATCTTAATTTTATTCTGTTATATTTCAATTTTGAAAGCTTTACATTTTAATACCGCCTTTCAATGAACTAATTATTTTGGACAAAGCAGCAACAATCGGCTGCGATTAACGATCATTTAAACGTTTAATGATTATTGTAAACAAAAATAAAGAGTTCAGCACTTTCAATCAGAAGAGGCAATGAAACTTCATGAGAGAAATGAGAATATCTTTAAAAGAAGGTCGTGGTAACCTTAATGTAACCTACTAATGAATACACGTTAATATTTTATTGTGAAAAATATTGAATTTTTCTTTAGAAATGAATTATTTATATTTTGAGTTCTTTCTGAGTACAGAGACGAAAATTCAGTGGTTCAGAGATGAAAAATATTTTTTTATAATTATCATTAAGAAATCTTCGGAAATATTCATTATCATTAAGAAATATCTTCGGAAACAATCTGCACAAATAATATTAATAAGTACATGAATATGAGTTTACTAATAATAAAACATTGAAAACGTGGGGCTTGATCAAAGTTATAATTCAAAATGTTATACTTACTTATGTATATATACATGATTTTAAAATCTGAGGATCACTTTAAAGTTAAAATTTCTTGATATTCTCAAAATTTATGATAGTCGAAGCGAAAATAACAGATATGTAGATAATTTTTTTACACAATTTCTACATTCCAGAAATATTGAAAATAAGATGTAAAATTAGTTTTACTTTTTATGCTTTTCTGTGTCATGGTTTATAAATATACGTACTAGAATTTATGGTCTTAAATAGTACCTATATATGCATCTTATACGAATATAGAAAAAATAACTTTCTTGAAAATAATGTTGTGATATGAAATGTCGTTCATTTCTGATTGATTTTATAATTTCCATTCAATGTGAGAATTTCGATTATAACATAAAAGTTATTTTTATAAGTATGTTGAAAAAAAATACATACTTCTATGTAAACGCAGTGTGCCTGTTATAATTAGGTCATTTGAACATCAGTACAAAAAATATAATGACGTTCTTAATTGTCATATTAAATATCAAACGATAAATACGTATGTATTAAAAGTTTTATAAACGATAGACATGAATTTTTTTTGATATACACACTGCAGATAACACAAACTGAAATTAAGAATATGTCTAGTTTTCAACCTTTAAAATTGAGCTAAAATTCCAATGAAATTTTTTTAAAAATCCTATAAATTACACTGAAGAAATAATTTCATTGCCGAAAATAGTTGAAATTTAGATTTCTTGAATTTAAATTGTAAAACTTATATAATTTAGAAAAATTCGAAATCCCATTAAGTTCGAAAGAATCCATAGAATATGGCGGATATTATAAGCTTCGATAATGTAATTCAATTAGACAATAAGTTTATCACAAATTACTTTAACTTCACATTAACAGTATAATAGATGAGTTTTGTGATATATATAAGCAAAGATGTCGCAATATTTATTGCAACATTTTGAGTAAAAATTTACCATCTCATATTTTAAGAAATAAGCTAAAATTCACGGAATACACTGTCTACAGATAATAATAAAGTTATGTTAAAAATATATTTTTTCGTATACTTTTACATGTATGCTGCATACAATGTTATTTTTGATTTTTATTTTGACGGCAAAATCATAACAATTTTATCGAATAAATCTAAATGTCGCAGAAAAATCATTATGTTGTTTATTGTATTGAATTGAAAAGCATAATTCATTTTGTAAACAATATTTTCAATTCCACTGCCTCAAATTACTCCAAAAAATTATGAAAGAAAAGAAAAAAAAAAAATTAATAATATTATGTAAAAATATAAAACTCATAATAATTATTGTTATAATAGACAACACTTTTACATTTTTATATTAAAAGACAAAAAAAAGAAGATGAAGACGAAGAATTCAATTGACTAATCATCAAAGTGAAATGGTAATAATTAAATTCCAAATATTACTAAATAGGTAACACTACTATGTCACGCTTAAATATTGCACACAATGAAAATCCGAATCTAATGATCCGAGGAAAAATATTAAAACTAACTAAAATGTATTATGAAAATTAGGCATATTGTTGTATTATTTTCGAAATTATTAATTATAAGCATGAAGAAATTTTAAGGCAGTGAAAAATATTTGACTAAAATCAAGAATAGATACATAAAATAGACTAACGTCAGACTAACAAATAGAATTTTAATCACTAAAGTCAATTATTTATGCGAGACTAAAATTGTCTGATATACAAAATTACACATAATTTGGAATGGAGTTAATGGAATTAAATAAGCTAACGAGCTGTTTGAGTTAAAATCCTCTAAATTTATAATTACAATGCAATTACAAATCGTTTGTTATATTGTTTTATAATTTCTTCATTTATTAACTCCGAGTAATAAATAATTCAAACAAATTTATATTGCGCTCGCTATAAAAAAAGTAAAATATATCTATTGTATATAAAGAAAATTCTAATTTATAGGATTTAAAAAAAAATGCACCTAAAAGTATGCAATTAATTGATAAATTCAAAACTGAATTTCAAGATTATAATTCCTTTAAATTTGATTCTGTGTTTCATTTCGTGCCATAGTAAGAGAATAATTTCATTATAACGCTACAAAAGTATTAAAAAATCAAATATCAGTAAAGCAATTTCATAATTGTAGCATTGAATTAGAAAGGAAGACATGAAGAAATATTTAACCCTTTTTTCAATATCTTTAACTTAATAATACCTAATAATAAATAAATTATTAGGTACTTGAAAAATAAATTTTTTTATTTAGTAATTTGAGAGTTTAATATTTTAACCAACTTGCTAATTATGCATATATAAAATTTATTTATAAGCGCAGATACTTCCTTATAAATTATTCGATAGTTCAAAATTTCATTCGAATATTTAATTTTTCCACTTTTGTTTCAAAATTTATTCATTCTCCTAGTATTTATTTGCATTCCAAAGTAGTCAAAATATTATGCTTGCTATATAGGTACTTCCAATATGAACAGCATAAAATTATTTCAGTTTTTGTTAGCTTATAACATGCTTTAATATGGACAACTTACATGTGTGTGTGTGCGTATATGAAATTAAATTTCAAATATCACAATAATAAATTTCTTACTTACTATCTATACCTACTTAACATATTTTACAATAAACAGTAGAAGCATTGCCGTATACTGATTTACTTTTATAAACAATAATCAAGTTTTAAAACTTATTTTGAAAAGAAAAAGAGAAACAGAAAAAGGCAATACTAAAATGAAACAAAAATTACACATAATGTATGACAATCAAATCAATTATTGAGCGCATAATAACGCATATACTACTTACTACTTGTTATATATTATATATATTTTAGATTCATATACAATTTAGGTGAATGAACTTGAGACAAATCAAGTTAAAAAGAAATATACAACAACAGTAAAACAGAAAAGGCAAAAATTAAAAGTTAAACTAATAGAAAATTTTACCGCCTCATTGCCGTGCGCTCAAAAATTAGTTGTAATCTATCAAAAAAAAAAAGAAAAACTAAAAACAAAAAAAAATGTGTAAAAAAAAAAAGCATAAGATGCACTAGTGGCTAACCATGGTCTTTATAGTCATGATCATAATCATTTTGCTTTTTGATATCTTATGTCCTCTATATTGAAAACCGGATTTACTATTTCTAATATCATAAAGATTTAGTATATTTTATTTTATTTTATTATAATAGGATGTACTAGATTTTTATAAAACTTTAGTTATCTTGCCTTATGAAAGCAATAATATTACTTTTGCTTGTTTCGTTTTTTCTTTTTTTTTTCATGGAATTTTTGCTTTTTGGTCCGATGAAAGTATATAAATTCAAAATTTTTTAAGCATATTTCTGATCTATGGTTAAGAAAAATATATACTTGCATCTCTATGCATGTTTATTAGTCTGTCGATTTCAAATAATTGTTAACTTTTCGAGTACAGGTAAAAAACAAAATCTTACCAAAATTGAAAACCCGCATCTTTATCCTAAAGTTTAAGACCCATTACTTATATAAAAATTTCTTTAGTCATTTTACCAACCAGCGGCATAATCCAGCACCGATTTTCAAAAAATTCTCCGACAAAAACTGAATAGAGTTTTTAGACATCTTATTAGCAATGAAGCCTCTTTGCCGTATTCCAAAAATTTTTTTAGAATACTTCGCGGAAACTTTCAAAATATTTTTACAGAAGATTCCCATTACAGACAGTCGAACTTAGAAGTAGTTGTTGTTACTCTTCTCCTTCTTGATATAAAAAATAAACATCTGTTTATCATTTATACTGTTTTTCTGAGCATTTTAGCAATACCGAAAAAAAACAAACGTAAAGATCGATGGAAATGAGTAGGCCAACTTAGAATTCGATTATCGGCTCTTCTGTTTTGATATTCTATATTTCCGTCATGACAAAATTATGGAATTATATAAAAAAGTAAAATATAGATAAACGTTTTATGAAAATTCATTATTTAAACAAAAATGCAAACTGAAATTAGAGCTCTTATAAAATTGTAAAGAATATAGAGTTGCGGCGTCGAATTCTATTATCATTTTCCAAAAAAAAATTTGTTTACTAATTCTGTAATTTAAATTCTCAAAATAGATTATAAAATAGTTTTCCCATAAATATTCACAAAATTCCCATTTGATTTTAATCTTAATTTTTACGAAGACGAAAAATTAAATAGGAAATGTGCTTTTATTACAAACGATTTTTTAAAATCTATTTTTACATTTTAGTTGATTACATCTATATTATTATAATTCTGAGCTGATAGAAAAAAAAAATTAAATTATTTTTGAAATTTATTAGTGAAGCGTTGATCAGAAAATGAGTACATTAACATTACAATTATTTTCTTTCTTCTATACCAAAATACAACACGTTTATAATGTGCATGTAAATGAAGAAAGTAACAAGTAAAAAACAACCAACATGTTTTGTATTATTTGAACACTCTAAAAAAATGAAAGTTTTACAACAAAGGTATATAAAGAAGTAAGTAAGTCACAAAGCAAAAAGTAATAAAAGCAAAAAACTTACATTGAATATACTTACTCATATCACTACTAAAGAGTAAAATCTGTATTCATCAATGTCGTCTATTACGAGTAGTTAACAACCCATATTAAACAACATGATAGTAATAAACGCGTTTGAAAATATCATATTATATGTGTAGCATATAAAATTTATGTCAAGCGAGAGTATTCAAATATATAAAATTTATAACGGGTGGTATTGTTACAGGTTATAATCATATGTTAATAATGGTCATGAATTTTATTACTATAGGTATATGAGTAAAAGTTATTTTTAAAAGAGTTCTAAAGGTTTTTATTATTTTTAAAAAAAATAAATGTAATAAAATAATTTCCGAATCAATAAAATTACAATTTATTACGAATAATCTTTAATTTCTTAAAGATTATTCGTGACCTTGTACCATTTTTCTCTAATTATTCCCTTCCACGTATGTTAATAATTACAAAATCAATCTGACATTATAGAAAATCCAATTTGATTTATATTATAATGGAATAACAAATGATTTCCTTATATTTTTCAAGTGTAACTAATTAAAATTTAGCAATATTGGAAAGCAAGAACATCGTGTAGTTCAAATAAATTTTAAAAACAAACAAAAACGTTTCAGTCGATCTAAACCGACAGAATTACAATGTGCACCTTGACAATCTTAATATATAAAAACTTTTTTTTGAAACATTTAGCATTAGCTTTTATGGTTATACGGCACTAAGTAGAATCTGCCAATCCTCATGAATCTAACCTTATTATTTTTCTGAATATTTAAAATTTGCTTTTGTAATTGTATGGCAGCTACCCGCACCAGTGGAGCCATTCCATTAAAATTTATACACCATATGTAAAATAGTTCTTTGAGTTGTATGAGAACTACCCGAAACCGTTGGCCCAATTACAAAAGGGTTCATCCTTGGCACATCTTAAGAAAGACAAAACTTGTGAAAGTTTTACGAGATTTTCTTTATTCGTTTTGGAGTTATCATACGATAGGACGGACGAATGGACGGTTGGACATGTCTAAATTTACGCGGAATTTTACCTTGAGCAAGAATATGTGTACATGTCCGTACGGCAAATAATTCCTTCAAGTAGTTATAAACTCCGTACCAAAGTTAACATATCATTCACAAAGGTTATAAAACCTAGAATTTTAATGGCTACAAAATTTTCCAAATAAAATTCAATTTTACATTATACGATTTGATAAGAAAAAATATGAATTTTGTTTTCCGAATATAAACTTAAATTAAATAAAGTTAAAAATTTAAATAAAGAATTTATTTGATAATTTCAACGTAAAATTATAACTTGATCCTTGGTTCAAGAGAACTTTATAAATTATAGAAATTATTGATTGTCTTAAACTTGTACAAGATTGAACTTTTTAAAACCGACTCATTCATCAATTAATTTTTTAACTTTTTTTTTCCGAACTTAATAACAGTAGTAATATTCAATGTTATACAAGTGTTCGTACTTTTGAATTATAAAATTAATTTGCTCATATTTTTAAATTATTTGATCGATTCGATAACCTTCAATTTTATGAAATATTTTTTTTATTAAAAGAAAAAATTTTTAAAAAATTATTTTGTTTATCCATCAACCGTATTTTGACGAGACTTATAATTCACTAAATATTATTCAAAAAGAAAGTTCAATAAACCAACAAACTACAATAATCGTCCATTTTAAAAAATTAAAAAAAAAAAAGAAAACAAAAAATCATATTGCACTTGTATACGTCAGGTACACACCGTGTGGTTTTGACTGATTTTATTTGATTAATATTAACAAATAAATTATAATTAAAAAAATTAAGGGAAAATTTTTTTTTGAAGTTAATTAGAAAATAATAAAACACCGACAGGTACAGCGCAAAATATTATTAAAAATCAAAAAAATTAAAAGTAAAACAAGAGTCGAATTTTTTGATTTTTGTAAATTTCAAAAATTTTAAATTATAGAGGTGTAATACAAAGCCTTAATTCACAAAAAATAATAATAATATCACTATTAAATTTGTAAATCATAAATAGTATGTGGATGATTTCTTTTGAAGTTGAAAAAAAAAAAATAAAAAGAGAAGAAAAACGTTTTGCTCTTGAACTTTTTCAATAAAATTAATAATTTTTTTTTTTAAATGGTTGTAATATGAGTTTACATTGACATATAATTAAATTTGATTTATATTTGACGCTTAAATTTTGATCATTCTATCGGTACTAGCAAGTAACGTTGGAAATTGTTTTAACCCAAAAATATTTTTAATCTTATTTTAAGGTTATTTAAGTATTAGAATTATCATCATCACGCGATTTGATTACACCAATTTGTTAACAAAAAAAATATAAAATGATCGAATTCCCTGCAGTTATTTTAAGATTTTGTTTTTTGTAAAAAATCTTTAGTTCATTTATAATATTTATTTTGCTTTAGAATTACTAAATTTCATGATAGTGTTGCCTATATTTAAATTTAATTTCAAAAAGATTAACGAATTAAATTAATTGACGATATGTTCAAAAGATTTATTTAAATGCAGCAAGGATGATGTAGTAGGGAAAACAAAAAAAAAATTTGACAAAATTATCAGTTCTTAGTAATACCATAATATCAGGCCACTTATCTGAAACTATTTTCCGGAATATTGCGAACTAGAAAAATTACAAAAACAGTTTTCGATTTTTCATGTTTCGAAGTATTCAGATTTAAACATCTTTTTTACTTTTCTTGTTAACTTTTAGCATAGTTGTTGTAAGACACTTGCATTTCAATTATACTTTACAAAATTACCAACACTTATCTATTTTTGTGTACTGCATTACCGTGTCATTGAAAACAATTGAAAGCTTTGAAATATGTTACAGCCCTAATATTTTCGGTTGCAAATGTACTCTAAATGCTTCCTGCTTTATTCATACATATATTTCCAAATTAAACCGAAAATAAATATTAGCAGTTTAAGAGATGCGAATTTACGTTGATTTTTGAAAAAGAATGTAAACAAAGAAGAAATTAAAATTCATGAATCCGCACCGCAGCTGATTTACTTTAAAATATTGCAAAAATTTTACGAAAATATTTTTTGCCTAATCATATTTGGGGCAACTTTCTTAGATTTTTATTTAAAAAAATTGAGTAGATGTTCTTTTTTTATTATTTTTACGTATCTACTGAAAAAAACAAGTCAAGTACAATTTCCTTAATATTTTGACTTACAATCGTTATAACCAAGTACATAACCGCAGGTTTCATGTTTGAACGGTAAATTATTGGGAAAAGCATTTCCCAATGTTTTTTTTTCGATTTTTTGTATGATCTTGATAATATTTAAGATTAAATAAACAAAAAGATAAAGATAATTAAATATCAAAATAAATTTTTAAGGGATATGAATCGTGACGCGTTTACTTTCGTCAAATTTTGAAAGTGTTACCGAGAATATATAAATGGTCAAGGAATAGTAATAGGATATATCTTTTCATATACGGATTATTAAGCAAAACTTTATATGTTTGGTTTTAGTGTGCGTTATTTGGACTTAACCTCAAAATAAAAGGGATTAAATAAAATTTTATTAAAAAAAGAAAAGATTTTGATCAACATTGTAATATTAGGTTAATTTAGCTTACATAACTAATATGTTAAATATCGTAACATGAGGCTGAATGTAATTTTTTTATTTAACGTCTTGTAGTAAGAATAGTAATAATTAACAATAGCCCGAACTATTTACATAGGAATTTAATAAACAAGAGTTTTCATATTATACTTTCATTGAAACCGGAAAAATATTATTATACAATTTAGATGGTTGTGGCCATTTTTTTTGAAACTTTCTTATTATGTTATTGACACATAGCGGCTAAAAAAACTATTTTGAATTCTTATTGCTTACTGTACTATATTGATATTTTGACCTCTTAAACTAAGCATAATGCACGAGACAAATTAAAAAAAAAATTTAATATTTTGAATATTTTATGCTAAAGTTGAGATTCAAAATTTTTAAATTTTTAAATTTATGAATCATTTGAAATTAAAATTTTTTTCAAATTTTCATAATTTACTAAAGATAAGATTTTTAACTTAAAAATCGGAAAAGATTTGACAATTTTGTAAATCAAATGAATAATTAAAATTCTTTAATTTAAATTTTGAGAAAAAAAGATGAAGATTTTGAAAATTAATAAAATTAATAAATAAATTAATTAATTTGTATAGATTTCACTGTTAGATTTCAAATGAAAATTAATCGAAACCGGTTGTTTTAGCACCATATTTAATTATATATGAAGGAATATGCATAAATAAATCTGATTGACATGAGCATTGTAGTTAATTGAAAATAGTAGTGCAATAGATGATTATGTTGTCTCAATATTTGTAATTATACCTTGGTATGCGAACCTGGGTTCTGTAATTACACTATTTTTTTACCTTAAACACTAAATTATTACCTTTCATGTAATTGTTATTTCAAAAAAAAATTACATGAAATATTTTGTATAGTTCAAATTGATAATGAATTTTATTTCCGGATTTTGTTCAATTAATTTAAATTTATGTAATTGTAAAATTATTAAGCTAATATTATATTATAAGAAGTCGAGGAAATACTATTTTTTTTTCTTAAAAACTAAATGTATAATAATAATTTAGACTTTTATTAACGAATATTTCCATTGTGTTAGAATTAATTTATCATTTACACTTTTTATATGTTTAGTTATTTATAATACTTGTAGAACATAAAAATTGAATTCTTGCAAAATATCGGACAAAGAGAAAATTGTTATACACAATGTTCGCCATGTCATAATTCGACCGTTTAAAAGAGATAAATTGTGATAGCGAAAAAAACTAACAAAACCTAAAAGAATTAGGGTATTATAACTAAAATTAAGAGGCGAATGCTAGATTTTTCGAATTTTGAAAAATTTTAAATAGCCGCCATTATGTCAGTGAAACAAAGAAAAAAGTTGTGATTTAAAAAAGCAATGAATTTCATCGTATATATATACTTATAATGCAGCCTATTGCATCGCTTCTCTATCGGATTTGCAGTTAAATCTAACACAACCAAAGTTATATTTCAATTCCTACCAAAAAAAAAATTGTGTCTAACAGCGAATACCTCCTCAACCGGTTACGATAGAAGTTTGGTGTGCAACAATTTTTTTTCTTACCATAAAGAATACCTGTCATGCCGGAATATGTCAACATACCCTTATGGGAAACAACCAGTATATAATCAATAGTTCAAAGATTTCATATGGGAAATTATGAAATTTTAAACAAACTTTTTGCCATTCCTCTAAAATTATTTATTCAGTTTTAAACTACTACACAAACCAAAGTACTACACAAAAATAATGTTATACAGTTACAATGTAATCCTCCATTTTATAAATGTAAAAAAACCATAGATTTATTAAAGATTCTTTCCCACACAGCCATGTGTGTAATTTCTAAAGTTAATGAACTTGAATTATTAAGAGTCATCAAAACGTTTCAGAATTAACAGTAAATGCAATATCAGATATGGTTAAAAGATGTCTGTCTGTTTCTAATAGATTCTTGTTCATTTCATTTAATATTAAAGCTCATATTTTTATTACTCATCCATATAAGGAAGAATTCAAAAGAACTCGACTCTAATGATAATAAAAACATAATTTTTTTTTTATTTTGTACGGTGTACCACCTATCAAAAGCTTTTATTATATTGTTTGTGTCACAATCAAATAAATAATTGTGTGGTGTAGACGGAAGAATTTCATCGAATTTCTTGTATTTATATGCGTGTTTTTCTTGAATGTAAACTATTAATCATTAAATTCAAATTGAATGATGTTGTACATACAAAGATACAAATAATTTAAATATAAATATAGAAATATTGTACGAAAAATTGACGTAATAAGGTACAGAATAATTTATTATATTAATTTAATAAATAAAATGAAGAACAAGAAATTTGGTTGGCGAAAAAAATAGTTTTTGTTTTATTGTGCATACATAGGTGAAATTTTTATATTTTGAATATTTCCGCAAAAATTATTCGAGTTCATACTTTTTTATTTGAATATTTAATAAATGGGTGGCTATTCTAAGACATCATTATTTTTTGAATGCAAGGAATGTACTTATAAGAAATGACATTTATTTAAATTTCAAAAACGGTAATTATTAAAATTTTATAATATTCTGTCAACTTAATTTAATAATATGTTCTTGCGCATTTCATTATCAATGAGCCTTCAACGCCTTCAGCTATGCAATATTTTTATATTTTACAATATTTTTATACAATTCTTCCACAGTTTTAATGGATATTTCAATAAAAAAAACTTAACTTCAGCAAGTTAGTAAATGTTATATTTACCTACTTTTCCAAACAAGTTTCGTTTGTTCAACAAAGTTGATTTTCTACTTTTTCTATAGGTTTGACACTTAAACAAAACTAACTTCCAAATTTGCGGTTATATTTAAATATTGTCTCGATGCTAAACTGGCCTTCCGTAATTTGCATTCCAATTCTTTAATTATCTTTTCAACAAAAAAAAAATAAATAAAAGTAAAGGACCGAATTAGTACTTTTTATTGTTTTATATTGATTACAAAATCTTTCACATTTATTTTGATATAACTGCATAACATTGCATATATTGTGAAGGACCACATTGCATACTAGAAGGGAGTATATGTGATGGTACCAAATTTCATAAGTTTAGTTTTTTTTTCGAGATACACTTACCATCATATAACGTAAATAAATAAGTTTTTGCGAAATATCTGTTTATCTATGTATGCACTCAGTTATTTCAACTACTACAGGTAACTACATCAGGCTTTAAAATTAATAACTTAGTAAATATTTGCTTTTGATATCAAGGGTCGTAAGCTAAGGGCTGATTTTACATTTTTTACTATATCCAAACAACAAATATTATCACTGATGAGCTTTTCATAAAACTCGAATGACATAAAGTGAACTAAGAGCTATATTTACATTTTTCTAGGCATGTTAAGAGTCCTGTTAAAAAGTTTTGTTCATCAAATAATTGTTCAAATTAAAAATTACTTGCAATGCTGACTATAAAAAAAAGCGATTCTCTAGATTATGAATTTTATTTTAAAATTCATAATATAATTAGTGGAATAGGCTCAATCCTATAAATATATATGTTCTTGTTATTGTGTGTTTCAATAGTAGATTGTATGTAGCAATCAATGTAAACAAAACAAATACACTAAGTCCTCGAGATACGACATTTTTGGTTCCAGAAATTTATGTCGTAACTCAAATTGTCGTTTGAGGAGGAAAAAAAATGTATTTAAACAAAAAGTGAATTAGACAAACTATGTTATAAAATAATTTACCTTTTTTTTTACAAAAAGGTGACAAAGTTTGAAAAAAAACAACAAAATATAATAACAAAATCAAAAAAATTCAATGATGTAACAAAAATAAATAAAATAAAATCTAAGTTGATATTTTATCACTTGTTGATATTTTATCACTTCAATTCGTATTCTTAACTACTAACTAGAATTTTTAACTAGAAAGAGTTCATTGTTGAAGTATGTGCTTTAGTCTCGTCTTATAACTAAATTCAGTATAGATTTTTATTCAAAAAACAGTAAGATCTGTCAAAAAAAAAACAATTTTTTTTTTAAATTTTCAATGTCGTAAGCCGAATAAAAATGATCCAAATTTATATCATGTCGTAACTCGAAATGTCGTATTAGAAGATGTCGTATCTCGAAGACTTAGTGTACTTAGTAATCATGTGAATTACAGTATAAAGCAATGTAGAGAACATTTCGTCGGCAATTTCTTCATGCCTCTGTAGCTCAGTTGGTAGAGCATCTGCCTAGAAAGTGGTAGGTCACTGGTTCGAGTCCAGTTCGAGGAAAAAAATTTTTTAATGAATTTTTCTGCCTTTAACTCGTTCCTTTGATTACGTCATCCATCTGTTCTGCAGTTGCATGAAGAAATTTCCATTAAGTTTAACAATTCTCTAGACTCTGAAGCATTGAATTTTGGAAATACAAAGAAAACTTAGTTATTAAGTTGAACATTTGCATAGCAGAGATGTAATTTTGAAAAGTTGTTGAATTTCTTATATAAAAAACATTTGCACTACTTTGTTTTCAGAATGACCCTAAAACCATAACAGGGAGGAATATTACTCATACACTAAGTTAAATTTCATTTAAGAGGGTGGTTGGCCTAAAATTAAGGAAAGCTAAAAATTTTAATTTCTCGAACTTTTTTAAAATCATGTGTTTCCGAAATTTGAACAGAAAAAAACTTATGTAGACAATGATGAGAAATTATTTGTTCAGGGGTTTGTTAACATATTCAATAATCCGCCTATGTAGCACATGAACAGAATTGTTCTTACAATTTCAAAAAACAAAAATGCAGTCGAGATTGCCGTTCCTGCAACTCGAAACCTGTTGAGCTGTTAACGTTGTCTTCATGCAAAAATTTTCTCTAGTTAAAAGGGACTATGCTATAATATATAGCAGAGTATTTATATGCGAGACACCCTGTATATGAGTAAAATCTAAAAGATGTATGAATTCTTATTTAAGCCAAAAATCTTTAAATAATGAACAAAGATTCCATGAAATCTTATTTTATTTACTTTGTACTAATATTTTGTAAATACTATTGCATTTTAGCTAAAACTAGAGTATAAACCTTTAAATGATAATCAAATGTTATGTATAATTTTTTAATGATTTCCGCATGATCCTTGAATTTTTTATTAAATACATATGTATAGAATTACGATTAATATAATTTTAAATTTTAAAATTTTTAACATTTTTGTTTATTGTTAATTTTGTGTATTGTTAAAAATTCACTTAAATGGTACTTGTAATGGTAATTAAATAAATTCTACAGCTTTGTTATTTAATACTGTTTTAAAAATTGTACTAAAACTAAAACCACTTGTATAAAATTTAATAATTAAAGTACTTTGCATATTTTGGTTATACAAAAAAAAAAACAAATCTGATGTGCTCAGCACATAACCGACCGCAATGTGTATTGTCTAGTTTAGTAAAAGTGTTTCAGAATTAATTTCCAATCTTAAGGAAGCTAGTAAGCTTTTAGTTAACATTCTTAGAAAAATGTGAATTTGGCTTTTATCAGAGTTTTGCTTTGCTTTTAACCGAATTTCCTGAAAAATTTGTCATTTAGTTTCGGTAACAACCAGAACTCAAATATTTGAAATAGTAAAACCGAACTAGGGTTTGCGAACCTTAATCTTTCCAAAAAATTTAAAATTTCATTGTTTACAACCAAAATTTGAACATTGAATTTCAAGAAAATTGGTTAATTCTCTTTATATACGCAAGAATGTAAAATCGGCTCGTAAAAACGTTCAGTTACTGAGATTTGATATATATTCCAAAAGTTAATCGATCTGTGATATAATTAAAATAAACTCATACATAAAACCGCATAATAGCGTGCACGCACAGACAGACAAACCGACATCTCTCCAAAAAAAGTTTATTTACCCTTAACTTACTATGAAGAAGTGCGACTTCACCGAAAACTCGATATACACTGTAAAATTTGATACCATCACATAACCTCTCTTATTATAAGCAATGCGGTTGTTGTAATAACAGTTACACATTTTTGTTCATTTATATTTTTCATAATTATTTATTTGCTTTATTTAAATTAATCTAAATTTTAAATGAGCTTAAAGATAATAACTGTGCTTAAAAAGTGTGAACATAATAGTAAGCCATATTATAATATGTTATCGTTATTCCAATTAAAACATTTTATTCTATGGTTTTTTTATACTTTTTTTTAAGTTTCTATTTAAGTTTATAAGTAAATATTTATTCAATTTGCTCCTGCATTTATTATTATTGCTATACTACTATTATATTTTGTATTTTTTAAGAATATCTATAGTACGTGCCGACTACTTGATTATAAAAATTTACTTAAGATAATGCAAATCTGAAGGTTAATTAGATATAAGTATAGTAATTTTATACGGGCATGACAATTTTACAATCTTTTTTTATATGATCTGATAAAAAAAAATGTTTTTCTTTTTTATATTTAAACAAATGATATTTTATTTGTTAATAAAAATAATTATTTACCTACATACATAATTCGTGTTTACATACGAAAGCAACGAAATTTTGTTCTCCATTGAGAATTTTTTTTTATCAGAAATTGAAAAATTACACTTACTTAAAATTATTTCATTATAAATATGAATATATGCATATACATATACATAGGTATTTTCTAAGCTGCATTAAGAATGTTATTTTAGTTAATTAGTAATTCGGAAAATATTTAAAAAAAAGATTAATTTGATTGCAATTGATATTATCGTCAGGCACTTTTGATCATGCCTTTATTTATATGAACATATACATACATAAATAATATGAGAATTACAGAATAACATGGCTATATATAAGAATTTGTAGAACAAGTTTTCTTTATTATTTTGAGTAAAAATTAATAGACACTTAATGAATGAATGGTCACTTAAGTATTTTATAAAAAAAATTCAATACTGAATAATTAACTATGTGTATAGGCACATAATATCCGATTGATTAAGTACTTATCACATTTCTGCTTTTAAATTTTTAACAGCTTAGTGGTAGTAGTAAAAGAGGGGAACACCGGATGGCCTCGTACCATATGAATCAGACCAACAAAAACCACTTTTGGCTCATTGGTAACCCTCAAATGCCCCCGCAGCTTTCCCAGGCCATTGTAAAGGACATTGTACAGGGTGCACATTAGAGACGGACCGGCACAAAGAACATTTTCCCTATATTTCACCTTCGCAATATCCTGATATCTTCGACAAACATTCATCGTAGTGACTTCAATCCTCTTGGCCGTTTTTCCCAAAAGGCAATGCCCCGTTAGCGTTGTTTAAAAATATTTAGCTTTCGCTTAGGTCCGAAAGTATGTCCATCAAAATCTAATTACTATAGTAAATATTCAATAAATATTAAATTAACACAAAAAGCGATGTACACTAACTTTAACGCTTCAAAATCGGAACTAAATTTTCAAAAATTTGAATATGTAAAATATTAAATACTGATATTTTAATAACTTTTTGTTGATACTTTTTCCTAAGCTGCGAAAATTTATATTTATGCAGCTCGTTTATTGTTTTAAAATGTATTTGGCGTTCGTTGGCTCATATATTCAATTTGATTTTGAATGCTCGTATAATAACTCATGCATAACAATATGGAAATGTATAAAAGGTCTTAGAACATACTCCAAGAAGAAATCCTTTATTAAATAATTCTCTTTTAATAAAAAAACAATAAATATTAAAATGAAATAGAAAAAAAAAGAATACTCGTATTTTTTTTCCAGTGTATTGTTACACCTATATTGTTTTTTATTTCTAAACCATAAATATTGTGTTCTCTATTGAGGACAAAATTAAATTTTTAATCTCCTGCCATCAATGATGGATTAACCTATTCGTTTTCCTTTTTTTTCCTTTTTTACATAACAATATTATAACATTATATACAAAATGGGAATAATTAAATAAATTAACTAAAAGTGCCACTATTTTTAGGTCTATATAAAAAAAAACTCCAACTGTGAATTTAAAAATAGAACACATTTTATTTAATTATATATATTAATTAATAAATTAAGAATGGTGTAATATAAAATTATGTAATAATAGAAAATATATAATCACACACCTTTAAATAATTTCAATGTAGGGAGAACATTATTAATTAATTTTAGAAAATAATATGTACATATTTATATTAAAAAATATATGAGTATTATATGTTAGAAAATCATGAGAAAGAACCCCGAATAATTTTAATTCTTTTCTTTTTGAATATTTAAGCGGACATTTAATATCTTTTTTGAGAAGGAAAGTGTATAAGAATTAATATGATTGTTAAAAACAGAAAAATCTCATAAATCAAAATGATTAACTTCACCTTATTTTTAGACACATATTATATAGACTTTAATGGTGATGGGTAAAACCACTTTATAACTGGTGTGTCTAATTATTATGTAGAAAATAAATATTTGAGGGATTCAAATATTTAATTATCTTCAAGGATGAAGAAAATTTTCTATGTTCAGCTTGTGATTTTAATTTTGATCTAAACTTGAAATTAGTTTTGCGAATATTTTTTAAAATTTTAATGGAATGATAAATCTTTCGATTGAAACTCCTTTTTCTTTAGTAAGGAGAGTAATTGTAATTTTATAAGTAAAAAAAATTATTCAACCTCAATAATAGGTCACTATTTGTATTGGATATGCCGTGCCGCATTAATCTTTAAGTTTAATTTTGTCGTGCCTCAGCTATAGTTTGTTTTCATAATTTCTATGAAAACTATTTTTATCTGTAGGAAGATTATTTAAATACAAATTTCGTTACACAACAAACAACAGTTGTTTGTCATTTTGAACTTAGTGCTTTTGAGTCAACTTCAAATAGGTTTAATTAGAGTTTCGAATTAACTAAAATTGCAGTAAATTAAAATATTTCAACAAAATGTGTCTCGGACGCTATACCAAATTGTTTATAAAAATTAATTATTAGCTTGCAAATTTTAACTTGGAATTTTTATGTGTGGCATACCAAGAATCATTAACACAACAGATTAGTTGTTGTACTCCAACCATATAATCGTGAACTTTCTTTGCAAAATATTTACCAATAACAAAAATACTTTTAGAAATTATTTAAAATTTCACATGTAGCTCTAATAGTTAGCCTAATATGGTACAATGTTATTAAATACAAAAAAAAAACAAAAACTTTTCTACAATAATTTCAAAATTCTTTTTAAAAAGGTTTTTATGAGTGACCTTCAAAATCTATACAGCTATACACGGTTATTTATTAATTCGAGTATCATGTCAGATTATTTCTGATTCTGGTGGTTAAGAAAAAATTTTTATGGCAACAATTTTTGATTACAAATCTTTTTATTTTTTTTAAGATATTCATTTGAACTTAAACTTTAAATATATAGGCAATAAAATTTATTATATAATATGAAAGCTTATATATACGCATATACATATATATAAAAAGACAAGAACATAAATTTGTTAAAAAAATGTTTACAAAATTGTTAAAAAAGAATTAATAAAGACTTCAAAAATGGATAAGATTTTGCAATATTTCTAATGAAAAGATGATCTTTTATTTTGATGGCATTAAAAGCACTATAATCACTTTATTAATAATTCAACTTTTAAAAATAAATTGAGGAATTCGTAATAATTTTAAAATTTTTTTTTTTGGACTTTAAGTTACCTGTGAAACATTAATTTTGGTTTCTTCCGGAAATTAAACATATTTTATTTTATAAATTTAAAAAAAAAAAAACAAAAAACTTTAGGTTATGTGCGATATAAATTAAAATTAAAATTAATTTTCTTAACTAATATTTTATGTATTGTACAGTAGAATCGCATAATTTGCACCTTTAATAAAAATTTAAGCGTAATAAAATTTCAATTATACAATTATATATAAACCGCATGATGAAAGTAAATCAGAGATGGTTGACTAAAAATTATGGATATCTTGCACTTAAAGTATGTTAAAAACAGGCAAATAGTATTTTAAATGCTTCTTCGCTACTTGGAATATCAATGAAATCCGAAAATAAAGGTGCACAGAATTAACAAAACTGTACTAACACAAAATATCAGTTCTGTTCTTTTTTTTAAGAATTTTTTAATCTTTCAAGAAAAAAAGAAAAAAAACTTAAAAAATGTTTCATTAATACTAGACCTTAAATTTTTTTTTTAAAAAATAAAAACACGAGATTAAGAATTTATTATTGAGTAGGGGTGGAAGTGGGGACGAGCCTTATAAAATATAGATGATAATTTGACCGAAATTTACATAAGGTTATGATTTGAACTAAATAGTTACACTTTTTTCTTACACTTGAGTAAATTCGAATTTTGGAAATATCAATATTTCGAATTTCATATGTTTTGTATATAGATTATTCTTTTGGTTTAATATAGATCCCGATATTTTACCATTTCCTTTAATTTCACGCTAATGCAAATATTTTTCATAATTAATAAAATTTGTACGTTAAAAAAAACAATTTGATTTTATCCTCCTTTTTCAGTTAAGAGCTCAGACGGGCATGCAAAACGCATTGCGTCAATTCTAATCGATTATTTTAACTAAAAATTCCAATTTAAATTTATAAAAAATTACAAACTGTTTGATTGTTTAATTGCATGTAATCATACAATTGCATGTGTGTGTGCTTGAATAAACCTATGAAATACAGAGGCAAGTAATCAAACAGTTGTAAAACTGAAAATTACATGTCTATCTTAGGTATAAATTGTTTATACACTTTAGCTCATGTTAATTTAGTGTTTAATTTAATTGTTGTACGCTCTTGATCGTAATCAAACCTCTATATTTCAATGTAGTGCGTCTCTTCTATAATTCATAATAAGATGCTGTAAAACTTATCACCAAAATATTAAATGAACTATTTTTATATTTTATTTTTAATTAAATTTCTTTTGGATTTCAATTATATTTCGATTTTACTGTTACACACTACAATAATGTTGAATTCAAGAAAATTTATTAGAATTAGTATATTATTATTGTTATTATTATTAATATAAATTATACTAACTTTATTTGGAAGTAAAAGGCTATACAAATAAATAAATATTCTTTTTTTAATTTTTTAAAAAAAATGTACAGTAAACATTTTTTATGTTATTTTTAATTTGTTTCCCGAAAAACACTCCCATATTTTGTATAAATATAAAAAATAAAAAATTACTTTTCATTTATTATAAAAATATTGTTATTGTTTTCGTTTTTCTTGTTTATTTTATTATTTAATAAATAGTTATAATTTAATTTAATAATAATAATAAAAATAGAAAAATCAAATGTGAACTTGCGCTCAGCGTACAGATGGAAACTGTGTAAAGATTCAATTTCTGATTGTATAACAAGATAAAAACAAAACTGCAAGTAATTCTTATTCTTTTGGAATTTCATATCAAACATTTAAAATCGAAATTCTACTATCATTAACATATTAAACCACAATTTAAAAAAAAAAATTTATGTAGCGGAAGTAAAAGAGTATGACGTTTAAAATAAAAACCGTGATGCGCAAAGTTTTTATAAATTTTTTATTTGTTATTTGGCAAGAAAGCTTTATTGTTGCACGACGTTTTACCTTTTTCTTTTTATTATTTTTATTGTTATTGTTATAATGGTTATTATTGTACAGCTCTTGCCACTTAAAACTCTTTCTTCGTATCATCGACGACAGCGACAACAACCTGAGATGCTTAAAAAATTAAAACAGCATGCTTAACTTTTCATTTCGATCTCTTTATTTTAAATTTGTTTTTTTTTTTTTTTTCATTTTTAAAATTTCAATGAAGTTCCTAGTTAAATAAACTTGGACTTTTGAAATTTCATTTGAGAAATGTTTATTTTTTTTTAAGAAAAAATGTAGAAGAAATAAAAAAAAATTTTTTTTTTGAGTTCACGTCTATAAAAACGAAAATATTATAAGTAGTTAAAAAAAAATGTAGGTTGCATTTGAAAATGAAATATTCAAATTAATAAGTAGCCGGTTATTGTTGTCTATGAAATATGTATCAAAAATATGCTTAACAAAATGAAGAAAGTGTGTATATGTAAAAAATTTGAAAAAAATATGCTAAAAAGTTTTAATGGAAGTTTGTCTGCTTTTGAAGTCCATCTTGAGTGCATCCTTGCCTACTGAAAGGTGGAACTGAAATAGTGTGTATACAGTGTGAAACTTTTGGTATTAAGATTGTATTGCGGTGTTTCATATTTTTATTAACCCTTTTTCAAAATATGTAAATATTTTTAAAAATCAAACAAATTTTTTACACTCCTAAGCAAAAATATCTATGGAACATACCTATTTTTGTAGTTAACTGCAAAAAGTATTTTTATTAATAACAAGTTATTATAATATAATAACAAGTTATTATATTATTAATAACAAGTTATTGTTATTAGAACTGCAAAAGATCTTTGCAGTCGAATGCTTTTATATTCATAACCTCAATTACTAGAGAATACAAATCAAATTTTTTGACACCAAAGTTTTTGTTGGCAGCGCTGCTTTAGTAATTCTATTGCAGTGTAGTTTTATTTTAACGAATAAGATCTGTCGCAGTCAGGACTGCACAAGCAAATTCAACCATTTCTGTGCAATACAAGTGGCAATTTTGTCAAATAAAAATTATATTACAAGATCGTGTAAAACTCACCCACTATTTTCTTGTCCAATGAGATGGATGTTATATGGAATCAGTTTGTTAATAAGCTCAGGAAAAATTTTGAAAGCTTGCATTTTTGGATATTGTTTTAAATAAGTTCGTAAGATTTTCTAAAATTTTAAAGTCATATCTTTGAACAACTTACAACAAAACTTAAAAATTTTTCGTTTAGATCATTTTTACTTTCCGAAAACTTCTTTATATCCGCTTTATTATCTACGAGTACATATGTATACGTTTTTTTATATGTTTTTCTATATATACTCGTATGCATTTGAAAATCTCCCAACTTTTAAAACTGGCAATATTTTTTTTTAGTTTTTGAAAGAGCAGTAGATTTTATTTAAAGTCTGAAAAGCAACAAAACTGTCAGTCGCAAGTTCTTTATTTTAAATTAATATTTGTGAAAAGGTGTTGATAGCAATAGATAATCTAACAAATTTAAAGCTTTGAAAATCTCGCATAAACTCATATTTTGAAGGTTTTGACAAAACCTTAAATTTTTATTTTAAACCTGTCTCATCCCTGGTTTGGAATTCGTTGAAAATTTAAAGAATCCAAAAATGTATTAGATGGTAATGAGAATGCTCTCCACTTTCTTCTTCTTGTAAAATTATAGATAGTGAAAAATATTAAAGAAAAATGTGCTTTTTTTCAAACCTTAACTTTCATTTCATCCTATTCGTAATAAATACAAATTTGAAATGCAAATATTTTTCTTTTGAAGAACGGTAATGAACTATTAAAATATTTTTTAAATTTTTTTTTTAATTCTAATTTTTATTTTAAATTTGTAATCAGAATTATGTACATGCACACAACTAATATCATTTTTTTTTTGAATTGTACGTAATTGAAACTCTAATTATTCTAAGATTTAAAATAAATAAATAAAATATAAATAAATTTTATATAAGAGTTATTGAAAATAAGAATAAATTATTTTTAATTTCAATTACGAATAATTTTTAAAATATTTATAAAACTGGTTATTTTCATATTATTCTAATTGATGAAATAAATTAAAAAAAAAAGCTGCCATATTGGAAAGTTTCTATAATAACCATCATAATTCAATTGTAGATTTCTAGATATTTTTATGGTACGTAATAAAATAAATAATTGTGCTGCGAATGACAATAATATTTCTTACTCTTATGAGTGGATGACACAGTTATAAATTAGATAAAAAGCCTTAATAATATTATAATTAGTATTTATTTTTTGTTAAAAATATATATGTAAATCAAATTTAAATTATTTTTAAATATGTTATTCATTGAATTATCAATAATTGACAATTGAATTAATTAATTAGCATAGAAAACCAAAGTTTTGAAAGAAGTTTAATTAAAAAAATTTAACTTTATGTACACCATCATGTAATTAAAAGAATCAATATATTTTATTAATATATTAAATTTAAAAACTAAAACTGAAGGATATGAATCTTGTCATACAGTTGAAATTACCGTGTATTTTAATCATACCTTAGGTCTTTTATATACTGGAATCATGTAAAATTCGAAAAATTCCACAAATATATTTTTGTAAATAGTGAGTAAGAAGAACAGTGAAATAGTAAGAAAAATTGGGTTGTGCGACTGCCAAATAGAGAACGAAAATTAAGCTTGGCATTTTTTTAATGCTATATTTACAAAAATCGGCAACACATAACCGGCCGCTATATTTCATCACTAATTAAAAGTATTAAAAGATATTAAATCTGTTTAGTATTTTCTTCAAAATGTCTCAGTTTGCGAGACATAACTTATCTCAAAACTTAATTAATATACATAATATGGCTATGATAAACTCACATATAAAATTTCATTAAAATAAAATTTCAGTTAAAAAGAACGTACTTACGAGTATGTGTACAAACAGGGTTGACTTAGTTTATTTGCGTAATCTCTGAATGACGTAGTTTATTTATGTTTTACTATCATGAAGAAACGCATTTTTCAATTTGGTGTCATCACATTTCCACCCTTACTGCATACGGTTGGTAAATATAATAACAGCTTCGTACACTGCATTCTTTTATTTTTCTAAACCAAATTCTAATGAACGAAATAATCCCTTATGTTAAAGCCATTATAACTCAATTACTCCACGAGAATAGTTGACACATTTAAATACAATTCTTATATTTTGTAAAGTATTTTTTAAAACAAGAGAAGAAGTTCAAATAAGATTTAAATTCTGCCGTAATACCGTAATAAACAATAAAACAAATTTGCGTGGGTTAAATAAGTAATTTATCTTATTTTTAAGTTAAAAAATAAAATAAAAATGTGAAATTTTTAAATAATAATTGCACACACCCATTTTACTTACATTATAGAAGCGGTAACATTCTTCATATTATGGGTATGTCGCTTAGTTTAATATATCGGTTGAGAATCTGGGCTTTTTACTTGGTGATTTTATTCTTCTTTTTTTATTATTATTCTCATAAAAATGATCTTTGTGAAAATATTTACATGCGTAATTAAATTTTTTAATATATTCAAAAGTAAGGATTAAGAATCTTGTTCTTATTTACAATAATATTTTTTTTTTTACTATCTTTTTCGTACACGTAACATCGGATTATATGGGGTAATTTCAGCGAGTTCATTAAAATATATTGCTTCTTAAGGAGAACCAGAATGGTGAATTGAGGTCAACTAAATAAAGTATTATGTATTTATTTCTTTTAAATCGTCACCTTACTAATTATGTTAAAGCTATACAAATACTTAAATTTAAAGAAAAATCTGGGAGTGAAAATAAGAGACAAGAATGAGGAAATTTATAAGACGTGATAAAGAAAGACAATTGCAAGAGAATACAAGATTCGTCAGGAATAACAGTGACTCTTAAACTATGGATTGATATTAAAATTGCGATTAAAACGGTTCGCAAGGGTGAATCCTGATCCAGTCGAAATTAAATATTCTTCATTTATTTTAATGTTTCTTGGTTTCTCAAATAACTTGTAGAAATCGTAACTTTTACGATTTAGTAAAAATATCTCATTTAAGCTAAAGTGAATAATTTTTTTTTTCTGCTAGGTGAAAAAATATCGAAAGACGAAGAAAGACGGCGCTACCCGCCTTTTTCCTCCGGCAGTGCAGAGCGTGACTCCTACCCTAAAAAATCACCTAAACTCTGAACGGATAAAACTGGTCCTACAGACCAACTATTACCTCTGCGCTAACTTGGTCTTTCCGTACAGGAATCAAATAGCTTCCACAAGGAAATTTGTATTTTGTGTTAAATCGAAAGGTCTTGTTCGTTTAAGTCTTTCTATCATAACGCCATTGTCAAGTTGCTCCTATGTTTACATACTGTTCTAAACGAGCCCTATACTTTGTAACATAACTTCTAATTTCATCTACAACCAAAGGAATTCTTTTTACAATGCCTTGTAAAACTTTATTCTGGAAGGTTTGAATTTTGTTAATGCAAGTTTTCTTGGCTCAACTCTACAGTTGGATGCCATATAGTGATATTGCTTTAATGATGTGGCTATAAATCAACATTTTATTATCAATTTCCCAATTGGACATACGATCTTGGAGCCAATAATTTTCGCTATATTTATTTTCTAATAATTTTAATATTAAGTTTAAAATCAAATCAATATTAACATAAATTACTACTTAAAAATTAAAAATTTTTTCAATCAAAAATTTGTTGTTATAGCCATTGTAATATAAGTTTCTACACATGTAATATTTTTATTTATACATATACATATATACAAAATAAGTAAATCGTTCATAATTTTATGCTATACTATTTATCTTTGTAAAATCTCTCAGAATCCCAAGCTTATCTTATCACAAACATTTAATAATTAACTTACTTTTTATCTTAATTAATGTATTTAAAAATAGAGAAATACAAAATAAAAAAACACATGTACCCTTAAATAGATAAAAGCTAAGTATATCTTACTCATATTTCTACATATATGCACTTTATATACATACGTATATCTTAAATTTTTTTGAACATAACGCAGTTGTACCGGGTGTCCTAGACTCAACAGTACTTCCGAACCAGACTGATATAAAATATGGATGCACCCAAATAAAGAATAATAGGAGAAATTTTCTATTATCAACATTATTTCACCAGTTATGGGACCTAAAAATTGACCTTGTCTCAAAACCATCCAATTTTTATAATTTTCAATGCAGAAAAATAACTGTCATAATCTTGTTGTCATATTTCCCGAGTTATAAGCGAAAATGTAAAAATTGAGTTCTTTTTAGAATGAACAACTTGTAGGTATTATTAGCATTAGGCCTGGAAGAGAGCGAAATAAGCAAAGTATTCTCTATTTTTTTTTGGTTCACCTGAATCTATTCTATAATACTTTGCTTCGTAAGTACAATCGTGTCGCGGACACCTTCTACATAAAAATACGTATAAACCAAATATATTGTAGAACACATACATATATGTATGCTTGGCACGAGTATAAGTTATTATTAAAAAAAAATCTTCAATTTTTAAATATCTAAAAAAAAAAGAATACCGAATTATTTTCTTACATCGAAAACAACTTAAATTACTCACTTATCACGTTATAAGGTAATTGAAAATAAAAAAATTTTCTTTTCAATACCAACATCAACATATACATACAATATTAAATGTGCGCTTCTTGAGATTTTTCAATATACAAAATATACTCTTACTTACGTACATTGTAGGTACCCAATCAATAATTGAGTCGTTACATTAGGAAAAAAAATCTTATTTACTTATTTGTATTTTGCACTTATGTGTTAAACAATATTTGATTGTAGTACCTATAATATTGTAAAAAAAAAAACAAAAAAAAAACATAATTATTAAAAATTTTTCAATGAAAATTTTATCAGTTTTTTCATATAAGTTTTCAGTTTGCAATTATCTTTTCTAGTGTACAGATTATTAAATAAAGTTATTAAATTTATAATATAAGTGAAAATATTTAATAACCAATTAAATTGTAATAAATACAATATTTTGCTTATATAAATTTAATATAGAAAATTTCTTAATATGTTATGGTTTGATAATATTTTAGAGAAAATAGATTCTGTGCCAGGTAAAAAAGAAATTTATTGAAAAATTTTAAAATAATTTTTTTCTTAAAAAAAAGCAAAAGTATTTTCTAATATGCATTCAAACTACTTACATTATTATTAATATTTAATCATAATTAATTTCACTACTGCTGTAGTTTTTGAAATATAGACGTATAGTCGTTTTGTTTCCAGAAAGGGCCTTGATCAAAGTAAAACAAACATTTTCTTACAAGAAAAAATAACAATGAGGTTTATTCTAACAATCGGATCACTAAGTAATTATCGTAAGAAAAGTCGATATTATTATTGTAAACACAAAACAATTCCTACAAATAATTAGGTCTAGTGAAAAAATAAAGTTTTTGAAAGTTTTACGATAAATATTACTAGGCTTATTCGATTCAAAATAAGATCCAATATCTACCAAAAATTTGAGCATGTGCTCCAATGCTCCCATGTTAGATTTGCCTTAAGTGTTAGATGAAGATCCGTAAAATAGTAATAAAATAATTGCATATTTTTGGATCATTTTAATGTCATTTTTATCAAATACTAAATAATTTATTCATATTTTGCCGTAGAGCAATCAATAGTACTTATTTGGAGTGTGATAGCTGAAATATATTATTTTAATCAAAGATATTTCCATTATATTATTTTAAAACTCATAAATTTAATTTTAAGTTTATTACGAATATAAGCACTGCATATAACTTATAGGAATACAATTTGTTATTTCATAGTTCTACACAAACTCTGATTGAGTTTTAAAAACAATTACTGGAGTTGGTATGCATGGAAGCCGCATATGACCGAGGAAATACTTGATTTATATAATAAAAATGCTGACTACAACTTAAATTCAAAATTTTTTTTTCTGACAGGAAAAAACAAATGTTTGAAACTTAAACACACTTTTTAGCACTTTTCCAAAAAATTTTTGAAAACAAGTGCTTATTAGTTTAACTCTGTCCGTCCGTCTGTCCGTGTGTCTGTTTACAAAACTTCTACGTCCTTGAAGATAGAAAGCTGAAATTTGATATGCCTATAGATCTTTACTAGAAACTTATTTCCGTAGAAGAAAATTTTTATCTATCTTCCCCTCTCTAGAAGTATACCCTCCCAAAACTCTAAAAATGGCGTTTTTTAACTATTTGTTGCAGTGAAACTATAAGGATTTTTAAAATTTTGCAAACACGGAAATGCAGTAGCTTGCTTCTCCTATCGTCGCATACTATAGTTAAACTTTAAAAAAACAAAATGGCTGTTAAAATTTACCGTTACCTAAAATCCGTTTTTTCCAAATTTTTGATGTCGTTTTTCCTCTAGACCCCCAGTTGTAGGAGCTTGAAATTTTAGCTGTTGTTAGACACTAAGAAATAGTTTATTTCGTTAGAAGAAAATTCCATCTGCACACTCTCTCAAGTTATCGCGTCTTGAAATTTATAAAATTTGAATTTTTGACGCCTTATATTTCCGAAACCTCAAGTTTTTTCAAATTTCTATAAACGCAAGAAGCTAACGGTAAATTCCATGAAATTAAAAAATATAATTATTTTTCTTAACTCACGCAATTAACCCTTAAAATCGAGCATTATGTTAACTCCTCTTTATATTAATTTTTGCTTTATTTTAAAGACTGCATAAATCGTTTATTCAAAATATATGCAGTCTTAGAAATAGTTTGGTTTATGAATGAAAATAATTTTAATAGTGCGGTAGGTATATATAGACTGTATTTAAAAGCAGTATTTTCACTTGTTGAAGGTTAAAAGTGCTACAATACAAAACATTGGTTTGACCCAACTTTATTTGCTTTTGACTTACGTTCTTCCTTCATAAATAATTTTAGACAGGGTAGAATTTTACCCCTATAAATATGAATATAGGAATTGAACAATACATAGACGCAGGGAAAACAATTTTAACCATACCACAATAAAATTGTATTAGAAACAAGAATGCTTTTCTCATTGTTTTTTTTCTCATCCAATATTTTATAATAGAAACTACTGAACATTATTTAGTTTACAAAATTTATAAAATTTTTTTTAATTAATTTTTGCAAATGTGTGTCGAATCACACTTTTAAGTTATTCGAAAGCAACTCTATTAATTAAAAATTTTCGGTTGGTTGTTTTTATTGTTTATGTGCCTACGTATTGCAATCTTTTCATTCCATTTCGAATGTTCAAAAAAGAATAAAGTTAAATGAAAGATTTTTTCATCTTATATTTACTGCAATTGAACTAGTTATATAGATTTTCAATATATAAAGTAATAATATTTTGCATGCAATCAATTTAGTAGTATCAATTTAGATCAATATCAAAAAACCTCACGTGTTGTATAAGCAGAAAATTAACTGATATTTTCGGAGCTCTTTAGATCTGCAAAACAAAAAGGATTATGGACAAAAGAAGAAACATAATCATTAAGGATTTAATTGGAATTTAATAACGATCGCTAATCAAGCGATTGTTATAATCTTATAATTTCGCCCCAAATTTTGCATAGCTGTGTTATCTGCCTATATATATTATATATATATATTTATATATGTATATATATCATATAAATACATAACAAAAAAAAATAACTAAAATATGAAAAAAAAATTATCTAACCTATACCATTACTAAAAAGTTTATCTAACGGGGAAGAATAAATTTTATATGAAAATAAAAATTTTTACCTGGAGATTGAATTTAGATAAAATTTTCTTAATTAAAATTTCTAATGTGTATAACAGTTTAACTGTGTAAAAAACATTATCGATAATAATTGATACCATTAAATTAAATTTACAAAATAATTAAAGTGAAAGGAAAATTTAAACTAAAAATGTGTAAGGTGTTAAAAATATAAAAGTGTAAGGTAGTTTTTTTGTTTTCTTAATTCCCTAAACAATAAAAGTTCAATAAATAAGGTGAAATTTTATTAGTATAATAAAAATATTGTTGTGTTGTTACCCTTTTTTCTATCTTAAAATCTAAATTATGAATTTCACTTTAATGTTATATTGGAATGCCTGTATGGCCAATCTACTTTTAAATTGTTTTTATTAGATTTTCAATTAAAATTAAAATATAAATTAAATTTCCATTAGAAATGAATTATATTTATAATAGTTTTGAAACAATTATTGCCCCTGTGTTTCTACACTGTAAAAAATTGAGGTAAAATTTTAAACCAAAAAATTTCTAACATTCATAGTTTTTAACATTTTAAACTTAGTATTTTTAAAATTAATTCACAAAGTCTTAAAATTAGCATATAAGACAAAACAGTTCGAAATAATTGTGTACTGTAGAAAACTACTTTATTTACAGAGATAATGCTGTGAAATTTTGCCAAAACTCGATAAGCCATTTTTTTGGTCAATTTGAGTTAGTCATAAAAATGAAATGCTAAAGAGCCAATCTTTGCTTTACCAGCACTCCATGACCAAATTCAGAAATAAAAATATTAAAAGTTGTTGAAGCCATAACCAAATAATCCCAACCACTCCCTTTTACAAAGTTGCTGAACCTGATATTTACCTTATCAGGATTTAGAAATTTTCTCATATCGGGTTTTTGTAGAATGTTATGGATGATAGGGTTATAGAATGTTATTGAGAATGTAATGACTACCTGTAATGGAGCATTTATAAACATAAAGCATTAATATTAATAATAATTTTTTTTTTTTTTAATATTTCATAATATATTTCTTACCACAATCTAGCTAGTTGAAACCTGAGAAAAGCTGATACTCTTAGTGCTGCGCCAACATCGTATAAAAACGTGCTGACACAATTTCACATCTTTGGTTTAACACATAAAATATTTGAAATATTAAAAAACGCTTTTTTTTTTCAATTTATACATTTTTGGTTTAAAATATTAGTGGAGAGGTTTGGATTATAAACTGTAAGATTTATAATTTAAACTTACAGGTTTTAAACTGTTAAGATTATAATTTGAACTTCGCATTTTATACATAAATTTTAAACCTCAAATTACTAAAATAAACTTGTGTTAAATTGCAAGTTTAATAATTTCTAAAATTCCTAGTAAATTCGAAATGTAAACTGTTAGGGTGTTAAATAGGATAATTTCCTAGTTTGTTATTGAAACCAAAATAATGTTAAAATTTCATTTAAAACCAAAAACTTTAAAGTATCAATGAAAAGTTTAAAAAAGTATATTTTACAGTGTAGTGTTGAAAATGGTTTTAAAACATTTTACCTGTAAAGTCTGAGTTAATGCAAACAGTGCACATATAGTGATGCACTTAAATATAATGCACATTTAGTGATGCATTGTACCTTTTCTAATTAACTTGCTATAATTCTCGATCCCTTCGTCGAAATTGAACGAAACTTTATGGTCAAACTCTAAAAATTACGATAAAACTACTAACAAAGATTAAGAAATTCCACTGTTCAGTTTAGAAATAAAGTGTTGTTAAACTTCAAACGCGATTTCCTCGATTCAAAAGTTATGTCGTATGGATCAAAATAGCACTCAGCCGACGAATTATTGATTATCAATATTAATGATTAATATTCAAAAGCAATACTGCTATTTAATAGTAAAATAGACGTTTGTAATGTAGGTATTATTGCATTAATACTGTTTAAAAACTCTTACGAAAATAAAGGATAAAAAAATATTTGTAGCATTTAACACATTCTTGTAGAATTTTCGTGTTAAAATAGTGCCCCCTAAAATTTAATGTAAGGTCATCTTTAAAAAGAAAAAACATTTAATGTAAAAAGTTTTCATTTTCTTTTTAACATTTAAAATTTTTATCAGGTTCAATCTCAGAAATACAAAAAACGGAAGGACATAGAAATATATGCATATATGTATTTAAATAACCAGGATAAAAAAAAATTATCTGTACATATAAACCGCTGACCAATGTTTTTTTTATATGAAATGGCCCTGATTGTAAAATATAAACAATATTTAAAATTTTAAAATTTTTTTATACAGTGAGTTTCTGTTCAAAGTGCACCTATTTATAAGTTATTCAATAGATTGATGCCTTATCAATATGTAAAATTTTTGTAAAAAACCAATGTTCATCGGACAATCACAGATCCGAGATTTAATTATGACGTTTTTTTAAAATTTGAGTATGGTATAATTTCGCTTCTGTGACTAAGAGAAATTTATGATTAAACAAAATCTTGAAACCTCTGCAAATAAGAACTTTTTCGATTATTTGAATAAATGAAGAACTATCAAAATTGATTTTAAGCTTGGTTATTTTGGAATCCGCAAAAGTATCAACATTAGCTCCTTTCAGAAGTTTTACATACTCTTTATGTATAATAATAAAACAGGCACACCCTGTACATTATACTATTTTAATAAAAAGTTAACATTCTTGAAAGTTCAGTAGTTTAAAGATTTGTAAAAGTTTTACCAAAAAATTGGGTATTGGCCAAAAAAAGTACGTATACGAGTATTTCATACAAATCAAATTATTTGGAATTCTATGGGCTTGCTATCATCAAAATTATAAAAATGTAAAAATTTCCAAAAGTACTTATTCTTCTTTATTTCAAGTGGGTAACTTTTATACCTGACATTTTGTTTTATTGTACGTGTAGAAAATGTTATCAATGTTGTTCAATCAATGTTAAAAAGGAAAATTTTAGTAATGATTACGATTGCTATTTAAATTTATCACAATTTTTACAGGAAACAACTGACTATTATTGCATGTTTCGCAAAAAAATAAATAAACTTTCATAAAAAAATGTAAAAATTTAATTAGAATCTGTTTTCTGATGAGAGCCGAAACGTTTTAAAGTTATAATAGTTTTTTTGTTACAAAACAAAAATATACATATATCTGCTATAGACTCTGATTTCCGATAAAAAAATTAATGTGAGATGAACTTTCGACTCTAAATTTGTAACTTTTAAAAATTTGACTTACGAAAGATACTAAAAAGGATTATCACTTCGTATCAGAAAGGAGGCGATTTGTGCGTTGGAGAAGTTTTCCGAGAGACCAAGGAGGGAGATTGTAACCGGAACATAGCGTTTGGCAAGAATGACGGACACAATAGACTCTTATACGTGATCGCAATGCACTATTATACTGCGGTTATTCCTAAATGCGGTTGCGTCTAAATGCACACAATTTTATATTGTCAAATTAATATACGACGCTTTATAAAATGGAAATTTTAAAAATTAAAAATTTTTTAAGTTAACATATGTGCCGTGCCACAAGCAAACACTCCCTTTACAGGGTTTTCGCATTAGTGTAAGAGAATACCACCGTGTAGATCTTCATCAGTGTGAAAACAAAATTTTTCCATTATATAGGTCCCTGTCACAACCGGTTTAGGTGACATGATAGGCTATAATTATTATATACATTGAAAACTGGCTATAACTATCGCTAGGTTAAGTCGTACCTCGTTAAACAAGGTTTTAGAATTCTCTCTGTGGAACCGAATAATACAAAAAATAAAGCATTATATCAAAGGTTTTGTTTTTTGTATACAACAAAAAAAAAAAACACAAAAAAGCGGAGCAATCTCAGAAAATCATTTTATTACAGATTAGTTTTTTTCTCTTTATAATGCCAACCCCAAATTTTCTAATTTAAATTTGACTGAATCAGAGTCAATTCTTTTGTTTTGTAAAGAAGATCGCTTATGGTTCTCTTTAAAATCTATTTGCATTGAAAGTGCACTTAAATTAATTACATACACCCAGCGCAGAAAAAACCCTCGCACTTAATTTTTTTTCGAAATTCTGTATTTAATTAATTTTCATACTAAAGTGGTCTCACTCAATTAAATATTGAGCTTTGGTTTTTACTTTGGCGTCTTCCCTTAATGTAAATAACAGTTACTTTTTTGTTTATCGTTTAAAGTTATGTGGTTTTTAATAAGAAGTTCAAGTTTCATACAAAAAATAAGTTAAAAATATGGTGTTATCTCTCGAACAAAAAGCTAAAATCTTAGCGCTACATGAGAATGGTCTTAGCGCTACATGACAAATTGCGATGAAATTAGGGACAAACGAATGGAGTATAAGAAATTTTTTAAAAAATTATATTATTTCTGGCTCTTTGGAGCGAAAAACTGGAAGTGGAAGGCCGAAGCTTCTTAATGAAAGGGATGAAAGACTTTTGAAACGAATTTCACTTCGAAATCGATTTTTAAATGCGGGCCAAGTTAGAAAGATATTTTAAAAGCAAACTGGAAAGCGAATTTCGATACGAACAATGCAAATTGAGTTGAATAAGTTAGGAATGGAAGCCCGAAAGCCAGCTAAAAAGCCCCTTTTGTCGAAGAAAATGAAGTCGCAGCGTTTGGAATGGGCAAATACCTATAAAAACTGGACTGTGGAAGACTGGGGAAAAGTGATTTTTTCTGACGAGTCTAAATTCAACTTGATTGGACCTGATGGATCGCTCACAGTTCGGCGTAGAACAGGAGAACGATATTCACAAAATTGCGTTTTGCCAACAATGAAGTTTTCACCCTATATAATGGTTTGGGGGGCCATTACAAGATATGGTGTTGGAAGGCTAATTCTTCTGGAAGGTGTAGTAAATGCTCAGGAGTACATAAAAATTATCATCGAAGGTGTAGTTCCAACAATTGAGCAACTTTCTGAATATACTCAAAATGTAATTTTTCAAGATGATTCTGCGCCATGCCATAGAGCTAAAACGATGAGAATTTCTCTCGTGATTTCAAAATTTTTGTATTTTAAATTAATTTTATGGTTTTCTATTTCTTTTAGGTTAGAAACTGCAAGACTGATTTAGGGATTTCGTCACTTTCTTTGCCTGGAAACAGTCCAGACCTCAATCCCATTGAGAATTGCTGGAGTATGATGGGTAAAAAAATCCGGACTGAACGGCCACAATCTCTAGTGGAGATGAAAAACATCATCGAGAAGGTTTGGTATGAGGAAATAAACGTCGAATACCTTGAAAGTTTGTATTTTTCAATGGCTCGAAGGGTTGAAGCTGTCGTTAAAGCAAGAGGTTTTTCAACCAAGTACTAAATGTTAATTACCATTGTTATACCTTCTATAATTAATTTTTTTGTTTTTATTAATCTACTGGTTACTTGCAATTTCAATAATAATGTGTAATTTTTTAGTTAAACTTAAGATATTGTGAATGAATGAATATTTTAAGACCTTGATTTTTAAGCTTAAATTTTGATTTTTTTCTATATTATGACCATTGGGTTTAAAACTTTTAAATTCCTGGATATGCATTTATTTTTTTCGTATTAAATTTTATTTAAAATTGTTAAAAATATAATATATTGAAAAAATTTGAACTAAATTTTTGTGTTTATTTGATTTAAATACCGTATTTTAAAAGAATTTATTAAAAGAGTACCGTGCGAGGGTTTTTTCTGCGCTGGGTGTAGGTCGTATATAATTTATCTTTTATACACTTTTAACTGGCTTTACCATGCTAGTATGGATGAATTTCCAAAATAAACTTTCCATATTCATATTTAGATATTAACAATAAAAATTTTAAAATCTTCTCACCTTAAATATTATACAACTACTATTTTCAATACTATAAAACAATTTGTTGCAATGTATTTTAATAAGAAGGTTGTTTGAACTTCAGAAACTCATTTTCTATATGATATAAAGTTAAAAATACTTGAATCCTTTTTATAAAAAATATTTTACATATTTGGTTTTTACATTTTTTTTTTGTATCCTTTTTATGATAAAAATTGTGTTTTCTTTATGCAAATTATTACAACAAGGTAAAACTTATCCATATGGTCTATTAAACTTGTCTATACATATAGAAGTATATGTATGGATATTTTATTGTACAGTAATAAATGTTATGCGGTAAACAAACCTTAATCGCCCTATTGTTCTATAGTAGTAGTACATATTAGTAAATAAGCACCAAAACCCAATTGCATGGACTTGAAACAAGAGAAATGATTTTAAATTTCCTGTAACATATATGTATATTTATACTTTTATACTAATAAATGCAAGTAGATATATGTAGATATAAGCATGTATATGTATATATTTTACGTCATTCAAGGGAGTGCGCTGCGCTAATATCCTATTTTAAATATAGGTTACAGTAATTAATTGCTTACATATTATAATTAATATTTAAATATCACAAAGAATATACAAAAAGGAAAGTGAAAAATAGTATACGCTAAATTAATTAAAATAAGAATGAAATATAAACCTATACGTATGTACATATGTGTATATACAATGTAGGAAATGTATATATACATGTATATTTGTATTTTGTAAAGTTTTAAAATTTTCGAATGAGGTGTAATTAATGTAAAAATAAGATAACACTTAATTGTTTAAAAAGTTAACAGAAGATTTATGATTTTTCAACATGATAGTGTTATATAACATTAATTTATAAGCATGGGTGCATACATATATATATTTATATACATATAAAAGTATAAAAAAATTAAATATCTAATATATTATAAAGAAAAAACCTATTAAGATATGAGAAACAAATTGTTTTAGTGGCGCTATAAAATTTTGAAATAAAAAACTGTAGACATTTTTCTATCTTCTTTGTTTTTCCATTAATTTTTGATTAAACGAATCATATATAGATTTTTGTCAAAATTAATTGAATTTTAAGAAAAACAACAAAAAATTTTTTAATGACACTTAATAAAATGAAATTATTAAGTGGAATAACACAATAAATTATCTTAAAGGTGATAAACAATAAAGAAGCATTCGGTGAATATTAAACTAGATTTATAGAACAATTTATACCTAAAATAATGTTGTATAGCTTGGAATGCCAGTACATTATTTACATTCTGTTATTATAAATGTACAAATATGCTTATACATATGTAAATACTTCATAATTTGATTATATAAAAGTATACACCTATGATAACGAAACGCATATAATGATTTAAAATTTCAATTATAAAATTTCCTCTAATTTTTCTAACCATTACTAATTCTTGTAAAAATTTGACTGAATTCATTTCTCAAAAGCCTAAGCTTAAAGTAGAATAGACAGTCTATTCATAGATATATTAAATTTTGAACAAAGCAGGCATTGTACTCATTACAAAACGACGTTTACAATTCCGGTAATATTTAGCAAATTTTGTGTTTTCTTTCAAAAAATTCATGGAAACTTAAATCTAAACACTCGTTTTAAGAATACAACTTTATATAGTTCATTCCAGAGGAAATTTTGAAATAATACGCAAAATATTTGTGGTATTTAATAATCATAAATTTCAAGTTAGAAAATTAGATGCATGTAGTAAGTCATATAAGGAATTAAATGAATAACTCGGACATTTTAGTAGTTGTTCAGTTTCAACGTTGTACCTTTAAGCAACAATATTTTTTTTTTTTTAATTTGGTGTCTAAACCTTTTCAATACTTGAATATATATACATTATTATATATATTTACTTTAAAAATACTTGTTTAAACTTAATCTTGATCTTCAATGTTTAATTGATTGTTCACTTATCAAGTATTATTAAAAAGTATACAAAATGATAATGTCGAACATTGAACAAACTACATTGTAAATTTTGTATGTTTAATACTTTAAATTATTTAATCTAAAATTTTTGGAAATATTTTCAAAATGACTCCATTAATGTACTTTTCAATATTTAGATCAGTGATAACAATGTGTTACGCAATTACATTTTAAAAAAAATTTAATCTTAATGTAAAAATATTTTAATATAATTTAATTGTTAGGTATAGGCATCAAAAATTAAATTGAAATTTCTCAAATTGAATTTGTTCCAAAATATTTTTTTTTTAATATTTTTTCTTCTTTTAATTTATTTTCAGGATTAAAGCGTTTCTTTGGTGTTTCAGACATCACAGACAATCATAATATATGGCGAATTTTATTAGCAGAACTTATAGGAACATTTCTATTAGTTTTTATTGGTGTTGTTAGTACGATACCAGAGGAAAAAAGTGTTCCACAAATAGCATTCACATTTGGACTAGTTGTAGCAACATTAGCACAGGTAATTTTTTATATTTTATTTATTTTTTTTTTAAGTTTTTTGATGTTTATGTAGAAAATTGGAATAGTTGTATGATCAAAACTGAAAATAATTCCTTACAACTAGTTTTACAACTAAATAATTGGTCTGTGCTCACTCATATACCTCAATTTCGGCCGAACCGATTCTAAATAAATATTTATATTTTATAAAACTTTCTCGGCTATATGATCGATTGATTAAGTTTTGGCATAACAAAGGAAACTTTATTAGGAAATGATTTTACGTTTTAAATTATTTTTTTAAAGATCCACATTATGATTTGCTAACAAGCGTTAAATTCGAGCAAAGCACGACCCTTTAATTGATCCTTTTCTATAAGCCAAATTTACATTATGGTCTATATCCTATACAATAATATACGTCAAATTAACCTATAGTCTAATGTTATACCTTTTTCATAATATTAACTAGAAAGTTACTAGATTTCGAAAAATTTTGATTAAGTCTTTAAAGGACATTTTCACAAAGTTATGTGCAATTCTTTCATTTAACTAATAAAAATAAATTCGGAGATATTTCTGGAATTTCGTTCAGATCAAAATACTATTTCCGATCAAATATATTCTAACCACATTAAATTTGTACACAAATTTTACGCAAATTAATTTCGTAATTGTTGCAATGGGACTCAAACTAATTAAAATTTTTTTTCCCAATTGTGACTATAATTCACTCAACCTATTACATATTTTACGTTAATTATATTTTGGATGGGTTTGATAATTAAATTAATAGAATTGATAGCTTCATTTTCTTTTATAATTCCAAATGGAATAATTATTATGGAACCCTTAGAGATTATTACTGATACAAGTGAAATATGTATAATTATATATGGCACTGGACAATTATTGTTTGCATTAATAGAATTTTCCTCTATTAAGTGATTATCAAGAGTATTCAAAGAATACAGGGAATAATAATCCAAAGTATAATAATTTAGAGAACTTTGTTTTATATAGGAAAGCCTATTTGAGTCTTTTTCATATACAAGATTTTCGTTTTTTAAAAGGACATAATTTGAAAGTATGGCAATATAGATAATAAGTGGCAAAACATGATGAACATTCGTGCCGCCAATTTTTCCAAAAAAAAAAATTCAACGTGCCAAGTATTTCAGCGGAAAAATCAGTAAATAACTCCTTAAAATGATTATCCGAAAACATTAAATTTATCAATAAATGTAACTATTCATCTGTTTTTCACCGACCGTATTGTGTAAACAATAGGTAGGTTATGTGATGGCAACAAATTTTGCATATCGAGTTTTTGGTGGGAATGCACTTCTCCATAGTATTGAAGTGTAAGTAAACTATTTTTAGCAACCTGTCGGTCCGTCGGTCTGTCGGTCTGTCGGTCTGCGTGTGCACGCGTGTATCTCAAGTTCTGCTGAACCGATTTTGATGAAATTTTATATGCACGTTTATTTCCACCATGGCACGGATTGATTAACTTTTGGGATATATCAGGCCTCGGGAACTGCACTTTTTAGCGGGCCTGTTTTACATTTTTGAACATTTTGAAGAAAATATTCAACCGATTTACTTGAAATTTCATATATGAGCTTTGCTCAGGCATCAGCAACTGGACATTTACTACGGGCCAAATATACATTTTTGCGTATATAAAGGAAAATAATTGACCGACTTCATTGAAATTTAATATTTGAATACCTCGTATTAAAATAATGAACATATAAATTTTTTAGAAAGATCAGGGCTCGAAAACTCATTTGCGGGCCGATTTTACATTTTTCACCATATCTACGGAACGAATTGATGGAATTTCTTGAAATTTAATATTTGAGTTCTGGTTAACTGGCGAGCATTTCAGGGAATTCGGGTAGCACAAAGCGAAACTCTACTAAGAGCCAAATTTACATTTTCTAGGTATGTTAACTATAAGCTTGCTAATGTTCTAAAAATTGAAAAGAAGTATTTAAAAGACATTTTTATAATATTCTGTAACCCTTTCACTTAACTAGACAATATACAATGCGGTCGGTTATGTGCTGACCAGTTAGTTTCGATAACAACCAGAACTCAAATATCAAATTTCAAGAAATTCCATCAATTCGTTCCGTAGTTATGGTGAAAAATGTAAAATCGGCCCGGCCCGCAGATCAGTTTTCGAAACTTTTCCAAAACATTCAAAGATTCATTTTTTTAACACCTAGAATTTAAATACTAAATTTCAATGAAATCGGTTGATTATTTCTCTTTATATACACAAAAATGTATATTTGGCCCCTAGTAAACGTCGAGTTGCTGATGCCTGATTTCTTCCAAAAGTTAGGAAGTTTCGCGGACGGTCGTGTGGAGCTTATATATGAAATTTCAAGTAAATCGGTTGAATATTTTCTTTGAAATGGTTAAAAATGTAAAACAGCCCCATTAAAAAGTGCAGTTCCCGAGGCCTGATATATCCCAAAATTTGATCAATCTGTACCATGGTCGAAATAAACTTACATATAAATTCATCAAAATCAGTTCAGCCGAACTTGAGATACACGCGTGCACACACAGACCGACAGACCGACAGGTTGCTAAAAATAGTTTGTTTACACTTCCCTACTATGGAGAAGTACGTTCCCACCGAAAACTCGATATGCAAAATTTGTTGCCATCACATCACCTACCTATTGTTTAAACAATATGGTCGGTAAAAATTGCTGGAATTAAAGTCGATACAAAAAAAATTAAATTAGAATCCGAAACTGACTTGCCTACATGTGGAAATAAAGTCGAATATTAATTTGGACATTATTTCAACAAAACTAACTTCCTTCTTCTGTAATATTTCAGACTCATTTACCAATTTAAGAAATTTCAACTTCTTTTTAATTTTTTAAAATTTAGTAATTAATTAAAATTAGCAATTAAAATCGATTCCACACCTTATTTCATTATTTTTTCCTTGATTTTGTTTCTAGTCATTTTTTTTAGAATCGAGTTTAAAGTTCGTCCTTATTTAGAATGAAGTTATTTTTGATATATTTACAAATTTAGAGAAACACAAAATCATTTCATTATTTTTAAGTTTTGAAGGAATCATAAATTATTTCGCTCTCCATTTGGGAACTATGTATATTATGTAAAATATGAATACTGTTTGAAGTTTCCTTATTAAAAATATATTTATAGTTAAAGGAAAAACTTAATTTTCACATTAAAAGTTAAAAAGTTCTCATATGCCATAGTAAATTTGAAACATGTCAATCTTGGCACTCGTGCCATTGAATTGCCATCCTGATATAGATGACTTTTTGTGTTACTTTCACTATAAAAAAAATTAAAATACGGTAAAATTACCATATAATTTAATTCTTGAACAAAATAAATAATATAAAAGCTATATAGGCTTCTCACGACGTCAAGTCATTTGATATCATAAATCAATGCTAAAATTGGCACTTCACTAAAATATCAAAGAATCAATAAAATTTGTTAATTTATTATCGCGAACAGAAAGAATTTATTATTTTATTTCATTATTTTCGAATTAATGAAAAATTTTACTGCAAAGATATTAACAAACTTTTAATATTATTGATAATTTTAAAACATTTTAATTAGCTTATCTTTTGAATTTCAAAATTAAAAGGTTAGAAAAATAAAATAAATTTTCCATAAAAATTTATTTAATGTTTTCCAAAGCGCTTCCTGTGTGAGATTAAATCAATTTTATGGTTATGTAATATTAATTATCTTGAACATATTAATGAAGTAAGTTGTTTTATTAAAATTTTTCAAAATTATTTATTATGGTGCGCATATAAACTTTTCATATTCTACTGTTGGCGATTTCTAGAGGAAAAATTGAAAAATTTGAACGCTACCTGTTAAATTCTAAGAGTTTAACTTGTTTACCCAAAAATATATTGCTTAACCGGTAAACGCGTAAAATTTTCTTATTTCACAGCAGTAACTGCAAGGTAAAGCATATAATACATCTGTATATGAATTTTGTGTCTGTCGGTTCGAATATTACGGGAAAATTTGTCGATTACTTTTAAGCCCTTTTATATACTAAAATTGTAAGTCCATAAATGTGATTGCACGGGGTATTGTTGGAAAGGTTTCAGCGAATTTTGCAAAGAATTTCGGAAATCAGCCCCATGAGATCCTAAATTCCGGTAATTGGATTTAGAAAAGAACATGTAAAATATTATAGCTCTATGAGCACTGCAGATTTTGTATAAATGATAGATTTTAGTACCTTTAAGAAGAAATTTTTCAATATGCCAGTCATGAATATAAGAGAGACTTTAATGCCACCCTTAGCATAAACAAAATTTTAATATACCTAATAGCGTTAATAGACTACTAAAATAAATAAACAAGAAAACCAATACTTCCTTTCGAAGATTGGTGGATTTGTATGTTTGTCAGTAGTAAATGAGTTTTGAAGAAAAGTCTAAATTCATGAAAACCTCTAAGTTTTAAATTTGAAAAATCGTTCCCCTCGTTTATATACTTACATATTGCATAGCAAGTAATTCAGCATTCACACCATTGATATTTTTTTAGGAAATAAACTAATAGATTTTTAAAACCATTATTATTAAAAATAAATCATAACTTTTTCAATATACACACATAAAATTTTTTGGATTTTATTGATTTTTTGACGTAATTCGATGAAATAATAAAAATTTCAAGCTTTCTCAACCAAAGATATTTTATTTATTATTTCGTATAAACTATAAATTTAAATTAATGAAGAACATAGGAAAAAAAACTATATTATGCCCATTTTATTGATTATATTTTAAAAATAAAATTTTATTTTAAAATTTATTTTAGTTTTTCTTTTATATATATTTGGAATATTGAAACAACATATTAAAACATAGTTAATTTTCAATTGTTAAAATATTTCCGGGGTATTTGTTAATTATGATTGTTTTAATAAAATTAAGAAGCTTATTTAGAATAATTCCATATTAGAATGATTTGGAATTTAACTAATTAAAATATTAATAATTATATTATAAATTAAAACTATTTAAGCTGTAAACATTATCGTATATAAAATACTTTAACTTATATATTTGATATATTATGTTATTTAGTGAGAAATATATTCTCATTAGCCAAAATTTAAGTTGCTATTGTACAATATAATAATGGAATTATATTGTTAAATAAATAGAAAGAAAATTGTTATACTTAAAATATAGTTATACTTGAATATAATGCTTGCCAAATTCGAATTCAACTAATAAATAATAAAAATAATATGTAAAAATTAATAAAAATAATATGTAAATACGCATAAATCTGAAAAGCCACCTATGTACTCTTTTTGAAAACAAGGTAACTATAATATACACATATACATATGCACACATTTTTTTAAAATGTTAACGCATGGTATACTTAATGTCACTTTTAATAATTAAAGTACTAATACATATAAATAATTAGAGAAAAAATTTCGATAGTAAAAAGTAGCTTCCATAAAATAATAACTATCCGTGATTACTACTACAATGTACTACTATACTACACGAACTATTATACCCGAATTATTGTTTGTCGATTCGTTTGTCTTTATCTCGCAGCGATTTTTGAAGAAATCGTCCATTACTATACCAACATAACGAGTTACTAAGGTCCATAATGCGGTTAATATGAGGCATTTATGTAGGATACTTTAATATTTTGTTACTAATATAATACTATAACTATACTACACTATTCACTAAATTTTCAAAAATGTTTCGTGTAATAGTAATTCGTGTAACATCAAAACATTATTTGAAATTAATGCAATAGTGATAGTGATTTGAAGTCCCTCGCACTGTTTTAAACGTTATTTGATTATGCCTCAGAACCTACTTGGGATAAAATGCTGAAATTTCGTACAAACGCAAATAGTTAATAGTAATACATTCATTTGCGTCAAGTTGTGGTAATTGTTATAAAAATTCAAACACAATTCAATTATTGGTGACTTTCATATTGTTAAAACTGGGTTAACTTTGATAAAACATTGTTTAAAAACAGTTAAAGAAAATAACGTCTAGAAAAATTCCGATTCTTTTTATTCACTTTAAATGCAGACAGTGTTATTAAGTGTTTAATGCATACTTGGTTATGCATTTGAATCAATTTATATTATTAAATTTATTTAATAATATAATATTAATAATATTTATTTATATTACAAATTTATTTAATGATATAATTATTAATAATATTTAAATTTCAAATTCAATCCATAATGTAAACATAATAAATTTCAATAATAAAGTTCAGGGGCAAACTAATGGTGTTTGAAGTTATGCATAGTGGTCGTGTTTAAAACGAACCACTCTGATATTAGGATCATAAATAACAATTCTTGTTCGGATTTTCGTGTTAGTATAGTATTGAGTTCACTTAATTTAGTAAACTCTATGCCATTAAATTTAAAATAGAACTTTAGCATAAAAATAAAATTATTTTTAAAGGAAAAAATGATTAAATGAGCAGGGGTTACTTAGAGTCAAATGAACCTTTTATATAGAACCAATTTTATACCATTCTAGATATTTATACCAAGCCCATTTGTTTACTAGAATCCTGCTAAAAAATATACGTAAAATTCAAATATGAAGAGAATATAATTTATTACCCGTTATTTATAAATTTTCATTTATTAAACTTTATTTTTATATTAACTGAATTATTTCTAATGAGATTTAATAGGTCTGTTATTGTAATAATATAAAAAGAATTCTAACGTATATTTTTGTTTTTGATCCACACCTATATTTCGGGTTTTATTTATATTCGGAAACTATATGTATTAAATTTATTATTTACCTGTATTTTTGATATACACTGACATATACATTTATAATTTATACTCATAATAAGTTGGATACTGTTAAGTACGCATATGCATTTCATAACACATATACATATTATGTATATACGAGTATATAAACGAAAGAACATTAATACAAATTCTTATTTAACTTTCAAATTTAGAATAAATAAAATGAGGTTTATATCTGATTTTTATGACTGTTAAGCTTTTCCAGCCGACTTAGAAAAATTAAAATTTGGGTTAATAGTTTCATTCGGTGTGTCCTTCTGTTCACAAGTCTGTTTATAATCCTTATTATACACCATTTCAGATGGAAAATTGAAATTTTATTCACAAATAAATGTTTCTGGAAATAATATTTTCACTCTAAGGTAATATTTCCTTAATCTAAATGCTATAACTTGTTCAAAGTCCTGGTAATAGCATCATTTTTCAGTATATCGCTTCGAAACCAAAACTTTTCTGACCTCCATAAACAAAGAAATATGTGAACTTGTTTCTTCTTAAAATTACATATTATTTGCTACACAGAAAATCAAAGAAAACTAAAGAGAGAGCTAAAATAGTAGTGACAATTACAAAACGACCATTATCTTAAATTTTCTGTTTATAATTTTTAATCGTCGTTTTGAATGGACAAATTGTTGAAAACTGATTTAACAACTATAACAGCATTTACTAACTCTATCATTTGGTTTCTAACAAAATTGTTTTTTATCATCTTTTCCATCCGAATTTTCCTTCTTAAATCCTGTAAAGAAATGTTCTACTTCACAAACCATTAGTTTGTTCAAAATTAGTTGTTATACACTTTTTGAAAACTTGATCAAGTAATAATACTAAATTCCGTTGTGTTAATATACAATATTCATAGATATACAAATGTATATAAGAAAAATCATAAAAATTTTCTTTTATTTTAATCCATAAAATCTAACATCTTTATATATCGTAATATAAAATTTAAAATAATAAATTTATCGTTTTATTTCTTAACATATACATATTATTTAAATTAATATAATAATAATTAATGTTTGACCGTCTTGAAATTTTTCATGGACACTAAGTAACAAGTAAAAGATTAACTTGATTTTATTCAAAAACCAGATAATTTTTATTATAATAAAAAAAACACCCATTCATACATTTACAATATTCACTATGTACAAATACCAGTGCATGTATATATATATTTATATATATGTATGAAATATATTTATCAACTTATTAATAAATTTATATATTGATCAATTAATATTATTTAATTACGATAATTTTCAATTGATAGTTTCGAAATTTTCAATATTATATACTTGCCATATTTTGTTTATTACACATAAGTGTACGTATGTTTATTCATATAATATATATGTATGTACGTAATCTTTAATCTAAGCATAACGCTATTATAATTGTGTAGATAAAAGCAGTTTAGCTTAAATAGTGTAAATCATAGTTTTTTCTTTAATATTTTATCAGATATCAATTGATTTTAAAATGATTAAGGTTTATATCGTTATATTTATTTGAAATAGGCTTGGTACCATCTTAATTGTGAGCTGTTGCTATACATAACGTATATTTTGACTTAATTTAAGAGAAGTTTTCTTTTATCCTTACTAATTTTCCGATTCTATTTAATTTGTTTTTAATAAAGTCAATTTTGATAGTTATTTTTTAATATAATGGCGTGAACATTAAAATATATGAGAGGTGCTAAAGCAGAATGGATTACGCTTTCCTTATGTTTCTATTACGGATTAAAAATCAATTATCAATAAATATCGGAACAACAATTTCATTATTGGAAGTGAATATCACTGATTTTTTTTTCATTTCTAACTTACGCCACGCTATTTCTTAGCCCTTCATATAACAGTTACATATTAGGTATTAAATATTACGATCTTATTTTATTTTTTCATAATATTTGTGTATTAAAAAAATTATAAAATATTTTGCTACATAAACCACTAAATTTACTTTTTTTTGTAATTTATGTAAAAGTCAGAGTGGCGTCATAACCCATAGCAAAATTTATAAAACGTCTACGTTAAAATGAAGCCATAAAAGCATTTTAAAATTTGATATTTTTTTAAAAACTTTTTCTGCAGTAAAACGTAAATGTGAGTTTCGTGACACTGTTTCTATGCTTCATCCAAATCAGTGATCACCGTGTTGAAAAATTTGCCATACAGGTTCAAAATCTTATAAAAAAATCTCACGAAAACCTGTTAACGGTTTATATTTGTAATATTGAAATTTTTTTTTTCAATTTATGAGTATATTGCACCCCTTTTATTATAATTTATTTTTTTAATTATAAAATATAAATTTCATACAAACAGGAAATTACACACATTTACTAGCTGTGTCACTTAAATTTTCTGGATCTTATTTTTATAGTAATATAGACAAACAATTAATTAAATTATAAGATTTAAGTAAGATTTTTTTTTATTTTGTGAAAGAACGTAATTGGTTATTTAATTTTTTTAATTTTATATTTTACTATAGGCATATTAAAATTGAGATTAATCAATTTTCCAAAAAAAACTTTAAATCAAATAAGGGATAAAAATTCAGATAAGTGCACTTATATTACGTAAGCAAGTGAACTGTCCAAAACTGCTGACTTGCAATTTACTTTCGTTGCTAAACAGTTCTATTATTTATTACGTTCTAAACAGTAAAAAATGCAAATTTTTGGGATAGTTAAGGTTAACCTGCAAATCGTTAGCTCCTCATATAATTGAAAATTGATTTCCTAATTCATTATACTGCAAAAAATAGAAAGAGAATAAAATTTTAAGAAAATTTGTTAATTAATTTCTGAACAACAAAATTCTGAATCAAAACAAAATTTTAGTTTTAGTTAGGATCTGCAATTAAATTGAATTAATTTTAATTGAATCGTACAATTCAATATTTTCCTTTTTATTATGCTAGATATTATTATTGTATTGTCAAAAACTTCAAAAATTTTTCAGTAATAAATAACAATAGTAAATACAATATTATTAAATAATATTTAGAATTCTAATTATAAATAGAACTTTGTCGAAACAAGTTTAATAATACATATGTACAAGCAATATTCATAATAAGTGCACAGGTTTGTTTGAGAATTAGATAATGAATCATTAAAACAAATCCAAAATGAAAACAAAAACCCTTAATAATTTTTTTATAATTTTTTATAAATTTTATGTGTTTATTAATTCTTCATTAAAATTTCTATATTCTTTAAGGTATAATACTGAAATATTGCAAATTTACAAATAGATTTTTAGTAAAAAGCTATTTTCTCCAACTAGGAAAAAGTGTTTCTAGGCTCGCTCTCCTGTAAAAAACTCACAAATACCATTTTTGACTTTTTATTTTATCGATTCCGATAACATTTTTTAAATCTTGCATAAATACAGAAAAAAAGAGATAAACTTCTTCTACTTCCTAACAACATAATCAAACATTAAAATGATAAAATGATCGTTTAAATTCACTGTTTACCTTGAAACATTACCTTAGACGGGTTAGCTATTGAAATTCTAGGAACCTATACAGACATTCATAAATAATAGATATATTTCGTTTCACCTCTTTCCCTTTCCAAGTTATTGCCTCTCTAATTAGGTACATATATTTGAATATTAAATTTTAATGTTTCAACTGCTTATGTTACCGAAACTGTAAGCTTTCTCAAATACTTTGTTAACAACAGGCATATTTGCTTATCTTAACTCAATTAACTTTCAAACTCGACCATTATATCACCGTTTCATTTTAATTTTTTTTTCTGTAACCTAAAAGTATGCAATGATTTTTTAATTTCATAAAATAATTTTGATGAGTATTAATTTTAATTATTTATTTATAATATTTAATTATAATTATTTGATAATTAATGAAAATAATTTAGATGTTGTTCAGTTGTTGAAGGAAAATAAGGCACTTATTTTACAAACTATTGATTTGATTCGAATTTATTGTTATTTTTTTTTCTTTTTCATTATCACTCATTTTTTTCACATAATTAATATTTGAAAATATTTTTTTATTATTATTTTATGGACAAATTTATTTAAGAACAAAAATGTAAACAAAAAAAAAATATAAAAATTATAATTCAATTTCTTATAGACAAAAAATACATAAGATAATTTGATTTTAAATCAGTATGCGCAATCTTACGCTTAAAAACACATTTACATATAAATTAATGGTATTTGTACTTATATATAATAATAAGTACAATATATTGTAGTACAAAAAACAAACAAAAATTAAAAAATCACACAAAATTTATTAAATCGTGACTATTAAAACTAAAAATATTAATTGTACATTTATTTAGAGTAGGTGATCTCCGAAAAGTTCGATGATCGCATTATTATTAAAAACAAAAAACAAAAAAAACTAAATCAAATCAAAACATTAAAACAATAAAAACAATTTCAAACATACAGGTTAAGGCCATAAAATTGATTGTAATCAACTTTAAGCCACCACCACCATATCAAGTTTTCTATATATACAAACATACATCATACATTATAGCTTGTGTTAAGGAGAGAGGCATAGAAAAACAAAAGCATAAAATCATTGCAAAAAAAAAAGATAGATTATTGAATAGTTTATTTGTTTTTTTTTTTTTGTTTACTAAAAGTAAATGTTATTAAAATTCTACTCTAAAGTTTTTCGAACTAGAACATTTAAAAAAAAAAAAAATTCAAGTGATAATTGAAAATTCGTAAATGCGTTTTAAAAATGGTCTATTAACAATTGCAAACATATATATATATATGTATGTGTACATAAATTGCTTGTATGATTGTATATTGCATATATGCAATGTATATGCGTATGTATATGTGAAATGCATTTAAAAATTGCAATATAAAATAAGAAAATAAACGCACAAAATTCTGATTTTTCTTTTTGTTTTTTTTTTTGTTTTGTATGATTCTAATATGATTTTATGTATGGGTGTATGTACATTTCAGCATACTTATGTATAATAGAATAAAATATTTTAAATTAAATTCATTAAGCTAAAAAAAAAAAAGAAAAAAAAAACAGAAATTTTTGTGAAAAATTGTTTTCTTTTTTTGTTTTTCTTTTTTTCTGATATTTCGCAATTAAATATCATTAAAAAATTGCTTAAAATAGGCTCTTGTTATTTATTTATTTTTTTTTTTGCAAATGCAGTTTTGTTTTTTTTTCAATACAATTTTTGTTTTTTGTTTAATTTTTTTGTGTGTGCGAAAAAAAAATTAAAGGTAGGCTTGGCAATGACATGTTAAATTCACAGAGAAACTCAAATACAATCATAAAATTAACTTAAATTTTATTTAAAATAAGAAAAAACAAAAAGAAAAAAAAAACTAGAACTGAACGCATAAAATATTGTTGTTCTTGTTTTTTTATTATTTTTTACAAAATTCATACATAATATAAATGTAACGCGCTCTTATTCATTATATTACATAAGAATAAGCGAGAGAACAAGAAAAAAAAACAGAAAATACTTAATTCACATAAGCTTACAATAATAAACTCTTTAAAAATATTTAAGAAGCAATCTAATTTTATATAGAAAAACAAAAAGAAAACAAACAGAACAAAAAAATTAAAAATTATATCGAAAATTTATTCTAACAAAATAACCCAATTCTTTTAAACAAGTTTTAATTATACAACAAAATAACTTAAGAAATTTTAATAAATAAATAAATGAAAACAAAAAATAAAAGCATCAATACTAGATTTAAAAAAAAACACCAAAAAAAAAAGATGTTGTTCACTTGCTTATATGAGAGCGAGCCGCGTTTATTTATGTGCGTTCGAAATGCGATTACGCGCGAATTACCTACAGCGTTTTTTTTTGTTTTTGTTTTGCACACAGCTTTTTCGCATAATTATTCAAAAATTGTTTGTTATTATTATTTATTAATGAAAAAAAAAAATTTTTTTTTTTGCAAAAAAAAATTCTTATTACTTTTTTTTTTTTATATATAAAAATGAAAAATTATTTCAATAATTATATTTTATTATGGTTAATTAATAAAATTTTTCATATATGAAATAATTTTTTTTTTTGCATTTTTTTTTGCTTTTTTTTTTTATGAAATCATACTAAATATGAATGTATGTAGTTGAACATAATGATATCCTGTTGTTGAAAATTATATGACTAAAAAATAAAACATGAAAATAGAAAAAACTTGAATGAAAAATAATTCTTAATTACATAATATAGTAGTTTGGCGGTTGCGTTATCACGATGACGCAGATGACTGCTACAAATAAGTGTTATACATGTTTTTGTTTTAAATTAGCTGTCAAAAATATTGTAAATGTTTTCTATCTTACCATCATATTGATACACCGTCACATCTTCTCGATTGTAAAATTAACAACACCATGATTATAGGTCGTATTGCGTCCATCAATGCCAATATAACTTAACCGAGTGTACATTTATGTATTTGTATGTCGTATTTCCCCAAAAATATAAAACACAAAAAAAAAATCTGATTTGGTCAGCACATAACCAACCGTAATGTGTATTGTCTAGTTAAGTGAAAATGTTACAGAATATTATAAAAATGTCTGTTAAATACTTATTTCCAATTTTTAGGACATTAGTAAGCTTATAGTTAACATGCCTAGAAAAATGTAAATTTGGTTCTTTCGCTTTGTGGTACTTAATTTCTTAAAATGCTCGCCAGTTAGTTTCCGTAACAACCAGAACTCAAATATTAAATTTCAAGAAATTTCATCAATTCGTTCTGTAGATATGGTAGAAAATGTAAAATCGGCCCGCACATCAGTTTTCGAGATCTTTCCAAAACATTTAAAGATTCATTGTTTTAACACCTAGAATTTAAATACTAAATTTCAATGAAATCGGTTGATTATTTCTCTTTATATACACAAAAATGTATATTTGGCCCATAGTAAACGTCCGAATGCTGCGATGCCTGATTTTTTCCAAAAGTTAGGAATTTTCGCGGACGGTCGAGCAAAGGTTACATATTAAATTTCAAGTAAATCGGTTGAATATTTTTTTCAAAATGGTGAAAAATGTAAAACAGCCCCGCTAAAAAGTGCAGTTCCCGAGGCCTGATATATCTCAAAAGTTGATCAATCTGTGCCATGGTGGAAGTAAACTTACATATAAAATTTAATCAAAATCGGTTCAGCCGAACTTGAGATACACGCGTGCACACACAGACCGACAGACCGACAGGTTGCTAAAAATACCTTACTTACACTTTCCTACTATGGAGAAGTAGGTTCCCACCGAAAACTCGTTATGCAAAATTTGTTGCCTTCACATCACCTACCTATTGTATACACAATTCGGTCGAAAAAATGAAATGTTAAAATTCAATTAACTGCCCTAATAAGAGTAATTTTTTATATACCTTTATGTAAATAGCGAAATAAAAACAACTGCTTTTAAAAAAAATTTTTACTATTATAAGGTCATTTTATATCCAGAAATTAGTATTATTTCTAATTTATTAGTAATAATAAGTATAAATATCGGCATATCAAAAAATATAGATTATGAAAACTTTTTATCCTATCCTTATCCTATATTTACGTCCAAATTTTTTTTTGGGATTTCTTAAGCTCCTTTTAGTTTTACTCAGTTTTTCTTTCCATTTTGTGTTAAACAAGGCAAATAATTATAGTAATTTTGAAATTTAAACAGTTTTTTATATTCATACACACCCTTACCATTTATATTATTCCATTATGAAAGTTTGACATATTCTAGGTCGAGTTGATCAGAATATTTTAATTGATCAAAAGTATTTTGTTTAATAATTGCTTTTAATAATTAAATGAAAAATAAATTTCATTATATACACATGAATTTTTATTAATATTTAAGATTTAATCAGGGTCTTTTCACATATAGTTTACCTTAGAAAAGTCATCATTACATTTTGTATACTTCTCAACTTGACTTCATTATTTTTTCTTTACAAACCATATCTGATTGTTAACGAAAAACATGCAACAACAAATTAATTACAAGCAAAGCAAGTAAACAGTGGAATTTAAACAATATTTTGTCAACTTCTTATCTTAAACTAATTTACTTGCTAAACACATTAAATTCATGCTACAATAAACTTAAGAACTTTATTTATCTACAATTAAAATTGAGTACGCACTTTAATTATCGCTAACTTTACATTAACATAGACGCTAGTAAGCACATAAAAAAAAACTTATTTAACGAGATCTTTTTTGTTTTTTTTAATTATAAACGCTCTGCTAATGATAAAACAGATTTTTTTTGCATTCGTAACTAACTATGCCAGTAACTTATAGTAAGTTGTTAGTTTTGACATAAAAGTTTCGATTATGTTTGTTTGTTCTTCTGTTTCGATTCTGTTTAAATCTACGGTCAAATTTACATTACAATTCAATAATTTTTTCAATTGTAATGTCACATTGTTGACATTACAATATGCTCTTATGCAAATTTTTTTTTTAATTATTATTTAAGGAAAAATCAATTTAATGCGGAACATTTCCATTTCGTTAGGGCTTATTTAATATTCAAATTTTTTTTTTCTTTCAGTTTTATAATTAAAATACAGCAAAATAATAGAATAATATTCAAATAAAATAAAATATTATGTAACATGTAATAATTATTTTAGAATTTATTGTTAGAAAATAAATAATTGTACTAATCAACAATTAGTTAGCATGCATTATTATTTAGTATGTACATTTAGCAAGCTACTGTTACAACATTTTAACAACAACAATTTACAAATGTGTTATATTACATTTGTTTATATGTGTATGTTCCGGAATAATGGTGTAATTTTAGAAAATTGTATAAATTCGAATTTGAATATTAAGAACAAAAGAGAAAAAATACTTGTATTTGAAAAAAATTATTCTTCGAATATATTGTATGCAATACAAAATCATTCAAACAAGAACGAAGTGTTCCTGCACTGAATATGCATTTAAGCTTAATGGAAATCTCTTCATTGCAACTGCAGAACAGATGGATAACGTAATCAAAGGAGCGAGTTAAAGGCAGACATGATTATTTATCACATGATTTCCTATAAATATATATGTTCTTGTTATTGTGTGTTTCAATAGTAGATTGTATGTAGCAATCAATGTAAACAAAACAAATACTTAGTAATCATGTGAATTACAGTATAAAGCAATGTATAGAACATTTCGTCGGCAATTTCTTCATGCTTCTGTAGCTCAGTTGGTAGAGCGTCCGCCTAGAAAGCGGTAGGTCACTGGTTCGGGTCCAGTTCGAGGAGAAAAATTTTTTAATGAATTTTTCTACCTTTAACTCGTTCCTTTGATTACGTCATTAAGTTAAATTATTGAGTTTAATAAGCACATTACTTATTAATTTCTTAATCACTATAATGTTGTATTAGTAAAATTCATAATGCATTTAAGCTTTGAATAAGCCTAGGGGGTTTTCGTTTATTCAGTTCTAGAATAATTCTAACTTGTAGTACGTTCCAAAATTAACGCTACACACACTAAAAATATAGATCGTTCGGAAATTACTGGTTACAATAAAGTGCGTTTGGAAATTTAATCTGTAATAAAGAAATGTTAGAAATGTAGCGCAGACCTCTAGTATAAATTTTGTCGCTGCCTCATGAAATTTTTTTTTCTTTTTCAATTTAAAATTCAAAAAAAATTAAATTTCAAAATGGCAGATTCAGATATTGAAGGGCGTTAAAGTAAGTTTTCTCTAAGTCTTCCTATTTTGCAGTGAATTGCGAGGCGAAAAGTATTGGGATGTAATTTCATAAACAATGCCATTTATGTTATTTTCGAACGATATATTATTTAGATATTTCAGAATTTGTATACTGCGTAAACAAAAAAAGCTTGGCTAAAGTTTTTTCATACTTTTTAACACTGCAACTTAGAAATTTTAGTTATAATGTAGAACTTTCAGCGCAGCGTGCTTAAACGAAAACCCCCTATTAATACTCGTGTTGCTTGGTAATACTTTAATAAGACAATGACTTATGTTTGTATCTATGCAAGAATTAACATTTGTTATTTCGGTTTTTAAAAATAACTATTTAAGAATCATTTATATATGTGATTCTAATTTAATGAAGTTATTTTAAGAAATTGAAATAGACTAACAAAATTTCTTCAACATTATTTAATAATCTTAATGTTACAAAATTTGGTGAAAAAAATAATATAAAAGCAGTATATGAGAGGAAATTATCTAACCATTATCTAATAAGCACAATTCCATTATCTTAATACCATTTGTACATTATGATAAATTAACACACATGTTATATTATTTGACCGCACGCATTATTAAGATTTTGTACCTGATAAGATTCGGAATATATAAGGGTATACAAATATCAATATTGTATACGCTTTATAATTTCTCAGATATGACTAAATTATTTTTAGAAGTGTATTATGGTAGTTGTTAAGTTCTATCTTTGCAAATTTAAAGCTCTACTCGGAAATATTGTATAATGCCCTCGATTTATATACGACTACGATTATCTTTAATAAAATTCATAAAATTTGTAATCATGTTCTCGCAACAAATATTTTTTAAAATAAATTTTGTACAGCTACAAATTCTTTAAGGTTTACGAAATTTCTATTATTTTACGAAAATAATTTTTTACCTCAATTTTAAAATTTAATCATTGAATTTTAAAATAAATCGGCTAGTTCTACTATTTAAATGGCTTGCTTATTTTATAATGCTTATATGTGAGTGTGGATTTTAGAATGTTTTTGTTGATTTATTTTTTTTTTTTTAATATAATTCTGTTTTTGTTGAATTGTACCCCGTAATTCTTACACATTCATTAATAATTAATTAACTAGTTACAATGATAAGATAAAATTTTTTTCATTACTTAACTAAAAATAATTTCGAATATATTAATAAAGAATTTAAAAAAAAATGCTACCCACTTTTCCTTTAAAAAAAAATACTACCCATTTTTCCTTTAAAAAAATTGCATACTTTTAGACACAAATCTTGAAATAATTTCAAATTGATTTTCGAAATAATGTTTTACTGTTATATGCCTACCAGATACTGAACTTAATATTGGGCATAATTATTATTTAACCATAAATTATTAAATTTTTAGCATGTAAAACCTTTGTATTACTATGCCAATTCAGTAAAAAAAAAACTGGCTTTTTAAACACATGGAGTGTATGAAATTAATTTTCAAAAAATTTCAGCTCTTTTGTTTTTTTAATACTTGGTGGCTTACTCCAGAATGATTACAGCTTTTAACTTTAAGTTAACTAAACTTAGTTTATCATAATCACATAAAATCTTGAAATTTTACACCTCAAGATTATTTCATTTGAAGAAACATAATATGTTAACTCTCTGGCATCTGCATTATGTACACATTTGAAAAACAATAATATATGTTGAATTTGATGATATTCTAGTCAAAATTTATGAATTAGATTTAAATACTAATTTTAAAATCGAATCGTTCGAAATTTGTCAAACTGTAATTATTCTGGCTAATGTTAATTATAATCAATTCAAACATGCAAATCTGAAATTTCTTTTATACTAAAATTTTAACCAAACACGCAAAAAATATTACTTTATATAGATTACTGTACATATCTTTAACACAGGCTCACATGTATATTACTTAAAACATATAATATGTTCAACTTTAATATGAATTTTTTAAATTTAAGTTATATGGCAATTATTACATAGCTTTTATGTATTACTCATAAACAACCGATTCCAAAGCTTTAATTAACTTGTATGAAAATACAATCACCTTAAATAATCATATTTGTTAATTAACTTAAATAATTTTACTATAGTTCTATTTATATGCAACATAGTATTATTTTGTAAATTATTTAATTATTTTTTAAAATAAAGATCAATTCTTCTTCAAATCTTAAAAAAAACATTCTATTTCTAACGTAAGTAAATGAAAATTTAGCAAATACATGCTAGCAATGCAATATGATTTTGTACATGTACATTATATTTCAAAAATAAATTTAATTTTATTAAATCTTTAATCTTTCATTTATATATACATATATATATATATTTAGACATAATTTAATATCACGCTTTTAACGCCTATATTTTGTCAAACAAAGATTTTTAACTAATTATAGCTAGTTTTTTAATATATCATTATTAAAGAATAATATTTACCCTTCACAGTTTCATCTCCTTCCCAATTTAAATAAAGATTTACATATATAAATAACTTGTATTATATTTCTGTATATAAGATTTAAATTAGATTTTTAATACGTGTTTATTATTTTTGGCTTTTCTTATACAATCTTTACAACAATTCTTTTTTTTATATACAGACTACATCTTTATATACAAAAAATATGTTTTTATAAAAGACAAAAACCTCTTAATCTGAAATGAATATATTTGAATGTGCAAGGTAAATGATTGATTATTATATGAGTGCTCTATACAAAATATTTTCTTTGGAATTCTCGCATGTTCTGCTTTATTACCATATACACAATATTATATATATATATACAATTGTATACAATATCTGTGTATATGAAGCAAGTAAAATATAATTTAATTTATTATTTTATTTACTTTAAGAAAAACAATAGAGAATCACTTCAAATAAAAGAGTTTTCTTCTTTAACAATGTAAATCGTCGTATTATGTACATTGTGTCATAGCTCATTATTTTGCATGTACTTACATTACAATTTATATGTATACATATGTACATATTATAGAAAGGAGAATCATAGAAAAATTTCTGTTTTAGAAAACGCATTTGCCTTTAGCAATATTAACATAATATTGAAAAATATAAAAGAATGTAAGGAAATTTGACATTGGAACGCTAAAGATTCCCATCGATTCACTTCATCTTTTAAAGGCATTTATACTTAGAAAAGTCAAAAAAATAAAAACACAAATAAAATTCCAAAAGACACAAGAATAATGCGGATCTTGATAAACGCGAATGTTTAATTGTTATTTTGAATGAGCAAAAAACAAAAAAAATTGTGAATTAAATAAAATTGAGTTTAGTAAAAGAAAAATAACAATTTATTTACAAGCTTAACATAATTTTTTATATTGGCTCTTCGTTTTATACCACGAGATGCCTTTTAAATATAATTAATCGCTAAAGAATAATAGGTTCTCTATTCAAATTAATGAAGATCTCAATTAAATTTAGATGGTACCAATGGACTTATACCATAATGTTTTGTTGTTGTTTAATGATTAAATAAATTCATTTTATAAAATTAGAGGCAGAACTTTTTCTATCAATGGAAAATTAAATTTAATATTTATATGAACATACAAATATAGCATAAATTCAGCATCATAACTCATCGGTGTACATATATATATAAAACTCCATGATTTCTATATACATATAATAATTTAAGATATTAAAATGACATAAGGTTATGTGAGGTTATGAACATGAAAAATAAAACTTTTTATAAACTTGATATTCAAAATGATTGCTTTAAATTTTTGTTTTTATATTTGAACAAACGTAATTGCAAAGTTTATATTATTTATAGGATTAATTTTTATGTTAGGATATTGTAAATAAGCGCTTGTGTTACATTTACATGTTCGAGCTACTCATCAGTATAGCCAAAACTGAATGATAACTAAACAACTAAACTGATAACTGACAACTAAATGATACCTTCAAAAACCAATATAGATGGATTTGTGCGATTATGAAATTTTTCTCTGATAGGTGGAAATACATAGTATTCTATTTGCAACAGATGGGTCGTACACTAAATAAGCTGGTTCTTCTGCAATTTGATACGTTCATGAATGTTTAAAAGACTTATATTTTAAACGCAGTTATTTACTTAGTGCGCGAAAAATAACAATACATAAAATATTCTAAATTGTCATCAATTATATAAGTGTATAATTGATAAATTTACTGTTTCGGCTCTTAATTCTAATTGAGTTCATTTAAAATTGACTAAAGTCTCGGCTATGAAAGTCTATACAGAAATTGAATTGGTTACATAAGTCTGACGAACTCGCAATATTTTGTATGTTTGCTAAGAAAACATTTATGTTTTTAAGTTTGAAAATGCTTTTGTTTTTTGTTAAAACTTTTCTTAAAAATTTGAACTTTTCCTAAAATTATACGTCTACCTGGTGGACATTTATAATATGAAAAATTGACATCTCTTCACAGTGTATATATGTTTATAACACTTTATTAACAGTTGACATCCGTAATTATAATTTAAGTTTTTATAAATGGATTTAATGTATAACAATTATCAACGATCAGAAATAATGTTCTTTTACTTTAATTAAATTATACTTTAAATATTTCAAATTTTTCACTGAAGCTTTCAAATTATTCTTGATTAACTTAAAAATAAAATTAATTTTATTGAAATATAGTAGACATAATGAATGTGATGTTTGGACAGTTGTCAACAACAATTTAACTATGCATATGGTTATATTTAAATGCTATTAAATTGATTTTGACAAATGTCCAATAAATATTACAAAATTGCTGTCAAATATTTTAACATTTTCGAATAACTGAAAATTCTTAATTCAAATGGATTTTTCATCTCTAACTGCAATTATCATCCCCATCAAATTTAGATTATCTAATAATTTGTAATACAAATTTGTAAAGTGGTTTTGTATACAAACAATGCTTTTATTATTGTAATACAAAAATTCAAATTAATTTATATGCAAAAATAATTTATTCAAAATTCTAATTTAATAATTGTTATAAAGTCTGGCATTTTAATTCATAATATTACACGTATGGGTGACACAAGCAATAATTATAAAAAAATTTTTGTGTAGAATAAAAATGTCTAGAATAAAATGCGTGGGTTACACAAAAATATATATTTTTATATATATAACAGTTAAAATTTTTTTTATTAATATCGCAGTACAAACATAATTAGATTTAAATATTCAATATTGCGAACTGAATAGCAGAAAATAATAACAAACGCTTATTATGCATGTATGCAGATGATAAAGAACAAAACTATCATTGCAATAATGAATTTAAAAATCTGATAACTATTAGTGAATATAAAATTAACATAAAATTACATTCAACTCAATAAAATTTTAATATTTTTGTCATAAAATATGTATAACAATATTTAAAAGGGTTACCATCTTTTAAAAAGAAAATTCCAAAGATATGTAGATCTTTAATTTATAATCAAACGAAAACCTCTATAAATAAATAGGTTTTTTTCATAAATCTAACAATAACTGCAAAACGCACTATTGCGAAAAAGTTACATGATATGCAATATGTTTTTGACTGCTCTTACTCATAGTAAGTTCACTATGTTGCTGATATATTAGCAATGTTTATGAAAAATCTAGATTGACAACATTTACATATATTAGCAATGTATCGCGATATACCACATTATTTATGGAAAAGCTGAAATATTACGGTTGCTCTAACGGTTTTAAATTCAAGACTAGACTATTTTTGGATCTATATTCAATTTAATCTTATCTGAAAAGTATGGGTATTTAAAAAGCTCGATCTTATGATTTGCTCAAATGTTCATATTATTTTGAAGTTTTACAAGTAAATTCACAGCTACAGTTATTAGAATTTAAGGGCGGGAAAATATTTTGTCATACAAAATAATACTTTTAGTCTCCGGCAAATTTTGTTTTTTGTGTTTTCACTTTCCTATTGGCCGATATGAAACTTGGCATAATATGTTTTCTGAAGTTTGTTTAATTAAAAAAAAAAAAAAATTTATTTTAAAATGCAACAAAAAATAGTGGTCAACATACACGGAATATTAAGCTGGTTAAAGAAGCATTTTTCAATGAATAACGTGACTTAAGTCAAGATCTGTAAAAAGCTGGTCATATTAGGAAAGTGGTTTTGCTATAGAGTTGAAAAATGTGTAGACGTGCAGTTTTACTATATATAATTTGTTATTTAATGAATTTTCAAACTGCCATGTCCTATTGAACTATTGAACAACTGTATAATTAATTATTTTAGAGTAACTTATATTTTATATCCTCATGTATGTTCAAAACATTATTATAATATAACCATGTCATATAATATTACATATGGCAACCATGTTATATAACATTACATATTTTATGAATACATAGTGTGCTATCAATCCCGCTGCTTTTTTTTGCACCTTATTATGCGTTTATAAATATTATTTTTATACAAAACTTATTAATAAAATCTCAGTTTGCTGATTTTGAAGCACATAAATTATAATTTAATCAAATTTATTATTTTATAAAGTCAAAGAGTTTCTTAAAAGTCAAACAAAACCCAAAAAAAAAAAAAAAAAAAAAAATTATTCAAACACTTTTCAATAATGAAATCACAAGCGAGTTGATAATTTATTTTACATTTTAAACTCTTATCTATGTAGAATCAAAAAAATATTATAAGAGTTTTATGTGATTCTGCAAATTTTAATAAAATAAAATATGAAAAAAATATTATAGCAAAAGACATTACGGTTATTTAAGCAACTTCATGACTAATGTTGCAAGACAATAACGTTAAATATTAATTTTTCATATACTATAGGTTACGAATATGATCGAATATATTTCTACATACTTATTTGTATATTTAGTTTGTATAATACAATCGTACATTTACATCATATGCAAATAATCAAAACTTTAAAAATTTTCATTTTCAAAAAAAAAACTATAATTTAAAAATATTTCAATTCAATAGAAGTTTAATAAGTCAAAAACAAAAGAGTAGATACATTCAAAAATTGTACCAATCAAAGATTTTATAAGATTTAAGTTAGAACTTTAAGTGCATATCAGAATTATCGAAAATCTCCTATTTTAATTTATAGTCTAAAATTGAAATTGTATATTTAACGAGTTTATTCTGAATATTCCAACGAGTTCAGTTTTATTTTGAAACAAGGAACCAGACAACAAAAAATTCTGTATATCATTCCATAATTTTATTAATTAAATAAATTATTGTAAGAATTTGAAGAAGGTGAAACTATATATTAGTGTAATCTGGTATAAGGCAAGAGGTACAATCTATGAATAGACGTTATATTTGTAGTGTGGAGGTGAGTTATATGGGAATCTTAACTTATTCTTTAAAATTTTGATTTACAATATTTTCGTATTATAAACACTACTAAATTTTCTAATATGAAGTTAAATAGTATACTCGGATAAATTTTTTTCTTAAATTCTTAAGTGCTGCAAAAATATTATTGACAACAAAAAATATGATTCAGCGTTAAATTTTGATATCGCAAAAAAAATGTTTTTTTGATTGACAAATTACTTTAAATTATAAATAAATATGTACATATATAATGTATATATGCATATATATGTGGGTTTACTTTAATAATGAACCAAAGGACAGTTAACATCTTTATTATTTGGCTCGTTATTTGGTTGGTTATTTTCCATTTCCAAATTATGGAGACAAAAAACAAAAAAAAATAACGAATTTATGGAAGATTTTCAAAAATTTTTATTTTAAATTAAATCTAATTAAATCTAATTTAAATTCTAAGAGAAGAACTGTTAATTGAGTTCAACGACAATTTTAACAAAAAAAAAAATATTCGAAGATTTATCAAGTAGCTACCTATACATATGTTTATAATTAGAAATGATTGGAGTAAGTTAATTGAATATTTTTATTGTTAAGTATTAAATAAATACCGTGTACCTTTAAGACATAAAAAATAATTTATCTAGCATCGCGTCATCAGAATGAAACAAATTCGCATTAATTTGCAAATTAAATTTAATTTAAAAATTTTTTGAACTGCATCGAAAACAATATATAAAGCGTCACAAATCTAAACTGATGACTATATAGTCTTAATTGGTTCCACTAAACTACTATTTGAATCTTTTAATTTCGTCTTATTATTTTTTTAGTAGGAAGTGTAGTGTCTAATATAAGGTACTAATTTAAAAGAAAAACAAATTTTTTTTCCTATATACATCTAAAGTTTATATTAAGGATTTTGGCTTTATAATCTTGTTTACCTATATGATAGTAAATATTGTAAATTATTTTGTTTACTTCAGTAAATAACCACCAAATTAATTTAATGGCAATAATATTTCTTTTTTTTTCAATATTTTGGTAGTACTCGTATAATTTGGGGAGTAAGAGATTTTATTTCTTAAAATAAAATTAACCTTGATTGAATTGTATTACTAAAGTTTATAACATTGTATATAACTATATATATGTTTTTTTTTTAACAAATTAAAATATTATTTGTAAAATTGAATTATATCTAACAACAAGCGTATCTAATACCCATCTAGTGTGTCTAACATTAACAATGGCTATAGAGCATATTGTTAAATGCGCATTATAAAAGTTTAAACAGAATTAAAAAATTTATTAGGTCTTCTTATTAATATTTCTTTGGTTTCTCTATTCTAAAATCAATATTCACAATTAAAATAATTAAGTTATTCTAAATCTATTTGCTTACATTTGCTAATTGTAATATGAAATTGATATAAGATTTATTTATAATTACCATAAGTATATACATATGTAAATTTTCGCAAAAAAAACCTTTACTAATTATGAAGAGAATTTCAGTTTCATTTAAAGAGAAACTCATAAAGAAAAAATTAGCTTTAAGGCTCTTCTTTCATAAAAATAATTCTTGTAAGTCACTCAAGTAATTTTTAAGATTTTCTTTATGCCCGCCTACAAATTATATTCAATTTGTCACGACACACATATGTAACACCATAGGAACGAAACATTTACAAACTCACATAAAAAAAAGAGGGAGATCGCCTCACTGAATCAGGTACCTCTCTTACCAGGTTTTGGTAGATATGTACATTAAAAAAAAAAATGCGCTATGTCATTGAAATGGTTTCCGAAATCTTTACAAGTTTTGTTTGGCAACTTATTTGGCAATTTATTTCTGTAAGATTCCAGATCCTGAGAAAGATCTTTTAAAAAATTGCGTTAATGTGGTCATATGTCACATATCGATGTAAAGGTCTTGAAAAACTTCAATTTCGATAAAGTTCAATTTCGATAAAGCGTCTTCTAAGTTTAATTTTTCTGCATAAGCATGGAGCTTCGTATAGAGGACTCGTATATAGAGGCGAAATAATATCAAAATTCAATTTTGCAAATTTTTAAAATAAAACTCAATTTCTCTTAATAAGTAATCAAACTATTTTTGAAAAATTTTTTACGTGTAAATTTATTTGTAAACGAAAAGATCTACCATACAAAGGCCTACTATGTTGTCTCAATATATTTTTTGTAATTAAATCATTAATACTTTAACACAATAAAGATATTTTTAATTTGGAAACAAAATGATTGAACAATGTACATTTCGGTTATATTAAATTGACCGACATTTTCTCATATTCCAAATATGCATATAAGTATAAACAGTTGGTGAAATTAACCTCAAAAAACAAGTAATTTTCCAAATCTAGATTCAAAGTAATATCTTAGTTTATTTTAAAAACTACCTTAAAGTAATAAAACTCAATATCCCAATAACTAAATTTAAATATTTTTTATAATTAATTTCATTTTAGAATTTGAACTAATAAATTCATGATTAAATGGCAAGTACTCTCTACCCACTATACACACATAAATATTTTATTGATTAATTCAACAAAAAAAAAAAGTATTCGAAAATATTTTAGTATCAAAGTTTTGATTTCATTTTAATCATTTATTTCTATATACATATGTACATATGTATGTACTTATATAAAATGTATTGTCTTAAATTGGAAATATTTTATAAATAAATAATCTCTTGAATTGGGATGAAACACCTTGTGAAAAATTCCAAATCTAAATTTTTAATTATGAATACATTTCTTATTATTATTTTTATTATTATTTTAATAATTTATTTATTTAGAATAATTATGCAATTTTTAATTAAATTAACATTAAATATTTTGTGGGCGAGTTTTTCACTTTTTTTTAGCAGTTTATTTCATGAATTCTCTATAGGTATTAATTAATGTGATGTAATGAAAATCTCATTTTATATATTTTACATGATAATATATTGATGATACATACATACATACACACATATAGTTCTATAGAATATAATTATAATAATCTATAATAAACTCAACTCTATAAATGAGAAAAACCATAACGTTGTAACAAAAGTCAATAAAAATTTTAACTGTAAAGCTATAAATTGATCTAAATATTCAAAAACACAAAATAAATAAATGATTTTTGATTTAGCATAAAAAACCAATAAAAAAAAAATGAAATGAAAATACTTAATAAGTCATTCATCATATACCAAATTGTACGAAACATGTGTATATGAACACCGAAAACATAAAATGAAATCAAAGAGAAACAATTAAATTAATTTTGACTTTGACTATTTTTTAATACACCTGTAAAATCGCAATAGATCATAAAATCGCTAGAAGCAAAATGTATAAAAATTTGTTATAAAAATATGACAGATAACTTGATGCGTATAATAGATATACATTTGTATGTATGTATGTGCATATGAGAGTGATTTACAATTGAAATAACAATAATATTAAATAACAAAGAATTGTTGTTGTGTTTAGAATTTCGGACATTGACAAGGGCGCAAAATTTGACTTAAAGCTTTTTCTGTTGATCGTGCAAAAAATAAAACGATTTATGATTTTAAAATCACTATTTGGATTTGTTTCTTTTTTTGTTTTTCTTTTTTTCACTTGTGAATTGTGCGATCTATTAAAATATTAAAATTATAATTTATTTTTTCAATTTAATTTTTTATCAAATTTCAATCGAACAGTTGAAATTGTCAATTTGAAAACTAAAAATTTTCGGTATAATATTTGAATTTGAATTAAATTTTACCATATGCAATAAATTTAAAATCTGTGGCTACGAGGAAAATTTGTCTAAGTTTGATAATTCTGAATTTTATTGTAAATTCTAATTTATAATATATGCAGTTTAATTAAAAAAGTTGCATACATTGTATATCTAAATTTTGATCGGCTTAAATTAGTAGAAAATTTATGAAAAAAATATATTTGAAATTCAAACATAATTTATTAAAATCAATATGCTGCAAGTTTTTGTAAATTAATTATAAAGTAAAATTGTAACTATGTATTTTCTTAAATTTTAATCACGATTGACTTGATCATACCAAGACCTTAATGCATCCACCACTTTTTACTTTATTTCAGTCAATTAATTAAAAAATTTGCAAAGATCATGCAACAAGATTCAAAACACTAATTTAGTATACTTATTAAAGAAGTAACTATTTTAAATTTCGGAAAACAATTCACAAGCGAAAAATTTTAAAGAAAAATTAAAAGTGGTTAGTGTAATAGCACCCCAATTTAATTACAAAGTTTGTACAAATAATGCCCATTGTAATGGCAAAAATTGCAATCATAAAAAAATTTTTTCCTTTCAAATTTACACTGGTTTATAGTTGGATGAGAGTTCATTATAATGTTAATGTCCTACAATATTATTCATATAGTATAGTCTTATATGATAGTATGAGTATTATATAAGTATATTCGAAAAAAATTAATTTATCTAAGTTTTACCTTAATTATTTGAGAATCCCCATATATATTTTCTGTGACTAATGAGGCTTTTCAGATTTCTAATCATATGCTTAGTGTTTCTTTTTATAAACCATACTAATATTTTATTATTTTTTGAAAAAATTTGAGGTATTCTAAAAATGGTAAATGTAATGAATTAAAAAACTATTGTGAATTTTATATATTTTCTTCAAAAATTGTTTAATTTCATTTATTCAGAGATGAAATTTGAAATTATAAATTAAATCTCATAAAATTTACTTAAAATATTTTAATTTAATTCAACCACAAAATAAAATTAAATATTGGTATATAAAATTGTTACATATATATTTGTTAGAAATGTCAGTATATACCAAAAACATGCACATACTCGTATAATGCACCTACATACATACCCACCACAAAAATTATTAATTAACAGATCCAAAAGTAGAAGTCCTCTCTTTTTTGTCTTTTCACAATAACAATAAATCATTTAATCCCAAAACTATCATATTATTTTAAATACATTTTATATTAGGGATTGCAAAATTTTATATGAGCATTTTATAATGCAAGACTTTTATATTTCGATCAATATTTCTAAGAGATTCGAATGACAATTTCGCAAAATGACCAAAAATTAATTTTCTATAAATGTGCACGAATTTTTAAAGTTAATCTTTAATTATATTGGTGTTATATTGAACCAATTTATTTTGGGCTATACAAAGTATATTATGGCGTATATCAAACATATACATACATATATGAAAAATATTAGTATGTAGAATATTAAAATTTGATTTTTAATATTGGAAAGATGTGATTTTTAATTGAGCCATAAAATATTCAAAAACTATATAAATTTTGTTTTCATTTTAATTTCTATTACATACATTTCGGAAACATAATAAAATGAAAAACCAAATCTTTTTTTGCACATTTTTGGAAAAATTTATATTTTATATACATACGTACATTATGTTATACATATTTAGTAACGTCATAAGATTAGAAACAATAATTTTGTGTCTCTTCTGAAAATTCTGAAGTATAATTTAAATTTTCTCTAATTTGTGTTAAATAAGTCGGTCATGGAATAAATGTTTTTATTTTTAAAACTGGGGCAGTTTTATATACTCCCATGTCTCTAATGGCGATTAAGGACTATCAATTCATTTATGGCAGTTATGCCTATTCAGAAAATCTTAGTTTATAGATAAAACAAGTTATGTTTAATATTTAAGCTCTAAATTAAGATTGATTCAAATCTATATGGTATATGCATTTCCACAGCAATAAAACGTAATGTTGTTGTATTATGCATATACATGTTGTATTATACATACATAGAGGATGATTCACCAACAAGTTAGGAACCGTATACCATCGAGTATAGGGTCGAAAATGAGTAAAGTTTTTGTTCGAAACATAATGTTAAATCGGAATCGTTTCCGAGTTACAGAAAATTTGGCCAAATTTTAACATACTTAAGTTTTTTTCTTATAACTGCCGTTCTAAAAAAGATAGAAGTTTCAAACAAACAGTTTTTGAAAGAATTTCAAAAAGGCATTAAATAAAGAACAGCGGGTAATTTTGTTCCACATGTTTTTTCGGAAATACAAGCATTCGAACTTGAGAAAATTTGTCATATTATATTTTTTCCCCGACAATTTTTCACGAATCTTTTTGAAGCCTCCAAAATTCATTTTACAGAATTTTGCCCAGCTGCTTAAGTTTTAATTCAGGCCATTAAACGTTAAAATATCTTTTATGATACAGAAGATATAGTAAAAAAACAATTTCTATGTCAAGTTTTTAAAGGCCTTAATAAAATGTGTAAACTCAACAAATTATGACTATTTTTCATTTTTATTGATTGCAAGTTGTATAAATCTCAACGGATGCAATTAATATTTTCAAAAACCGTTATTTTGCGAAAAAAATTTCATTTTAATATTTTTATTCAGATACATAAATTGTGCCATACAAGCGATATACATTGTGTATAACATGATCTTGTACCTGACCATTATAGTGATTTTATGTGAGGGACATGAATATTTGCAAATTTAAGTTTTTCTGAATGTTATGCGCACAAACTTTTTGGCACAAGGTGGTGCTGAAAAGTGCGCTAGAAAAATAATTGCAATTTTTACCTCAAAAACCAAAAATCAAAAATGCCACTTAGAGATAAAGAGAATAATTTTGCCATCTTCGATTTTCATGTTATAAATTATTCAAAGAAATAATATGATTTCGGGTCAAAATGTTAAAGAATAAAATAACAACTATAAAATCTAATAATATATAGAAATTTATAGAAACCACCAGCCAACTCATTACTTCTTTAATTTATCTTGTACTTTTTTACACAATTTACAAATTTTTATTATAATTTAATTTTAATTCAAATTTTCTTAAATTTTACTGAATTAACCTTACTATTACTTACATAATATTATTCAACTTGTTAAATTATTTTTAAAATAATTTTAAAAAATTATAAAAATTTTATAGCACTAATTTATTAACTACATCAAAGAACTATACAATGGAAATTTAAAATTAAAAAAAAATATATGACTAAGTATATGACTAACTTATTGGAATTTAAAACAATTGTTCACACTTTACGCCGCACAATTATTAATATCATTTAGAAATCAATAAGAAATATAAAAGAAAAATCAATTACAAACTAATATTTCTAAATATGTTATCACCCAATATAGAATTAATTAAAATATATTATTAAAAATTAGAAATATTTTATAATTACTTATATTATTAGATGAAAATAAAACAGAAACGTTTTTAATAAACAGCTAGACTGCCTTTTTATATTAATTCTATATACTAAAACATTCTAAATTCATACCTTCTTATACAAAAATTTAATAAGAATTTTAATTACGATTTGTTATAGGATTATAGGTCTCCTATTTACATATATGTATAGTGAATTCGAAAATTAGAACTGGTGCCAGAATTTATTCTTTGTTGCATACCGGCCTGACAATTAAAAAAACCCAATGACATTTAACATTATGTTTAACTTTAAAGTAATGCATTCAATGCAACAAGAAATATATGTAGATGATTGATCTTAAATTTCTAGAGTATAAAATGAAAAGTATATGGACATTTTTATGTCTGTGATCAACCAGTTGATGATAATATACGCTCTTATTGCATTTTTCAATGTGATATTTTAACGATTTTTCATGCATGTGTCCATAGTACTCGCACTATCAAAAAAAACTATATAGCAACAAAAAACTTTAGAAATTTTGCAAAATATTTGCTACATTGCAATGTCAGTCAATTGAGAAGCTTTTACGAAAAAATGCATAAGGGTTCAGCATTGTATCAACAGTAACAACCTATTGCATTGTTGGTTTTTGCACTGCAACCAGTTTTTTTTTACACTTAGCCCTCTAATATTACTTTATGTTTCCATAAATCTCTGAAATTCAAGTATAACAGTTAAAAATTTATATATTCTTTAAATCTTAATCATCTTAATATGTAATCAGGGTTGGAACTACTTTTAAAGGTGCAAAATATTGAAGTATTAATGATTTTTAAGAAAAATACAATTCTTTAGTATAAGCTTTTAATAGCGTAGTTAAATGAAATTTGTGTCGTCAGTTATTAAATTAATCATTTTTATTCAATTTTAAAGGCAAATTACTCATAAAATAATTAATTAATTCGTAAAAAATTCATGCTCATTTATTATATACCAATATACTTATATGAAAGAGAGTTCAACTTGAATGCTCGATTTTTTCTTTTAAAAATATTTTTTTGCTAATATAGTTGCTAGAATTAGTGAAATTTTTTCAATTTGTATCAGTCGTAATAATTAAAATGAATGTGTCTAATTTGAAATGCATAATAATTTAATAAAAGAAATTCTTAGATGTATGTATGTAGTATCCAATTTGAATACAATATTATTACATATGAAATATATTTAATTCTTACATGATAAATAATATTGTTTAACTATATAATTATATACTCAATCAAATATATTTACAATGCAAAGTAATTAAATATGACTATATAGTTGTATACATAGTTTATTTTAGTATACCTATTTAAAACATGACAAGAACAACTTTTCTAACTTATATACGTACCTTGTTTTAAAATCAATTAAATAAAAAAGTTAATAATGTAAGTATTAAATCTCATGCAATAATTTAGATACAATCAAATTGAAATAAATTTATAATTTTCATTATATTATTTCGTTTGCAATGCACAAACAAGAATGAGAAGTAATTGCAATTTCGAATACATATTATGTAAGTAAATTTGACAGCATTGCCATTTGACAGAAATATTAAAGTCCATATTTTAAAAACTGATTTTAACATGAACATGTAGGAATGTTCGAAATAAATGAATGGTTTTAGAACACATTTTATTTTTGATTAAAAATTATTGTTTGTAGCCGCACGCGATCTAATATCAAAAAATTAAATTTGCAATTAACCTTCATCCTGAAAAATTATTAAGAAATTGTATGATACTTAGTCTTGGTTCATTTTATACATATAGTTTAATTTAACTGATTGAAAACTATTCTTAATTAAAATAATAACAATAAATTTTTACATTTAATATACCGATACTTATAAAAATATTTCTGAAAAGGATACGTATAGTAAACAGAAATTAACATTTAAAGAAACAATTGCCACAAAACAAACACACACACACTATTGCTTTTCCCTTAAAACATGTTGCATACATTTTTAATTCCTTAACTCTAATTTTACAATTTTAAACATTCCATTAAATTTATTAATATTTAATAATAATATCATTGAGCTTTTGTTTAACATTGACATGCAGATATTAAAAAACTTGTCATTTCTAAAAATGTGACACAAACATACTGCAGCAAATAAACAAATGAAATGATAATTTTTAATTTGTAACAATATGGGGAAATGAAAAAGAAATACACTTTCAACACATTTATATGACCTAAATTTATATTAAGGTTTCTATGGTATATTCTTTAAAATTGAAACAAAATATTTAAAGATTATTTGAACTGATAACAGTAATTATAAAAGAATTTTAATTATTATATCAGTTTCACTTAAAAATATAGTCAATTAATGTGATCGATGGGTTTGTGTATAAAAATAGCACATTTCCTTGTAACAATTTAAATATATAGAATGCACTTTATATGAATATACTACCTTTTAGTATGAATATACTACCTAAGTTTACATTCATATCTAAATATTAACCTGTTAAGAGATTATGTCGTATATATGCGTCAATTTCAAAAGTTCATTTTTTAGTTAATGTCGTATATGTGCGTCATGCCGAAAAAGAAAATTGCATTTACTATGAAATTTAAAGTTAAGCAAAAAACAGTTCGTGAATACGCGTCTTCGCTTTAAATTATTTCATCACAGTAAATCGAGCTGTCTAAGAAAAACTAATCGCTTAACAGGTTAAAAACATTCTATGAATTGTAGAGTATATGTTCTATGAATTCTAAAGTATCTATTACCATATTATATTGCATATGCTTAGGAGGAAGTTTAAAGAACAAGTTGTAATAGTAAAAAACGAAAGAGTAAATTTCATTGATAATTATTTCAATTGTGACATAATGTAAAAATATAACGTGATGCAAAGATGCGCTTCAAGATTTGTAAACTGTAAAACGAAAAAATTATGCTACTATGTAATTAAATAAAAGTGCACGGAATAAGGACGCAACTTCAAAGCGGCACTCTGAAATTATTTAATTCTCTAATTTTGAACTTGCTGCCTAGCAAAATGGAACACATAATTTTAGAGTAAAGTTGCAGTTGTTGTTCCACTCGAATATACTCGTTCTCTCTGACTGGAGAAGGTTACATTTTTGAATTAACATACAAAATTTTAATGAAATTTAAAGTTAAATTAAAGTTTTAAACAACATTATATACAAACTGTTAAAAAAATTTAGTTTCTTTGAATTAGAAATTAATTAAAAAAAACTGCTTCAAGGAAATAGTTATTGGTTTGTTTTAATAGTTTAAGATCCTGACATTTTTGTTTATGGTATTTTTAAGATAAAAGAAAAAATTCCCATTGTTTAGAGAACTAAAATCTAATGCTTTGGAGAGGGTTATATTTATAATGTAGATTAGTATTTATAATCGCCTATAATTTGTCAAATAAACAATTAATTAACAAAATTTCAAAGTAAAAAAAATTAATAATATTTAACCATTATACTAAATAAAATGTGTAATTAATTAACTTTTAAATAATTTTCTAATTACTTTAATTGTTTGTTTTGAGAAAATTTTTTAATTGTAAATATTTTATTAAACCTTTTTTTTTCTTTAAATTATTTAATCGCAAATGGGGTTTTTCCTGATGACTTCTACTTTTGATTTAAAAAATATTTTTTTTTTTAATTTATAGTTTTTTTATTTAAACATTACATTTCATTCTTAAGAAGCATGATGATATTGCGAAAACAAATTAATTTTATTTAATTAACCTGTATAATATTATAAATAAGAATTTTTACGAATTTAATTTCGAATAAGAATTGCGAATTCATATAAACACATCATATTTCATTTCGTATATCAATAGTAATAATGACGTCAATAAATCACATTTTTTATGTTCTATATATTAAAATACTTATATACATAAAGAAGTTTTTAATAAATTTTTGAATTAATTAAGGAAAAAAAAAATATAAAAAAGAAGCTCGAAAGATCTAAATGAAAAATATTAGAAAATAACAACAAAATATATAAAAAAAAAGAGAAAAATTACCACGATAATGACTATCCCATTAGAAGCACGCACCTCCCAACTGTATATTTACTTATAATAAAAATCGCATGACAAAAATTTCCTATTGTCACAATTCATAAAACAAAAGAAACCAGAATCATTCTCCTATTTAAGAACTCGTGCAAAATCGTTGCAGAATTTGTCAGAAGATATTTTTTTTTTTGCTAAACAATAGATGGAACATTCTTTAATATTGTTTAAAATAAAGTTGAGTCAAACCAATTGTAATTTTTCCTTCAACAAATGAAAATACTGCTAATATACAGTCTTTGAATACCTATCGCACTATTAAAATTATTTTCTTTCATAAACGAAACTATTTCTAGGATTGCATATATTTAGGATGAACGATTTATGCAGGAGTTAACATAATGCTCGATTTTAAGGGTTATTTGCGTGAGTTAAGAAAAATAATTATATTTTTTAATGTCATGGAATTTACCGTTAGCTTTTCGCGTTTATAGAAATTTGAAAAAGTTTGCGGTTTCGGAAATATAAGGTATCAAAAATTCAAATTTTACATATTTCAAGAGGCGATAACTCGAGAGGGGGTGGAGATGGAAAAAATTTTCTTCTAACGAAATAAAGTATTTATTAATGTCCAAAAGCTGCTAAAATTTCAGGCACCTACAACCTGGGGTCTAGAAGAAAAACGACATCAAAGATTTGTAAAAAACAGATTTTAGGTAACGGTAAATTTTAACAGCCATTTTGTTTTTTTAAAGTTTAACTATAGTATTAAATTTTTACACATTTTGCAAGAATTTTACCAATGTTAATTTAAAAATTTTAAACTAAAAAAGAAAGTTTTACCATGAAATTAACATGACAATTAATGGATGCATAAAAACTTCGTTCCGGTACTAAAACGATACACGGATTTTGTAAGAAATAAGAGTTAATTAATAAGAGAATGAAATGACGCTTCCATTGCTACCACAATGCAGTAGGCCATAAGAAACATATCGGCATCTCCTCTCGACACATTCTTCCTCGTTCGAAGAAATTCAGTTGACAACCCACGGAGGCCCCGAGAGCCTTTCCAATCTATCGAAACGGTACTGGAAGCAAAAAGCGTCTCCTACTCAGTATCAAATCTAACAGATCTCTGATAGTATAGTCTCCTTGCCATCTTTCAAATATACTGAGATGTTTTATGATAGTACCTAAACCTTCAGTTCTTGCTTTGTCGCTTTTCGGTCACTGAACTCTCCTTATTCCATAAACTTCCACGCAATAAAAAGTCTTCCCTCCTTTGTTTTTCCCTATCTATGATGTTTCTAAACTCCGTCCTTCATATATGGAGGAAAAATCAATGGTCCTAATAGTTCGTAACGTTAATTTCAATTTTATATAGTACAATTAATTAACATTAAATAATCCTTTAAAAAACTAAATTGTGCTGAAATTAATGTGAATGACTTTAGATATAACTCTTGCATAAATGTACATATAAATGTAGGACTTTCACATTAATGTATGTCCACATTTTATGAGCAGCACTAAATTTTCTAGATGTTGCACCCTCCAAAATTCTTTAATTTCTTCAATTTCCTTAATTAAATTCTAGCTATTTTTGGGCAATTGATTTTGTTATCATATCTTCACTTGTTTACTTAAAACTGTTAAATAATATTTGTTCGGTGTATAATAGATCTTGACTTTTCAAATCTTTTTTATAATAAAATGTTTTAAGTTTTTTTTTAACTACATTAAATAACAATTTCATTTCTAATTATTAATTTATTACAGGCAATTGGACATGTTAGCGGATGTCACATTAATCCAGCTGTAACAATTAGCTTTATGATAATTGGAGAAATGAGCTTATTAAAAGGAGCATTTTATATGTGTGTGCAATGTATTGGTGCAATTGCTGGTGCTGCTGTTCTTAAGGTACTTTAGCGTATTTTTTATATAATTTAATAGAAATTTTTTATATTTTATAATCTTATAGGTTGCGATTCCAGATGAAATAGCACCTGCAAATATGGGAATAACTGGTCTTTCAAAAAATTTAACTAGTGGTCAAGGTGTTCTTATTGAAATCTTAATCACTTTCATATTAGTATTTGTTGTACAAGGTGTTTCTGATGGAAGACGAAATGATTTAAAAGGATCGATTCCATTAGCAGTGGGATTATCTATAACAGCGGGACATTTGGCAGCCGTACGTTTTATTAATTTTAATTTTGTTTTCATTTAGTAGCTTAAATAACTTATATATTCTTTGATAATTCTAGTTTTAAAAATAATTGCAAATATTGTAAATTTAATAAGGTTTTATTCTTGCACATTTCTATAATTCAATGTAGAGAGCATTTTCCAAAAAAAAATTTATAAAACTTTTCCGATTGCAGTCATATATTTTCAATTCATGACTTTATAGATTAATTTTTAAAATTAATTATTGATTTATATTTTATACATAAAACTAGGTTCCATTTACTGGAGCAAGTATGAATCCAGCCAGATCATTTGGACCTGCAGTTGTAATGAGCAATTGGCCAGAACAATGGGTAAGTAACTTAATATAATTATATTTGAATTATACTGAATTAAAAAAATTTAGAATTACCGTAGAGAAATCTATTACTTATTTATTATAATATGCCTTAAATTCAGAATTAATGAAATCTTAACTATAAATTGAATACAGAGAATACCTAAATGTTATAGAATATAGATACAATAGCTATTCTAGATCTCAAAATGATAAAATCAACTAATTCTATTGCATCATTTTCTAATTCTTAATATATGCAAAATTATGCATTTATTGGAAAACAGTTAAAGAAAAAGTATTACATATTTTAATAATTAATTAATTATTTTATTATTTTTAAAACAAATTCTTTTTATATTATTTTATTGCACATTCGGCAAAATACTACAATATTTCATTAAATACTTTTATTTAAATTGTTTTCCTCTAGAAAAATATGTGGTAATTATTCTAATAGCAAGCTCACTTTAAAATAATTTTTATAAAATATTAATTTAATATTAATTAAATCTTACTTATTTTATTCAATTTCATTCACGATTTTTTTTCTTCTTAAATAAATTCTTCAACTTCCTAACTCTAAGTCAATATAATCAATTTGGAAAATATACCAAAATAATGCTGATGAAATGATATTAAGAAAGTAGGTGTATAAAATACCAAGTAGAGTGAAATGTCTCTTCAAAAACTGTTCGTTTATAAGCTTGTATCTATTTCGGGACGAAATCTTTTAAGTTAAAAGACTTGGGCAAGCACAAATTTCATGAAAATTCACTATCCAAACAAATTTTACCAATTTTTAATACACTAAGTACTGAGGATATATGTATGTTAAAGCACTTATTCCTGAATCATCCTGCGTATACAAAAAACAATTATAACGTTACAATTTAAGTCAAATTTCACTTAAAACGAAAACAAGCAATAAACAATAAAAGAACAGTAAACAAGCGATTTAAGCAACATACAAAATTATTTTTTATTATGTTCTAACTGTATATGAGAAAGAATAATTAAAGCTCTAACAAAATCCCGATAATATTCTAACTTTCCTAACTCTAAGAAATAAGTTTGAAATGTAATTTTCATTATTTATCAAGTATAATATGCTATGACCTACGTTTTCTTTGAGCACAAAATATTATTTTATTGAATATTATCAGCCCTATCATGAATTTCGTTCGTAGCTCTGAAATTAGGAAAATTACGAATATCATACAATTATCTATTACGAATTACTAAAATTCTGCTCCGAATGTTCATAATGGAGTAATCATAAATTACGTTCGTAGTAAAAATTACCCTCAAAAGTCTACGATATAAAAAGAATCACTCGTACGAGTAACAAACAATTTAAAGAGAATAGTCGTATTAAATTTCCAAATTTTGAATTTTTATACCCGTACGAACGTATGTTCGAAAGGTACACTAATAAATTTGCCTTACCATTTGTAACGCTAAGAAATAACGGTCTTAGATATAGACTCAAGTGTACGTTTTTGATCAGCGTCTGAGTTGATTTAGCTTTGTCTGTCCGTCCCAGCGATAACTCAAAAACGAATTGAGCTAAATTCACCAAATTTTCACAAATGATTTATTGTAGTAACTGCCACAACCCTATTTAAATTGGCATGATCGGGGTACCGGTTCGTGTAGACGCAATGCAACTTCAAAATTTATTTGGCTTTATATATATAGGGCCGATGTGTTTGATAAAATTCGTCAAAATTTTTTGGCTCTTTCTGGTAGCTGCCATACAAATTCAATAGTAGTTTGGCACACACAGTATTTTAAAAAACACAGTATTGAAATTTTGCATAAACTTATATGGTAATACGGCAACTTAAAGTAATAGTCTGTCACTTAGTCAGTTATGGCATATTTATTCGCACGTAGGATAACAAATTCGTACGGGTATCAAAGAGTTGACAAGATCAACTCTATTTTTTCTTGTTTTGTTTGAATTTGAGTTACTCTAACACAGCACAGCTACCACTAAAGGAAATGAATTCATATTAACAAAAAAAAATTTTTTGTCGACTTTTCAAAAATATTCAAAACTAAGCAAATTGCAAAAATTCCATACAAAAGTGTATTTTATAAAAAAAATATTCTTTTACCTGAATGAATTAAACAATATATTTTTGTATGAAAGTTGTTTCACTGAAATAGAAACCTAAAAATATAAAATTGAAAGTTGAAATAATAACCAATTTTTACATTCCGAAAAAATTATACTATGCCATTGGTGGTTAATAATCTCTACGAAAGGAATTTGTGATCATTCAAAAGTCTACCTCATAGTTATGTTCGTAATTCGTAAAACTCTACGAGTGGAGATCATGATAGACCTTTATGTAATATTGTTCATCTTTTTCCATTTTAAGATTTCCTCATCGATACGTCATATGGAAAATTTGAAACGTTGACATTACATTTTTATAATTTTTACGACTTAAAATTAAACGTGATATTGTACTAAAATTATAAAAATTTCAGTGTAGAATTTTATAAAATTTAACAAATCGTAATCATAATTAAATTACAAATTTAATAATTAAATTTTATTAATTTTCATTTTAGATTTATTGGGTTGGACCAATGGTTGGTGGTTGTTTAGCCGGTCTTCTATATCGATTTATATTTAAAGTACGAAAAGGAGATGATGAAGCATCTTCATATGATTTTTAAATTTAAAATATATATATATATATTTGAGTTTCATATATGTATAAATTAATGTATATATATAAAAATGTTAAAATTTATAAAAATTAAAAAAAAAAAAATGTTATTATTATTATACAAAAATTTTTTTCGTTCGATATTTATTTTTTTTTATGTAAAACATAAATTTTTCCTCTTCTAAAATTTTTTATTACTATACACATTATATATACGAGTATGTACGTATATGTATGAATGCATATGATATAGAAAATGAGAAGGAATATTAAAAAATAATTCTTATTAAATATAAATTTATATTTAAATAAAGTATATATGTATGTATATACATATAAATCTAAAAATTATTTTAAATTAAAGGATTGTTTTAAATTTATTAATAATGTATAATATTAACCTTAAATATTTTAACAAAAAAATATAATACAAATTAAAAATTTTAAATTGTATTTTGAGAATAGCACAAAAAAAAAACAAAGCACGCTAAATAAATTTATTCATTTTTTTCACATTTTATTGTTGTTATAGTCTTTATCTCCATTTTCATCAAATTTTTTAAATATTTTTTTATTAATTTTGTGTATTAAAAATGTCCTTTTATATAAAATATAAAAATTTCATTTTTAATTTCATTATTGAAATTACAAATACACACAATTATTATAAAATAATTAACAATATTAAAAAAAAAAATTATAAGAAAAATTTACAAACAGAAAAAAAAAAGCAAATGCACTTAACTTTAAAATTTAATTATAAGATTAATATTATTATTATATAAAAAGAAATTAATTTCTATTTAAAAAAGAGAAAAAAAAAAACCATTTTTACTTTTTATGTATTTTTGGCTTAATGTAAAAATTTTGTTTTTAAGGTATTATGAATAATATGAATCTATTGGTTCAAAGAGAAAAAAAAAAATAAATAACTAACAAGTCTTTTTAATTATAGTTTCTAATTTCCTTTAGCATTACAATTTTAGACACTCCAACATGAAATTTGTTTTAAAGTAATCTTATAGTGAGATAAAGAAGTAGCTCAACTGAACGTGTACACAGTTACTTGCATTAAACTCGAATATAAAATATTTAAATTCAAACTGACTAAAAACTAGAAAATATAGGTCGCTTATTATAAATGATCAAAAAATAAAACTTACTTTTTGAAGGAAAGAAAATTTACTTACCAGAACATACGTATAGCGTTCCGTGCCGATATATATTCACAGCGATTCATTTTATACAATACAGCAATCCCTCCCGTATAACGTAACCTCTTACTACATAATTTCGATATAATGGCCCTTATGATGATCGGCGAAGCAAATGAAATTTTTCACGAATATGAATTTTTGGTATTATGGTTAGCGAATTCGTCTAAATTTTAGGCGAATGTGCTGTCAAATTTGTCAAATGAAAATTCCGTGTGATGGCGAATGAATAACAAAAAATGAAATTAATAAATAAGTATTTTTTTTTTGGACATTATAGCATTTACTGTGATATTATGGAAAAATCTAAACTATATGTAAAGTATAAGTTCATAAAATTCTACAAATTATTGTTAAAAAATATTGATTGTTTGACATTAATTTAAGCGTGAAAAAAAACGAACCAAAAACAAATCGAGCATTTAAATAAATTAATGGACAACAACCCCGTTATTGCTAAAGTATAGAAAAATTCAAATGTTTTTGAAGTTTTCTGATGTTTTGCGGTAGCAGTATTTCGGATATAGAGCACAGTAAAGTGATTCTTGAAAATTCAAAATTAACTTAAATTTTAATATAAAGCATGTTCGATAAATATTTTTTTTAAAAGATAAAGCACGTTCGAAAATCGTAGCTGCAAAAATAATTCCAAATTTAAAAGAAATCACAAGAAATTTTTAAGAAATTAAAAATCTGGAAAAATAAACTAGGTAATTCCGGTAGATTTGTAATCATGCAAAGAAAAGATTTTTGAGATTTAAGCTAGAACTTTAAGCACAGATCTGAATTAGGAATAATTCTCTGTATAGTAATTATACTCTGTATAGTTAAAATTAGTAATTAGTAACTTACCCAAACATTATGCAATAGTTTTTTGCAATCTCCTACGTTATCCCTTAAACTAAATGAAATGTAATTTAAGGGATACCAGTAATTACGTTAAGAGGAAGATGGCTGTACTGTATTTACAACATATTTAGATAGTTTCCAATAATTTTGTTTCGATAAAGTAGATAGGTCGTTCATAAGATTGATATTTTTTAGCTCCAAGCAATTTATTTTCGCTTCTCACTTGTAAATATACTTTTAAATTTTGCAAACAAACTAACCAACTTAACCATATTAAATTAAAACCGGCATAAATTTATACAACCCGTTTAATATGAGTTGAAAGTTTCTATTATGTTTTTATTCGAATAGTTACATACATACATACAATTTATTAACAAAATTATCATTATTATCATTTTCATGAAAAGTCAAAATTTTCAATTTGTTTTTTTTTTATCACATTAACGTTTTCCACATTGTTTTGTAAAATCTAAAAATAGGAATCACTCTCAATTTTCTTAGAGAATTTTTCTTTTAATATTCTATAGAAAAAACACATTTTCTTTAGAATTTCTCAGTTTTATATTTGACACTGAGTAAAGTAGATCGCATTTTTAATACAAACAACAATTATTTTACTATTATAGTAAAACGGAATTTGATTTTTTTTTCTCTAAAGTGACTCCATTTTATTTTTTTTTTTTCTATATAAGATTTTCATTATGAAATTAACTGAAAAACCTGGTTTTTTCCCAGAATATTATCAAAATATTAAAAATGTTGTAGATGATGAAATTATTAAGAAATTCTCAATTTTTGAAAATGATTTTGAACGTGTTAGTTATATAGAGAATTTGAAAAATGTACGAGATAATGACTTAAAACTTCAAAGAACCTTTCATGGGAAAAATCTCTCTCAATCAATGGATTACAAAGAAAAGGGAAATTTAGCTTTTAAAAACCAAAGATGGATTGAGGCATTAACACTATATTCGAAAAGTTTAATAGTCGCACCCAAAGAAGATAGTATGTGCTCGTTCAAATTACATGATTTTTTTTTTATTAATTTTTTTTTTATTTTAGAAAATCATTTAGCAATATTATTTGCTAACAGATCAGCATCTCTATTTCATATGGAAAGATATGATGAAACATTATTAGATATACACAGATCAGTTGAATTAGGTTATCCTCGAGACATGATACACAAAATACTTGAAAGGGAAGCTCAGTGTTATTTATCGAAAAAGAATTTCCTTAACGCTATGACTTCATTTAAGTAAGTGATTGAACAATTAAAAAAATATTCAAACACATTAGTTACATAGAATTATAATTTCTTACATGACCTTTTATTGGCAGAGATTTTTCTTATATACACATATGTATAATATGTATACACGTACTTATAGACCTAAAATTTTTAGAAGGATTACTAACTAAAACTTAACTATCTACATATAAATTTTATTTTTAACACAGGAAAACAATTTCTGCTCTAGATGATTCAAAGCTATCTCTTGAAAAACGACAAAAAATTGAAAAAGACTGCTTGATTATGATTAAAATGTTGGAAAAAGATCCAAATTCTAAATCTATGGCTGAAAAATTAAATAAACTTAAAATTACTAGCTCAAAGGAAACTGTGAACGAAGAATACATTAGCGATGCAATTAAGGTTGACTTTTCACCAGAAGAAGGTCGTTTCATAAGAGCAGCAAGAAATGTTGAAGTTGGAGATGAAATTTTAATTGAAAATCCTAACGTTTGTGCACTTTTAGAAAAATTTTGTCAAAGTCATTGCCAAAATTGCTTTTTACGGTAAATAAAATTAAAATGTAAAATAATTTCTTTTGTTTTTTAGCATATAAAATCACGAAATTAACTAAAACCTTAATCATAACGTTAAAGTGTTTTAGACATTTATATTATGAACAAACATTTATTAAATAAAATTTTGTTATAGGACTGTTACACCGATCCCATGCAATAATTGCACTGATATAATATTTTGCTCTGAAAAATGCTTAAAAGACGCGACTTACCATGAATATGAATGCGGAATATTGCCAACATTTTGGAAATCAGGCGCATCAATTAATTGTCATTTAGCGCTACGTATTATAGCATGCAAACCTTTAGAATATTTTAAAAAAATAAAATCTGAGATAGACATTGATTTGGACTTTGAACATTTGAAAAAGTTCGTACATATCTCTATTTAACACTATTTTTTAACATAATTAATGATATTCATTTTTTTAGATTGCCAACGAATGATTATCGTCGAATATGTAATTTAGTTCGTCATGAACGTAAACGAAATCCTTCGGGTTTTTTCCAGTATACTCTCATGGCTAGGTTTTTAAGTCAATTATTACATGTTTCTGATTATTTTGGAGCAAACCCTTCTAAAGATGATGTTTTGTATATAACCAGTTTAATATTAAGAAATTTACAATTTCTTCAGTTTAATACTCACGAAATATCTGAACTGCATCAAGCAACAAAAATGAATGCCTCAGCTAAAACGGTTTTTATTGGTGGTGGAATATACCCCACCTTAGCACTGTTCAATCATTCTTGTGATCCAGGAATAGTGAGGTAATATTTTGTCTATTATTCAAGAAACTAAAATTGTAAGATGTTAAATTATTACATATTATGTTAGATATTTCAAAGGTACAAAAATTTATGTAAATGCTATCAAAGACGTTGAATCTGGTTTACAAATATCAGAAAATTATGGTCCCCTTTATGCACAAGAATGCAGGGAAGACCGTCAAGTAAAATTAATTGATTTGTATTGGTTTGATTGTCAATGTGACGCTTGCCTCGAAAATTGGCCAAAATATGAAGATATGAAGAATGATGTAATTAGATTTAGGTGTGATGCTGACATCAAATGCAACGGTATAATCGAAGTCCCACCAGATGTTAATGAATTTATGATTAAATGTCAGAAATGCGGTCAGTTAACTAATATTTTGAAAGGCTTAAAAGTTATGCAGGTAAGAAAAAAATTAAATTTGTCGTGAATAAGTTGAAATTTGTTGTCGCTATATGCTTACCATTTATCCCAAAGCTAACCATTGTATAATTGAATAATATTAAATTTTTCTTTTTAATATTATTATGTAATTTTAAACTTTCATTTAAGGACACGGAACAAATAACGAAAATTGCTAAAAGACTTTATGATGCTGGTGATTATTGCAAAGCTTTACAGAAAAACATTGACTTGCTTAAAATGATGAACAAAGTACTTGCTCCACCTTTTACTGATTATCTTCAAGTGCAGCAAAGTATACGAGATTGCTACTTAAATTTGGGAAATGCATACGCTCTAAATTAAAAACTGCAATATTGACTTTGCTGTTATGAAACTAGTTTAAAAAACTTTTTTAATAAAATTTTGATTGTTAATGAAATAAATATTTATTTATAATACAAATTTCAAATAAAAAAAACTTTTTACTTACAAGAATATTGTGTCAAGTAAAGCAGTAAATTTTATATGAAATGGTAGAGATGCATTGCAAAAATTTCGTTATTCTTAGTAAATAGTAATAAGAACAAAAGTCTATCTTGAGTTAATCTTTTTGAAAGTAAATTAATTGAGCAATGTCTAAGTCTCAACTTGTAAGCCTCAACCAATATACTTCCTTAAAGCATGCGCTTTCGTTTTGATTTTAAATTTCTGAATTTTAATATTTACCGCGAATGTGGATCATATAGAACTATTATCACTATCCAAACTCTCTTTATTACGAGTATTATTAACTAATTTTTGAATACTTTGCACCTCAACTTTATAAAAAAAAAATTAATTATTGTATGCAAAAAACTTTTACAGGGTCTAAAAATAAAGAATAATTGAATAAATTAATTTGCGAAAAGTATATTTGCGTAAAATTCGTAATAATATACAACAAAATTAGGATAATCGAACTTATATAAATTATGCAATTAGACCACTATTTTCTTGAAGGCTTTTTGGCTAACCTAAAATAAATTATAACTAGACATGGAAAAATATTTCATTTATTAAAAAGTTACCTCTCTTTTCTTTTTTCTCGATAAGCTAAAAATTCTTTTCGTGTTGCAGTTGATCTTACTTCCAATATAAAATTCATTTTATTCAGTATCTGTTGGGCAGTGATTTGATCAGTTTCAAAATCATAGTACTTAAAACTACTTGAAGACGATATTGATGGTATATTAGGATTGAAATGCTGTGGACTAGATGAAGAAGATGTTAAAGATGTATTTGTTCCACCAGTTACACCTGTTACATTAGAAAAACCTAGCTGTCCAAAAGGATGACCCTTTAATATCGAACCTGATTCACCAAAATGAAATGACGAACTTTGTGGAAATGGGTTTAAATACCAAATCCTTAAAACTGCTTTGTTAGTTTTTTTCGTTAGAATTTCACAAAAACCAATTGATTCGATATTATGCGAAATCGCTTTTTGTTTACTCCAAAATTTGTTATTCGATGAAACAGGATATATTTCCAGTCTCTCACCTGAAATCCCTAACTGAACTTCTGATTTAAAAAATCCTTTACCTACTATATTTAAATGGTAGCTACTGTAAACTGGAGCCTCAATCATTAAATTATGACCAAGCATTCGTTCCATATCTTGAGCCAAATTATCATTGCTGTCTTTTGCTTCATCTAAAGCTCTTTCTCGGGCAGTGTCGGTGTCTGAATTAAGTGAAAACGATCTATAATCTACACGATTTGTAGTGTTCGTAGGTCGACGTTCAGCTAATGTTAAATATTGAAATTCATATTTTTGGCATAGGGCCTTCATATCTAACGGGGGGAATTCTGACAACATTTCACCATTGTCCTCAGTAATATACAAACCATAATGACGTATGCTTTGCAATTGAATTTCAGGATACTTCACCGTTAATTTATAACAAATAAATCCAATAACTTCTTCTATTTTTGCTTGCGCGATTACGCAGATTTTCATAGGAACAGTCAGTTGTGGCTCACTAATTATATTTAAAAATATATTTAAGTGTGCAACTCCAGCTTGAGATTCTCCATCAAAACGGGCATATTGAATAAATTTATTTTGAGGCAATTTTGGTCCGTGAAGTATTTGCTCGGAAAGTAAACTTTTCACTGTTTTACGAGAATCTGAACTTGATGCAACTTCTTTGCGTTGGAAAAAATCAGAAATTTTCAAAGATGCTGGATCATTAGATTGCAGAACTGCAGAATCGTCAATTTTTATATTTCTAAAATTGCATAAAATATTTTAAAAAATTGTTGCAGTAAGCCAGTTAAATTCTAGAAAGTTTTTAAAAGACTATAATTTCAAGTTTCTTGTTAATGAAAAAATCATTAAAATATATTGCGTATTTGTAGATAACTACGCTAGAGTAAAGTTAAATATCTTCACTCATCATACTTGCAAATCTTACTTTGTTTTTGCTGCTTTTTGTCTTGCTCTGTTCATTCTATCTAATTTCTGTGTTGTATTGGATCTAAACCTATGAACTCCAACATCATCTGGACACATATGAATTTCATAAGACTGTGCCGCTGCGTCTAAATCTTCATCATCACTTTGATCTAAGCCAGGGTAACATAGACAGGTGTTGTTAGAATTTTTTGAAAGAAAGTGCTTTGGTAAGTCGTCGCTCGTCATAACTGTTTCACACTAGAAGGAATTCATACTTTAAACAAATATTTTTCTTCGACCTAAATAGAGAGAAAAGTGTCTAGGTTTATACTCTACCACTTCTGTGTCATCGGTCGATATAAATGAATTTCTGATATGACATAGAAGCCAATGTTGATTATTATACGTTGCCATTTCAACATTTGGTTAACAAATTTAAAAATTGAGTCAATAACGAATCGATAACAATTATTTATAAAAAGTCAAAGCTTTAAACACACAACAATTTGAATTATTGTATACAGTATATAATTACGATTTTATTACAACTGTTGTCTGTCATTTTGTCGTGAGCTACGACAAATTTTTATAAACAAAAACAACACTGGTTTGTCACATCAATCAAACAAGTTACAAAGCAGGGATGTCACTACAAATTTTGTAACGAAATCTCTTTTGGTATACTCTCAATTTTTTTCTTATTTAATAACGATCTTCACGTAACCATGCAAATTAGCCTCATTTGAGCATCGTAGCATTTGTGCAAATTCTTGACATATAACATTGACATTTGTGCAAAACTTGACATATGTTGTTTCACATTCACCGATATTTTTTTTCTAAACTAAAATATACTGAACCTGAAAGCATAATTCAAAAATTTGTTCACGTATACATTTGTTTTGACATTTCAATTGATATTAGTTGACATTTCCTCAGTAAACATTCTTGTAAAGGAACAACCAAACATTTATTTTAGCCAGTCCACACTGCAGTTATCTATAATTTTGCGTACTTTGCAATTTACATTACGCCTTTAACATAAGAGAGTCCCCTTTCATTGCACTAGTCATTCATATAAGAGAATCCATTCACATAACAAATAACGTTCAAGGTACATGCGTGAAGATTTTAATTATTTTTTTGTCAAGTTTTTGTGATCAATATTTTTTGTAAATCGCATTGGCATGAGTTTATTTATGTTTAATTTGTAATTTTTTTTTAAATTAAAAAAACTATAAGATTTTTCTATTTCTAATTTGTTTCGCGACAAATAAAAATTTTTATGTATGTACATGCAATTGTTAGGCAAATTAAAAAGAAAGGTTTAGAAATTTTTGCAAATGTAATAAGAGGACGTTCTCATTTATTCATTTCCAAATGTTGAATAATATTCTAAATATGTGCATACGTCAAAATATGTTTTTTGTTCAAAAATTTCTGTTTTTTAGTATACATATATATTCTAGAATGTATGTACATATTATAAGAGCTTTCTGGTTTGTTTAAATCATATTGGAAAATTCTGAAAGCATTCTTTTTATTCCATTTCGAAGGTAGAATAAAAGGTCAAGCAGAATTATACAGATAAAAATGTCAAAAGTTTTATTTTAAACCCTTTTCACAAACTCAAATTATCGAAGCACAAAATTTAGTTAAACTTCATTGCTACGTTTAATTGTTTACGTGCAGCGCAAACTGAATTTTCTTCCGAATTACAAACACGTGACAAATTAATTTTTGACATTCAATGCAAATTTAAATTGAACCCAGCATGCGATAATCGAAATCAGCGTATTACGACAAACCGAAGATTTATCCATGAATGGAACAAATTTGTTTTAATAACCGCATACTGCGACTATTTGGATATAGCATTAAGGATTCGAAATAACCGTAACTAATGAAAGTATAATTACAAAAGTTTTGCAAAATATAATAAAAGAACACTGATTATATATGACGTAGGTATGCCGATCGGGATAATATTAGTTTCTTCAAAGACACTTTAGTTTCAAATAAAGCACCTAAAAATTTTTTTTTGGTTAGAGAATAAAAAAAAATTTTCATTCACATTCTGGATATAAAAGTTGAATTTAAGCACTTTTTTTATGTTGTTCGAAAAGATTATGTTATTGGTTACAGTATGAATAAGATATGGAGCGTTTACATTGCAAGTTTTTGACAAAAAAGGGTTAATATTAATACTAAATATCCTTGAGCTTTCACGATGCCAAATTATTGGCTATAATGACATCAACGTATAACTAGTTTTATTTCCAAAATATCAAACAATATCAAAGGGAAAAGGAAACTTTACTTATTTTTTTCATAAAAATTTTATATTTTTCATTGCTTTGTTTTTCATTTATTTTTTAATTTTTCAATATGTCAATAAAACACTGTCAGTTTTTTTATTATTATTTGTGCCAAAAGTTATATGTCTTGTCGAGATCTTTCCAATACACCGGATTTGTCTGTCGACTTTTATTTTTAGACTAAAAGATCAGATTCAAAGAACTCGAAAAATTTTCCAATTTTTTTTTTTGGAATCCATCGCTGAATTTTTTTAAACCACTTATATTTAATTATTCAATTTGTGTTCTTCTACCAAAACCTTAATGGACGTTTCAAAAATTAAAAGTATTCCAAGCATAAGCATTGTGCCAATGCACTGTCTCTGAAATTTTAAAACGGTAGCATTCAACGATGTAGATAGAGTCATTATTGTTTATTCAATTAATATCAATAAGCACAGTTGACACCTGCCTTTTTTAAAATGTCACATGATTATCAAATTCTGTCATCATTTTGAAAACTCTACCATGAATTTTTCGCAATATTCGTGAATTCTATTTTGCAATCACTACTGGCAGCACTTTTAAAAAAATCATTTCCATTAATATTGCGGCATAGTTTTAATCGTGTTTGTGTTTTAAAAATATTTCATTCAAAAAGAGCGGTGGTAATTATTTTTCAAAATCAGATGAAAACGCTGATAATAACTTAAGGTACGCGTTCTTTTTTAATTTCTGTGTTAAAAAATTATTTGAACTTTTTATTTTTAGTGAAAATTTTTTTGACTTGACAAACGCAACTTTCAATTGCTATACCAAATTACATTTGAATTTTAAATTAACAAATTACTTTTTGCAAAAGTGACTAATTTCAAGAATCGAAGGATTAGAATCATGTAATGACAGAATCAATTCTACAATCGCCGTTCGTTTGCAAAAGTCATTTAATTGTCACATTATGACATTTCTAAAAAGGCCATTACAGCTTTTAACAGTAATTATAAGGTTTGTCTGGTATAAAACTAAATAAAACTTTAAAAACAGAAAACAATAATGACATGATTTCACGCTAGAAGAAAAAAAATTCTCTTTTGAAAAAAAAATTAACCAGACAGAAAATTTGAAAAAACTTTATGAATAGGTGATAAGCTTCAAATTTCAAAATATTTATTAAACATGATCAAATATTTTTTGGTTATACAAAAAACGGATAATTTTAATTTGGAATTAAAAAAAAATAAAATTAGGAAAAAACATTTGTAAAACCATTTTGTTGATCATACCCGTACGAACGTATGTTTGAAGGGTTTGAAGGTACTAATATTTAATCGTGATTGTTGATTTACCGCAAATTCTTTAACGTCAAAATTTTGTTTTCAGTCTGCAAACTGTCTGACGTATAAAACTTTTACGGACAGAAATGTACTAAACTTTTTACCCGTAGTTGACTTTGAATTTTGATCATTCGTAAACGTCAAAACAAAAAAAAAATTTTTTTTAGATCTAAAATAATTTTATACTTACATGTTAAAAATTAACAAAAAAAAATAGTTTTTATATTATTTTTAACGTAATGATAGTCCACTCAATACATCAAATTTATTTATGCATGTAAAAAAAAAAAATTTACAATTTTGACGCTTAATTGACTTTTTTTAAACGTTAAAGAATTTAAGCTTTGACTGAAAGTAAAAGCGCAGTAGAGTATTCGTAACCTCAGCCAACTCAGATTTTGTAAAATTTGACGTTTAAGAATTTACCATTATTTTTAAAAAATGTTATTTGCTGGCTTTTTTAAGCAGGTTTCCAAATTTTAAAGAAGAAGCTAAGTGTTATAGAAAATGAAAATGCATTCGCTGTACATATTTTTTAAAATTTGTCCGTTTTCATTTTTAATTTTTTCATTTTTCCGCCTTTATCGCATAGTTCAACAACTACAGAACATAAATATGTTTTTTCTTTCATTAACTTAAGGAAAGAAAAAAGTTTTAATAAAAGTTTTATGTGCTTTCTTAAGGAATTTACTATAAATAACAAAACTCATATTGTGGGATAAAGCAAATTTGTATTTTGTACAAATTAATCAATATTAATTATTGGTTAATTTGTACAAAATAAGACGACTTAGTATAATAATGCTATTTTAAGAGGTTGGATACATTTTGCATACATTTTTTTCTCGAAATTGGATACATTTTGTTCTTTTCGAGTTTAGTATGCATCTATGTATGTATTATTTTTATGTTCACCACTGTAAGAAAGTTAGTATGAAGTGTCATATTATCAAAATCGTATTGTCAAAAGCCCTCTCTGGAATATTATGGGTTTAATTAAAAATAGATAAACACAAAACAATAAATTAATTGTTATATTATAATTTTTTAAAAACATAATGGAAGTTAATATGGATATCAATGATAATATAACTGGAATACAAGGTATACAATAAGTAAACATTTGAAGTATTTTACAAAAAGATCTGTTTTTAATGTTTTAGATGAATGCGAATATCTTTGTAATGAGATCGATGATGTAGTTATAGATAACATAATTAGTTCATATAGTGATGATTTTTATTCAATGCAGCAATATAACTCGCCGACACACGACACTCAAGCAGTTCAAAATGTTAACCAAACTAATATAACGTATGACTTCAATCCAGATGAGTTTTTAAATTTTTTGCCAGAAATACAAACCACAAATGAAGTTAATCGGACAACACCTTCACCAACAAATAGTTCATCTGCAGCTTCCTCAATTAGTGATTCTACATTCCCTTGTGAAAAACTTGAACAAAATTTATGCAACAATATATTCGACACTCCACCCATTTCACCAGAAAATGAAAAGGTTAATAGTCCTAAAAACTATATGCAGTGCAATAACTTGTTTTTTAATGAAAAAAAATCTCAGTTGAAAAAATTTGAAAATGCTACAACTGGAAATCCTGCAATCGGAGATATTAAATGTACGAAACCTGTCGGAAAGTTAACAAAAATATGTTTTAAAAAACCCAACAAACTTAAAACAAACAATGAAAAAACTAAAATGATTTTATTGCCAGCCAAAGACTTCACAAATTTTGTGAAAAAATGTAAAAATGATAATGAGGAGAGTAGTTTTCCTAGAGTTATAATAAAATCCTCTGACTTTGCAAAAAATCTCTTAACTAACACGGTTGAAATTTCGAGTAAGAATAAATTTTCAAACAGTATACAATCAAATCCACATATAATACAACACATTCCGGCATATGAAAATTGTTCATCTGTTACACCAACTGCATCTATATTGCAAAAGAAAATAGTTCCAATACTTCCAGCTAATATGCAAAATCAAATATTTTGCTTAAATGATAGTAAATCTTCAGTAAATGAAGAGCAATTGAAAAGATATGAAAGAATGATAAAAAATCGCAAATCTGCTTCTTTATCAAGGATGAAAAAGAAAATGTATGTTTGCACACTAGAAAACAAGGTTAAAGAATTAGGAAAAGAGAATTGTAATCTAAAGACGGTAAGCTTTTAAATTAAAAAATGGTTTAAAACATAGTAAATAAATTTTTGTTTATTTTAGGAAAATACTGTACTTAGAAGTCAACTTGAAACATATAAGAGCCAGTGTCGATGTTCCAATAATCTTAAGAAAACTTACAACTTTATTGATTTAAGCGACATAAATGTATTTAACAAAAGACCAACAAAACATATTACGAACATTAATAAGATATTGTTTAATTCACCAAAACTAAAAAAGAATACCGCTGTTTTGTTGGGTATGCTTTTTATGGTGACTTTAAATTTTGGAACTTTTAACAATTTTTTCTTACCTTCCAAAACTTCCCTATCCAAAGAAGAATATTTAGATTTAAACGTTGCAGGAGGAGAAAGATTTTCAAATTATCAGTTTGAACATATTGGAAAAAGAAGTCTTCTTTGGGTCAATGACGCTGATACTAAAAATAATTCAAAGTCAGATAAATATCAAAACTTAATTATGCAAAAAAACAATTCATCAAGAGCTTATTGGCCTTGTCCTTTAAATATAAATCAAACAGAAAATGTGAGACTTGCTCATACTTTGCAAAAGTGGATTGACGATAATGATTATTTTAACTTAAGTTCATCTTTTAATAGACTATCTAATATTCCTTCAAGTTTTAAAAATGATTTTCTTGCTTTTGATGACTTATATGCAGATTCTATTTCGCACATGGAAGACGTGAAACTAAAGTATAGAGCAAACAAAAACTATTTTTTCAACAAAAATGGTTTTCAAAAGGGGAATAAAAAGGCACAATTAAAAAAGGGAATTCGGAATTTCAAAGGAGGAAAAGATTATGAAAATGGAACTTTCGGACCTAAAACAAACGGAAAATATTCAAAATTATTCGAAAATTTAAATCGCCGAGAAGATACCTTCTACATAGTTTCATTTAATACAGAACATATACTTTTGCCAGCATTTGCTTATAATAAAAGCTCAAGGCCTAAAATGTCTTTAATGTTACCTGATGGTGATTCCGTACTAAATGGTAAAATAACATTAATGCAAATAGATTGTGAAGTTGTTAATACCACAGTAGTTGACTTAAAAGAAGATTTAATCCCTCAAGGTATGCGAACCCCAACTGTTAAACTTAATGAGAATCCACAAAAAACCTTGATTCCCGATATTAATAAAAACTTGACTGAAAATCGTAATAAAAATTTCAAAGCAAAAGCATTTCAAAATATTTACATGACTGTTTTATCGAAACCAACAATTGAACCCGACACGAAAAGCTCCAATGAAAATGAGTATTCTTCTGAGGAAAAAAGGAAAAAATCAAATAAGCTATATAAGCCTTATTTCATGAATAATAATTAAATTTGATGTATTGTGCGTTTCATTAGTAGAGCAATATTAGTGTTATATAGAGTTTAACAGATTTTAATTTACTATTTATACAAGTGAAATTAAGATAGTTATTAGTTATTATAGGTCTAAGATTTAATCATTTTAAATCAAAAATTGTCGATCGTCGATAGATCTTAATGATTAAAAAAGCATTTAAAACAATTAAAAATTAAAAAAATAAGGCTTATTAACGAATTTTGAAAATTCATGAAATAGAAATGAAAAAAATTATTGTAAAAATTTAAAATTTTTAATAAAATTATTTATGTTCCATTACTTCGATGTCATTTTCAAATATTACAATACGCAGTAACTTAATGTTTATTTTTTAAAATTAAAATAGACAGGATGTGTAGTCTATTGTGTTTTCTTATCATTATACTTAACATTTGTGAAAATCATTCGATATTTTTGAGCATATAAAACTATACTACGATGTTTTTTGTGTACAAACTAAAAAGTTTTAAAGTATAATGTTTTGTACAGTAAACTAACGTAAATCGGCTTCTGCGTTGATTTCTGCGGCATTCTGCGTATTTAGAGTTGATGTATATTTTTAACTTGCCTCATAGTCTTTAACAATAAAGAGTATTTGAAGTTACATATCATATTTTAAATAATAATGTAATATAAATACCATATGCCAGAAAAGCATACAGTAAAATCTCTACTCAACGAACACTGTCGAACAACTAGAACATTTCTTTTGGCTTTGAATACCTTTTATTTATGTATGTATGTATGTGTGTATTATGCAATATCTGTTTCCTGAACAAAACTTATCAAATTTTGGGCGGGGTTAATTTTGTAAAGACTTTACTGTTTTCAAATTCGTTGCCGTTAGGAGATAAAATTGATGATCTATATACACTTCTACAAATACTTCAGTATTTCTATAAAAATTGTTACGTATTCAATCTGTTTGAAAATTGAACGACATAAACTGCATTCAAACATAAATCGAAGAAAGTTCAAAATAAAAATACCATATAACAAGAACGTTTGATGATAATCATAATTGTTTGATTGATCATGACTTATTTAGATCTATATACACTTCTACAAATACTTGAATAGATGTACAAAAAAAACGATCAAAAACGCTTTCAATTATTATCAAACGCAAATCAAACGTAAACATAAATGACAAAATTATCAAATCTCCAAATCAAACATTTCTTTCATGCCCAGTCATATATTTTTACGATAACGAAAATGTCATATATAATATTACTTAATGCGATTCTAGTGGTATATACTTATGTAAAGCTCAATTGTAAAATAAAAATGATTACTTACAATACAAACACTTCAAATTATGTTTACCCATTATTATAATTGTTCATATTTACATATGTATGTATAAACATAACGACACCCATTTATGTTAAAGTTTAAAAATTCACTTGCTTCACTAGGCCCCGAAAATTAAATTTTGCGTGGAAGTTAACAAAGTAGTTGAAAAGGTTCATAACTATTAACACAGGTATGTGTTTCACATGTAACTAATGTGAAATTTGATAAAATAACAGAAACATGTATGTATGTATTCCAAAACTTGCTTTAATTAACGACCCATTAATGTCCTTCCATTAAACAGATTACCAAACAAAATTTATCAAAAACTTTATTTTCAAAATTGATTATTTTAATATTTTAAGCAAATACAAAAATTATGCTGTTTTGGCTATAACCCAAACTTTTCCATAGCGTTCTGGTTGATCAAGACTATCCACTATAAATTTAGCAAGATTGACCTTTGGAACTGTACGACCTGGTGATTTGTTTTCAGTAATTTCAAGTTCTGTATATATGAGGAGAGAGTTCAAGGTTCATGAGATATATGAGGAGGTAATATGGCCGCAAAGTCTAAACCAGAGTTTTTAGTAATTTCAAGAATTTTCTTATGCTCGTTATTAATGTATTCAAATTGTTTTGGAACTTTGTACTCCCAAAAAAGAAATGAAGACATTATTACTGAAAATTTCTTTAGGTTTAATGTTTTCATTGCCTCAACAACATTTTGAGTTCCGGTTGACATTTCCGTAGTTGGCTCCAAATTATTTCGGGTTCCTAAAATAACGCACACTCCTTCAACACCATTAAGCAAATTTTTAACGTTATCCAATTTTGTAGCATCCCCTTCCACAAGTTCTATTTCTTGTTTTGTTTTAAATGCCTCTGGCACGGTACTTAAGTTCCTGTACATTAAACGAACTTTAAATCCTAATATAAAATATGAAGCGCTTATAATTATTTCTATAGGAGTTAACTGAAAATTTTTTAGTGAGTTAGTTTCAACCTTTTTTGACAGAATAGTCACAACACAGCAATTTTATTCATTTTTCGTTATTCCAGATTATTGAATTTAAGTTAGACATTCTAAATGACAAAAAACAGGCTTTCTTCTTCGCTTATGTATTTTTAAATTCTGACTGAGTTGCTGACCACCGCATTGGTCCTGCTTTTACAGTAACAATGAATTTATTTCTGTTTGATCATTTGAGAACTAATACGTAATACATGCTAAAATAAAGTAAGCGGATTTACAAATATTTTTTAATTATAATAATTAAAAAGCAACAAAATACTGCACAAAACTACTGAAAATATTCATGTACATAAATGTATGCGAATGATTTTGTTATGTGTTAACAAATAAAAAATGTTTTTCTGCTTTAATAAGTAATGCTAAATTTAACAAAATTCTAGTTTACATGGCAATCCTCAATTGAATGTAAATTAGTGTGCCAGCCATACCAATAACTGGTATGAAATATACTCAACTTAATTAAAAAAAAAACTTAAATTTGAGTAAAATTTTTATATGTACATATGAATGTGTTAATATAGCAATAATTAAAATATACACAAGTAAAGAATCGAGATTTCGGTTATAAATTTTATGAGCATTTTTGATTAGGCCAAAGATTTTAAAAATCAGATTGTAAAGTAATTTTACATAAAAGTAGTTATGAGCATAATAATATGATTAAAATAAATTAATGTACTCGTATGCATGTATGTGCAAAAGTGTGAGTAGATTTGTTGGATATTGTGTTGTTGTGTTGGAAAATAAAGGCACGTATATATGTATGCACTTATGTCATGTAAATATCATTTTTATTTCTATCGACTTTAATCTGATCCTTAAAATATTTTTTATTTTTTTTAATTATATAGGTATTATACACATATGTATGCACATATTTAAAATTAAATTAATGTAGTAATGCAAGTAAGCAAAGAAACTTTGTAGTAGTTTTAATGCACATTTATGCAATAAATACGAATATACCTAATTGTATATTGGTTATGCTATCGTTATTGGGCCCCCTTTCATAAAGATAAATATCGGATCCTGTTCCCACCATTTAAGCAAATTATATTAAAGTACAAAGTATAGGAAATCTATATTCATCATGACTATATAAATCATGACTCAACTTCTTTGCTATGATCACCATACATACTTATACACACATTAATTTGTATCGTAATTATTAAACTTTCTCATTAAATTATGTTCAATTTGTTTAATAACGATTTTCTCAACAAGGTGCCACAGAATCTATGAATTTCTATCTTCATTGTAGCAATAATTGTGGCTTTGTTATCTAGACACCAAGCGCTTTACAATGCTACTATTAAAATATCGCCATACATATAAGAGTTTACGGCTATATTTGAGAAATTTTTAAAATCATCTAGCCCTAGCTTAATACTGTTTATAAAACAGAAAAGGACTGGTATAACGAATTTGTATTATCGGATTTTCAAATTAGAATAATAGTTAAGTCTTAGACTTAGATAGACAAGAAATTTAGTTTTGCAACCGTTTGATTGCTTATTTGTATTCCATAGGTACACACATGCAACCATTTGAATGATCACATGCAAGTAAGCAATCAAACAGTGTCTAATTGTCGCTTAGATTTGTGCGCAACCATTTTACAATCAAGCCAGAGCCCTTACTCTAATTTTATTCTGTATGAGAAAATTTAAAGTGCATAATGTATGTAATCGAATCAAACTTGTAATTGAATTTGTCAATTTTTTTTTCTAAATTAAACCATTTTGCTAAATTTTCATGTAATTAAAAATTATTAAAGACATTAATTCTAGTATGTATGTACATACATATGTGTATAAACAATAACTATAGATTATGTTCATGCACAGCATATATACACTTACATATTATTAAGTGTGTACATAAATATACATACATATAATATACAACTTCATATACATAGGGTCCGTTCGTTGCTTAATATTAGAATAACTTGAGTTTTGGCTAGAGTAGAGAAATACAATATACAGAACTAGTCCAAATCACTTTCGATCATTCATACAAATGTATATATTATTATATATTATATGGATATGTATACTTGCAAACAAACTGCATTAGAGTTTAAGTACGGAAAAATTAATTTTCCTACAAATACGAATATACTTTAAATATTTTTATTTTCATTTACGTTGTTATCACAAAACTTGCTTCTTTTATATAATAAATAATTTTCAAATAATATGATTTTTAAAGCAATTTAAAAAAAAACAAAATTCACTCAAAAATTAAATAAAGAATGGTTAATTTTCTAATAAATGTTAAAAAAAAACTCACTCATAATCCACACACAAATTCAAAGAGTAAGTTTTCGCTTTTATGTTCATATAAAATATAATCTTTTCCATTTTCATATTATTTTTACGTACATTATAATATTATTGTGTTATATGTATATGTAATAAACTGGTATATCTTATTATAATTTTTATATTACATTTGTATAAAAATAATTTGAACACACATTAACAGTACGTGAAAATATTAATTTCTGGCGCAATTTTATTTATCTTATAATAAAGTGATAATAAAATATAAAAATGAATTTGTATGTATGCGGAATAAAAATAAAGATTTGTTTTTGTATGTAATTGAAAGTTTAAGTTAAACAATTAATGTTACTAGCCAGTGCGGCCAGTATATTTTTTTTTTCAACACACCTGTGGAATAACTTGAAATTCCACCTGAATACCTTGAACAACTTTTCATATGATTGTTTCTTGTTTATAATTTTTTTTTATCATATAAATGATCATTATTAATTACAAATAGAATGCACTATTAATTTAATTTAGTTTCGTCTGTCAATAATTTACTGTTCGTAATAGGTATATGGTTATATTATAATACACATCATATTATAAAATGTTAATACTACATGCATATATGTACATAATATATTGTTTTATTTTCAGAATCTTAGAAATGGATTATTAAACTGAAATAGAATAAATTTTATTCGAATTATTTCTTGATTTTTGATCTATTATTATTTTTATGATCGAATTATTTCTTAATTTTGATTATTAAAATCAAAAATTTTATAAGTTGAAGTCGCGATTGCCAATGTCCGCTGAGAATAGGATTTAAGTATCTGGTACAGAAAATTTAATTTTGAATATTTATTAGAATTAGGGGTTGCCCATTGTTTTTTTTTGTAAACAGAGTACCTATATTGCGTTTCTATAGACCTCATAAAAGAATGGGGAAATTGTTAAATAAAGAGAATACATTCAAATATTTACTTGGATTTATGAAAAGAAAAAAATTTATAAAATTAAATTTTTTAAGAAATGTTTTCAAAATAGAAAGCAGTTAAGTATTACTTTGATTAAAACAATTTGACGACAGTAAATAATAGAAATTCTATTTTCATCAGAGTTCTGTCAGATTTCTTAAAATTAAGCCTGCTGCAATTAATTTTTACGGGGGTTTTGAACAGTAATCAGCCGTTTTTAGTTAAATTGTGACGTTAGATCTGAGTTTCATCAAATAATTTTTAGTCTAACAACTAAAACAATGATAAGTAACTGAAAGACTGTCATCGGACTTTGTCGTAATAAATATACATTATAATTAGTTTTTGTATCTTTTCTTATATTGGCGTATATGTGATATTGCGTTATATTGTCGTATATACATTTTTAAATATTAAATTATTATTTATTTTATATTCTATTATCAATAAATTTTTAACAATATTCTTAGTACTTTTTATAACGTTTAATAAAAATATTATACAAGTTAATTCACTGAATGATTGCAAAATATGCTAAATAAGTCAAAAACTTAAAAATTCGAGGTAGTTAAAAAAGTGCTGATCAAAATGATTTCGAGTATATTTTTTTTCCATTTTATATATACATAAGTAGTTAATATACATAAAAATAATAAAAATGAGAAAAACAAAAAAAAAAAAACAACAGTAGAAATAAAACAGAAAAAAAAGGAAAAAAAAATACTAGATTAAGCATTTTTTTTATGTTAACATGCGCATGTGTGTGTAAAATTTCAATTTCTACTTTTGTAAGTTTTAAGCAGAGGATTGTCAGCCAGTCAGCAGAGTTTCAGTTTCTTATAAGTTTTGATTCATTTTCGATGTCTTGCTAAAGAAAATTTTTATTTATTTAAATATTTTTTTTTCTCTTTTTATTTTTATATGATATTTTTTTTTTGTTGTGTTGCGATACAACATCCAAGAATACAAATAAGATTTTTTTTTTTAAATAAATTTAATATTTTTTTTTTTAATTTTTTGATAACATTAACAAAAGTTTCGAATATTTTTATATTGCAATTTTTATAATATAAAATAAGTGAATAATTATATAAAATGTTTACTTATACAATTGATTTTAAAACAAATGAAATTTATTAAATTTAATATTGTAAAGCAACAAAAAAAAAGAATATGTAATACATACATACATCCATATTATTGAAATTGAATAAAAAATTAAAAAGTGATTTTTCTTTAATGAAAATTTTATTTAATAAAATATAATAATTACATATAAAGTAATATAAAAGTGCAATAAAATTATAATAAATTAATAAATTAAAATTTGTGAGTAAACACACACAAATATATATTAATAACATACATATTTATAGGCTTAAAAAGGTATATATATATGTAATAATATATTATATATATTTGGTATAAAATAAATGGAGAAAAAATTATGGAAAGTGAAAAATAGCCATATATAATATGTATGTACCTATATATGTATATAGTACGTATTCGTGCCTATAGTAAATGTACTTAATACATGTGTATTCACTAACTACTTACATAGGTTTTAAAATTAATATTGTGAATGAATAGATTAACAATTTGAATTTTCATTTCTTGATTTTCGTTTTTCTATTTTCTTCTTGTTTTTTTTTTTTTTTACATTATAAAAGTAAGAGACTTAATAATTTTGGCTACCAAATATTAGGTATTCGAATTCAAAACAAAATTTATGTATTTAAGTGACCACATACATTACAAATATACTTACATATAATATGTTTAAATTATATTCACAAAATTTTTGGAAAATATACATATTTAATTAATATTTTAATTATATATATATATATATACATAAATGTATAAAAAATCAATAAAAAAAAATTCAATGAATATTCAATAAAAAAAAAAAATTTAAAAACAAATTATAAAAGTATTTGTATCTACATTTATTATGTGTGTATGTGAATGTGCCTAAGATATTTCGAAATTTGGAAATAAAAAATTTATCTTTTTACACACAAACTGAGCTATTTACTAATATTTAAAATATATCCATACATACATTCATACAAATTTTTACCTTTATTTATTTTTTTATTGGAATTTGGAAATAAAAATCAAGTTAAAAAAAATAAAATTAATACGAAACTATTATAATTTTATATACATAGCTATTAACACACAAACATACATAAATACAATATTCATTTGTTTTTGTTATTTTTAATTTTCATTTTTATTTCTATATACATATTTATTATATATGTATGTACATATGTATATGTGCTTCTGATAGAAATGTTTATTCATATAATATTATACACTATAATAATATATTAGAAAATAATATAGGAATGTTTATTGTGTAGATTTGTGTTTGATCAATTGATTAAAGCATTGGAAAAAATGTAAGTTGATTATTTATTTAAATTTTTGTTTATTAAGATTTTTTTATGCTTTTCTGTTTAATAAAAAAAAAAAATAAAAATATTTTTTTGTTATTTTATAAATTTTTTAAATATGAATATTTTTTTCTAAATATTTTTATATTAAACACATTGATATTTAGCCTGTGATTGCGTGATTAAAAAATTTTATTAGGCTCTCTACTCTAGCCCTACGAGATACATAGTTAATTTTCCATTAATGTTATATATAAGTAACTGTGTGTGTATGCTTGCATTTTTAAATGCATACTAGGTACCATACATACATATTTAGATTAGGTATAATAAAATTTCTTTTTCGAAATTTTTCCGTACATAATGCATTACATATAGATTCAAAATGAGCAGCTTATTATTATACATTCTTATATTTTAGCATAATTTATACATAAAGTATACATAATCATATGTAGGTATGTCAATTTTGATTTTAAAATGTAAAAGTAGCTAATACAAAACGAAATTCGAATATATTGTAAATTTTTTGTTTTCATATGTCATGCATACATTTTTTATTACTTCCCTTTATTTATTAAAAATAATATATACTTATGTATGTACATACATAGGTACATAAGTATATGATACGTATCAGAATTTTATTTACAGGCTTTCTTTTATTTTAGAAGATATATTTAACGCTCCTATTCCCTTAATACTCCTTAATATTCGAATTTGTAATTTAAATTTTATTCTCGTATGAAAGATTTTCGACACAGAAAAGCTATTTCTACTATTTACATATGAAGCTTTAAAAGTTAGTTTAATAAAATATTTATTTAATTTATATTATCAAAATTCACATTTTCTATAGGTAAATTTAATTCTATTCTAATTAACACAAAACATTGCACAGTTTCCATTTTAAGTGCGCATGAAAATTCAGCTTTGCAGAAAAGTATTCTTAAATTTAAATTCTACTTATACCTAAGTATAGTTTAAAAAATTCTGATTGGATACACTTAAATTATTATTATTTATTGTGTAGTATAATTATTGTTATTGTGTAGTACATTTTTATTAATAATATAGGTAATATTAATATAATATTAATTAGGTAATATTAATATAATATATATTTACAAATGCTACATGCGCACAGATTCCTTGGTGATATACTAATTTTAAAAAAACAGCATGTCCTAATCAAGGAATAGAATGCCTTGTAATAAAATCATACCAAAATAGAAAAATTCGATGCAGTTCTCTTAAAATTTTTAAATCATTTCCTAATTTTAATTCAGTTAAACCTCGCTAAAAGCATTTTTTATACCAAAATTAAAGTAAATTTTCGGACTTTAAGCGAAGAATTATTGTATATGATAAGAATTATAAATTTATCTTTATACTATGCCTGCTTATTTTCAATTTTTTATATAAACAATTTCAATATCAATCGTTTACATAATATGAAAAAATTTTTAAAATAGTTTAACTGCGCCACATATTAATATAGCTGAAAAAAGAAACTTTTGTACCCCATACCTTCTATTCATATGCCTTTATAGAAACAGACTTAATTGTTAAGTATAAAATAAAACTCAGTTCATAAACCTTTTGTCATAAACACACTAAGTAATATTAAATTTAAATTATGTTTCATTTCAGCTTAAAATTTTAAATCTTATTTATGAATCTATATACATACATAAGTATAATGAAAGAATCATTTTGTTATACTTCCATACATATACCGACATTTTTTTTCGAATTTCCACAAAACCATAGTAATTTAAAAAATGCCATATGCTATAGGATAAGTGTTTCTTATCTAAATTTAAATCTGTGTGCCTCTTGTTTTATTGTACTGAACCCCGAACCAATATTATATTAACAAAGAAATACATTCTGAATTATGAATTAAATAAAAGGAATGTGTTAAAACAGGTACATTTTATGGCTTTCAATAATAAGATTATGAACAAAGTATGCGTAAATATGTACGTACACGTACTTATATTTACATACACTCACCTATACATGCCTTTCTTTTTATTATTTTAAATCGTACAGTGATAGTTGTTTTAATATGCATGATGAGAATCGTAAATTTTTGTAAACATTGGTATTTAAAAACTAAATTTTTATTAAATAAAAGACATAAGATCTTTAAAATTATAATTTGATTTTAGCTGCATTTCATTTTTATATTACCTACAACACTTACATTTAGGAAGTGAACCTTTAAGAACTGAACTTTTTCTGCGGTTATTTTAGTGATTGTTTATCTATGGTTGCCTTTGAATTAGAATTTGTCTAAGAAAGACATACATTTGTAAATATATGAAATTTGTCAGTTAAATCGTACGACGAGCGTCCAGAGAAAATCAAGTGCTCGAAACTTGATTTTTACTATAGACCGAATTTACTTATATTATTGCACATATTAAGTATATAGATAAATAACAAACCAATTTGTTGAAATTGAACACATATGTATTTCAACTTTTCTTTTTAAAACAATTTAAATAATAAATGTTTCGAGAATAAGTATCACAGTTCGAAATGTGAACTTTTATTATCAAAGCCGATATTGCATTTTTGACCATATCTAAGAAACTAATCTATATTCAAAGCTTGTTTGCTAATGAGGCTAACTGACGAAATTTTTAGGGAAATTTGATCGCAGAATATCTAAAAATTTATTAAGAGCATTTTAATTAATATGCCTAGAAATATATATTTATTTATATGCCTATATTAATTAAAATGTTACAACCTTTTGTTAGAATTTGAAACATTTTATAGGGCAATTTCATGTTATTTAGTGCTACTTTGCAGTCGATTATGTGTGGATGAAATAAGTTTTTGTGATTTAAAGAGATATCAAACAATGATTTAGATGAACTGTAATATAGCAATAATATAACGTTTGAGTTTCACTTAAGGATTGCACGACGTTCTACATAAATAAACCAACATTTTCAACTATAGCATTCAATAAAAAATTAAAAGGAGTCGTTGCACATATTTATTCCGATAGATGGCTTTATATTGCTTTATAGAAAGTAATTCTCAAATTCTTAACATTTTTATTTACTTACTTATTATTTTATATTTTTTTTTTACTTTTATATAAGTAACGAAATTTGCATGCTGAATAGCGTTCTATTTGAAAAAAGCGACCAATAATTTCGCTACTTTGACATATCTAATGTTTTGAAAACTAAATGTCATTTTAATGTTATTCGAATTTTTATTTTATGTAAGCATTTATTTTTTTTGTTTCTGGGGTAGTTAGTCAAAAATTAGTCAAGAACTAATTTTACTGTTTCCTGTTTTTCATTTGGTCACCGCATATAATGTTCATTTTAATTAAGCTATTATTTTTTTAAAATATGAGTGTAGTATAAGTACCTATGTACATATTATAAATATTAAAATATATAGGTATGTACATATTTAATAATGTAAATCTTATTATCTACATATTAAATAAATCTGATTTAAAGTACAATAGAATTAGCACAATAATTATGTTAAACAACGTATGTATGTATGTACATATGAATGTGTATATGCAGAAACCTTCCTACATTTTGTCATACTTAAGTATAAAAAAAATTAATTCTATTATGACCTTGAAAAATTTTAATTAAATTAATTTAGCGGTTGATATACGTAATGCTACTTACTTATGTACTTTTTTTTTACATAGGAAAATAAATTGCTTTTTTCTTCGTATTTTTTTGCACAGATTTAAATACAAAAAAAAATGATAAATAAAGTTTCTATTTTTCGTCATATTTAATTAAGGAACAAAAAAAAGCAGAAAATATTTTTTTGTTTTTTGCGATCTTGGGCCTTTTTATATTTCCTAATACGAGTAGGAAAATTTTATAAACTAGAAAAAAATGCCTGTTAAAGGAAATTGTACATACTTAGTTGCTGTTTCTTTTTATATAAGAAAATAAATTAATGTAATTTATTCAATGCAAGTAGGCTTTTTTTTTAAATATTCAATCATTATTTAATTGCATTTTTTACAAATTCAGTTCTAATTCTAATATAGATTCGATTGGGAAGCACAGTCTAATGTGTCGCATAAAATTAATCAATAAGTATATTCGATAATAAATTTAATTAAAATTTGGAAATTACTTATCAATATTGGAAAAATAAGATTAAAAAGAAATAAGTAAATATCCACTCTCAAAATATTGGTATGTATAATTGTATAATATGTATATTAATTGTGTTATAATAAAAGTGAACAATGTATGTAAGCACCTTTAGTAAATCCAATAGTGTTACATACTTATATTTACTTTTAGTTCAGCAGATCAGTAATTTTTTTGTACATACATAATAAAATCAATTTGTTTTGCCAATATACATATATATACGTATATATGTATGTTTATATGTACGTAAATATATATATTATATGTGATTATAGAATGATAGAATGATATTGGCCTTTAATTGGAAGTGATATACTTAGATTATGTCACTTAAATGTTTATTTGTATTGTATAAGTATGACAAAAAGATTATAGAAATATATTAATTAATTTTTTAAAGGTCACAAATCGCTTTAGGCTTTTAAAACAGTGTAATTTTCATAATTTAATAAAATAATAGAATTTCAGTGTCACAATTATTATACTCGTAATTTTAAACAATTTTTTAAAATTATTAAATATAAGTTTTATTTGCATATTATTATTTTTGACTAAGTACAGCAATATTGTTATATTTACCGGGTTAAAAAATGTTTCTATTAAATTTTAGTAAAATTTCAAAAAAAACAAGGTTATGATTGCAATAATTAAGTAATTGAATTATTTAGATTTGTAAATAATAAAAATATTTTGAATTGTTTGCTAATAATTCCACTGTTTGCAATTATTTCAAGCTAAATAAATTGGTTTTAAAATAGAAAATTAAGAGATCAAAAAAGCATATTAAAAATTTTTAACTTAACTCAAATTTTAAACGAAAAAGGTTTCATTTTTCCGGGCTAACAAAAATGTAATTTACATTAATATTTTTTTTTAAAAATTATTTCAATTTTTACAAATTAAATTGATTTGAAATTTTTAGAATTGCGAGAACACCAGTACTAGAGTTTTATTTCTATCTATGTTTGGATGTACTAATCAAAGGGTGTAGGGAAAATTAATTCTATTGGATATGAGTGTTTTAAAACAGCTTATAATTAGAAGTACTGCGATATTTTTTATAAAATTAAACTGTTCTAAATATTTTTAACTTTTTTAAAAATTTCAATTACTTATTTTACATTTTCAGTTAAGAATGTTATACCTAATTTTTTTTCTTTAAATTTCTGCATAAAGAATATTGCTGTAAAAGAAATGTAATCAAAAAGAAATTCTTTACAATCTTTGCTCTTAAATTTATTAAATGAATGTCGGATTTAGGTGGAGTCATAAATGGTTGTGTTTCCTTATATATCAACCTTTTTTTCCTTACAACTAATTAAAAAATTTGGAAAGCGATGTCACATAATCTGTGAAACTTTTGTTTTTTTTCTACTAAATGACATTTCAATAGAATATAAACAGGTCTTCGTATTAAATGAGCAAAACTGATATTTTTCAGAATCAACTTGATTCTGACGTATACTTAGGTTTGATAGATTCGAAACAAAAAATTTTACACATAATTTATGGTTTACTTTCTTTTATTTATTTAACGTTAACATTTTAAAAGTATATGCAAAAATTTTCTTAAAAATTTATACAAATATATTCCGATAAAACATATTATTGAAAAATACAATATATGTATTTCACTTTCCTATACAATAGTTACCTTAATTATAACATACCTAAGTAGATAAAAATTACGTAAGTATAAGTACAATTATCACTTCACAAAACTTTTTGATATTGTCGGACGTTGCACCAATAATTTATTGTAATGTACTTAGCTCAATGAATCAACGTTATGCTTACGTTAAAAACAATATTTTTGTTTTTCTTATTTAATAAATCGATTTTTATTATTTATATAATAATAAATTATAATTAATTTTCTAAAGATAAAACTAATTTTATTTATTAGTAATTAATTAAATTTTGTTATCATCAAGAAACTACGTAAAATGTTTATACTTCATGTTTGATATTTCAAATAAAGTTTTGTCCATTTTGTGTATTTTTCTAGTAAGTAAAAAAGTTTTGTTTCCATTGTTTAATCTTTGATTTTACCGTAGTTCAATTCAATCACCGCAGTTCAGATTCAATTTTATAGTTTGTGATTTCTTTGTCCAAAAATAAAATTATTTTGCCAATAAAATATATATGTAGGTGGATAGGCACTACATATGTATGTATATGTGTGTGTAGTGATTTCGGTTTGGTTTTCTTATATATTGATATACTTGCTAATTGTTACCGTAAGCAGTAAGTAATTATATGTATATTGTAACGTAAATTGATTTTGTGTCATTGTATTTGTAACATGCCACTATATTTGTCATTCTTTTAATGTACATATATATATTTAAAAAGACAATATTATAAACATTTTTTCTTGTTAATTTTGAAAAAAAATGGTAATTATTTATACTAATTTAAGCTTCATTTTGTCCATTTAAACTGAGCTGTTAAAAATATTCATACTTACCTGTAAATGAATATATTTGTGTGAATCTACATAAGTATCTTTATAGTATCTTTAACATCGTTAAATAGTCACCTAATTGCGAAAATATTAAAAAAAAAAACTAAAATATAGCTATTTAAATAAATAAGAGAGGTAAAATTACGTCGATTACTTGTTATGGCATTTTAAATGGTTAGACTATCCAATGGTGATTTCAACGAAATTCTCTTTTATTATATTTAAAATTTCTTTGAAATCTCAAATAAATCATTGAATTTAACTGAATTAAAATATAGTTATGTAGTTATATACATAAATAAAGAAAAAAATAAATTAAAATTATAAAATGAATGAATCATTGAACAAAAAAGAAAAAAGAAATACAAAAATTGGTTTTAAAAACATTTCAGTATACCTGAGCCGATTGAATTCGACAATCTCTACATTACGACAATCTGATTATAAAATCAAGACGTAATGAGCTATTTGAATAAAATTTTAACTTCCTTGTCAGTTTTTAATAATCTATAATTCGGCACTTATTTCGGCTTACAAATTTCCATGTACTTATCACAATTAATTTTTATGTATTTAAAATAATTTTTTTGAATTGTATGGCAGCTACACAAACCAGTTGTGTGAATTGACCGAATTAAAACAGCTGTCTGTTCTTGACCGAAAAGAAACCTTCAGAATTCTTTGTTGTTTGCTTCATTCATTTTTGAGTTATTGTACAAATGAATGAACGAACAGATGTTTCAATCAATGTAGAATTTTGCGTTGAGCAAGAATATATTAATATATTATTATTTTTATATTTCTAAAGACTCAAGTGGTGACAAACTCTATACTAAAGCTAATACATCATTTACTAAAGTGCAAGATATAATTGAATATATTAGCCCCAAAGCATAAAATGAAGACGGCATATTGATAGTTAAATATTAAGCTTATTTCCTTCGAAGTACGTCCTATCGTGATTATTTGTTCTTTTTGGCAAGTTACTGTCCGCCATTTAAAAATTTATTAATTATAGCATATCATTATTGAGTTCTTGTTGATGTTGTCCCCCATGAACTTCAAAAATATGTGCATTTCTAACTTAAAAATAAAGAATAACTTTTACATTTTTGCTTTATTTCCAGCTATAAGTATATAATTTTTTACTAATAAGTAAATATTTTCAGAAATATGAAATTTACAATTCGGTTTTCAATTTTAAGCTGAATAATATTTCTTTGTTTAGATCGAGTTTCTTTTATAACGCGAAGCGTATGATACTCATATGTATTGTAGGTTAAATATGAATTTTTGAAAATATTAATAGCTCAATATATAAAAGCTTTACTGTATGTATTCAATATTGATTATCAAATGATTCAAAAAATGTTGTACGAATACATTTATGTACTTAGGTTACATAAGTGATTCATATTTTAATTTTACATTTGATATACTTACCGGTATCTTAATTTTTTTTTAATTTGCTATGTAAAACGTATTCATATTACATACATACATATTTCAATAAAGTTGGGTCAAACCAATGGTTTGTATTGTAGCACTTTTCCCTTCAACAAGTGAAAATACTGCTTCTGAAATACGGTTTATGTATACCTATCACACTATTAAAATTATTTTCATTCATATACGGAACTATTTCTAGGATTGCATATATTTAGGATGATGCATACATGCAGTCTTTGAAATAAAGCAAAAATTAATAAGAAGTGGGTTTAACATAATGCTCGATTTTAAGGGGTAATTGTGTGAGTTAAGAAAAATAATTGTATTTTTTAATGTCATGGAATTTACCGTTAGCTTTTTGCGTTTATAGAAATTTGAAAAAGCTTGCGGTTTCGGAAATATAAGGCGTCAAAAATTCAAATTTTACAAATTTCAAGACACGATAACTTGAGAGAGGGTGGAGATTTTCTTCTAACGAAATGAAACATTTATTAGTGTCTATGGTTTCATTGCACTAAATAGTTAAAAAATGGCATTTTTAGGGTTTCGGGAGGGTATAACTTCTAAAGGGGGGGAGATAAATAAAAATTTTGTTTTACGAAAATAAGTTTCTAGTAAAAATCTATGCAAGTATTAAATTTCAGCTTTCTATCTTCAAGGGTGTAGAAGTTTTGTAAACAGACACACGGACAGACGGACTGACGGACGGACAGACGGACGGACAGAGTGAAACTAATAATCTAACTAGTTATAAGAGTATAAAAGTTCCCACCACAATATTTTTAAGTTTAGGAAAAAATGAACTGAAATAAAAATATTTTTCGAAATCTTAATAATAAAAATATTAGTTAGGTAATATTTATTATTATTACAAATTATAATGGTCATTCACAAATTTATACAGTCTGACCTATATGAAATTTATATTTTAAAAAATATGAAATTATTGTTAAAATTACTTAAAACATTTTTGTTAAAATCATTTTACAATTTTATTAATGTGATATAATCAGTGAGATGTTTTTAAAACGTAATAATGTTAGCAAATATTACGAACTATTAAGATATCATTGATTATGATTATACGCAATTGAAACTAATATTATTGATACTCTTAAATAATATTAAAACTATTTTTTCTTTCAAAAATGTTAAATAAATGAAATGAATGAAATTATTAAAGATTGCCTTGAGTAAATTGATTGGTTGCATTGTATTGAAAATTTTCGAAAATTATTTAATATTTATGGTATCCTATGAAATGATCGATATAAAATTAATGAATAATACTTTATATGGGGTGTCTACTTTCTAAATGCTACATATATACGAGTATGATTACATAGAACCTCATGAGTAAACATAACTTTTGTATGGAGACAATGTTCACAGAGCTACAGAAACTTAAAGTTCGACTGCTTTTTGTTTCGATAAAATATTGTCAGATATTGGTATAACTAAATATGATTTGAAAAGCTCAGAATATTTTAATTTTTATTATTTCTGTACTTTTCAGATTTCGATATCATATGAATCTTGCAATGGTTTGAAGGTTATTGATAAAAATATTGTTCATTCTATACAAAAATTTTTTATACCTTACTTTTCCTCAAAGCGAATACCTTATAAGTACCTCTTTCTTATATATTTTGTATTTTGGACCATTTGGCAAATAAAACCAAAAATTTTTTATAATCATTTTCATTTCAAAATTTAAATTGGTCCTACAATATTCAAAAAATTTATGTTTTTGTGATCAATGCCATGCTTAAAAAACTACTCAATTTTATAATAAAAAAAAATTTATCAAACTAAAAGTAATTTTCTTCTTGATTTGATAAATTAATAAAATTTTTTGACAATAATTTACAATTTCGGATTCTTACTTAAATTTGTAGGAATTAAGAAATATTTGGATTCTAACTGTTTTAACATTTATGTATGCATGTATGTGTGGGGTTGTAGCATTTGTTATACTTAGTATGCGTGTACATGTGTACATAATACATACATAATTAACCATTTTAGGTAAATCTTAACTGCTAAAATTGTTAATTTTAAAATTCAATAGTAAAATGTATTAATTTTTAACAATAAAATGCATTATACAAACAAACCTGTATAACACTCGGACTAGGTTATTCTGGCATTCATATTTATTTTTATTTTTTAACCCCAAAGCGTTAACCCACGAACTAATTTTGTTTGCTAAATTGGTGATTCGTGGAATGGGGCGGGGGTATCAATGTATATTTATATTTCCATATTTTAAACCTCTTTATACTCATTTATTCTAAATTGATTATAGCTTCATGATTATAGTTGATTAAGAAATGCTCAAATATAGAGACAACATTAACAAAATATTAAACATTTCATGATATTCTCTTCTTATATCTATAAATAATTATGTATATATTATATATCTTTCTATGATTTATTTATATATCTAAACAAAAAAATTACTTATAGAATAATAGCATGTTGGTTTGTTGACCTATTAATTTGTTGAAGCAAAACCATACTTAACAATGAATTTTAGTTTTAATTTTTTGTAATGGTTTTAAATTAAAAAATTTCCAATAGTAATTAGATTACAACAAAAATAAAATTATTTCTCTTCTTTTACTTACCTAAAATTCTTCAAATATTAAAAACTATGTAAGTTTGTAATTCACAATTGAAAAGAAGTTCAAATTTTTTACATTAATGACTATAGACTTTTATACTATACCATATACTACTGAAGTAATTTCAGATTCTTCTTTAAATAAATATATATATACTCGTATATATACATATACATATGTATAACATTTATACTCTCGACAATATTTTAATTAATAAAAATTATTCAATTTATACTCTATAATCTAATTCCAGTGCTATGCTCTAAATATAAGTACTGTTTTACATAATATATGTATTTATGTTTGTAAGTACGTGCATGTATTTATTATTCTGCATCTATTGTATATAGAGTGTATGAAGAAATGAAAAAAATTGCATTATTTTTGTTTAACTTTAAAATTTTTGCAAACAAAATTTTGTAGACATTAAGCATTACTATTAAACTGTATAACAAATAAAGTTGCATAAACACATATATAAATATTCCCATAAATGCAATAAATGTACATATACAACAAATGCTTTCTTTAACCTTTGAACGCATGTGTCCCAATAATAATTTTCTCCGATTTCAAAATTATTGCACATACATCCATACATGTATAGATGTATATATGAAGAGTTCGATAGTTACCAATATTTTTATAACAATTTGTCAAATTTATTAAGGAAGAGTTATTAAAAAAGAATTCTGTTTATTACGGTAATTTATAAAAATTTGCATTATCACGGGAACTATATATCAAGCCCAAATCCGTTTTATATTTTATTTTTTCAATTACATACATACGAGTACATAATTAAAATATTAATTATAAGATGCTAACATCCACCATTATTTGCTTTATATTTTGTTGATTTGATAAAGTAAGTACAGACGAACCTCCATTAAAATGGAAACAAATCATTAGTGACCAAAATTAGTTTGTGTTAGAAAGAATTCGCATAGCAAGAATTGTTCGTGTCAGAATGAATTGCGTATGCAAAATAAAACTAAATATGGTGTGAAAAGCATTAAAAATGTTAATCATAAAGAGTCTTAATTGAATTCGTGCTATAGATGTTTGATTGATTATTAGATTTGTTTTTTAGTCTAAATTGAAGATTTTTATCATTATATTAGTCTTTAAGATAACAATTATCTAGAATAGGCATTCCTACTTCATGTTTCTTGAATGGACTATACATATTAGGTTTAAAAGGAAAAAAATCAAAAATTTTTATTTTGAATCAAACATAATATTAATGACCTCTAAACAATGAGTCACTATAAAAGATTGTTTATACCATTTTTTTTTAAATATTAAATAAATATTTTTTTGTGAGAAATTTTTTTAATTCAATATCATATTGCAATTTTTAATAATTTGCAGAGAATTGTTTACAGAAAGCTATTAAGTTTCTTAAATTGAAACTATATACAGATATTCTTGAGAAATAAATATGCAATCCATTTATTTTATTTTTGCACAGAATTTAAAAAACTTGCAGAAATGGTCTATGAATTTTAACTTCAACATTTTTGTTGGAAATTATACTTAAGTGTCAATTATAAAAAATTAAAGTCTGTTTTTTAAGGTTAATTGATATTTTAATTGCAAAGTATTATATGTACATAGTTCTATTTTAAATTAAAATTTTTAAATTTAGACTTTATGTGTTCATATGCGTATATGTACTTATATATATGTATATATATGTATATACAACGAAGCTCAAATAATGTATTACATTTTTATTTTAAATACCCATAATGCTCAAATTAATTGTAATTTGCAAATGGCAACACTATAGTTGTTCAATTTTCATGACGATATTTTTGAAATTTGTGATTATTATAAAAAATGTGACTACTATATTTGTTATTCCCAGAGCCATATATTAAATTACAACCATATTTACAGTAAAGGGGCATTAGTGGTCGTTTAATTTTCAGTTTGTATACAAAATCTAGTATATATGTATGTATATCTAAATAAAAAAGTGCTTAATAAGATTTTAATATTTTGGTAACTATAGTTTCCTTAATGATTGTGAATAAATTGAAATATAAAATTTCATGAAGACATAGAATGTCTTCATGAAGTTTTTGTTGCTATATTTGTATATATATGTATATATGTATATATATATAAGTAGATGGTTAAAAACAGGATCTTTCCATTGTGTGGTAAAAAAAGAACGTTTTCTTTATTTTCTTCTTAGGAAATACTAAATTATAATATTAGCTCATAATACAATAAAATTAACTATACAAATTACTTATAATTAAAAAGATTTATGAGTTTCTATTTTATAACTAACTTGAACTTTATTCGTATCAGCGATCATTTCTATTTAACTTGTCAAGATTTCTAAAGAACCAAATATAAAACCATATATTATGTACGGCAGTAAATAATTTTAAAATGTTTTGTAAACTTCGTTCAATTATTCTCAATGTTTTAATTTCATTTGTTCCAAGTTTCGTTTTGGAATTTTTAGTTCTATAATTAGAAAATTGAAGTTTAACGTTAGCAAATTTCCATAATAGAAATATTTTTTTATTCTTAATTTTTTTCTTCAGTAAAATTAGTATTCAGTGCGTTAATAGGTAACGCATTGATAGGTGAACGCAAAAATAACAAAAATATACATATGTATGTAATTATGTCTATATCTAAAAGCATATATTTCTATGCGAATAACTGTCAGTCACATATATTAGGGAGGGCCAACTTTATAACTTACTATATACTAATTTGAATCATTTCAATCAATCAAAAAAAGTGAATATCGGAATAATATAAGGAATTTGATAGAAAAAGAATAACGCTAACCTTTCTGATATTTAATTCATAAAGTTCCATTATATACATATGAAAATTTACTGAATCAAAACTATGTACATGCAGTTCGAGACTTTATAGTAGCCCAAAAGCAGAATAATAGAATGAGTCCAGGCGTGCAACTTATAAGTGTTCAATTTTAGCAGTAATAGGTAGAGAAAACTTGGGAAAATTTTCTATTATTTCTCTATAAGAAGTGATTACCTTAACGTACTCTGTACTTCATTTATTATTGTAGCCGAAACATGTATACGAAGCGAAATCCTGTGGTCAAATCATTACTTTGTTTAGTACAGAAAGCAGATGACATCTACTTTCGTTATAAAAATATTAAAATAATAAACTTCAGGAATAAAAACCTTAAATTAATTTGTCAAATTACCAACTAAGTAAGTTTCTTTCTAAGTAATTTGTCTAGCCCTATTATTGCCTTAACAGTAGCATTGCTAAATAAAATTTTAATTATTATGACATCAATGTCTGTATTTTAATAGAATGGAGATTAATTTTACTTTTATATTACGCTTAACAAAACGTTTTATTTCCTTTATAATTTCTAAAATTATTTTTAGAAATATGCTATAAAAATTGAATGTTGATGAAAAATTCAAGCAAATATTTATAAAATAAATAAAATAAACTCAAACAATATTTGTATATTTTTGTCTATAGCAGTTATAATAAAACCGAACTACAGTACACTTATGTTTGTATACTTAAACACATTAATTAATATTATTGAAATAAAAACTGAAATTTTATACAAATTTTAATATAAAACACTAAGTAAGTATGTATAAACACCTACAATATCGCTACATACATACGTACATACATGTATGTATATACAGATTTTATTTATTAGATAATCTTGTTTTAAACTTAAAATATTTTTAAGAAATTTAGCTAAACAAAAAAATGTTTAGATACGATCACGTTATAAGTCGTCGGTAATTAACTGGAATTTAAATATGACTGTTTTATAATCACTTAATAGCTATTTTTAAATGTGTCGTAATTGGTATATAAGAATGTTACTACTATGGTGTCTGAAAACACAAATTAGTGTTAGACATTTCAACTTTCAATTAAATTTTTATATTGTCACTTTATTTCCTTATATTTTAGAATATACTATTAAATATTATTATAAAAAAAGATTTAAGGAAATTTATTGTTGGTTTCTTTTTTTAATATACTCGTTATTATCTTTGTTTTTATAGAGAATATAACCAAAGTTCGACTTTTTATGGTAAAAAGACCTATATAGGTAATGGAACGAACGAGAGTGAATATAAGTATATACTTATGATATATAGGGTAAACAACTATGATTCGGCCTTATAAGGCCGAATTATAATCATTTGGTCCTAGTGCGGCTCTTTTTTTATTAATTTCATATACCAACATGTATACAAATCAAAATAAAATATGTTTTTAAATATTTTCTTTATAATTAAGGCGATTTTTGAGCTTATAGCGTTTCCAAAACGATTTTAATTTAATTTTTAGTTTTTGTGGGACACGAATATTTCACTATTTTCAGTTAATGTTGTAACTTCATCTTAAATTTATAGGAAAAATATTTTTTCATTATTTTACACTCAGCAAATGCAATCAAGTCAAAGTTTTTCAGAACATACATTTAGGTTTAATTTTTCTAATTTTATACCTCGTCTGCCAATTATTTTACAGATTTATTTAAAATAATTAAAAAAAATATTAGGACTGAATTAGGACAACTCATTTTATGAGATCTACCGTAGATGGACCTATATGTCAGAATTATTCCATAACTTTCAAATTTATAAACAAATACTGTCTCAAAATCATTTAAATATTTATCTAAGTTATAGTCTTGAAAGATTTTTTATTGTAGAATATAAAAACCATTTTCGATCCTATAGATTTTGTTAAGAGTTAAGAAATATAATTAAAAGAATTTAAGAATATCGCCATTGAAATATAATTTTACTGGGTTTAATCTTTAAGACGTTAGAGATATTGTGTACTTTATGTTAAAGGTATAAAAAATATTTCCAAATTGTAGCCGTTTAGCTTATACGTACATGAAGAACTATGTGAATATTTTCATATTTACTCATCTTAAACGGTTCGCAAAAAAATGTTGAATAGTTTGTCACTGATAATCCTTTTTAATGTGGTGACTTTGAATTGAGAAGTGCTTATCCCGCCGAATGCGGCATATATTAACTGTTTGAAAAAATAATTAATTGTTTTGAATAATTTGCTATTAAAGCACCCCCATATAATTTGAGATACTTTTGTCCTATAGAACAATTTTAACTTAAAAAAAATTTTCTTATACTTAAGTATGTTATTAATCATAGTAAATTATTAGTTTTTTTTAATTGATATAAAATATTTAAGTTTTTTTTTTCGAAATCGTAATTATAATATTTTGGAAGTGAATTGACAAAGGTCAAATAAATTTTCGTTTTTTGTAATTAAAGTTGTAAATTGTAAAATTTATGAATAAAGTGATTTTTCAATGTTGAGTGAGTAGTTGTACACTCTTTTGAACTCATTCCATAAATTATACATGTAATTAAGAAAAGTTTTATTCTTATAAATATTTACACAATATTTGTATTGAAGTTAAGGCTAAAGTTAAAGCAATCTGGTCACATAATGTACTTATATTTCATTTTTTATATAATTTGGAAATTTAATACTTAGTTATACATTGAAATAAGTGCCCATACGTACTACTTGTATGAAAAAATAATTTATTAAATCAGTTCATTAACTCAGTTCTTTTATAGTACTTTCATTTTTTGCTATTTTCCAAAACCCTTTCAACTGCAACTAAATTTAATTTGTTCTTTTAGTTTAATTGAAAGTACTACGCCATTGGCTTATAGCAAAATTGCAGTAAAGTAAAATTTCAATAAACATTTTAGTATCTTTTTCAATTCGAAATTTCAAGGTTATATGTGAGGAATTTTAATATAAAAAGGACATGGTTGAATGACTAAATTTTACAATTTAATTTTGTATTTTTTGCATATACTATTTTAATTCTCCTTAAGGTCAATATACTTTATAAAATGCCTATATACAATTTACTTAAATGCGTGTTTTACATACTATAAAGTTTTCAAATTGTCTTTTATACTTTTAAATTATAAGGTTGATATTATTTCGAAATTCAGTTTTAAATGATTTTATTATAATTAAGTAAAATATTAAACCTTATTAAGATAAAATAAGTATAAGTATTCAACTTAATTAAATTTTGCAGAGTAATAAAGAATTTAGGCAATTTTTGTTACGTAAACTTATTTAATTAAGTTAATTTTGCTTTTCTTTGCAAAAAATTCTCGGAGAAATATTATTAGTTATTTGTAGTAGTTATTTTTTATCAATAATAAGCAGTCACATATTTAATTTAAAAAATATTTAATTCAACTTTTTATTTATTAAAATGTTATAAATTTTAAAATTGAAGAAGAAGCACATGTGCATAAATATATATAAAAACAATAAGAATTTTATAAATAACGCGAACATTCGAGTAATTGAAGTGTTATAGTTAGGTAAGTGATCATTTAACATACAAATATTGTTATACATACTAACACATACGTGTTTATATGGATATATATTTTATAATAAATTGCAAATTACGTCAATTATCATTTTAATATAAAATAGTGATTTTTATTTACATATGTAAGTACATGTATGTATGTTTGTTGTTTTGTTTTTAAACATTATTTTGATATGTTTGTGCTCCTTAAATATTATTATATTTAGCTTTAAACTGCGGGAATTTGCAATAATATGTAATTTAAAGCGATTATATAAAAATGTTCACTTTTGCATAAGTACTTTGTATATGCATTGTATTGCAATATGTAATTAATGTCGTAAAATTATGAGTTCAGTAGATCAGTTTTCATATACATACATATAAGTATATACGTTTATATGTGTATATTTATGTACATTTAATTATTTATTTTTATCTTTATAATATTGATGTTGGTTAATGCGTTTATAGGAGTTTTTCTTTCATTCAATATACTTACCTTGGTTTTCAGATTGTAAGAAATAAGTTTTTACAGAGAATTGATGTTAACACTATAGAACGGAATTCGAAGTTCAACTGTCAAAATCGTATGTTTGGAATTTGTATACGATTTTAATGTTTGAAAACTTGTTTTGAAACTTGTTAACTTTATTACAATTTACGAGTACGCAGAAAATGTTAACAAAAAAAGTTTAAAAAGTAAGCAGTTTATGGCTAAATGGAAAAATTAGACAAATGGGCCAATACCCAACAAGTACCACTGTACAGTAGCAAAAAAAACTGTAACCGGATATAGAGATTTTTTTCGCGGCGCTCTTGTTTTTTTCTAACACATTCAATTTTATGGAGGCGGATAGTGAATCAAGCTTAGGCTCACATCGGACTGTAGAACTACTAAAGAAGAAGACACATTCAATCAAAACAGTTTTTAAATAATACGATATTGAATGCTTTGCCAAAATTTCTGCATAAACAATAAACAGTTCTGCATACACGCTCTTTACAATATGACAATCACTAATAGTTAGTGTTTAAATTTTCATTTAATTTATGCAGTTATATTACGTTACAATGTATATATATTACTCATGTAATATTAATCTACATTTACATAAAAGTATTTATGCTTATATGTTATGTCTTGAGCAGTTTAATTTCACTAATTTTTTTACATAAAAACCTGCAATTCAATTGAGTTACAATAAACGTCATGGTCTATAATTCGAAGTATATTTTGATGACATGCAGGAAAATTTTATGTATTATAAATACATTATAAAATTAATACATAAATTATAAAAAATAAATGAAAACAAAATTACTTAATATAGGAAATTTCAAAATTTTCACAACTTTTGTATACTTATATAAAATTATTTTAACACAAAATTCACTTTTGTATTTAATATAATAAAATATAATTTTGCTCATGGCAATTAAGCTCACGTAACAAAGAATTCTTAATTATAATTTTTACTTGTTCACTTTTACTTATGTGAATTTTTTGATTTTTAGATTGTAAAAGGATTTTTTTTTTTTAATTCTTATACTTACTTAAGACAAGTACATTTTAAGAAGTAGTGACGTATATAAGTGTGCAACTTGTAAGTGGAAACTGGTATTCTAAAATAAGAACAGCAATATAACATAGTTATGTTCTATATAAGTACATATATAAGTATATAGAACATTTTAAACAATAATAATTATTGTAAGTGCAAGTTACGCTGTGCAGTTTGAGGCATTTTATAATTGATTTACGCACGGTTGGAATTACTTTTCATTTGTCAAATTTAATGTTCATTTGAAGTATAACTTTTTTTCATTAATCTTAATATTTTGAATATAGCGTGTAATTCAAAATAAAATGAAAAAAAAATTTTTTGTTCGTTTAATTCTGTAAGATTATTTGCTGCAGTACATGTCTAGAAAGCTAAAATTTAAATATAGAATTTATTTCTGTAACTTTTTGAGTTGTCGCCACCGGAAATTTGTATTTTAATATTCGGTACGGACTACGTAAAATTCCTAAGTATAAAAACGAAAATAAAGATACAACTTTGTGAATACCAGTACGAATGTTTTTGAAGGGTTTTATAAAAGTTCTCATAGAGAAACTTGAGCAATATAAAAAACTCTTGTAAATATTTTGTGGGAATATTTCTCGAATTATAGTAAAACCTTCTTAACAAAAAATAAATGCACTAGGCTTTAATGTGATCCAAATAAAATGGGGTTCTTGCCTTAACTGCTACAACCAATTTATGTAAATTTGTTTAGCTCAATGCGCTTTTTAGTTAACTCTTGAATGGACAGACATATCTAAACAAAAAAACTGACTGATAGCTAAATTAACTTAGATGTTAGTTTTAGTGTTGCAAACGCAGTGTTAAGCTCGTACGGGTATGGCAAGAAGATAATACAGAAAACGTGTTTTCCCAAAAATTGCAATTAATTACTTATATGCGGTATTAAATTACATAATTATAAAAATTTACTGTATATTTATACAGTATAAGTATACATGTACAGTTTCAGCAATCATATTAGTTTGATTTGAGATTTTGCATACAATAAGGGAAGTTACCTTTAAAATTAACAGCTAATGATCAGTAGATGACTGATTCCGGAATTTAATTTTTGTATTTCTATTTTTTATTACAATTAACAACATTAAGTGTATAATATTCATGAAACTTTATTAAAAATTCTCTTAAAAAATAATATAGTAGTGGCGTAGTGGTCAATGTTATGCTGCTTTGTCAAGATTTGGAAGAAAAACACTTTTTCTTCAAGGGAAATTGAAAAAGTTTTCAAATAAAAGATCGCGGTACACCAAGACGCAATTGTAAATTTAAATAGGATGAATTACTGACATATTATGAAGACCCGAGCTGTAATTGTTCAGGTTGCGTAGTAGGCTTATTTAACTTGTTTTTTTTTATAAAATACATTTATGGATCATAACATAGTTTTTAAGATTTAAGAGGTTCGCAAATTTTGAATAATGCATTATGCACATTACAACCATAATTACGCTTGCTTCATTTATACAAAATTATAAACATGCTGAAAAACATGACTTTAACTAGATAAAATGAAATAATTTTATAGATCGATGAAATGTTGAGCAAAAAATAAATATTTTTTTTTAATAATCATTTCGTCATTTTGCCTTAAAATCAATCAAAATCATATTTTTCCTTTTCATTTTTTTTTTAGATTTTGCGGGTTACGAGGTTGCCCAATCATATGTAATTGTCGATATAAATACATAATATGAACAAACATATCTACATGAATAGTTTGTTTGAGGTTGAATCCAATATAAAAATATGAAATCGATAGTTTTTGTTTACTCTTCCCTATAAATTACGCTTCAAAGCAGATGTTAAAAGTTAAAGTAGACCTTGAATTGCGTTATTATTTTTTATGTACGTACATATGTGTATGCGTACATATTTTCTATTAAATACTTACATACATTTTATTAAAAAAAACTAAAAATAACAATAATAGATAAGATTACTATATGCACAATCTTATACATATAGTTATTAAAATGTATGTAAAATAATTAAATGAAAAAAATAGTTCAGCGGAACAACATACATAAGTAATTTAAAGGAAAATATAAAGTAAGTGCTGCCTGCCTTGATTCAATAAAATGGTCTAAGATCATTCCATACTATGTTGTATATGTACGATATTCTAAATTAAATTCATAAAATATTGTGTGTAAATATAAAAGGAAAACATAAATCATAAATAAATAATATAAAATTTAATAACCGTAATGAAACGTGTTCATATATAATATTGCAATAATAATATTGTTAGTGAATTAATTTAAATTTTACATTAAAATTATAGAACAGAAAAAAAATATAATGTTGTAATTTCAGGAAGTATCAGTGAGATTATTTGAATTTTATTTGCTATGTATACATAAAATTAGTTGCTGGTTAATGATATTGCAATATGCAGTTAGCAAGTCACCTATAAACATAGATTTTTTAATACATTTATTTAATTTTGCATTTTGTTATACAATATTGGTACCTATATTGTATATAATAAGATTGTGTATATAAAAATTGTGAAAATGGCTATGGTATTGATAATAATTATATGAAATTTTCTAAAATAAGTCACTGGGTATTTATTATATGAATAATTGAACATAAATTCGTGAGGTTAATGCTACAACTAGATAACTCGCAATTATTGGTTTAGAGATATTGACTTTTAAAGATTTAGCAATAACAAATAATTAATCATAAAGGTATCTAGTTTTGGCATTATCATTTTTAGATATTTAAGAACACTTTTAAGCTTAGATATTGGTTGCAGATTTAAGAGCATTTGATTTCATGACGCCTAGGCTAATTATCTAAATCTATCTTATTTTGTCTAATAATTCTCAAATAATAAAACTAATTAATTCTCAGATAGGTATAGTTTTGAAATTGATTAGACCAGTATTACATAATTACTTATTTGTTAATGTTAATTTGTAATTAAGGCTTTTTGCTATTAAGCGCTTAGTTTTTGAACTTGAAAAAAAGTTGCCCATTTAATAAAATTTATGAAAGCATTTATCTGTAATATAAATTTTGGATTCATTTCCAGACTTGTCACATATGTAGGAAAACAGTTTCAAAAAGCAAATTAAAAATAATTTAGTTTGAATGGTTGCCTTCTTAAAATTAAATAATTGATATTAAAACAACCCCGAAGCAATCTCGCATTAAGTGTCAAAAAAAAATTAGGCGTAATTAGTTGTTAAGAGTCTATTGAACATTAAGAGTTTTAAGACAATTAGCAACTAAATTTTTATTTTTTGGATATTTTTGCATCTATTTTTTGTAACAAAACTTTTTTTTTAATTATTTTTTTTTTACTTAATTTTAAATTTCAATATTTCTCATACTTCATTTTACGATAATCGAAAAATATATGTATTGTAAAATTTTTTTACTATATACTTATACAATTATTGCCAGTATCTCTTGAATTATAACACTGCACAAATAGATAAACATGAGCAAAAATATGAATGGTATGAATAGATGTATTAAATAGTATGTAAATAGTATAAATATATTTAAATAGTATAAAATGTGGTTTTTATTGTCATATTCTAAATTTATTTATATAAAATTGAATGAAAAATAATTAAAAACCAAAATAGGGATGATGTTATCACTTAAGGTATACAATATTAATAACAGCTGATATTATTATGTATTACAACAATTATATTGTGAATTAAATGTGAATTAAGTGTTATGCATATTGTACTTTTGCAATAATAAAAGCGACTGAACATTAGTATATTAGTATTGAGGGAATACTAATTATTATATTACATTTTCGCATTGCGGTGTTGTTACAGGTTGATGGTAAATGTTGATTAATGTAGCTTGGTTGGTTGTTATAGTGACAATTTACGGTTTACGTTTTACATTTGCATCTTATAATTGTTAATAATAAATAACAAAAATAGTATTTCATTACCATTAACATACCTAAATGAAAGTGTTATGTTGAAAGTAAACCCTCAATAAGGAATATGTTGCAAGATAACTTTATTTAAATGAAAATTTGGTTTTAGTAAAATTATTTTTAATTTTTTATAAATTCAATAAAATAATCGATTTTTCCTAATCTAACCTGGTGACTGTATGTAATAATTACATGTACTTAGTTTTATGTAAATTGTGATTATAAAGCCTTGCGGTAAAGATAAATATTAAGTTGTTTTTCGATAATTCGGATATACACTTAAATTTTTAACATAAATCTTAAACATCTCTTATTCGTACTATAACAGAACTAGAAGAACTAATTTAAGCTTTAAGCATGCTACGATGTTCGAACATTTGCAGTTTTGTAGTTTTGATTTATTGAACATGCTTTACATTAAGATCGAATTTAGAACTGAATTTTCGAAAATCCCCTAATTTTAAAAATTTTAAATTTTTCGGTCGATTTTTCAAACCATACAAGAGTGGTTTAGTTTTAGTTAGAATACGCTAAGAATTTGAAAACTTTTTTAAGTGAATTATGTATATATTCATTATGTAATTTCATTTTGTATAATTTTATATTCTTGTTTTTAAATTACATATCTTCATAAATATGTGCATATAATATGGAAGCACCTTTTGCATCTGAAAACCAAATAAAATTGCAGAATTCAAATGTAAAATTTTGGCTTCATTTGCACATTACATAATTTATGTATGTATATGTATGTATATTATGTATACATATATAATAGGTATTGTGTTATATAGTATATTTTTGAATAAAATATAAAAATTTAGAAATAAAATGAAAATTTTCACTTCTGAAAATTAAGATAAATCTGATGCAAAGGTTGAATTTGTTGCGAGTCAGCATTATAAGAAATATGGCTACATATTATGTACATATATGTATACATGTACGTGTGTATAAAAAACAATTTCGCAAAAAAAGAACGAAAATATACCATTAAGCTATCATACAAGTTGAAAGATAAGCTTGGAGTTATACCTATAAATTATGGCTAAATTCGTGATCATTTCATTGCTACCTTTTTATTAAAAGCAAAGCTTCTGTTGTTATTCTTGTTTTTTTTGATAAAAATGATACAACTTTGTTATACACAAATATAAATATATGTATGTACGTATATACATAATATAAAATATTACAAAAGAAGTAAAGATAAAGTATAAGAGCATAATTGACTTTCAAAGAAAATTATACAAAAAAAAAAAACAAACAAACAAAGCAAATTCAAAAGTTTGGGCACAATTTTAATTTTTTAGATTGTAAATTTTATTGTCAAAGTTGAAATGAATTTTGAAAATATTTGCGTTTTAGTATGAGTAAGACGAAAAAACAATAAAAAAAGCAAAAACCAACAATAACTTTGCGGTCAAAAGGTCTTCAACTTTATAAACTGACGTCATAGCAAGCTAATTGAATGAGAATTCAGAGTTGGTTTAGATAAAAAATGGCCAAGATGGTAAGCATCAAGAAAAAGAGTGGTTCTCAGTTTGAATTTTAAACAATTTCGAGTTCGTAAGAGTGTTGATTTGAATTAAAATAAAAATAATATGAAAATTAAATTTTTCTTTCTTAATTTCTTCAAAAACTAAAATATTAGCAAGTATACACGTATGTTTATGTAGTTGCACATATAAAAACATATACATGTAGGTATATTAATTATGTTTAGGACTTAGGACATAAGAATAAATAAAGGCGAGGTCTTCGGTCCCGAAAAAGGAATTCTGAATAAGAGCTTGTTAAATACAGTTTTAGGCACAGCAAAAATTTTGTATAAATGATATTTAATAAATTTTAGTATGTTCAATAAGAAATTCAGCTGGGGACAACTCACGAGCATGGGGGAGATCTAAATTCAACGGAAATCAAAAAAATGCCACTCAAATTGTAGTAGCCCGTTGCGGATTAGCTAGTCTATTTTATAAATAGTTAACGAAATATGAAGAAAGTTAAGCATAATATTATGATGATGCCAAAATAAATTATTTTAGTACAATTATAGTCTGATTTTGAGGAGATCTAATTTTAACTGAATAAAATTTTAAAATATGTGCATATACTCATACATGTGCAATTTGCATAAATGTATGCATACACATAAATAGAAAAATGCACTTTGAAAGTTAAAATATTCTTAATCATTAAGATTAACTGCTTTACAAAAATTAGTATGTCAAAAAATTATGTTGGAATAAGGCAGGGATGGGGAACCCTTTCTCTATATAAGGCCAAATTTTAGTCAATGCAAAGTCAATCAGGCCGCAAAGTTTAAAAAAAGTCCAAAGGTTATAAATTTTTGCTTTGTGTAGGTTGATGAAAACAAAATTATGTCAGAATATAAAAAATAACATAAAACAGTTTATTTCATAAATAAAAATAGATAAGTAAGTATGTACATTATTAATAAAATAATATGGTTCATTATTTCAATGACTTTTCTGTGATTGTTTGTTGCTCGATAACAATTTTATATTTGGTTCCAGCCTCGTTTGGCAGCAAAATTTTAACTTTTAAGAAATATAAGAAATAAATTTTTTTAAGGACAAAGGCCACTAAAAACCAGTTAAAAGGCCGCATGCGGCCTTAAGGCCGCAGGTTCCCCATGCCTGGAATAAGGTAAAAGAAATTAATGAGCTGCAACTTACAGGCGGTCCATTGTAATTAATTGAATAAGCCTGTAAATGGTTATGGAAATAAAAAAAAAGAAACAAGATTTTTGAATTCCAGTGAAAAAGATATTTATCTAACATGTGTCAGGAATGCAGTTACATATATACAAACTTAATGATTGGTACACCAAGACTTTCATTTACTTCTTTAAAGTGGGATTTATTATTTTGTATTATTTATGCTGAACTGTTTTGAATTGAAATTTCTCATAAACGTGTTTATTAATTGATTTGTGTTAAAAATTTAGATCAAATTTTAGATTAAACTTGAATATTTTATTAAGTGTTAAAAAATTATTAACATTTTCATATATAAGCAAATTAAAAGGCTGACTCTTAATATCACTTGAATTACTCAACGAGCGAGAAAATATTTTTCTTATTATGTTTCTCTTTGTACAAAAATGTGCAAAACTTACTGTAGTCAAATTTTTTTTTAAATTTTTCTAAGAAAAATAACAAATCTAAATGATCTAAATGTGATAAAAGTTAAATCTAAATCTTTATACAAGATTGTATAACATCCTTATTTGTTTTTCTTGTAAAATGTTATACAATCCTCTGAAAATAAAGGGTTTTCTCGTCATTCAATGTTCATATAGAAAACAACACTCGTACATAAAAACAACGTAACTGAAAGTCTAGGTGTGCTACAATTTAATTCTTTTTATAATTCATTAAAAGTGTGTACACATATGTACGTATATTTGTGTACAAACTCTGAAGATTTGTACAGATACGTAAAATATAATGCTTTGAATTGAAAATTTCATCTTAAAAATGTTTTCAATAAAATGGCGAAGAGTAGGAAGAAGGTGCGTCAAACATTTTTATAAAAAAATAAAAAAAAAAAAAATTATAAAAATTGCACTAAAACAGGAAAGGTAATTTTTTTCATACATAATAAACGACATTAGTGACCAAGTTTGTACTAAAGCACAAGATGACTAATTACATGGAATTTTTAAAATTTAAGAATGTCGGATTATAATGCTTTTTTGTTTTGTAATTTTTTGCTTTTACTGCACTATTTTTGTTAAAATTTGCATGAAAGCGTGCTTTCGGTATGAATTCTTTTGCGAAAAGGAAATGATAAAATATAAATTAACTTCCATTATTAACATGAAAAATAAATATTTAATAAAAAATTAATGAAGATGTCTTTCGCCATCTTCTTTTATTCTGATGCTGTTTCTCAAAAAAAAAATTTAATAAGCAATTACAAAGTTTTAAGTATAAAAGCATGTTATACGAAATACTTAATGGTTAAAATTAATAATGTTCTGTAACGCATATTGTTGCAAAATTTTGTAAACTAGAATAAATTTATTTCAGCTTTGAAATATTCAATATTTTTTTACCCACAATTATGTACTAATTAAAATTTTCGTCATGGTTTTCGTTATGACTAAAGTTATACGAGTATGTATGTAAAAAATAAAAGATGTTTTCTATATATCTTTCAATCAAACATATACACAAGAAAATATAGACGTTAAAAACTGCTTTTCCAAAGTGCTTTAAGAAAATGAGTCTAAAATACATTTATATGATAAAATTCTTATTTATTCTTTTTTAAAAACTTCTAAGAAGCTCAACAACATCTCTAAGAATTTGACCATATTATTGACTCCTTAACAATTTTATATGCGATAATTTTAATAAAATTTATTCTATTGTATTTAATTCAGTGCTCGAAAAATATTTTTACAAATTACAAAAAAAAATTTCTCTTTGACTATATTTTATAATATTGTTTGCAATAACTAAATATGATGGAGTATAGGCTACGTATTTGAAATTACAAATACAGTAAAATCTTCATAAATTTTCACCTCTATAGCGAAACTATCTTCATAACTAAACCAAATTTTTATTAAACTTAAACAAAGTCAGGTTTCAATAGAAAAATAATAAAACCTTCCCCATGTTACATAATATGTTGAATACTATTTCCTGTTGCTTACATATATTCAATTGTGTTTATCAAAATAAACTTGTTTTTTTAAACTTTTGAATTGAACGAATTTCAAAAAATACATTGTGTTTCAATTCCACATAATATTATGTCCCATAACGGTTCTTAAAAATTTAGAGTCACTATTTTAACCAAAAATTATTAATAATTGGCAACTACTGCATTGAAAATCAATAAAATTTAAAAATAGTGACTTGATTTTTTTACATTTTTTGGGGTATTTCAAAGTCTGACATAGAAATAGTTTTTGGACAGAAGATAGTCCCATAAATGATTTTTTGACATTTAATCACTTAAACGAAAGTTTAAGCAGCTGGGCAAAAATCTGTAAAAAAATTTACAGAACCCATTTGAAAATTGATTGGGGAAGTCATTTTTAATACTCTAACACCTGGTGTTGTTGTAAACCTTTCTGAAACAGCCATGGTGTCCATTCTTCTACCACCCTTGAATGGCCAAGATTCTATTGTACAATTATTAATTTTTATAATTTCGGTTCTTTTTGAAATGCGAAATTTGACAATTGTATCGAGTACTCCTCGTGCAATTGTAAGTGCGAGAATGTTAAGTTATATGACGAATGCAATTGTTATAACTTTATTATCCTTCCTTATAATTAGATTTTACCCAATTACGAAAACTTTCGTTTTGAATTATCAAAAAATAATTGTTTTGTTTGAAAATAATTTTTTATTTAAATTTCTATTTGATATCATTTTCGATATTTAACACCATTTAAACATATTTGTTCATATCGTTATTAATGAATCTATTTTTCACAAAAAAAAATAATTGTTTTTCATAATTTATAAATTAAAATCTTTAATTAACTTTGTTTAAAAAAGATCTTTTTTAAAAAAGTAAAATTTTAATGAGCAAAATATTTAATATTAATTCTTATTGTTAGCCATATATGCAAGTATATTACTTTAAATATATTATAAATATTATTAATTATCAGGTAATCATCATATTTTTGCCATAAATTTTAATTTATAATTATTATGTGTCTTTGTTTAAAATCAAACTTGTTTATTCATTATTCATTCATTAACTGTATTGTTAACCTGTTGTTCATATTTTATTATTTTATTATATGCTAACACTATATGATTGGCAAAAATATCGAAAATTGGTTCACTTAACTCTACTTATACGCGTATATATACGTACATACCATATTAGTATTCGACGACAACTTTTATAAGTATAGGAAACTTTTGAATTTTAAAAATGTGTTTTGGGTTCATACCCAAAAAGAATGATTTAATTTTTGTGTTTTCAAACTGTTTATGCTTTTATTAAAATATACTCGATTTAGTTTAAGTTCCGGTACTAAAAAGTGTATAATAATAATGGTAGGCGAAAAGGAACAAAAACGTATGAGAATTAACTTTGACATTAAAATAATAATGAGTGTAATGAGTTGAGACGAGTTTACTTTTTGATTACTTTTTAAAATAGAAAAATGTTATTGTAAGTTTTGATAGATTTTATAGAGACTAAATTAACCTAACTTAGATTCTGACGTATTAGGAGATATTACTAAATTTTGCAAAATAATACCTAAGAAATACACTAAGTTATTTCTATTACGTTACAAGTTCCATAGACTAGCTTTACAAAAATATTTTGATTTGATTATTTAAATACTTATTATACACTAGTTGTATTAAGTAGTATAACAAATAAGTATTCTAATGAATATCTTTTAAGTACATTACAACAAACCTGTGAGAGCAAAGTAAAGCCACAACAATTGAAATATTTCTTTTAAGCCAAATTTAGAAGTAAAAAATAAGAAAGAAATTTTAGATTTCAATTTAATCGATATTTTTTCCATTTACCTTGTCTATATAACACAAATTTTTCTAGATTTAATTTAAATATGATTCTGAAATACCATTTCTAAACTTATATCATCTCTAATTAAACTTAACCATTACTAAGAGCTTTATAGTTGTAAATTATGATTGCTTATTACCTAAGCTCGATAGTTGGCTGAAGATTCATATTAACTGCTTCCAAACAATTTAATTTTTTATATATACATATACATACATATATGTGTGAATCTTCAAACATTTATTACATTACAAATATTCCTAAAATGCGAATTAAAGTGTAATATTTGTAATAAACGTGTAAAATCTATCAAAGGTAACTTCTTTTAAATAAAATAAAAATATTTTGTCTATAATACAAATTAGATGAAATCACGGAAATAATACATAATGTTCCGATTCGTTAGTTTTATATCGTTATAGTCTAAAAACTTCATAATCAAAGATTGTAGAGAAAAAACAAAAAGAAGTATTGATCACGCGACATTTTATTCCAGTTATTGAGAAAGCTTTAAATTATTTGAAAAAAATAAAATTAAAAGTGAATTGAAGGAAAACCAGTTCTTTTATATATGAAACACTTACGTATACTTATAAAGTGAAAAACTTGAAGCAGTCAAGCTCTTAATTATATAAAAATAAAATGTAAATGTGAACAGCACATTATCGACTGTGTAGCATCATTTTATTCTATAGTTTTTAAGTTTCTTAAAAGTAACATGGGTCAGAGAAACAATAAGCGGCATATTGGAACCGAAACGAGTTCCCTCATAATATATTATGTTAACATTATATAGCAATGCTCCCATTTGTTTCGCCACATATTTCTTAAGTTGGCTAGTTGTCTAGAGAAATTCGTACTGGAATGCCTACTACTATTGATAATAATAGTAGGCGTGTGTTTGTTTGATTCTTGTAAATAATAAAATGTTGTAGTTTATATTTTTTTCTAAAACACGAGTACATTTAAAATTTATATGAGAAATTTTGTATGAAAACAATACCTTCCTCTTTAAATTCAGTCGGCGGTTATCGGTAAAAAGATGGTAAAAATAAAAATTTTTCTTCTGATTTGATTTTATTTTACTGAATTTTTTTTTACTTTTTGAGATTTTCGCTCTTTTAATTTAAAGATTTTACCAATTTTCAATAATTTGATTCATCTTAAATCGATTGCTTATATATGTAAATACATGACGCTGATACAAGAGAATAATATTTTACTTTTAACAAAATTTTTTAATTATTAAATTTTTTATGTTAAAAATAGTACAAGGTCATAAAAATATTAAAATTTTAAATTTCGCAGTAAGTTGTAGAAATTTTTCATTTTCTAGGTATTTATGATTTCATTTTATTAGAATGACAGTTAAGTAACAACAAAACTTGTACCAGTAACTCTTTCTCTAGACTAAATTAAATTCAAAATTTTTTTATATAACAAAGCAAAAAAACAAGAAAACAGGTTCTTAACCGCAAGTTTTACAGTATTTTTAATTTATATTGAAATTTTGTAAGTGTGCATAAGTTATGTTGTATTGATTTAATTCATAATTGAATTTTGAAAATATTGCCAGTTACTTTGGACATTTTGTCTTATACGTTATTTTCTACAATAAAAAGCCCCCAAGTAGTTAATCAAAAAATATATGTATACATGTATCAGAATTGCATAGGTATACGTATAGATATAAAAAAAGCATAGTGCAGGTTCCGAGATACTAAAATTTAAAATCAATTATACAATTTTAAATATTACTTCCCTTCTGCGAACATCAATGAAATGGAAGCATTGCGTATAGAAATAAAAATTCAAACGGAAATCATTATCCCATGTAACACAATGTAAATTCATCGGAATCACTCACTATCCCATTAACTACTGCATATTATTGCAAATCATTTTTTAGACGTTGGACTCGAATTAGAGTTCCCTTTTTAATTTCGAATAAGAATCATTATTAATATTAATTTTATTAAGAACCTTTCCGTATAAATATTTCAGTTAAAATTTCTATAAAACAAGAATATCGATTACGTAATGCATTTATGAAATATAAATACGAGTATAAATTATATTAAACAATTATGCTTCAATGACCTTAAAGGTCAATTAGGAAGTAGATTAACTGTATTACGAATATTACATAAACTATAAAATTGAAATACGTGTGCGGTTTTTGATATGTAAATTTGCTTTTGAATCAGCAAACCAGACAAAAAATTATTTATAAATCATAAAACATAAGCGTTTTTATCAAACAATAGATTTTAATCGTATAATATAATTTTTAATTTTAAGTTATTATAATAAAATAGATCAGGAACAAAATCTTTAACTGTTAAATGCTTAGTACTTAATGCAAATTAATTATGAAGTTTAAGCAGTTTGATGACGCTTTTATTTCTGATATATGACGTAGAATTATCGAATAATGTTATAAAGCTATTAAATATTTTTATTAATTTTTCGAAATTAAATCGTGTTTTAACTGCTACGGTCTATCTACATCTATTTCTTTTTTATCAATGCTAATGTGAAAATGGTTGAAATTTAATGACCAAAGTATACAATCGGATTTGTATAAAAGCAACTCGTATTAAAGCTGAACTTCTTTATTGCTAATACCAATTTGGTCACAAAATTCAACTCTTACATTACTTAATCAAAATTATCTACTCAAAATATCATTTGTATATATCTGATTGATGGTTATATGTCAAATTATACGTGATTATTCACTCGCTTTATAAAGCAAAATGTGTGCCTGAAACTAAACTCATTTATAATAAATAATCATGGCATTTTCGATGTTCTTCTAAGCGGATCGACTGTATATACAAAACCAGAACATAATTTCAATTCGGTTTTAGAAATTATATAACGAATTATTAAAATAATTATTTTCTTGTAAAATTATAACAATATTTTGCAGTAAATCCAGTAATAAAACATTGAACAAAAGTATGTATGCAAGAATCCACAATTGTTACTGAAATTTCATGAAATTTAGTTTTCATTGATAAATTTAATAAATATCAATATTTTTTTTACTTATTTATTCGAATTAAATTTGACCTTTTCGTTAAATTTTATTATACTGTAGTTCGCGTATAATTTAAAATTTCTCAATAATTTTTTCGTTTCGTCAACAGTTTTTTTTTGGATTTATGGCATTGTGATTTATTCGTAAAGGTGTTAATCTTCGTCTATACATTGTAAAAAAAATAATATCAATCGCCTTTAATTAAAAATGTGACACCTGACAAATTATTTTTATTTTTATATTGTTTTTCTTAATTTGCCAAAATTTAAACCACAAAATCTAATTAATTTTTTTATGTATTTCTTTATGTATTAGTTTAAAGGTATGTACATAGAGTATTTTATAAAGCAAGTAGGTTAGTTAGATTAATTAAAAAAATTAAAAATTATTTTGTAAATGTAAAATATTGTAAAATTTTAATTACATTTTCTTTTTCTTTGCAGATATGAAATATTTCGTAAATAAATTCTTCAATATTATAGAAAAACAAAAAGGTAAGATTAAAATGTTATTTTTATTATTATTAATATTAAGATAAAACGTATGAAAATAAACAATTAATATTTTTAACTTTTTGTTATTTTTATGTGGCGCATAATGTTTTTAAATTTACAATAAGTACAAGATAAGCAAGCTCTCTCTCTCTCTTATCAAAATGTCGTATATAAAATTCTTATCTATTTCGTATTATAGTTCGAAGAATTTTATTATGTTTAAGACTTGTTATAAAACTTTTTAAACGTCTGTCATAAAAAATTTGATGAAAAAGTGAATAAATATAAAAGGAAAAAAAAAATGACCTACATAACGGTATAATATTGGAAAACCAAAATGTTTACCAATAACAAAAATAGTTAACAAAATAATGGATGGGTTTGAAAAATAAATTTTTATTTGTATAATTTTGATTTCAAATTTTTAGTCCCCTAATTTAGCTTAGATTACAATTAAAAAAGAGAATTTATTCGTATACTTAATAAAAATTTACCAATTTGGAATTTTTATGCGTTCATTAGCGGCCGAATTGCCTACAATAAGGGAAGCTACGCGATAGTACCAAATTTTACATGCCGAGATTTCGTGATTATTTTTTTTAAACAGATGTTTGTCAGTCTGTCTGTGCAGATCAGAACGTCTAGTTTGGCTGATCCGATTTTCACAAAAAATTTATATGTGAATTTTTATCAAAAAAAAATTTAAATGTGAAGATGGTTTAAAAAACTTTTGCGGTATATCGGGTCTCTAGAATTGGATCGAAAATTGGAAATTTTATATGTAAACTTAGTCCAGCAGTATGAGAAACAATCTAATTTTGGAAGAAATCAACTAAACCTAAAGATCCAGTTAAAATAATCAACCGATTTCTTTGAAATTTAATTTGTGATTTCATAGGTTGTTAAAACAATGAAGCTGTAAAATTTTTGGAAATATAGGGTGCGGAAACCTAACTATAGGAGTTTCTAAACCGAATTTATATTTCTTAGCATATCTAAGGACTTAATTGACGAAATTTGTTGAAATTTGATATTCGAGTTCGGTTTGCTACCGGAAGTAAGTGGCAAATTTTTTAGAGAATTCGGATCGCGCAACACGAAAGAGCTAAATTCACATTTTTCTGGGTATGATTACTAGGGTCCTTAATATTTGAAACAAGTATTTAAAAGTCATTTCCATAATCTTCTGTAACACTTTGAACAATACACAACGCCGGTCGGCTATTTGCTGACCACATCAGATTTTGTTTTTATGTGTACATATGTATATATAATTGTGGATATGTATTTTAAGTGTAACCTTGTGTTTAATTTAATGGTTTTATGACCTCTTTGTTGATTTAGTACAATATCTATGAAATAGGTACATATAAATTACAAAAAAATAAAATATAAATTTTAATTAAAAAGTTTAGCTTAAATTAAATGAATCACTTAGAAAGGCTTTCAAAAATTTGGGACTTTGAAGTTGTATTTTTAAGTTTAAAATTGTTTTCGTTAATATAACGATATAAGAAAGTCATATTAGACATGCCAATCTGAAATCATTTAATTTGTTAAAATTAAAATTTCTATAAATTTTTTTAATTTAGTATTTTATTTAAAATTATTTGGTATATTTTTATTAGTCAATTAAATTTATACACTATATTTGGTAATTTAATTTAAAAGGTATATCAATTTAATTAGATCTACGCACATACGTACAGATACATGAATATGTATGTTGAAATATATATTGGCACCTTTCATATTGATTTAGCTTTCTTGCGAAATTCAAGCAAAATGTTTCTTTAAAAAACATAATAACACTGACAAAATGTGAAAATAAGTAATTAAAATTTATTTAAGTTATTCATTTCATTATTCATTAGAGCGTTCCGGCTCATTTTTCAGCAATTGTCATATAAAATCCTGTAAATTTTTTTTTAAAGAATTTGGCTAAAAATTAAGTACGGAAACCCAATCTGAAGAGTAGCATTATTTTTATTTTCAGTACAATTTTATTAACACTGTTAATTACTGTGTCTTGCCTACAGACGGCAATATACTCTGATCAATTTTTTGTAAAACAAAGGGAATTTTCGAAAATTCAAAGCTATAAATTCGATTTTAAGCTTGATATTCGATAAATCAATATTAGAAAATTGTTCACGTTCGATAAATTTCTGCTACAAAAGAAGCACTTTTCGTTCGTAGTATACTTAAAAATCTAAAACATTTTTAAAAATTTTTTTAAATGCTGCAAAAATACTTTAAGTTTGTAAAAAATAATTACGTTGAAAAATTTAAGATATTAATTTAAATAAAGTTGGGTCAAACCAATGATTTGTATTGTAGCATTTTTCCCTTCAACAAGTGAAAATACTGGTTTTAAATAGAGCCTACTTATACCTACCACACTATTAAAATTATTTTCATTCATAAACGAAACTATTTCCAGGATTACATGTATTTAGGATGAACGATTTATGCAGTCTTTGAAATAAAACAAAAAGCGGGGTTAATATAATGCTCTATATATAATTTTATAAGGTATTTAATAATGGTAAATTTGAGCGGCCATTTCGTTTTTCTAAAGTTTAACTATAGTATGCCGCGATAGGGGAATCAAGCCACTACCTTTTTGCGTTTGCAAAAATTTAAAAAATGCTTATGGTTTCACTGCAATAAATATTAAAAAATGGCATTTTTAGGGTTTTGGGGGGTAGCTATAGGGTTTTGGGGGGTAGCTATAGGGTTTTGGGGGGTAGCTATAATTATGATAGCTAAAAATTTTCTTCTACAGAAATAAGTTTCGTAAAAAGTTTTGTAAACATGTCCACAGACTGACAGAGTGAACCTTTTAAGTACTTTTTTCAAAAATTTTTTGGAAAAGTGCTAAAAAGTATATTAACTAGTTAGTTCCTGGAGATCTATTATAATACAAAGAAAGACTTTTAAAATTTAAATTATCCGAAATTCATAATTTTTATAATCTTTTATTGTGTATGTTATATTCTAATCAAGCGTGTACGTATGTATGTATTATTCTTTATAACGGCACATAAAACTTACACTATGCCTTTGTTTGTTTTATTTCTAAAATTAATAATAAATTTTTATTATTTTAATCTTGTTAAAAATGTTAAATTTTTGAATTACATATATTTTGCTGCATATAATATAATTACATTCTATACTTGGATGTTTAGTAGTTAATCAAAAATATAAAAATAAATGTAGTGCTATTTATGGTTAAATAAGTTTACATATAAAGGCAATGTATATTACAAGCGCGGATATAAATAATATTCGTAAAACAAGTTCAAAATGCAATACGGAAAATAATGAATGTTTTACTTATTTTTACGGAGTAAAATTCAAGGTTTCAATTTAATTAAATTTTTTTAAGGTCAAAAATTAAGTTATAAATCACGATACATGTACATACATATATGTATGTATGTAAATCAACAATAAAATTTTGTTCTTATTATAGTTATTTGACTTTTGAATATTGCAAATTTTATTAAGAACAAAGAATTTTAATTTAAAATTATTAGAACTAGTGGTAAAAAAAATCAATTTTGGTGCGCTAAGTTTAAAATCTTATAACTTATAACATTTGACTTATACAATTATTATAGGTATGTGTATATAAAAAATTCAGTGTAATACATATTAACATCGAAAATTCAAAAATCGAAATTCATGGTAGTATAACAAATAAAGTGCAGTTTAAGATGCATGACAAAAAATTTCATTGCAAATTTACACGGAATGGAATGTTACTTAATAATTTATTTTATTTGACGAATAATTGAATAAATACTAACCTTAATATGCTATACTTTAATTTTATCTAAAGAAGTGAAAAAAAGAAGAAGAATCAATATATTTGTATTTGTATATGTTACTGTCACTTAAAGTCAGTGCACGTATTTTATATTGTTAATTGTCGGCTGGTCCTATGACCAAATAACACTGCGGACAAGACACAAGTTCTACGCTATCCCTACTTTCTCAACGAACCTGTGAAGATACAATTAGTTGCAAACAACATTCGAGCAGTCCAGATAATGCAAAGTGTAGAAGTCTTTTTTTAGTCAGCGTTTTGCAAATTCACAAATTATGAAGCGGTATTTTCTCATCTTCTAGGTCGCACTCAAAACACATAATGCATTTATGTAAATAAATGTTATATAATCACATTTAAATAATTTCCTAAATTTATTATATTAATTTATTTTGAATAAAATAAATTAATTAATTAATTATAGTATCAGAGAGAATATAAAATTTGCTCTAATCTTTATTAAAAAAAGAATTATTATTTTATTACAATACGAAAATGCATGTACAAAGTAACGTGCACTTACAATACTCACATACTCTTAATTACATACAGACATATATGTGTATGTACATAAATTAATTTCCTTGAGATTTTCTACGTCTTTAAATAATTAATGAGATTTAATTGATATTCATTTATTAACTTGATTTCATGTGTAAGAAAAGAAAAATACGAGTATAAAGTATAGATAAGGTCAACTTTTAATGTAAGTGCATAAAAATTAAAAGCGCAAATATATATAGAGAAAAATAATTTTAAAGTTAAGTTATGCGTTTAGAGAAAGATATTTGCATTAATTTTTTATTTGCAATCATGTATAATTAAGCAATGCATTTTAATTTAATTTATATTCTAAAGTTTGTGAATGACATACAATAATTTTAATTTTAATATACGCGTCATTTAACGTCTACATTTGCGTTAACTTGCATTTTATATTTGTTGCATTTATTTTTATTGGTTTCTCAACTTTAGTGCTAAACCTAAGAGAAAGCATGCGGTTTTTCCAATAACAAAGACTGGTTCCATGTATTTAAATGAAGATTATTAAAAGTGCTGCGTGACAACAGCATCGCATTCGATATTACAATTTCAAGCGTACTGTACAGAAACTAAAAAATTAATTTCATTGTTTTTGACGTTTAATACAAATAATCTCAATCGCAATACATGGGCCGCGTGGTATTATTTTTGGTATGCCGCATTAATGCAGTAATTTTGTTTGCCGCATACTGCATCAATTTAGGTTAGCACTTAATTTGCACATAAAAAACAAACGAAAAGACGCAATATGAATAATAACTTTAAATTTTATGTTGATTAATTTTACACTTGTTTCATATAAATACCCGTATGGGTATAATTACGATATAAAGTTCAAATTTTTATTTGTTTATATTTGTTCTCAAATTTACAATAATAATTATGTTTATTTTATTTTATTATTATTGACAAGATATTCAATTTGGTAATGACATTTATTTTGAAAATATTGAAACAAATTCATTATCCATAAAGACATACATTTATGCAGACATATATATGAGTCTAGAATGACTAAACTTTATTTAAGGCAATGATCGATCTGATCACATAAAGTAGCATACTTAAAAGCAATTTAAGGAAAAATTTTAATGAAAATTTAATGAATTTATAAAATAAAATTTTTCGTGTTATTTTTCTACCATAAATGCTGTAAATACTACTAATATTGTTAATTGATTACGATTTTTTGCACATAAATGGTGAATAATACAAATTATGGTTACTTAAACTTAATTTATATAACGTAGGTATGTATTATGGGATATAATTATTTTTTAAAGTAATTTAATTTAATTATTAATTTTGGCTAATATAAAAGATAAATTAATTATGATGAAGAAAAATTTGTTCAAATTATGTTTATTGTACGTAATTACTAAATTAAATTTTAATTTTCGTGAGAAAAATTTGTTGTATATGTCTTTGATTTGATGTTCACGTTTTTGATGTCATCAACCAAGTTTGAATGTTTATTCTTTCAATTATTAGGTAATTTTAAAACTATTTATTTAACTTTGTGTGTTTAAGAAAATTCAAAACTATACATGAAGTTAGAATGGATAATGTTTTGTCCAACAACGTTATTAAACTAAAAAAAATATCAGTATAAATTTAAAAATTTGCATCCCTTTCACGCATATTTCGATTTTCGAAAAGTACCTACATACATTTTAAAAAATTTTTCTTTGAGTTTAATTCGAACTCAGTATGATATTTCGAAATGTATTTAAGCAATATTTTAGAAATTGGAACAGATTAGGAGAGCATTTTTCCTTTTTTTTGTATTATAATACTTTTGGAAAACTAAACGGTTCCAGCCATAATATCTCGTTTGTTGTTAATCAACAATATCTTTATGAACCATATACGTTAACCTTTAGGAAAAAATACAGTGGAACTTTTATATCTCGAAATGTCGGAAAATAATTAGAGAAAAATGAACTCTAATAATAAAGAGAGCAAAAAATCCTGTTTTCCTTACATTATTTTCATCCCATATAATCCGGAGTTGATTTAAAACAAAATGTATTAAATTAATATGTACATTTATTATAATAAATGTTTGAAGGGAAAAATTTTAATTATTTTGTTTGATGATTATGTTTAGTAGATTATTTTCTCAAAAAATGTTTCGAATTTGTCAAAATATTGAAAAAAAAATTATACCACTTTTAGTTAAATATGAGTTTTTGATTTATGCAAAAAGTTCCCAACTTTCGAGTGATAAAATTTTTCTGAGAACTGTGACATTTTTTCTAATAAACAAATATACATATATAAACATATATGTACATACATAAGTATGTACTATATTTTCTGAAAATACTAGTTTTACTTATTAATATACACCACTCCGTTTTTCTTCTGAACAAACTTACATACATTCTCTGATTTTAAAATTTAATTAAAAAATTTCTGACACATTTAGTTTATATTAAGTACAATAAGTATGTGTGTATAGTTTATGTCGGCTTCTGTACTTTGTAATCTCTTTTTTCTCACAAAGTTACCTAATAAAGTTTGTAATTTTTTTCAAGACGAAATATACATACTCGTAATATATGTATATAAATTATATTCTATTTCATATTTAGAAATTACTTTTTCATTTATAATTTATGAAAAATTTTGATTCATTTCAAGTTATCATTGAAGAATATTTTATTTGTGATTGCATAGCTGCGTGCACATTCTTTGTCTGTTCGAGAAAAATAGAAATTTCTCAAAGCTTAGTTTTGCTTAAATATTTCTTTTCCTACTTACACAATATTGTAAAAAAGCATAATTTTTTTTTTAATTCAATCTTATATCACTTTAATAGTTTTTATTTTGTAGGCGATATTGAATGAAAAAGAGATTTGTAATCTATTTAATGAAAATTTACGTATATTTAAAACTAGTGATGTGCTGTAGATTTTAATGCGTTATCTTATCTAAATTTATATATGATTATGTGAAACATATTTACGTATAATAAACCTATTCATACATGTATGTAGGTATTTTATGAAACTAATAAATATTTACAGAAAAACGCGGTCTTTTCTATAGTTTTCTGAATAAAACATATAAATTTTATTAAAACCTTATTAAACTTAAACATTTAAAATGACGTCTCATTAAATTCACGGTTGGTATTAAAGTACTACGAGTATATGTATAGTGGCTTCTTTACGGTAGAGTAATTATAATAGATACAAAAATTTAAGTTTTGAAAAAGAAACCTTTATATTCATAAATTTTTTTCTAAATATTCAAAAGATTCTTTTAAGTTCTTTCAATTTCTGAACAAAGTTCTTAAAAATATCTTAGAAAAAGAAACAATGTTTGTTTTAAATTTTATAAAAATAATTTTTTCTTTTGTTAAAAATTTTTCGTTTAATTTGAAATTTTTTTTTTCTCAAACTGTTAGACCGTAAAGAATATGATGAAAAATTTACTCGAATATCTAGATATAATTTTTTTTAATATGATTTACTGTGCATAATTAATATTTTAGGTTCTGGGAGACTTTTTTTTATTCGTCTTTTAAAAAGTAGACGAATGTGGTAAAAAAATTCTTTTGTTTATATTTAATTTGAGTATGAACATTCAAAAAGCAAAAGTGTTTAATTTCCATTCAAGTGATTATAATGAGTCATACATAATATGTATATTTATGAATAAATGTTGGTAAAGGTTGTTTATTATTTACCAAAAAAATACACGTCTGTGTTTATTATGAATTCAGTTTAATGTTTGAAATTTCGATAGTACTGTTTTAATTTTTTAATTGAATTAAAAAGTGTCCAAATCTATTAATTTATGTACAATTTTATACATATGTATATTCAAATTAAGTTTGATTGTGCCTTGTAAGCGATGCCTAAAAGATATTTATGTAACATACGGTGTATAAAATTCGATTTTGTTTAAAAATAACTCTTATAATTCTTTCATTTATAAGTAATTGCACTTCGAAATGGTCGGAGACATTGGCGCTAAACTTATTATTATTTAATGAAAAACATATTATTATTTAATATTAGAAGGGTAAATAAATGTAAGTATGAGAACTAATGAATGATTAATTTTGAAATTTCTTAGCGAAAAAGCTAAATATTAGAAAAAATAATTTTAAAAAACATATTGGTGTTTCCTTTTTCAATTTTACAGCGTGTGTAAAGCTTTCATTCCAAAATATTGTGCGCACTAAAATTTATATTCAGCAAAAATAAAATTATGAGCAATCTAACTAGTTTTTTTATTGACTATGAAAAATTTTTCTCACATAATATTCATTCGAACGCGTTCTATTTCGATAGATTCTCCCATTTTCGCTTCAAGACTTTACTCTATAAAAATTCCCACTTTTAATACCATTCTGTGTAGATAAGTATATATGTAACACTAACATCGAGTCTATCCACAAATATATGATCTGAAAATTTCACAATATTTATATTTCAAAAAGTTTTAACCAACTAAAAGTCTTCTGCATAGTTAACAGTTCAGTCTGCATAGTTAACACTCGGTCGACATACAATTCACAATTTCGATCACTGTTGTGTGCAAAAATTTGAATAGAATTACGAACTGAATAGAATAAACTGTAGAATAGAATAAACTGTGTGGTAGCTTGAATCAGAAGTTTATATATTAAAGATTTAGCAAAGTATAAATTATAAATTAGACATTGAAAATTGAAAGTAGATCATTGCTCATAATTGTCTGTCAAAGCCAAATACTTTATTCTATTTTGCCTAACAATTGCTAAGCCTTTTCAAACTATTACTATACATTTGAAACACCCTGCGCATCAATTTATTTATGTACCTTATAAGTATATTAAATGTGTATGGGTGAAAATTTAAAAGTTAGCACATTTGCGTCACAAAAAAGTAAGCTTAAATAAATACTTTTTTAGAAAATAAATCAAATTTTAATTAATAAAATAAAAATTATAAAATCTTTAATTTTAAATAAAAAAAATTTTTAGATTGCAAAAGTAAGTATTTTTGGAAAATTTTGGAAAATTGTCGGAGCGCGTTTTCTGTTTTCATATAAATGAAACTTGTCACAGACCACATTTTTAATTTTCAATTTAAATTTTCATGAACTTCCCCCACAGAAGGATATATTTTAAATTACATTGCAAAATTATTTCATTATTTTTAAATAAAAATCAAAAATTAGTTTTTAAGTTTTAATTTATTTTAATGTAATTTTAACAGAAAAAAAGTGTGTCACAAGGATGGTTCAACTGCGTTACTTCAACTATGTTACATCATAAAATTTTTTAAAATTAATCATTTTTTTAAATATTTTGGCATCATTATTTGTTTTAAAGAATACGCAATAAGTCTGTTCGGGCTAGTGGTGAATGTTGTTCCAAACACATCGCTGGAGATAGTTTGAATTTTTTTTGCCGTGAATGTAAAACGCTTTTTTCAACTGTGTTACGTGGTTTTTGTTTAAATATTTTTTTTTAAAATTCAAAAAAGTGGCATATTATTAAGCAAACCAAGTAAACTAACCAACTGTATACTTTAAAATGCAAAAATATGTTGTAGTTTTATGTTAATATACTTTTTATTTTAAAATATTCTACTGCGTTACTGTTCAACTGTGTTACTAAATTTAAGTAACACTACTGAAGACATGGTAAGAAAGTTGATTTTTAAGGCAGTTTACTCTAAGTTGGTGAATAAATTCTTAATAATTTTACATACAAATAGGCGATAACATATTTTATTGATTATTATACAAAATGCCACTATCTATTTATATTTTAAATATGTATATTGTTAAAAATGCAAATGAAAAACTTAACCGAATATATACAACTTCATCGAGAGGAAAAAAGTTAATATCTTAGCATATTAAACAACAGCATGAAATTTACTGTTTTTGTTTTAATTTTTTTTGTTAATATACTGAAGACTGAATCAAATTTTTCAACAGTGTTACTATATTTTCCACTGCGTTACTGTTTTGTCACAAAAAAAATCAAAAAAAAATATTGTTTTAAACTTTTTTCTTCAAATTTAAGCTCTTAATTTTTTTGTTATGGACATTTTTAGAATAAAAAATTAATTTCTAAAGCAGTTATGTAAAAATTCCTGCAAGAAAAAAACTATTAAATAGTTTTATTTTAAAAATAAAAACTTTAAATTTAAAATTAGTAACACAGTTGAAATAACTTATAATTTATTTTTTTATAAAAATGATTTTTCAATATTACAGAATAAATTTATTTATAACTTTAATTACAAATGAGAGTAAAATATGAAAATAATAATTTCCATTGAAGAGATCGAAAAATTTAAGATATTTTTATCGGTAACGTAGTTGAACTAAATTCAAACCTGAGCTTACTTTTTTGGTTATAATTTCTAAAATATTTACAAAACCTCCGGACCACTTGAGGAGATTGTACATTATATAATAGGCAACTATAAAAAAATTATTTTAATAAAAAATTCTAAAAAAATAATTTGGAAAAAAAAAAATTCATTTGTGCAAACTTTTAAATTTTGACCCGTATATGTATAAACTTATAAATAATTAAAGTGACGAGCATGTATGCATATACATACATATGTACATAATATTTGTCAGTTTAATGAGCATGTTAATGATTTTTTTTTTGATTTACTTAGATAATCCTTCTTACTCTAAGAGTAAAACGTATATTTTGACTTAATTTTTATCAACAAATAATCAAAATTTAATGAAGATTAACTCTTGTGTTATATAAATATCATTTTTCTTTGTACTTAATTACTTTTAGATGTTAATTTAATTATAAATAAATTTTTACTTACGGCATAATTCGAATTAAGATCATTATCAACCCTCATTTTTTTGTTAATTATCAGAATAAATTTTATAAATGTTTGCTTAATACATATATATACGAGTACATACATACATAAATTTATAACGTGGTATAAATTACATTTCGGAAAACGATGAATTACGCAGTGTTCGTAATAATTATTTTAATATATTTTATTTTTTTGTCGTTGCCCCAAAAATTGTTTGTATTTGCTTTTTTTTGTTATTTGAGGAAATAAGCTGAATGTGTCACATGCTAAATATAAAAAAAAATTCTTTTCGAACTTCATTTCGAATCTTCGAATACAATTAATTCAAATTCATACTATTGTTTGCCAGTAGGCGCTATCGCTCACATTCTCCAAAGCGAATCAAATGAATTATTATAAATAAATAGGATATGTGCCTAAAATTTGATTTATAGAATTGTTTTCATTGTAAATAGGGGCTGAATACGAAAGTTCTTATACATATACATTTTTCAGATAATTTTGAAAAATAATTAATTTTATTACTTTGTATATGAATTATAGTTAATTGTAAAAATGCAATAGATATACCGATCGAAGATAGAAAAATTAAAATGTGACATTTGAACTAGATCCTATTGAGAGCTAGAGGTTCTGCAATTTGAAAACGATAATTAATTTCTGCTTAAATGCTTAAATTAAATACAATTAATTTACTTATTTTATCTTAATAACAAATAAAATTTATTTACAATAAGTGCCTTAATGAGAATAAGGATTAAGTATATAGCAATCATTGAGTCGGAATCAGAATTTTATAATTAATACAAGTTATAGTTTTTTAAGCACAATATTATAATTTAACCTTGATTAACTTGTTATGCAAAACGATAATGAATATTAGTATTTTATTGATGCCGGAAATGAGGTAATATTGGCGTTAATTCAAAATCAATTACATTTATTTATTTATTTAAAAAAAAGTGTAGTGCATTATGTATAGTTTTGCCCACTGAAAAATATAAAATATGATGCTAAATATGGTAAAATAATATAAATATTTTATTTTGAAGAAGAACTTTGTATAAATTCTTTGTAATAAGCACAAAATTAAAATATTGAAAGTTAATTGTCTATATATGTACATATACTTATATCATTTATGTGTACTCGTAAAGAGTATGGGGAGTCGATTTTAAATACGAATGAAGATAAGGCATATAAGTAGATATATGAATTTAAAATTGATTTTTATTGAACTCTTTAATTACCATAAATGTTTGTAAAATAATCAAATAAAATATAAATATTAATATCAAGAATAAATAATTAATTTAAATTTTTCATATTGTAAATTTTAATTTAGCTTAATATTCAAGTCTTTTTTTGGATAAAAATTATGACAAAGGAGTTAATTTAATTGTAAAAAGATTTTAAAAGGATAAATTAAATCGTATAATCATGCGTTTTTTTTTTTATAAACAGTAAAACTAAGATAAAAGAGGCTTTAAATAAAGTTTTGTGTGCTTTGAAGTCCATAAATTTCGAAACTCTTAATTTACTCTGCAGGTTTCTCATTTATTCATTTTATAGCTAATTTATAATTTTTAAAATAAGTGAAAACCACCTATATAACTGGAAAAAATCGTAGTTTGGATTCCTTTTATTCAGATTCAAAGTATTGAAAAATAAATAGAAAGCGATGCAGAATACATCAGAAAACTTTTGTTGCATTAATCAATTGATTATCATGGTTCTCACAATTTTAATTTAAAAATTTTTCAACAAATTTTGTGTATTTTAAATTATAATCAATATAAAATTTTTACAATTTTGAAAAAAAAATTAGTAATTTTTTTAATTCTTAACCCATTTTTTTCCGTTGTGTCAATTTCGGGCGTACTCTTTTTTTAAAAGTTCTAATGTTTCTTAGTTTTTTTATTAATTTTTAGAGGCTCAAAATATAAGCTTGCATTGATATATAGGTAAAATTTGGTGCTAATAGGTCAAAAATATGACTTGACTGGCTGACTTCAAATTATTTTTTGCATTTTAAAGAAAAAATGATGACAATTTCAAAACAATAACAAAAAATTTACATCTCCTGTGAGTCATTTAACTATGAGAGATTATTCCTTTGTGAATGAAAAATTTTGTAAGGTAGTGTACATTTATATGTTAGAATAAAGACTATAGACTGATGCGGTATTCAAATGATTCTTTCTGAAATTTTAAAATTTTGTAAATAAATAAATTGCAATTTTACAAATAAATTTTTGAAAATATTAAGAAAACATTATAATGCTTACATTACAGCTATACAAATTTTCATAAAACGTTCTTAGAGATTTATAAAATTAGTTACTTAGTAAATATAATAAAAAAATTCCATAGTGATGATACAACAAATTATTTGTTTTCAAAATTAACATTCTACTTGTACAGTCGCACCTTAAATAATTATTTGTTAAAAAATAATTTTTATTAAAAATCTTGATGAATTCCAGTGTTATTTATGATACGTACACGTTGATATATAGCTAGAATGTAAATTTACATAATATTTAGATAAGAAGAATTTGAAATTTATTAATTAATATTGCTAACATCATTTTCCATTATTTGCATCCATATTAATTGATTTTTATTATAGAATTTATTTATTTAATTGTTTAAAATCTTATAAATGCCAATTTAATAACTAATATAATATTTGAATACCTTATATTGCAATGGATCATGGTCATAATCAACATAAATTTACATATTATACAATCATATTAAAAATTATTTCCTGCCCAAATCTGATGATTCTCATATAAAACGATAGATAGAACTTTAGACGCTAATCACGATTTGAATTAAATTTATGAATCTAAAAAGAATTTTTATAAAAAATAATTTATTATATAAAATATTCTCATTTATAATTATTTATTATGAAGAATTTTAAACATACATATATATTTAGATTTCATTGTTATATGAATACTTACACAGGGTGTAACTTGGTGGAACAATTTTATGAAAACAATTGTTACAGGAATGGGGGTGCAAATGAATATTTAATCCTCAAAATCCTAGTGGAAAAAGTTTGCCATCGGCAAAAAGGTATATCAACTTCAGTGACTTTAATTTTCATAGGTTATAGCTTTACAGATTCACCCTCTTTTCGTACTTATAATTCAAAATTAAAACTTCTCTCAAATTGACTACATTGCTTAATTATTATACATATAGATAATACTAATATATTATAGGCACTTGATTCAATAAGAAAATTAATAAGTAAGTGCTGTTAGATTGTGCCGCAAAATTTCCTTTGTTCCAAATACAATTTATAAATATTATTTGTTGTGTATTCTACTGAAAGAAAAATCTATCTTTAATTTAAATAATAAGTTGGTGTAAATAAATTAATAAATACTTTTTTTTCTTAATCCGCCTTATTTTGATCAAATAGATATTATTCCGGCGTGGTAGACATTTAAAACAATTTTATTCTTAAATAAATATTTTTGTACAAAATATTTTTACGTGTGTATGTAAATTACCACGGTTCTTTATTTATGTAATAATAGTGATTGCTATGTAAATCAATTGTAATTATTTAATCCCATTTTTGCAAAATGTAAATATTAAAATTTTTATTTGCATGTTAGACAATGTGTGAATTAAAACAAAAACTCATATTTTTTAATAAATTCGAAATATGATGGGTGTCTAATATGTATATATATATTAGACCTCAGTATTTATGTACGCATATAATATTCCTAATATGTATATATACCTAAGTTATAACTGAAAGGTTAATTTACATATTGCGTTTAATAATATTTAATTCTTTAAACTTTCACCATTATATTTGCATATTTATAAATTCGTGGCAAAATATTAAATTTAATCTGCATTATTTAAATACGTACATATATATATGTACATACTTTAATAATTAAGTATTAACAAAATAAAGATTGAAAATAAAATTTTTTATTAATATTAGAATAAAGAAATAACTAAAAAAATTTAGAACTAGTTATTAAGACTTCTAGTTAAATATTAATTTTCTATTTGTTTTTCACTAAAATATTAATTTTTGATGAAAATTTAGTCCACTTGCTGTAAAAAAAAACTTAGGTTAATAAAGCGTGTAAACATGAGTAAATGGCGATTAAAAGAAAATTTATTGGAAAATTTGTTTTTGAAATTTTGACTTTGCAAATAAATATCTTTGAAAGTAAAATATAGTCTTCAACAATATCGGCACACCGACAGAATTCGAAATTATCAGCTTCAAAATGAGTATACAAAGTCAGCTTTATATGTCATAATATTTCCCGAGTTACCAACAAAAATTAGATAGTTTTAATTTTTTTTTTTAGTCTACAGATGTTCTATTATCCTGCTTCGGAAATTTCACCAAGTCTCGGATATACCCATCATATACAAAATTTTAATACGAAACCACGATACAATTACAAATTACGAGTACTCCTTACCATTCTAAAACAGTTTTGTTTTATTACCTGTTATTTTACCCGATTTTGAGTGTATATATGCGTAATGTGCGAAATAGTAGTAAATTTGCATTAAGCAAAAAGACAAAAATAACGTCTCTTTGTCGAATTGCTCTCGTATTATTTGAATTAAGAATAAGGTATAAAATCATTATAATAAATTCTATATTGTAAGTATCGACATATAAAATCTATAATCGTTGATTAAGCATTTATGTATGTATGTACATAGAAATATAAGTAAGAAAAAAAATTTTTTTCAATTAGTTGCAAAATCTCATTACTATCGAAAATCTCGTCAACTGAGGTGAACTTAATTCATATACAATTTTCAATTTACTCAAATGTATGTACATATGTATGAATGAATGTGCATCACTATTAAAGTACAAAATAGTTAAATTTTCTTTACTATTTAACCATTAATATTTCATACTTCTATATACAGACATAAGTATGTACGTACAGACATTTATATATACGAGTATGTAAGTTAATCTATTGCTTATATAAGACGAATTTTTGTTTCTACACACAATATAATTTCTAAGAATACATTTAAAAATTATTTTAAGAAATTAGATTTTGTCTTATTTCATTTGAATGGTAAAATTGAAAAAAAAGATGAAAGAAAAATTAAAAAAGAGTTAAAAAAAACTTGGCACGTTTACTGTGGAGTGCTTATTTACAAAAGAAAAGAAAACAGTACCTATAAATAAGCAAAATATATTTACAATTTGTATGTAAAATGTCTACAATATGAACAAGTGTATACATACATATAAGTATGTAAAATTTGTAATGAATTAACAAACACAATTTTATGAGTTGTTAATCTGAATTGAGAACATTTTTAATGAAAATAATACACACATGGCACACAGTGTATTCACAATTGACTTTTTGTATTACATTGAAAGTAGGTGGACAACAAAAGTAAAATATTAATGCTCCCCTATTCAAAAAAAAATTTTTTTTTGAGCTTAAAATGTGAAATTGTTCTACTTTACTTATTCATATATGAGCATGAACTTTATTATGCACAAGTATGTTCTTTACACTATATTATACTATTTATGTACATATGTTTTTACTTATATACAAACCCATATTTGTAGACTCGAATTCATATACGTATGATTTCTTTTGGAGCTGATTTGTGTAAAGAACGTTAATTTTTCTTAAAGATTTTCTTGAACTATTTTTGATTTTTGAAATTTTAGTTAATTGAATTCGGCTTTTTCTCCAAAGCAAAAAATTGCGTATTTTGAACAAAATGTTACGAACAAATGTTTTGAACAAAAAGTTACGAAACTAATAAATTTTCAAAAAAAAGATCAATTTGAAATCAAAATTAAAAATTTTTATTTCAAAATTTTTATTTAAACTTAAAGAAATTTTTATATAAAGAAATTTTTTAAAAAACACTTACATATGTATGTATGTATGTACATTTATGTATGTACATTATGTATCTGCATTTATGTACATATGTGATTACCATAATCTACGCATTCATAAACCTAATGTCAATAAATTTTTTCATGGATAGAACATGATAAATCGAAAAATTCCAAAAAATTTGTGCAGATTTTTAGAGTAACAAAAAATAATTTCCTAAATTGTTGCAGTTATTTTCACGATCCTATGAATAAATTGTGGATGAATTCGCGTTTACAATTCTGACTGCGTGAGATCTTATTAAAAGCTACCGAAGCAGCCCGCTGCCAACAAAGCCTCTGGTGTCAAAAAGTTTGATTAAAATTCTCTACTAATTGAAGCTATGAATATTGATTTGATAGCATAAATTCAGCAGTTCTACCATCAAAAATAGAATGCTTTTTGCAGCATACTAAAAAAACGTGCTGCCATTGTTGAACTTTCTTAGAATTACAAACACAAATTTAACCTTTCTATAATTATTTAAAAAAAAAAACTCGAATGCGTCATTCCCAATCAGCATGAAATAACAAATAACTTCCGTTTCTTTAATTAAAAAACGCATACAAAACCTTTCTAATTATATTTCAGCAGTTTCATACATTTTTGTATAATTTAAATTAATTGGCTATTTTTAACCCGGTTTTGTTACAAAATAGAATTCCAATTATAAGCTATATACTGAGAGTAGTTTGGCGTGTTATTACATTACTTGAGCGCAACTTATACGATATAACTCGTATATTTCAAGATAAGAGTTTTTTTTTCTATAATGCCACGATATTTTGATTGATTAACAATTTATTTATGGCATTCTCTTATTCTCTTAGTTATATGTCATTTAGATTTTGTTAGGAACTTGCTTTTCAAGTCAAAAAAATTTTGACCTATAACTCACGCTCTTAAAATAACGACATTCCAAAACCCATAACAGATTTTTTTCAAAACTATGCAGAGTTATAGCGACTTGCTTTCTTTAAATATCTTTCTTTAAATATAAATATTGCATCATCTTTAAATAGGAGCGCTTTTTCGAATTCTTAAGATCTTGTTTTTCTGTCTTATACAGAACATCTTATTTGTCTTAACATCTTGTTTGTCTTATACAGTTAATTGCAGAAGTTTTACAGTTCAATATTCCGTGTTGATATTTTGTAATGGTTTATTGCCTCATCTCGAGGGGATATTTTCTAATGGTTTATTCCCTCAACCAATATTTTCTAATGGTTTATTCTAAACTCGAAAAATTTCAATTTTGAATTCTTTATTTAAAGGGTAATTCCAATATTATCTTAATACATACACTGACTTCTTTTACTTTCGCAATTCAAAATTTAATTTCTATTAATAATTCTACTCCTATAGGTATGCAATATTTGAATATATCACGATTTTAAGAGAATAACGCAGTTATTATCAAAACTATTATTTGGTTAAATTTTTTTATTTTTTTTTTTAATTTTATTATTAAAGGAGAGTGTCCTACTTTTTTAAATGCCATTGTTTTAATTCGAGTTTGTTTTTACCTTGTATTACAATATTCAATAGAAAATGCACATCGATTTCAATTCAAATAACACAAAAAATGTTTTTTTGGAAAAAGTCTTAAATTTAATTTAAAAAATATTTAGGAAATAGAAAATTAGGTTCACAATGTAACAAATTAAATAAATTAATTATAAAACGTAATTAAAAAATAAAAAAAAACATTATAATTATATAAACAGTAGTATGTACACATGTTTGAATTATGTAGGTAAGATTGCTAAGTGAAAAAAGTTAATAACTAGGTAATTAAACAAGTTTCGATTTCGAATTCAATTTAATATCAATAATAATAATAAATTGTTTTTACACCTGCATCTGATTACTGGTCAATGTTGTTAGACATTAACTGTTTTTTTTCATATTTAAACGCCTATCTAATGCAAATTTTTTTTATAATCGTATATATATACATATATATATCTTCTAAGTTATTATTAAGAATTTTCAATTAATTTTTATGGCTTTTAAATCGCAAAACACATTAATCATACTTATGTTTTTTTTCTAGCTTTTTTTTTTATCAAAAACACTTAAAATTTATTAGAGGCCAATGATTTAATTGATTTTAACAAAAAAAAATTAAAACGCCTGAAAACAATTAATGTACCTTAATTTTTATTGAAAATCACCAATCATCGAATAAACATAAAATGCAAAAAAAAAAAATACGTGCAGCCATTTTTAAGAAAAAAATTAAAGGTCAATATTGTCAATGAAAAACTGCATTAAAGTATAACGGTAAAATTTAGGAGTTTAAAAAATTTGACATCATTAGGCATTTTCAACCGAAAAAAAACCGAAATAAAACAAAAACAATGACATAAAAAAAATATTGTAAGCGCCATTTACGGTAAACAACAAAAACGGAAAAACGTTAAATATGCGAGTATAAAAAATACTTGTACGTGTTAGATTAAAATAACGTGCATTACATACATACATACATACCTGCATACAAACTGACATGCCTTTATACTATATGAGAATTTGAATGAAAGTTTCATTTGAATATTTTGGCAGAAAATAGGTTAACAAACGTGTGTATATCAAGACTACGGCGACACTCTTATGCATTTGCATTCATTAAAGGTAACTTTTACAGTGTTACAACTAACGACAATCTTATTATGCGGAATTAAATGAAAACTTTGTTTTTTTTTTTTAATTTTTTTACTTCTTGAACTTTTACAGTGTGTTAGTTTAATTTTTAAACACATGCATACACAAATTTAGTAAATATCGCGTATTTTAAACAATTTCGAGTTTGAGTAAAAGTTTTTAATTTTTTTTTTGTTTTGTTTTAAATATTGATAAAAAATTTTTGGTAAATGGTTTTTTTTTTTTGTTTAGTTACATGTTATGCACATACATATGTATATACGCACTTACTATAATATGAATAAGCGTTTAAATATGTTCATTTCAGGTATATTGGTATTTTTGATAAATTCTTGGAAGTACATAAATATTTTGTAAATATTTACGATGAAATTATGCTTAAGACCGTGGAAGTTTTGAATTAATTCGGGTATTGAAAACGAATTTCAACTAAATTTATATTAACCTTTTTAAACATACGAGTACATACAAGCATACGTACATAACACTATAGAATTTCCTATAAGAATACCCAAACTGACAGAGCTTTATTTCAGGGGTTTGATCGGTACAAAATAAATCAAATTTTAATCTATTGCTTTAAAAGCTGAAAATGAAGTTAAATTTGCTGAAAATGATAAAAGTACTGAAAAAAGAATGAATTGCTTAAAACTGTAAAACTTTCAAATGGATATTTTATTTGTAAAATGGAACAATTCGGAAAATATGACAGATGGAGCCAACTTTGTTTTCTCATTTTGGAGTTCTTAAAATTTCTGTTGTAACGGTGTATCAGTAGATTGGTGTCTCTTTTTCGCCGGAAAGTATTCTATAATCTTGCCTCGACCGTTCCATCGGGTCTCGGGCATCCTCAATATGTAAATAAAGAGATCTAAAAGTATTTAGAAATAACTGAGAATGAGAACCGAATTTAGCAGTTTTAGTGAATGATAAAATGCTTTACTTAAAACAATAGTCTCAAATCTAGTAATTTTATAAAAATTATTTTAGCCAAAAATTGACAACGCACAGTCTACAGTTCTACACCATTAGAATCTGTTTAGCTATTTAAAAAATTAAATTAATATTGTGCATGAATACTAGAAGGTTTATACGAGTATATAAAAATTCAACATTTCTCTTGTGATGATTCTAATTATTTTGTAACTGGAAAAAAATATTTGTCCCGAAAATGATATCGGATGAAATATGTTACAATACTATATTCTAACATATTTTTACCGATTTTTTTATAAATAATATTAGTTGTTTCTCTTATTTTTTGAGATCTAATTTGCAGGATACAAATTACATACATAAATACTCGTAATAGAAAAAGTAGATCACTCATTCGTAAAAAGAAACGAAAATATAATTTGTTCTACAATTAAGCATAGAATTAATAAAGAATACCAGTTATTATTGTTTGTTATACTAATTTAATAATAAAGATTCCTCTAATAATAGTTTTCTGAATATGTTAGTAGGTTATTTTAAGAAATACATACATACATTCTAATGTTTAATAACGTCTGTGAGATTCTACATTTTGAAATTGGAAAACTATTCTTTTGTTGTAATAAGTCTAAGACGTGATGAATTAAAAAATTGTAATTTAAAATAATTACTGTTATATTTTAGTCAATATTGTTAAATGCAAAACTTTTTAAATAATTGCTATTTAAGATATTTTTACGATACAATAGAACACTGTATGTACGGAATATGGAATAAACTGCTCCCCACGAAAAATATGTACGACTCTGAGCGATGGTGTAGGAAACAAAGAAATTTTTTAGAAAATTTGAGAAAAGCTCTATTCGCCTAAATTTTGGGCGAATAGAGTTTTCGCCTAGTTTTTAATTTCCATTCCAAAAAAGATAGAAATTTCAAAAAAACAACTTTTAAAAGTTCTGATAACCGGCTAGAAAACGAAATATCACAATTTTCTTTTATTCATTTACTTTTAAAAAGGCAAGAATGGAAATTTAGAAACGAATTCGAATACTTTAGTTTTGTTGAACTTGTACGCAAGCCGAAGTGTACATACATATGTATTAATCGTACATATGTATTTAATTTTATTTCTGTAAAACATTTTTGTAATGAAATTGTGTTACTATAAACACTAATCAATTTTGTTTTTAGTGTACTGCAATTTTTTAAAATCATCACGATAACACTTTGTATATTTTTATTGCTTCCGTTATAAAATCGGCCTTGCGGGCGCTCTGTAGTTATTTACTATGCAAATACTTATACTTGAGCGAAATATTATCGCAAATCATAGAGATAGAATTCAATAGGAATCGGTATATAAAATATTTCTGTAAAAAAAAAATATTGACAGTAAAATCAATCAAAATTTTGTACAAAGTACATAATACGTAATTTCTTTATTAACTTTTTTTTTGTGTACATTTGAAATGTAAGTTAAATAGTTTTTGTTCACTGCATATACCTATACATACACACAAACTAATATTCTTCACATTGAAAATAAAAAACCAAAATAATAAAGATTATTGGAAAGTGAAAGTCATAAAAGAGTTAAATAGAAAAATAAAGTAATTTAAACAAAAAAAAAATAAAAAAAAAAATAAACAGTTAATAAAGTGATATTTTTTTTTATTTGCAATAAAATTTTACTTGGCTCTTCGGATTATTTACACACGTTTTTTTTTAACTTTTTTATTTTTAATGAAAATCTAATATGAAAAAAATAAAAAAAATTGTTACAATTTACGCGCTAAAAAATTAAGAAAAAGTTGCGAGTTTTTATAATATTTTGTTTTTTTTTTTATTTTTCATAAATAATATGAATAAATATTTACGGGTTTGTATGAAGATAACGGTATTTAATATAATTATTACGTAGCACTAACGTTATAGACATTAATTATCGAAAAAATTAACAAAAGTGTAAGAAGCGCTTCAAATTATTTCAACGTCAATTTAACACAATCAAAATTGTTAAAATAAAAACCGTAAATGTAATAGCTCAAAATAAAAAATCAGTTATAATCAGTTAAAATTAGTTAATGTTATGAGAAAATTACATTTCATATGTAAAGACAATTGATGCTACGTCACCATTCATTCAGGATTGCAAATTAAATTTTGACAACAAAGAATAAATGTTTACAAAACAAAATCCATTGTATGAATATTGATTTCTGTATAACTAGCTAAGTATATTGTGCAGTGGAGTCCGTTTTTAAGTAGTTTCACTAAAAATTTCAGAAGAATTGCTGATTATAATCGTAATATCCTTGACATTATAGTTAAATTAATTTTTTTTAGATTCATATTAATTTTTTTTTTTTTGTAAATAATTTGCACATAAATTTCGCACTGAATCTTCAAAACAAAATTTTTTTATGCTTGAGACAGACATGAAATTTTTAGTTTTGCAATTACTGCTTTATTGCGGAATCCTTGCGCTCATATCCAACCAACTAAAATATTGCCTTAATTCAAATAGAATGCGTTAAATAAAAATTGCAATCAGTTTGTAAAAATTTACAAATTGTCTGATTGTTTAATTGTAGGCACTTGAATGTAAACCTATGAAATATAAGTAAGTAATCAAATAGTTGCAAAACTAAAAATTGCATATCTACCTGAACAACGATATGAGAACTTTTATGTATGAGAAAAAGGAATAAAAATTACAACGGCTACGAAATTTTTGACACTTACCGAATTATGATTTAACAGCAGTGTTAACAGTAACATGACTTACAATCAATTTGACTACTACTTATTGATATTGTAATTAGAGTGAAATCAAATAAATTTGTTGCAATACGGACGGGCATATTTTCTCTTTCTAATAAAATTTTAAATGAATTAAAATTTAAACTCCATGAATTAAAATTTAAAAACAAAAGAAGAAAAAAAGTGAGAAAATTCCCCCTAATTTTGGAATTGGAATCCGTAATAAATATTTTTTAAGATCATCTTCAGTGGTGTGTAATTTTTGAAAATTAAAATGCATATGGTTTTTTACTGTTTTTAATCTAAAAAAAAAAATGTAAAAGTAAATCTAATGTTAATCGCAAATTAAAGATTTTTTTAGTGATCCAGAAGTAAAGCGGGAAGTGGGAAAGAAGAATATTTTAAAATAAAAGTTTTAATTGCATTTCATTTAAGAAAAAAAAATATTAGGTATAAAAATGGAAGAGAAGAAAAAATTTAATGATGAATGATTTAATGATCATAGTTTATTAGGTTACTAAAATTTTTCATATTTTCAGCACTACTTTAAAATGAAGAAATATTTATACATATGTGTGTATGTATTATATTGGTATAAATGATTTTGTTAATAAAAGTGTGTTATTTAGTGTTAGAGTATGCTTTAATTAACTAAATAAAAATTTATTTTAGTATTGATATATACAGTAGAAATTTCTTTAATTTAGGTTGAAACGCAAGAGATAAAATTAAAAATAACTTAATCACTTAGTTTTATACAAATAACATTCCAAACAGAAAACAATTCAGTTCAGAATCTTACAGGTTTAGATTTTTAAGCAATTTGCTACACAAAAATTTCCATGATTTTTCTATATTTTCATATTTCTGTTTTCAAAACACTTTTCACATGTGAAGCGTTCCGAACAAAAGCAGTGCTATAGTTTCAAAATTCTTTTAAAAGCTTATAAAATTTCAGACAGACATTATTCTGATTTGCGATTATTTTCGTGCTATAATCGAAAATAATGTCAAATATCTTGCCTCAATGCATTTAAGTAAATGATTTGTAAAGCAATTTTTTAAAACAACTTCAGAATCGGTTATCATGTTTAAATTTACGGCATTTTTCTTTCAATAATTTATTTTACAAAAATAGCAGTTTTTCAGTAATTTTCATACATAATGATAGCTATTAATTCCGAAATTATTTTGTTTTCACTAAATATATTTTTGCTTTGAGGAATCTAATTTGGTCATATGAAGCTAGATTACTGTTGATTGATCTGGCAGTCATTGTAGGCGCGTAAGGAATCTGGGATCTGTTTAGTTGTATAATGTTCTCTATCATAATACTGATATTCTCAGAAAAAAGCCTGTTGTAAGGATATTCCATTGTGTTCATTAATTTTTTGTTTGTTGTTTTCCGTTATTTGGCAACATAATTTCATTTTTTACATTTTCACTATTTAATGGTGCAGGTCAGTATGTTTCTATGCCTTCCAATTCATTTTTCTTATTAACCTTTGAGATCTACGATTTCCTTTTACAATTCGTGTAAATGATGACGTTTGTTGCCTACTAAAATAATAGTTGCTCATTGTTGCGTGGCTCAGATGATTAATGGTTGATCGAAGTGATAAAGGTCTGATATGTTGAGATTATACTGTTTATAATATTTATTCACATTTATAATATTATTACATTAGTCCAATTACTATGGAAAAGTAACGTTTTTAAATTTTTTTAATGATAATATTATGTATAAAAATTACCTGATTAATATAATTGCATAAATATCGGATTATATTGGTTGATTACATTTTTTTTTAAAGAAATTAAAAAAAAATTGTCGAAAGTTTGCGTAAAAATTGTGTATATATATATACAGGGTTGTAAATTGCCATAGTATATAACTGAAATGATATATCACGAAATAAAAATTTTTAAACACATATATATACCGTCTTTGTGATATATTCGCAGTATGTGCATGTGTATATTTTTTAATGAATTACAGAGTATAAATTCAATGTACATCAAACTTATTTGTTATATGTTTACATATACAGGAATTCATAAACAATTCCAAAATAATTGAGAAAAAATATAGGTCTCATATGATTTTGTATGTTTATTATATTTTTTACATTACAACTATCTCAGTAATGACCAGGTTACAACATAATATAAAAATATTCTTCCAATATTAATTATATTTGAAAAAAGAGATTAGAGATGTTCAAATTTTGAGAAAGCATAATCTTTTACTACATTCATTATAGCAAGTAGAAACAAATCGGAGATTCATTTGATTGATTTGCATTATAGCATGTCCTAAAATTGTTGACTAGTTTATTGTGCATTAACATTTAATTTCGTAATATCTAGATTGTCTCTATTTTCACTAAAAGTAGGAGCTATCATTTGGAACATAGATAAGTACAAAACATTTATAAAGTATAAATATATTTAAAAAGTATAACATTTATAAGTAAAGTATAAAAATAATTTAAATTGATGAGGAAGTCAAAAATACGAAAATTAATTTAGAATTTTTATTCAAAAAAGGTAGTTTGGTTTAGTTGTCCAATATTTTCAATTAAAAAGCTTTTGTACATTTACTATAAATACTGACGTTCTTATCTAAATATAAGTATTATAATATTTTTTATATATGGCTATTTAATACTAGTTTGAGGAATTTTTGAACCAATAAACAATTCAAAAGAATTTTATATGGCAAATGACTCAGAAAAAAGTTATTCTTTATTTGGAAACAATTTTATATTTATTGATTTACGTATAGACAATTATGACGTATAAAGTGTCGTGTTCGCAAATATCTTTATTCAACATGCTATTGAATACACTATTCAAAAATATTTGTAAAAGCTTTTAAATTCAAGTAATATTATTAGGTTACGATAACGAAACCATAATAGTAAATTTATTGTTAATGAATTTTGAAAATATTAAAAGAAGTTTATTTTCGTACTGGAAAGCATAAAATGTAATTTTAAAGTAAAATTAGGAAATTCTTTATTTCTGAAGATATTTTTTCACAAAACTGTTGAGTTAAATTCAACATTTTTGGGTTTGATAATATTCAGTTAAGGATAATCCTTGCAGACCTTTAAAAATAGTTAAATCCATAATTTAATAAAAATTAAAACAAAGAATATTAAAAAATTTATATGAAAACTAGGTATTAACCCAAATCATTTTAATAATCTTTAAATTCACAGCAACAATTCTGAAACCAATTGATAAAACATCAAGTTTGTTCGTTTCTTAGAAAAATTATTTAATGCCGTCTAATTAAATTCCGTTTATTTTACGTGAACGTTAGAGGAATAATTAATTTATTCGTCTTAAATAGTTCTTTAAATTATTTAGAAGGGGTGTCGTTTTTCCAGTATTTTAAAACAAATTTATTTTTTTTTAAAACGGCATCAATATTTTGTGTTATAAGAGTTTTATATCCTACCGTTGCATTAACAAAAAGCTTCTTATTGCCAATTCCAATTCACGGGTTTTAATTTTAATTACATTAGAATGATTCGTATGGTTTTAATTTTCAGACGTTTCAATTTTGTAACAAATAATTCTCAATTTCTGGATAATTTTTTTCAAGAATTGCAAATTTTATATTGAGACCCGATAATTCTCAATATTAAGAATTTCTCAATGACAATCCTTAATTACATTGACAGATTATTTTATTTGGCCGAAAAAATTTTAAGAAAAATTGGGATGGTTTGAGTATCATTTTTTTAAGTTCCTGCTTAAAAATACAATTTAAATTCCGTTCAATCTTATAAAGAATTATTATTTATCGTTCTTTGAACGGGCCGCCTAAATAAACCTAAAAGACTGAGAAAGAAAAATACAAAATATATTTTAATTTTTATTAAAACTAATTTTATATTCAAAAAAGATATGAGTAAAAGTACATGTACTGAACGCATGGTACTTATTAATAAAAGTATAATTAAAGTAATTTTACATTCATTCTTGATTATATAATATAGGAAATACAATAAGTATATGATTTCAATTTATTTGAGCTTCAATTACCCATAGGTACTTTTTTAGCTTACATTTACATAGAATAAATCATTTATTTCTTAAATGTATTGGAAAGTAATTAGCGTATAAATTGAGAAATTTATTTGTAAAAGACAACAAAAATGTAGGAACAAAATTTAAAAATTTTGTAAATTTTTTCAATTTCCAACTAATGGAAATAAAAAATGAATTGATAACAACTTTTAAAATAATTATTAAAAATTATAAAATAAAAAAAATTTATCGTATTAAAGTTAATAGTCACGGCAATCACAAGGCAATGTGAGTAAGCTTAATGTAATAAAAGATTGTAAAATTCTCTTAATGTTGGAGAATCTTATTGAAAAAAGATTCTCTTAGAAAAGTTATGAATTAAAAGATCTCTCTATAATATGGCAGTAAATTGTGTAAAACTTTTATTGTTGTAACTTGTAACCTTTTTTTGTTTGCTATATTCAAAATTTTATTCTCATACGACTCCGTAATCACAGACATCTTTGTTTTCGTACATTATAGGAGTTTACGGTATTACGGAATCTTGGGAGCAAAGATATCTGTGGTATCACGAAGTCTTGGGAATAAAGATGTCTGTAATATTACCAAAGACATTATAATTACATTACAATTTATAAGAGAAAAGAAAGAGAGTGAGAATAACAAAATAAACACCAAAGACTAAAAATGTATTTATGTTCTGCCATTGTTTGGTATCCCAGAATTGATTTTTTAAGCAGAAATTTATCTTGTTGGTACATCTTTGTATTTTTAACGTCTTTGATATTACATATACATATATTATATATCTCAGAAATTTTAAAATTTTATTTTTAAAAAGCTAAAAATTACGATATAAACTCCAAAAAATAATTTTTTTTTTATTTTTTTTTCAGCTTTGTGAATGTTTATTTTATCAATGAATTGTTAGGATACAATATTTTAGTCGATCTTTATTTCGAGTGAAACATAATTTAGTATACACATAATATACATACATATATAAAAAATATTAATTTTGGTGCCAAATTGATTTTGGATATGGACAATATCTCTGAGCCAGAATTTTATGAATACCTAAGCGAATACAGATTACAATCAAATAATGAACCAATTAGTCATTACGAAGGTAAGAAATTTGGAAAAGCAAAAAAATCATTTAATAGTAATGGTAGTTTTAGTTTTCACAAATTTTATCAATTTAAAAAAAATATAAATATTGATATCTGGCTACAACAACAATTTATGTACATATGTATGTATGTACGTACAATGCTAAATAAATTAAAAAAATGTTGAATTTGCTTTTATTTTACGGTTGAATGAACTTAAAAAAGTTTATCAGTTCAAAAAGAAAATTTTAAAAATAGCAGCTAGATTTTCTTTTCTTCTTTGAACGTCTTATCTACATACATACATACATATATACATATAAATGTTATGTAATGTAATATTAATTTAGCATTTAACAATTAAAGTGCATCAGTTTATAATAACATTATTTTTGACAAGTTGTTAATGCATTAGTATTAATATTTCAGAGTTGTAAATTAAATATAAACTTATAAGTATCAATTTTAACAATACTAATAATTTGTAGTTTATAAAGTTTCCGCTCCCATTATAATATATCTGTTATCTATGATAAAGTAATGTCAAAATTATTTGAATTAAAAAATATATTTAAATTTTTTAAACAAAACTACTTGAAAAATAGAATTAAATCTGCAATTGAAATTAGAGGGGGTTTTTCGTTTATTCAGTTCTAGAATAGTTTTAGCTTGTAGTACGTTCGAAAATACACGTTATATGCGATCGCAATATAGGTCGTTCGGAAATTATTGGCTGCAATAAAGTGCGATCTTTCCCTTTATTACAGCGATTAGGAAATTCAATCTGTAATAAAGAAATGTTAGAAAGCATCTAGTGGTCGCTGCATCATCAAATATATTTTGCTTTAAATTTAAAATTCAAAAAAAATTTTAAATTTCAAAATGGCAGATTCAGATATTGAAGGCTCATTAAAATAAGTTTTTAAAATTTTCTTATTTTGCAGTGAATAATAAAAAAAGTATGCAATTTCATAAACATTCCCGTTATTTTCGAACGACTCATTATTTAAAACTTTCAGAATTTGTAGATTGCGCAAGCAAAAAAAACTTGGCTAAAGTTTAAAAACTGTAAACATACGTTTAACGCTGCGACTTAGAAATTTTTGGTTCGAATGTAAAACTTTCAGCGCAGTGTGAATAAACGAAAACCCCCGATTCATACGTAATTAAGCAAGTAACTGTTACATCCAAATTGCATGTTGAACGCAAACTTTACAAAGCTTTATGATCCAAATTGTAAACTGAAAATTTTTTACAATGGCAACTGAGCAATAATGTTTAGTAAACGCTAAATGAAAGCAAGAATAAAGCAAGCCGTCAAATCTAAAAATTTGAGTATACTTGGCTTAAATTTTCAAAACATTATAAAATTTAAATCGAACAGCTGAACATTTTTATAGGAAATTTAAAATTTTTTTTTAAATTTAATTTTTTTTATAAAACAATGCTTGAAAACATAAAAATAAAATAAGTTTTGAGAGTATTTGGATGTTACAGTCTTTATTTCAGGCAAACACACACATTTAACAATTAATTTGATTAATTCATAATATTTTCTATCTAAGATTAAAAAGTAAATTTTCAAGATGTTTATGATATGTGTGAAGTGTATGGATACACTGCAAGATGGTGGTGTGATTTTTAATATTTCTTTTGACTAACTTAATAACTTGAATTCGGCGATCAAAACGAACAAGTTTTATAATTTTTGTTTAATAATTTGCAAATTTATTAAAATATTTTTGGTTTATTTATTTTTGAATTCAAAAGCAAGAAATTAAAATAATTTTCTAATATAATTTTTGCAGAGGGAGAACTTGAAGCTCAATGGCTTGTATCTGCTGGATTTCCAGAACTTACTAAACCTTTTGAACATGTAAATTTATAATATTGTTGTTTTTAATATATACATACATGTATGCATGTAATTATTTCGAAATTAATATGTACATTTTATAAAAATTCAGGGACTTGAAATTCAAAATTCAGATATAGAACCTTTGCTACATGGACTACCAAAACCTCATGCCGAAGCTGTAAAACAAAGAGTTCGAGCTCTTAATAGAACTGTAAGAGGAAGAACAAAAAGTCGATATAAACGAAAGCCAGACATAAGAGATGTTTTTAGGGATTTTGATGTAAGAAAGCTATAAAAACAAATATTTTTAAATCATTGAAAAAAAATATTTTCTTGATTATATATTATATATATAGGATTCTAGTACTGGAACTCGATCAAGAAGTGCTACTCCAGATTCATTAGATTCCATTCATGGTGATGGAGATAATAACCATGAGCATGAATCATGGAATAATACAGCAATGTAAATTTTATCTTATACTAGTATATATTTAAAAATATTCAAATTATTATTTACCTCTATTTAATAATATTAGACCACCATTTGTAAGTATATTTGATCCGAATTCTCCTTCAACGCCATCATCTCATATAAAAAGCAAACAAAAATTGAGAAGAGTACCTAGTGCACCATTACGTGGTTCATCAGAATTATTCCGTGGCTCACATGTCCGTTGTGATATTCCATCATTTTATACTGATGATGGTATTGAATTACTAGGTTTTTCCAGAATTGGTACAATTCATATACCTAGAGTAAGATCTGGTTCAGATCCTGAATGCTCTGTTGGGTAACTATACACTTTTTTTTAAATTTTTTTTTTAAACTATTTTGTTACTAAAAAAAAATTAATTTTAAATTAAAAAATATGTAAATATATTTAGACATGCTCGAGGAACTTTAATAAAGAGTGCTCATAGCGCTAACAATATATCAATAGATCATAATAGTTCAAGCAGTGATGAATATTTAGGTGGCTCTCCACCATTGGAATCAAAATTATCAAATAGTGCTACTAGTTCACCTCATAAAATTTTAAATGTTAGAAAATCATTAAATTCACCATCAGCAAGTGCTGGAAATTCACCAGTTAGAGTGAAAGGAATTAGTTTTGAGAATATGTGCCGCGAAACTAGTCAGAAAAACGAAAAAAGCGAGGTAACCCGACTATAAGTTTTATAACTTAAATTTTAATGATATTAATAAAAATATTTTGATTTACTTCCAGGATATTGTTGATTGCCCCATTATTAAAGAACAATCTTTTGATGTTGATACAATAAATGAACAAGAATTGAAAAAACTCCATAAATTATTTTGGCTTGAATTAGCTACACTTTTTGATAAACATCAAGTTACCCTAGATAAAAGGAAACCATTTAAGAGGAGACGTAAAGAAGAAGGAAATCTTTTTGGGGTTTCTTTGAATGCTTTGATAAGAAGAGATCAGCAAATAACAGGTGAAGATTCAACATTAGTTCCATTATTTTTACAAGGGGTGCTGGCTGAATTAACAAAACGTGGTGCTACAGAAAAAGGAATTCTTCGAGTTGCTGGACACAAACAGAAGGTAAAAAATTTTCAATCTTATTATGAAACTTTAAAATATCAATACTTAAAAAAACAATTATACTTTTATTTTAGACTGAAATTCTTTACACAGAATTGGAATCGATATTCTATCAGAAACCAGAAAAAGTTCATAAATTATTGAGCGAAGCTAGTTGTCACGACTTGAGTGCACTTCTAAAAAGGTGGCTACGTGAATTACCACAACCCTTATTAACATGTGAATTAATACAACTTTTTTATCAATGTAATGCCATAAATTTACCGGATCGATATAAAGCTTTATCACTTGTGTGTTTGTTGCTGCCACACGAAAATAGAAATACTCTACGTTCAATATTAAAATTCTTGAATTATGTCATTGAGCGTCAGGACGCAAATAAAATGACAAAACATAATGTTGCTACAATAATAGCACCATCCTTATTTCCTCCACGATATATTCATCCAATTGATAAAAATAATATTGAAGAACAAGTAAAAGTGGCAGCAGAATGTTGTCATATGGCAAGTATTTTGATAACACAATCAGATAATTTATTTATGGTGCCTAAGAAATTAATCGAGCAATCAAAATCTACAAAAGTTCGCCAGGTAAACAATTTCTTTTTCAAATAAGTTCAGGCTTTAAATAAGGTTTACTAATTTTAATTAATAATTTTTTTTTAGGGAAAACGTGCTGGTCACAGAAAATTGAAGCAAACGGAAAGCTTAAATGGAGGGAATGAAGTCAATCCAAATCATATCCAGCGTATTGTCTTATAGTATTCGAACAACAAAATTATTTCCTTTCATTTTAATTATATTTAGTTGTTCACTTTCAATTAAACTTAGTTTTTGGTTTTTTTTGTTTTATATTTTTACATTATAATTTTTAAATTTACGCAATTTTTTTTTAGATAATGAGTTTTAATTTTGAAACATTCTTACTTTATGTGCATTAACTAGAAAAATTTTAAAGAAGGAAACTTAAAATTATTATTTCCATTTCTTTTATATTATGTAACGAAGCAAATTATAGTAGCAAAAGTCACAAACAAATTGTACTACATTCAATTTATTTGAATATTTTATATAAAAATATTTTGTCATACTTTAAAAGAACAGGTTTAATAAAAATATACATTAGTTTGTACATGTAAATTATTTTATTTTTTTAAAATTTCAATAAAAAATCGATTATACATTAATTTTCACAGTATTCTTGAATGATTTTCATCATACAGGAATTGATATTCACAGTAATATGGATGTATAATTAATATTAAAAAGGTTAAGGAAACGACGACAAATTTGAGGAAAACTCCAAAAAACTTAAAAGAGAAACAAATTATATGTATAATGAAATTTAACTTAGGATAAGGGAGTATAATGAAGTTTTTAAAACTTGCTGAGTCTTATTACTCGTATAGGATTGTTCTAAATGGAAACATATACAGAATTTACAAATAGATTTTATAGGTGCGTTCGTAGAATTTTTACACATAAAGATTCCAGGATCCTTGGTAGAAACGAAATTAAAATACAAATATTTCATCAAAACATTCATTCTAGAGTTATGGGTTAATTGATTGACACTCAAAACTTTATTGAGAAACTTAAAGCTTAGTGAACATGTTGATTTGCATCAATGGCATCAAATTAGAACAGTAAATTCTCAATATTTAAGCTAATGTTTTCCGTTATTTAATAAAAATTACTCTTGTTGATTTATTTATGAAATAAATAATGTTACTAGACATTTCCGCCTTTACACAGAAAAGTTTCTTGAATTCCGTAATACAATAACTTAAATTCTATATTCTATATTCAGCCTAATAGTTCTTCTTGCTCATCTCATTTTTTATTCACTTTCAAACCGGAATTCTTCGTTTTTCTAAAAGATATTTCGTTTTTGCAATAAGGTTATTCATTTTTTGAATTGGATTTTCGCATTTTTTCTTAAACTATAAACTGAACGTTTCATTTTCAAAAACAAAGTGAATACAATATTTTGTATACATTTTACGAAAAAATGAGGTACACAATACCGAATTACTCTTCCCATTATGCTTAATTACATTAAGCAAATACATAACCATTACTCACTTTCTTCTCACTTGTCTAGTAAAATAGCTAGATAGACAATTAGTCCCTAAGCATCTGATGAAATTAAAAATAATCATATAAGTTTTTTAAGATTCATCTTCTAGGCCTAGGTAAATTGATACTGTAAAAATTCAAAATTTACTATCAGAAACACAAACCTATTCGTACTTGTATGTCTATTTTTCTTTTCAAATTTTACGATAAATCAATTTCAATTTTAAAACTTTGTGCGTAATGTATGACGACATTATTTCGAAGTTTTAGAAGTTTAAAAATGTAATTTAAGATTTCAGGGACAAATCAATATTAGAAAAATATTTAATTTTAGACACGAACCAATTAATAATACTAAAAATCATGTTTAGAAAAAAGTTTTGCCCTGTGATCGAAAAGTTAAAGCTTTTCTTTTATTAAAAACTAAACAACAGGTTTATACATACCTGTTGTTTTTTTTCTTAAATAATTCTGACATCTACCGGTCAATAGCTACAAACACTCGAAGAAATTGTTTTAAAAAGTTGCAAATTTAAGTTTTAAAGTGCTTTTGTACATTATTGGAAGGCAATTTAAAAAGATAAATTTATATTTGAAATTGATTTAGTTAATCAATTCGGATTGATCGTGAAAAATAATTTGTTATTTAAATAAAAATTTGGAAGATATTAGTAAAAGGCCCCTGTCAGTAAAGTTATTGTTTTCCTTTTTATACCCTGCACTTCGTGAAGGGTATATTAACTTTGGTATGGAGTTTGTAACTACTTGAAGGAGTCATCTGCGGTATGGACATATATATATATTCTTGCTCAGCGTAAAATTCTGCGTCGATTTAGACATGTCCGTCCGTCCGTCCGTCCGTCCGATCGATCGCACGATAACTCAAAAACGAATAATGCAATCGACACCAAACTTTCACAAGTTGCTTCTTTTGTGCCAAGGACGAACCCTATTGTTGTTGGACCAATTCGGACAACGGGTTCGGGCAGCTGCCATACAACTCAAAGAGTTTATTTTAATTATTTCAAAAACTAATAAAGTTACAAATATAAAATTTTGTATACATATGTCCAATTATATTCTACATATGCTCTAAAAATTTTAATGAGATAGCTGCACCGGTTCGGGTGGCTGCCATACAACTCCAAAAGCAAATTTTTTATATTCGGCAAAATAATAAAGTCAGATTCATGAAACTTGGCAGTCGTGTGTCCAATTATGGGTCAAAGATATTTCTGAAGTTTTGGTGGAATTGCTTGACAGGTTCGAGTGGCTCCCATACAAGTCCAAAACCTTATTTTAAATATTTGAAAAAATAATAAAGTCAGATTCATAAAACTTGGCACTTGTGTGTCCAATTATAGGTCAAAGATATTTCTGAAGCTTTGGTGGAATTGCTTGACAGGTTCGAGTAGCTCCCATACAAGTCCAAAAGCGCACTTTAAATATTTGAAAAAATAAAAAAAATAGATTCATGAAACTTGGCAGTTGTGTGTCCAATTATAGATCAGATATATTAGCGAAGTTTTAGTGGAATTGCTTGGCAGGTTCGAGTACCTGCCATACAAATATAAAAGCTAATTTTAAATATTTGGAAAAATAATAAAGTCAGATTCATGAAACTTGGTAGTTGTGTGTTTAGTTATAGGTCAGACATATCCGTGAAGTTTCTATAGAATGGTTTCACAGGTTTGAGTAATTGCTATACAACAATGAAAGGTGCAGGGTATAATTCAATCGGTTCATACCGACTGAAACGTTTTTACTTGTTTTAATATTCCGTATTCAAAATTTTTACGGTTTTGATAAAATTTATTAACAAAGTAAGTTGAGGGAAAAAAGGGCGATCCATAAATAAATTCCAAAAATAAATTATTTGAAACCACATTTGAAGGACCTATGCTATATGATATAATTATTAGCATTAAGCTTCCGTATGCCCCTTAAGCATATATTTGCTTCTTTTATCTTGAATTTATTTAGACTCTACAAATTTATTTGGACTTCAGAATAGTAGAATCTACGTATATTCTTATGTATAGCGTGTAACTCATATTTTCCCCTATTTATGCTCATGAATTTTAATATTTGCTAGTGTTGTGACAAAATATCTTTAGTACAATGCGCATCTCATTCTTGTAGGAAGAAAACTTTCAATATGATTTATGATTTTGATGGACTGTAGCTTATACTTCATCCATTTACTTGCTATGTTCTTCATTAACATTTTAAGAAAAATGCTTACAACTTTGTTGGAGTATAATTATTCGTAGAAAATAACACTCCCATTTCATTGCATATTTTAATATTAACTTAATTAAAATTTGTTTTTAATTAATTTCCATCGTTTTTTGACCAGTTTATAAAGTAATAAATAAAAATATTAGCATATTCTTTGTTTTTAACAATAAATACGTAAATATAGTTGTATAATGTGTGTATGTCTGTAAAGAAGACAAAATACTTGTATATTATAAAACTTGTTTAGCTTTTCAATTAATAACATTTTTTGATTGAAACCTTAATACACAAGGAAGATATTAAATATTCCGGCTATTGGAAAAGTAAATTGTAATTTAATCCTTATACGCTTAAATAACCAATTAATAGTTACTAATTTACTGGCCGTTTTCTGTTTTGCGCAATTTAAACTTGATTTTTAATTATACATCTACGCAGGTGGCATTACACTGCGTTTACTTATTCTTTAGAGTAGTAGAATACTTTTAATGTCTATATTTTTATTTCAATATTACATAATGCAGTTTTTTCGTTTATAATTCATTTGAAGCGAGTAAAAAATGGCAAGCAGTTTTGTTCAAAACATGTACAATTTTTTTGAGGTATACGACGATATAAAAGTCATATATTTTACCTACATATTTTTCAGTTAGCTTGATAATATTACCCTACTTCACTTAATTAAAAAACATGATATGTACACTGATACCTTTAGCGCTCATAATGGACAAAGTTCTATAACAAAGGCTTATATTGTGAAAAATATGTATGTATATATCTTGAATATATATAAACCGGCTGTATGACTGGTAGTGTGGTACGCATTTTTTGATTAAGAACATTAAACTTTAATTTAATATGATATTTTCTGAATTTGTCCGGATTATAGTGGATTTAGACAAGCTTGAACTAGTTCAAAATGATTATACTTGGGCTGAGAAGAGAAATTATAGATAGATATAAAATCATAGCAAATATGACAATCAAAAATGGAAATTCAAAAGAACACTTTATCAACTTCATCGAAAGTAAGAAAAGGAAGGATATAACGGTAAGGAGGATGGAATATAAACAAAATAGATTAGCCCACTCAAAAGAAAAAACATGAGAATAGTTTACTTACGATTGTAACTATCGAAAAGCTTAAATCAACTAAGAAAATATAATAATCGGACGGTGTATTTAAAATTCAACGACTGCGCGACAAAATTTACATCCAAGAGATCAGCAAAAACAAGATTGAAAGACAATTGAATTGAAATGAATCGAGAAGACTAGGAATCTGAGAAACCAAACGAGAAAATAAAACATTTTGGTAGCTAAGCATATTCATATATAAAACAGATACCATGACAAACGTGGCTAATCTCAGGTTTATACGAGGGTCACTATTTATATTTCGGGTCTAGCAATAAAAAACAAACATTATCATTGGAAATGGTTTTATTGTTTTTCAAAATATTCCCCATGAAGATCAATACACTTTTGCATGCGCTGAAACCAATTTTCGTAGCACTTTTTCCACTCCGATTGAGACACCTCCAAAACATGGTTTTTGAACGCATCGACTGCTTCTTCAGGTGTTGAAAATTGGCCGACCTTCACGAAATTCATCCTGGAGCGAACGGCGTCCGAAACCAAACTCTTGGTACCAGCGATTTACAATGGTTTTTGATGGTGCTTCATCACCAAAAGTCGAAACAAGTTGATCGAGACACTCTTGTCTCGATAATCCACGCCGAAAATCGTAAAAAATCATCGCACGAAAATTTTCACGGGACAATTGCATTTTTTGACCGAGATGAATTTTTCAAGCAATCTGACACTTCATGGAAGTGTCAGATTGCACCTGGCAGCACTAGTATTGCCAGGACCCGAAATATAAATAGTGACCCTCGTAAGAGAGATAACGCAGAAGAGAAATTTATGACGAAATGCAGATGTACAAATCCAATAAGACTTACCCATTAAGGCGAAATATATATGTACATATATTTAATAATTTTTTTCGAAATGAAAGGGAATTTTATTTAGAAAGGAAAATTTATTTTAGAAATACATACTATAAATTTACTAGGAGAGTTGTGACGTGAGTCTTAACTGACAACGTACGACAATGCGTTAGCTATAAAGTCTGACAGGCAAACGAATATCAAACGACCGTAAACTTTCCAGAACAAGGTTCTCCTTGTATTCAAGGTAAATATTTCTTTGTAGTGTCGTTCTTCGGGATTTTTTGTAGACTCAGAGAAAATTATTAAATAAGGAGCTATACTATGAAACATATACGGCGTGTTTGGAACAGCATACAAAAAGTAAGACTTTCCGACTTATAGAGCATAGGTTAAGGACAAAAAAACTAAAACGAACAAGACTGAAACTTAAATTTCAACTATATAGCTATAAAAATTTGAAAATACCAAATCTTGACAAATTATTCATCCGAAATCATAAAAAATTCTTATGAAATCAGCAAAACATGAAATTTTCTACTAAAAGAATATTCAAATGAATTTTTCAAATTCATGATTAAATTTTTTGCATGCTTCTGTTTTCGTTACTTAAGCTTGAATTTCAATTGTTTGTATGCAGGTTTGCGGCAAAATCAAATTTTAACTCAAATTATTAAAAATTAATATGTTCTTACTATTACTCGACTGCATTTTTAATATTAACAGGATCATTATTAGGCACCATAATATTATCACCAATAGGCTCTTTTTGAGTATTACAAACTTCACAGATTAACAATGTTTTTAGAGTTCCATGCTTATAAAATATGGGAGAAATAAAATCAAAATTTTATTTATAAAATGAAAACTATATTTTGCAATATTTCACAATGTTACTTATAGTATTATTATGCCCGTATGCAATAGTGAATAAATCATCTATATGTGTAACATATATATGTACATATATAACATTACATATATTTATTCATAATATTATTACAAAATGAATTCTTTTTGTAATTCAATTAACGCTATTAAATTTTTTTTCGAGTCTATTCAAAGGAAACTAAAATTATAAAATGTACATTACTGAAGATCCAAAATTTGACTATATAAGCACTTGTATATAAACATTCATATGTGATTATATAATAGATATGGTTAATATACATTATGATAAAAATTTTTACTAAATTAGTTGAAAATGCTAGTTCATAATGTTAACTATAAGGTATAAAGATTTAAAAAAACTTCAAAGAAATTTCATATTTGAATTTGTGAATGAAAAATAGATGATTGATAGGATGAGCTCCCATATTTGATTATTGAAATTGTAGAGGCAATATTGTTTTAATTCTAAATTAAAGCACTGAGGAGAAGAAAACTAGTTTAAATAAAATGCTTTAAAATAGCACAAATCCACAAATAAAACGCAATATTGATTTTAGAGCGGAGGAAAGTCATTGACTACCTCACTGTAATCGGATCAACCAAATCATAAACTCTAATTTTCGTTAACACTATGCAGTAGTTTTCATTTTGCAAAAGCATTTATGTTATATATGGAAAAAATATTTTTTTATGTAACTACAAAATATATTTAACTAGTAAATTTAATTTTACGATAATTGAAAATTAAAAGATTGTAATGTAATTTTATTATTAATTTTAAAAATATGTTATTTAAGTTATATACTGTACATATTATGATGTTAACAGAAATAATGTTAAAATGCAATTTTCCACCACATGTAGTTTTATGTATGTATAAGCAATTAAAATTCAAAATTTTGGTAAAATGTTGGTGCATTGACATTATATTTTAACTTATTGAATGTCTTCAACAACAAAACAAAATCAAGTATCCTAAAATGTGATTGACTTCTAAATTAGAACACGTATACATACATACACATACATTGCATTCATACTTTATTATATGTTATACATATATATAATATTATGAGTTATGCAACTGTGTATAATATTTTTACATATTTAAGGGTATACCATGTAATTTTATTTAGCGAAGAGTAAAGTGTCTTTGTGAAAATTAAGTGATTTATTCAATAATGAAATGGGTTTCTTTTTTTTGAAAAATACTTAATAGGTTGTATTAAGAAGAGTGGTTCACAATGACTTTTTTTTTGTGTTGAATAATTTGAGGTGCGGGTTATTTTATGTTTTTTTTATAGTGAAAGGTTTAATAGTAATTGTGTTTTTAGTTTTGAAGTGAATTAAATATTTTGAATTATAACATTATTCAAAATTTGGAATAAAATATTTGTTAGAATTTTATATAAATTTATTTAGAAAAGTTCGACCTCAAACTATTAGTTAACATACCTAGAAAAATGTCATGTACAAATGACAAATATGTACTATATGAGTATGAGTATGGGCCACTCGAGTTACAAGAAAAACGATATTTTCCACTGGCTTTATTAAAATTCAATGATTGAATTCTCAAAATTGTTTTTGAAAAATTTTTTGAATATTTTTTTCTCTTGTAAGCAGTATGATGGGCCACATTTTAAAGTTAATTGCGCTTTGCCGACGGCTGGTTTATGTTATTCAAATTTCAAACCGAAACAGGTAGCAAACAAAACTTAAATATTGAATTTTAAGAAATCTCATGAATTAGTTTACAAAGTAATTAATGTAAAATCGATTCGTAGTTAAAGTGCAATTTCTAAGTCTTGATATTTCCAAAAATATTCACTCGTTCATTGTTTTAACTCCCTGAGTTGAATTATTGGATTTCGTAGGAAATCGGTTAATAATTTCTTTGTACATGCACAAAAATTTGAATTGTGGCAGTAGTAAAAGTAAACAATTGCCGACTTTTGATTATCTCGAAAATCCAAATTGCCAGCTGTCAATTCTCTCTGCCGAATCTTTTAAAAAATATCATGTTAGTTTGTTATAAATATTTTCTTAGAAAATGATCAAAAATATATAAAATAGTAAAGGTTTAGTTCTCGTGTCCTGACATATTTGAAAAATTAATCAATCTGCCATATTGCCAAAGCATGAATTTTTATCAAAATCGGTTAAAATTGATCAACAGCTTGTTGTAAAAATTGCAAAAATTTATATCCTGTTGTATACAATTTACCACTGATGTTTACTGACATAAACGCTAAAACGTGTCAGAGGCAAAATCGCAAGTGATTGAATTTTTTTTGTAAAGAAAATTATTGTTAAATAAAAATTTATTTTCATTTTAGTTTTGGTGTACTCGTATTCAAAAACATGCACAAGCAAATTATGATATACAACTTTTGTTTCTAAATAATTGCCGCACAGCAAGTCAAAAAAACTGCACATTAGTTTTACATTGAAGGGATAATGAAAAATTTTATACACTGTGAACACAAAAACTGAAATTTGAAATTTTAATAGATGAAAATATTGAAATAATGGAATAGAAAAATTATGACCAACCCGAAACCTTCTGGTCTTACAATTATTAAACATTGCAAATAATTAAGTTTGAAGATTTTTTTCAAATTTTTCTTTAAGAAATTTTATTCTTTTGTTTGGTTTTTTTTGCAATGCTTAAATTCGTTTCACCATTTCATGTATACTATAAGATAATAAAAACCGCAAAATATCTCTCTTGAAAAGGCTAAAACTTTTGATCTTCCTCAAATTAATAAAAAATTTTAGATAGAGGATTTGAATTTAAGGTAAATGATTAAAAGAAAGTAAAAATTTTTAAAAACAAAGCAAAAATGTTTAAGGAAGAAAATGAGTGGAGTAAGCGGATTTTCGATAATTCCGACATGCACTGAAGGTTCTCAATAAAATCTCAAGAGTCTTTTCTTATACATACCTACAAATTTATAGAAACTGAGTATTTTACTTTTGCAGATTTGTAACAGGCTTGAGTAATTTTTCATTATCTAACATTTTTCTATAATGTTTCTCTTTTAATTTTTACAATAAAGAACTTAAAAATTTCTTAGGATTTTTAACCACAAAATGTTGTTTTCGAACATGCCATTTTAGCAGATTTTGCAATTTGGATTTAGTAAACGTGCTTTACATTAAAACATAAGTTAGCACTGAATCATCGAAAAACCCCTAATTCCTTTGTAACTTCTTCTTTGTTTAAAAAAGTAATATTTTGTGAAAAAAATTTCTACGGCAACTTTAAGTTTTTCTTTTGTAATTGTTCACGGTTCGCTGACATAGCTCAACTTTATTTAAATTTTAAGACCCTGGTGAATGTTTATTACATTTATTTCACTATTTTGAGGTACATTAGGTATTTAAACTTGAAATCATTTTAAAAACCGATTGTGCATGCACTATACATAAGTAAAGTTTATTGAAAGAATAAAGAAATCCTATAGGAATTCCCTATTTTGCTTGAATAAAACCACTGTGTTACGAGTATAATGCAATTTTATTAATTATTCGTTTAACAAATTCTATGTATACATAAGAGAAACCTATTTTATTCCAATGAAATTAAAACTAACGCACAAATTTTATATAATCACTTTCTTCAAAAGGATATCCTAATTTTAATTCAATATAATCTCCTTCCGTTCGAAGTTGCTATCTAATATCTTATATGTGACCTTTAATAATTAATTTGCTTTAGAGATATAAGATAAAAACAATAGCACAATTTGTGTTTTAAAGAATGTAAAAGAAAAATTTTTACTACCAAATTTTTTTTTCCTTTAAATTTTAAATGTACGTTATGTACATACATAGGTACTTTTCAAGTTAATCGATACTAAATAATCCAAATCTGTAGATAAAATATTAAAGGGTACCTACTATATGCCTATATCAGAAATTAAAAAGAACAATTTCAACAAATCGTTGTATTAAAAAAAAAATTATAAGAAAAAATACTTAAATCAGGGATTTGTAAAGAGCATTTTAAACTACATTATAAGCATAGTGGAAAGTATAATGAATTTTCTGTCTAACTCGAGTATAAATCAAATATTGCTGTAAAGTTAATATGATTAAGAATTTTGAATATTATGTAATTTGGAAAAGTTGTTCTTTTTTGAATTTTTTTTTAGACCTGTTAAAAAACAAATTGACAACTTATATTAAAAAGTTAAAAACATTTGTTTTATTGCATTCATTTATTGTTCAATTAAAGGGGATTTTTATAATTGATTAATTTTGAAATTATCCGCGCAGAGAATGGTATATATATTTACGTTTCTTACTTATTGTGTTATTTGTAAACATTTTCAGTACTCAACATTGACCTTTTTATGTTTTATGAAAGTAAAAAAAGTATTTGAGATACGTTACATATCTATCTCTTTGCTGCGAAGTTGAAACCTCAAAAATACATTGAGGAAGTAAATACTTTGTAAATTGTTGCTAGAAAATATTGAAAAATTCATTTAACCCTTTCGAAACATTATGTACCAGTAAAGTCCAAACATCTCTAAAAGTTAAAAATGGTATTGTAACGTATTTGGTTCTCTGCTGTACAACTTCGCTTTTACATGATTCGGCATACTAAATTTCACAAGTTTGACTCGCACGTGAAACATGTTCTAATTACACTATTCGAAAGCTGGGTCGAAAGCATTCATTTGAACAGTTATATTGGGTATTTTTGATAATTCTAATTCTTTTCTAGTACTAAAATAAATTTGAAAATTAAATACTACAAGAATTGTCAAAGAAGAATTTTTGAAAATGCATAGTGATGTTATGGCAGTATTTTTTAAAACTATAACTAAGATATTAGAAAACTTATCGTAAATACACGGTATTAATTTTACTATTCCAATTAAAAAAAATGAATAAAATACCGGGAAATTTAGAGTAATTTTTGTATTTTTAGTTTAAAATTTTATTTATATTTTTAATTATACTTTAAATGTTGCCGAAATGAAAACTTTGAATAAGTTACTTAAATAAAAACATATGGCAACACTGTGACAGTACTTCAATAGCTGGAAAAACTTTGTTTACTACAAGTTTAACATTGAAGTTTTTGCAGTCGTTTTTTTTTTGTTTTTCGGATTGCAAGGTTCCGCCATTTTATTTTTTAAATTATTTATTGTTTTTGTATTACGCGCCAGTAAAACAAATAATTTGTAAACATTTTTGAAATAACATGTGTACTACATTTTACAGATTATTTTTTATTTAAGTATAAAATTGGAAATTTCCGAACTGACAGATAAACAAAATATTTATAAAAATTAGTGCATTTCTTTCACAAGAAATTTTAAAATGTACTGAAAAAAAAGTACCGTGAAGAGCACCTTTATCACTTTTGAAAACCCATAATAATCATCATCATTAGAGCACCTCACAAGTTTTTAAGAAGAAAAAATAAAAAAAAATACAATAAAATAAAAACAAAGGAAAAACAAAAAAGAAAAAAGAAGAATAAAACATCAAAGTGTTTAACCGCCATGGACGCAACTATTCTAAATTGACTTTTAAGGTAAAAGGCAAGCATTGATTGTATTTTTTCATTACATACAGGTATACTATGTTACAGGTAAGAAAAAAAAATAAAGAAATAAAAAAAAGTGATACCTATAGCGCTGTGTTCGACGGTGAAATGTGTCGAACTTTTCAATTCATTTTTTTTTTGTTTCTTTTGTTGTTGTTACTTGCTTTAATTTTATGTTTTCTTTTTTTCTTCTTCTTTTGTTGTGAGTTTTAATCTTATTTGATTGGAAATATCCCATCCTTCTTTATTTTAATTCTTTGTATGTATGTATGTATGTATGTATGTTAACAATTTGTCTGGTCTAGTATAGTGGAGTGGAACAGGCAACCTCGCGATTTCTAGTTAAAAATGAAACATTTTTCTTAATTTTGTCTTTTTTTTTACATATTTCTTCAGCATACAAGTTATGTACATGTACAATAATATAAAAAATTATATATATTGTAAATATATATATATATACATGTATATGAATATAAGAAATTGTATTTTATATAATTATGTATATATATAAATATATAATTGCAGATATACACAGGAAAATTGAGAAAAACAAAGGAAAATATTTAAAAACAAATCAAATGAATTGAAAGGAATTTATTTGAAAAAAAAAAATATTATGTTTGTATATACGTAGACGTATAAATATAAATAAGAACAAAAAGCGGTCAGATTAGTTTTTGTTTGAAAACCATCAAAGAAAATATTAAAAAAGGACCGCTGCGCTGTGCGGTTAATATAATATTGAGGTTAATTTAGAGTAAATCACCTATATATTATAAACTTATTTATATTTATATTATTAATATGATCTATATATATATATATATAGGTAACAAAATATTATAAACAATGATAAAAAGTTGTAAGAAATTATATATAAAAAAAATGTTGTATATACAAAATATATTTACTTGTAAAAACATAAATAACATAATGAAATAGAAGTTACGCCGCATATTAATGTGTGTAGACTTGAAAGAATCCAAGCAATTAAATTAAGTAAAATTATTAAGAATAACAAAAACTAATAAAAAATAAAAAGCAAATTAAATGAAATCTTAAAAACGGTATTTACACATACAGGTAATATAGGAAAATATTTCACTATACACATAAATACGTAAACTTATATAAGACCTGTTTAAATTGTAATGAACAATTATTATTATTATTTTAAATTGAGCAATGGTCGAATGATATTTTTTCTGCTCAATTAATTTCACAAGAAAATTTTTGAATTCCAAATTCACAGGTGCAGAAAAAAATCTTAAATGAAATTTTGTATATAGAATTGCATTTTATTTTTATCTCTCGGAATCTTCTTTGACTTATTATACATACATATATGTATATACTTTTTTGAATAGGATTAATATTAAGGGTACAATAAAAATAATATAGTTTACGTACATCATACCATCATACTAAAAAACAAAAATAATGCAATGGTATTAACATTATTATTTTCCGTTTATGATACAAGATTTTATTTGTTATGAAAGCTAGTTTACACTGTCATGGTTTATGTTTTTTGAATTTGACATTAAAAACTACATTTTTCTACCATAAGTGTATGTAATACCAGGATAAACACATACTACTTTGTCAATAGTTTGTAATCAATTTGATCAATAAAGATCGATTTTGGTTTGAATTTAAAATTGTTATACATAAAATTATTTGTTTGTTATATACTTGGATGTTAATTACTAATTTTGCTACTAACTTGTTTTTAATATTTGAATCAATATTTATTAAAATTTTCCTCTATATATTTTGTAATTGTTCCGAATTACAAAAGTATAATGAGGAATAACGGTAGAATTGTATAATATTGGAGCGTTAGACTGACTACATTTCGAAGTAACTATTAATAAAATAAAATTTACATACTTTTTATCAAAACAAAACCAAGTAGATAAGTGCCAGTTGCACACCATATTACAATAAAATTGTTCAATACTTCTAGTATTAAAAATTGCACATTGTTTTTTTTCTCAAACAATGACATCAGAAATAGGAAAATTATAAAAGAATTCAAATAAAAATTGGTGTATCTGAAATAATTTATTTTCTGACACGTGATTGTATGTGATATTAAAAAAAGAATTTTATCAATGTTTATCAATATATAGATAAAATGTTTGAATTTAATTCGTTTGATAATAATTTAAAAATTCAAAAAGAAAGCCGCCCAATAAATGCATACAAATATACATATGTACGTATATATATTATAAGTCTCTCAAGCTGGGTGCTGTGAACTAACCATTTTGATAGCGTCGTGTGAATGTTTGGTTCAAAATTCATTTGGGTAAATACATTGTATTATACAGAATTACATTCAACCTACTCTGGTAACATCATGTCAAACCAATAACAATTCCTAAAAATGATCCTATATTCTATAAGAATTTAAATTTAAAACTAATATTCGTATGTACAGGGTGTTTCACATAAGGTGACAAATACTTTCAGGAATGATCCTTTGATCAATTTTTAATTTCAATTTCGACAAAATTTCGAAATTTTTATAAAAATTTTCAAAAAGAAAAACAAAAATTCTGACTTTGACGAGCTTTATTTCGAAAATCATGGTTCAATTCGAATTTGAAAAAATGTTCAATTGATTGTAAGACCAGAAATAAAGAGCAATTAATCGTCTGTAGCCTCCATTGCTACTCTCTGTTGTATAGTTCCGCTAGTTATATAAGTATTTATTTACATGTAGGAAAAGTTTAATACTTTTTTTCCAACAGGCTGTAGCTCGAAGACGTGTTTATTTTAACCATCCCACCAATACAATTTTTTGTTGGAAATTAATCAAAGAATAATCCGTGAAATCATTTGTCTTATGCGAAACATCCTGTATATCTGAACTTAGATGCAAATAGTGAAAAAGGTTTTCTACCGTATTAACTATTTGATTCATATTGTATTGCATATATTTAGGAGGATATTTAAAGCATAAATACGAAAAATGTAAATAAAGCTTGAATTATAGATTTCTAATTCCAATACATATTATATTTCAGTTAAAGTACATCAAATTTATACAAAATACATATTTATTTTTGGAAAGCTAAATGATTGCTTGTAAAAGTTCAATGAAGGTTCACATAAATTCCAAAATTGACATCACTTTGCAATTCGAATAGAAGAAGGAAGTGTAAAATATTTTGTTTTGATTAAGCAAATTCTGCTTAATCTAATTAAAATTCAAAATATTGCCTAGGAGGAATGTGACTTAAAATAAGAATAACATATATGGTACGATTAAGTTTCAAGGATCAGCTTGAAATCTTCAAATTTTCCATGATTTTCTAAAATTAAATAAATATGTCGTCAATATTATTTTGTTATGTACAAAATAATATTTTGTACATAACAAATATTTTGTACCGACAAATTTTTTTCTTGCGACTTAAAAAAAAATTATGTTTGTTTCATTTATTTACTTATTGTTTAAAAAAAAGATTTCCCAAAGACAATATTTTTTTTAGTTAAATGTTGGCTTTTTGCAGTATGCTCAATGCGTAAGTCCAGAAAATACAGAAGATAAATTTCAAATGTAGCGTATTGAATTGAAATGTAAGAGCGACCTTAAAAATAAATTTCGAGAAGTTAGTCTCATCGATTTTTATAAATTGTATTTCCCCGCCGAGAAATTCCCGATATTATTTGATCATGCAAGAAAGATGGGTAGTCTCTGCGGAAGTACGTATCTTTGCGAACAGCTTTTTTCAAAAATGAAAATTATCAAAAACTCAGCACGAAATCGACTGAATGATGAAAGGTTGGAAAGCTGTTTACGTGTCGCAGTTTCTAATACAACCACAAATATTTCTAAACTTGTCGACAAGAAGCAGTGTCAAATTTCTCATTAAAACTTTTAATACTTATTTTTATTCTTTCTTATTATAATTTTGATTTTTTTTTCTTATTATAATTGTTTTATAAACATGCAATCACTATTTTTATATTAATGTGTTTAAGTTTAAGAAAATAATTATAGTATCTAAGATACATTCAATAAACATTCAAAAATAACTACAAAATGCCTTGAAATTGCTTATTACTGAAATTAAATTTACTTATTATACTGAAACTAGAAAATAAATCAGCTATAACTGCGGCTCGGGAAACGATTGCTTTTTCTCATTTAGTCCAATTTAATAAAAGGTTGCTCATCACTGGTATAGATAGTCGAATTAATGAATTGCTTGTGGTTTGAATACAAGTGTTTTCAAAAACTTGTACTTAAAAGAGTTTCAAAGGTATATCTTAGATAAGATGATAAGTAAGAGTTTCAATATAGTGCAAAACATAACTTTTTACTAACTTTACTTACCACAAGGTTTCTCATTTTTATAAAAGTAAATAAATTTACATTATATAATATGAAAACAAAAAATGAGCACGAGCTTAGTTGAAAATAATATTCTTTAGACACTCCTAAGAGAATCATTAGATAATCATCCTCTTTATTACAAACAAAGATTCATAAACACAATTAATGTGCTTGTACGCTTACAAAACTCATGTAATCATTGTAAATTTGATTTTTCATCATTTTTGGGTGAATTTTGGGTTTTAATTTGAAATAAATTTAAGTTTGAACTAATAACAAGTTCTTTCAACAAACGAAACTTTTCGATGCAAGATCAACAATATAATACAAACAATATACGTTTAAATATTCATAAGAGTTCATACGGTTTGGAATTTCAACCGAACTTACATAATATGCTCTTACTTTTTTCGAAAACAATAACACCGAATTAAAAGTGGAATATTTAAATGCTCTCTGAAAAATTTCAAAATAATTAATATTTTCCCCACATTAAGAAACTTAAGTTCAAATGAAAGGAATTTTTGATTAGACTTTTGTATAGGTATTATGCTACTACTGATATTAAAAAACAACAAATTCACCTGTGCTCGAAGATAAAAATTTTATTATCTTAAGAAGATTTTGTTGTCTTAAGGAAAATTTCAATTTTAAATGCATTATAAAATTAGGGGCTTTTTACATAATTAAGTAAGTATTTATATTCATTTTTCATCCTCTTTAGGATACTACCATTTTTAAATTAAATTTCTAAGAAGCAAACTAGTAAAGATATGTCTTGTATAAAGTGGTACTATATCTGCTCTTAAATCCTACAAATATTTCATACAAATTTGGTAACAATAGTGGTCCTGATTGCTATACGTAAGAAACTTTTAATTTTTATTTGTTCTTAAAAATTATGAATTTAGAATCTAATAACTTGTATAGTGGCTTGAAAATATTATAAAATTAAGGTACATTTATAAAAACAAGCATCTTTAATTTGATAAATTAAATGCCTTGAATTTAATAAATTTTGATAAAAAAATTACAATCATAAAATTTTTCATATTACCTACATAATTCTTTGGATTACAAACCATTAATAATTAATGTATGTACTTTGTGCTACTGTTATATAGACTCACGTTTGACATTGTATGTCATAACAGTTTTATAACGGTATGATATAATTAAACATTACATTAGTTTTTATTAAAAATTATAATTTTCAGTTTGATGAGTGAAAACACTGAATTTTACGCATGCTTTAGTCAATTACATATTCTTTAAGTTACTCGTAAAATGTTAACGTGCAGTGATTGCAAATCATGCATTTTATAGCAACAGAGAATTCTTTTGATTTGTTTTTGTATTAATCTTTTTCCTTTCAGCAATAACATCAAAATGTCGTTAGATACAAATACAAAACTGTTACCAGATGAAAATATAATGTTGCGTTAACAATATTTAACATTTTGAGTGAGAAGACACAAACATGGCTGTATATAATTTTATCATTTTGTATTAACTGGATCTATAAATGTATTTACGTTTTAAATAATTCATGTTCGATGTTGGTAATAATGTTGTAATACTTGTTTTATCTCAAACTTGCATTATATTGTCATTGTTGCAGAATAAATTAGCATTCACTTAACAACACAATTTATTTTACATTCATTTATGTTTTGCTACTGCAAAAGTGTGTTGTTATGATAAGTATGCGTTGCGTTGCTGGATAAATTAAATTTTAATAATAAATTTCCGTTTATTAAACATTAAAATTTTTGAGTTATATATGTATGTATATAAAAATGAAATTAAAAATTTTTATTATTAGTTGTTTGCCATAAGACACTCATATTGATCATCGCGAAATTTGTGAAGTTGTTTAGAAAAAATTTTAAAACAGTTTCTATAAAAGATTTTAAAAAATCTGCCGGCTCATATAAAAATATGCGAAGTGATCTAGCATAGAATCAGGTGAATTTTAAAACTTTTGTTCACTGAGATTTTTGGAAATCAGCCCCATACCGAAAAAGGGATAAACACATAATTTTAGTTTGCATAGCTGCAACTGATATTTCATAGATTTTAGTAGTTTTAAAAAATTTACCATAAATTACCAACTAATATTAACAGTTATTTAAAGAATTAAAAATGTCGTTCATTGCCAAAAATAAATCAGTATAAATAGAGCTAGTAACAGCGATTGGTCAAAATATAAAAAACTAATGAAACAAAACTTTTTTTAAATTTAAAGAGTCTTGTTATTCATATTCAGACAATATATATTATGTTACATAGGTTAGTAAGAAATACAGAAGGTACTGAATGAAAATTTAACAAACTACAATTTTTTTTGTTTAGATGATGTTATACGTTCAGGAATCTGGAATGCTATCACTTGTCTGGCCAGGTTCGGCTGCAATCGACGGAAGTGAAATTATCACAATTCTCATTTCTTAAAGTGCTAGAGCGAAAAGTTCCTTAACTGATTCTATAGTTGCGAATTTATTCATAATTTTTGCTTAATTTTTGCTATAATACTCGTACAGAATAATTTTAATAACCAGATCGAGGTAGTTTTGAACTTGCACAAAATTTTTTAAAAATTTGTACTTCTGTTCGAATTGTTTTATGACAACACATACACTAAATGCTACTGAATAATGCATATTTGTTGCACGCATATTAAAGGTGTAGTATAAGCCAACATCGAAAATTATAAAAGAAAATCAAAAGTTATGTATGAGAGGATTTCATTTCCAACATTTATTAAAGTATCATTTTTCTCTTTTCCTAATATTATTCAATGTAAAAATGTTTATATATTATTTTTTTACAATAATATCAACATGTTGCTAAACATTGTATAAAATATTTTCTTTTTCCTTCTTTTACCTTTAAAATATTTTCGTTTTATTCTTACCATTTTTTTTTTGTTTAATTTTGTTTTGTTGCTCAATGTTGTAGATGTTGTAGTTCTTTCTGTTTGATTTCATTTTAATTCATCAGTTGTTTACAAACTGCGCACGTGTTCGGTTCGGTTTAATTTTCGGTGTGTAAAATAATTTTCTAGAAAATAGAAAATTTTTGTAAAAAGAAAAAAACAAAAAAAAAAAACATAAAATTTTATTATTTCTAGTGTTGTGTGTATGTGTAAGTTTGAGCATAATAAATATTATTATATTTGTATATATATGTATAGTTTCACAATACAATCATAAATATTATTATTGTTTTCCTTATTTTACAATAGTAACAACTTGCATCGCGGTTAATCCGACGGCAGTAATTTTTATTAATTTTATTAAATTACAAAAAAAAAAAAAAAAATAATTAAATAATTGAATATGAAGAATTAATTGGATTTAAAGTTAAAAAAAAAATTTAAATTTTTCTTGAAAATTAAAATATTTTTATTTAATAATTTCAATTTGATTTCAAATTCTTTATTGCAACCGAATACTTTTTAAATTTTTTAAAAATTTATTTATATTTTAATATTATATTTTTTTTTATTTAATATGTAAATTATTTTTTTCATGATTTTATTTTTATGTTTTGTTTTTTTTTGTTTCTTTTGAATCATATGTAAAACAAAATGTTGTCACTATAATAAAGTGGTGATTAATTTGAAAATTTGTGCTTCAGAAAATTTCATTCTTTATACAAGTTCCGCTACATTTTTATTATTTTTTCTCTTTTTCTCTTAATAATATATAGGAAAAAGGATATTATTATTCTTGCAACTTCCGAAATGAAATTATAGAAAAAAAAGCAGCAAAAACAAAACAAAAGCAAAACGAAAAAATTTTTGACAGTGATTTCTACTCGACGTTAAAAAATAAAGTATTTCTTTTTTTTACTTTTCTTTCGCAAATTCGTTTTTACTTTATTTTTGTACTCTTAATATCCTTTTTTTTCATTCTATTGTTGTTTTTTGGTTTCTTAGTGTTCATTTTGAAAATTGAAAATTAAAAAAAAAGTGAAATAAAATAAAACATAAGAGTATTTTTTTTCTGTCGGTTTGTTTATTCTTGGATTATATTTTATTAAAAGAAAAATTATAATAAAAATAGCAAAAAAAACCGATTTGTTTTAAGAAAATAACAAAATAAAACAAAAAAATAATCAAGAGTCTAAAAATATTTGGCAGCTCTTCGAATTATAATCCTTAGATATTAAAAGGAAAAATAGAAAATTTCTTTATGGCATAGTAAAGAAATAAAAGAGAAAATCTTTTAAAGTTTGCAAAAAAGAATATTTGTTTAAGAAAAACTAAAACAGAATAAAATTATTAATTTATTTAATTATATTAAAATAATTCGTATAAAACTCTTAAGAGAGAAAGAAAAAAAATTTAAAACAATTCTTTATTTGTGCTCTTATTATTGTGTTATACAAGTGTACAAGTCCAATAAAATAGTTTTGAATTGAACAAAAATAAATTAAACTAATTAATAAATGTAACAATATAAGTAATGCAAATTATTGGATTATAAATTCAATTTGGATATAAAAAAAATAAAACAAATAATAAATATATAAGTAAGTATATTTAAGAAAAAAAATATAATTAATAAAAATTATATGATGCTTTTGTCACAAATTGTTTTCGAATAATTTTACAGGTATGGAAAATCTTTTTATTGGTGTTCATTTTTAAATGAATGAACCTCGTAATATGTTTGTATATACAAAATGTATTTTATATTTAATAATACCGATTAAGTATTTTTTTTTTAAAGATTTTAAATTAAAAACAAGAAAAGATAAGCGTTTATCACAGTTGAATACTTAAGTATAGCATTTTAAATTGTAAATTTAATAGAATATTTAGTTTTTCTGCTTTTAACTCGTTTCTTTTGGCTACATCATCCATCTGTTCTGAAGTTGTATGAAGAAATTTTCATTGAGTTAATATTATTAGTTTAATGGGCTCAATACTTTAATTAAACAATTACACGTTATATTAGTAATTCGGAACATTGAATTATTTTGAAATGTTTTTTATGAGTACCTTAACACGTATATGATAATAGTATACAATTATAGTATTTATATATTAATAATATTTTATTATTCAGGATATTTAGAAAAGAAGAATATTCTTAATTTATAATCTAAAAGAAACAAGCACTTGCAATGTGAAATTAAAAATATTATTGAGATCAATTATAGTTAATTATTTAATTATATTAAAATTGTTATATATTTTAATTGTGAATTATGTAACATTTTTATTAATTATATAATTGTTATTGCTAAGTTTTTAACATACTTATAAGTACTATAGTTTTATTCTCATAAATCTATTAAAACTGGTAAAATCAAAATGATTTCTAATAAATTTTATGTTACTTAAATATATTGATAAACATGAAATTCAAGTAAAAGATTTAAAGGAAATCTAAAAAAAATCTATTTTAATAAAAAATAAAATTTAGAATATTATTGAATCGAGTTTATTTTGAAAATATTTTTACCTTTTAAAAGATGGTCTTGAATCAACACTTACTTAGGAGTAGTAAGTAAATATTTGTTTTAAATTCGTTTGATTAAAATTCTAAATGATTTTAGTGCTAGATTGTATAAAAGTATAGGAACGCATCTTTATTTGGGCATCATTCTGTTCTATGCATGTAATACCACAATATTGTTTTCTACCAACTTTAAATAAACCTGAAATATGTAAACTAGAGCTGAATTTAAAAAAATTTTGAAAGCATTGTTTATTTTAGTATTGGATGATTTATACTTACTGTTACTGTTTAATTATACAATTAATTAAAGTCACGGTTTAGTTATAATCGGAACTTTAAAATTAGAAGTTCATACGTATTTCTATGTTCAACTGCGTCATATTAAACTCAGTTTTAAACAATTAAAGATATTTAACACTATCCTGTCATATTAATTTGTATACCAAAAACTTATGACAAACGTTTTTATACAAATTTCTTTAAACTTTGAAATAAATCAGAAAAAAATGAAAATTATTGGGCTATAGTTCTTATTGTTATACATATGCATTAAGAATATTTCGTAAACAAAAGAAAAACCAAAAAAACATAGATTTAGTATTTAGTTATGATTATTTCAAGTAAAAACGGAAAATATCCTTCAAATTCACAATAAAATCTACGTCTACGTTATAATCTACGTCAAAAAACTCAGTATATGTATGTACTTTATGAAGCTAATTTAATACTTATTATGCTTAAAATTTTAAACTGAGAAATTTGTTTGAAAAAATTCAAGGTTTTCATTAGTAAAGTAATTACAACTACTTATTAAATGAGTACTTAAATTAATTTTATGTAAATTACGACTTATATCATCATCATAAAATATAATTTATTTTTAAAGTTTCATTGGCTGCGTAATTTATTGATTACTTTTTACATACTACGAGTAATACGAGTACCTTGAAATTCGAAAAATATTATTAAGATTTTTAAAATCAAAGAACATTAATCTTTTTACTATTATGATGAAAAGAAAATTTTTTGTTTTATCTTAAATAATTTAAATAATTATTTGCAACTTGTATAACAGTTGATTGTGTCTACATAAATTATTTTAGAAGAAAATATCAGAAAATATTTCAAATATAATAGTCTGAAAGTTAAATATTAAGCTGACACAGTGCCGGAATTACAATATATGCAATGAGCACTGGAAAGCAGGAGTGTCATTAACAATTTAAAAAAAAAACTAAATTTTAAAAAAATAAAAAATCTTTTCTAATTTTTTTCATTAATGTTTTCCAACAAGAGCGAAATTAATTTCAATTCCAAGTTTTAAGTCTATGACTAATCTTGCATTCAGCATGATAATGTTACAAAAAAGTTGTTTGTTATTTTCATTGTGCATTGTTTATTGCTTATTCCACATTGTTCATTGTTATAAAGGGGGGGAGAACTTCGCTATAAAGCAAGCGCAGTTTTTAGAAATTTCTTAGCGTACTGAGCAAGTCACAACGGTACCTAAGTAGACATATAATAGTAGACATATAATTTAAAACTGGAATTCTATAATTTTGCTATTATTTAATTACTGGTTTCATTCTAGTTGTTCAGTCTAGTTATATTGCTCCAAACTCTTCTGCCCATTTTGGTTTTGAGAATAATTATGCATTTATATTGTAAAATTAACATTTATGTGACGCCGGCACGCTTAATGTTATTTCTCAAAAATAAATATTTATAGAAGTCTGAACTAGTTTGTTAAACAATCATTGTTACAAACAAGTATACAAAATTATTTTATATACTTACTATTATATTCGATTTTGATATTGGTATTATCGCAATTCCTTAGGGAATTTAGAAATACGAAAATATTTAGATTTTTAAAATATCAAGGTACAAAAGAGTTTATTATTTTTTTTTTTTTTGAATAAATATTCAAAATTATAATCTTTTAGATTATTAAAACATATTTCAACATTAAAATATATATAATATGTATATTATATATATGTGTGTGTATTTTAGGTCATTAATATAAATTAAAGAAGGGAAATGGAAAATTTTATTGAAACTTTATTATCGCAATATTATAGCTAAAGAATTTAAAAGAAAAAATCATAATTAATAAAATAATAATAAAGTATTTTTAGCAAAACTATTTTAATTTTAATAAAATTTAAAAATAAATAAAAATATTTTACCTAATATTTTGAGAGAATGTATGTAGGTGGGTCTCTTTATTAAATGCGAAATTTTGATTAAAATATTTTTGATTGATTGGCTAAAATACTTATGTTCTCTACTGTAAAAAAAATATTTTGATAGGGTTATATAAGCATGAAAATATGTTTAATTTATAGAATATAATATTATAGAAACACCTGTTCTTTATACATATATATATGTATATACATTTAAATTAGAAGTCCTTTTACAATTTTTAAATTTATATCAAAAGTACATATATACACACATATACATATTGCAATAGCAATCAATCTATTATACAAAAATTTAGCAAAAATATAACATTTGCATTATTATTAAGCAGCTGTAAGTAGATTTATAATTCAAGATATTTAATTATACTTCCATACACATATTATATAGTACCCTAAAAATTGTTTGTGTTGGATTTAATACTCTTAAGTTGATTGACTTTTAGGGTATAGTAAAAAAATATATATACACATGTACACTTAATTGTAAAATTTAAAAAAAAATTTCTTTAGGTTTTAAGATTAGGTAAATTTTAGGTTAATGAATTTGGAGAATTGAAGAAACAAATTCTATAATTAAAATTTCCAATATTGTAAATTGAATTTCTTGATTAAAATATATTTGAATTATTTATTTTTTCCATTTGTAATTAAATATTACGACAAGGTATTAAAGAGGTGATGGTATGTTTGAAATGTGCTCATATAATTTATGTTTTTATTTTGAAGCAGAAAGCTTGAGCGTCTTATACGTAATTATGTTTAAGAAAAATATTTTAATCATGATTGAAAAGGATTCAGTTTTACAATATGGTCGAATGTAAATAATAAGCTAGATTTCTAAAGTGTTCCAACAGGAAAATGGTTCATAACAACTCACAATAAAATTCAAGTTTAATTTTTTAAAATTCTCAATAAGAGTCATGTTATTCTATATTATTTTATGTTTTTACTTTTAAATTGTAGAATAATGTTGAGTAAGGAGAAGAAATTAGTAACCCTGCCATATTGAAATATGTGCTATATTATTAATGTTGAGGAGTTCAATTCATACATGAATAAGTAATTACTGCGAGACTATATTATAATGAACACAGTTTTGAATTAGTGGGAAATATTGAATTATTACAGTTTCATTGTAGATTTTGCAGTTTTTCTCTTAATCCCGAAAAATTAATTATATTATTAACATAATATATTTAATACTTTAAGTTACAGCTTAAAAAAGTGAGTTTACATATTATGCTATAATTATTCATATACTTACTACATTTAACTTTGATAACTGTATTTAATTCCTATACTTTTAATATTATTATTAACTTAAATTTTTATGAGTTACGAGTATTAACGACATTATGTAATATTTAAGATAATTTTGAAATTGAATAAAAGCAACACTTTAGAAATTTCAAATTTAAAGAAATACTTATTAACCCAAATTAATCATAAAAGTAGAATTAGAACACTTTTTATTATTTTTAAAGTATATTTGAGAGTAATGTTATTAGACATTCAAAAAGCGAACCTTCTTAAAATTTCAATGTGTAATTAATTAATTATAAAATTTGAAACAGTTTAAAAATCTGTTGAATAAATTTTTGTTTTTTGTTAAAATTGAATAATTGCTTTTAAACAAGTAGCTTTTGTTAATTATTTTAAATAGCTTTGAATAATTTATAATCGATATTTAGTTAGAACTTGTGGTCGATCGAAATTCTATAACAATATTTTTTTTCAATGACATTTGTTTTACCACCTTTAAGGCTTATAATTTATTTATTTGTATTAAAAATATTATTTTATTTAATTTCTAAATCATAACGCTGTAAATGTTATAAACGTTTAATCAAATGCCTAAAGTATGATTTATATTTGTACATACTTAGAAATACAATATAATAAAGTAAAAGTGTAAAATGTAATAGTTGTCGTGACATAACTAAATTTTTTTTTATAAGCATTATTAATTGTTGCAGTAAGTATTATTAATTGTTAAATATTAAGAGAAAAAAAAATAGAACGAAATTAAGTACATTAATATTGTGAATTCTGTATGGCTTATTTTAACCGACCGCATTGTATACAAATAAGGGAGGTTATGTGATAGTAACAAACTTCGTATGTCAATTTTTTGGTGGTAATGCATTCCTCTATGCGAAAGAGCCTTTAGTAAACTATATTTTGTTTGGTAATGCATTCTAATTTTGTCTGCGTGCGCACTCGTGTAATTAAATTTCGGCTAAAACGATTAATCAACTTTTGGAATATATCAGAATTTTCAAAATAATATTCAACCGTTTTTCTTAATATACTTATATATATCACGGAAAACATGGAAAAACAACTAGTTTTTTGAGCTGAAACTAAGTGTTAAACTTTAACTATATGGTTTCAACTTTCATTTTTGGGTTTTAACAGAGAAATAGTTAATGAATTCCTTGAAATTTAATGTATCAACTCTACGGTTGTAAAAACTATGAACTATAGTAGATTTTTGGAAAATACCATAGGGCTAGGAAACTGAACGATTATTAGGGGCCTATTTTATATATTTTAAACATGTTCAAGAAACTGTAATGAATGGACTTACTTGAAATTTAATATTTTAGTTCTGTTTCAATTCCAACGGTATTAGTTACGAACATTGGTCCTTTGAGGGAAATCGAACAGTATGAAGCTAAGTAGTATGAACAAAATTCAAATAGTTGTAGTTATTAACTAAACGTAATCAACCTTGATTAAAATACGAAGAATTTGTGCGGCATCTTTCTCAAATCACATAATACACTGTGCAATCGGTTATATATTGACCATATCAATCTCTTTTTTTTCTTTCGTTGGTATATACTTTATTAATTGGACATTATTCATACAAATATTGTTATAATTTTGTTAAAAATGTAAAATATAAAAAAATCATAAACAAAAAAAAAATATTAAATTCTTTAAATACCACTTTGCACCCATTTATTTTTTAATGAGACTTATTGCAGTCAGCTTATGGCATAAAAATTTTGAGGTGCATATGTTTTTATATTTGATATTTTTTGTTATGCTACATAAGCACATACAAATGTAAATTTTGAGTATATTAAATGTGAAAATTAATTTTATTTATATAGAAAACCAAATATTATAATATTCGGTTTTGTAGTTTTTCATAGAACCTATGCAATTATAAGTGTATTTGCGTGTATACATTTTAACACTTCCGCATATATGTATGAAAAAGGCAGACATATTTTGTATTTTTATTTTTTTTTTGTTTTTCATTATTATTATTTTTAGATTTCAGAATTAAAATCAAATTTTATTCATAATATTAATGATAATATTTATTTTTAGTAAATATGTATTTACTATGTATTTATTATGTATTGTGACTTGTTCATAATACTTACTTAATATGTTCAGAAAATGTTCATTATTTATTTTAAGGTCCTTGTGTCGGTCCTATATTATTTTTAATATTTTTAAAATATATTTATAAACTAATGAAAGTTTTTTTTTAAAAATATAAAGTGAGTTTTATATTTCAGAATAAGAATAGGTTGTTAAGTAGGATAGAACCGCATATTAGTGCAGTTTCGCATATATTACTCGTATATGACGGTCTATCATAGGTCTTCATGTTCATAGGTCTTCAGGACCTATGTTCATACTATAAATTTTAAAGTTTTCAATTATTATAATTACAAAATAATTAATCTAAATAACTAAAATGAAACATCTATTAGTTAAGGAGTGCTTATTTAAAATTGAAGATTGATTTTCTAATTTTGAATTCTTAAAATTCTGTAAATTTAGCTTAATACGAGTAAGCAACTTGTGAAAAGTGCTATAGAAATGCTTCAATAATACCTTTAGATTTTGTTTTGAAATTTGGAAATCCTCATATTGTAAAATATGATATATTGTTGGATTAAATAAAAATTGTAATTTTATTGGATTTTTGCAAATTTGTACAGATTTGTTGGTTGATTCAATTTGAAGTTCCAAAAAAATATGAATTATAAGTATGTATATATTATAGTAAATAGGCACTCTTGAATTCTTTTAAAAAAATTTTAACAATATTTGAAATATTTGAATTAGGCTATGTAACTTTCAAGTTATTGAGTTCAATACTAAATACCTAGGTAAGTAGTATGTTCATGACGATATTGTTTCGAAATATAAAGCTTATTATATTTTTCCTCCTTCTAAAAGAAAACATTCATAAAATTAATTAATCGACATTCGATAATATTGTACAATACAATATTTACTTTGGTTATTGTTTTTTGAAAATATTTTTCTTAAATATGTAAATAAAAGTATATTTATGGTGAATAGTTTAGTAATGAATATTGCAAACTAATCAATAAAACACAATAATTAATAATAATTAAGTATTTTATGTTTTTTGATAAATATTTTACTCATACACATTTGTGTTAGGTTTTGTATGTAAATAAAAGCTATAGAAATGTATAGATCAGTATATTTACAAAAATAATGTTTTGTGTTAAAAGGATAATTGAAAATTACTATTAACTTTTTGAGAACTATAAAATATGAGTTATATAATAGTTAGAGTAAAAGTTTGTTTTTGTTAAACTAGATGTACTTAGTCAGAAATCAAACATAAAAGGTCCGACTAAATTAAACACATTTAAAAAATATTCGTGTTTTACACGTTTTTGGCTGTTCAATGTTGTTTTTTTTAATTGAAAAATGTAACACTATAAAAATTTTTTGGTGTTCTTTTCGAACAATTGCAATGCAGTTAAATTTAAGCCCTTTTACTCTTTCGAAAATATTAATCATTGAAATAAACTGAAATTAACATAATGTAAAGATAAAACTCGATAAATTTGCAATTATGCCATAATATAAATTATTTGTTTGAAATCGCTTTCATAATTTTGACTGACATAAAAGTCAAATATTTATAATAAAATTTGATCATGCCGAAAGAAATTATTTATGATTTTACAGTCCTCATTCTAAAATATTTTCTCCACTTCCCTTTACTGAAACTTCTTACAAAGGTTTGTTGCTATGTTTAAATGAAGTATATGTAAAAGTTACTCAAAAATTAATAATTCAAAGAGTTTGTTAGCACAGAGTTTTTCAGCATTTTCGGATTTAGTTGATCAATTTTAATGTATATGTATGCATATTTTTAATATAAATTATGAGACACAGACCATTTCATAGGCTTTTTTGTGCATTTAATTAAATTTAAATTTTGAAATTTTCCTTGTGAAAATTAAGAACAGGAAAATACTATAGCTATACTTTTAGCAGGAATGTTTTTTGAAGCGAGAAAAATTCAAATTTTATAACAGCATAACAGTTTTAATGTAATATCGTATAACAGTATAACGTAGATGGAGTATAACAGTTTACCTCTTTGCAAATTTTATTAATTTGTAATGTTGATGTTAAATATATTTATTATTAAATGAATATCCTTGTACCTACATAATTCTTAAAGAAAATTTTGAAACTTTATTTTTTATATCATTTTTCAAGTTATTTTTGATATTGCGTGCAACATGCAGTATTTATTTTTTATAAGTAGTTTTTTTTGTGCATTACAAGACTCCTTAAATGTAAGCACATATAATAAAAACTTTTATCGACCCAAAGTTTGATATAAACTAACTAACGAATTAAATGTTTTCAGCTCTATCTTATAATTATAATTTCTTATGGAAGTCGGGCATTAAATAGAAAACTGAATAAATTTCAAAAGGTCTTTTTACTCTGGTGTGGTATAAGAAATCGCACACAGATACTGATAGAAAATTTTTTATCAAGAATGCCTATTAAGAACATTGTCATAATCTAAATATTTCACAAGGCGGGATCGAGTTTAATTGTGGTATAGCAATTAAGTATTGTTTTACGGATATAAAATGAGACAAAGTAAATGAAGAATCACAATTAAGATTAAAGGATAACACATTGTAAGACAATTGCGACCCACTTCAATTAAGTTAGCATATGTTTGCACATTTCCATAAAAATTTAATTAATTTATAACTAAAAATTATAAAAAATCAAACGAATGTACATTAAATTGCAAAAACATTTGTTATATTTCGCTTTTAATATCATGTTGCTTTATTTCGAAGCGGTAGATAAACTATTTTTGGAATTTTCATTATTTGGGTTCTTCGTTTTTATTGCTGTTTTGCCCTTCTATAAAGAATGTTTGTTCCAATAGGTTTTTTTTTTTACTTATAGCGGAAAATCTAATTTTATCATGGGCAAAAATATTGCATAAAAATAAAATTTTGCCATTTAAGTCAAAAGAAAATCAAAATTCTTGTATGTTTTTTGTTTTATTTAAAAAAATAAAATCTGGCGCACTTTTTAACAAATTGTTCAAGTGACTTAAGTGAATGCATGAACTTTTTGTCACCTTGTCTCTTAATTATTTTGTTATTAATGTATCGTAACGCATTTATTTGCCCATTTTCACGAAATTAAAATAAAAACAAAATTAATGATGATTCTGTTGTGTGCGAACATTTCACAGTTAATGCATACATGCACATACATAAAAATATTTTGGATATTTTAGAAAAAATATTTAATTATGTTAGAACATTAAGTGACATACAATTGTTTTGATTTTTAAAATAAAATTTTACTTAAAATATAAAAAACTTTTTAGTAACACACTAATAATTTTTTGAACCTAAGAATGCCATATTATTAATGTAATTGCTAAATTGTCGGCTTAATTTTTTTTAGCGCCTAGCCTATTACCTAGCGCATTTGAAATTTTGAATTTCAAGATGCTATGGCTAAATACCAAGATTTCTTTGAAATTTTTTTTTAAATTTTCATTATTTATTTATTGCAACTTCTAAGGTTATAATTAAAAAATAATAATTTTTTTTGCAGAGTTTAAATTTGAAGAATATCACTTTCACATAAATTTATTTAGAAAATTTTGCCATAGCTCTATAGCTTAAAATTTTTGTTTATGCTTGAAGCTGAACTTTTGTTTGACCCTTATAACTTTTTAAGAACTCGACGAGTTTATTAACAAAGTCAAAAGTTTTTATCTGCAAACGAACAAGCCATTATAAATCTTGCATTAATATACTAATTTAAATTTGCTGCTATACCTTGTTATCATGTAATGAAATTGTTAAGTTTCATATACTACTTCAGTATGAAATAAATAGATACTCGTATTATCAAATTCAAATTAGGAAATCAAAAGCTAAACATGTATTGTATGTTTCCCGACATAAACAGTTCCATTTGTATATGTATGTATATACATAATGTGATATATTGAAATTAAATATAGCTATAATATACTTTTGCAACGTGAATTTCTTTTATACTGTATGCACAATAAAATTTTACTTAAATTAAGTATCTGTTTTTTTCAATGGATTTTTATGTGTATAAAATTATAGGATTTGTGTCAAAAGTTCACCAATCGAACTTTGTTATAAAATTTAATGATTGGAACTTTTGCAAATACTTATATCCAAATATTGCAACTGTAGAAACTTAACGCTTTTCAGGATATTATGTATGAAATGCCGAATATTTGTTAGTCAATTATAAAAATTTATTTACTTCTGCATAGATTGAGTATTATGTATAAGAATGTCATAATTACGCTTATACTTAACACATTTTCATGTCACTGCTGCTTGTGCAGTGTGTGTGTAAGCTATTAAAAGGAAATGATCGCACATTTTATTGAAGTTTTTATTTTACAAGTCATGTTTATTACTGCTATAAAAATTTTCAATAACACCATAGCGTAAAGAGAAAAAAACACAAAATATATTTTCTTTAAACGTTTACATAGTGTATAAAAGCTGTCAGGAAAAACTTAAGTGATAAGCATTCCAATTTAATAAAAATTTTTATATAATAAAGTTTGATATTATTGCATACATATATGTATATGTATATGTGGATATATGCTTCGGCTACGTACTTTATGGTTATATTACATGTAGATACCCATCGCTCTAGTATTTGTATATATGCATGTATATTAATAAGTGTGCATTTAAAATTATATAATTTTTGAGAAGAAAGCATCAAATGCTTAATAAAATTTCAGATGTTATTTTTACACTATAATTTTAATGGTTCATTTGATCTAGCCATTAGCATAGTAGTGTTAAAGTAAATGATGTATATTTTATTTTTAACACCATTCAAACAAAAAAAAAAGAAATTATTGAATAAAAATTTTTGTATATACGATGCGATAAAGCAATAATGTTTAGTGCATATTAACAGTACATTCATAAATATACTTTTTATGCAATTTCCCATCAGTGGCATTTAAACGAAAATGGGCAGTGAAAATGATAACTTTTTGATAGAATAAGTAAAATTGAGTGTTACGTATATAAATTGTAAAATTAAAATTTTAAGTTGTTATGAAAAATATTCAAATTGTATTCAACGCAAGGAAGGAGTCTCCTCTTGAAACATTTCGACAAACCAATTCAAAATATAAAGCTTTTCTCAGAATATTTTAAAATTTGAATTTATAATATAAAATGAAAAACTGCTAATTTTTTAAGCCTGATTTAACTTTAGCAGTTATTTCCTTAAAAGTTAACAGATTTTGGTAAATTTATACAATAATTCCATAACTTACTTAGACTCACCTAATGCTCAATAGAATACTTAATGTATTGTATACATAATAGAATATTTTTTAAAACACTCATTTTGTAAAGTTATGAAAATATTAATAGAATCTTCTGAAATTTTTAAAAATATCAAGATCATGACTCTTTTGTTGCAAAACGGAGACTCGAATATAAAAATTTTGATTGTGTACATTCGATAACAAAATTAAATCTTTATAGAAATGTCACAAAAAAAAATTTTCCTATTATAAATTTGATCCAATGAAGTTTTTCTATCTTATTACAAATAAGTAGTTACAGGCCAGAAACTATGTCACGTGCTACGAAATATCGTCATTTTATTTGTTTTTTCAATTTCACATATGTATACACTTGTGTACATATATAAAAGAAAAAAAAATGTGATACTAATTATAAAAAAAAGTTCCCAGACAGAACAATTTAGTTCATATAAGAAAAAAATTTTTTATATAACTAGCTATACATATATGGTTTTATTAGATATATTATGGGAGCTTCCAGACACAAATAATTTAATAGATAATTGATTTAGACGAGAAATTCACTTTATATTTATGGGTAACAAATAGCAAGCAGAAAACAAAAAATCTTTAAACTATTAACACATGCAGTTTAATTAAAGAAACCACACAAAACAGAGATTTATGGGTGATTAATGAATTTTGAATACTTACATAAATATTTCTGACTTTTTTATTATTCCAACCCTATTTTTATGCTTTAACATTTAGCGTAATTGAATATATGTATGTACATACATTATGTATGTATGTATAAGATCATATTTGTTATTTGATTAATATTAAAATCCTATTACATTTAAATATTGAATTTAATCAAAATTTATTAATTTTGCTTAAGAAAAATTGTCAATATTATAAGGATAGTGAATTTTTTAAAGAAACATCGTTGATTTTTAATAGTTGCTGATTTTTTTTATAATTTGTAAGCAATCGGGACTTAGTCTTATAAAATGGCACAGATATAAATCCACAAAAAGTAAAAATATGAAGTTTAAAGGTGGTTTTAATAAAAATTATATTAAGTACTTATATTTAAGCATTTGCAAAGCTAAAATTATTTATGAAAGTGTAATAAATAAAATTATAGTAATGACAGCTCTCTATATTAAAGCTGCAAAGACTTTGATATAGAGAGCTGTCATTACTAGAAAAGAAAGATTAATAATTTAAATAAAATAAAAAAAATATTAAAATTAAAATATGACAATAAAATATTTATGTTTAATGCTTCAGCAATATTTTAGTCAGGAATTACAATTTTATTCTTTTATAACATTATATTTAAAATTCATTTGAACATACATATGCATATACATATAATAGAATGTCGTAAATATTCATAATGTATTTAATTAATTCACAATGGTTAAATGCTTAAATCACATTTTTTCAATAATTCATTTGATAAAATCTTAAATTCTTATTTTATGGATTTTATAAGATTAATATACACTTTCTAATTTAAGTTTCAGAGCTTGACATTTAATTTTCTACAAGTGTATGTGTACGTGAGTGTACATTCATGTTCATGTTATATGCAGCTGAATGCTTCTGATTCAATAAATATATATTAATTATAATAAATGTAAATCTCATACCATTTTTTTAAGCTTCAAGATTATTATATGAAGTTTAATGCATATATGCTTCATACTTTAAAATTTTATAGCTATTATTTTATTCTTTAAAGTAAAAGTTATTTTGATGACATAAAATGCATAATGACTTTAATCATACATTCAGGCACCTATAATATTTTATTTCGTTGAAGAATTGTAAACATTTTATTTACGGCCATCAAAAGATTATATTATTTAGGAGGCAAGAAAAAAAAAAAAAGTATAATATCAATTAACTCTGGTAACAATAAGGTATGTGTGCATGTATTTTAAAATATTTGCTTTAATATAAGGGAGCGACTTTTATTTGTCATTATAAAATATTAATTGTCAAATTAGTTTTTTTTGTAACGTAAGGGGTGGCGTTTAGTATTTTATCAAAAATCATCATTCATTTTTGGTATTGAAAAAGGTCAACTGCTTAGTAAATAAATAAAATCAATTTGGAAAAGGTATTAAAATTTTAAATTAGCTAAATATATTGTAAAAAATAATTTCAAATTTTTAAAAACAACGCATGAAAACTATTGCAAAGGTAATCTAAATCCAATATGCAACAAAAAAAGCATAAATTAATGTAAGAAAAAATCAAAGTATCTGTAAAATTATTTCTGTCATCTTTCATAATTAGATACCTCATTCATTTGATTACTGGGCATTCCATATCACACGAAAATATATTTCTATTTGAAAAAAAAAGTAATAATGTATATATGTATGTACAATGGCATTTGAGACGGTTTATCTTCTGTGTCACCTCCCGGTTACAACCAATCTTTTCTTTAAATTTATCAATAATTTCTTTTCATTTTCAAAATATTGAAGCCCGTGAGGATAGAATTACATTTACATTTACAAGGGATGTGTTCTGTAATCACTTGAAAGGAATATAAAATATTAATCAGGTTCCCATCAGGTATGTGTATGAAATATTTTTATTAGCTTGACTAACATAAACGAAAAGATATTTACGACAATGTCGATTGTAGTCTGTAATGCAAGTAAAGGTTAGCGTTTTATTTGTCATTCTCTTAAATAAATTTTAAATAAATGATCTTGTTATTAAGTGCCGAAGAGTCGAACTTACATCTTTGCACATACATAAATCATATCATTACATATTCAGCCTTAAGTGAATTTATGCGATCGGAAATTCTTTTTTATATAAATTTTTTTTTTGGATATTTAAGATTTATTTTTACGGTTTCACATAGAAATAAAGCAAATTCATTTGATTGAAAAAGTCTTTAATAGAAATTTACTAACACAATAATGAAATAAAAAAAAATTGGCTTATAAAATTTAATTCAACAACTTAGTTTGTTTATATACATACCTTTGTACATTTATTACATATGTGTGTGTACGTCAATTTTTGAATTATTTTAAATTAAGTGTATGAAAATATTCTCAGATGCATTTTACAAGGAGACAATTTTTAGTAGACAGATCTTATAACACAACACAGAAAATAAAAACAAGTAAAAGAACAAAAATATTCTGTACTTGTGACAATGTTGTGTAACTTACACTACACGTATGATATATGATACGTTGAATCCTTATGACGTTTTCTTAAAATTTATATTGCCATGGAAAAATTATTTTTCTTTTTCTTCTGCTAATTTTTTCTTTCTTTAATAAATGTGTTACTTTTAAGTGCGCTTCAGAATTTTTTATTATTAACATTAATTTTTTAACAAGAAGTTTAAATTGTTGAAAATAATGTTCATACTTGTATAACATACAATTTGTATTATTATATTATTAAGTACTCGTATATGTTATATGTATAACAATTTGTTAGTATGTAAGAAAGATTTTAAATTTTTGTATAATCTTGAAGTGCTATAGTATTAAAATTTTATATAAAACACAATATAATACGATACATGATTACATTGCACAATTTACAATTATCGTAGTTTTATAGCTTTTATTTTCTTAAGTCCTTGTAGATATGTATGTATTCTTTAGAATTCACTTATCCCAATAAGTACCTATATGATTGTATATTATGATTAATTTCATAAATCCCTGAAAATTTCTCAAACTATATTATACTTATTTTTGATTTTATAAAATTGAGAAGTGAAGTTTTTGCAAACTCATAAGAAATGCTTGAGTACTTAGTAATTTTGATTTATTTTTAAATATGTATGTATGTACATATTATATATATGAATATATAGGAACATAAAGGAAGAATATAAATTCATTATTCTTATACTTAACAATAATATCAAAGATTTTTGTTTTAATTTTGCAGTTCCGATCTCACGTTCTCATAAAAATTTTGATTTAGAAACCCATTCAAATTTATTCATATCCAATAGTGCAGACTCCTCGGATTTTGTTAAATACTGTGGTTGAATTTGATATTCATAATAATGTGACAAGAAGCAACACTTTTACCTGTGCAATAAGTACTACGATATAAGTGAACTTTGTAGTTCAATGGAAAAATGTTAACATTTAACATTAATGGGAATAGGTGTAGAGTTAACTGTGTAGCTACTCGGTGAATACCTCTAAACGAAAGAATGATTCAATACAGTTATATGGTTTTTTCTTTGAAAGTACTTTGTTTTTTCATATAGTGACTTTTTTGTGCATCTAGTTTGTACTTAACTTTGATAATATTGTATATAGCCTTAAATATTTTAATATACGATTACATAACTTTTGAAATTTTTTGACAAAGCGCATTCACAAGATTTTAATCATTTTAAAGGAAAATATTGTCCGGTCACACTGTTTATTATCGAAATTTCATATACTGTTGCTTCAATATATATGTATATAGTTTCTAAATTAATTCCAAATTCAAAATTAATCTATTAAATTCATTCTTAAATGAAAGGCGAAATTTAAATTTATTGTTTAAAAATAAAATATTAATTTTGTTAAATATTTTGCAACCCAATATAACTTAAAAATTTATAAAATTGTAAGTATATAAATTTAGGTCAACTCTACCATTCACAACTATTACATACATATACATATGTATATACATACATAAAATAATTATAAATCTGAATTGCAGTAATCAACAATTTGATTTACCCAAAAAAAATTAATAGTTCCTTGCACCAGTTTTCATTGTGTTGATTTTTCTTTTTTAAACAAAAAAAAAATTTATTGTTAAAACGACATCACTTTGCATAATTTTTATTTTTTTTTTTGTATTCTCATAATACTCCCATTTTTTCCTCTTTTTTGTTTTTAATCTTAAGTTTCCATCGTTTAACACCCATTTACATTCAATTAAACAAAGTAAAAATACTTTCGAATCACCTGTTGTTTAATTAAATGAGTATATATACGTGCATAATTGTATATATGTATGCATACAAACTTACATACAAGCTACATGTTGAACAGTTTGTTATTATACTCATTCTATAATACAACGAATGTACTCGTAGCTATAAATGTATGTATGTAAGAAAATAATAATAATATTGCGAAAATTCAACCGTAAGAACAAAAAAAAGAAAAAAGAAAACATGAATAACTGATTTTCCGTGCACTTAAAAACATAATAATATTAAAATAAACAAGGAAAACTGCACGAAAAAATAATAATAATAAAAAACACACAATGTATGTGGCACGTACCTAAAAATTTGAGTAATTATAAAAGAAAATTAAAAGAAGGCAGGTAATATGGAATAGTTGATCCTTACGATATTAAGAACATTCTCGTACTTAAATCAACTGCACTCAAGCAATTGGCATATATGTGAAAAAATGTTATAAAATTAATTTTACTTTATTTCGAGTTGTTGTGTGTGCCATTTTTGAACGCAAGAATAGCTAGTATTTATTTTTATATGTAATAAAAAATTTAATAAAAACGATTTTTTACTTATATAATAAAAGAGAAAATTTTATTACTCGTATGGTTCTGATAAAGAATTATTAAATTTTCTTAAGTACTATGCATACAGTGAAATAATAAAGAGTGTTACAAGATTAAATTTTAAGCTTTGAATTAAGTAGAGGGAATGTATGAATCATGAATGAATGCATGTGAATAAGTTCAAACTTATAATATTTGTCCAAGATAAATAATTCATTAAAGACCTTTATAACGAATTTTAATGGAAATTGTTTGAGATGCAAATGGCACAACTTAAAATTGAATTCATTGAAATTCGTGTAAATGAAATCGAGAGTACTTGTATAATTATTAACTATGTAGAGAATTTAATTTTTTTTTTTACAGAGGTCTTTTATTTCACCTCTCATATTTAAGTTCTTTCATTTGAATTTTGACGTTTTCACAAATGGTTTTGGATTTTCGGTAATATGGATTCGACAATTTTATTTTACAATATTATATTTATAACTAAATTCAAGCTCACTGTTCACATATACAAACAATCAATCTATCTTAAAATTTACTTTTTTATTATACCGATTTTTCATTTTATTCTAAACGGGTTTACTATTCATTTTCAGTTCTAAATTTGTATATATTTTAAGTATATACAACCTTAAATGTTGTTCTAACTTAATATGCTTAAATGATCATAAACATTAAAAGAATTAAAGAAAATATTAAAGTAAATTTTCCGAAAAATATTTCATTTAGTTTTATCCTCTCTTCTTTACAATTATACTTTTTAATGTAGGTGAATAATGGGTATGGTGAGTATAGCAATAAGACTTCTTCATATTACTGTATATATCTATATACAATTTTCTTCATTGAATTAAACGAACTACAAATAAATTCAATTCATATTATGATGCTAATATTCCCATGATTATTTATTTATTTTCCTTTTATGTACTTAAAAAAAATAAATAATAAATATGCATGTATATACATAAAATGTAAATGTATATATAAGATATTTTAAATATCAAAACAATGCACAGAGAGGGCATTAACTTTAGCACACTTTTATGGTTTTATGTATATATACATATATCTACTTATGTACCTACCTACATTTCCCATTAACATTTAAGTAATTTTCAAGATTTTTCACGTATTACCAGTTATAATCCCCAATTCATAACATTCTTGTTTTTCCTGGTTTTTCTTTTATTATCCAAAAAAAAAAACCATTTGTTTAATTTTTCCATTTTCCTTTACATTTTTTTTTATTTTTAGCTTATTTCTTAAAGTATAAAATATTGTTTAATAACAGGAAAAAATCTAAAAAAAGATTTTTTTTTTCAAAGTATAAACCAAATGTCGTGCCGCTTTTATTATGTTTTAAGTATAAAAGAACTTTTAAAGGTGTAAAAATGTTGTTGTTTTTTTTTTTAATCACATGCGCTAAATATGTGTAACTAAAAAATTTGCATAAATTTTATGATTATTTAAATATTGGGGGGCAAAATAAAAAAACACAAAAGAAAAATTTAAATAGCAACTAAAGCAACAAACAAACATGCGAACAAACAAAAAGAAAACATCAAACAGCGTCATTTTATGTTGTTGTTCTTGTAAGTAGTTATTATCCTCATCAATAACAGAAACTGGGTAACTATATGTACACCTAACTCTCGAATTACGTAGAAGTTTTTAACGTGATTTATAAAAAATCTCGTTAAAAAATCAAATGGAAGACAAAATGGAAGACTTTATAAAAAATCAGGTATGGAAGACTATTATTAAAAGCTGCAAGTAAATATCCCGCTGTCAAATAAACTTATATCAATTTTTCGGTGTGAGATAACGCTTCTAGTTTTCATGGTATTTAATGCCAGTTTTTAAATTAATTAGCGATAAAATTCAAGCTTTATGTTAATATAAAGTTTTTATACTCTGCAGTTTCTCTTAAATTTATATAAGTACTTACAAATTTTTATGTTAAAAATAAGAACATTTTTTTTCAATAGAGATCGTTTTTCCAAAAATTTTTTCAAAATGTCAAGTTTCGGTCTTTTATATTTTTGTTGACAATATTTTGGTCCAACGAATTTCTATAAAAGTAAAAATTACCATAAAATTTTTCAGAAAAATGATTACTTAGCGCTCAGACAGACATGCAATTTTTAATTTTGCAGCAATCCTCCGCAATGTATGCAAAATTATATGCTAATAAAATAACAGATTTATTTTAGGGTCAGGTGTATTGTGTATAACAATACACGTGGTATTAAGAAAAATGTGAGAAAACTCTTTTGTAAGTTAAAATTTCTTATAAAAAACGATATTATGTACAATGATTATTTTAATATAATCATTTATTTATAATAAATTAAAAACATTTAAATACATTCATATGCATGTACATATTACATTCCGTGTAAGTACATGTATGTACATAATTATAATAAAATCGAATAATAATAGGTATATATATATAATATATGTGACAACGTTATTTTTATAGTTAATTATATACAAATTAGCAATTTTGTACCAACAAAAGGATTAAAAATTGTAAATGGTTTCAGAAAAGGTACGTGTATACAAAGTACTTGAATACACTTACTTTCATTATAAAAATGTACGAGAATAAAAGTAAAGGAAAAAACAAAAAGGTGTAAATATTCATATACATGCTTTTATGACACAAAAGAGGTTACTTAATTGATTATTATTATATGAGTTGTAAGTATATGCAAGACATATTACAGATTTTAATGCCATACAAATAATGAATATTATTTTAAATACCTATGACCTTTGAATAAAAATTATTTTAACTGGCAAAAAGATAATGGGAATGTTTTACACTTGTTGACAGAAATAGTTTTATTATGATAAATGAATATGAAGTGAGTCGTAAAAGGAGTCAAATTGATGGAATTCATTTGTTGGCGCATTTCGAACTCAATATTTAGTTCTTAAGGGGTTGATAACTAATCTGTATATGATATAAGTAGTAGCAAAGTAGATTGCAAAATTCTTTAAATTTGATTAATAAATACTAAAATATTATTGTTCTTAAAATGAGTAAATGAGTTCTTAAAATTATGTCACTAAGCAAGATATTGAGAATTAATGGGATGGGGATAGGTTCAATTTTTATAGCAAAACTTGGGTTCAAAAACTTAGCGAAAAATTTAAAAATAAAATTACAACCATTCCTGTACCTAAACCATGTAGAATAAAATTTCGTAAAGTAAAAATAATTTCCAAATGAAATTACACTTATAAGAGGATTTTGTTCGTATTGTTTACATATAATAGGGAAAATATCAAGGTCGCACCAAATTTGCCATTTCGAATTTTTTGTTTGTCTATGAGATTTTTATATTCTTGGCTCAACAAATTTGGAAAAAAATTTATGTTTAACCTTAGTCTTTGAAATTATGTAATTATGATAAACTTTCGGGTTAGATTAGCTGATTAATTCCACATTATTTATTATAAAGAACGGATTCACTTTATATTCTATACTTCGGCTCTATTTATTAGATAGACGATTCGAGTATTATTCTAAATACGAGTAATAAATTATTAATTTATTAGATACGAGTAACTGATCAACTTCTTGATATAAATTGTTTGATTATTTCGATTTTTTAATTCCCCAATTTTTAACTTTTATAATTTCTAACTTACATACTTATTTCTAATTGTTTGCTACACTTTTATACCCATATGCATATGATAGACTTTTCCTTTGCTAAGCCGACCAGAAATATATTTTTTAAAGCTCCAAGCAATGATATTGTTTTTTAATTGCAACTTCGTTAATCGTTATCACAGTATGATATAATATCTTTATCCTAATTAAGAAATGTTTATAAATAGGGAAATCCGCTTCATTATCGTTAATTAAGTTCAAAAATATATATACATACATATTGGTTGTTAAAGCTTCTTAATATTTCCTGTAACAAAAAAAAATTTACTAACGCAAATATGTAATAAAATAAAAATTAAAAAAAAAAATATAAAATCAAATGAACTTTTTCAAATTCATGTTCTAAAAAAGTTTATTTTTTATTGGTGAGGTTATTTGATATCGATTCGCTTACATGTTATTATACTTGTTAATGGAATATATGTAGATATAAATATACATACTTATAGATACTATACGCATGTACTATATATGCAACAATAAACGGGTATTGTAATCGTATATACAAGAAAATTATGCCAACACTCTCGTTTTATGTTTATAAAGCAATACAATAGCGCAATATAAAAATGTGCCCATATATATATATACAGGGTGATTCAGAAAGGTATACAACAACATATACCATTGGTTTGAGGGTCCAAAATGGGTTCTAGGGATTTCAGAAACTATCTCTTTCGGAACGGAAGTTATAATCAAAAAAACTTAGATAAGTAGAAATTTGGTGAAAATTCGTTAATACACAGAAGGTATCTCGGAAACTCTTGAGATTTCAAACCTAATTCGGAGCAAAAGTTTTACCCATTTTTGGTCCTCTAACCAATGATATACGTTGATGTATATCTTTCTGAATCACCCTGTATACATATTGTATTATATGAAGTTGTATTTTCATAATTATTTATTAATGATTCACTCATATGGAAAATTTTAAAATTAAGATTTATTGTCTACCTTATATCCTAAAGATTTTATCGTTGAATTAATTTGCTGAGTTTTAAATTTCTTATCAAAATATTGTACGTACATACTTATTATACAATAACTTCTGTCGGAAATAATTTTTAATTTGAAAATTTAAAAATTTTTTTATGTTATTAGTATGATTGTTATTAACAATTACTTAATATACCTTAATGTTTTATTTTTAAGCATTTTTTCGAAATTTAAAAAAAAAATATTAATTATTACTTTGAATAAATAATGTTGCTTTTAAGAATTTTTCAATTAGGTAAAAAGATTTCAAAATTTTCATATTAAAGACAATTTTCTTTAAAAGAATTTCTTAGAATCTTAAGTTGAAATTATGCTTTCAAATTTGGAGATTGAAAGCGAGAATCTCCATCGTTTTTGAAGATTCAAAGAAAAATAATTACAAAATTTTAAATATTTTAATAGATCATAAAGTATACGTTTTAATTCCAAACTGTAATACTTATACTCGTACATACACATGAATTAAATTATATTAGATGAAGTCCAGTTAAATGATTTACAAATGTTTTTCTGATTGATTTTAAAATAACACTTTAAGCCCTTATATGTTATCCTTGAATATATTTTTTATACTTTTGACATATTCAGGTACATTGTCAACATTATACACAGTTTTGCATTTTGTGTCAAAACATCACAGATATCTTTATTCTCAAGACTCCGTAATACCACAGACAGCTTTATTCTCATTATAGGAGTTTATGCAAAATATACATTGTGTTTATATAAGTGTGCTTTAGTTCGTATATAACAGAGCAGTCAATAATTTTTTGTTCATTTAGCTGATAGTTTATATGTGTTCAGCTTAATATAAATGCGAGTCTACTGTAGTTGATATTTTTAGCACTTTTCCAAAAAAATTTTGAAAAAATGTGCTTATTAGTTTCACTCTGTCCGTCCGTCCGTCCGTCTGTCCGTGTGTCTACTTACAAAACTTCTACACCCTTGAAGATAGAAACCTGAAATTTGATATGTACATAGATCACTACTAGAAACTTATTTCCGTAAAACAAAATTTTTACCTATCTCCCCCCCTCTAGAAGTTAATCCCCCCCCAAAAGCCTTAATAATGGAATTTTTTAACTATTTGCTGAAACCATTAGCATTTTTGAAATTTTGCAAACGCAGAAAGGCAGCGGTTTTCTTTCCCTAGCGCGGTATACTATAGTTAAGCTTTAGAAAAAGAAAATGGCCGTTCAAATTTACCGTTATCTAAAGTCTTTTTTTTTTTTCAAATTTTTGATTTCGTTTTTCTTTTAGACCCCAGCCTGTAGAAGCTTGAAATTTTAGGGGCTTTTAGACAATAACCAATAGTTCGTTTCGTTAGAAGAAAATTTTTTTCCATATCCACCCCCTCTCAAGTTATCGCCTCTTGAAATTTGTAAAATTCATTGAAAAAGTAAAAATGTATGCAGGGGAATCCCTATAAAGAACAAATAAATTTAAAATTAATATTATGCTCTCCTACATATATTAAAATAAAGAATAAATTTTCTGGTTAGTTCTGTTTAATTTTAAATCGGATAATGTGTTTCTATATTACAAGGATTACTGTAATGATTTGTTTTTTGTTCAAATTTTTAATACGGATTTACTATTATTTCATACTTGAAAAAAAACTATATGTATAACAGAAAAACTACTGCATACATAATAAATTTTGCTTTCATGTATAGCCTATAAATAATCCTTAATTCTTTGTACGTTTTCTAATATTATATTAGAGAATGATATAAGAGATACAAAAATCTATTGCTAATTCATTCTTATAAAAATCTATTGCTAATAATCTTCATATATCCAATACCTATAAAAATCACTCCTCTACTTACCGTTTTTGTGTTACTGATTATGTTTCTTTTTTTAAACTAGATTTACCTTTTTTGATGCAAAATAATTAAAACTTTTAATCTTTCTTCTTTTTAAAAATTGGTGTACGTTTGTATACAGGGTCTGAAAAAATTATCGTCTGGCAATTGATAACTATGCAATTGATCGATATGTAATTGAACTCATGACCTTATAGTTGAAAGTGCAATAATTGTGGTTTCAATGTGCAAAACTCTTATATGCTTGCTTACTTTAAAAAATATAAGGAGTTTTTAAGAATTCCCAAAAATTTCTACTAAGTACAAATTTTGAAATAAGTATCTCAGAAATGAAGATTGCTTCGGAGAAAATGCTTAAAATTTTTTTGTATATTATTTTACATTTCCACAATTCCGCGTAACTTATTCGAAAGAATGAAGTTTAATACTGTGCGCTACAATGCATTCCGAATAATTATTCTTATCGATCAACTGTATGACGATCAATTACCACAAGCCCTTTTAATGAATTGAATTATAGCAAACCGACACTTAAGAGATAATTATACAGTTTGGTATGTTGGAAAATATATGTACGTGTATACGTACATATTTATACTGGGTGATTCTGAAAGCTATACAACACCATATACCATTGGTTAGAAGATCGAAAATGGGTAAAACTTTTGTTCCGGACTGGCTACCAAATTTCAATTGTTTCCGAGTACCAGGGATTTTAATGAATTTTCACGAAATTTTTACTTATGCAGGTTTTTTTGATTATAACTTCGGTGCTGAAAAAGATAGAACTGCTGCTTAATTCTGTATTTTATGTACCTTCGGAATACCAAGCATTCGAAATATTAATGAAAATAGAATTTTTCCCTTGATTTTTTCAGTTTTTTCCGGCTAGATAATTTCGTAAAAAATTTTTTAAAACCTTGAATTTTTTTTTATAGAATTTTGTCAGCTGCTTAAGCTTTAATTTAAGTCCGCAAATATTAAAGAAATTTTTTATGTTACAGAAGATGTAGCACAAAAACCAATGTCAAGATTTTAAAAATCCTTAAAGGCAAGGATTTTAAGCGTTGTAATTATCAACTATCATTAATTTTTGGTGATAATAGTCACTTGAAAAAACAGTTGACATTTTGAAGAGCCGTTCTTTTGATAAAAAAATCTGAATTTGAATGTTTTTATGAAATGTAACAAATAATTAAAAAATTGAAACGAAATTTTATACAAACTTTTAATTTGAAAAACAAAAACTGATTTTAAATAATTTGAAATTTTTGGAAAGAAAAACTAGAACTTTGTATTGGAAAAAAACAAAAAAAAATCTAGTAACCAAAAAATTTTTTTTCGAAACTTTTCTTGGTAAAGAAAATTGATAGGTTTTTAATTTTTCTCAGTTTTTATAAGAAATGGTACCTATATGGTTTGGAATTTTTAAATGCATTTTTCTCACATTGGGTGCAATTTAAAAATTTAAAAAAATTATTTTCGGAATCTATACACCATTTGGCATCTGATGTAATTAAAATTATCCAGCTGGAGCGAATTTTTAGAGACATGCCGTATAAATTTTGAAATTTGTTTTAATTGAAAAAAATTTTTTTTAATAGGAAAATTTAATTTTTTTGAGCAAAATGGAGTATGTAAATGGTATGATACTAAAATTATGAAACATTAATAAATAATTTAATGGGATTATTAAATTTCAAACATATTTCTACAAAAACTAAAATTGGTATACGCTTGATGCAACTAAAGAGGTGTTCCAGTAAAGCAATTGATTTAAAATATGCAGTTGAATAGAAGTAGATTTGAGAGAAGAAAAACATAAATTTTTCCCGAACTAAGTGAATTTCATAGAAGAATTTGGTGTTCGTTTTGAGAAATTTGTACAATTTTTGGATAAGGAATTCGTATTTTTCCAAATTTTTTGATAAATATTAAATTTAATTTAATTTTAGTTTTATCAATATTTGGTTTGATTTTTATTGAATTCGTGACTCACAATATTTGTGGTTTTTGTACTATATCTTCTGTAACACAAAATTTTTTTTTAATGTTTGAGGACTTTAATTAATGTTTAAACAACTGGGAAAAATTTCATAAAAAAATTTCAAGGTTTTCAAAAATTTCTTACGAATTATCTAGTGAATGAAGAAATAGAACAAGGGAAAAATTTGATTTTCCCTAAAGTTCGAATGCTTAGTATTCCAAAGGTACATAAAATGCAGAATCAGGCAGCGTATTTATTTTAAACCCTTTACTAAGCCTTTCTGAAACTGTTTGTTTAAAGTTCAAGTATAAGTAAAACATTAAAAAAAATTTTGCGTTTACCTTGAATAAGTAAAAATTTCATGAAAATTCGTTAAAATCCCTGGAACTCGGAAACCCTTACGATTTGGCAACCAGTCTGGAACAAGAGTTTTCCCCATTTTCGATATTCTAACCAATGGTGTTGTTGTATAACTTTCTGAAATACCCTGTGTATGTGCTATGTTTTGATTGTTAGGAGATGAAAAGATGAAGAATAAAATTGCATCCTAAATTTCTTTTACACATCATCAATATACTTGTACATGTATTTGTTTTTGTATGTGAATATTTGTAGATATATTTACATTTTACATATTTAATGTAAAACACATGGTGTTCTTACATACACGTATAAAATAAATGTATTTCTTTACTTGTTCATAAAAATTTACCATTCAACAAATTGAATATGAAGCACAATTATTTAAGTAAAAGGACTTTTAAAGGTTATATTATATAATGAACCCTCATTTTAAAAGAAAGAAAAGGTAAGACAAATTTAATTGTATTTTGTACACCTAAACCTACTTACATGCTGTATTTAATATATACAGGATGGTCCAGAATTGGCATTAAATCTCTTGTCTGGAATAATTTTTTGGTGGAAAAAAAGATATTCGCTCGGCTGGCGGTATATTTTTTTGAAGTGCTAAATACAAATAGTTCGTGAGATAATTAAGTTTTATTAAAAAATTGTCAGTTTTCTAATTCAAAATTTCATATTTAAGCAGCTAGTACTTTAACCACAGGTACCACGTTATGTAGGAGAGATAACTGAGAAAAAAAGTTTCGAACAATTTGTTGCTCTAGCTTTGACAGTTTCGTAGTTGTTATAGATTGTTACGAATTTGCAGACGGAAAATTTCAATATGATTTTCGTTAACCCTTCAAAACTACTTTTAGATGGCCAGAAGGTATACCCACAACCCCTCTTCCCGATTTTGTTTCACGAAAAACTTCATCCAAAAAAACTTTAATGAATTATTCCACAAGGGCATTATTACCAGATGCGTATCGCCCTGTACATGATATAAGAGTACATTAATAGTATTTAGGTTAAATCTAAATGTATTTACGGGCTACTACAGTTACTTTTTATATCTACACTATATAAATACATATTATGTACAATGTATATTTACAATAAAACTACTAGAGCTACTCCAGGAAATCTTATTATATTAGAATAGCAGTAAAAGTAGTGATTTAATTGTTAAGGTAGGAGTTCTTTTGTTTTTCTTTCAAAGTTATAAGATTTCGTTCTTAATTTTTAATTTACAAAAAAAAAAAACAAAATTTTTCATTTGTTTTTGTTTTCTTTAAGTACCATATTATATACGAAGACTTAGGGAACCGTTTTGCACCAAAAAGGAGAAGAGCAATGAGACGGTAACAACAATGAGATAATATTAAAATGAGAAAAGAAAAGATCTTTGCGGTGTAACGTGAATAACGTAAACGTAAAATTTTTGTGTTTTTATTTTTCTTCAATCTCATATTACATTTTGTTTGATTTTCCCTGTGTTATTTCCCTAATAATTCTTATTGAATATGGTTTTTATGTATAGGAAATTTATTTTGTCATAGATTATAATATAGAAATAGAAAAAATATGATAATTAAGTTTATTTGACTGTCTGACTTTAACAAAATTTTGAACGTCATTTTTACAAAATTTTTAAATTATTAATTAATAGTCGTTCTAAATTTAGACGTGGTATGAACATAAACTGCATTTTTTTTTAATATCGAGCTGCTCAATTGATTTATAAATAACTACATTGTGCCAAAAATATGCCAGAATCGAATAAAAGTGAAGAATCAAAATTTATGAAATTGATAATTGAATTTTATACAAAGAGTTTTGGGGCTAAATTATTAAATTTAGAAGTTTGTTAGAACATTCTACAATATTTTTACTTATTTTACTACAAAATATTAACTGGGCGAAAGGCTACTATATTATAAAATTTATAATTTTACAGTACCGTACAATAATCATCTTGTTGATTTAATCCCGAAAGATATTATGTTTCTGCTATTTTAAGTGTAGTCCTACAATTTTAAAAGGAAGAAGTACTTTTCTCACAAACCATTTTTAAGTGTAATTAATTAATTCTTCTTGTATTTTTTTTATTATTTGGTATCCTTATTACATTCAGAATTTCATTTTATGAGATAATACGGCACCCTAAGACGATGAAACCTTGAAGGACTTTTATTAGTCTATTATACATAAACAAATATATATATACATATTGCATATATATATTTATAAGTATATAGAATATTAATTTTTTTTTTATTTTCGGAACAAGGAAAACAACACAGAGAAATTTTTCGTCTTTTAGATGATTTTTTTTTAATTTTTATTTTATTTTTTTTTTAAATATATTTGAAGGGTTTGTTTTGATTTTGACATATGAATAGATGAGCCCCTATTTATTTGAAGATTTTTTTTTATTATTATAAAAAAGACTACTTAACGACTAATTAGTTTCTTTTTTTCTTTTTATTGCTTTTGCTAACAGTTCTAGCTTCCAGAAATATCATGTGGTTGATTTTATTTCTATTAAGACTAATAGGTAATATACTATACTTAAGTTTAATACTAAGTCGTTTTTAATATTTTTGTTGTTGTTAACTATATGTGGATGTTGATTTAAAATTGCTAAAATTTTATTTTTGGGGGATTAAGTAAAAAGAATATTATGCTAAATGTCTTCTTTCTATATAAACGTACATGATTACATACTTTATATATGTATATATTTGTACTTATATATATGTACATACATAATAATAATAATTACGTATTATATTTCCCTAAAAATATATATATGCACATATATGTATATTGTATAAAATGATTGTAGAATGTATTTTTTATGTAAATGTACTACATTCTTTAATAATAATGTATACTATGAGGTCATTGAACAAAGAAGATTTCTTATGTATATATACAAATATACTTAAGTATAATGAATTCTAAATTTTTGTTTTTATTCTATAAATATTTTTATGTTAGTATATATATGTGCTTTATTTTGGCAACGTTGGTTAAATTTTAACAGGAAAATTAAAATTTATTATATTTACTTACTTACAAAAAAAAAAAACAAAAGGAAAAAAAAAATAACAATTTTTAAGAAGGAAGAAAATAAAATAACTTCCATAATATTAAAAATAACAAAAATTAGAAGCTTTTAAATATAAAAGAATTTTTGCATTTATAAAATCGGAAAATTAAAAGTTAAAGTGCAAAAATAAGAAAATGTAAGTAGTATGTATGTTTGTGTTTATGATTTTGGATTGTTGAAGAATTGAATTTTTTTTTATTCGAGAACTTTTTAATTAGATTTCACTTATTTATGGTTTACTTATTTTTTTAAGTAATTTTCATTATTTTTTATATTGTTTTCCATTACTTTATAAGAAACCAGATAATTGTGAATTCGAAAGAATTGCAACAACACAAATTCACAAAGATGAATTAAAAGAAGGAGGAAAATATATATATATATATATATATATATATATATACATATTTCCGTTTGTATAAAACAAAAAATTAAGAGCAATAATAAGATACTTACAATTATATATTCAACAGTTGGGGCAATAAGTAATATTAATGATTAAGCATAAGTACTGAGCTAGTTAAAGTTGGTAACCACTAGTTATACCAGTACGAACGTATATTCGAGGGGTATTCTAAATTTGCCTTACCGTTTGTAACGCTAAGAAATAATGACCTGAGATATAGACTCAAGTGTATGTTTTTGATCAGCGTCGAATTCTAAGTCGATTTAGTTTTGTCTGTCTGTCTGTCTGTCCGTTCGCCGGTCCGCCCATCCCAGCAATAACTCAAAACTGATTGACCAAATTTTCACAAATGATTTACTATAGTAAATGCCAGAATTCTATTTAAATTGGATATGATCGGGGTATTGGTTCGGGTAGCATCATACAGCTTCAAAATTTATTTGACTATATCTCAGAAACTATAAAAGCTATGATATTGAAATTTGACACAAGTGAATATATTAGTAGGGCCAGTGTTTTTGATAAAATTCGTTGAAATTGCTTAGCTCCTTCTGGAAGCTGCCATATAATTTCAAATTTTTTTTGGCTATATCTCAGAAACTGTAAAAACTGTGATATTAAAATTTGACACAAGCGAATATATTAGTAGGGCCAGTGTTTTTGATAAAATTCGTTGAAATTCTGGAGTAGACTTCAGTAGTGGTTTGGCCATATCTTAGAAAATATTGAACACAGTAAAAATGAATTAAAAAATAGTTAATTGTTTTCGTCAAATACAAACGTTGCAAATATAATTAACATTCATTTTGCTAATGATTATTTATAAATAATTTTAATTAATTTTTTGAATAATTTTGCTGCTTATGTTACCGTTCTATTTTCTACTTGTACTAATACTTTAAAATCTTGAATTCTAAATTGAAAGGCTTTTCTGGTAGCTGTCATAATTAGACCTGATAAAATATTTGTATTTGTCTTAGTTATTTGACAAAAATTAAGTGCCCGAACCCTTGTGTGGTTTATCGAGATGGTACAGCAGAATTTTTCGAGATCAGAAGGTTGTTGGAGGCGAGTGATGAACTTGCAAGAAAAACGGACACTGTCTAATTCTGGGCGGGATATCAAACAAACAACTCTGAAACTAAATTAAAATTTTCAAATTTTGTATACCCATTCGATAATTCTCTGAATTCAAAATAAATTACATATTTGGATACAATATTCGTAATATCTGCGGAGCCGTACGCTAAAATTTGCGATAGGGATTACGGTTAACGAGAAATTGTTATGTGTTTCAACATTATAAACGAATTTCAATTAAAAATATTTCATTATACCTTTTAATATTTTAATGTAAACTCTTTTAAATTGTAAAAATTTATTCAAATTAAACTTATGCAATCGTTCGGTATAATGCGGTACTTATACCGGCCGATTATATAATTCCAATCAATTTTTATTACAGAAAAAAGGCAAAAGAAAACTAAGCCACAATAGGAGACGACTAATATTTTATGCACAGACGAATAAAAAAAATTGTTATTGCCACAAAAGAAGGAGAAATAAAGAAAAAAAGGATATCTTTTAATTCAGTATCCTTTCACTTTTCTTTATATATATATATACATACATATATTATGTATTTATATACAATTTTATATTTTTTGAATAAAAATGCTATAAACGTTAACGTTTTTTGAGTTAAATCATGCAAATAATTTTTTTTTTATTATTTTATAAAAGGATCCAAATTGACTTTCAACATGAAATTCATAAATCCAAATTAATGGTCAATTTGATAAAAATATAAAAAAAGAAGAAAATTATTACAATAAGGAAATAGAGGGAATCCGGACTTATTCTGCTGTAATAATTCTCTCTTTTTTATTTATTTTTTTTTTTTTTTGTTCATTTACTTAAATTTAATCTTTTGGGAGTCTTTTTTTTAAATAAAAGTACTTAGGCTTTTTCATTTTTTTGAAAGAAAATAAGATTTTCAATTGCATTTTGATTTTATATTTTCATTTTTAATTTGTACTTATCTTTTTTGGATACGAGGAATTTCATCTTAAAAAATAACAATTTAAATATTTTTATTTCGAATATAATTTATATGTAAGAAATTGGTGGCTAATTATTTACATTCTTTCTTGTCGACCTGTTTTCCCTTAATATCGTAATATTTCTATAATACCGTAATGTAATAGTAATTTTACTGGACAAAAAATTTAGACATTCTGAACTCAATTATAACAAACGTACAAGCAGTATAACAGTAAAGTTTAAATAAATATCATGTATTTGAAAAATATTTGGGTGTATAACATTTTGAAGTATTGTTAAAAATATAAAACCAGTCTTAAATTTATATTTTTTTCTCATTAATGCAACATATTTTTATGAAATCAACTTAAAATTTTTATGTTATGACCGTAATACGATCTCATTTAAAATATGTACTTATATGTACAAACAACATGAATGTAAACTCGTAAAAAGTTCAAGGTTTATAATAAAATGAAAATATAAAGGAGTGGTTTTTTCAACTAAAAATCTAAATCTAAAATTAATCAATATCATATTTTTTAATTCCGAAAGATGTATTTTGTGACCTTTATGCTAAATAAGTACACTGGTATGCGTAAACTGCAATTTTATTTTGAAAATGTGTACATAAATCTAAAATTGCAGTGTGAAATTACAATATTCGAATGAATATACATAAATATGTACAAATGTACATATATATGTACATGTATATATGTATATGGCTCAAAAGTGGTACTTTTATATTACATGTACATATGTAAGTATATAAAAATTTCGTATGCAAATAAATAATAATAATTATTTTCTTCAATATTTATTCAAAAAAAAAATTTTTTTTTTTATTTTTAAACTCTTAAAATTGATTTTTTTTTTGTTATTATTTTTGCCTATCGCAAACTCATTTTGTTCGCTCGTATACTTTATAATAAGTGAATGCTAATGCTAATCACATAACAAGTTTAACCCCATATAAAATGATTAATTGAAAAGGAGAATAAAATGTTTGATATTGTGCATGGATTTACAGTATAAGAGAAAATACAGTACATTATAATAACAAACGTATACTTAATATTTATGTAAATACAAAAGTGTAATATGTACAAAGTACATTATTCTGGTAGTAAATACAAAAAGAAACAAAACAAAAATAAAACAATAACACAAAGTATATTTGAAGAAGGTGCTGTTGCTGTTGTTGTGTTGCTCCATACTACATAAACGTATTACTCTATACTACAGATGCGATTAAAAATTATCACTTATTGATTTATGTGCATGAGAGCATTTCTATAATATTCACGAATAGCATCATATTATTTGAATCTATATATAAATTTTATATACTTACATGATGTACGTATGTATATGTATGTAGGTATGTATATGACATATAATATGATGTAAAGCGAAATGAAAACTATTATAAAATGTATTTTGACATTTAGTTGAAATTTAATACTTTCTGTAAAGGGGGAAAATGCATACATATTACTTATTACAATTTTAAAGAAAAAAGGGATAAAAATTTATAAGTAAATTTAATAAGGTAACCATCCGTTCTTGTCTTCATTATTATATACTATAATACCCTTGATAATAAATCTGATTTTTAGAAAAAGGTAAATGAAATTTGAAAATATGTTAAAAAATAAGTTTTGCTCAATTATCAATATGGTTTCTAAAACAATGAAATTAAAAATTTAATAATTTTTCATAAAAATTTATTTTTCTTCGTTTCTTTAAAGTAATATTGCTTTCAACAAAAATGTTGCAAAAACAAGGAAAAATAGTATAAAAGTACTACTACAAATTCGAGATAAAAGCACATTTAAAATCTTCGTATTTACATTTATAATGCAGCAAAATTTGAGTCAATTAAGAACATTCAAATTCTAAGTTGATTAAATTAATCTGCGAAGCGCAGTACTCAAAAATTTTTGTGAGACATTTTTGTTTCCAGTAAAGTCAATTTCTAAGAAAATTTAGTTATACGTGCTTCCTTATTAATGCACGATGACACTGTACTTATTTAAATATTTAAATAAAGAGGACGACAATTCTTTCTATTTCAAAAAACAAGTTAATTATGTAAGTCATTAAGCTTAAAAACACGGTACAGACCTTTTGTTAATTAACACTTAATAGTTAATAATTGATGGTCTGTAAAATTTATTCAGGAGAGTACATACTCATATAATATGTATGGACATATTTTTGATAAAATATGGCAATCCTCGAATTAGAATTTTTCCATCATTTAAAATATCTAAAAACTTAAAAGAAAAAATTATTTCAAATGTGTTTATATACATGAACGATTTAAAATTTAATGTTAAATAAAAATCAGAAAATTATTACGATAATATTGTCATTTGCACACGTTTTAAAGCTGTCAAAACTATTACGATTTAAATATTTTTTAAATTAAAATTTCATTAAGTAAAATTTGATTAATTTTAAATTATTTTAATTCAAAATTTGAGAAAATTCTTTAAGAATGTTTTATAATAGTTGTACTATATATTACGTACGTATAAGTATACATATGTATGTACTTATATTAAATTTAAGAGTGGATTATTAATTAATTGTTTAACTGCAAATTTAAAGAAATTGTGTTCTGAGCATAGAGAATGAACCTGTTAAAATCTCTATATATAATTTAGGTCTGATGGAGGTTAAAGAATTAAATGCAAGTTTTAAATATCGCGTATACGTCTCTTGATACCTAAAATTATAGTTAAATTGGATTTGTAAGCAAGCGTTACCTAAATTTTTCATTCAAATTTTTCGCTATTAAACTTTTCAAATATCTTTGAGTCACTTATTATTTTCTCATATCGCTAATTCAATGCCATGCTCATACATACGCATGTAATATCTGATCCCCAAGAAGTTTATATTATTTTCCGAAATAGCTATTTCGCAGTGAAATAATGTACAAAAGCAAATGCTTAATGTGTTATATTCCGAATCATTGCTCTGGTAAATATCAGGGCACTGTTCTGAACACTATATATTTCACTGCCCTGATGGGAAGTCTAACCAGAGCAGTGTCCAAATTATTTCAATTAAAATATTTTTGTTAAATTTTTGAGTATTCTCATTTAATTCATTAGGTTTTGTATAATATTTGCTTTGAATTTTTTTTTAAAGCATAGGGGCTAGTGCATGATATCATGCTCTAGTTTCATAGCGTCATAGAGTTAGTACTGCCGTAGTTTTAACTGTATTGAATATTTAGTGTTTATTAATACTTACGGTTTTTTTTCTTAGTTTTTAATATCGAATATTACGAATATTTAAAATTACTTGTATAATATGTATTTATTAGTATTGTATGTATATTAAGTTTATAATATTGAATATAATTTTTTATAGCGATCTGACCGTGATTTGAACCCGAGATACTTTGGTTAAAGCACCAGTGCCATAACCACTGCTCCAATGGTCAGGTCTTTTTAAGTTATTAGGTACAAAAATTTTTTGGAAGAAAAGAGAGGTAGGATTCCAAGACAAGACTTTTTCTAGCAAATTAAAAATTTTAACAATATCCTTCACATAAAAAATTTTCTAACATAATCTTTGCGATGAAAACTTTAAAATTTTTCCTATAATCACTTATGAAATATTTCATATACCTATTTGCTTTTTTACCGAAACTATAATAATGTATGTATGTATATGCATGCACGTATTAATAAAATACAATATTTTTAATCTAACATAATCTTAGAAATAATTTGCATTTTTTTCAGATAAATTAAAAATATATATGTAAGTAGATTTTTAATGCACAAAATTAATTTTTTTGTACTCATATTACAAAGTTTAATGTAAGATTAATTTATTAGGGTATGTACTGAGATAAAATTACACATTATTCTTAATTGCTAATATTTCTAATCATGTTCTTACTAAATGTTCAATATTTAAATAAAATTATTTTTTTCTTTAATAAATCTAATTAAATTTTTATAATATGTATGTATATATATTAATACACATACATATATGTTTTAATATTTTCTGAGAGATTTACAGAAAAAAATAACATATATACTATATTGAACCCAATTAAGTAAAAATATAAAAGTTTATATAATATTAACATTACAATTCCAAAGAAATATATACACTTAGGCATGTTTGTACATATATGTATATGCAGGCGCGGTTCTGATGTATTCGTCGCCCTAAGCGGTTCCTAAAAAGTGCGCCCCCCCCCCCCCTTCAACCTTTTCACCTATTTTATTACTGTGAACAAAATTTAATAGGCATTGCACATTGTGCATCATAAAGCAGTTTCTTGTAACCTTATTGTGCTGAATTATAGAATTAAAGTCTGGAACTAAACTTTCAATTTTTTGTTTTATAAATTCAAAAACAAGGTAATTTATTTAACTGTACGTTTTTTTATGAAGTTATGATCAGATTTATATCAATCACTTAAACTTGATTTTTTGATTTTAACAACCAAAAAATTTACTTTTTGACGTAAGTGAAACTTATTGTAAAAGGTTCTATGAAAATTATATCAAATGAACTTTTTCAAAGCTTATTTGAATATGAAAAAAAGTAAAAAATTATTTTTATTTTTATTCGTAATTTTATTTTTATTTTTATAATTATTTTTATTTTTATTCGTAAAATTTGGCTTTTTATTTCACAAATCGCCTGAGAAATGAAGCAGCGTATAAAAAAAGTTTCGACTTGCATTCAAAAATTTAGGGAAAATCAAAGTTTCGTTCTAAAATTTGTGACTTAAAAACTAAGCTTTTCATGTACATAGCTATAAGCTTTTATACTGTTCATTATATTTTTTAGATTTTATTAAAATAAATGCATTTACTGGTATTTATAGGCTCGTGGTTTTGAAATTTCAGAATGTCGTTTTGCTTAACTGTTTTAATTTTGGAGATAAATGTGTGAAGCAAATTATGCGCCATTTCATTTTACTCTTATTTTTTGGATGACTTACACTACATCAATTCAGCATAAAAATTCTTAACATTCACTTGATTATTAAACAACATTTTTTCAATTCAATATAAGTAGTAGATTTTATCAATTAAAATTTAATTCTGTGATTGATAACAGTTTTTTCAAAAACGAAAGCAGAACATAGTAGTAGAAATTCATAACGATCATGTAATTTTAAAATTCATTCAAAATTTTTTGTTGTTAAACAAAAACAAAATATTGGTATACACAATCTCAATATCAAGCTATGCTTTCCATCATTTAAGAATATTGCTCTCATTCTCTTTTTCTAATTTCTTTCTATTCTCATTCTTAATTTGTGTTTTTTTTGTTTTGTTCTTGTTGTTTACTAATGCAATAGTATACAGAAAAGTAATACATTATAATAATGTGTTTGTTTGTTTGGTGAGTGGGCGCCAACTAAGCAAAAATAAAATTTTGCATGTATGAAACAATTTAAATATAATGTGTACGAACGAGTGTAGCCACTAAGCATAATAAAAACATTGCTTTGTGATATAATTATATGTGTACGAGCGAGTGTTGATAGGGAGCAATCTCAGCAAAATAAAAATTTTGCTTTATGAGATAATTATATGTGTACGCATGAGTGTTAATCTTATTCATATTAGACAATATAAATTATGTGTACATGTGTATTTTTGAATATTTTTATTTGTTGCGTACATTGCTTCTATATATGTATGTATATTATATGAGACGATTTCACTTATATATATGAACGATTATATATATGAATGTATACAACTGTGTGAAATAATATTCTGTGTTTATAGGCATATACAATACATAAAAAATAAGAATGAAAGAGTAGTGTAGAGTAAAGAAATGTATGAGTAATTTTAATTCTGTGAACATTTTTTGTTATATGGTGCAAATAGAAAATATGTGTAGGAACAAAATATTATGTTTACATGTAGGTAGATTTTATTAAGTTAATTTCGCTATAAATTGATGTATAAAAAAAAACTTGGAATCCTTTTTTTTGGGTGAAAATTTTTTTTTTTTAAATTTAGGGGTTTTTTAAGTTTTCAATGGCGCCCCTATTTTTTATCGCCCATTGCAAATGCATACTTTGCATGTATGATAAATCCGGGGCTGTGTATATGTAGTTAAGGCAATCAACCTATAAAATATATATTTATAAAATAATGATCGAAGTTTAATCGATATCGATGTAGGCAGTTAAAAATCATTTTTAATACCATATTATGATTGCATATAATATTTACGTGTTATATGTGTATATATAAGCATGTATATATATATAAAAATATATAAATTTATAGATCTCTTCATCTATAAAATGAATTCAAAAATTTTATATATAAGTGCATATGTATACTTTTATCATATATTTATGATAATATTCAAAAATAATAATAATTTCTATTTAAATATTCTTGTTTTACTTATAAAGATTATTTAATTTTAAAAAGCTTAAAACTGTACACATATTATACATACATATATGAATTTTAAGGATTATAAATATTGTACACACGAGCCATATCCTTATAACTATAATGCCCTTAGATATTTGAATTAGTGTTGTTTTAATTTATTTATAAATACATATTTGTATACATATATGTATATTTTTAGAAATATTTAAGATTATACTTATACATACACTTTAGTTCTTTTTAATTTATTAAAAGATAAAACTCCTCCACCTAAACAAACATAAAAATTTATTTCAATTCAAAAAATTATTAACTTGTTTCCTCATATATAAGTTTTGTAAGAATTGAATTTTTGTTTTATAATAATGAAAACCAAAAAAGCCACAAAAAGGGGTTTCATAAGAGAAGAACCCCAATACCTTATTAATATTATAGAAAATAGAGAAAAAAAAAATGTTATATTATTAAAAAAAAGCTAAGAATTAGGTTTTCAAAGAATTTTTGTCTATGGTATGATTAAATGAACGTATGTATGTAAGTGTATACTTGTTATATGCATACATACATATATTGCACACATATAGCAAATATTTGTACAGGAAAAAATATTTGATTAAAATATAACGTTTGACAGGAGCTTTTCAATTTTTTTTTTTCAGCTTTTCTTGTTTTCCTTTTAATTTACCAAAAAAACCTTAATAGAAATTTTATTGAGAAAAAATTAGTTTTTCTTTTAATAAATTTATAATACAAAAAATTTTTTTTAAGTCATTTTAGTGTTCCTCCTTTTGTGTGAGTGTATAGAAAATCAAAATTTTGAAAACTACTCGTATTTATTTGATTCTGAAATTATCAAGTGCTGCGTCAGTTACGTTATGTTGCAGTAGATGCCTTCGAATTGCACAATTTTATTATAAACCGCGACTTTTAAGTTCCAATAAGTAATTTTTTTAAATAATTATTCCAGTAGTAATGACATCTTTCTAATAATAATGGTAGCGATAATGGCAAAAACTTCATACGATTCCAAATATTCTGGGAAATTACAAAAATATTTGAATTTCGATAAAGATTTCGGTTAATTGAAATACATAGTTTCTGATTTTGAATAATTTCTTTGATAATTCTAAAATTTTCCACATTTTGAAGTCAGTGGCTAGCTATTCATGTGGAATTCTTTTCAAATTTTTGCAAATTTAATAAAATTTAGATAATCGAATTTCCGTTATAATTAACGTTGTTTAATCTTATATAAGAAATAGAATGAACTCGCAACATTTAACAAATATTTTGTAAAACGCAATTTATATTTTTAATAAATTGTTAATTCATCGTTCATTTTTTTTTTAACTGAGTGTCAAAATGTGTTGTATGTACTTAACCAGAACCATATTACGCATAACATTTCTTTTGGCACAACTACAAAATATTTATATACATATGTATGTACCAATAGGTATATATGTAGATAAATGTACGTAATAGACCTTTTGACTTAAAAGAAAACCGTAAAATCTTTATAACACGAATTTAAAATTTTATATTGTTTGTTTCATTGCCGTAACCGCAAAAAAGAATTGCTTTTATTTTTTTTTTGCTCTTATTAACCTCATAAAACAAAGTTTGCATATATACCTAATACACAGTGCGTCAACGAATTTTGGGATTTTATTGATCAATAATGTTATGTTTGAATTAATCAAGTCAGTACTCTATTATGTGAACGATCTAGTGCAAAAATTCAAATTTCAAAGTAAAAAATTACAGCTGATTGTTAGTTGAAAGGTTTAAATAAATTGTTAGTAATTTCATTACAGAAATGTTTATAGCAAACGAATTGTCAAAATAATAATTAAAAGTAAATATACGTACATATGTTTATGCACAAGTAAACATTTAAAATATGCAGTGGGGTTTAGATTGAGCATATTTTGGCCCGGACAATAATATCGGTAAATGTTTTATCAGATATCTACAAGGCACAAAATATGAAGGTACTCGTATGTATGAACAATAAATTTTGCTTCACTTTAATATTTTAAAAGCAACTGCACTGTTTTGATTGTTAGACATATTGCAACATTGCAGGGTAATATTTCTCTTTCTATGAGAAGGGAATACTTTATTTAATCCTTATGAAGTTTTTGTTCTATGCAATGTGAATTAATCCGTTAGACTAATTATTGAATTTTTCTTTTTGATAAATAGATTTCCATTAAGATTTTTTAGTATATTTCTGATGCTTGGTAGAAATTCTAATTCTTTTTGTTAATCAACCCAGGTACATCGCAATTATTTATTAAGTCAAATGAAAAATCAGCGTCGGAAATAATCGTTAAATTTTTGACTATTTCGAAAAGTGCCGAACATTAAAATTTTTATTTTTGTTGTTTCGGAGCTGTTTAATGAATTCTTAATGGCACTGTGCAAAAAATATTGTATAAGTATACCTATAACACATGTACATCTATATTATGTGTATAAATGTGTATTTAAAATTTATTAAAAATGTTTTTTTTTTATTTTGTTTTGTATAACTAATTTTTGGAAAATTTTAATAATATGCGGTTTTGGTAAGATTTGTTGAAAAATCTTTTAAGAAGTCGTTATACTTGGTTAAAACGTTTTTAGAACAAAAAAGAAAATACGAGTACATTTTTAATATTATTGCTAAAAATATTTATGTATAATGTGTAGGTACTTATAGAAATATACGAGTATGTACATATTTATATTTTGATGAAAAAAGTTAGAATAGAAAGTTATATTTGAAGCAATTCGAATATAAAAAATAAAAAAAAATAAAAAACAATCATATTATTTTAATATAATAAAATGCAAAATGGATAATTGGATTTCGGTAATGTACACCTGAGCAATGGAATCAAATAAAAATAATTTTGAAGAAAAACGAAACATTGTTATTTTATTGTAGAATTAAAGTGTAAAAACATTTATTTAATATTCTTTATTTCTGCGTGTATCCAAAGTACCTAACAAAAAAATATTGTAAGCTTCTCAAATTTCATTGTTCAACACTATTCAAATATCCTTTTAAAAAATATTAATTCAAAATGAAATGGATTATAAGGTTAAGTGATGTTAGCAGTTAAGCTATGTAATAGATATCTAAAAATTTACAGTTCAATTTTGAAGTTAATATGTTTATACTTACGTATGTACATAATTTTGATTGTTAGTATTGTAATATTGAAATATTTGATTGTAAAATTACTTGGTTAATATAGATTTAGATTATTGGTATTACAGGAATGTATACAGTTATAGTTCCCTTAAAATTAGATCAACTAATATCAAGAACTTGTTACGGATATTTGTCAGATATGATTGGACACATGACGCGTGAACATCATGCAGCTATTTTCAAATATTTAATATTAAAGTTGTATAACAGTTACTTGAGCTTTTACTCCATTTCACGAAATTTTCAAGAATATGTTTAAGTCATAATTGAGCCCACAACTGGCAGGCTTTATGAATCTAATTTTATTATTTTTCCGGATATTTAAAATGTAACCGAACACACTTTTACAAAATTTCATATTAATATCTTTATTAGTTTTTTGAATACTTAAAAATCATTTCCTATTAGTTGTATGTCAGCTACCTGTATCCGTTGTCCGAATTGGTTCAATTACAATTATAGTAACCGTTCTTTGCAAAAAAAAAAAAAATGGTGAAAATTTGCATGATATTTGTATTATTAATTTGTGAGTTGTTCTGCGATCGAACGGATAAAAAAGTCTTCACTAAGGTACAGGGTATAAGAACATCCTTGTAAGAATATTTTATAGGAATAAATTACAACAACATTAACCGCCTTATAGTCGACACCGATTTTTCATATAATATTTGTGTTTACTTGCATCTACAATCACATTTTATACAAATACATATACTTGACTTATATGAGAATAATAGATCTAATAATCTGAATTATATCACGTATATTATGTATTTTTTTCTTGAGCGTAAAATAAAATTCCTCAAAATAACTTTAATAACAGGTTCATTAATAATTTGAAATTCTAATTTCTGAATAATCTTAAGTTTTTGAAATTCTTTAATTAGCATACTACATGGTAAAATGAGTAAAGATAGTTTAATACTTCAATTACTCTTAATGTCAATTAGGTAATAAACGTAATAAATCAAAATCATATACAGCTGAAATTTTATATATAGCGCAAATGAACTCAGTTTATATTTAATGTTACATGTATTATGCAAGTACGTATGCATTTAATTTGTAAACATATATATGTTTTTTAATCCCTCTTATCTCAGCTACTTGTTCAACGTGAATTAAATTAATACAACTTGGATATTGATATCGTGACAGAATTAGAAATGTAAGCGAATGAATTTATAAGCATAAGTTTTCTAGAGATTTAAATTTCTTCGTGTTAAATGAATGCAAATTCCTTTTTTTTGTTGTTTTTCTGAAAATGTTATTTTTCACTTAACACTTTAATCATTTTGATGGTCATTATCAGAATAGTGATTTTATCGATGGCGCCAAACTATTTATTTGAATGACTGACCTTTATGTCAGAATTTTTTTAATTTTTATTTGTTTTGCATATTGATAATTTATGGTGAAACTTCATAAAGTAAATTTTTTTCCAATTTACATAATTATTAGCGATATGTAAATTATTTATGTTACATATTTAATTTTATGCGATTATATAAGAAAAAAAAGTACATGTGTAAGAAATAAAATATAAAGGGTAAAATAAGGATTTATTGCAGTTTAATTACTGCATTGCAGTGGATTTATGGATTTAATTTGAATGATTTACATTTAACAGAAATTAATTCAATTATAATTTATTTCACTTTTATATTTTGTCATAACATACTATTTTACCTTCAGAATTTAGAATAATGACGGCACATAAGGTTAAAAAATTAGGTTTCAAGAGATTTAAACAAGTTTGATCGTTAATCATGCTTTCAGAAATGTTAATAAAAGTTATTTACAATTTCTAGTTTAGTGTAAATTAAAAATATTTCTTAATAATAGTTAACATTATTAATAATTGCAAATTATAAAGAGTTTAATAATCGAATGATTTCCTACACTGACTTCCTTTTTTGGCCTATATGATTAGCATATCTTGAAAAATACAACATTTAAGTCAGATTGTATCGGTTAATTGAATGATCTTTAACAAACGTATTTCGTTTGTTAAAGATCATTCCCGTGTTAATAACTATATACATAAATATATACTGACCATAACCAATTCAATTATGGAAATAAAATTTTGGCGATAAGTTGAATTCAAATAATTGACCAGTTAATAATTGGTCTCTAATGTCGGTGATTTGGAACCTTCTGATTATATTCTATAGGTCTGATAAGTCAGCAATACTTGTTGTTTTGAAGCTAACAATGTTAACTATTTTTTGTTATGTATGGCTGGCCGTGCACGAAAGAATATAGCCCGAAATAACTATAAGTAAATTTAATTTTTTTTTGATAAATTAACAAACTTCAACAAAATTTATATTTAATTTCTATAGTTACTTTTTTTGAATTCAAACTTCATAAGCCTTGAAAAATTTTCTTTACGCATAACAGTATTTACAGGTTTAAACATTTTATTAAACTGATGAACTTTGGGGATTCTACCACTTTCCAATTTTAATTTTCAAGGAAGTATTGTGAACTCATCCATCGATATATTATGTTTGAGTCCGTTTTAAAAATTTTTTTATTCAAGAATATTTTAGCTCATGCGTAAAGATTCAATGCAATTTTGCTTCACATTTTTGTTTATTTTGACATTTGTTACGATATTAAAAATTATTATTATCTTTTGGAATCAAATTAAATTCTACAAATATTCTAAACTAATAATAATTTATAGATTTTCCACGCATTTGGTAAATGAAGTGCAGCGGAATAAATAGAATATATAGCAATTCTAGAGAATTTTAAAGAAGATAAACCTGTTTTATTTTATAATTCATGCAAAACCTTTCAACTAATTTGTGTTTTGAAATAAAAAATTCATTTATTTTATTTATTTTTAAGAAAAAAAATATATTAAAGTTGCATATGAATAAGAAAAAAATTTTTTCTTTACTTAATACTTACTTTGCCTTTTGAGGCAAACATATAGAAAGCAACCACGTCAGAGCTATAACAAAGAGATTACAAATCATATCTCATTATTTTTCTCATTCTATGGCTATACAATATCTCTATACAATTCATAATATACATAACCTTATGTGTATGTACATAGCAACTATATTTATGATCTTGCAACACATTCATGTATTAATATACGCACGTTTTCATTTCTGTGCATTTAAAAAATAATTTTTATAACAAATTATTTTACCTGAGTAAAAGTTACCGGTAAACTACAACACACCCTAATAAATAATCTCTTTAAAACGTATATAAAGTAAGTAGTTAAATTTTTTTTCGAATTTTTGTTATACTTTGGTAAAATTTTTGGATCAGTCCTGTGTTTATCAGTTGATCCTAAAGTAAATTCAATTCTAAATGATTTTTATCTTTGTATTATATTGTGTTTTAAATGATACGATATATGTTTAAAATAAGGAAAATTGGGTTGCCAGTTTCCGAAAAATCAGCGACAGTATAGAAAAGTAGAATTATTTTAATAATCTTGGCAAATGCCTCATTATGTAAACAAATTAATTACATGTTTTTAGTTTCTAAGGACAGACACACTGCATATTTTTAAAATCATTTGCATATTTATATTTGAATGCATGCCATTCTTTTGAGTCCTATACAATAAATAATGAAATAATTTTGAAATTTATTGCTATTAATCTTTTTTTTTTAAGAATGCTACTCATTTAAAATATTTTCAATGTTGTAAAATGGAATGGAAAATATTTTAAATTTGTTACTGGTGGAAAACAAGGAAAAAAAAATACTGTCTGCGAAATGACGATTCATTAAAAGATTAAAAAAATGCTCTTTACAAAACTCAAAATTAAAAACATGAAAGTAAAACGAAAAGAGTTTTATTTGACTTTGAAATTTAAGTTTTTTAAATATTTGATTTAAAAATTCCAAAAATTTTTAAAATAAAATAAAAGGAATTCTTGCTTTTAATTAAATAAGATTTTTTTTTAAATAAAATTAATATTTTCTATTTCAATTAAATTCAATCAAAAGGTTCTACTGAATTGATTGAAATAATATTGTTGATTGTAAAATAATTAAAAATACACGTAATTTCATTCAAAAAACGAGAAAAAATAGAATTGACTGTGTCAACTCTATGATACCCGTACGGATTTTTAATCCTATGTGCGAATAAATATGCCATAGCTGACTATGAGACTGGCTATGACTTTAAGTTGCCGTATTACCATGTTAGTTTATGCAAAATTTCAGAACTGTGTTTTCAATATTTTTTAAGATATGGCCAAACTACTATTAGAAAAAGCAGCTATCAGAAGGAGCCAAGCAATTTCAATGACTTTTATTAAACACATTAGCCCTAATATTATATTCGCTTATTCGGAATTTCAATACTATAGCTCTTATAGTTTTTGAGGTGTAGTCAAATAAATTTTGAAGTTTTATGGCAGTTACCCCAACCAGTACCCCGATCATATCCGATTTACTAATTTTTTACGAAACTAATAACTTTTTAATTTCCTTTGTTACGTATATTGCAAACGTATAAAAAGGAAATCGCCCAGTTTGAGCAATTTCAAAAATTATACGAAGATTCATATTTATTATGTTTAAAGTATAAAAACTATTTTAAAATAGAAGCCAATTTCTAACTTAAAATAAACGTTATAGCTACATTTTTTTAACAATTGTGTAAAATTTTCTTTATATTCTGTTGTAATTTTCAATTCTATTAAAGAAATGTTGCACATTTGGTAATTTTGGTATCATCTGGTAAGATTGATTCTTATATTTCAAAACGCACATATAAATGAAGGGATCTTCACATATTGTATTTAAAATGAGCCTAAAAGCGAGACAAATACGATTTAAAAAATAAAATTTTCTAAACGCTGTGCAACAAAAAAAAAAAGAAGCAGTAAAAGGAATTCTGAACCAGTAAATCTGTAAGATGTCTAAGTACCACCTTAATTTTTTTACTTTTGTCTCTCGTTTTTGTTTTGTTCCTTACACACTTGTATGTATGTATTAATGTATTTTCTTATTTCTTATACATACCTACATACTTATTCATCTTTGACTACGGATTAGAAGATTCATAACGAAATCACGTTAAAAAAACTGAAAAACAAAAACAGAATAGAAAAGTGTAAACCTTAATAACTAAGAAAACGATGATTTCTTAAGACTGAAGAGTGAAAAACTTTTTTAATTTAAGAGCTACGATGCGTGCCAAATTGTTTACATGCCAATTACTGAATTTCGGCCTTTACTAATACACTTTTTATATATCCAGATTATTTGTTTTTTTTACCATACTCGTTTTTATCTCGTTTTTATTATGTATATAACGTAAATAATGTATTAAGTGACCATGTGGATATTATTTTTAGATGGACAGTAAAGATTTTGTTTACTTCATTTCGTTTTTACACATTTATTATAAGGTTTGTTTCATTTGAATATATGTACACCCATACATACATAATTACTTAAATAAAACGATTTCAAATCGATTTTTATTTGTTTAAAATAAAAGAACTTTAAAATTAATTTTTTTTTCCTGAAATGCATTGAGGTTTATTAAAAACTTGCACACAAATGTAGTTATTAAAACCCGTGGTATGAAAAAAAGCACATTTCCCTCAAGTAATTTAAGTCTTAAAATTTAAAATTCACAGGCTTAATGAATACAGTTTTCATTTGATTCGCTAGCATAAACTCTTTTACTGTTCTCCATTTACATAAATGCAATTTTTTTCTCTGTCATTGTAGAATGAAAAAAATTCTCTGTCATATAATAAAATCAATAAATGATTTTAAACTGATCTACTCGTATATTCCTCGTTGTACTTCTTTCAATTTTAAAAAAATATGTTTACTTTACGTTACATAAAAGTTATTTAGGTTTTTAATAGTAGTTGGTTTTTCTTTTTGTATAAGATAATCAGAAAAACAACAAGAAAACTAAAGTTTTACTATACCAAACGAGCGGTACTCATTACCTTTTAATAATTTTTTTTTCAGTTAAGTATATGTGTATGCGTGCATGAGTTTTCGTTGTAGTACGGGAGGAAAAATTAGAGGTTTCTATATAATTTTAAAGGTATATTTCTATATATGTATATGAATAGTTTGTTATTTTTAGAGGAAATTAATAGCAACAAAAATAATATAATAACAGCATAACGAAACAGAAATAACGAATTAAAACTGGTTTAAAATGATGAACCTCAAAATCTACAAGGCGAAAAATAAGACACTCGCTCGCTCCTCGCAACACAAAATATTTGTTTTTTTTTTTTTTTGTTATTAAAGAGGACCAAATTTCAAAGGGATTTTAGAAAAAGAAAAGAAAAAAATAAGAAAAATTTTTAAAGGAATTTTTCTTCTCTAATAATTTTTTAACCGAAAGGTGTTGATAATTAGAAAAAATTGCCTTTTGTGAATCACTAAATAAGAAAATATATTGAATGCAACTTTTTATTAAATATAAATACTCGAATATACACTGATGTATATTCATACATATACAATATTTATATATTTGTAAACGAATTTATGTTTTAAAAAGGCGAAACATAAAACTTATAAATGTCAAAATTTAAAATTATAGGTTACGTTTATTTTTCATCTTTTTCAATTATTACGTTTTTTATTAATTTCTTCTTTTTTTTTGGTGTGTTCATTCTAGAACAAAGGACCATTTCTTTCCTCTTTTTTCAGATGATACTGAGAATTTAAAAGAATATTCTCAGTATATTTTTGTTCAAAAACTCTCAAATAATGTTAAATGTTAATTATAACATTCTTTGAAAAATAATGTTAATCTTCATTTTACACAATGATGATTATAAAATTTTTTATAAATATTAAAGAATTCTTAAAGAATTTTTTTTAATACAAAAAACTACTACAATTCTACTGTATAATTTTAAATTTTAGAACTCAACAGTTATTAATTCAAAATGATTATGAGAAAAAATTTCTACATAATATTAAGAAAAAGTGGGAGGGTTTCGTTTGCTATTTCATTTCATAAAATGCATTATTTATTTAATTAAAAAAAGTAAAAATTTATTAACTTAAGCAATTATTCATAAAAATTAATTTTAGGAAAAATTTAAAGAAAACTTTTTACAATAATTAATTAATTTTGTTGACGATAATTTGTAATTCTATTGCATACCTTAGTTGCCTTAAGTTAGGCAGTGTAATTTTAACTTAAGAAGTATATGAAATTGTGCAATAATATGAATTTATTACATGATTTTAAAAGTCGATTGAGTTAGTGGTTGAGCGCAACCGTAAAAGTATTGTAAGAAGTTATTGCCATTTTTGTTTGGATTTTTAAATTAAATTGGGGGCTTATGCCGTCTTGTCCGTATTCTGTAAAAATTGAAAACTCAAAATTTATAATATTTTTACTCAATTAGTAAAAAACACAAATGTAAAAATGGTAGCAGTTCTTTAGTATTATGTAGGTATTTAAGCATATTTTTTTGCGAAAGAAATTATTTTACAAATTTAAATTTAAGAACCAACAATAACTAATTTATGCACTCATCTTCTTAGACGTCCAATTATACCTATGTATATTTTATAAACACTTGGTACATAAAATTTTTGAATTTTAGTGTAGAAGTTAGCTATATAACTTTTAGCATGAAATCGTAAATCGAAAATTTTAAATCAAATACAATAAACCAATCATATACACATAATTAAAATAATTAAACAAGCCAAGTACGCATAATACACACACAACTATGTAACAACTTCACTTCTTATATATTAGAATTACATACATATGTATGTACATAAATTTTAATAAAACTACTTAACCATAATAGGTCAAGTTTATGTGTTAATACTCGTAAAATTATACTTATCAATCGATTCGAAATAAAATAAAAAAAAATTAAATCTATTTGTTCTCTTTTTAGCACTTTTCCAAAAAATTTTTGAAAAAAAGTGCTTATTAATTTCACTCTGTCCGTCCGTCCGTTTGTCCGTGTGTCTGTTTACAAAACTTCTACACCCTTGAAGATAGAAAGCTGAAATCCAAACCCTAAAAATGGCCTTTTTTAACTATTTGTTGCAATGAAACCATAAGCATTTTTGAAATTTTTCAAGTGCAGAAAGGCAGTGGCTTCCTTCCCCAAGCGCAGTATACTATAGTTAAACTTTAGAAAAACAAAATGGCCGTTCAAATTTACCGTTATCTAAAGTCCTTCTTTTCCAAATTTTTGATTTTGGTTTTGTTCTAAACCCCAGCTTGTAGAAGCTTGAAAATTTAGAGGCTTTTAGACACTAATAAATGCTTCATTTCGTTAGAAGAAAAATTTTTTTCCATCTCGACCCCCTCTCAAGCTATCGCCTTTTCAAATTTGTAAAATTTGAATTTTTGACACCTTATATTTCCGAAACCGCAAGCTTTTTCAAATTTCTATAAACGCAAAAAGTTAACGGTAAATTCCATGAAATCAAAAAATATAATTATTTTTCTTAACTCACACAATTAAGCCTTAAAATCGAGCATTATGTTAACCCCTTTTTATATTAATTTTTGCTTTATTTCAAATACTGCATGTGTGCATCATCCTAAATATATGCAATCCTAGAAATAATTTTGTATATGACTGAAAATAATTTTAATAGCGTGATAAGTATACAAAGACTGTATTTAAAAGGAGTATTTTCACTTGTTGAAGGGAAAAGTGCTAAAATACAAACCACTGGTTTGACCCAACTTTATTTTTTTCAATTTTAAAATATTCCAATCTAAAAATATTAAAACAAAGAACAAAAAAAATCGAAATATTTTACTTAAAATCTATTAACGAGAGTAGATTAGCGCCAGTATGTCTGCATTGTTAAGTTTGGAAATTGGTTATATTTTTGTTTCCTTCATTTATTCTCAGCAATTCCTTTAATTCATTACAATAAGAAATTCTCTACATTATATACAAACATGTATGTATGTGTGTATATGGATTTTAATTTCAAGTGAGTTTTCTTTTCCAAAACGTTAATCTAATTCTATAAATCTTAATAAATAAATAATAAAAATAGTGAAAAAAAAACAATTCAGAGGGAAGGAGGAATTGAAAATAAGTTGTGTTAGTCAATATTTTTCAGGCGCTCAAATAGAACAATATTTTCTCTTTATTGATTGAATGGTGTTAAAACTTTTAATACGTGGAGATGAAGCTTATAATTCAACAAAAAATTTGTACATGTGCATATTGTAAAATATTAAACAGGCACCTACTTCAGTTAAATAAAGAATCAAAAATTAAGTTAAAACTCAAAATTGCCCATACAACGATTTCAAACTCTTTTACATAAATGTTACATAATGTCAGAAAATCATAAGTAGCAAATGAAACGAAATCATCTTGTTTTTAATCATAATTCATACGGGTTCGTCCAAAACCTTCAGTTGATTCTTATGTACTATTTAAAGTTCTTCCGAAAATTTTATGATCTTTATAATTTTTTTAAGTAACTTTGTGGACATTTGTATAATATTGCATCCAAAAATCGGAGAAGTAAATTTTAATAAACAATTTTTGTATCACCCTGCTTTTTAAGCGTATTATTCAAATTATATAAAAAAGTACCATTTTGAAAAAATTATTATTAAATTGGAAAAAGATATTGGAAATAAAAATTTTTCTTTTTAAATAAAGTTGTTTTTCCGTTTCCATACATCATCAATAAATTAAACTATGAAAATTGAAGTTTGCTGATTCAACATAAACCTTTTTTATGGATTTTATGAACTTAAATAGCCGTTGATAGACAAATTTGTTTTGTATTGTTAATAGTAAAGACTAATAAAGTTTCAGTAACCTCAAAAACATTATTAAAATCATGGAGAATTCTTCAGATCCTATGACTGTTGTATTTGGTATTAAGAGTTGTACTTAAGAATTTTCCAGACCTACTCCTGTGCAAATTAAAGCGGAAAAACTATTTTTGTATTATTTGTACTAATGACCACAAAACCTTGCCTTGTGGCCTCGAATACCGGGGTAAAAATTCGGTGTTACGTTTATTAGCAATAAATATTCAAATATAATTATTATTGAGTTTTAATATTTGAATGTTCTTACGAATATTAATTAAAAGTTTCTAAAGAATTTTAATTTTGATAAGTACATAGGTACTTGTTAAAAGTGGACACATGTATATAGAGTGGTAAATTTCTAGGTTAATCGAGATTTTATTTAAAAAAATTTTCTAAAAATAATATTTGAATATTTGTTGGTCTAGAAATCCAATTATATTAGCTAAGTATGCTATATTGGGCCAGAAAATTGAATTAGTATAACTATTCATATAGCGTATCTAAGATAATTAGGAAAATGCAAAGAATATTAAGAGATTGATAGAATAGAGTATATAGGTAGGTACCTATAATTAGTATACTCTTAACATTAAGACTTGAAATTAAGGATTTTAAATTTCATATTTCTACATCAATAAATGTGAAAATCATAATTATTGAATTTAAAAAGCATTTTTAAAATAAATAGAATATTCAAAAACTTAAAACATTTTCTTTTGAATTTAAATTGGGTCATCTAAGTATGATTAAAATTGAAAATGGTCAAGCTGGAAACTTAAAAATTATTACATTGCATTAAAAAACAAAGCAAAAAAAAAGTTCAAGAACAAAATATTTTTTATTTGAAATGATATGCATTCGTTTAGTATAAATAAATAGAAATATTTTAGTTAAGTGGAGCACCTAGTTTAATGTTTTATAATGTTATTCGAATAAACCTAGATAGGCTATTAAAAATTTATTTATGTTTATTTTTTAAATGGCTACCAACTTATTACGTACTTACAAACAATAAATTTAAACCTATTTATGAAGTTGGAAATCAAAAATTTTACTCTTTAGGTCGATTTATAGAAGGGGTTAAGTTGGAACTGTTTTCTGTGGATTAGCAAAAGTACTTAAACGCTGGAATCAATTTATAAATCTGATAATTTTGATATGCCAAAAAATTTTTAAACGTCTTTTTTTTAAATCATCGAAAGACAAAGTTAGGCGGTCCCAAACTGTCAAACTCTCAAAACTAGTCAAACTAACTAACCATTAGCATTGCTCTATCGTATATTTGTGTTTAGAATTCATGAAGGAAGGTACACTTTAATGTAAATCGTAAGATCGTAAATCGTTTGCTTCAGTCTTTCTGTTCTAACCCTTTCCCTTATGAATCGAGAGACCCCAATATTTACATGCCAAATGCGCCCTATGCTTCCTGACTGAAGTCCCTCAAATCCCTATGAATGTTACTATTTCCAACATATCAATGAGCACCAACAATATCACAAAGGACTTTATTTGATGTGTGTCGAACCTCATAGCTGCAAGCCATACGTTCATATAGGCTTTATCATTTGGTTAAATACCAACATCTTATTGTATGTTGCTAATCTAGATTTGCGATCTAGAAATTAATACTTTTCTCTATATTTGTTTTTTAATTCTATTCTTTTCTTCTTCACATTTTTTTTCCATCTGAGCATGACATCCAAAGTCATACCTAGGTATTGCTCTGTGTTTTGGATTGATACCATAATACCATTCAAATTCAATTCTGATGGGCTTACTAAATTGTTTGTGAAATTTACATGTACAGATTTACTTTCATTTAGCATTATTTTTCGTTTCTTAGTCCATTTACTTATATTGCTACTGGTTTCCTGTAATTTTTTTGTCGATTTTTCAACATTAGATCGTACTGTCAATATTGCTGTATCGTCTGTAAATGTAGCCACAGTTACATTCCCTAAATTTGGCAAATCATTTGTATAAAGCACATATAATATAGGGCCCAGAATACTGCCTTAAGACACGCCAGTCCTTTGATTCAAGTAACTTCACAAAATTTGCATACGTGTGATAAATTTTTAGATCGCTATAAGCGGAATTCCTTAATTTCACTATTACATGTTTAGTATACTTATGACACTAGTATTATTACTAGTATCATAAGTGTATTAAATTAGTTACTTTTTCAGATTAATAAGTATTTTATGAGTCTAAAATTATTTAGCTTTTAACTTAAACTCATATTTGTAACAATAACAGATATGTAGTTGCTTATTGGAATAAGTGAGTTTTTATTAGGAATAATCAATAGAATACATAAATTATACTTGAATTTCCTTTTCAATATATAATAATATATTGTACTCACCCATTAATCTGGAAATGTACTCGTACTTACTATATGCGAAATATGTACTTACACATATGTACTTACACATATGCGAAAGTATAATAAAAATTTTACTTTTATGGCACTAAGCGGCAGCCCACTAAAAATAATTTTTATTATAGAATTCTGATTATTTCTTTATATTAATTTTTAATTCCTTGTCTACTAAATTAAATTTTGTTTTTTGCTTCCAGATATTCGTTCAGCAGAAAGTGGTTTCTAATTTACAAGAAGTAAAGTAATAGAAGAAAAGATTAAATCTGAAGAGATGATTTTAGTGGAACAAAGTGATTACAAATTCATATTAGATTTTCCATTTGTGGTTTTAAACTAGAATGATCTTTCACTTTTTTCATTGCGAAGAGCTTAAAAATATTTTAATTAAAAGTGAATGTAGACTTTATTCGCCTGCAAAAGTGTTTTGTCTTAAAAAATAAAAATCTAGTGAGATTAGATTTTCTGTTTTATTTTTTTTAAAACCAAAGCATTCATTTAATAATATTTTCATTCAAAAATCAATAAATATTCGACAATCAATTATAAGCTGAGAATTCATTTAAAAAAATTATTTTCAGATTATGGTAATAAAGTGGAACCTAATTGCTTTAATATAAGAAAATTTTTTATTATAAAAACAAAAAGGAAATACAAAAATGTGAACCATTGAAGGAAGATTGTTTTCTAAAAAAAGCGAAAAATATTACATAAATATATGTACATGCTGTACATACACATGTACTTATAAGTATTCAGTTAAAATTTAAACATAATTTATATAAAATACATGGTGGATAATCTTAAAGGATAAAATCAAATACATAAATTAAAATCGATAACACAATATGATGTTGTATAAATATTGAAAATAAAAAAGGCATTTTGTTTGCTATAATTAAAAAACGCAAGTCAGAGAATATTTAAAGATAGGGAGCGGCTATCAAGCTCAAATTGGAAAGAGATTGTAAACACAAAATAAAAAAAAACAGAAAACAGGAATCAAAAATTCAAACAAAGAAGATGGAATTTTTGAAAAGAAAACATTTTTCTCTGATATGGATTAATGCATTTATCTTAATTATATGCAATTGTATTGCAGTCAATGGATTACAAGGATCTCCCACATGGATGTAAGTATTTTCATTACATTATTGTTAATTATAAATAATTTGCAAAATTATGAAGTTTTATACGTTATATTCGTAACATATAATATTAATATCTCGAATTGGTCTATAACTTCTGTAAAATCAATTAGAAACTGTGGGTGCAAGATATATTTCCATTCAATTTTTAGACATTGACTGTTTTTCAGTCATTATGTTTATATGCATACTTTTGTATAAAAGAATTGGATTATTTTTGAGAAAGAAATGAAACCTGCGTTAATTTGATTTACTTAAATTTAAATTTATTTAAAGCCAATGGTTTCAGAATATATGCAATAGCATATCTTTGTACACACATTGAACATTAGAGCTACATTTCTATTTGTAGCCGAAAACAGCAGGTTTAATTAGTATTTAAGTTTACTGTTGCGTTTGACTGAAAGAAGTTATTTTCTAGGATTTTGATATTAATACATTTTTGGCGAGATAAATACATAATTTAGCAAACAATTGGTAGATTACGGACATTAATACATTTTGTGTAATACATGTCCAAATTTAATTCAAGATGTGAAGTCCCTTACATTTTAATTTTAATTTTATAGAAAATCGTAGAGCTTTTTCGAAGTTGAAGAGTTAGATTGGGACTTGGATTAAAACTCTATAATTGGTAGGTATACGTATATACGCGACGGGTGCCTACCTATATCTATACTTATTTACGAAAATATTCCAGAAATTTGAATTTAATGAAACATTTATTACAACAAATTAGCCTTGTATACGTATGTACCTACGTAGGTAGGTGTAGGTACCTACATGAATTACCCACATGCGATGACTTAAAACTGAGCAAAAACTAAAATCATATTAAAGGAAATAATTAATAAATGAAAGTTGTTTAATCGCTAAGTAAATATAGATTTGTTTATTTATTTTAGAAAATATATATAAAAAAATATCAATAGTATCACATTTCTGATTTCAACGCTCTTATTTTTACAATAAACCATTTTCAAATAAAATGCTGATTGCATTGATTTTGTTCGCTTTATTATTTTTTTTTTCGATCAAATGTGTATAATATAAATAAATTTCTTAAAATATAAGACAATAACATAACCATTTTGTTTTACGAATATTCAACATTTAAAAACTTTAATGAAATTTGATTTTCGAATAGGCAGTGATATTATTAATGAAAATTTTTAAATGTTTTGCAAAAAAGAAAAATTTGCCTTTTCGCCCGTATTTATACGACGTTCATACAAATAAATTATATTTATTTTTATGATTGTTTTAAATAATAATTAAATTTTGTAAGACCTAATGTATTGAAACTTATTACTGGACACTGATGCTTATTCTGAGTGTCGAATCAATAAGTGACTGATGTTTATTAAATAGGCGAACCGTTTCCACGAATTAGTTTGTATTTACAATAATAATATCGAACTTTTTCTGGCAAAATATCACTATCATCGATTTGTTTCTATTAGTAAGCCTCATTGTTTTAATAAAATGCAATATTCGAGGTTATTCTAAGAAAGATAATATAGTTATTGTAAACGCAAACGAATTAATAAAAATGATTTGTGTTTATAATGTTCTTAAAGTGTTAATGATAAATAAAAATAAATATCACTTTGTGGTGCACTTTTTAAAAGAAGTCCCATCGTGAAAATTGTGATTAAGTCATATATTTGTATAAGATACTAGATTGACATTTCAACTTATATCACTTATTTCTTAAAATCGATTCACATACATGTTTAATATGTGCAATGTTAAGATATTTTAACATGTTAAATGCAATTATAAACTTATAGTGATAAAAATGCCAACTTATTCCATAAAATGGGTATTTAAAATAAGAAAATATAATCGTGTCTAATGAAAAGTATGGTAAATAGTGAAAAAATTTAAAATGAAAATGTCTTAAGTACTTAATTTTTATAATAATCGATAAACTCATTTCCAGTTTGTTGAACGCAAATTTAGCTTTTAGGTTAAAAATTTCTTTGTCACTCACTAAGTCTTTTCACATTTTTGTTTTATTTTTTTTTTTTGCTATGAAAGTAAAGTAACAAAACCTGACTTGAAAATTAAGATCAGATAAAAATAATTTTTCTTTAAAAGGAAAAAAAAGGAAATTGAAAACTTTATGAAATTAAGTTGCCTTATAACATTTTTAAAATTTTATGACAAAAGCGTTAAGGCGCAAAAAAAAAAAATTCAAAAATTCTTTGAATACACAACGGGAAAAGTTTAAGATGCATGTGAACTGATGCATTATTTGTGATGCAGTTTTATGTAACATTTTCAATTAGTTTATAATGCAAGAGTTAACAAAAGCATCTACGAGAAGAAAGTATAATTAATATTTTTTGTAACCAGGAGTCAATTATTGTGATGATGCAAACGCAAATTTTAGCAATTGATTTAAATTCAAAATAATTTAAAAATATATTGGCATTTTAAAGCAATTTGTAGGAAATTTAAATTCAGAATGTCATTTTGTAGAAAAATTCAAAAAATCAAATAATTTTAACACAGTTATTGTTACGCATGCTAAACAAAGTCTTTCCCAAACAATTTATTTAAGCTTTGCCAAATTATTAAAAATTTTATTCGATGAAATAAGGCAAAAATAAAGTTGAGTCAATCCAATGGTTTGAAATGTACCACTTTTCAGTTCAGCTATTGAAAATTCTGCTTTTAAAAACAATCTTTGTATACTACATTATTAAAATTACTTTCATTTATGTACGAACATATTTCAATTATTGCATACATTTAGGATGAATTATGTATGCAATCTTTGAAATAAACAAGAAAACAACAAAATCTTAAGAGGCGTTAACATAATGGACGAATGGTTAATTGCGCGAGTTATAAGGAAAAATACTCGTAATTATATTTTTTAATGACATGGCATTTACCGGTATCTTAAATTTATAGAAATTTGGAAAAGTTTCAGAAATATAGGTATGAAGCCAAAAATTCAAATTTCGAGAGACGATTACTTGAGAGGGGGTGAAGATTGAAAAAATTTTTCTTCTAACGAAACGAAATATTAAGTTCTAAGAGATGCTAAAACTTCTTCTAAAGTCTACAAGAAAAATGACATCAAAATTTAGAAAAAATGGGTTTTTAGATAACGTTAAATTTTAACAGTCATTTAGTTTTTTTAAAAGTTTAACTATGGTATGCCGCTAAAGGAGAAGCCAGCTAGTATTTTTTCACTTTTGCAAAATTCGAAAAATGGTTATATGGTTTCGCTGCAATAAGTAGTTAAAAAATGACATTTTCAAATTTTTTGGGGGGCTATAATTTTTAGGGGAAGATAGGTAAAAATTTTCTGTCTGTTAAATATCTATATACATATGAAATTTAGCTTTTTTTTCCGCCAGACAAGCGGACGAACGGACAGAAAGAAACTATTTTTATGAAATTAAAACGAGAAAAAATAGAGTTGACCGTGTCAGCTCTGTGATACCCGTACGAATTTGCTATCCTATGTGCGAATAAATATGCCATAGCTGACTATGGGACAGACTATAACTTTAATTTACCATATTAATTTATGAAAAATTTCAGTACTTAGTGTGTTTTCAATATTTTTTCAAAAACGGCCAAACTGCTATTGAACTTGTATGGCCACTGCCAGAAAGAGCCAAGCAATTTCAATAAATTTTATCAAGCACATTTGCCCAACTAATTTTATAGCTTAGCTTAATAACAGCTTTTATAGCTTCTGAGAAATAGTCAAATAAATTTTAAAGTAATAAGGCAGCTACCTGAACCAGTACCCCGATCATATCCAATTTAAATAGGGTTTTGGCATTTACTACTATAAATCATTTAAGTTTGGTGAACTTAGCTCAATTAGTTTTTGAGTTATCGTTGGGACTGACGGACGGACGGACAGACATGGCTAAATCGACTAAGAATTCGACGCTGATCAAACACATACACTTCAGTAAACAACATACGAAAAACGAAAGAGTTACAATACTTTCAGTGTAACATTGCACATTTTAATTTTTTGACATAATTTCATAATTTGTGTGTTCATTACAGTACATATGGTATATAAGACATGTATACATAATATGAAAAGTATGTATGAGCATTTAATATGAATGTATATTTAACGATTTAGTTTATTTTAAATGTACATCTGCGAAAATTTAAGAGCATTGTACGAAGTTTATATTGAATTAAAAGGAACAAACTCAAATAAGTAGATATATTTCGTGTTTATGTATATATGTAAATAAGTATACATTACATGCAATAAGAAAAAAAAATATACTTGAATCACGACACGAATGATCATCACAAAAATATGAACAATAAAGAAAATGAGAATAAGGTAAAAATAAAAAACTAAAAAACACCGCGTTATTTCGTTAAGCAGCTTTTCAAATAATGCCTTGCAGCCTCACGCAATCAATGCACACTTTCAAAAGCATAATATTAAATTTTTATCTTAACGGTTCATTTTGTTTTTCCTTTTTTTTTTATTGGAGTAATTATGATATTATATTTGAGATCCTGTAGTGCACTGACAGTATCCATTAAAAAATGTTTTTTTTTCTTACTTTATTCGGGTTAAACTTTTAAAACTTTTTTTTGATATTTGAAATATTTTGCGAAAATGTCATTTTAAAAATGAAAATTTATGAGCATTATAACTAAATTTAATGACGTTATTGTATATTTATATATACATACATATATATATACAAAATATTTCGAAATGTGATGTAGTAATGCAATTTAACATGAATAAATGTATGAACGTCATACAATGCCGATATAGTTTTTTAATCGACGGGTTTTCAATAAAAATGTCAATTATGTCCGTACACATTGCTTGTATATTAGATTAAATTAAATGCATGAATGACTTGAAAGATCCAATATTACGATTATGTTCAAAAGGGGGCAACAAAAGTATTAAAAGTTAAAATGAAATCATTAATATTAAAATTATATATGTATGTATATAAAATTATTAGAATTAGCATGTCTGAACAGAATGTGCAAATGCTACTTCGCATTCTTGCGTTTCTGCTTATCAATGACAATATTATAATTAGTGTTTTTCTAAGTAAACATTTTTTAAGAATATTTTTTAGTGTTTGGTTGATTTATAATATGTACAATAAATCTTGAATTTGACACCATATGCATATTTTGAATTTGAATTGGAGATTTCTAAATTTTCCTTAGCAATCGTATAATATATTTCATTGAAACAAGTATTAGAAAAGTTACAGTATCTTTTTTCTAAATGAAATTTTAAAATATGATTTTAATCAAAGAAATTGATATAGTTACTTGAAGATGTTCTGTAAGATTCGGATTTTAGCAGTTCCTTGTTCTAGTTTGCAAGTAATTTCTGTAAAAAAAATTTATTGGAAATTAAGGTGAGTGAATAAGACTTGAATTTGATAGCATTGTCCTGTTAATACACTTATATTAGGTCATCTTAATTATGTAAATTTTTTTTCCTTATTTCAAAAAGTGAAAGGAATTAAAATTTTTACCCACACCATTTACACCTACATACACTCTAAAAATTTTTTTAATTAATTTGATAATTTATTCCATTTTAAATTAAATAATTTTTTGTTTTTTTTTATAATTAAATAACGTGTAAATGTGAAAGTATAATAAAAAGAAAATCAAGAAAAATGAGATTTAAAAAAAAATTTAGATAATTGCAATGATTTGTCAGTCGTTTAAGGAAATTTCAACAGTTTTGTATTTAAAAATTGATTTTTTTTTTCTTGGACACCTTCACTATCGCTAAAATTAATTAATTCCTACAAAATTTTCAATTAAATACACAAAATTTGGTTATTCAGATTTGATGTGGTATACAAAGTGAATGAGAAATTTATAATCCACTTACCGAAAAACAAGAAAAAGAAGAAAATAAGAAATGTCAATGAAAAACGTTAAATTTTATGACTTGAAAATTAGTTTTTTGAATGCCTATCGTAAAACTTCTGTCCATTTATGGTTAGCTATGTGTTTAGAATCTTTACATTTTTATGTACGAATGTGTGTGTAAAGTAATTTATTTTTCATATGTACTAAATACGTAGTAGTATTTTTAAGGCCATAGTATAATAGATTCACTAAAAGAGAATGTCAAATAATTTTAAAATTTAACTTGTTTAATTAGGATATTTAGAATTTAGTCGTAATTCGTAATAAATTAAGTTTATAGAAATTGTAGGACTTATTGATCATAAACTACAATATTATAATATGGCTATATTGGTCCATAAATTCATCTCCCCCTTTACTTTTTCGATTTGATACAAATTGAGGATTGTAATCTTATTTTTTTAAAATGCAATTTGAGTTGACGTTTGGTCTTTTTCATTTGGTTTTTAAAACGAAGTTGTAGCAATTTTATTGTAGAAGTTTCAGGGATAATTCTTTCATCAATTTCCAGTAAAAAATTGTATTTTCGAGCTACAGCCTATTGAAAAAAAAGGTACCGGACCTTCCCTGCGTATATATAATACTTCGGAAGCATACAACACCATTAGTTAACTTACCTTACAGGCGATTGATTGTTCTTTATTTTTGGCGTTACAATTAATTTGATTTGAGCAATAGTTTTCGAAATACAGCTCGTCAAAGTCAGAATTTTTGTTTTTACAAAAATCGAAATTTCTCGAAAATTTTAATTATTTTTTTTCGATGCGTTACGATGAGATTTTAAAGTTAACCTATATAATATTTTCCTTTATCCTTAATAGTTTTGCCAGTAAAACGTGTTAAATGTGTTCAACAATGGGCAATACGCTTACTATCTGCACCTCCCCCCTCCCACACACACAACTTTTTGCTGGAAATTGATCAAAGAATCATCCCTGAAATTATTTACCATATTATTTATTTTTTATTTTAGGCGAATACGTATAATAAGGATATAAGAAGGGGTATTTTTTTTCTCAATGTGCACATGCTTTTACATATTATATACTGCACTGCATGATTTTACATTATATCGATATTGTATGAAAATTAATTTTTTTCCAAGTGACGTTATATTTGTAGCAGTTTCAACTAATTTCCAAATACACTTCTATATGCATTAAGTTATAAAATTCTCTAGTTTTAACATTTTTGGTATTACATAAAATAAATTTAATAGCAATCATTATTTCTCCTTCCAATTTGAATGAACAAACCTTCTACGTACGAGTATAACCTACTACTAAAGTTGAATTAAAAGAAAAAAAAATTTGAATTTTGTTTCTTCAGTTCTGGATGACATAAAACTCTTCATGTTAATTGAAAACAGACATTGCGATTATACACCAGTAAACTAAATATCGTAAACTATCAAGTCATCAAATTGTATACTAAAAGACAAAAACCAAAAAAACACAACGAAGATTTTTTTCTATAATGAGCTCTTAAGTACATCGACCATCTCACTTATGATGACCATAAAATGCAGATATGATCATTTTATGGTCGTTTCTGTTACATAAATATATGTGTGTGTATATGTGAATATTTATAGTGACGTACGATATGCGCATATGTCGCCCAAACAAGTACATAAACAATTTAACGTTATTTACCTTTTTATTTTGAATTTTTTGTTTTATTTTGAATATTTTTTCACTTAAGTTACTTAAGTATGTACAATCGCTGGCCACGATATAAATTTATATTTTTATACAAATACATTATTATTTGTGTATAAAATTGGATCTGAATTTTATATCAACTCTTCAATGAAATAATAAAGTTTTGTTTTCAAGAGTACAAAAAAAAAACTTCACCAAAAAATTTCCTATATTATAAAAAAAAAATATTTTTTTTCAGTGTTTATGATTGTTTTTCTTTTTTTTTAGCCATACATCTACTAGATAAAATATTTACATTCGAAAATAACACTTACATTGGAATCATATGGTTTACATTTATGTAAGGAAAGCGAGCATAAAACTATTTTCATATTTATATACTTGACTTGAAGATATGTAAATGTGCGAGCATAAAGTATTGAATAAATGATTACGATGACAAAAATGTGTCCACGAGATATCAAATAACCAAACAGAGAATCTTTTTATGGAAATTCCATTTTAAGAAATTAGTTTTTAAATATGACTGATCCAATATTATAATGTTTGGTATACATAATTTGTTTTGAAATATAAATATAATAATTACATATGCAAAATAGGTAGGTCCAAAATAATTATATAATAATTTGACAGATTATATAATTTTTCAAAACATAATTATCTATGTCAACATATTTCTCCTTTAAGTACGTTTCTTTACAAAATATATACTATATGTTTACAATACGCATGAATATATGAGTTGTTTTCCTAAGTTTGCTTGCTAAAACTGGAAATGCTTGTATGGACTATAAATAAAAGACTATAATATTAAAGGTAGAAATACGATGCTTATATCCAGATTTAAAATTAGTTTTCCAAAAATTTCATTGTCAATATTGTTCTAACACATATTGTGCTACCAAAACTTATAAACATGGTTTTAATAATTCTTAAAAAATTAACTTCAGCAAATATCGATCTAAAATTTAAAAAAAAAAATTCGATTTTCAAAGAAATGCGTAAAATCTTAATTATTGTTATGGAAAATTGTGCAGTTAAAAAAGCTATGGAAAAGCATGTATGTATCAAGTACTAATAACTGCCTAATACAAAATAATCGTCTATAAGAAAATGTCTTTTAAGCAATTCTTTTAAGGAAGTTAATAAAGAAGTTAGTAAGGTTTTGGCTAACATACCTAGAAAAATGTGAATTCGCTTTGTGTTAGTTTCGTCAGTCAGTTTTGGACTATTAAATTTTAAGAAATTCCGTCAATTAGTTTCGTAGATGTGGTTAAAAATGTCGGTTTCCGAACTCTGATTCTTTCCAATTTAGATCAGAATTTTTAGGCTCATTATTTAACAATCCGAATTAAAATATTAAATTTGAAGGCATTATGATGGTTATCTCTCTTATGTGCAAAAATGTAAAATCATATATCATACTGTGACATAGTCAAAATAAAGTCACATACAAAATTTCATTCAAATTGGTTCAGCCGACCTTAAGATACACGCGTTCACACACAAACCGACAAACGGACAGGCCCATAAAGACTGATACCTTTCTAAAAATAGTTTATTTACACTTCCGTACCATGCAGAAGAGCGTTTCCACCGAAAACTGAATATGCAAAATTCTGTGCCACCACATCACCTCGCTTATTGTATGCGATCCATAAATCCACTTATGAAACACTTATAAATTGTTAGTAATGTTAGGAGAAAATAGGTGGCTATTTCATTACTGCACAATTAATTAATTATAATGTGAAGTTTTTTAAAAAATAATTATAATTAAATGTTGTCATACATTATGTAGGTGTGATATTTTGTTCCTTTTTTCTTAAATTCAAAAAGAAATCGAAGTTTAATTGAATATAAAGAGAATATCTAATTAGTATTCGAAAATTTTATTTATTTATTTTCATGCATTATATACATACATATACATATTATTTTTAATAAAATAGTGTACTTACAGTTGAATTTGCAATATTCATACGGTTTTTTAATTTTATTAATTTTCTAAATTACTAATTTGATTATTTTATTGTGAATTCAAAATTTTAAGTATGCACCATGAAATTATCATCTTTTGTATATCGTAATTAATTTTCTTAGCTTGTAGTTAAGATTTTGGCTATTAATTAATAGTATTTTGTTCTAGCTCTAATATGAGTCTGTTAGTACATTTGGTTATTAAAATTAATAATCTTAAATAATACTTACATTAATCAAATACCTAGATACAAATGCAAAATTTTCTATTTTCTCAACTTAATAAATAACCTTGTAAATTTTTATTGCAATGTAACGTAAATTTAAAAATTCAAGATAGTCACTTGTAAATAATTATTTTCCAAATTCATGTGCATGTATCAAATGTATTTAAACAACATGAAATCCAGGTGTTCGCGTATGTTCAACTTGATTAAGCAATTTAATAAAATACTCGTATAAATAAGAAATAAGGTTGAAATTGAATTTTCAATGAAGTCGAAAGAAAAACATAATAAAGGTTAATGAACTTTTTTTTTTCTTTGAATTGATTGTTATCTTAATTTAAGTTGATAATTATTTTGATTTTAAGATATTGAGTGGATAAAAATCGAAGAATAATTATTTTTGGCATATTCGTTCAACTGTTGAGTTAATTTAGATTTAGATCTCTGTACTTAATATTCTGAATAGAAGTTGGTTAAGAAACAGTTAAATTAATTCATTAAATATATTGCGGTTTTTTGGAGTATGGCAATGAAATATTCAATTAAAATTATTTTGCTTATTAAAAGTAAGGCATTGTAAAAATTGATTAACTCACACTAAATCAATAGAATTTTAAAGTTAATTTGAAATTGAACTAGTAATGGATTCAGTTTTTAGTGTATTAAATTTTTACCGACATCATAATATGCAATCTAATTTTAGAGCTAATGATAGCCTCGCATCTATGAAAAATGGAACTAAATTTCGCAAGTTCTCGGCGGAAATGCATATCTTGATGCTAAGGAATCGTATTTAAATAATTTTTGAATTTACTCTGTCAGTCAATCGATTTTAATGAGAATTGTATTATATGAGTTAAATTTAGCCACGGGGCGAATCAACTTTTGGAGTACGTCATGAATCAACAACTGCACCTTTACTATGACCAAATAAAAACTTGTTTTGTTAAATGCATAACAACAATTATTAAAAGATTATAGAAAAAAATCAACAAAATTTTCTCGGTATATTTTATGTTCCGGTACTGATGTAAGACAATAAACTTAAATACTTTTCGGAAATATCAGGATTTAGAAATCGAATTCATTAGGGTTATATTAAATGTTTACATTCTTAGCAGTATTCATGAAAATTAACAACGGAATTATTTGAAATTTAAGAACACCTAGCCTAAGTAATAAAGTTTTCATAAAACTTCTACAAAAAAGTTTACAATTTGGCAACTTCAAAGAGATTGCTATTTTACTTTAAATATGAAATAAATTTTTAAAAGAGATTTTCGTAACTTTTTGCAACATTTTCGTTAAACTAATGAGAGTAGCTGAATAGAAATTTCTGAAGATTATTACGAAAATACACACTGCGATCGAAAATTTTTTGACATAAAACAAATATTTTATAGTGTTTTACAAAACCAAATGTAGTTTCATTATAAGGTGTAGAAATTAGTTAAACTATTTGTACATCTTACTTCTAAAGGAAGTAAGAACTTTAATTTTTACCATTTCTGTGTGAAGTTGGGACTTTTTTAGATAAATTCTTTAAAATCAATTTAATGAAATTAATAATTTAAAATTAAATTCACATAATGGGATCTTAACTCGCAATCGTGTTGATTTATAGAACATTTACTAGAATTTTTTTTTTATAAATTTCAAATAAAAATAAAATATTTTATATTAAGTAGATCAAGAAAGTCAGGATGGTCAATTCCCAATGGGCATGTCTACACCCAAATATAGTTACATACATAATTATATACATATAGTTTTACAATATGCGAGTCTTAGTTAATGCAATTTTAATATAATTTGTTACGAAAATTCAAAATTATTAATTCATTTAAAAAACAAATTAATAGTGTGGTTTGTGGGTGAAGAAATTTCTTTTTTTCTTCTGAAATATTTATGTATATGGAGTTACCAAACACCATATTGTGTTTTACATATTTTTTCTTTTCTCTATTTTGATTTTTTTTTGTGTAATAGGTCGAATATTTTGAATTATGTCGATTTTTAAAGTTTTAAGTAGTCAAATACAAAAGATTGTTCCACGCAAACGTTTTCTCTAAATTATAAATTATTTTATCTCATAATTTTTCATCAAAAACTAAAAAATCGTATAAGTATAGCAATATATATACAAGTTTATTCTATTTAACCATAATAATAATTTTTATATTTATATGTAGGCAATATTATTATTATACTATGTATAATAAATTAAATTAATTTTGGTTAAATGCTTTTACACCTTAAATATTGTTCAGATTAGTCCAAGATTAAAGAGTAAAGCACGTTTTATACTGACGGGAGATAGCCGACTTGATTGTAATATCAAATTTTAAACGTCCGTTTTAAATATCGGAGTAATATATTCGCAGCATTACAATTATCCCGGAGAAAATCTATAGAGCTTTCCCGTCATTAAAACAGTGGGAACTCAAATAAATCAGCGATCAGATTTTCCGATTAATCTGAGTATTTCATGTGGGTTGATTGTTCGCATTTTCGCAGCTTACCTGTGTTGGAGAAAATAAGATTGACTTTCTTTTTCTAATCAAAGTTTTACAATTTCCGAAATGGTAAACTTGAAGCCAATATATACTGTTTATTTTGCAATAATACAATCTTATTTGTTGATTATAATTTTTTTTGTTGCTAAAATAATATTTATCTCTCGTACCCTTGAAAAGGGGAATTTTACTCTCAGTGTGAAAAAAAATAAAAATTTTAAATTCTTATTCTTTGAAAATGGATAAATATCGGACCGCCAAACAACCGTTCTACTTAATTTTAAAATTTTATTTTCACACTTCGTGCTATCCGTGTATATTACTAACTTAAATTTTACCCAATTTTCCGTAGATTGGGTGAATATTAATTTGCATAGAAATTTGTTTGAAATATTTGACAGCGCCCTATCTCTAAAAATATTTTGTTTTTTCCTCCAATTATATTTTTAATAGTATTTATCGGGCATATATTTTATTTTTAATATTATAATATTAAATTAATATAATATAAATATAAAAGCAAAGATACATACATATATATACAACACCAATAAAAATCGAATTTTTTTATTTTTAAAACCGGAAAAATTTGATTTAAGCTTAAGTATAACTAATCTTTTATTTCTATTATACTAGTATAGTGAAATGTTATTTCTTTTTATAGAGAATAATGTGTACATATATAGCTTTTGAAAACATTTTAATATTTCTACAGAAGTTTGAATATTGAACAAAACACGGTATAAATATTTCTTTAATAGCATTTTAATAATATACAAAGAAAAAGTAGAAGAACGACAAACATCTTCAGATGCAATGTAAAAGAGGGAATTTAATAATTTACAAAAGATTTATATATGTAATCAATATATACAATGTATACAAGATGTTTAAGTATAATTCACGGCCACATATAGAAGAAGATATTATTAGTTTTTTTACTCACGGAAAACTCTTTTGAGTTTCAAATATTTTAATATCGGAACGGAACTTACGTTGAAATATTGGTGAAATTACAATTTTTTTTGATACAATGCTAGTCATGCTACTTCTGTGAATCACTGTTTAAGAAGAGCTGATATTTCTATAATAATTTCTCATGAATCAAGAAAATTTTACCAAAAAAATATATTAAAGCTGTAAGCAGAATATTTAGAGCTGCATTCAGAATATTAACAGCTGCAAGACTATTTGTAAAACCTGATTTTACAATTTAAACTTTTTACAAATTCGATTAGAAAAGTACGACATCACTTTTTAATTCATTTTTATGTTCGATGAGCGAGAAGAAAGTTTTCAGTATTGAGCTTGCAAATTGTTAGTTAATCATTTGTTTGTTGTTGCTTTCAAAATTGTACCAAGTTCTATCCATCATCCAGTCATTTTATTTTGGCAGATGACAACTTTAACTAATATTTTGAAATTTTTGAGATATTTTAAAGTATAGCGACAGAAATGATAAAATTCAATTAAAAAGAATGAACAATTGTATTGGAAAAAAAAATTTAATTAAAAAAATTAGAAAATACTTAATACAGCAGAAGAGGGATAAAGAATGGCACCATTTAAATAATTTCCTGCTGAATTTTTTTTTTGTCAAATGCGTTTAATATATTGTCAATATACAACTGACATTTTGTCAATTAGACCGAAAGAATCGAGGTTAGTTCGTTCATTCGTTCAATAATTCGAATCGAAATATTTCTTTGCTAAAGTCTACATACCATCTATAAAATTTAGAAGAATCAAAAATATTTGGTAAAAGAAGTTGAACTTTTTAAATGATAAAAAAAAAAATTGTCACGACTATTTTACGTCAATTTATTACTGACATAACCTGTAAAATAAATTGTGTATTTTATATGTGTACTATAAGGTTGTATACATATATAAGTAGATAAAAATTTCAATATTTAAAAGGCAAATTAAAAGAATTTCAATTTTAAATATTAATAGAAAATATCTGATAGATCTTAAATGAATAATAACAATCATTATTATAAGATGACAGCCGAATTAATAACTCAAGGAATGTCCATTAAAGGTGTGATTTCTATATAGCGGATCTTTTGCTTTCTATCTATCTTGTATTCTTCGTTTTTTTTTTTTTGTTAACTTTAATTCTATAGTCCCTAATTTAGAATAGAGTGTCCAATGTAATATTCAATATTCATTTTATATTATTATTTCAATACTTTTTTGATACCTATATGAAAAATCCCGAAAAATAAAAAAAAAAAATTGTATTCAGATAAAAAGGTAGATTATTTACAAAAGTGTTTTAATAAACCAACTGTAAGATATTCAATATTAAATACATACTAATATAATGCGTATGTATATAGAAGGAAAATGTACATATTATACATATTATTAGGTATAGATACATAAATTATAATTTACAACCTGTTGATTTAAATATAAACTATCATGAATTTTAATCCTATCTTATAGCTGGCATTCATTGACTATAGTATTCATTTCATTATCTATGGGAATAAAAAATAAATTTTTCTATCAAAAAATTTTTATCACTTATAAAATAATTTGAATTTTTTTTTCTTTTTTTAATTAAATTTTTATTAAATGTAAAATTTCTATTATTAAATATGAAATAATTTTGCTCTTATCATTTCGTCTTTTAGTAATGCTATTGTACTAAAAATATTCTTGAAATATTTTTTAAGAAAATTAATTTCACTATGAACTGCGAGGTCGATTATGAATGTAAACTTAGAATCTATTGATAAGTTTTTGATTCAAGCACAGATAAATTGATTGTTTATTATATAATAACTTAAATTTTTTTCGTAATTTATTATTCTCTATAAAATAGACGAAAACAAGGGCACAGAGCTGAAATTTAAGTTTTCCCAAAGAAAAATAAGTTTTTATAATTAAACTTTCCATTAAGAGAATGCAATGTGCAACAGTTTTCAGTTCATCGTCAATTCATTTCCTTTTGATATATTATATTATTATTTAGTTGTACATTATCATGCATATCTGGTTCAACTGAACAACATTAAGAGTTGACTTGTTTTTGTTTTCGGATTTTATTAAGAATTCATTTAGAGCCTTACACGTTCTGTTGGTCTTAAAGAATTTTTAATTATATGCAAAAGAATACAAATTATTTTTTGAATACATAAAATTTTACTGCAAGTATAAAATATTGGGTTGGATCGGAACAGATGCCTTAATATTTAAAAATATGAAATTTTACTCTTATTTAGTAAAAGTTTTAATAATTTTAGTTCAATTTCATCAGTCATTAAGTTAAATAAGTACACGATGACTAAGCTGGCGTACTTTTTCCTTTATATCGTGCATATCAGACTAATCGTGTATCTCGCTTTTTTACTCTTTTTTTATTCACTTTCAAATCAGAATTCTCAGTATTTTCTATGCATATTTCATTTTTCAAATAAGATTACTCATTTTATCAATTGGGTATTTGCATTTCTTCCCAAATTATCGACTGAACGTCTCACTTTCAAAAGTAAAGTGAATAAATTTTGTATATATTTTAGAAAAAAATGTGATACGCAACACGAAATAATTCTTCTCACTCTTGAAAATTACTTTATACAAATATATGGTAGTTACTCACTTTCTTCTGATTTGCCGAGGAAAACAGCGAGATAGACGATCAGTCCCTAAAGGCTATTGATATTTATTGTTTATTCTTGTTGCTATTCAATATTGAATATTAGGGATATATGGGCAATTACTTTTACATTAACATTTTTTTTTAAATATTGTAAAGCATCGGTGTTATAATCACGGCGCAATTGGCCAAATTTGAATTATTGAATTTATAAGTATAATTAATATAATTAATAACATAATAAACGAAAATATAATTAAAATTTATTACTGAACAACTTAGTATAGAAACTCAATTCCAAATTTTAAATAGTCTCTAGAAATTTGGCCCAAAATTCTATTTCTATTAAGTATTTTTAAAATCGCTATTATAAATAGAAACAGGAATTTTGTAATGCGTTGAAGAATTTTTTAAAAATAAATGCATGAAAATTTCTTTTCAATTTTTTTATTTTTGTGCTCTCGTTTTGTTTTTTTCGTTTTCGTTACGTTATCAAAAAAAAAAAAAAATTAAATTGTTGTCATTAGGTGGAATTGGAAATTGAAATTTGAAATATGACAACTTCTTTTCTTTCTTCATTTGCTTCAGTTCAGTAGATTTGAAAGTAAGCGAGTTCTCTTTTATTGTTTGTTATATGAAAAGATTGAGTTGGAAAAAAAAATACCAAATGCATCAGATAAGTTTGACGGAAAAACAAAAAAAACATAACACCAAAAATAACAACAAAAAAAAAACACTGTGATCCGTATCAGAGAAAAAAAAACGTAAAAGGATGATTGACGAGCATTATATTCATTTTGGGTGATTATTTAAGGTATTTAGACATTCAATTCATAAAATACAGGTATTATGTAATACTCATGACCTTAATATATATGTATACAATTACATCTGTATTCATGTATATTTTAAAGGTGTTGTTTTTAAAAATCTATATAGCTGTTCTGTTACAATTGCATAGATAAAATTTATGTGTTCTTGTATAAACATCTGTGCAAACCATACATACATTATTTTAGTAGATCAATATGAATTGAATGGTGCGGTTGTTATTGCGTTATTTAATAATAGTGAATGATTTTTTGCCGCTATAAAATCATTTAAAAAAGAGAGTATGCTGTTGACAATTTAAATAGATTTTTTTTCTCTAAAAGTGAGTATTATCACTTTACAAACAAAAAAAAAAATCCTTTCACTTCATATGTTTGTGTTTCACTGAGTTTTTTATTTATTTTGCTCTAATTTTTAAACACTTTAAATTTTTTAATATTTCAAAACTAAATGCAGTATGAAATTTTAATGTGAAGTTTTATAAACATGTGTGATCATGGTGCAGTTATTCCATGCCTCCCCAAAAAGCTTATTTTAAACATTTTAATTTAGATAAAATAATAAAGCTAGTTTCATGAAATTCGGAAGTCATTTGTGTCCAGATATTATTACATAGAAATTGTATTGGAATGGTCTGATAAGTTCTATAGATTCATATACATATCTCATTTCGATTTTATATCATATTTCAATATTTTGGAAGTAGTTAAAGTAACTTAATGAAATTTAAAAGGTTGACAATATTATTTATAAATACATCTCAAAAATCTTGTTCAGCTGGCTAATTACGTTCTAGTTGCCATATACTACTTTCAAAATCAATTTGGAATATTACAAGCACTAATAAAGATATTTAATTAAATAAAATTTGTGCTGCTTTCGTTAAATTATTTTGCCATTAAATTGCCATGTTGTAATTCAGTCTTGTAAGGTTTACTAAATCGTTGTTTTTACTTGTTTTAATTTATTGCCTATACTGTAATGTTTTATTTCGTTCACTACTTATGTTTCATACATAAAATTCGGTAATAATTTTAGTTTCTAATACACAAGTATTAATTTTTGTCTAAATGTATTTGTACACTTTTATATACGATATTAAATTCGTATCATATTGAATGATGATGAAACTAAATGATGGTTTAATAAAATTAATTATATTTACATATTATAATTTTTCACACCTCTTCATGAAAATTCAGAAAAATTATGTGTCTTAAAGTTTAATTTCGCCCACGTTATATTATAGGCGTATATGTAAAATCAAATATTACAAAAGAATATCATCATATGTTGCTATATCTAAGATGCCATTTCAAGATGTCCAAATAATAAATTAGCACATTAATTTTAAATCTGTAAATAAAATCAATGTATGCACCTATATATGAATATTTTACGTATGAATTATTTCAAGTGCTTATTTTGTACGAGAATATTTGAAAAGTTATAATCATTGGTTTTGGTCTTAGTTTAAAAGTGCATCAGGTCTTTGAAAATATAATGATTATTTGAAAAACTTCAAAAAATTCGTAATAATGAGTACGATTTTTGCGTTATGAAAAAAAGCAATTCAAGATAATCTGAATGACTTAAAACCATGCGATTTTAAATTCAAAATATTTTGGCAATCATCCGTTTCGAATTCAGGAAAACTTAAACGTAATTAAGCATAGTATTAGCCTGTGCAGTGTTAATTTGAGTGTTGGTCAAAATTCTTGTATGAAAGCTTTCTAATTTTAACAAATTTACAATTTTTATTTAACAAAAAAATGTATGTGCCCGAATACCTTTCATAAAACGGGAATATAGTAATTTGCGTAATTAACATAAAATGAATTTCGGAAATCATTAAAATTTATTAAAATCTTAACAGTGTTATAAAATTTTCGAAAATAGTAAAACAACTTTTAATAGCAATTAAAAATCTTGATTAGTACGAAAATAGTTTTTAATTTTTTTTTTTATTTTACACATGTGTCTAATTATGTAAAATACACATTATGCCACTTAAATTGTTAAAAAATAAAAACAGAAATGCATACAATTTAAATTTTGAATTTTACAATCAATTTTATTAGATCTAATCCGAAGATCCAAAAACATTTAAGAAAAACGATAAGACCCCAAGATACCATAGTTAAATTTGGTTGAAAAAAAAATTACAGTTTAAAAGTTTATTTTTATGGTCATATTTAGATTTTACATGGCTTTTCCATGTTATTTTTTGGCACATTTAAAAAAAAAAAATTTAAAAATTGTGACTGGTAATCTTACCCTGCATGTCCGTCTGTTAGTATGTTTACAAAACTATGCGTTATTTAAAATAGAAGTTTGAAATTTTGTGGGCGAACGGTTACAATTTGTTTCTTTTACACGAAAAAATATGAAGAATTGTAACGTTGCCAGATTCAATTTTCAAATAAATTGGAATTTCAAACCATTTCGTTATTTTTTCAAGTTATTTTGATCTTCACGGGAATTCATGTCATTCTTCAATACCCAGTTGGAGTTATTGTATCGAAAAAAATTTCTTTGTATAAAATTTGATTCATTCATCTGATGTAAAAATATAAAACTTTCTTGTTCTTGACATAAAACTTTCTACCACTTTTAGCCTTTCAGTTTATTGCTCATCAAAAGTTTTCAAAATTTTAGTTCTTGTTCCTCTATTTTTTCGACATTATGAACTTCTAAGAAAGCAAGAATGTTAAACAGTTCTTTTATCTCAATTGAATCCGATCATTTAACGGTTTTTTTGCTATAAAAAATATGTACATAAAAAAATATTATTCTACTGTAAGGTTTCGCCTGAATATATGCAATAGAAGATCTTCAGTTGCATTGTTGTGATTTAAAGTTTTATAAATATACAAGTTCTTAACTTAACAAGGAAATGTATTATTGGATGGAAATGTACTATTTTACAACCCACTAATTTGAATGTTCGAATTTTATTTTTTAATTTTTTATTTTTTTTTTTTAAATTTTTATATCTTACCGTAACTTGATTAATAGTTATTTTTAAAACTTAAAAATTCTTTACTACAATATACATATTTACATATATATGTATACTAAATTATAAATAAATAATTTGTCAGAGATTTGTTTTAAGCGAAGATTACCATATTAAACAATTCGATTAAATTACCTACATAATAAATATGCATGTGATGCACATGATATTACGTTTGTATATTTGTGCCTACATTGAAATGTATTTAAAGTTTCTATAAAGATCTATGTCAAATTTTCAAGATAATTTTGGAAAAAAAAGTAAAAAATGTTTTTTCTTTATCATCATTGGCATATCTACTATAATATGTACGTTTGTATGAACATAAAAGTTACAAGATTATGTTGTACATATATAGTGAATTTCATATTCATGAATACATAACTACAAATCTACCCATATGTATATATACATTTAAACATAATATTTTTGGTTAAATGTAAGAAAATATTTTGTAAAAAGAATATTATAAAATTTGTAAATTTATTTGTTTCACGGCTATAAAATTAAATTTGAGATTTTTAAGGTCCCTTCATTCATAGCTTATTTAGTATACTTTTTTTTGTTTTTTTGAAATCGATTCGAATTAAATGGTTTCGTTTTCACCAAAGTTATTTTATTTTATTTTTTTTTGTGTTTTTATTTTGATCTTTTTATTATTTAAAATTAAATTTACTTATATACAATCATATATAAAAATTTAGGTACCGAAGATCTATACATTTTGCAAGTTACTTTACAAATTTAGAAAATTTATAATATTAAAATCTTTTTGCAAATTAAAAGAGTTTGTTTTTTGGAAAGTTGTTGGACGAAACGCTTTAGTTGATGATTATTGGCGAGAATTTTAGATGGGGAATGATTCTTGATACTGATATTACAACCGCATTAGCAAGTCTTATGTATTGCATTTGGGCACATAATGTAGGAATTGAGTCATGAATGAATGGTCTTCTTTCAATAACACTTCGTGAACACTTGAAAAGAACACTTCGTAGAGAAGAGTAATAATGAGACTTTTATTTTCGAAATTCATTACATTTTCATTATGTGTCAAGTTGATATGTAGTAAGAACGAATGGTGTGAACTATTTTATCGATTCTTTTTAGGTTTTAAATAATTTTCCTATATACTTTTATAAAAAGCCTTAAAACTCCTAATGTTTTTTATCAGGTGCTCTATATATTAGCGATTTTTCAAAAAAACAAAATTTGAGAAAAAGTTATTGAGCTTATTAGTTGCATTATCTCCATTCGTCTCACCTTTCTTGTATACATTTAAAAAAATTCTACATCATTTAAGGAACATAGATTAATTTCTTTTATAATTTCTATAAGATCGTTTTTAGAAAGCTTTTTCTATATAAAAAAAGGTATTCTATAAAAAAAAGCGTCGCCCACTAAAAGTTGTGAGCCATATGCCATAAATATGCCATTTTTTGATTATTTGTTGTATCGAAACCACAAACGCATACTTTGATATCGATATTGAATTTATTCTGGTACATTTAAATTCTGCAAACTCAGAAAAATATTGACGGTAGATCGAAATCGTGAAAGAGCATAGTCAAACATATAATGACAAAGCGGTCATTGAAATTTTGGGAGCCTAAAATTTTAATAGACACAGGTAAACAATTATTGATTTCAATAGAAAAAATTTTTTTCCTTGTTATTGACTCTTGAAGTTTGTAAAATTATCGGCGCCTCGTATTTCTAAAACTTCAAAGGTTTTTAAATTTCTTTAGAAGCAAAAAGGTAATGGCAAATATCATGCCATAAAAAAATATAATTATTTGTCTTAATTCACTAACTTAACTGCCGAATTCAAGGACTGTACTAAAGCTTCGTTTAATTTAATTTTTTTTTGTCATCCTAAATTTATGCAATAATTCTATATATTTTTCTATAATAATGAAGGTATGCAATCAATTGTTTTTAAAAAAAAACATTTTAATTTGCTACATGCTGAAAGTTCTAATTTTTAAACAATGGATCTGCCCCAAATTTATTGTTGTAAAATATCAAGCTTTGAACTTTTTCAACAAATATACTAATTTCTTTCAGCGAGTCTTTTGAGAACGTTTTTTTCTTTCAATATTATTGAATTTAAAATGTGCATATATATACATATAAATATGTATTTAAATTTTATTATTAAGTTTTTCGCTGTTTATTTATTATTTTAAACATAAAAAAAAAACAAACAAGAAAAATATAAAAATAAAACTATAAATTTATCGAAAATGATGCCTTGACGGGATATGATTGTTGTGTACTCAAATTTCTGCTTTAACGGCAATGTTGATCTTTTGCTTAAGGCAGAAAACCTTAAAATTTTTATATAAAAAAAAAGTAACAGCAACAACAATAACAACAACAACCAAAATTACAAATCTCCTATATTCGAGTCTAAACAAATTCAAGAGAAAAAGAAACGCTTTGTATGATAAAAACTTTTTTTTCGATTAAAGAAAAACAAAAAAAAAAATGTATTATTTTAATGATTATTAACTGTTTATAAGCGATAAGAAATCATATTAAATTGTAATTTACTATATTGTATATGCTTTTTATTATTATTCATTCAATAATTAAATCACACACTCACATACGCGTATAATATGTAACTTAATAATATTAAAAATTTTTTTTTCGTCTATCCGGCTAATAAATGTGTATTCAGTTCTGCAATTCATTGAGACTTCTATAAAAGTCGAATGAAATGAAATAAAACAATAAATGGAAAATTGAAACGAAAATAATAAAAAAAAAACTTTTTATTCATTGAGTTTTTTTTTGCATTTTACACAGATAATCTCAAATTCCTGAGTAATCTTTCTTTAACAAAAATAAAATTTGAAATGTTCATGGTCATCAAGTTAATATAGTTGATGGAAAAAGCCGCCCATATTATATGAAAGGACCTATGCTAAACTCGGGTTAAAATATTATTTTGTACGGTAGCACTTTTCTTTTCACACAAACGAATAGAAACAATTTTCATTGAATTAATTTCAAAATTTTTAATTTTTTTCACTATTGCATAATTTTAGGGAAAAATACAAAATTTAAAATGATTACAAACAGATAATTTGATTTTCTGTTCAAAAACAGTTTCCCGTTTAATAACATTTTTGCTTTAAAATAAATTTGACTAAAATTTCTTGAAAAAATTCATTTATTTATAAAAAAATATCTGTTTTGTGTCCTGAAGATACTCCCTTGACTGATTGAGTGTGTGATTTAGTGTACTAGCAATTTTTGTTTCATACGTTCATCATTCTTTGAATCATTATTTATTGATCTTTGGTAAGACAAATTTAATTCATAATAAATATGCTGTTGTATACATTAAGGGAAATGACACGTTGGATCTATGAGTTTCTGAATCGCTGGGTGATAACAGAATTCCCTTATTTATTTTCTCGATAAATTGATGTTAAATTACCATGTTATCATATATCGCGATTGTGAAATATCGTTTCTAATCCACAAAAATTAAATTTGAACTTAGACCAAAGAAAAAAAAACGAATATAACGAACATTTGATTTTTTTTCGATAAGAGTTAAAAAAAAAAAATTATTTCAAACGTTGAAAACTTTGAGAGGGGAGTTTAGGCCGTTTTACTTCTGAGCGCCTCGTTTTTAATATACAGAGGTACAAATATTTTTTGACAATACAAAACTCAATTATATTTTGTAAAATAATGCTTTGTTACAAAGAAGTTTTACAAATAGAAAGAGGAGCCTACGAACTGAAGGACATTGTGAAACTCAAATAGTTTGTTTTAATTTATAAACATCCTTTGGAAAATAAACTTTGTATATTTTTTTAAATTTTGATTATTAAGCAATTTTTTAATTAATTTCTTTCATTATTATGGTTTAATATTAATTGTTTTGTAGTAGACGTTCGCTAAGTAGGCAAGTTTCTTATAAATTAATTAGTGTAGGTTAGTGTTCATTACTAAAATTAAAGTAATACTGTAATTTTATTAGTATAGATTTTTATTTAAATAAAATTATTATAATTAAAAGAAAAAAATTATTAATTAGTTGTAAATAATTAATTAGTGAAAGTGAATGATTAATTTGAATGCTTTTCTTGTGGGCGAATTTTGAAAAAAGTGAAAATCTTTTAGGTTTTTAATTAACGAATTATGAGCATTCACTATAAATATTTAATAGTATGTTAATGACTTATAGAATTTAATTTTTAGATAATTATTGTTTTTAAGTCATAAATTTTTGATATTACAAAAAAACAACATATAAGATTAAAATTAAAAAGGGCATACTAGTGCGAAATTGCGAAAGTAACATCAAAATATATGAAATAAATTTTGTTTCTAATGTTCAGAATATCACTAGTTCATATCATATACACGCGACATTGCACACCCGACCGCGTACCACCATTCATCATTCATTGTATTTTGATGGGGCATTATTAACTTAAAAATGTCCAACGTAGTTTGTATTGTGAAATTTTTAGATTTTGCTAGCTATATTTTTTTGTGGGCGGAGGCTCATCCATTTGCGGTGACCAGAATAACGTGACTTAAAGGTATGCTGAGGCATACTGGTGGGGATGCTGACGGTACATTGCCTCTTGGGGAAAATGGCTAAGAGACCTGGCGGAGGTGGAGAGATATGGCGGAGGTGGAGGCGTGTTCTTGGGGTTTTCTTTTATGGTGGCCTGGGGGAAATGTTCAGGGAAGTCTCCCGCGCGACTTTTGAGGTTCGCCAGGGAGATTGGTTGGTTCGGGTAAATGATTTTTAGGATCGGATCGCATTGGGGTTTCGCGATGTTTTATTTAGGGGCTGCCGATTTGTTAGCCTAGTGCGAGGGCTTCACGTAGATGTTCGGATGGGGTCTCTCTCTCTTAATTTTTTATCAATTATAAAATATTAATTATCTCTAAAATTTTATTTAAATTTCGAATCGATTTTATTTTATGAACATTATTCGACTATTTACTCGAGTAATTCAATATTCGTTTACATTAAGTTAATACGTAAATAAAGCACATAATTTTCTCTTTAAGATTTGTCATTGCATTTACAGTATGTTACTAAAGTAAGGTCACATGAAAAATTATTTTTTATAATATAAATTTATAGTTTTGCAAATAAATTGCGAAGTAGTTTCATTTCAAATATTTGGAATGTTTTCAATAATTAATAAAAACAAGAAAATGTAGAGATGATTTTTTCAATTCTGTGGTACTCATATATGTATATAAACTTGTGTTTTCTTTGTACATATGCATGGCAGTTATTACAACTCGCATAAAAACCCAAAGATTATGTTACGGAAAATAATGTCTATAAATAACTTGTATGGTTGCTATCAAAATCATCGCCCTTATCACATCCAAATACGGTATCTTCATTTACTGTGGTGAACTATATGTGAAAATTGGTTGAGTTAAGATTAAAAATATAAAATATCAATACATTAAACACCCTGACTTCAATAATGCTTTATAAAGAGTTTAAATACGGTATTAATTGGTTAGTAATGCCGCCTCTGAGCTTTCAATACCTTTGCATTGTAAAAAAACTGCTATCGCTTTTGATACATTTTGGAATACAATTTGTACAATATCAATACATGCTTTGACGTTTGTTTGAAAATTTCAATTTAAAGTTCTGTGCAAAAGTTAATTTTCAACAAGTGTTCCCATATTATTAAAAACATAGCATTTTTATGCTGCATTTTGGGAAAAAACTTAATAACTAGCACTTTATTGCTGAAAATATATGCTAAATTATTTAATTGGTTATTTTTGGAACATTTATATGACATGTATAAGAAAAGTGTGCTCCATTTTTTCGATACCTAATTTACTTTTATTTTGCGTATCCATTACATAGTTACATAGAACAGGGGGCTTCTTAGAGCAATGTTTGTTGAGAGCTTTATATGTTTTCTAATTTATGTCTAACAATTTTCTTATGTTTTTTTTTTATGTGGTTCAGTTTTTTATAATTTAATTTTAAAAATGTGTGCCGTGAAAATTTACGTAATTTATTTCTTTGAATATGGCCGAAATATCATTCAACAACATTAACGAAATTTTTCAATTATAATTATTTGTATTTCAATAAATTAATTAACATTAAAAATTGTATAATATTAATTAATTGAATAATGTATGACTGCATAACAATGTACCCCAATACCAAAGATTATTATTAAAATTTTTTAATTACTTATGTAATAAAGTTTTGTAAATAAATGTAATAAATTTTATTATTATAGTGTGTGGCCTTCATTTGACTATTCAACTTTTCTTCGACACTGTAAATTTTAAATTTTTTATTTACTTACATGCATAAAATTGAACATGCACATTGCACATACGTATACATCATGTGCAGACGGTTAATGTTAGAGTTGGACTAATGATTTGTTTAATTGAATCGATATATGCGGTATGAAAAAAATAAAAACACTGATTGAATAATGTAGAAAAGTAGTGATTTATAAATATTTTTTCTATGTTCTTTCTCTTTCTCTCTTTCATCATTATGTCTATCTCTCTTTATTACTCTTTCTTTAATATTTTGGGTAAGTTAATCAATATTCTTCTTTACTATAAAATTATAGTACATGAGAGTATGTGATTTTACTTCAATTAAAGATGGTACTTGAAAAAGCAGTTAATTAATGACCATTGAAATTACAAAGATAACAACATGTTTAGTAAACATTAAAAAAAGAGAAAGAAAAAATCAAATAAAACAAAAATAAAATAAGAAAATTTGAAAAATACCATGACTACATACAAAAATGTTTAAAAGAGGTTGAGAAGAAGCCTAAAGATTTATGATCGGTAGGCGTGGAGCATAACAACAACACAAAAAAAATAAAAAAACAAGAATGTTTTGTAAAAAAATTTAATTTCGAAATTCTGCTTTTTTTTTGCCTTACGACATGAATATAGTTGGTTATGCATAAAAATAATAACAAAAATATTATGCAGTTGTCTATAACAACTATACGAAAATTCATTATAGGAATTTTTTTTTTTAGTATTAATAGAAAATTATTGAAAGATAAAACGAATCATTGTAATGTCAGTACGGTTTTGAGAATATGAGAAATAGTTGATATTAATTTCAATAAAAATACAAAATCCTTTGCGGTTTTCTTTTTTTCCCATATACACACAAATGGTTATAAATTCAAAAACGAAACTTTACATACAAGTTTTAGTTTACTGTTCTTTAGAAGATCTGCGAATATTAGAAATTATTTAGGTCAAAGACTTACACATGTTCATTGAAGATGAATTCGATATACAATTGAATTATAAATAGTCGATTCGATTATTTAAAAAAAAAGCATGCTTAAAAGATAAAATCAAATGTTGCGGCAAGTAAATTGAATTGCAATTGTAGTTTTAAATTGGGGAGGACAATAAATATTCCATTTACTTTTTAGGTGTATGTATGTTTTGTATTATAATTATGTGATGTGAAAATGTTAAACAAATGTATGAATTAAGCACAAGTAGTAAGGTAAAGTAAGGTAATTTCGTCAGTGCATTTAATTTCGTCATAGGTCGCACTTCCTTCACATATTTGCCAAATATTAGGAAACCCCATCTATTTTCAATAAACTTTAAACATTTTTGTTTTTAAATATACGTGAAGTGAGAAGATCCGTTTTTAAATTTTAAAAAATTAGAATAAATTAATTTTAAAAGACATTCTTAATTACTGAAAAAAATACCGGGGCAAATTTTTGCTTTTTCTTAGTGTTTTCGTTAAGAAAAGTAGAAAGTTTCTTAAGGGTATATCTGTTGAAATATGTGTAATTTCTTACATATTTGCTTATATTTTGACAAATTAAACTTAAAAAAACATTATTAATAAGAAAAAAATTGAAAAAGTGAAATAGTAAAAAATAAAAGTTAAGTGACGAAATTACCAACCAAATTTTTTGGAGTTGGAGATTATTTCGTCAGAATGACGAAATTGAGTGGTTTATTAAAACATTTTAAAATATGAATATTTACTTTTGAAACTTAAAATATTAAAAAAAATTGAATGCAGAACTTTTATTTGCAGTGTTTCTAGCCAAAATATAAAATTTCGTCAGTCATATTTTATTCAGGTATCACCGGTAAAATCTATTTTAATAGTAACGAAAAATGTAGATTGGCAAAGTTTTTCTACAAATAATGATAAAAACACGAGAAAAACGGAAATTGAAATGTTAAATTTGACAAATATAACAGTTCTGTACAATATCTAAAAAAACTATTAAATTTAAAACTAACTTTTACTAAAATTTTATTTACAATCATATTTTGTGAGGCGGTGGAATGTAGTACTTAAATAGGGTGCTGACGATATTAAAATTTTACATAGTTTTTGAATTGTTCAAATTTTGTCATGCTTTTTTTTCAAAATTGTTACTGGATAGTTATTAATTATGATATACACAGTTTAAATTTGCATTATTTTTTATTTTAGTCCAATGAACTGTATTAAAACCTAGTTTTTTTTGCCATGACGAAATTAGCAACTCCACATGACGAAATTAAAAACTCAAAGTTTTTGCTGACGAAATTACATGACTTTTGGAGATATTTTAAAATTTAAAAAAATATAAAAATTCACAAAGTAACTGTCTGAAAAAGTTAAAAATAATTTTGTCAACATTCCAAACTAACAAAAAATGATACTTTTATTGCACACACATTAACTATTCGAAATACATCGTTAAAAAACCGAAAAAGTCCCTTAACATGACGAAATTACCTTACTTTACCTTATAAAATTGGTAATTCTATTTTGCTTATTACTCCAAGGTATCATCTTAGTATATATGTACTAGTATATATATACATACATTATTATATACTTTGTATAACATTCATCGTAAACGATTATTTGTTACGCTTGTTTATTTATACTATTTTACATGCCGTTGTGGTTAATTAAAAATAAAAAATAATTAAAAATAGAAAGGTGAGCTAAAAAAATTACTATTAGAATTTTTATTTTATTGCTTTTTTTGATTTCAAATCGAAATTTATTCAATAATTATTAACATATTTTTTTTCAAGGTGTCATACATAAATATAAAACAAGTAGTTTTTTAAATTGTATGTTAATAGTTCGGTATAGTAAGTAATGAAGTAGAAAATTGGCTCGCGATATTAGTTATAGGTATAAATCAAGTTCTCTTGCTGTATAAGAATTGGAAAATTCTTAAAACCATTGATAAAAGATATTCTAGCTTAATAAAATGAAGTCTTTATAGTATAAGAAGAAACTGCCTTTATAATGAGTCTTTATAGTGTAAGTTCAAAATTTTAGCTTACTGACATTTTTTCATCTGAACAAAAATTAAATTTAAATTTTGTAAGTTTCCAAACAATAAGTAAGCCAAATTATATAAATCTTAACAAATTTAGATTAATTTTACTTAGTACAAAAGGGAGAACGTTTTAAGAAACTGTAAGAATAAAAATTATGTGATATGGAAAAATTTTTTACTGCAAAATTAAATTAAAAAAAAATGTGCACTTCTTGGAATATATGTAGTTAAATTCGATTTTGAATATGCTATTGGTACAATTGCATTATTCACGCTTTATTCCCTAATTTGTGCTTGAATTGCAAATAATAATTGCATTTGCATTTATTTTTAAGGCAAAACTAAACAAAAACTTAATTAAATTCCAATTCATATTTCGAATATAATATTCATAATTTACTATGCGGCTACGTTACATAAACAGAGTTCCCACTTGGATACAGTTTTGCTTTAAAGAAAAATGGAATCGGATACATTTGAAAATTTTGCTGAAATATGGGTACATTCCTTTGCTTAACACTAAAATATTACAAAACTATCATAGTGCTGCTAATACGAATTGCAGAAATTGCTTTTCCTTCAAAAAACTGTATTATTTGCTGACTTTACTACAATAGTTTTACGAATTTGTTAGAGAGAGTAAGAAAGATACTATATTAAATGTTCAAAACCAATGCTCAAATTTCGAATATTCACATAAGAACGTACCAGAAACATTTTGGTGTAAGCTATAGGTGTAAAATGCATAGGCAGTTCATATTTTTTTTAAATATTTGCCCTTTTTCATGATGAATCACACGTTTTTAGCGCATATTTTAGAATCTATAGAACTTATATTTTTTAACCCCAACTTTTACAATTATAATGCAATATAAAATGTATGTTATTTCTATTTAACTAGTTACTATAATAACACTCAGATTGCTGAATAAATTAACATTAATTATGAGTTAGTTTGTACCTAATAAGACGATTTAGTGTAATAATTCTATTTATTTTACGAGGATGGATACATTTTGGATAAATTTTATTTTTAACGAGGGGGAACACTGTATACAAACCATGTTAGTGTCTAGAAAATATTCGAAGTGTTTTAGGAGAGATAAAATTTCTTTTCTTTATTCGAATTCATATTTATTTTTCCTTTCTCAAGTGCTTCCAGGACACTAAAACTTATACTTACTTAATCCAATAGAATTTATGGAAATTTAAATAAACAAAATATAAAAATAATAATAAAAATAATGCTTGTATGTAAGCTGATAAATTATATATTTAAGTTTGTAAATATTTTCGCAAAAGGTGTGATAAAAAAAACTATATTTAAGATGAAATTTTGAATTTCTGTTTCTATATTTTTGATCTGTTTCCATAAATTTCAAAATATTTATTCAAAAAATTATTTATAAAGCTAATAAATTCTTATTAATATGAAAAATTTTAAAGAATTTTTTTGGGTATAAAAAAAAAAGCAAAAAAATGAATACTTAAATTAATTTTACCAATTAAATGAATTTTTATACAAAGCCCTATACTTATTTTTTGTTTTCTTTTTATTTTTTTTTCTTCAGATATAATTTATTAGCGAAACTAATAAACTTTATTTTAGTCTTGTCTTTGTTTTTATCTTATTAACACAAAAATGCTCTTAAAAACACATCATCAGATCAAGAATTTTGTTTTTATTGAAAAATTAATAACATAAAAAAAATCAAATATAATTTCTACACGTTCTCTCATCTCTATATAAAATTTAACCACGCATATCAGAACTAGTGAACTTCTATATTATGTCCACTTGTGTCATATATAAATTTAATAAATAATTTTAATTAAATCTTATACTAATAGTATATGATTCGAATATATACTTTAGTGATTATCAGAAGTCATTCAACTTTAAAGCGGTCATAAAATATTGTGTAAACTATAATAAACAATAATTTTGAACTTGTCTGTATTTTATTTGGAATTTTGTAAATATTTTTGCGATGTGTTTGAATTTAATTTTGGAAAAAATTATTTTGAATTTATTATAGAAGCACGTGTTAAAAATGTGAGAAGAAATTAAGTTTTATCCATAATTAGAGAAACAACGTATACTAAAATTTACGATTTTTGATTTAGGCGTTTTAAAAAAACTGAAGAAACTAAGATAAAAATTTTTAAATTTCTTTTTGTTTAAAATTTGAAATTTAATAAGAACTCATGATCCAGGGTCTGTAATGTTAAAATATTGTTGGGTTATTAAATTATTGCCAAACTATATTAAATTTAAATTAATTTCTGATTCAATTAAAATTTTCTAAATGTTTGATCATGGAAATAGAACGAAATTTCGAAGGATAAAATAAATGATCTCTAAATTCTGTTTAAGTTTTTCAAACATAATATGCGGTTAATGCAGTTGTAAGAATCAAAAAATTGGTTCCTGTATTTTAAGTGTACAAATCCCATCAAATTGAAACTTCATCGGATTAGAATTTTAAGTTCAAGCCTACTATGTTAGAACTTCTATGTTAATTATTGTTGAGTGAAAGCTCTTGATTAAAATTGTTTTAAAAATTTTTACAATAAATGCAGTATTACTGTGCTGTAGAATTTCGGTATGTCGCTTGCGTTAACGCTGAAATTTTAATAACGCAAATTTTAATGCGAAATCGGTGTTAATCAAATTTGTGAATTCTAGGATTATGAGATTAGTTAAAAACCCTATTTAAGAAGAGAATAAAATTTTAATTGTGTGAAACAAAAATAAGGTTTATCATCGCTGACACTTCTATAAAAATATTATATAAACGGTCTTTCCTACAACACTTTGCTTTGTTAAACCAAAAAAAAAATACTCATGTAAAACAAGAAGAATAGAATGTTAAAAATAAAATTAATTTTTATTTTCTTTATTATATTTTTATTTTGTACTTTATAAAAATATCGTCACAGACAGATAGCTGATAGCTGGCTGCTAAAGAAGTATTTAATATGTTGTTATTTAAAAAATTTTTATTTTTGATAGATGACAATTTTCGAATCTTTAACATGCCGTATTTATGTATATATGTATATATGTGTGCGTGTGTAAGTATATGTATAAATACTTAAGTTTCACTTTACAACAAACAATGGCAAGAAGAAAAATTCAACAAGCACTATATGAGAAGAAGAAAATGTAGGGGAATAAATGAGCAAGGAAGTAAGCAAAGAAACAAAAAGGCAAACAAAATAAAATAAAAAGAAATTAAAAAGACTATAGTGTTTAAAATACCCTGAATACAATATGAGAATGAAAGATAGATATGCTATATTAATATGATGTTATGCTGTGTTTGTAAAAACATAATCAAAATGCCAAGATGAAGAATTGCATCAACCCAACCGTCACCAAATTAACATACATTGAATATACATACATATATGTATATATACATTATATTCAACATATTATGCATGTGCATATATCTTATGGCATAAATTCATTTGATTTGTATTTATAAAGAATTGTGAATATTGGTTTAGTGAATGATTTTCCAACGTGATCACATTATGATATATAAATATTTTTGCTGTTTTCCTGGATTTTCTTTTCTCAACATATCATATTTTTGTTGGGTTTTTATATACATATACATATGTAAATATGTATATTTATGTGCAACTATGTTATGATATACAAGAGTATATAATGCATTTGGAAGGTGATCCGTAAATAAGTGCACAGTTAAGTACTTGTCATTTTAGAAACTTTAGAAAGTTTCATATGCTTTTTGCAATTATCCGATTCATTATTTTCACTTTTCCTACAGTATATTTAATAACTGTACCTGTTTTCAAGGTAACAGGGTATCTTATAGTTAGAAATTTTTTGTAAATACCTGAAAACCAAACATTTTTGACTTGTAATTTGACATTCTTCTATATTGTAATTAATTGTTTGTAAATTTATATTTTATTAAATAAGGCCTTACCCTTTCTGAGAAAAACAATTAGTATTCCAACGGTTTTGGCGTAATTATAAATATTATTGAAAATTTCACACAAGAAACGAATTTTTCAAAAAAATCACTGGAAAATCTAGAAATCACTTATGAAAAATGTGTAAAACATTTCATTTTTGTGCATTTCCTTAAAAAATGCACTGATTTATTGGTCACCTTGTCGTTGTTTATAATATGATCGATAAAAGACGTGCATAATATTTTTCGTTTTACATACATACATACATACATTGTATATTATGTATATTTAAATTATAATACATATTATAATATTAAATATTTTTATGATATATAGCAGCTTTTTGCTTTTAATTTTTTTATTTTCTACTTATGTACATATTATTGTATACATATTTTGTCACTCTTGTGCAAGAGAATGGCAGCCGACATCAAAAATATCATAAGAGGAACAGCTGCTAAAACTTTAAAATAAGCCGATTGAAGCAGATGTAAAGTGGGTGAAGGGAAGCCCTACTTTCGTTGTATATCACAGAAATTACATATTGTGAAATATTAAAAGAATATAAGAGAAAGAGATGGAAATATAAAAAAAAAACAAAATACATAAAAATGAATAGCAGCGCATATTGCAAAAAAGAAAAGTGAAAACAGAATAAAAATTTTGTTATCACATGTTTGTGGAAATTTTCATAATACAAAATTAAGAAAAGGAAAACTCAAGAAAATTGTAATGTATGACAAATTCAAATAGGGACGTATGAGTGTGTGTGTTTGTTGGAGGGAGAATAATACAATTTTCACATTTTCTTTAGTTTTTTCAAATTTTTTTATTTTAATCGACTGCATTGCATACAATAAGGGAGGTTGCGTGATGGTTCCAAATTTCGTATATCAATTGAATAGAACTCATGGAGAAGTAAAAGTGAGTCATCGAAAAACAACTTCTCCATGATAGGAAAACGTAGATAAACTAATTTTAATGATAAGTGGGTGACCATTAGAGCGGTCTGCTTTTGCAATCGTGAAAATAACTGACTAATTTTCCAGTGAATTCGAATTGCAGAAAATTAATATGTACTAATAGCCAAAATTACATTTTTCTAGGTATGTTTACTAAAAGTCTGCTGGCATGTTTAAATTTTTGACTTTCAAATAATCAGAAAATGCACTTAGCGGTCTGTTATTTGCCGATCACATCAATTTTTGTTTTTTCAATTCTTATTTGAATATCATTAGATGATGCGCGATGTTGCGGTTTATTATTAATGAGCTCGTTTCGCTATATTTAAAAGGGTTTAAAACAAACATAAATAGACAAAAAACAAAATCATCAACTTCTTTTGATATTTTAGTTCTCTTTGATAGTTAGTACAAAATTTTTATTTGTTTGTTATTTTCTGATTGATTCAATGGCCGAATTCCATAAAGTTCATTTGTTTTATCTTAAGACCGCAAAAAAAATATGTATAGGTACTTTCTTTTTATTCCACTTCAAGTACAAAAGTAATTTTTTAATGATTTTTAAACTCATTTCATATTCCGAAAGCAAAAATGTTAGAAAAAAAATATTTAGAAATTTCCATTTAATTTTTGAAAAGATTTTCTTTATTATTATTATGAGATAGAAGAAAATAATAAAAAAAAAATGGAAAAGAGAAAAACCAAAAAAAAAGTATGGAAATCTTTTTAAATTTTTCTTTATACTGGAAAAGTATATAAGCTATTTATTTCTTCTTCTTTATAAGCAAACTCATATAACATGACGCGTTAAAATGTTTTTCAACCAAAATAAATCATCACAATCTCAAGACACACATATACTTTGGATATCGGCCAATTACTATTTTAATTATGATAATTGCTTGGCACTTTCTAAAAACTCTTCTATATAATGATAATTATCATAAATATTTAGTTTTGCAAGTTGTGCGACTGTGGTTTTTTGAGTTACACTCTTATGCGCAATACATGCGGTTATTATCATTTTTTTTTAATATTTGTAACAAAAAAATTCGAAAATTCAAAACGCGAACAAATTTTTAATTATGAGGGTTTTCACTCTTAACATATTGCGTTTTGAGTCAAAGTATTTATTTTGTAATCAAATTCAGACTTTTAAATTCAAAAACAAATTTATATCATTGTTTTATATGAAATGCATATTGTATGGTCCCGAAGTTATAAGCATTTATTTATACTTATATGAAGGAAAAATCTAGTACTTTTTTTTCAACATGCTATAGTTCTGAAACGAGTATATCTGCACCCTTTTCACCTATGCAATTGTTATTTAGTTCTTATATTTGAATTTCAAAAATTAAATAAAAATTTATTACGTATCACCCAAATTAAATGTTACAAATTTGTGAAGCATTATAGTAATCAGTGGATTTTATACTTAATAATTCTTGGAATACGCCAAATGAAGAATTTTTGCGCTTATTTACACGTACATATATATATATATGTATATAGCTAAATCATAATATTGTAAATGTTATTCTTAAATAATAATTTTATTTGTAGTACCTACATTATTTTACACAAATTTTACATTTCTAAGCATTAAGAGCATTAAGATATAAGAAATCCTTGTTTATCCTTTGAAATATTACGAAAATGTGCAAAATTGTCTGATATATTTTTCTAATATTTTGCATTTTGTTTGTTAGTATGTGCATGTTTAATCATTATAAATATGTAACAGTAACACGTATTTAATGTGTTGCTTTAAAAGTAAATTTTAATGCATTTTTAACATTTCTTTAGCGAATTTAGAATTCAAAAGAAAAAGATGAAAGGATGCATATACATACATGTATACATAAAGAATGTGATAAAACTTAAGATTATATTTAGGTAAAGAAGAAATGTACAACAAAACAACATTTAAATCTATATGTGAATGGATGTATGGGAATATATGTATATACATATTCCATTGAATATAATATGGTGTCGTATAATCGTGAGACTTCAATTTTAATTTACAAAAGAAAAAATAAAAACATTGTTATAAAAATTTATTAAGAACATTAATAATTCTTAAGCAAATTAACCTAAAGCAAAATAGCTTTTAGTGCAAATCTTAACTTTATGGGTTTCATGTTTATATTTACAATTATATTTTAATGCAAAAAGCAAATACTTAATATTATGGGAAGAAGATGTTTTAGAACTTAAACTATATACATGTATGTATGTGTGTATGATATATTTTTGAAATTTTTTATCAGTCAACTTTAAAGATAAAAAAAAAATTGAAAAAAATATTATAAAAAAGTACCTATAATAGGAGAAACGTCAATATTTAATGTTTTACATATAGAGTGTGATTCAAAGAGTGCTGAACTTTTACAGACATTTTGAAGTTTAAATTAAGTGATGATAATTATTTAATTTTTTTTTCTGATTCTTAATATGGTTCATGATTTTTTGATGTTACCATAAAAAGTCTATATGTATGAAATTGTTTTGTAAAATTTATTTAAATATTTATAAAAGATATAAAATTTTACTCTTTGAAATTTATTAAAATTCACTAGTAAATCTTGAATTGAAAATTACGTTTCCGATTCTGCTATTGCAAATTTGGTTGACAATAGGTCAGACTGATAATGATGACTTTGATACTAGAAGACATTTTAAAGGTCTAAAATAACTTGTATAAGTAATTCATTTTCAATATTTTAATATTTTTCATTACTTTGTTGTAAAAGAAAAGTAAATAAATACAAAATTTCCTCTAATTTTTAATGAAATACATACAAAAAAATTTTTATTACATTAAAAATTATACAGGATGTCTCATCCTGTCTAATCTGATCAGATTATTACCAATGTAGATATTCATAAGAACGCTCTTACTCTGAGATTTCCCAAAACATATTTGTTAATGTGCCTGTCTTGCACTGTCGCGAAGTTATACTTAAAATTGCAAAAAGGAAAAAAATCAGTGGAAATTGATTTTAAGGCCCTGTAACTCCGAATCTGTTGAGCTGTGAATACGTCTCGATACAAAAGTTTTGCCTACTCATGAGGGCCAATACAATGGCATATAGCAGCGCACTTTGTTATGGGACACCCTGTGCACCAATTTTGATCCTGAAAATTTGTATTGTATTTTCCAGAATACCAACTCCATAATAGATATAAGTAAATTAAAATTAACTTTTTAGTTTTTCAAATTTTCATCTATTGAACTGGATTCACGGAAAGATCCATACTTTTATTGTACGGTTGGAAAACTTGTTATTTTTAAGATTTATGTTACACAAAAATTTACTATTTACTATATTATTCAGATTTATTGCTTATAATGATTTACAGAGATTTACGGGTGTAATTTTAAATAAGAAAATTCTTGATGTTCTTCTTTAAAGATTTGAAACTTTTATATATTTCTTTTCTATCTAAAAAGCTTCAGGCTATATAACCGTAAGTTTTGAGCCAATTTTTTTTTCAATCACGACTTATGACTGTTCTATTATTATATTTTGTGAAGGTTTAATTTTTTGAGTTCAAAATGTAAGTAATAAACCTGTTTAAGTTAAAAATTGCTTTGATTAAACTAAAATTTTTTTCAAAAATGAAATCTAATTATTTTTAACTGATATTTTGCAATTAGGCATATGGAAAGCTCTTATACATATTATATCTATTCGAAAATTTAATGTTTGTATGTATATATTAAAATCGAATACATTAAAAATTAGATTGTATTTTAAATATTTTGAAGAACTTCTTTGGAAATGTTTAATTTTTTGAACTTTTCAAAAAAATAAATGTTCTTTGAACAAGTGTTTATTATTCAGTTCGTCCATCTGCCAGTGTGTATGTTTACAAAACTTTTACGCCATTTAAGAAATGCTGAAAGGCATACTTCTTAAAAATGCCTTTTTTGACTTCTTATTGTAACGAAACCAAAAAATATTTTTTAAATTCAACAAACACTTCTTCTATCGCCAAACAGCGAAGTTAAATTTGACAATGAAAAAATTGCAATTGAAATTAACCGATATCTAAAACCTGTTTTTTTTATTAAATTTTCTATATGGGTTTTCTTCTAGACAAAAAGTTGTAGGGGTCTAAACAGATGTTACTAAATAGTTTATTTCGTTAAAATAAATTTATTTTTATAACTTCCAGCTCCTCCCAAAATGTGGCCTCCCGAAATTTTAATTTTCTGCGTCTTATACTTCCGATATTTCAAGCTCTTCCAAATACCTATAACTCAAAAATTTAACAGTAAGTGCCATGCCACCAAAAATTTAATAACTTGTCTTGGTTTACTTACTGAACCGTCATCATGTTAAGATTTCTTTTTCTCATCTTGAATGTATGCCACAATTTGATATATTTAGGTATATTAATGAAATAACTAATCTAGTAGATTGTTTTAGTGCTTTTTTAAAAGCAGTATTTTAAGAAGTACGATTTTGTCAAAAGTTTGACAAATTCGTAAAATTCCAAAAATAAAAAACGGCATAACCAAAATAGTTTTATTAACAATTTTTCCAAGATGTTAATAATTTAAATTGAGCGTATTTGGGAAAATATCACCGTGAGTAATTCGAGAAAGCGAAGGAGTAGAAATTCTTTTGCAATTTTCGATTTAAATCAAAATTATTGTGTGCTAAAATTCCCAAATAATTCCATAAGAAATTTTGTATAAATGTTAATTTAGTTTAAATGTGGACTATATTACTTTCGATTGCAAAAATTACAAATCGTTCAAGATTCTGTATGTTTGTGCATTTGTTTATGTTTACCATGAAAACAAGTGCTTTGGTAATTACTTATACTCGTATAATAATCATCAGACTCTTTCTATTGTTGAATATAATGTGGTGTAATGGATTTTGCAGTATTGGAATTATTTAGATTCTTAAAACTAAATTGCAATTTTATCATGTTAATCTGTTTGTATGTTGGTAAATTAAAACCACATTAGTTAAAAAGCGTGTATTTAAATAAAATTTTACTAAATAAATTTGTCTTTATTTTCTAGAGTCTACAATGTTATTTATTTTTCACAATGGCATACGTACTCGTATAACGCTATTTCGTCTTAATTTTTATATTTCAACAAAATTTTTTTAAAGAATGTTATAAAATTACTGATTCATTCTTTATGCCTATATCAAGAACTAACAATACATATTGTGATAAATTTGAATATTTTTATACTTGGTGTTTGTCAAGTTAGAAATTGATTTGCTTCTCGTCGTTTTGATTTTCAATTCAAATGGTAATTAAAAAGTTGGCAAATTTAGACTAACTGTAACATTGTAATTGTTATTTTTGAAGACCTTCATTTGAGTCCTATACAAACATATTTTTCAAAATTTTTCAGGTGTAACGTTGCTTCAACTTTATATAAAACTAGCTAGTTAGCATTGTACGATCACGGTATTCTTTAGTAAAATTTTTCCAATTTGGTCTTTCGTACTGTATGCCTAAAGTCAAAGATTGTGACAGTGTTTAAACACTTTTATGTTAGACGACAATTACTTTTAAATTTTTTTTTTGAGCTTTGTACTTATGATATAATTTTTATAAGTACTTATAAGTATCTTATTGTTAGCTTGATTTGTTTTACCTTTACTATATCTGACCAGAGAAATCTTTCAACAATTTTATTCGACTTAACCAATGCAAATGTTAATAAAGTAAAGAAAAAATTACTAATCTCTTTTTGATAACTAATAAAATGCATTTGCGTAAATTTACAGAAAAAGTTTGTTCTTCTGTTTCTGAGAAAATTACAGAGTAGTTTTTTTGGTTTTGATATTTATTTTGTGAACCTTCTCCTTGTAATAATTGTAAAACAATTGCATATTTTTGGACTTTTAAAGGAAAATTTATTAAATTTTAATTTTTAGTTGTAGCCAAATTCATTTTTATGCAATTAGGGTTGTGGTGCATATTAATCATAGTGTTTTGGTTTTTTTATTTATAGTTGATCTTAAAAAACAGAATGGGAAAATTTTTAAACTTTGATAATATCTTCTTTTTGGTTTTTTTCCACTTTGTTATAACTTATTTGAAAAATTATGTTATAGGTAAATTTTAATCTGCTTTATGAAGATTGTAAAACAAAACTTGTCCTTAACTGAGGTTTAAACTTAGCAGTAATTTACTTTTTGATTCAGAAAAAAATTTACTAGTTTTTCATATAATTTGGGTTAAAAATACGGGAGCGGGGAACTAGAATTCAGATTTAGTGGTATACCTTAAAATATGGAAAAGATATTAAAGAGAATTTTAGCATGAAGAAAAGCAGTTCCTTTAAAATAAGCGAACATTTTGTTAAAATATCAACGACAACAACTTTATAGTCTTTCAATAATCGAAATAACGTTCATAAAGTAAAAAAGTTGTGGAAAAAATTTGTTAACATAAACTTTTAGTTTTTATTACGTACAGCATTCTGTGTCACTCTTTTGTTTGTTCCATGGGTCCTCTATAGCCTTATAAATATTATAATAAGTAACCCAATAAAATCATTGTGAAACTAATTTCTCTATTTGTTCATATGTTAAAATGTTTATGTGTCCCGCAGTTGTATAACATGATAATGATTCTCATGTAATCGCATTGCGTGCTTTTATTGACTATATTTGATAAAATATTGGTATTTTTCTCTATGTTTTAATTTTAATGATTGTTTAACAAAAAATCAAGTCAATTAATAATTCTTTTTTACTATTTTAAAATTATTATAAAAAACGCATCTTTTGGCTTTTATATTTATTAATGACTTTAATAAAAAGTGTTAACAATTTTTAGTTAAATATAAAAAAAAACTGGCGCCATTTCCATTATTAACTTGTTGTGTAGGCTTTTTTTTCTCTCGCTCTTTTTCTTCTTGTTTTAAAACAATAGTTTTATTTATTTAGCTTGACTGTTTTATTTAAAAACGTTTATTAGGCTTAAAAAATTTCGGAAACATTAAAGAACAACAAAAACTGAATTTAAATAAATTTTAGTCCCTTTTTCGTATAAGCAAAGGTATCATTAAGAACGTTGGATATCAGAAAAGAATTTCATTAGCTCTTATCATTATTGGTTTCAAGTTATAAAGTAAGCATTAGAATTTTATGTTCACCTACTTTAGCTTGTATCTTTGTGTTCGATTTTACAATACATAACGTATATGCAAGAGTATGTCGTATAATTGGAAATTGGTTCTTTTGTCAATTTTCTGTATTAAAAATCTTAGTAGATAAAAATTGAGGAATTTTAAAAGGTTTCTTATCATTATTTTAAGCGAGCAATAAAATAAAAACTATAAAACGTATTAATTCAGTAATAATGAGAATTTGCTTACATACTTATATATATATTTTTTTTAAATTATTCAATTTTACTTAGAAATGTTGTAGTCTATTCTAGGGTTTTTTTAATCATATTATCGAATGCATTGCATATAGTAGGGTATATTATGTGATAGCACCAAAATTTGGCTGTCGAGTTTTCGGTGAGAATGCACTTCTCCATAGTAGGGAAGCGTAAAAAAAACTATTTTTAGAGAGACGTCGGTTTGTCGGTCTGTCAGTCTGTCGGCCTGTGTATGCACGCGTGTATCTCAAGTTTCGCTAAACGAACTTTCATAAAGCTTTATGTGTGAGTTTACTTTGGCTATTTTACAGATCTAAAGAGAAATAATGTACTAATTTCCTTGAAATTAATTATTTAAAATTTGGAATAGTAAAACAATGAATCTACATTTTTTTTTGAAAGATCAGGACTCGGAAACCAAATTGGGGGCCGATTTGATGAAATTTTTTGAAATTTAATATTTGAGTTCTGGTTGTTACCGAAACTGAGGTGAGGTGAGCTTTCAAGGGAATTCGAGTGGCATAAATCTAAACTCTCTAAAGAGCCAAATTTAACTTTTTCAGGTATGCTAACTAGAAGCTTGCCAACTTTCTTAAAATTCAGGGGATGTGTTCAAAAGGTATTTTTCATAATCTTCTGTAAAATTGTAAGTTTTTTTATAAATGATTAAAAGATGTCTTTGCCATGAACTGAATAGCAAAATCTTTTCGAAATACTAAATGAAAAATTTGCTAATTTAGTTTGAAGTTCTTTGATTGTTTTTTACAGATTTTGCTAATTAATTTTTAAAAAAAGAATTTCCTTTACAATTTTTGTGTCAAACAAAATTGTTGTTGAATAATGCCGAGTTGTACTTAAAACATGATCATGTAAAAAATTATTTCATATGAATTGCGGAATATTCTGGAACTAATTAGGAAAAAAATTAAAGAGTTTAAACATAAAATTCCGTTTTTCAGTCTTCCGTTACATTGAAAGACATTTTTATATTTGTCATTTCATGCGTGATTTATTAAAATTGTCAACGTCAAAATTGATTCTGTTCGGTTTGTCATTTGTTTATAAAGAGGTCAGTTTTCCAAAAATGTTTTTAAAACTTGAAAATGAGAAAGTAAAAATAAAATTAATATTTCCAACTTAAGAAGTTAAAAAATGAAAGAAATGAAATAATTTTACACAAAACTGCTTTTTTAATTTCACAAAATGTCAATTGAATAAAAATGTCACTTAGCTGCTGCATTTGTTACCATAATTTTTTACCAAAAATTTCAAGTCTAGCAAAACAATGTTATAAACTTAAAAACAAATTACAGGCACCCGTACGTTATTATTTGTTAGTATGCATGCTTCGTTTATATTTTCTTGTATATTGAATACAAGTTTGTAATTTTTTTTATCAAGCTAATTGAATTAATCAAATTTTTCTTGTAAAGGCGGAAATTAAATTTGTATTTATACTGAGGCATAAATAAGTAAATAACAATGAAAATGTTATCCAATTAATTTAACAATATTGAAATATTATATTTGATTTATGGTGTTGAAATTAAGTTATCTTTTCATTTAAATATAAATACGACTACAAATGGTAATAACGTATGATATATGATATATGTAGATCCTGTAAATTGAAACATAAACACTTAATATAGAAACACTAGAGGCAAACTAACAAAGTTTTATAAAGAAATTTTTTTTGTTGTGTTCAATTTTATCTGAGTCATAAATGTTACGTTTATGCTCCTAAATTGTATAATAGAAAATATTTTGTTCTTTAAAAGAAACCAAAAAAATTTAATAAAAAAATTATGTAAAATAACTAATGGATTTATATGGGTAACTATTTCAAATGATAGATACATAAATAATTAAAATAAGTTTATCTTAAACTCTTTTGTTAAATTTTTTGTTTTTAAGGTATTAAGTTTAACAGTTTATAAGTAAAATAGAAGTTTTTTGGATTTGAAAAGCAGAAAAATTTTACGCTGCACGGTTATATCAAAAAATACTACTCTATATTCTACCAAATAGCCACTCTATATTCTATATCATACCTTTTTTAAAGACTGAGTATGTAATAGTGTTGACCGAAATAGTTTTTTCATCATTTCATTTTTCTGCCATTATGCAAAATAATGGCAGGAAACTACATCTATTTTTTATAACACAATTTTATGGTTAATTGAAATGTTTTACTTATTTTTAAGGGATTTTTAATTAAAATTAAGATTTTATAGTCTGTTCGACAAGTTTTTCATATTAGCTAAATTTTAGTTAAGCCATGTTAGTATTCAGTTTTCATATTGTTGGCTTTTAGAAAAATTTTACAAAAATGTTATTTAAATTAGTCTTATACTTTCTTTTGTCCGTCTTTACATCTGACTTTTATTTTACATCTTCCTCTCTAAATTATATATAAACTTAATAAAAGTAGCTATATTTAACGTCTTGTTGTGTAAAATTGTTTAAACCCGCTAAATCGCGGCAAAGTTGTTAACTATTTTGTTAGGACGAAATGTTCTTTCTGTTGGTAAAATGTAAATATATTTTTCAACAGATTTCGCCGTCTAATTCAATAATTATCTTGATATTTCTTTTAGTTTTTGCCTATCCACTAATTGTTACGTCACAATAAGTCATGTCAACCGACTAACACGATTAAAACCCATCTTATCATTTCTCTAACGATTTTGGTTTAACTGACAGAGCTGTAAAGCCTTAAATTGTTTGCTATCCTATACGGGCAAATATATAAATATATACCTACAATATGTATGTACATAATTTCTTTGCAATTATTTAAATGTTAAAATGTTCTTTCTTTGATAAGTAAATTCATGTAATTAAGAGCCTATGTTTATGTTATTATTCTTAGTTGAACATCATTCAATCTTTTGCAATCAAAATTTAATCGTAAAAGGAAATTAAGAGGGCGGTAACAGCAATGATCTACTACCAATCAATTTAGAAAAAAAATTGCTTTTTTTAAGTAATTATGTATGTACATGATAATATACAAAGCAACACCTGGATATATGATTTTAAAATTAAATTACTTAATAAATTTTATTCTTTTTTCTAAAAACAATAAAAGACCAATTATCAAAAGTATTACCAAATAATAAGAATTAGCTAAACTATAAGCTACATTAGACTATAAGCTATATGGTACCTTTTACTAAGAGATAGTAAGCTAGTAAACCTTGAAAATTTTTCTTTATAATAAACTAATGGCAATTAAATAAATTTAAACTCAATTAATTATGATAATTCAATTAATAGAGTAGAGGAGGGTGTCATTATTTTTGCGGAATTTAAAAACTTTTTGTAATTTCGATACAGTTCGCATTGTAGGAGGGGCCACCCCTTTAAAATATTCCATTAAAATATACAAATACAACACAGTAAGGCAGCGCAATGCTTTAATAATATAAACAGTTTAAAAATCTAACATTCCAACAACCTTGCAGATTTTAAAGTACCATATAAACAAAACAATCTGGTAACACTACGTTGATCATACACGGCTATTACAATTAATATTTCTATATATATATATATATATATATATATATATATATTGTTTTATACCTATTATTATCAATTTTTCTTTTACGGATATAAAAATGTTACTTAATTTTTTTTTCATTTGGTAAACACTATTTTTAATTAAAACTATTCATTTCAAAACAATTTGGACATGTTATTGCCGGGTCAGCCTTAATACACATAATAAAAAATTTTTGTAGATATACAATATTGCTATACATTATGCATATATATAAGTAGTATGTAGAGTTCTGTTATGAACTTATGTAAAAATCAGTTTTAGAATGAAGTCAAGGTAAAGGTTTTCAATTCAATTTACGCGCATTTTGATATAAGCGTGACAAGAAGAATTAAAAAATAGAAAAGTTAAATAAACAGGTTAATTTCAAATTGATAAGATCTTGTGATTTTCTATATCTACATGTTAGCAAGTATATATAAGAAAACAAATTAAAAAAAGTTATTTAAAAAAAGAGGTGGTTCCAATTATTTGAATTTATATGTAATAAAATTAAAAAATAATATTTGTTTACCACATAAAGAATTAAAAAATTAAATTGAAATTGTAATTGTAAAAAGAATTATAAAAAATTATATTTATGCTTATGAAATAAATGCTATTCCTGAAAAATGAAGGTTAATAATGGAATATTATAATGAAAATAGAAAATGGTTGCAGTAAATAAAATTTGAAGGAGTTTATATGCTCTAGTCAATGTCACTAGCCTTTTTCTGTATATTTATTAACATTTGGCTGGATTCCTATAATCATCTAGACTTACCGTGGTGCCTTATAAAACTAAAAAATTTTTATAAGACCAGTGAAAAGACCCGATTGTTTTGTGAACTTAATTTCGTTGTTACCCAAGTCTCCGTTCTCTTGTAGATCTCCTTTTATAATTAGCTGTTTAAATCTTATCCCTTAATAAACTACAAATCTAATACACTAGTCGTTAATAGAGAAGTAGTTAATTAGGCGATAAGATGGTTACTAGATCCCTAACAAACTACTAATGGTTTGTTTTTCGTTGAGAGAAGCAATATGGAATTGCTACTTTTATGTTAGCAGACATTGTTCTTTTTGACTTGTTTGCTGCAGAGTCTTATATATACAGACATAAAAAGATCCGCCCGAACGTATGTAAGTTTCTGAATTGGCTTAGGTTAAAGTTTACTCCAAAAGATAATTCATCACAACCCCATTTTCAGTTTTTGATTCTCTTTGCAACATTTTTGTAACATGCGTCATAAATTACTTAATGTGCTTTCCTGTCTTCCTCTGATAGTGATGGCAATTGTATGCTACGACTAAATTGTTGTTTCATCTATTTTTGTATTTTTAAAATCATGAAATATTTAATTTCAGGATTAAGTAATCATTTTTAAGTAAAAATCTTATACATTATTGTAAATTTCAATAAAAGAATATTTAAAATATGTAAATCTTTTTTTTTTCTATATATGCACAAGTTATTCTGGGATGTGCATATGTACATTTGTGTATGTAATTGTATAATTATGTAGAAATGTGTAAAAGTGATGAAGTAAGACTATTATGTAAAAGTATAAAAAATTTTACTAGTTTTAACATTTTTGTTTTTTTTTATATAATATATTTACCATCATCATGGTATTAAAATAAAGAACAATAAATAAAAGCACTTCAATTAATTTCATATACATCACGATCATGTCCTCTTACACCAAAATGATAAAAGAAGAAAAAAAAAATAAAAGAAAGACTTAAAAAATAAAACTTTTTCCTTCGAATCCATTTCATTATACTTACATATGAATAAGCATAACAAAAAAAAAAACAATAATAAGAAGGAAGAACTTCTAAAATTCAGTGAAGCTTAAAAATATATTCAAATATCTTCAGTGCAGTCATTCGAATAAAGTTTACTACATAAATTTAAACAAGAATATAGCGTACGAATATTCGAATTTATAATACTATATAGTGTGTGTATATGTATATATGTATGTACTTACAAGCATATTTGAAGAAATAGTATTTTCACACATTTGCATACAACCTACAAGATATTTAGATACCGTATTCTTAATACATACAATATACGAGAAGTATGTTAAGAATAAAAAATTCCAGAAGAAAATTAAAAAAGGTAGACAAAAATGATAACAAAACGTTTAGTAAAAAAATAACGAAATAAGAATTTTTGCCGACATTAACCTCAATTTACGATATTTTGAATAAATTTTAGAAAAATAAAATGTTTCTTTCAAAAATATATATTTTGACTTATTTAATTAAGCTTATGAAAATTTTTATAAACCTTGTTCAAAATTTGTTAGCAGAATTTTCGATTACAAAAGAAAAGTTTGAAATTGGCAGATCTTATTTAGGCTGTCTCCGAACGCATCGAACTTTGTACTAAGAACTAATTTATCGCACTATTTTTTTACCGAAATCTCCGAATAATGTCTAGTGTGTCCAGGCCTCATCGAACTTCGAACTAGATTATCTGTCAAAAATGTGGTGAAGACAAACCCACACTAGATCATTTCTCTTTGCACTAAATTTAAAGCATAAATAAACAAGTTGAAGTAAATGAAAAAGTTAAAGAAATATTTTAATCAGTATGACAACTAATGTATTTCAAAATGATAATCGTGTATTTAAAGATGATTCCCAACGAATTAGTGATATAGTAAACTTAATTTTTAATAAATTTTTAATTACGTGTTTTAACTTTATCAATTATAGCTTCCTGAAAAAAGATTGCACTGAAATATAACAAATCGTGATATATCGAATATAATCGGGTGGGTAATGGCAGCAACGCTTACAAGATTGGTATGAGAAGTATTACAATATTAGTATGAGAAGTAGGTTCAAAAAAATTTCGATTGAGATAATGTATTGGAAGGGTTGGTGTTTTTAATTTGAATAGTGGTTCTTCCTACAGAGTGATTGCAATACGTACTAGAGTCCCGATGATCACTCTCTTTGATATTAAGAAAAAATTTTTAGAGCTTTTTGTTAGACATATTGCAATAATGTTTTTATTGGTTAATAAATTAATAAAACATTTTACGTTCATAGTTTTGACATTATTGTTCATCAGTGTAAAATAAACATGAACTATCTGTAGTGTAAAATTTACATGGCAAAAGTGGATGGCAAATGACTGTTTTAAATAAATGTTTTATGGTTCCTTTCCAGAAATATTTGCTTATATTTCTAAAATAAAAATGTCAAAAGAAATGTCGAAATCCTCGGCCAAGCCAAATTAATTTGAATTTTTACGTTTATAACTCTGGTGTAAATCGGAGCATAAGTGTACTAAAATAAATGTGTAAACACCATTATGGAATCACGCATTATTCACTTGTTTCTTTTATAGGATAAAGTGTATCTATGTTGTTGTATATTTATATGTATAAATATATGTAATAATATCATTGGTATAAAATGCAACCAAAAAACTTTAAATATTTATTTATTATATGAAAAATATTTTTTTGGGGTTTCTATCTATTACACTTACACTAAAAATATTTTCAATTTTATTTTTCTTCCCTTGTCTTTGCCACCTTAAACATTTACCCACATTCTTATCTACATGCATAACATTTTAAAACATTACAAATATTTTGTGGTATTAGGTAACCTCTTTTTAACAGAAATAAAATCAAAATTTTTTACTATCATTATTACTCTAAATTTTTGTTATTGTTTGCTATTGTGGTTGTTGTTTATTTTTAAAGGAAAAAAAAGAAAAAATTCTTATTTTTAGTTTTTTATTTTTGTTATTATATTAGAGTTGCCACATACTCTCAATAATATTATTTGATAAATTTTAATTTACAAAAAAAAACGAAGAATGAATTAATCGAAGAAAATTTCTGTCTTTTAATAAAATATTTTAAAATTTTATTTTAGCTTATTTAATTTCAAAATTGAAAAATTGGGAAAGTCTGTTCTAATCATCAATTTGTTACGAGTATGTGTAAAAATTTCGGTTCAAATTCAGTTATTAATTCAGGAAGTTTTTTCTAAGCTATATTCTGATTTCATTTAATCCAATATCGTCTGTTTCAAACATAAAACTGCCTCTGTTTAAAAGATATTTTAATTAAGTAGATTAGTGTTTGTATTTGAGGGAAATAGCAACTTTAGCTCACAAAACTTAAATGGAAGTTGCTAATAAGAATTTAAAATAAAAATTTTTTGTTTACTCTGTTCAAAATGAATCAAAAATAAAGGTAGCTCTAGTGACTTATATTAAAAATATAAAATTTCATACAATATGCACATTAGATAAATACATATATACATTATGTATATATACATATATATATATAAATTTTTTTTTAAACAAAAAAAAATATTTTTTTCTTTTCTAACTATTTTCACTCAAATTTGTTTATATTTCTATAAAGAAAATACGTGATTACATACATATGCGATTATCCTTTTGTGTATATTTATTTATTTTTTTTAATCCTTAAAAAATATATTGTATTACATACAAATATTTAAGTTTATATATTTAACGAAAAGTATAGACGCTATACAAGTGTACATCTTTGTATGATTTTTCCCAATTCTATGTACAAAGAATTATTTCCGAGCCATAAACCACTTGATGAATTCTTTATACACATCCTTTTAGATTTAATATTTACTATTTTTACAGACATACACTCTTTATTTTGTACATGATATTTGAACAAAAAAAAAAGATTTGTATACACACATTGCTTACATTAATATCAAATCTCATCATATATGTGCTGTTAAATAACCAACAAAAAAAAAGTACGATAAAAAAAAAAGTTGAAACTGAAAAGTTGAAAATAAAAATGGCTATAAAAAAAAAACAAAAACCAACCACGAAAATAATAAAAAAAACAAGGAGCACGAAAATAAAATCGACGTGTCGAGTAAATCTCAGATGCTTAGTAGACGTATCCTTTTCTTTCTTTTCCTTCTTGTCTTTACTTTATAGAACACACAAAAAAAAGTATCATCATTTCATCATATGGTTGAAAGAGCAACATGTTCATAAATGCTCATACAGCAATTGTATACATGTATGTGAATTTAATGTTGTTATTGCCATTTTTTTTTTCTGTTTTTTTTTTTTATTGTAATATGCTTGAGGCTTCCTCAGATTAATATTGAAATTCTTAACACATTGCGAAAATTGCTATTGTTTATTTTAAATGAGTTACTTTTTTATATATGTATGTATGCAAATTCTATACATATGTATGTATGTACCTATGTATTTTCTCAAATTTCGCTAAAAATTTATTTTTAACCTTTTTTTTGTTTTAGTTTTATCATAACCATATAAACGACGTAGGTGAATTTATTATACAAAGATTACCAAATGATGAGAAATTGTTGCGCATAAAAAAACAAGTTATACATATATAAAATTATGACCCTGTTGAAATCTGAACTCAGATGAAATTTTAACTAAAAATAAATTTCACACACTCATTTATTTCGTTAAATTGACTTTTCCTCTATTTTTGAATTAACAAAAAAGAGACGTGAAGCAGTTAGACCTATCTTCAACAGGTTAAATCAGACAGTTTTCATCTCGCATAATTACTGACTATCAATTCATATACATCGAGAAAATTACCGCTGCGAATAACATTCTAACTATATAGCAGAATTAGAAAAGTTCCGCGAGCATCTTAAAATCGTAAATACTTCCGTAAACTACGACTTTTGACTGGCAAATTCTGAAGTTTCGTAGAAGAAAGTCATTGTAAATTTATGTTTCAATTTATAGAGAATTCTTTATAACGCTTATGAACTACGAATTTCTATATAAAGTAAGTCTGCCAACTCCTATACAATATAGATAAATATTTATGTATGGTTAAAAAAAGAAAATGAAACCAAAAATGTTTTGAGGATGTCAGAATATCGTATGTTTTAATTTTCCTTTTATTTTATTTTCGTTGTTCTATATATATAATTCCTGTTGTTATAGAAAGGATATTTGATTAATTCAATATGCAGCAAGAGAAGAAAAAGAAAAAATGAATAAATAAAAATAATAACAAAGTAAAGAGCTAAAAGTTTTGTAATGTTTTCACTTATCTCTGCTCCTCTAGTATGTAAAAAAAAAGACAAGAAAAATAAAATAATCAAAAAAAAAAGTTTCTCTTTTGCAGAAGTTAAAATTACAGAAAGTAATTATGGCACCTTTAGAAAATTTTCTTAGGATAATCTTAGACATTTTATTGTTGCTTTTATTCTCATATAATATCATAAGCACAAAAAACAGAAAACAATTTAATTAGAGAAAATTGTGTTTAATCTTGGTTTTTAGCACGTGTTCAACGAAATTTGGAGAAAAAGTGTGTATTAATTTCACTTTGTCTATCCGTTTATCTGCCGTCTGATTACAAAACTTCTACATCTTTTATATAAAACAGAAAGTTTTTGTTTTTTGGTTTATAACTTCTGATGTTTTACGTTAAATTTAATCCTGTACAAGAACATTTTTACTTATACCTTCAGAGAATTTTTACTTATAATCCCTCACAGTCTTGAAATGCCATTTTTTTAATTATTTATTCCTCAAATGCAGAAAAGTGACGAGCTGTTTCTTCTTCTCGTTAACAGAATTTCATTTTCCGATATCTTGTATTTTTCAAACTGCAATCTTTTCTAAATTTTAATAAATGCCAAAACCTAATAAACGGCGAATTACTTGTCATCGAAGATTATAAATATTTGTCTTAACTCTTAAATGATTGAACTAGACATGGAATTTGACCATTATGTCAATACTTCTTTTTCTAATTCTTTTTCTCATCCGGAAGGTATGCAATATTTTGGAATATTATTGAAAATAATTTATGCAAAATATCCCTGGCTTTTAATTATTTTCTCTTTTTTCAAGATAAAACTGCTCTTTTATAAACAATTAATTGAATTTTTTCAATAGAACAAGAGCGAATTTTTCATGATTGTCATGCTTCTTTTATATGTAATTTTTTGAAATTAAAGATGAATTTGTTTGTATAGAAATTTTTTCGTCATTTTCATATGGAATTTTTTTTATTTGACGTTAATTATATATAATTGTATGCATTTAAAGGCAAATTGAATAATTTAATAAAAATTTTATTTCAAAATTGAGTTCCTTTTGTATATAAATTTCATGAATTTACTTGAATTGTACTTGAGAGATTCATCCATTCTAGTGGTAGTAGAGCTTATCATTAAATTAAAGTGATGATCCAAATAAAATAACTTTGGTGCAAATTCTTGTTTTAGACCACTACTGCCAAATGTTTAAATTCAACATGCAAATTGCAAATTGAATGAAGATAAAAGAAAAGAGTAATAATTGGAAGAAAACTTAGGTTTAAAAAAACCTATGTGTGTATCAGTAAATGGGAAAACAATATTTTTTTTGGGTTAATTAAACTTTTTCTTTACAATTTATTTTTGTGTACATTAAATCTTTAGTTTCAAATTGAATATTATAATACTTGTCTTTAATTTTCTATTCTTTTATCACTAAATATATTATGTTCCACAGAGCCGTGCTATATAGAGCTAATATTGATTTTTGAAATTAATCGTTGACATTAAAATCAATTAATATATTTATATTACACGTTCATAGTACATACATACCTAAGTATATATAGTCCAAAGTCATTATGTATAAGTATATTTATATGTATACACATTTCCAATTCAATAACTTTCTATTATTGTAATTTGTGATTATACATGATAAAAAAAATGACGGTTAACAATTGTTTATGAGTGCAATTAAAAAAAAACACTTACCTTAACTGTAAAAATACATTTTAATTTAAAAATTATTATTGAAGTTCAATAACATCAAATGCTTACATACATAATATACATATTTTATTATATATAAAATGTGTGTAGGTATTTACATTTGATCTTAGCAAATTGCTTCAATATTCTTTTGCTTTTTCACCTCAATGCGGACATTATAATATAAATACATATACGTATGTGAATGTATGGTTGTAATATTTTTTTTATGATTTAATATCTGCTATATTTCTTTTTATCTTTTAATAGAAATCTTATAAAATATTTAAAAAAAAGGGGGAATTTTGAAATTACGACGTTACGAAAACTCTTGGCTGTACCGATCAAAATATTAATTAATAAAGTTTGGTCTAACCAATGGTTTGTAATGTAGCACTAATCGCTTCAACAAGTGAAAATATTGCTTTCAAATCTATGTACCTACTATAACTATTAAAATTACTTTTATTCATACTCGTATTCGAATATATTCCAAAAATTGCCTACATTTAGGATAATCAATACATGCAATCTCTGAAATAAAACTTAAAGAAGCGTTAACATATTCCTCGAATTTAAGGGTTAATTGCTCGAGGTAAGAAAAATAAGCCATGCCATATTTTTTAATGGCATGACATTTACCGTTATTTTTCTGCATTTATAGAAATTTGAAAAGGATTGCAATTTCGGTAATATTCGTTGCTAAAAATTACAATTTTACAAATTTGAAGAGACGATAACTTGAGAGGGGGTGGTTGTGGAAGAAAAATATCTTATAACGAACTGAACTTTATATAAGTGTCTAAGAGCTGCTGAAATTTTAAACTCCTTCAATCTGACGTCTAGAAGAAAAACGATATCAAAAATTTGCAAAAGACAGATTTTAGATAACGGTAAATTTTAACGGTTATTTTATTCTTTTAAAGTTCAAATATAGTATCCGTGGTAGACGAAACCATTCACTACTTTCCCGCTTTTGCAAAATTTGAAAATTGTTTGTGGTTTCGCTGCAATAAAAAGTTAAAAAAATGACATTTTTATTAGTTTTTGTGGGCTTTAATTTTTAGAGGGGGGAAGATAGGTAAAAATTTTCTTCGACAGAAATAAGTTTCTAGTAAAGATCTATGTACATATGAAATTTCAGTTGTCTATTTTCAAGGGTGTAGAAGTTTTGTAAACATATTCACGGATGAACGGATGTACAGACGGACGAACGCACAGAAAATTAAAAACGCTCCTAATTTCATGATAATTTAATATCAATGTATTAAAAACTTGCCAAACCTTCATAAAATCGACATGTATTTACAAAATATAAATAATCCTTTTGGAAAAAATTAAATTACATTGAAACAATTTGAAAATCAATGAAATTGATTGTTTTTCCAAGATTTTTCAATTGGTCAATGAATTGGATAATCTTGGCTAAAGCATATTCGAATTTTACGACAGTTTGTTCTTAATTGATTCCTCAAAGGATAAATCGAGTATTTCGCATTTACACAAAAATCACTATGAGTGAATCATACTGTATGAAAGTGTTGCAATACAAAATTGTAATTGAAATTTTGTTTATTCATTGTTTCTTAGATATTATAAACGAAAAGTAAATTTTTAAATACGATGGCGAGTTTGAAAAATGGCAGCGATGAGTTTTAATTATAATTGGACTATATTACTGCAATAACACACCTTTTCCTTAGTGGTGCTATGTGGTGTTTTCTTGTTGTACACATATTTTGAAATAATTTTCAATCAAATTTATTAATATGTGTACATGTGTAAAATTTACATCAATATTTGTGCTTGGTTTGAATGTGTATTTGTGTATAAATTTCCGTTTCTTCGTATTTATTTTATAAAATTGGCCCTATATTACATTCACACTATTTTCTGGCAAAGTTAATATTTTAAAATTGAAGGAAAAAACATGTTTTTTTTTTTGAAAAATTGTGATTGACATCAGTCACATACTTAAGTGATAATATTTTCTTCTCTTTCATACATTTTGAGTGTGCTTTCATAACTTTAGCTAATGGTTGAATGCATCAATTACCATCTGAATATTAAAGGTCTATATATAATATGTATATAGTAGGGAAAAATTTTTATTTATGGGTTTTTATTAAAAGAAAAAATTATAAGAAAAAAAATTTTTTTTTGTGAAGAATTTAAGTTGTTTATTCTAAGTTTTTTTTTTGTGGACTTTTGTAATGTAATGACTTAATGTTGTTTGCAGTACATTGTTATTATATGTGTTATGCGTCTCAGTTATTGTCGGAATTTTCATCACGCTAACTCGGATTTTTTTTATTATTTTTTTCTGGCTTTAATATACACATGCATGTACACATATTTCTTTTTGTTTGGTACTGATAAAAAAACCTAATTTAATAGACGGCCCTAATTATTGTTTCCTCTTTATTGTATAAGTAAAGATTTTTTGGTAATAATATGTTTGTAGGGTAATAAATATTGTTTCTTTCGGTTTTAGTAGATTATTTTTGAATTTATTCAGTGTTTCTCAAATATTGTTATATGCGCACATGTAGATTAAAAATAAAATGCAGTATAAGAAATCTATATACCAATTAATGTGCAAACTCATAAAATTGCTCGTTATTTATGGTACTATACTAAAATTTATGATTTTACTCTATTCTTATCAAATTCACTGTCAGATTTTTAAGTATAATGATGAAAGTGTTATTGCGAATTTTAACAGTGAGCAGTTGATTTTTATTTTATTTATAATTTTTTTTTAAAAATTATAAAATTTTGACGAAAAATCTGATTCCATTAGATAATTTCGGTTTAATATGTGAACAGTTATTAGAATTTATCATAGATTTAATGTTAAAATTTTTCGTATTGTCAATAGCACTTAAGAGAAATTGTATCTTAAATTTGTGAATAAAAATTTACCATTTTAGAATTGATTTAAAATATTTTTTTCGAATTAAACGAAATTAATTTTTTTTTTCATTTTTGATACGAATGTTATGGAATTGAATTTTTACAAGCTAACCGATGTTAACGTTAGAAGAAAAATTAAATTCAAAAACAGCTTAGATTCTTTTCTTAGCTCTAAAAATTAAGGTTCAACATCAACCAGGACATCTCTTTAATGACATGACAATGTCAGTTAATGACAAGAGCAAGCCAGTCTTTGTATTACTGAAATTTCTTAGATTACGTTAGCTTACAAATTACTTAGATAACACATGAATTTTCTCATAATTGCAGTGTTTTTCAGAGCCTAAACACCCAGCAAAAAAGTTTTATTTAATCATAATAAAGAATTTATGAGCGGAACAGTTTAAGAACTAATTATCGTCTTATAGGTTTGAATAGAAGTCTTTCCTTTTTATTTAAATAATTATATATGTATGTACATACATATTGTATATTTGTGTATAATTGTTTTTAGTTTTATTTTAAAATTAATTAAAAATTCAGCATTTCTATTTCGATCAAGGAAATTACATATACAGTTATTAAGTGAAATGAAATATTTTAAAACTGTTTAGAAAGTTATAATTTTGCTGCAGTAAAAACTTTCATATTTTTTTAAAATTCAATTATGCATAATGATGATAGCTTTGCATAATGCAATATGAAAAAAAATTATTCTTAAGCTAATAAAAATTCTTTTAGTTTTATTCTGACCTAATAATCATGCTAATCTAAAGTAATTTAAAATTTTTATAAAAGTGTGGTAAAAATTTAACAAAAGTAAAATAAATATTAAATGAGATTAGAAAATAATTATAAATTTCTCAATTTTCACAAAGTATAATTAAAATTAAAAAGTTTCACTGACCCAAGAAAGTATTTGTTCTTTTTGTGAATAGTTTTTTACCCGCTTTTCTGACTTATGGTAAATTAAGATTAAGATTTATTTTATACTACATTTAATTTAGATGTTACTAAATTAATTTATATAAATTTTAAATTTTAAATTTGCGGAGCATATCGTCGGTTAAAAAGCAGAAAGCACTAAGTGCATTTTTTGAGAATTCGGATTTCATAGATGAATTAAATCAGAATAATATAACCTTTGTTGTGGCCAAAAATCATGCAAATCCAGAATATAGTTAGTTTATAAATCCATAAATTAAAGAGACCAATCGAATTGCACTAATTGATTAGTTTTACAATTTTACGATTTTTTCAAATTGAATTAACTCAAAACACAATTTCCTGACTTAATGCTTTCTGCTTCTTAACCGACGATATTTAGATTTCAAATATTATCTAGATTTCCTTAGTTCTTCGCCGATATTGTATACATTTATGTATGTACATGCGCTTCCTATTGAACTAAGTCATATTTATGAATAGTTAACCTTAAAATATTTAATTTAAATGTGATATTTAAAAATATTTTAATGTTTTTTTTTTATTTTAGATGTTTGGGTATCAAATCACCATTTATAGAATTCAGAGCGGATATAGAAGTTTTGGCAAATAATAGTATTCCACTTAATATAACCAAAGATGAACAAGCATTAATGCATCAAGAAGGTTTACAAAAGCTTGGTGCCTTTATTAAACCAATTGATTTAAGAAATTCTACAACTGGATATGTAATGGCAAATTTAACAAAAAAAGTGCCAACAACTCCAGCTGGTAGTAGGAGACGTGGTATGACTGAAGATCCAATTGCAGAAGAAATGGATCAAAAAGAAATAGAACTACTTGAAGAAGATCCAAATGATGCAAATCAGGGATTTCCTGGTTTGACAGATGAAGATCGAAAATTTATTGTTCCAATGGCCTTAAAAAATCCTTCAGCAGAAGCACATTTATTAACAACAGTTACAACAACGACAACTACAACACCGGCCGCTCAGCCAATGTCATTGATTTCAAATTCAGATTCATCAAATAATATTGAAGATTTAAAAAATCATATTTTAATGTTACAAAATTTAACAAAAAATGATAAAACATTCCAAAGTAAATTTGTAGTTTTTCCAAATTTACAAAAAGAGCGCAATATCACAAATCCATTTGAAAGTCCACCACCTAGTTCAATAACCCAAAAGCCTATATACTCGGCACCAGTAACAACCTTATATAAATCTGAATTTAGTAAAATGAAACATGATCGAGAAAAGTCTGATCATGACAATCATGATGATATGGCAATAGACTATTTTGGAAAAGAAAAAATAACAATTATTCCTCAAGTACTTCTATTAAATGATCAGACGCCACCAGATGATGATGATTTGGATGATTATGAAGCAGAAAGACGGAGGGCGGAAGAGCAACAAAGAAGAGATCGAATTGCATCACGGCGAAAAAATAGAAGAAAAAATGCAACTACTACTACTACAACAACGACTACAACAACGACAACGACCACAACACCCAAACCAGCACAAAAACGTAACAATTCTAAGGGTCCAAGAAATGGTGAAAGACGCAATAATAAAAAACGACAACAAAATTGTAAAAATGTTGATTCTCCAAGATGTCAACGACAGCGACGGAAACAAAATCAAATGCAATCAAATTATAATGATACACAAACGTTACCATTTGCTGCAAGTTTATCTTCCCAATTTCAGCATGCGGGGAAAAAAAGTAACAATGAAGATAGTGGTATTTCACCTGATATTGATCCAAATTGGCTTTTAAGTTCTGGTTCAACAAATAGTGATAAACAGAAATTGTCGAGAACAATTCGCAGTCATCATAAACGGAGAAATGCCGGTGTTAACATGAAATTTTCTGCACCTGGTTCTCCATACTATGATGGAGGCCCTAATAGAGATTTTATTATACCAGTTGGTAATAGTAATTTAGCTATAGTTGGCGCTAGTGGCAGTAACTCAAACACAGGATTTTTTAATAATAATCAATCTACATCAACTATAGCACCATACAAAGAACCAATTGATCTAAATCCTGAATTGTGTCATAAAGTTGATGGTATGACTTATGGTCAACAAAAATTATGTGTAATGCATACAAATATTATGCCAGCTATAAGTAGAGGTGCACGTGCTGCAATTCAGGTAATTTCGTTGATATCATAGTTCTAACAGATTCCTCGAATTTTAAATTCCTTTAAGATTCGAGGTTAAGTAAAGTTCTAGAGAGAAAACATGAAATTATAGGTTGGAAAAAACAAAATTAAAATTTTCTATAAATTATGCATTTCATGTTTTAGTAATGAATTTGCAAAATTTGTAATAATGCTTTTAAAGCGTATTCTGTCAAAATTACGATTGTAGTAGTACTGATGACATTTTAAATTTTAATTTTGCTGATTTTCCGTTACATAACTTTAAAGTGTCCATAAGTTTTGTTTTTTCCGAACAAATATCCAGGAAATTGTTTAAGATTGTTTGATTGTATTTTAATGTTTTCAAATACATATGAACAAGTTTTATATGGTTCGTATTCGTATTTTTGGAAAATTATTTTAAAAAACCATAATAAAAGTTGGTAACAAAATGAAAGTATTAGTTATATTGTAGAAATCTCAAAGAATGGGGAAAGTGAAAGCCAATTTTATTATATTTGAACATTTTACCATTGACGTTTTGAGTTTTATTTTTTATTGAATTGCAAATATTTCTTCTTTTCATCAAATCCATTATACACACATAGGATTAAAATTATTAATTACTTTTATATTGTCAACGCCTCAAGGTGTACTTATAGAAAAAGCAGAAAAATTTTTAATTACAAAAATTTATTGGTTGTAAAAATTTATTGATCATCAATTATTTAATAGTAAATTAAAGTCTAATGAATTGAGTGGAAGTAAAAACTTTTCATTGAATTTTTAATTTAACTTTTATCTATTATAAATTTTGATTTAAATTCATACATACATACGGAATTGTTGACTTTGCTTACATTTTCTTATCCGAAAAAATCTGATATGATCAAGGCATAACCGACCGTAATGTATAGTGTCTAGTTTATTGAAAGTGTTACAGAAGATTATGAAAATGCATTCTAAACATTTCTTTACAATTTTAAGGATACCAGTAAGCTTTTAGTTAACATACCTATAAAAGTGCAAATTTAACTCTTAGAAGAATTTCGCTTTGTGCCACCCGCTACCAGTTAATTTTGGTAAAAACCAGAACTCAAATATTAACTTTCAAGAAATTGCATCAATTATTTTAGTAGATATGGTTAAAAATATAAAATCGGCATGTAGCTCGATTTGTGACGCCTAATCTTTCCAAAAAATTTATTAACTTTCCTAATAAAATTTAACTCTCCATTAAATTGAACTCTCCGAATTTAAACATTAAATTTCAAAGAAATTGGTTGATTATCTCTCTTTATATACGCAAAAATGTAAAGTCGGCACTCAAAACAGTACAGTTTCTGAAGTTTGATACATACCAAAAATCGATCAATTCATAACATTGTCAAAATATACTTACATTCCGATAGGCCGACAGACAGACATCTATTTTTAAAATAGTTTACTTATATGCTTCCCTATTATGGAGAAATGCTTCCCTACAGAAACTCGACATCTGAAATTTGTGGCCAACCTCAATTATTGTTTGCAATGCGGTCGGTAAAAAACAATAAGATCCGTAATAGTTGCGTATTTGATGGATCAATAAAGGACCCATAACTTTTTGCGACTTTACCATAAAAACTAAAATTAAATAATTAATATGGTATTAAAGTACAAAATTTTTATTTCTTTTTACCTTATGGAAACAAATGATTCCCTTTTAAAATAGGCTTATATTCCGTTATCCTGCATTTTCTTCTATCGGCTGTCAAATGGGATTTTTCAAAATAAGTAAATGCCATTGAATAATTAAAAATTTCATATTAAATAATTGCATTAAATAACTTCACATTACAAAGTGTAGAAAGATTAGACCTTTAGTAACAAACACTTTACATTTGCAATTTTTGTGTTTCGAAATTTTTCCTTTAGTGATTCTCACATCACTCATCGCTATATTATAAAATAACATTAATTAAACGCAATTTTTAAAAACTTAACTAATATATTTTTGACATTACTACTTTTGACTTTTGATATATTTGACTTACTACTTTTGACTACACCTATTATGAATAAAATAATTTTTCTATTTTTAAAACAATAATAAAAACGAGTTCTTGGCGTACACAATGCTAAACATTTTTTATTTGTTTTGAAATTTTCATCACTAAGATTGTGTCATATTATTTTTTATTTATGAATGAATGACTGAAAGGCGTGTGTTTTTGTTCTTATCTTTTGATATTTTGCTGCAAGAAATTGTGTTTTATTTTCTTCAAAAATTCATAAAAATGGAAATAATAAAAATATTAATAGCAAAAAACTGGAATCATTAAAAATAAATTAAATACCTATAGTGTGCTGAAAGGAATTTGAAATTTTAAGGCAAATATTCTTTTAATATTAATATGTTAATAAAAATTCATAATTTTTTTTTTATCGTGAGAATATAAAATATACTGTTTCTACATAAAAGTGTATCCAAATTGAAGTTGAAAAGTCATTCGTTGATCATAATTCTTCAAATTTCTTTTAATTATATTGGCTACCTTTCTGATTCTTTCTTGTATTCCTGTTGTTCTCACCATCATTATACAAAAAAACACAATTTCTCTTCATAAATGTAAAATGAATAATGTTTTCTGCATTCATTAAGTTATCGATAAAATTTCGATCCAATTAATTGGAGTAACTGCATGCCAATTTTCTGCATGGCAAATAATTTCTGATTATAAAATCAAGTTTCCACAGAGTACAATTATTAAATCCAATGTTTGACTTTGAGATTTTTTAAATCCGGGTGTGCTATTTTTAGGCAGCAAAAAAAAAACATTTTAAAAATTATTTATTTTTTTTAATTTAATTTGTTTAAATTTATATTTACAATATTAAATACATACATACATTATATCTATTTTGTTTTTATTTTACATATAAAATAGAATGGCATAGAAACCAATTTCTGTTTTTTTTTTTTTACAATTTTTGCGTTAAAATTTTCCAAATTCCTTCAAGACTCTTAAAAACCATTCAATAGTTCATTTTTTTTTCGTTTTCATACACAATTTAAAAGCTTTATTTTTTATGATTTAAGTGCCCCTATAAAAATACCATTTCATTCACCAGAAATGTATTTAATTTTCATTTAAAAGATGAAAAAATATGAAAAAATAAAAATGTATGCACATAATGTACACATACAATGTAAGTATGTATGTACAACATTATTATTTAAATGAAAAAAGTTTCATTTTAAAATTTAGAATAAAATTTTTATTTTATTTTTTTAATTCTTATGTCCGATTTCCCACACAATGTGAATTGAAGTGTATGACCATGAAATCGTATTGAATATATGCATTTTTCTTTTCTGCTACTTATTGTTTTTATTGTTATTACTTTTATAATATTGAATACAAACTATTGTCCAAACAATGTGCATAATAATATGTAAAAAAAAAAAATCAAACCGAACAGAAAATGAAAAAAATATAAAAATTTAAAACGAAAAGAAGTTTCCAACTACATACATGCATACATACATTAAAAATAAATTCAAAGTTAGTAATATCGAACAAATTTCCAATTCGAATGGCACGTGAGTAAAAATGCTCACGGCTCTGATTATTTAACAAGGGTTAAAAATAAAACAATAACATCAATACAAAACAAAAAATAAAAACAAAAAGAAAAGTTTGGAAAAAAGGCAAAATAATTGGGGTGTTCTTTTAATGGTAAGGTTACACACTGTTATATTGTCATAATGGTGATTCACGTGTAATGAGTGAAGATTCTCATTTGCATATTTTTCTTTAGTTATTATTGTTATTGGCTTAATGGTTGTTCTTGTTGGTTCAGATTGTGCAAGTTGCGTTGATTTTTTTATTTATTTGTTTTTTTTTTTTTTCAATTTTTTGCTTTTTGCATTCTTTAATGCACATGCATTCATAACGTACGTATGTATTTAAAAACACATTATTACAAATACATATATGGATGAAAAATACAGTACAAGTTCAAGATATTGAAATTATTTAATTATTGAAATGTTAAACTTCATTTCAGTATTAGCTTAGCATTATGATTTTAGTTTTATTGTGATGAACAAGTTGGGAAGAGTGTACTATTGACTTTTGGATCATGATACATAAATAATATGTTCGACTATATACGACCTTTTTCGATATACGATAGAATTTGAAATTTTTACATATAGCTGTTTGGGACGAAAATGAGTTCTTGATTTGTAGTAGCACTGTATAGTACAATTGTTTATATATTTTCAAAATATGTCATTCTCATTTCCAATTTATTTTAATAATTTTTATAACAATTCCAAAAAAAATTACTTATTGATCTAAAAACTGCCTGATCCTGTTATTCGGAGATTGTAATGCAACAAATATTAATTTATTTTAATAGGAAATTGAAATATTAATTTTATAGAAATTGTTTTGTCAATCGCATTTGAGTTCTTCTGTCATTCGCATATTTTGTTTTATTATTTGAAATTCTTCTACAAACATAATTTTACTTGACTTCCAAAATGCAATAATGCGATATTAATATACAATCAGCTTATAGTTGAAGCGCTCGGCATGTCGTTTCGAGTAAATCGCGATTGAAATGTTTAATTTTTAAGAAAATTTTTAAAAGCAAAAGCGAACTTAATATCAAAATAGAGTGAAAAGATGAGTAATGTTGCATCGACTATTAATGCGCAGAGCGCCTGAATTGTGAATTGCTGGCTAGTGTATTAGTACGGTACTACTGCATATTAGAAGACAAGGATACTCTCTTGCTATACCAAAACGTTTGTATTTTAAAGCAAAAAGATTAAAATCTCTTGGTTTTAATGACGTTTATCTTGATAGTTTAGATTATTGAGGTTTTATTGTACCATCTATATACAAAATTTTAAGATCTTTTATCAGTTGTGAAGTTTTGTAACCCTCGGTTCTGCCATTTAATTATTATTATTTTTTAGTTCTTTTTGTAGACCAAGAGAGTGATAAATGTTATAGTGGTTAAACAAAGTAATTTTAACTACAATTCAGAATTAAAAATTTAAAATATATTTTTACCACTATTGATTTTCAATTAAACAATTTAAAATTTGTCCTACGCAATGGGATTTTAAACAGTCATTAAAGTTTTTTAATATTTTTTGAATAAAATCGAGAAATAAGTAAAATTATAATATTTTAAAATTGGTTTTTTACAAGTCCTAATAATGAATTTTGTATTTGCAAAATAATTCAGAAATCGACACTTAATTATTTAGAAGTTCGCCTTACAAAACTTTTTAATAGTTTAAGCGTCTTATGGGTGGACCTATTATGTTAGTGGTTATTGCCCAGGAATCATATTAATTTTATATTAATTTTTTTTATTAATTTTATAAAATTTAAGTTTAAAATTTAACTTTATTGGTACCCATAAGAAAGATATGCTATAAACTAGATTCAAGATATAAATCTTTGGAAGGATAATATTATTGGTATACTAAACAAATATTTACTTAAAAGTTTTACGACTCCTTAACAAAATTTCCATAAACAATTTATTTGTATAGAAGGGAAATAGTGAGAAATTCGACAAATTTTTTTAATTGTTTTAATAAACAAAAAATTTGAAGGTTTTATACAAAAATACCTATAGCTATAAAATATACTAGTCGCTGCGTATTCGAAAATAAAGATTATTATTTTTTTAAATATTTTATATAATTTGCATACTTAATTTAATAGTTGAATCTGACCATCTTCTTTTCCATAATTCAAATACTCATATGTACGTCAAAATTTTCCAAAAAAAATAAGCTAATGTTCCCATAAATATTTTTTATTTTTTAACGTGTTTTATTTAACCGCCTTTTATTTCCTACATAACAATAATAATTTTTACAATAAATTTCTACTTTTACATATATAAATACCTATGCCTGAGGAGCAAATAAATCAATTCACAGTGGGACATTTTCATAAAATGGCATTTATAATAACCTACAAAAAATATGAGAGACACAAAAAAAAACACATTATGTAGCAATATTAATTTCACCACAGTTACTATCAAAATAGGTTGATAATCAATAATGAAAAAGAGCTCCTGGCCTATATTTTAATTTATTCGTACAATAACAAATACATAATATACATATATGTACATATGTACATATGTAAATATGAAGTATGTATATAAAGTAAAAATGGTATGGTCTATTAATGAATTCAATCGAAAAATATTTAAATTAAAATTTGTTGATATAAAATTGCAATTGCACAGTAATTTGATTTTATAGATTTAGTTAAAAAACACAAAACAAAAAAAAGAAGAAGAGGAACAAGAAAAAAAATAATAAAAAGTAAAATATTCAACAATTACAGATAAAGTGAAATCTACTAAAAAATAACCTGCAGTTCAAAAACTCGTATTTTTCGTATTGTTTCCATTTGCAAAATAATATTGTATAATATTGTAATAATCATAAATATACATTCATATTATACATACGTTCATAACATACATACATACATTTATATATTATATAATATAAACTACAAAATAATAAAGAATAGGAAGGGTTAAAATAATTACAATAAGGGTAATAAAACTTTGAACTCACGGAGGGTTAATGTGAAAAATGATAACAGTTCTATATATTTTATGTGTATATGTTAACATGCATTCGTATATATTATACGTATTCATGTATGCATAAGGATATTATGTTAGGTTTACAGTGTTTTATGAAAAATATTATGTGCGTACATAATCTTGTGTATCACATTGTATATTATATTATCATCGTCATCATTATTGTGTTGTTACACCATGAAAACTCTCTTGTATTGTATAATTTATTTTTATATAAGCAATGATAGTTGCAAATTTATATTGTATTATTTTTATATTTAATTTAAAATTTTAATTTGTCAGCTATTTATGGTTAATTGGAATTTATTTATTCCAATCGTAAAATTATCAAAACAAGAATAAAATTAAAAGGATACTAATTAATACAATTGGAATTATTGTTTTTAGTTAATAATCGTTTTGTTTAATTCGAATATTATTGTGAATTTTAAAAAGCAATGCACTTTTTTTTTATTTCGAATTGGAAAAAAAAATAAAATATTATTTTTTCACCTTGATTCAATATTATTATTTATTTTATTTTTTTTTGTTGTCCAATAGGAATGTCAACATCAATTTAAAAATCGTAGATGGAATTGTAGTACAACTGATGATAATACAGTTTTTGGTCCAATGTCAAGTATTGGTAAGTAAGATAGAATATGTTTTAAAATTATTACGGATTTCTTTTGGAATAAATTTTAAGAACAATTGTGATAACATTAATATTTTAATATATTTTTAAAAATTTTTTGAACTGATAATTTTACACTTAAACTGAGGAAATAAATTGGGATTAGAAAATTATATTTTAGTTTCTTTATTACATCTTAATGCGAAACCTTATTGTAAACTTATTTATTAAAATTTTCCTATTTTGTGTGAGCTTTTGAAAGCCTATAACCGAGTTTTCCAATATGCTTAAAAGTTTTAAGAAAAAACTGAGTATTTTTTGTTTATTAAAGTATTTTTAGAATTTAATAAATTTCTATATTAATTTTTAATGTAATAACTGAAATTATATTTAAAACGTTACATACATAAATGAATTCTAAAAATATTCTAAAATTCAATTTAATATCTTTTGTTTTTAACATTATATTTTAAAATCTTAATAACTCTTTCTAATTTTATATAATTTTTCCTTACACTTTCAGAGAAAAATTTCTTAGAACCTATTTATACAAAATTTTTTAATGACCATGTCTTACTTGCGCGACATTAAGCTGATATTTTGTAATTTCTCAGCATTTATAATTTTATTTTTTAAAATGATCTGATAATTTCTCAATTTTTTATATGTATATATAATGTTTAAGACAAAAATGAAATTCACAATATTTTCTTGATGCAAATAATCGGATTTAAACTTCCCTAAATGTCAATAAAAGGCAAAATATTCAAATAGATTTTTGTTTCTTTGTTTTACTCAAATTTTTTGTTTTTTGTTCTTTGTCCTTTCGTTGTTTTTGCTTTCGTTCTCAAATAATTTAAAAATTTATTCTCAAGTAAAAACTAAGTGCTTCATACTAAAGCTTATACAACATCACTTATAAAAACTAAAAGAGAGCAAATAAAATCCAAGAAAATGAGCAAATATAATAAAATATCCTTGACAGGATATTCTTAACAAAATTTTGATTGAATGTGACTACACTAAAGTTATGGAAATCAATTCAAAAGATGCATGAAATATGTTTCATTTTGTTTTTTTTTGAGTATTGTTATTTTTATATAATGTGTATGTATTTGTGCTTTATAGTAACAATGACAGTAATAGCACAATGTCACAATGTCAAGATATCCATTTGTATAGTATTCAAAATGTCTTGACTTTGTTATGTTTTTATTAAAAATAAGTTATCATAATTGAGAAAAGAAAAAATTAAAGAAGTTTCTTTTAATAAAACTGAAGATATTATATTCGTTTGAAACACAACTATAGGATTTGTAAACATGATGCATTTCTGATAAATGCTATGTGATTATTAAATATTTTACAGATAAAGTTGTGAATAATCATTAGCTATTTAATTATGAATAGCATTCCTATAATAATATTTCTCTAAATAGTATTTTGAACTTGGGAACTATTAGTCAATAGTCAGCGATTTATTAAAATAATCGATAACACAATACTGAAGAAAATTAATAAAATCCTTGTATAATTTTTTCATGATACGGAGATTTCATGTATTAATTTAAAAAAAATTGTTCCAAAAATTTGAGATATTCGTAATTGAATTTTGTTGCTCTTTAACGTCACAATTATTGGAAAGCTTGAATATTACATATAATAAAATAAGATAGGCATTTTGCCGTGTTACTACGTAATCAAGTTTTTCTTCAAAATTTTCTTTTAATGAAACTTTGATTTTAGAATTTCTAAACCCTGGTATTAAAATTATATTATCAATTTAATAATGGTAATGCCAGAAATATTTGTGACAAAAGAAATTCACTGTACATAAAATGTAAAAATATGTTTATTGAAAAGATTTCACATACAATGGAAATATTTACGCTTACCATCTAAAGAACGCATTCATTATTACTAAAAGTTGTTAAAATGTATAATATATTTCATACGTAATTATGTACATAGATGCGTATATGTATATATTTAAAACAAGGCATATTATTTCATATTGAAATTGTTGTAAGAAATCACAAAGAGAAAAAAAAATATGGAACTTTGATACGAGTATTAAGAAATAAGCATAAAAGCAAGATGTAAACACCATTGAAAATAAGAAAAAGGCAAATTTCTTTCAATAATATCGAAAGAACAGAGAAAAAAACGGCAACAAAAAAATTTTAATCCTCTTAAAGGCGAACAACATTTTATGTATTTTCATCCTAATTGATGATTACAATGGGAATTCTTGTTAAATATTGCTTTTCAGAAGAAGGGCATTTAATAAAAATTATAGTTAGAAAAAATTTCGAATATATTATAATATATATATATTTCGCACATTTATACATACATATTTACATTTTACTATATATTCTATACGTTTTGTACTTATCTACTAGCATTAAATCAAACAATGCTCACTAAAAACAAAGTTCTGAAAGGAAAAATTAAAAGGACAAAGGATAAATGTTTTTATGATAAATTCTTAATTGAATTGATTAATTAGAAAGAGAATTTCTTTTCTTTCTTTTTATGAAATGAATTCTTATATTGGACTTACAATTTTCCTCTAATAGTTATAATTTCCATTTGTAGTGGGAGCTTATAAATTTTTATTAATGTGCGTGCTTTCGATATTTATTAATCCTAAATGTATGTGTACTTAGAAATAATTCAATTTTAGCAAAATCTTATTTTTTAACTTAAAGTTTTAATTGATTAGGGATGCAATACGTTTTGATTTTTCTTTTAATAACAATCTTTTCTATTTTATCATTAATATATTTGACGATTTGTGAATATAATATAAAAAGCGCGAACGCATGTGATTTAAAAATAAAATTTGTTGTTTGACATACCGAAATTTTAACTAAATTCCGGTATTCCCTATTAGCTACATTCTTATTATTCCTATTATATTCGAAATACATATCCGAAAAATACTATAAAATGGAAGGGTGTCGGACATGAACTTTCAAAATTCGAAAAAGGCGTGGTAATTTTTGGTACATTTTCATCAAATTAGAAAAAAATCATGCTTAATAGTTTCGCACTCTATTTATTTGGGCACCCATTTTTCTGGTCATGCGATACTTATACAATTCACTTTTTTCTAACTGAAAACTACTACTCTTTATATAAATGTCTCAATATGGAGCTTTGACTCTTTCAGATTCAATAGAAATCAAAATCATTTCTTGAATACCAAAAATGAGCAAAACCCGTGACTTTTTATGATTCTTATAAGTTATTGCCACAATGTCATGGAAATTCTTCTAAAGCAGCGGCAAATGTCCTTGTGGCAACTTCACTCTTGAAAACCAATTGTGAACAGGTTTTTTTTTCAAAGTGTTATAAATATTAATTATAAAAATTTAAAATCTTAAAAGCTTGTAAAGGACATATCTATAATATGTAGTAATAAATAACATTTTGTGTTTTCTCTTGTTTCTGATTTACCGTTTGCCAAATTTTGAAGAAATTAAATTTTTAAAAAATTTGGTTACCATAATGTATTTTCTAAGTTCAAAATGAACACGTATAAAAAATTCATAACAATGTTTCTTTTAATTTTATTTCTCCTGAAAGTATGCAAGATTTTTGTTGTATCATTTAAAAATAAGGTTGTAAATAAGAAGTCATTTGGTAACAATTTGTTTTTGTATTTGCTTAAAGGAAATTCGCTAATATATTCGATGCAATAAAATCGACTCTGGTCGAATTCAAATATCATGTTGTTACACACCTTATTTCATCATACATGTATACTATTTCATTGATTCGAGTGTATCTAAAATCAAAGTGTAGACTTTTTCGGTACATATTATGTATATGGTCTATATGTACACCGTATCATTTAAACGTACATAAATTATTTAGAAACTATATATAAATAAAAATCAGGAAGAAAAAGGGATCGTATAATATTATAGAGTCTGATATACAATATTGTCTAACAAAAAAAAAATTAATAATTTACCGTGAAAACATTTTCTATATTATAAAGGATCATTGTAACATTTTATTTGTGACTTTAATTTATAATATGTAATATGCGTATTATATGAAAAAATTGATATACAAACAAATACACAATTGAATTTATATATATCACAATATGTTTAAGAAGGTAAATAAAAATTAAATAGAAAATTTTCATTTTAAATTTCAATTTCTGCGCAATATAAAAATTCAATAATATTTTCATTGCCAATATATACGAAATAAGTATGCTTTATTTTTTTTTTTTAAATTTTAAGATCCACTAAAACTATTGTATCAAAGCAATTAGGTATTTTAAAAAATTAAATAGGAAAATTGCAGATACTTAGTTTAGACTAGTTATACTTCATGTTTACTTATCATTCTAGTTTATACATAACATTCCTGAGATAATCTAATTCTCCGTATAGGCTACTAATAAGTCTACAGACGGGTACACCCTTTTTATATTATATATTTTATTGTAAGAAGGTATACAACACATAATGTAAGTGGCCAAAAATCAGAAGGTTATACAATTTTATATACATAGGAAATGTGTCTAAAATTTTCTTTGATTTGATAAAATCATATACAAAACCCAAAATATTATGAATAAAAGGAGAGTGAGAGAAAACCATAAACCCCGTATATGATTTCGATTTTAATTATTTCCATCCCATTTATTGAATTTTATTGTATTATTTTGTTTTTTCCTTATTCCAAACCTATTTGTCATGGTGTTGAAACTAATACGTAAGTTTAATTTATCGTTAGGAAAAATCTCTTTTAAATACAAAATATTATAATGGGAACCTTAGATTTTCAGAAAAATGTTCTTAATAGATTTTTATATAAATATTAACATATTTACGTGCACATACACTGATAAAAATTTTATTTAAATTAAATATTTTTTTTTAAACAGAACAGACACAAACTAAATCCGAAATCACGACACCCACTTTATACCTATCTCTTTATTTTTATCCTACCTTTTTATTTTTATTTTCAATATAGCCTAAAACAGATTTAGAAATATACTATTTTTAAATTAGTTATACTTTCGAGCTATTTAAGAAAATAAATTATATAGTTAGAATAAAAAAAATTTCTAAATGAGCTATAATAATTTTGTATATAATTTGCAGCCAAATTCAAAATATTTTTCGAAGAATTGCGAAATATATATAGCACATTAAAAATATATTCTTTGTAATTTGGTAAGTTAAGGGCTATTGTTAAAAGAGTTGCCTGTATATCATTATTGCGTGCAATATACATATAAAAATTAGCGAATTTATTTTATTCATATAATTAAAATTTTAGCGCATTTTACTATAAGAAGTATTGAAATACGTTCATGTTTTATAAAAATAAAAATTATTTCTAATTTGAGTTAAAATATAAGAATTATCAAATATTTTATTTCCAAAGCAAAAATATGATCTTCAAAATGGTGTATGACCACTTTAGATATGCGTTTTTTTCTCAGTATAGATATCTGGTATGTGTACACATTAATATGTACATACGTGCTGGTTATATTTGTATAAATGTTTTGAAATATGTCTTCGACTGGTTGTATAAATGTTGTAGAAAGTTTAAATTTCAATATAATTTTTTAAAAATAAATTTAATAAAAAATGTCATAATAGTTAATATGGAAAATGATTAAATGTTCTGTCGCTTGTTTCAGAAAATTCTTTTGAGCATTTAAAATATTAGATGCGTTCGATTTAGAAATTTATTTGGAAATTAAAATAATTGGGAAGATGTCATTCAATTTTCTTGAAACTGTTCAAACTGCTTCTATAAATAAACTTTTGAAGAAATTAATGTCTTTAAGAAATTTTCCTAAAAAAGGGTAACTTGAGAATCTGCTTACCTACTTAATTATGAAAATTTCATATTTTTATAGAAATTTTCAATTCACTCAGTATCAGACCTAATATTATGACTCTTTTTTACCAAAAACTGTCGAATAACACAAATATTCATGCAACTACACTTATACACTAAATAAAACACTCATAATAATTATCCTTCTTAAAACATTTTATATTAAGGATTAAATAAATTAATAGAATTTATAATAACGTCAAAAATTTCCAAATTTCTTTTTAATCAAAAAGAGATTTAAGTATATATGAAATGTTTTGCTTTTGTCTCTTTATATGCAGTGCACATTTATATATTATTACATATATACATACATATATATGTATTCAAAAAATTTTCATTTCATTTTATGCAATGTAAACACAATTTGAACTCATAATTATTTTGAATGTTTGAAAAATACAAGTTCTTTGAGTATAAAAAAAAATTTATAAAGACATATTTAAATATTATTCACAGGGAATGAATTGAAAAGGTGTAGGAGGTTTGATGAGTGGCACAAAAGTTGCCAAAAATCATTTTATTTTTTAATATTTATTTTTTTTTCTTTTATTACATTTTATATTTTTAATTTTAATAAGATGGAAAAAAAAGAATTTCCATATTTTTTTATGTGCAATTTTTTATGAGATTATTAAAAAGTTTTGGATTTTTTTTAAAAATAAATATGTGAACTTAATTTAGCAGCTGATGATTGATCAAATTTTTATTTCACCACAGAAATTTGTAGAAATACTGGTGCTTGTGTTGGTGCTTGATTTTTTGTATTTTAATTCTTTTTCTACTTGTTAGTATGATTTGTTGCAGCGCTATCGGAGTCCAAACCACTCATACAAACTGGCGCCCGAGCAATGTTTCCAATTTAACACATGTTCAACAAATATTAAGTAAGAATTAAAAAATATTAATAAATGTGCTCATTCTTCAGCAATGATTGCATAATAATATTTAAAACAATATTGACCTTGTAACGGGTAGATTTTGTCATAAAATCTTAATAATATTTATTAAAATATGTCTGTATTCAATGTTTTCTTGGGATCATATTTGAGGAATAAAAAATAACGATTGCCTTTTTGACTCTGCTGAAAAATTCTATTATGAATAACTAAATATTTATTTGCAATTTTTTTAACAATTGCTAATGCATTTATCTAAATGTTCTCTGAAATTCAAATAACTTATTAATTAAATTGAAACCACTAAAAATTTAGGTTAAATTTTTGTTACTTTAAGTTTTTCATTCCAGATTTCTTTAAATTTTAATGATAGAAAACTAAATTCAACAAAAGCCTAGAAAAAAAACAACTCAATTCTAAAAACCTACATTTAACAACAAAAGGAACAATGAAAAAAAACAGTACATGTTAAATGATGGCGCATTTTAATTTGAAGATTTGAAAACCTAAATTTTAAACACAAAAAAATAGAAAAACATAATAAATAGACACAAAAAAAAGCAGGACAAAAATACTACAAAAACAAAAACCAGCGTACTGCTTACACCATGAAGGATTTATTCAATAGTAGAACAGTAATCATAATTTCATACCGCAACTAATTGTTAAATTAGAAAAAAGACAAGGGTCTAAAAATATTCCATGTAACTTGATTTGATGTTGTATAAAAGTCTGTTCATTTAAAACGTATAATAAAACAAAATAGAATGGCTATAGAAAAACGGGTATTTCATGCTTAAATAAACCGAACGTTCTTCAAACTTGCACCCTTTTACTGTTTTTCTGTCCTTTTGGTTTTTTTTTTTATTTTTGCGAATGTATCTCTGAAAATAATGAGGGCTCATTTATTGTTATTTTTTTTCTCATGTTTTTTTTTATTTTAAAAAACTGTAAAAGTAATATTTATTTTTTCTTTTTTTTTGGGGGAAGCATGTGATTTGTCCCACGTTTGAAATCACAATTTTTGATGTTAAACATTTTTAGAACTTTTTTTGTTTTCAAAATTTTAGTAGGAAGCTTTTGTAATTCATATACAGTACATTTAAAATTTCAATGCATTACAAATTTTTCGTAATAAATACGAGGTTGAATCAGAAACTCAGTTTCGACACTATGAAAAACCTATTTGTATAGAAATGAAGTATAACGCTACAATTTTGAAGATGCTAGTAGTTGACCACTTAAAAACCATAAAATATCGGTATTCTTCACAATGGGCAAGTCATAATTAAAGAATTGGAGTTCTTGGAATTTGAACTTTTTAGCTATTATCCTGTGTGAACAAAATTTCACATTTTTTCTAATAAGTGATTATAAAAACTAATGACAAAAGTTTTATGACCATTAAGAATGTATTTTGTGTTCTTGCCAAACTTATACTTTCATAGAATGATTGATAAAAATTATTGAAACTAGCCTATTTAGTGGCTATAGCAACTTATAGTAGGCATGAATCAAATAATTGTCATTTGTACCATAGAATATTCATTTTTAGCACTTTTCCAAAAAAATTTTGAAAAAAAGTGCTTATTAGTTTCACTCTGTCCGTCCGTCCACCCGCCCGACCGTCCGTCCGTCCGTCCGTCCGTCCGTCCGTCCGTCCGTCCGTGTGTCTGCTTACAAAACTTCTACACCCTTGAAGATAGAAAGCTGAAATTGTATGTACATAGATCTTTACTAGAAACTTATTTCCGTACAACAAAATTTTTACCTATCTCCCCCCTCTAGAAGTTATACCCCCCGAAAACCCTAAAAATGCCCTTTTTTAATTATTTGTTGCAATGAAACCATAAGCATTTTTGAAATTTTGCAAACGCATAAAGACACCGGCTTGCTTCTCCTAGCGCGGTATACTATAGTTAAACTTTAGAAAAACAAAATGGCCGTTCAAATTTACCGTTATCTAAAGTTTTGTTTTTTCAAATTTTTGATTTCGTTTTTCTTTAAGACCCCAGCCTGTAGAAGCTTGAAATTGAAATTAGGGGCTTTTAGATAATAACCAATAGTTCGTTTCGTTAGAAGAAAATTTTTATCCATCTCAACCCCCTCTCAAGTTATCGTCTCTTGAAATTTGTAAAATTTGAATTTTTGACGCCTTATATTTCCGAAACCGGAAGCTTTTTCAAATTTCTATAAACGCAAAAAGCTAACGGGAAGTTCCATGACATTAAAAAATATAATTATTTTTCTTAACTCACCCAATTAACCCTTAAAATCGAGCATTATGTTAACCCCACTTTATATTAATTTTTGCTTTATTTCAAAGACTGCATGTATGAATCATCCTTAATATATGCAATCTCTGAAATAGTTTTGTATATGAATGAAAATAATTTTAATAGTGTGGTGGATAGACTAAATACTTAGACTGTATTTAAAAGCAGAATTTTCACTTGTTGAAGGGAAAAGTGCTACAATACAAATCATTGGTTTGACCCAACTTTATTCTATTTAAAATTCTCTTGTAATTTTTAAAGAAAATCATTTTTTTGTTTTTTTTTTTTTCAAACCAAATTGTAAAATTTAATTTTTATAGATGTGAATCACTGTGATAATATATGAATAATTAAATGAAGCATTTTATTTTCGGTTATTTAAAAACAAACGTTGCACACATTTTGTATTATATAGGTATATGTATATGTATGTATAGTCAAAATTTATAAGACGAATAGTCCAATTGAAAGTTTCTGTCATAGATTTCATGTTATATACGAGAACTATTCGATTTATAAACTCATTGACGATTTATCATCGTTTCGTGCCCTTATTGTATAACTCAGCCATGATTTCTATATTAGATTTTTAACAATAGTTTCTCATATGGGACTTATAAATAAGTGCTTGTTAATTTAAAATTGTAGTTAATTTATTTTTAATGTATAGATTTTAAATCAGAATGATTCCTACTTAGTATATATGGACTAATATTTCTTAGAATTGATTTCTTAAAATATTAATAACAGAGTAACTTTTCCTGCACTATACTTTTGCTTAGTAATAATAATAACATCTTCCATAATTCGTAATTTCTTTATCATGCAAAATATAGTAATTCTAGTGAATTTTGAAAAGCTTTTAGATAGGCAGCAACAAAACCAAAAACATTTATCAAATAATTGATTCCATAGGAAAACGCATTAATTGTTATTAAAAATTAAAAATAATTACATAATCCACATTTTTTATTTAAATTTTATTGCAATCAATCATAATTTTAACAGCTGTTTGATAAAATTTCATATCGACAATATTTTTTAATTCAATTCAAAATTATTATTATGTAAATTATTTTAGAAAATATCTCAAATTACAAAATAGAATTTTTAAAATAAAAGTGAAACTAATATTATTAATAGAGAAACAAAAAATGAACGTTGTTCTTCTCTTTGTCTATTTTTCAATTTTTTTTGGAAAAAACAAAAGGGAAAGTTAAAGTTATTTATGCTTGAAAAAATACATATGTATATAGAAATTTAATTCCCAAAATTCAGGAGCAGAATCTCAGGAAGAGTTTTTAATATTGTTTTTAATAAATAAATAATGAAAGTAAATATTAGGATATTAAGTATATTAAATATGGTTGAGTTATATTTATGTTGTTATAATAATATACATTAACATAAATATAACTTTTATAATAAATGCAGGATATATACAATATGTTGTGTATGTATGTATTTTAAGGTAAATAAGAGCTAAACCAATTTAAACTCATTTTAAAAGATAATGTATCAAGCAATAGTAATTTAAAATTAATGAAAATATTTAAAAAAAAATAAATTTATATATGTATGTATTCTACCTTTATTTATTACCACTTATGCCTTTGGTAATAAACATAAATACAAATAGGATTTTTTAATCCTAAACGGGATAGAAATCTGTAAAGAAATATGTACTAAGCAAAAATATTATGCGTGTATGTATTTGTGTGTATTTTGTATCATAATCTAATTTTATTTAAAAATATTTAACAAGAATATGATGTATGTAAAATTTATTTGAATTCTAGGAAGTTCAGAGCACCTACATCTATATAAACAATCAGAATAATAGTCTGTAATATAAATGTAATATTCGTATAGTTGAAATAAAATTTTCAAATATTTTAATCAGAAATTATAATCCGAATTACAGGTAAATTAAAATTATGTCATTGAAATAAATTTATATTTATACTTTTCTTTATCATATTGTAAAATAAGTCAAAAATCTAAATTCATTCAGTGGAAGTAAAACAAACACATGAATACGGTAAATTCAATATTGTTTGATTGATTAATCATTGCATATTTTACTTTATTTTTTAAAGTTAGAATTTCCTATTCGTACATAAGAAAATTTGTTTGTGTAACAATAACATACTTTTTATATGAATTTCAGAGACATTGTATATAAACATTTTAAATGCTCAACATCGTGCTCATAGGTATTTTTTATACCTTGCGCCTTCGTATACCCTTCACGAACTTTGGTATGGAGTTTGTTAACTAAACAATATATTGTGAAAATTTTAATGTGCAGGTTAGGATAGTTACCATATAACTCCAAAAGCTTATGTTGAATATTAGGAAAAATAATTAAATCAGATTAATAAAATTTTTGTAAGTCACGTGTCCAATTATAGGTCAGGTATATCCGTAAAAATTTTGTGGTATGGCTTGACAGTTTCGGGTAGCTGCTACACAACCATGAAAATTAATTTTAAAAGTTTTACAAGTTTTTATCTCCATATTGTAAAGGTGCAGGATATAATTCAGTTGGTTTAGATCGACTGAAACGTAATTACTCTGTTACATTAAAAATCATGTGTGACATTTGACTTATTCATTTGCTAAACATTTTACAACTATGTAAGCTTCTAGTAGTTATAGTCCCTTCAAAACTTTGAAATGGTTTTTCTAAAACCGTAACCTCTACGAGTCATTTAGATATTTGTAAATAGTGTATGCGTTAGAAAAAAAATTTTTTCCACCTCCACCCCTTCTCAAGTGATCACCCCATGAAATTAGGGAAATTTGAATTTTTGGCACCTTATATTTCCAAATTTCTATAAATGTAGAAAGTTAACGGAAAATGCCGAACCATTAAAAAATATCATTATTTTTCTTACCTCACACACTTAACCCTTAAAAATTCGAGCATTATGTTAACGCGTCTCTTTACATTTTTTGTTTCAAAGATAATTATATTGGTCATCCTGAATGTATGCAATTTTTAAATGTACTCGTATAGGAATTAAAATAATTTTAAAAATGTACTAACTACATAGATTGTTTTTAAAAGAAGTATTTTCATTTGTTAAAGGAAAAGTGGTACTTTACAAACCATTGGTTTCATTCAACATTATTAGTTGTGTTCGTACAGCGCACCCTCTGCTAATAATTTAAATATAAATTCCACAATTTTGTGCCTATTCTGATTTTAAATTTTCCTTTTATTTTAATGATTTAATTAACCGCAAAAAATTTTTCATTTTATTTTTTACAGCATTCGACTGCAAATTAAAAAATAAATTCTCATAACGTAGCTCTAAAATTTCTCCATTTCTCACAAAATATATAACAAATTTATATGTACATGTACATAAACATGAATACAATCTTTTAAATTATTAGTTTTAAAATATTATCGATCAATCAAAATGACATCAAATTATATTTTAAGACGGGGAAATTGAAACTTGATTCAAACTAAATATTGTGCTAAATGAAATCATAAGATTTAAAATAAAACGAAAAAATATAAAAGTTACAGAATAAAATTAAATTTTAATAAAAAAGGCACACTTGCACTCATTTATGTGCATATACATATATATATATATATATATATATATATATATATTTATATATTATATATATGTATATGTTTTGAAATTATAAAATTTGAGACCGAAATTCGAGAAAAATTATAACAAGTTGAATTTTACTGAAATGTTCGTGTAGTTTATGACATTTTTTTCGATAATCACACATTATGTGTTTTTGGTTTTATCTCTAACTAACTCATCATTACTTTTACCGGAAGACATTATTAAAACCGAAATTTATGACTTTTTTTTTAATTTTTAAAATTATAAACACAAAAATTCTGAATTCAAAATTATTTCCATAAGTTTTGTTCAATAAAATTAATTTGATTTTTGTTCCCAATTTGTTGCATTAAATTTAAAGCTGTTTTTTATCTTAAAAAAGAATCACTAATAATACAAATTTGCTTTTTATTTCTTTTTTTTTTTAATGAAATAAATCTGAAATAATTATGAATTTAAACTTGATTGTCGTAAAACCATATTTTTGCTGAATTTAATTATTTTAAATGGGAATATTAAATGTATACTTGTATGATAGTATTCCATATAGTAAATCACTACCTTAAATGATTTCTTAATAAATTTAAATAACTTTAAAAGATATGACACATTCATTTTTTTAAACACATATTTTTTTGAGTAAAAATTGAGTATGGCAATCTTAACACTTTTATTTTATTTATAAAAAATGTAAAACATTAATAATATTGTCAATTTTAAATATATAGAAATGTGTATATAGTGCTACATTTTCTATTAGAAAAGGGAATTTAAAATTTAATATAACTTTCCTATTTTGTAAAATCTTAAATTAATTTTAAATCATCATTTTTCTTTTTACTTAAAATTAAAATTAATAAGAAGAACTTTTTTGATATGCCATCAAAAAAGTTAATATAATGTAGGTGTTGACTTTTTTCTCTTGTTTTTTGTGTTAGTTTTTTAATTTCTTGGCACAAAATATTTAGATTTATAATATAACATACATGAACATATGTAGTACATTATAATCCTCACAATTCATAATAAAAGAAATAAAATAAAATAGATATTTTTCTTTCAACATTACTGAAATTTATCAATAAAAGCAAAACAAAAATTTTCACTTTAAAATTTTATAATAAATTCATATTTACATATTTCATATACATATTATATACAAACATACATATATGTATGTATATATATCTGAATATATTACGTATATATATGTATATTTTGAGTATTTTAAAAAATACTTGTTTAATATTTTATATTCTCATAATAATACGTTTGTATACAAAAATTTCACGTGATACAACATTTTCTCAAGGTTGCAAAGTGATTGCAACATGTTTGATATGGTTATAAAAATAAAAGTAGATTTTTATAAAGAATAAAACCAATTTTATCAACATACAAATTATGAGTATATACACAAACATATATACATTTTGTATATTAAATATTTCAACATAAAATTGTACTATTTATAGTAACTAAACTTATATATATATATAAAACATGTTAATCTAAAATAATAATCTATATTATAATATTTACATTTTTATTAAAGAAAAAACAAGTTTAAAAATCAAGACGAAATACATTCTGAATAGTTCGTGTATATTATTAAAGACCTTGTGATTACAAAATTATTAAATAAAAGTTGCCTTTACTTGCAAAATATTGTAGGCATTTATCATTTTTATAATATAAAGAGAAAATTACAAAAAAAAAAAAAAATAAGCAATTTAACTGCTGACTGACTAGTTTTAACATTAACAATTGCATACACATACATTTTATATATACATAATATTTGCATACACATATATGACTACTATTTTTCATTTGCCAACTTAAATTCAATAATTATTTTTTAATATTATTGCATTTCAAAGACATTTCTAATTTTAATTTTTATGTATATTATGTAAGTGTGTCATACACATGTACTAAATTATAACAACTACTCGTATATATGTACATTAAAAATATAAAAATAAATATTATCATAAATTATCAAAAAGCATGAAGAAAAACAGAAATAAAAAAAAATAATTAAAAATATTAAATTTTAACTGTTCTCATATATTTACAATACATACATAGTAGGTATATTATAATAAAATACACACATTTACATTATTTACGTATAATCATTAAAAATTTTTTTTTCAATTTTCTTCTAAACTATTAATTAGAACTTCACCACCAACTGGTCTTTCAATACCATCTAAACTTTTCTTTAAATATTCTATTCTAACGAAATAAATTTCACCTCCAGTTGATATTAGAACATGATTAACTAATGCTAATGGCATTTTATATGTAAAACTGCAAAAATATTTTTTATTAACTTTGATTTCAAATAAATCAGTTCTTGGTATAATTTCAATTTCAAAATCAGTATATGGTTCAAATGGTGCACCACCATATGTTTCAATTTCATGATATTTTCGTTGACCGGCATTATAAAATGATCTTTGTACTTGATCGATTGGATTCGATAAATTAACATATATATTTAATATTAAATCACAATCATGACGTTGATTCCAATGGCAATCTCCATTCATTAAATTGATGCTTGGTCTAAAAAATAATTTTAAAGCATTAAATTAGTGAAAAATTAATAAATATTATTTAATATTTAAGAGCATGCCAATCTTAACTAGTGATTCATTTCAAATAAATCACAACTAATCTACTATGGTTCGATCTTAATAATTTAAAATTATTTATATTAATCGAGAATTTTAAGATTATTTTCTCGAAATTAAAAATTTGCCGCATTTGCTATTGTTAAAAATGTATTTTTGAGCAAAATTTTTAATTGCTAACAACTTTAAACAGTCGCTCTCTACACATTATTTAAAAATAAACAAATTAATATTTACCCATAAGAATTTTCTCCACCAGTTATGCCTTTGACAATAACTGAATGTCCAAAATCTAACGTTCTTCTTATAGGTGCTAAAAATTTAACAGGTGTCATAAATTTTTTTGTATTATTTTGATTTGAATCATCCGATTTATTTAGTATGCTTAATTCTGGATAAAATATAATATTTGGTATATCTAAAATATGATCTTTTTTATTTTCCAAAATGTTTTCATTTGTTATATTTGATTTTGAACCGGTACCGCCACCACCACCCACAAATGTTGATACAGAACTAGTTTTACTAGTATTAATTATAGCTGTACTTTGTTTTACTGGATTTAATGGAATTACATTAAGTGCCGCAGGCTTGTTAATAAAATGAGTTTTTTGTGAGTAGTGTTGTTGCTGATTATCATTATTTTCGGGTATAGTATTGCTGTAAAGTTCATTTTCTTTAGTAATAGAATTTATAACATCAATTGAAACGGGATTTTCAGTAATTAATTGAATTTTATTAATTGATGTCGTTGTATCTGGAACGACTGGGCTTAAATATGTTACTTTCTCTGTAGTAATAGAATTGAGAGATTCAGTAGTTGATAATAATTGAGTATTTGTACTAATATCTCCGTCGGTCAATTTAACATTAGTAGTTCCCTCTATGTAGCCTGATATTGTTGAATAAATAGTTGAAGTACCTTTATCTGTGGTTTTAACATCTTCTTCATTTAAATTCAACTTTGTATTTCCTTCCATATCATTTGAATCCGTTGAACTTGAAGATGAAGTTGTTTGGTCCTTAGGTAGAATATTTTCCGTACGGGTACTGGAATCGGTTATCCTCTCTACATGTATTTGTTCTGTAGGAGACATTCCTTGATTTGTAGTACTAGTATTTTCGATAGTCAGAATATTCTTCATATCTTCTGTATTACTTAATACTGTTGAATCAGTATCTAAAGATGGGAGTATTGTACTGACAATATACTCTTTTCCTGTTGTTTTTTCAGTGTTGGGTAATTGCGTTTGATCAATAGGTGTAAATGGTGTATTTACAATTGTAATGTCTTCCATATTTTTTACCGAAGCAGTATCCACTGATTCTGTAAATATTTGTTCTTTATTCAAAACTGTTGTAGCTGTTATTGAATTAATCGCAGTTGGGTTTTCTGTTGACGTCACCGAAAAGTTATCAATTATATTTGGTGTGACAATATTCAAATTGAAGTTTAGAGAATTTTCTGTATTTACGTTTCTTACCATTTCTTTTGTTTCAATTTTATTGTGATCCCTGGTATGTTCCGGAACTAAATGAATAGTTATATTAATATTGGAATTTTCAATTAAAGTATTCCTGGAGTCTTGATTGATTTCAAGTGTATTTTCTGTAGTCGATTTAATATTATTTTCCATATTTAAAGTTTTCTCAGTAGTTTCTAAATTTAAAGTGGTTAGTAGAATCGGTTGCGTACTAATAATAACATTTTCTGGTAACATGTTTTCAGTATTAATTTGCTCTTCATTCGATTGTGTTATTACTAATGAATCTTCACTATTCTTGATTGATTCCATTGGAATATTTTCAGTAGTTTTGACAATACTTTCATCATCAACAGTTGGCTTGGTGTCTGTGGTTACTTCTACTAATCTAGGTGGAAATCTAGTTGAAATCAAAATTTCAGTTTCATTTTCAATTTCAGGAATATTGGTTGTTGTTATAATATTATCAATGTTACCAGAACTATTTTCTAAATTATTATCAACTTTTCTTCTAAATAAATTTGTATCTATATATCCAGTTTGAGTTTTAGTTGATTTTTCTTCATCTTCTGGTTCAATGCTTGTAATTTCATTAATATTGTTTTTATCAGTCGCAATATCAATATCAATATTTTCTAAAGCAATACCAGTTTTTTTTCTAAATTCACTTGAATTAATGTAACTTGTTTCAATTTTTGCTGCAGTAGTTCTAATATTCTCTTGATCATTTTTTTCATCATATAAAACTTTAACAGGAACTAATAATTCACCGTTAGCACCGGGTTTTGGAATAATATTAAATTCAATTGGTGTTGAAATTTCGGTATCAGAATTATTTTTAGCTGTTGAATTATCTTCTAGGGGTGCACAATAACAAGGTAGAAAAGTGAAATATCCGAAAAACATAAAAATAAGAATTGCGCGCGAAAAACTCATTTTTTATTCTTTTTTTTTCAAGTTAAATTTTTATTTTAAACCGATACGACTAATCAGAAATGCAAAAAAAGACTAAAGAATTTCTGGCGGAAATACACTATATTTATAATATGAAAATGTATAATATATTTTTACAAAGTTAATAATGAAAATAAAATTCAGTTATGTGGTTAAGCGAGTTATTAAATTAAATCAACATATTTTAGATTGTTTTTCTTTTGACTTAAAAAGTTTTCAGCCATATAGAAGCTGCTGCTTCATATATACAATTTTATATTTATTTTTAAAAAAAATTTAGCTTTACGGTAACCGTATTATACAATAAATAAAATTATAGATATTGGATCACGTAAAAAATGCTTATATTTTCATTAAATAATTTAAATAAGAAAAATCTGATTTTGGAAACTAAAGTTTGAAGAACTTTTATTTTCGTTTTATTATTTTTTTTTTGTTCAATCCACAATTATGTATACAATATAATTTTATATTGTAAGTAGTCCACTATGTAGACATCAACAAACTAAAATGTAGAATTCATAAAATTTTTAAAGCTTTTAAATATATAAGATAGGAAATGTTGAGTTTCAAAAAAAAAAAAAATCCAATTTCTTTATAAACTGTTATGGTAAATTATGGTAAAATTTATTGTAGACCAGTTAACTTAATAAACCAGTAAAACAGCAATGCTCGTTTTGGTAAAAATGTTTGTACTTTTGGTTTGATTCATTTTTAATTTTTTTTTATAATTTTTAAATACTATAATTCATTAATGCATTGGTACCTACATTATATTTTGTATATGAAAATGTCGTATATAAAACTAGCTCTTTAAAGTGTTTACATTTTTATTATATAAAATGTCGTGCAAATATTTTTTACTTTGAATTTTAGAAACGCGAATCTACATGCAACTATTAAAATTTGTAAATATATTATGTATGTATGTAAATGTGAAAAATAGAAAAGATCATAATGTTAAAAGGTAATATTAGTTATTGAATAAGTGGTTAGTACATATACGAGCTATGTATAACTGGAAATAACATTACAATAAATATAATAAAATAAGTGTATTCAATATCACCATATCATCTAAAAATTAATTAATGTAAATTGGATTTTGTAATGCGGGGCCAATGAAAAAACATAGTTTAGATATATGAAATTTTTATATTTTACGCACGTTTGTATGTATGTATATATGTAAGGAAAAATTTGCATAATTTTTAGTATACGTATAAAAAATGTTAAATTATTAGAAATTAAATTATGAATTAAATTCATAAAACAATTTTTGATAACACTATTTTAAAATATAAACAAAATCGGATCAAATCAATGGTTTGTAAAATAGCACTTTTCGCTTGAGCAAGTGAAAATACATACTTTTATTTCCAAAATATATCAAATTATATTTTAATTCCAAAATATATCAAATTATTGCATATATTTCGGATGAGAATAGCAAAAAAAATGAAAAGAGGCATTAACATGGTGGTCGAATTTTACTGCTATATAAGTAAGTAAATTAAGGTAAATAATTATATTTCTTGATGGCGTGGCTATATTAGTATATTACCGTAAGTTTTTTGCTTTCGTAAAAATTTGAAAATGCTTACAGTTTTGAAAGTATACTGTTCAAGTTTTACAAATTTTTAGAGCCGATTGCTTTGAAGGAGATGGAGGTAAAAGACAAATACTAAAAAAATAAATTACTTATCAAAAAACTGCTAAAAATTAAGACTTCTACATCATACCCTTACCATACTGAAAAAAACTTATTTCCAATTTTTATGTTATATGTTAAGTGTTAGCATTTTTGAGTGAAAAATTTATGTTTACGCAGCTTGTCGGATAATGAGATGATGTTCTATTAGAATATAAGCATGAATGTAACGTTCCTTTATTACCATTTTGTATAGCATATATTTTGGAGGAATTTCGAAAAAAAACTTACACAAGCCAAAAGAAATCAAAGGTAAAATGCAATGCGTAATATAATCATATATGATTTATATTTTCTAGTGTCGAAAATTGGTCATTGTTTAAAAATTTTCTTAAAGTTTCATAATTTTAAATATTGTAAATTAATATTTTTATTGTAATAAAATGACGTATTATGCATTTTACTTCTTCATGCATATTTATTAGACATTTATTTCCTTTATATATATTAGTTATCTATCTGTATATACCACAAAATTGTAACAGTGACAAAATAAATCCGCCACCGTAATATTTAATACGAAAAGTCAATTTTTTCATCCAATAATAATGATTGAATAAATTTTTTTCTATATGATATTCATATGGGTACTCATAGATTTTCCTTATTCTCATTTTTACTCAATATATTCGTGTGCAATAGGTCTATAATCCGCCTATATAAACGAAACAATATATAATATTTTTATACATATACCCTTATCAAATTATACACACCATTCGAGTTTAGATATTTCGTTCTATTTTATTTCATTCGGTATACAAAAATATTTTATGCTTATTTTATCAAAAAAACAATCACAACTAAGATCAACAAAAAAAAAATATTAGAAGAAGAAAAACATGAAGTAAAAAGGATAACAAGGACGTATAACTAACAAATTGTTAAATGCGTAAATGAAAATTGAATGATGGAGTAAGCTATAAAGAATGAAATGCTATAGCCTTGGTTATATGGTATAAAATTCTTTATTAATGCAGATGCAGATGTTTTCGCTTATGGTAGTATATAGCATTTGATTACCCAAAGTATTGCTAATATTTACTTTAGCTCAAAATTCAACAAGCCATTCTTATAATTTAAACAGGATACTTGACTTTTTACCATTTAAACATTTTATATACATATATATGTACAAGTATATACTAACTTCCAAATACTCCATGTTATGTTGGGAAATTTTTTAAAATGTTTATTTATTTACAAAATACAACAAGAAAACGAGGCATAAAATACACAGTCATATACAATTGTGTTTGTGTGATGGATATGCTTTGCGTATATTAACGAAGGGTAAAAAAATTGGTACATACGTTATATACTTATATCCCTATAATGCTTTACTCTTTATTTTTTGGAAAGTTGAGGGTAAATTTAGATGTTGATAAAGTTTTGTGTTTTGAAAATTAAAATGAATTTGAAAATAATAAAATTTTTAAGTCAAACGATTTAAATAGTATAGCTTACTTAATGTTGTATATTAAGTAAATGTGATCGCGATAATTTTGATTAAGTTTCTATTCTAGTACAATTAAGGAAGAGACGAAGAACAAGAGAAAGAATAAATTTTATTTTATAAAAATCAAAATTTTTTTAATTATAATAAATCTAATAATAATTTTAAAATTTTATTAATTTTCAGGTTCACCGGAGATGGCATTTATTCATGCGTTAGCTGCAGCAACAGTTACAAGTTTTATTGCACGTGCATGTAGAGATGGTCAGCTTGCATCTTGCGGATGTTCAAAAAGTTCCAGACCCAGACAATTACATGACGATTGGACATGGGGTGGATGTGGAGATGATTTAGAATTTGCTTACAAGTAAGTTTTAAAAAATTTAAACAAAAATTTAGAATTTGTTTGGCATATAAATACAATAAGTAATTATTAAAAATTAGGTACCTGTTAATCTTATAGTTCCAAAAATTCATCTACTTTTGCTCATCTTATATTTCCAAAAAAAACCTGCCTCCACTAAATCAAAAAATATTTTATATAACCAAATGGTTTCTGTGAGCAAGCTTTCTAACAAAAATATTGATTTTTATTGACCTAAGTTATTTTTAAGGTGAATGTTCTTTAAACCGTATTGATTTGCTCCTAATTTGTTTTGAATCAAGTTTAAATATTATATTAGAATATCATATACCGATATCAAAAATTTAAAAGCTTTAATTAGTGGCTATAAATTACATTATCTTTGTATTTCTATATGGGGGATATGCTCCATCTGATTTTCATATTTTAGGAATTTAAATATAGATAAATATTATATAAGTGTATATGAGTATTGAAGTTTACAATTTATAATAAAAAAAATGTATTTTAATTATGGCAATTCATTTACAAAAGAAAAATCTTTTAAAAGAGTGATTTTTATAAACAAAACATTTACTCACACCTTTCGTGACATCGAAGTTACTGTCTAGACGAAAGGTAAATTAATCGATCCGTCAATATAATGAATTTTGGGTGACACATTTCTTCTTCGTTCATTCCAATCAAATGAATCATTTTATAATAAAAAAAATGACAAACTAATACCTAAATAAGTTCGTGTATTTGTTTGTATGTACGTAACACTTGTACGTACTCATCGTGGTATAAGCATATTCATACTTCTAATTCAAAAGCTTACTAAAATATTTTGCATATTCTTTTATTTCAACGTACGTGTATATGTAGGTACTTGTATTGTTTGTATAGCTTACTTGTTGTGCATTTTATTATACACGTATAAAAATATATCACATTCAACAAGAAGTTAAAAAAAATAATAACCTTTTTTGAAAGTTCTTCATTTTAAAGGACTATTAGCTTCTACTAAGAAAAAAAAAATATCCTTGCAACTTCTAAACTCTAAAGCAATCATGCCATTAAATACTAATTATCTTAAAATTTGAGTAATGTTTTCGTTTTCGAATCATACACAATTTTTTAAACTTTTTAGATTTTGACAAAAAAAAAATAGAGGAAAAACGAGAAATAAGATTAAGGGATGTTAGATTGAGAAGTAAATTTTTTGGCTCTTTGCACAAATAGTATTATGAACCCTGAATTTGTTCAAAGCCTTGAAACCCATTTTTATTAGTAATGGGTGATTGTTTTAATATTTGGTTATAAAATTAGAAGTTTAGAAAATCGCCTAAAAATTTCATGTAAATATTGTTTAAACCGCAATGTGAACCTTGAATGTGTATATTTTGGCAGCAACTTATTATTAGATGGTCAATTGGGAAATTTTGAAAAAGCTTTTTGATCATTTTATCAGAATATCATTCTCCGAAAAGTAATAATCTAAAAATACATGATTTCTGAGATGAAGACGTGAAATTAATTGCTTATCGAATTGTCGAACCAAAAACTTAAATAACTGTACTGATCCGATTGACATTTGGTAAAAATAGAAATGTAGCTTTGATGGAGTTGGCCTGCTCGAAAAGTAATGTTGATTTTCTTAATATTGTCAATTTATTCCAATATTTCTCTGTAATACTATAATTTGTATATATTTGCAAAATATATAAATACTAAACAATGCCAATAAATTTCTTTGTACTCGCTCTGGCATTATTATTTATAAAATTGACTGTTAACCAAGTCCTTAATTTAATATTATATTTATATTTATTTTAAAATCCTTGAGAACAAAATGTACACATTACTAAAAATGAGTAAACAATAAAATTGTTAATATGCAATAATTTCCTTCCTTTAAATTTGAACTCCTGATACTGTAAAAGCTCAAACATACTACAAATAAATTGTGTTTAAATGTATATGTTTTAATGTTATATTCTTTATATACATATATATGTATATATTGGAAACAAGGATTGCCAACACTTAAAAAACTCTTTACGTTATTTCTACATAAGAAAATTTAATAAAGTTAAATGTAAAATACGCTTTATGAGCAATTATATATTATGTAAAGATAGACGTATTGTAATAAAATGTAATTGTATTTAGCAGCTCTTTTCAAAAATGTTTTCCCTACAGCAATTGAAGAATGTGACTATTTCCATTACATTTTACAATTCAAAACCCCAACAAATTTAACAAATTCGCAAGAGTGCAAAAAAAAATTTTGTCTAACCATCTAACATGATAATTAAAGAAAAAGTCGATAAGAGTTAAGCACATCTGGCAATCAATACATGTGCATGTTGAATATATTGTTATACCCATTAAACTATCCTTTTATTTCATATCGCGTTTGATATGTGAAAGAAAATACAAGATACAAAAGTGTATTTAAATTGTGTGCTTGTGCGTTTTTATTTTCTTACAAACGGTAAAAGGTAATTTAGTCAACAATAACAAAGAAACATAAGTGTGCAAGAAAATTGTCAACGGATGGGTTTATTCTAACTTTTAATTCAAAAGTCGATGTCTACTCTAAGGTATCATTAAAATATCAAAATCAAATAAAGAGGTGCTTTTAAGAGATAATAGCGGCCGCGTAAATTGTATAATGACACGATTAACTTTGTCAGTTTGAATGTTTTAAATAATTGCTAATGTTGACTCCGAATTATATTAAGTTCCCATATACATCAAACGTATGACAAATAAGTCATGTATACGTTTCTAAGACGAAACTATAGATTTTTGTGAAAAATAATCGAAATTTTCGAAATTTTTGAATTAAAGATTTTTTTCCAAACAATTAAGTGATCTGTTTACGATTTTAAGAAATTTATTAAATTAATTTCAAATGAAAATATTTTATTTGCATAGGCATAAATGCATTTATCTTGTTTATTTTTGTTTACAAAACTTTCCCATAGTAGATCTAAATTCATTTTTGTGTATTTAGTGTTATAAAGCAAGAAATAAATCTTTAACATCCGTTGAGTGAATAAAAAAATCCACGTGAATAAAAAAAACATTAACAAAAGAGTATTACGTACGTACCCACTCTATTAATGTAAAAGATTTGTTTAGATTAAAGGATAAAATAAAATTTGATATGACTTTTTGAAAATAATGATCAATCAAATTTAAGTTTCAGTGTCATAAAGAAAGCAATGACATTCTAAACAGAAAATTTAAATTTTTCTTATAATAAAAAATTTTCATATTTTAATGTAAGAATTATTAAATCTAATCACTAAGGCGCAATATTTAAATTAGTTAAATTTTACTTCAAATAGAAATTTATGTAAACTTGTTCTATTGCTACAATTGATTTTAAACGACTTGTATTTTCAAGAAAATCTCAATATGCGTGAATATTTTTAATTTTAAAACTATCTCAAAATTTTCGATGCGCTATATCATCCTCTACAACTTGATTATACATCATTTTAAAATTATACGTACCTTTACATTTTTGTTAGTCATAAAAATCTATTTGTTAATAGCAAATTTTATTTTGAATTATTTATAGTTCTGGATAATGTGAATTGAATTATTTGTGTCCATATATATGAGGATTTTTGGTGTTAATATGATTAAGGTTAAAATTAAACTAATGTAATTTTATGAAAATACGCCAGAGGCCGTATTAAATATTTTATCTAATGATATGATTTATTTATGTTATACGAGTATATGTATATGTATTCGGAATTATTTCATGTGTGAATAATAGGTATAGGTATATAACGAGAATAGGTAAAGTTGACTGTGCCATCTTTGTGATAACCGTACGAATGATTGATTTTATCATTTATTGTAACTGCCACACTGTTTCATACAACCTTGTCTATACACGTACGAACGTATGTTCGAAGAGTATACTTAATTTGCCTTACCGTTTGTACCGCTAAGAAATAATGCTCTGAGATATAGACTCAAGTGTATGTTTTTGATCAGCGTCGAATTCTGAGTTGATTTAGCTTTGTCTATCCGTCAGTCCGTCCGTCCGTCCAGCGATAACTCGAAAACTAATTGAGCTAAGTTCACCAAATTTTCACAAATGATTTATTGTAGTAAGTGCTACCCTATTTAAATTGAACAGGATCAAGGTACCGGTTCGGGTAGCTGCCCTACAACTTCAAAATTTATTTGGCTATATTTCAGAAACTATAAAAGCTGGGGTATTGAACTTTCACACAAACGAATATATTAGTATTGCCAAATAGTGTGAAAGTCGTTGAAATTACTTGGCTCCTTCTTGTACCTGCCATACAACTTCAAAAGTTATTTGGCTATATCTGAGAAACTATATAAAAGCAATGGTATTGAAATTTCATACAAGCAAATATATTAGTAGGGCCGATGTGTTTCATAAAATTCGTTAAAATTTCTTGGCTCTTTCTGGTAGCAGCCATACAACTTCAATAATAGTTTGACACACAGTATTTTGAAAAACACAACACTGAAAATTTGCATAAATTAATATTGTAGTACGGCAATTTAAAGTCATAGTCTGTCCCATAGTCAATTATGGCATATTTATTCGCACATAGAACAATTCGTACGGGTATCACAGAGTTGACAAGGTTAACTCTATTTTTCTCGTTTTTTATATGAATAGGACAATTTTATATACAGGATGATTCAGAAAGTTATACAACAACATATACCATTGGTTAGAAGATCGAAAATAGGTAAAACTTTTGTTCCGGATTGGGTGCCAAATCTCAAGGATTTCCGAGTTCCAGGGATTTTAACGAATTTTCACGAAATTTTTACTTATTCAAGGTTTTTGGATTATAACTTTCATTTTAAAAAAGATAGGAACTTCAAACAAACAGTTTCTGAAAACCCTAGTAAAGGGCTTAAAATAGACATGCTGCCTGATTCTCTATTTTATGTTCCTTCCGAATACTAAGCATTCGAACTTTAGGGAAAATTAAATTTTTCCCTTGTTTTATTTTTTCTAACTGGATAATTTCGTAAAAAAAATTTTTTTTGAACCTTGAATTTTTTTTTATAGAATTCAAACACTTTCCTCAAACATTAAAAAATTTTTTATGGTATAAAACATGTAGCAAAAAAACCACAAATTCAATTAAAATCAAACCAGATGTTGATAAGACTAAAATTAAATTCAACTTAATATTCCTTTATCAAAAAATTTTACAAATTTCTCAAAGCGAACACCTAATTCTGCTATGAAATTCACCTACTTCGGAAGAAAAATTTATGTTTTTTTTCTTTCAAATCTATATCTATTCATTTGCATATTTCAAATTAATTGCTTTACTGGAACACTTTTTTAGTTGCATCAACCGCAAACCAATTTAAGCTTTTGTAGAAATATGTTTAAAGTTTGTTAATCCCATTAAATTATTTATTAATTATTTATTAACTTAATCATATCATTTACACTCCATTTTGCTCAAAAAAATGAAATTTTCCTATTAAAAAAAATTTTTTTCAATTAAAACAAATGTCAAAATTTATATGGCATGCCTTTAAAACTTCGTTTCAGCTGGATAGTTTTACTAAATTCCAAATGGTGTCTAAATTCCGAAAATTATTTTTTCAAATTTTTAAATTGCACCCAATGTGAGGAAAAAGCATTTAAAAATTTCAAACCATATGGGACCATTTCTTATAAAATTGGCAAAAATTAAAGACCTATCAATTTTCTTTACCAAGAAAAGTTTCGATAAAAACTTTTATGCTTACTAGATTTTTTTTTGTTTTTCCTAATACAAAATTCTAGTTTTTCTTTTCAAAAATTTCAAATTTTTTAAAATCAATTTTTGTTTTTTAATTAAAAAGTTTGTATAAAATTTAGTTTCAATTTTATTATTATTTGTTACATTTCAATAAAAACATTAAAATTAAGATTTTTTATTAAAATAATGGCTATAATTATTATTCGTTTATGCAAAATTTCAGCACTGTAATTTGAATAGTCCCCATAACATATTTCTAATACGCTCAACTCCTACTTTATGTTATATACATATACTGATTTTGACCACTTAATGCAGTACCCTTTATAGAGAGAATTTTGTGCACGCACCCTCGCACCATACAACGCTATTGACAGGATTGAATCACTCAAAAGTAAAGATGTCTCTCAAAAGACCATAACCTCCAATAACTGCCTTTAATTTGGCTATTTGATTTGTGACGGCCGCCAATTTATACGTCACTTTTTACTTTATACATGCCAGGCTTCCTGGCTTTCTTCTCCTGGGCAATTTTACAAATTAATCATCAATCATCAATTTCTTCATCAATCATTCTTATGCCAGCAAATTAGTATACGTTGTTCCCATTTTATATCCTTTATCCTGCTCGATGTATTGTACTTTTGATTTTTTTTATATTTAAATTTTTCAGATTTATTTTGACACTTTAAACAGCTTATAACACGCTTGCATAGAATTCCAATGTGTATTTCTATTTCTCCAAACACATATTTCACTCCTGTAATAAATTTTGTATTATTTATAAATTTATAAGCATTTCTGAAATCATCAAAACTGATTACACTATAATTCAAATATTGATTTAGAACATAAAATATATTATTGGTTTAAATTTTTCCCTTGGTGCAATATTCTTTTTATAAAAGTTATGCTAACGCTACAAGTGTTTTTGTTTTTTTGGGCATTATTGTTTTCCTTTTTTGTTATAAGGGGGGAAAAACCTCTATTATCAAATTTTAAATAGTCATATTATTCTATTTGTTCGATTTTTATTCAATAAATTTACAAAACTTAACAAATATGTGCCTTTTATGTAAGGGTAGATATTTTATTATATACACATTGTATATTTTATGAGTTCGATTGTATGAAATCCATATGAGTATATTTTCAATACAATACTGAAGACGGCGATATGAAACGTATTTTTATACATATATAATTTATGTATGGGTGTACCTTACTTATGCGGACGTGTATGAACGATTCATTCATGTGCAATATAATGGGAATACATATGTGACTTGATATTCATTTTCACTGAGAATATTTGAAATATTTCCAGAATATATTTTTTGGGTGTTTTATAATATGCCTATATGATTTTGAATTTATGTTAGTTATATTAAGTACCAATGTTTTTAAGACTGCGATTATATAAGTCGCACTGTATAAAATTTTTGGAATATCATGAAGAGTTAAACTTTAAGTTTTTTGACGCTATGCCTTTAAGCCTTAACTTTACAAACTCTAAATTTTAAGGAAAATATGTGGATTTTACCTTTTTTTGTAAGTGCTTCATTTGATAATGACATTAATTAGACGTACTTTATATCAATGCTAATGTGCAGTTGAATTTTTAAATGTGCATTTAGAAAATTTTGAATTCAACATGACAATGAACATGCTCGGTATCAAGGGTAATTATTTTTATTGATGAGGTTGCAAAAATCTATATAATATTATTTTTGTTCTTATCTGTATAAACTTCTGTTTCCTAATTTAAACGGTTGGAGGATAAAAATTGCAAGTTCTAAAATTTTTGTGGTTTTTGTACTAGTATGAGCCTCCGTATAAAATTCCAGTTTTCTGCAACTTCAATAGAGAGTGAGTGGCGAATTCGGTGTTTTTTAGATGCCAATAAAATTTAAGGAAGTTTATTCATTATGCTTAATAAATTCATCGAGAATTTCGTTTCGTTTGAAGGCTCAAAAAATTACGAAGTGCTTCGAGAGAAGGTAGGTGTGTCTCCGCATCTCGCACTACTGTAGCCTAACAAATCTTTTATTTATGTATTATGTATTTCTTTTGAGCTTTAATCTCAAAATAAAGTGAAATTATTAAGTGCATAAAAATTTATGGAAGATGTTTTAAGGTAATCGTAGAATTTTTTATAATGAAAATGGAAAAATTTACACAATGTAGAATTAAGTACAAATATGCTCCATGTTGTATGCAAATAAACTCTCATATACTCGTACATGAAAAATTTTATTATTCCACTAACAAGGTCATATTTCCTTATTCAACTCTTATTGTGCAGGTTTGCAACCGTATTTGACAAACAATTGTATAATTTGCAGGACACTTCAATTTAAGAGGTACTCAATAAATTTTCCAATGGTTTTTTTTCGAATTACAATACTCAAACTTTTTTATGCGAAAAAAAATTTTTTTTTATTGTATTTAAATTTAAATAATAAATTAAAATTTTTTTTTGTCTGCAAATTCTTTAAAAACTTAAGAGTCTAAACCTAAGTCTAATTTTTTTTATTATACGTAGCCGAATTGTTTTGCTTGTTGAATATTCTCTTTTCTCTTTTTCTGTTTTCTAAAAAAGAAAGACGACAAAAATTCATTTCTCTTCAAAGTTATATTAGCCGCGTCTCTATTATCTATCAAATTAATCAACTTAATCTCTATATCCTTTCTATCCTTCCTTTTCATCGAATGTTATTATGTAAATTACGACAAAGCATGAAAAGAAAAACGAAACAGAATAAAAAAAGACATTCAAATTGTCCACAACTTTTTTTTCTACAAAAAAAGAAAGGCATAACAAACCATAAGGACAAGAAAAACTTATTCAGGATAATCTTTTGTGTGTCTATGATACTAAAATTATCTCTATTTATAAAATTTTATAAAACTTCATTTAATTTTCCATGGACTTAAGTATTTGATGAAGAAGAAATGTGAAAAACACTCACACCATAAAGTTATCATAAAAATTCAAATGAAAATTAAAGTTTCATCATCACGATCAAATTTTTGTCTTGAATATTTTTAAAATTTTTTCCCCCCGGAACTAAATGACGTTGTTTAAAAGTAATTTTTTTTGTTTTATGCAGAAATCAAAGTACAAGAATGGAAATATATATGTAAGATGTGGTCAGCATATAATCGACCGCAAAATGCTTTTTTTTGGTTTTTTAAAAATGTTACGCAACATAATGGAAACGTTTTTTAAACATTTGTTTTCATTTTTAAGACCGCTAGTAAGCTTTTTGTTAACATCGTACGTAGAATAATAGAAACATCCTTTTCATAGTAGAGGCTACCCTCAATATGCCATCCGATTTTTATAATAAGTTTAGTTTTTTTCTAAAAATTATCAAAAGTGTACAATCGACCCTTAGTAAACGTTTAGTTATGATATGTCTCAAAAATAGGTCAGGTGCGACCGAAATAGAGGTATGCGATTGCCTACACAGACACACAAATTGATACTTATTTAAGCATCCCCACGAATTCCACCGAAAACTTGAATTGTGAAATTTGATGCCGGAACATGACGTCTCCTATTGTCTGCAAAGAAGTCGACAGAAATTATTCGATCGATTTAGTCATATATTTCACTGAGTAACAAAGAAAATTCCGAATTTCACAAAATTTTATCATTATAAATAGATAAATAAGAATACCCCCGTGGTAATAAAAAGTGAAATCTTTGTAATAAGTTGTAATTGGTATGAAATTACTAATTTTAATTCCCATTTCTATTGACATTTTACGAACTTCATTGGGGGAAAAACTATTGTGCTTTGTTCAATTGAATCATTTGAATTTTTGATATAACAAAATATGTTGGATAAATTGAGTTTTATATGCTCAAAAAGTAGTAAATTTAATTCAGAATATTAAAAGTAATAACATGCTATTACTTAAAATCTGATGGAGTAATGTTATTACGTATTTAATAAAAGTCGAATTTTTAAATGTAGAAAAGCTGTAAGTACAACGTATTTATACGCTGCAAACATAAATATTAATTCTTTTTTAGCCATACGAAAAAAACCGTGAATTTTTAGGGAAGACCATGTGTTAATGTGTGGGCAAACTGTGCGCTGCTGTTTCCCAACCAAATGTTGTTATATAAGTTGTACGTTACGCAATATCTTTTTGCATATTAAAATTAAGTTGATTGGTTGGCTGAACCATATTTTAGTTGATTGTGAACTATCGACGGGTGAAATCTATTGTTTGGTCTTGCTTCCCGACAGTTATTTAAAATTCGTTAAAAAGGGATGATTTTGCATTCTCTTATCTAATTTCAACAAGGTTTTCTTATTATTCAATTTTCTTCAATCTGAATTATAATTAATAAATATTCATTTTGCATATGTTCTTACAGATCTATAACATTCGCCATAACTCTTATAACGAAATTTCAATAAAAAAAACAATCAACAGGAACCTCTACTTCTTACCCACAATTCTGTTACTTCATATAAAAGTACTTATAAGTGAATTAGTTCCGAAGTTCTCAATAAAGATATTTGTTATAAAATTACAAGTTTTTAAATTAAATAATTAGGCTTACACAGAATATTGATTTTTCGATTAAACAAATTTTTCACTTCAACACTACTAAATTTCTATCCTTGTTTCATATCAGCGAAACGCGAGATTCTCTAAAATTATTTTACGACTTAAAACAAAAAAAAATTAAGTTAAAATAAAATATTTAAAATGTTTTCAGTAAGAACCACAGAATAACCCTTCCATAACAAAAACCAAATAAATTTTCATTTTAAAATTCATAAAAATTTGTTTTTTTTCTTTTACAGATTTTCTCAAGATTTTATAGATATTAGAGAAAAGGAACGTAAACGTGGTACAAGAGGATTAATTTCGGTTCCACCGTCAAAAAATAAATTAGATGAAAAATATTTACCAGACGGTAGTGGTATAACACAATTAACAAATGGTACGACAATTAATGGTACAACAATTTCTACAACAGGAGGATCTATAACAACCGATGGTAATAACAGAACTGCTAAAGATCCAAATTACAATGACGATAATAATAATAATAATAATATGAATCATTTCAAACCCGAAGTACTTTTGGAACTACAAGAGAAAATTACCAAAGAAATATTAAATTCAAAATTACAAGAAAAGGAAATGCTCGAATTACAAGTAAGAAAAACCCAAAAAAAAAAAAAAATGAAATAAAAAACAAAACAAATGAAATAAATAAAATACAATAATAAGAAAATAAAAAGAAGATAACAAAACAAAAAAAGAACAAGAAAGATGAAAATGAAAAAAAAATTGTGAATATCCTTGTTTTTTTTTTTTTTTGTGAATCAAAGAGGAAATTATTATTGTGCTTAAAGTTTAAATGAAAATATTTAATTAAGAAAATGTTTCTCTTTCAATTATATTGCATGAAAATAAGGAAGAACTCCAACAACAACAATACTGACAATATTTTAATGACTTTAAAAAAAAAGTATTTTTTTTTTTGTTGGAAATTATTTTAATTGTTGAAATTATTTTAATTGAGCTAATTAATATCTCGCTCTGTACCAGTAGTTGAAAACAATTTAAGGATAACAAAATAATAAAAAATAAATATGTAGCTGCCTATATACATATGTATATACAAATATACAATTTCATTTTGTAAATGTAAAGTTTTGCTCGTATATTTATTACACTATGGCAGTAAATTACTAATTATTATGTAATTTTGTACATAAAATTTTTTGTAAAGTAATAAGAGCCATAGATACATACGACAGTATTTTAATTAAAAAAAATATTTATATATGCTCGGTTTTATTTTATTTTATGCATAGAAGAAAAGAAAGTAATCCTTAATAACAATATTAAATTACATTTCGAAATGCCCTGAATTTCTTATATTGTTATACAAACAAAAAGCAACAAAAATTACAATAAGTATATAAAAAAAATTTCAACAAAGCCATTAGTAGTTTTTACAAAATCTCTGTTTATTATAGTATTTGTCAGAACTTAGTGCCAAATATTTTGCACTTTTGAAATTTCATATACTCTAAGAAATATTTATTTGCCTTACGTTAAATTAGATGAAACTAGTATTGAAGTACAATATATCAAAAACAAAGATATTAAGAAATTCTAACAAGAGAGAATACAAATAAAAGCGACGCAACGCAAATCAAAATATCCGCATAAAATTATTCGTGTACTTGAATAATATGCATTGTCTCTAATAATTTTCTGGGTAATTGTCTATTAAATTGAGCAAATATGGTAAAGAAAATTTTCTTACTCTAATTTAAACTAATATTGTATATTCTAATTAGAAATAAATATGATGTTCTTTTAGTGACGTAATTATGAAATTATATAAGTAACCATACCAAGAGTTCAAAGAATAGTTAAGTAAAAATTTATGACGCAAATAAGTTGAGTGCATATTAATAATTTTCTTAAAAAAAAAAAAATTAGTTTAACAAGTATTTCATACACTTTGACGATGAATATTTCCAATGTGCGTTTGTTAATATTTAAATTGATATAACGTTGATTTTTAAAGAGAAATTTTAACATCAAAAAACCAAAATATAAAAATAAAATTGGTTTTCTTTGATAATCTAGTGTTTAGTTTTGGATTTAAGTATAGTTTGAAGTCGGTTTGAAAACTTTGTTTTTGAACAGTAAGGAATACTGTCTTTCATAGCTTTTACAATAAAATTTTGGGGCTTTATGAAACTTATTATTTGAAAATATTTCATTTTTGAGAACAATTATTTCATTTTATTGTAGTTTAATATTTCTTTCCTTTTGTGTATTGAAAACCATTCTTTTCTAAACAAAAGTATATGTGCAGGTATACACATTCTTCAAACTAGTGCTAAGTATCGCGAAAATGTCCCCATAAACATGAGTTTAAGATTAGGTTTTAATTTAAAGTGTTGATTTTTTTTTTTTGATTTCTCTAGTTATAATAAGCTATACAACCTGACATTTTATTATGAAAAAAATTTCACAACCTATGCATTTTAAAAAACCAATCATATATGCGCTTTTTATATAACTAAAATAACTATTACATAACTAAAAGAAATCTACATCTCATTCAAATTTCCTTTATCAAAAATCACTCGAATCTCAGATTCTAGTTTTTGTATATTTGTAATAGCCTTAAGCTACAACTACTATCAGGCATACATATATGCACGTATAATACAAAACTTATTTATGTGTATACACTTATTTACTTAGAGGACTTTTCAACCTTCAGTTAAATAGGTAAATGTACACATACATTTAAAATATGATGAATTTTTTTAATTATTTAAACTTTTTTTTTTATTCCCTGAGGTCATAAAAAAGGCAACTGCAATAGGTTTTTTCGTTTTTTATCTTTTTTATGTGTTTTCTCCTAAACACGGAAATGAAAGTTAACAAGGAAATTTTTTTCCTCTATTTTTTTTTTTACTCTCTTTGCTTGCCTGCTTTTTAACCTATACACATTACACTCTAGTATTTATGCATACACATAAAGGTAGAAATTAAATTCAAAAAGATATATAAGTAGTTCATAATATATGTATGTACCATATACAAATATATTTTTTTTTGGGGATGCTCTTTTTAAAAAATCATAAATCAGTTTTTTCCTTCGTGTAAAAAGTTCTTTCGAACTTAAGTTCCTTTTTAACATAATGTTATACATTATGTTAAAAAGGATATTTTTAAATCGATTAATTTACCTCAGTTAATATAAGATTTTAGTTCAAGTTACATGTGTATTAGTTTTTGCACGTGTATCATTAAAGCCATACAAATATACATAAATATTTCGAATTAACATGCTCCATTTAATAAATGTGAATGTAAAACTTTATCATAAAGAAATTGTAGTTAATTATTATTTCTTGAATTTTAACTTTTTAAAACTGATGAATGCTAACCAATAATTTTTATTCAAAGCCTTTTATATGTACACATTCCTTCATATTATATGTATATTTATATGATGTTGTATTTAATTCTCTATTGAGTATTGTAGAACCACTTCTTGATAATAAGTTGTTAATTAAATTTTAAAATGTAAAAATAAATTCGGAAGTCCTTAAAATTTTTATAAAAAAAATTCATATTAGTTTATCAGAGGTTTTTGAGATCAATTTTAAAGAGAAGTTTTGCTGAAATTGAATGTGAGTTTATCTTCCGTTAAATTATGACCTTAATTCTCGAATTATAATAATTGTAACTGGAAATTTTGCTATAAATGCCGAGTTTTCAAATAATTTTAAATATTTGTAATTTTTCATATACATATGTATCTACTTAAGAATCGGATTTTTGTGACGAAAGTCTAATTAACTTAACAGAAAAAGAATTCAAAATATAAATCGATGTAAACTGTAATACAATTAATGACTTTCGAATGCATTTTATTGCGCTTCGTAAAAGTGTTGTATAAGTGTAGAGTGTTTCGAAAGATCTTTTCCCTGAAATCTGAGAAACTGAATTTTTTGGGTTAAAACACTTTAGTTACAGGGTCGCGAAAAAAATTTATTTTAAATTTTTTGGTAATTAATTATAATATTAATTATGTTGTATGGTGTGTTATACTTTTGACAAGACTTTCAGAAGTATAGCCATACTTTAAATACAACTTGATCCCATGATCACGTCGTCTTTGACTTAATTGTTTTAATATACATTTGAAACCTTCAGTTTTCATCCTTTTATATCATATGTCATCCAAATTTTATATTCGTCGCAAATTTGCCAAAATTTAGCATTATTTTTAAATTTTACAAAAAAACTGGTTGTTTGGTGTATTTTAACTCTTTTTGTATAACAGTTTTTTATATTTATTTTGTTTTTATGCCTTCGTTTTTAATGCTTGTGTATAAAATCCAGAACTGACTTTCCGGAAATATTTTGTACTCATAATGCAAATCTTCAGCAATATAAAATTAGAGTCAATTACCACAAGAATTCTTTTTGAAATCTTCTTACTTTCAAAATATTTTTAATTATTAAAAGGTGACATAAGCGAGTACATAACAAAACTTTGTTAATTTTATAAACAAAAAACATATTTTATTATCTTTTTATGTAATTAAAGCATTAGATTTTTTTTAATTAAAAGTAGAATTTTTAATTTAAATTGAATTGAATCTTCTTAAGACCTAATATTATTATACCATACTTATACCTTATTTTGATTTATTTTAGGAGAAAATTAATCGAGAGATAATGAATTCAAAAGTTTTTGCTATAGATCATCATTATTCTGGTATGTATGGTAGTAAAAAAAGTCAACGTAATGCTGGGAGTAGCACAAGTTTTGGTGCACCATCAACACAATTCGGAGGTGGACGATTTAAAAATGGAATGTCTGCGAAAGCTCGAAGTTTAATGAATTTGCATAATAATGAAGCTGGTCGAAGGGTGAGATAAAATTGAATTAAAATATTTTTAATCTTAAAATTTTCTCTTTTTTTGTTTTTGTTATGATTGTCGTTATTTTTATTCTCTCTCATAGTCTTTCAGATGATATTACCATAAGTATATTTATACAATATTATTTTGTATGTACTTATGTGCATATAGTGTATTTTATATTGAAATACATTACATTGATATGAATTATAGAGCAAAGGTGTAGGTACTGTTATATGTTGGTCTTTTACCTGTTGTTTTTAAATTATTAATTAGTAAAGTGTATAAATGAACAAAGTTTTTTCATTTTTTTTTATTTTTTGCTTTTTTTCGCCTTTTTCTTTTCTGTAATTTTATTTCGCATTGAAAAAATTAAATAACATAAAGAAAGAGAGAGAGAGAGCGAAAAAACAGCTTTATATAAATTTTAATTAAAATACAAAGAATATAAAATTAAACTGTTAAAATGAATCTTAAAGCTAAGGGGCATAAAAATTTCAATATTTTTTTTTTATGATTTGTGAACAAAGGGAGTAAACATAAACTGAAAAGATATTTTTCTTTTAAAAACTTGTTGTATGCATGAAATACTCATACTAATGTAATTAATTACCTAAATTTATGATTACTTATTAAAATATTCGATTTTCTTTCATAACGCCTAAATTTAGGCAAAATGAGTATTTGTTTTTTGTATTCCAAATGATTACATAATTCTTAATATTAATTTCTCACAATTAAATTAGATATAGTGGCTTTTTTTATTTAAAAATTTCATTAGTGTAAATGGAGATCAATTATCTTTTAAAATTATGAATTAATGAGCATTATCTTTAATACTGAATTTAGTTTTAGTATACTACTATTGGTTGGACTCGTTAGAAAATCAGAAATGGGTAAAACTTTTGCTCCTATGCTTGATGGCTTAAATTAGAGTTTTAAAAAATTTTATAATAAATTGTCGGGAGAAAGAAAGAAAAAGAATTGAGAAAAATTTGAATTTCTCTAGAGGTTAAATGCTTAAAGTAAGTATCTCCTAAAGTATATGAATAACCAAGTAATGTGACAACTTATTTTAAATGCCCGATTAATCCTGCCAAAATCCGCTTCCATCTTTTCAGAACGGGAATTAAATAAGAAAAAAACTTGGGTATAACAAAATTTTCTGAAAATTCCTTAAAATCCTTGTACAAATCTCGGAAACCGTTGATATTTGGTACCGTTGAAAAATTTTACCTATTTTTCATCCTCTTACCAATACTTTTCTGAGTCACCCTGCAAATGCGTATACAAAAAACTAAATCATTTAATGGCATGAATAATTTGAAATTTAAAGAATAGAATTAAATTCCAAACTATCCATGTTTTACATGGAAATTAATTAATGGATCCTAAAAAATGGATCATAGATATATGCAATTCATTTTGAAAAAGAAAATTAATAGCAAGCATTTCAATTTAAAAAGAAATTTTATGTACATAATTTAGTTTCATGCAAGACATAATATAGGCACAAGATTCTTAAAAATTATATTAGAAATGTTTACAAAAATACATGAGCTTCAAAGTCATTTTCACATGACTCTGATTGAAATTTACAATGCTTAAGATTTAAAATTGAAAAAAAATTTTATATTATAACCCTGACATATAAATTTATTAAGTTTTTCACTTAAAGTTATTATTCAAAAAATTTCATTTTTATTACAAAAATTATATTGCTAATATTATGGAAAAAAAAAATACTTTTAAATCTCTCTGTTCTCTGAATACTATTTATTCTATAATATTGCAGACACACATATGCACATGTATGTATGTATAACGTAGATGATAGATGGTTTGCATTATTCATTTTTAAATAAAAACTATACAAGTTAAAAACGTTTTATATAAGTACTCTTGTTCTTATACTATATGTCGCACGGTCGTCTACGACATTTGATATTTCTTTATTAAAAAAAAAAAAAATTGAAAAAAGCAAATCTAGGAAAAGTAAAACAAAAACAATTTATAAGAAAATTGTTTTAAATTGTCATCGCATTCTTTATCCTTTTACATAATGTTGTACACATACAAAAATTTCGATATTGAAAGTGTCCTGAAACAACGTTTTTATATGTTATATAAAAAATTGCTTTTAATTTGTGGTTAAAAATGTGAAAATAATCCGCACCATCAATTTAGGGAAATTGTTGCAATTTGTTTCGTTCAGAAGCTGTTCAATAGTATAAAATTGATTTTAGAATTGTTTTTCTTTGTACGACATGTATGCATGTTTCATGTATTATCGTAAATTTGTATGTATGTAACTTACAACTATATATGTATGTATGTATTTCCAGAACAAAAATTTGTCATAATTTTCAGAAGAAATTTTTAATATTTTTGTTTTTTATTAGAAAATAATGTAACTGAATAGTACAAATTGCTTTATAATTTAAGAAATAAGCCAATGTTAAAGAGGATCGCAAATACGATCTTTAACATTTCAAAATTTGCTTGAGCTCTTGCACTTTTAAAGCTTAAATAAAGGTATTCAATATCCAATTGGAATTGAAATTTCAAATAATAAATGCTTTGTTTATTTCTAATTTTCTGAATTTTGTATAAAAATTAAAATTTATCCTTAATTTTTTAACTTATTTTTTACCCAATTAAAATGTTTGTTTGTATTTATGTACTAGTAGTAAATATTTTAATAGTTTGCTTGTAGACCTGAGCTTGAGGGGCCAGATTTCCCTAAAATATAGTGCGCAGTGTCCTTAAAATTGCATAATTGGAAATCTTTTGCGGAACTTATTTAAAACTTCGTACTAAAATATTTTCAATGTTCTTTTTAAATGTTGTAATTGGTTTTGTAATTGTAAGCAATTTAAACTGAAAATTGCAAATTTATAAACTACTTTAAAAAGCCAAAAAAAATAGAGTGTGATTTCCTATAAAATTATAAACAAATTTAAATAATATTTTCGAAAAATTTTCATTTCAAATGCACACATAAAAATTACAAAGCCGAACAAATGAAATTTTTGTTAAGACAAAAAAGAAAATCTTGGCACTCAAAATGCATACGTTATACTTACAGATATTTTGTATGAGATTAAGAAAAATTATTTGAAGAAAAAAAACTAAAAAGTTACTTTTGTTTTTATTTTTCATTTTAATGAAGTATGTACTTAAGTTCTAACTTAGTGTCAAAGGCAGCAAAAACAATAAACTATCCAAAAAAGGAATAAAAAAAATGAATAAAAAATTCAACTTTTTGGAAAGGCAAAAAAAAAATTATTGTTGAGAAAATTTTCTTTTTATATACCTTTTCCTTTGACTTTCTTCTTAAAATTATGCAGGATCTGCAAAGATCATAAAAAAAATGTTATGCATTTCTCAATTTTTTATGAGCTTTTACAATGGTATATGTACTTTGTTACATCATTAAGTATTTAAGACATTATTAAAATGTAATGTGCTTTTCATTTTTGAGTGTCTGTTTATACAATACCAAATTTGGAAGGAATAACTTTTAGTATTTGACAAGTTTCGCAACTTATTTTGAGAATATAAAATTCAGCTAAATTGATTTAAATTGTAAACTGTTTTGACGATGCAATGCCACCCTTGAGTCTCAAAAGTATCTCCTTTTAAAGGCAAAGCATTCATTCTCTCAGATAGCATCCACTTAAAATAAATTCACCTAATGAACTCAAGGAATTTGAGAGGCTTAACAGAATATAAGGTTTAACTGTGGCTGCAAGCTTGAAACTTTACAGGATTCTTCATTTTAATGAATTTTAAAGTTCTTTCTCAACTCATCTTGCCTACGCAGGCGCAGCTCAATACAAATTCTAAAGCTACATATCATAATTTTATAGCTCATGTTGTGGCTTGTTATCCTGCATAATCATAAAAATGTTGCCTCTCTAAAAATCTTTCTGATAGCAGATTTATTTGTATTATACTAACGTACATGACCTTAGCCTGAAAGGCATTCGAGTAGAGAAAGGCATTGATAGAAATAGTTACAAATGTGTATCACAGATTTGTCACGAGCTTCCGAAATAAAATAATAAATATTTTTGTTTTAAATTTATTGTTTGGAATTGGAATAAAAGAATCCAAATTATCAATATCTTGTGTAACTGAAGACATTTTAAAAACTCTAAATTTCATTATTTTGATTTTTTATCGTTGATATTTTAAGTTCTTAATCAACTGCAATTGGTTACATAGCAAGAAATTATGAAATAAAAACTATTTTCTTTATTTTACAAGTTCCAAAATAACTCATTTGATTTTAAATCCTTTTTCTTTGCCATTTTCTATACAAATTTCTTTGAAAACTTTTTATTCATATGCATATATACAATGTCAGGTGATGATGCCAGCTGCCAGATAAGTCTAGACCGCAGTATATTATTGTTTTTAACCCTAATTCATTTATAAGAATCAGTTATGATTTCTCCTTTCTTCTTGTAATTTTGTTTTTCTCTAATTGAAATTTCTATATACATGCATGTAAGTACCAAAATTTGGTAAGGATGAATGCATAAACAAAATATTTTTATCCGATTGGAATTTTGACAAAGAAATTTTTATGTTAGATAATAATATTATAAAAATAACGTATGTTGATGTCACAACTTTTACAATCGACCATAAACATTTTGAATATTTCCAAAAAAAAAAAAAACAAAAGAAATTTTTACGTATCTCTAAAGTTTTATTTTAAGTACTCAAAAATTTCATACATTTGAAATTCGTTCTTAAATAAAAGAAAACTTTTTGACTTCTGAATTTTCTTCTCTAAAAAAACTTTTGCAATAAATCATTTTATTTTTAAATCTCCGTCATATTATTATTTTAGAACTGAAATTCTTTTAATTTATATACCTTTTGTAGCATTTTTCCAAAAAAAAAAATTTGAAAAAGGAGTGGCATTAGCTTCACTCTGTTTGTTTGTCCGTCTATTCGTCCGTCCATATGTTCGTTTGCCTGTGTGCCTATTTACAGAACTTCTACACCCTTGAATATAAAAAGCCGAAGAATTTTATATATGAATTGATCTTTACAAGAAACTTATTCCCGTATAAGCAAAATTTTTACCTATCGCCCCCCCCCCCCCCCTTAAATTTAATTTTTTAGGACTTTGTACGGTTTTTAAATTCGAATTTTTTCCGAAAAAAACGGAAAAAAGTAGTGGTGAGCTTATTCTACCGTGAATAATTTATTTTGTTAGAAAAAAGTAATTTTTTTCCAACTCGATCCCCTTTAAATTTTTCAGTAAATTTGAATTTTCGTTATCTTATATTTCTGAAACTGAAAGCTTTTCGAAATTTCTATAAATGCAGAACGCTAACGGTAAATATCCTGCTTTAAAAAAATATTATTATTATCACTTAATCTTCCAAATCAATCAATATGTCAATGCTTCTTTCAGTAATTTTTTACTTATCCTAAATATATGCAAGAGTGTTATAAAAAAAAATTTTGGTTCGCATAAAATGAAACTAATTTGAATAACGTAGTAATAATCGCCTTTACAAGCAGTATTTTCACTTTTTGGAGGGAAAAGTGCCTCATTACAAATCATTAGTCTTATCCAATTTTAGTTGACTGTTAATCACAATATTCAAGTTATTATATTTATTATACAATTATAAACATGTAATGAATTAACTGATGCATGTATGTACAGCAAAATAATCACCAAAATTAAAATATTTATGTAATAATCAGAAAAATGCAATAGTAAAATTGTTTTAGCCTATTTTAGTATATACAAATTACCAATATTGTGTATTTAAATTTACATATCTACATAATATATTTACATATTCCTGGTAAATTATTTCAATTAGAAATCAATTTCATCTTATATCCTGTATCCTTTTTTCGAATTGAATACAAATTTTTTAATTTCAAAATTAAGAACTATTAAATTAATTGAAAATGCATGCAACAAAAATAATAGTAACAAATCCAATAAATAAACTTGTATGTATACAATTAAAAAAAAAATATTAAAGGATGTTTAATTGATGCACTTATATTTTGAAAATTAAGTGAATTTACATAAGTGCATCAACATATTAAACATAATATTGTTGTAAAGCATGTGTGAGTAATATTTGCGTATTCTGTTTGAATTGTATGTAAAAAATTGAAAATGAATATTGTTTGTTATGAGTTTTAATTTGAATTTGAATGTTTATTATGAAGTGGTAAATTATTTTACACGCACTTGTGTTAATGGCAAAATTCAAATTTATAGTTTGTACATACTTGTTATATTATGAAATATTATAAATGATAGGAGTGTTATTTAATTCTTTTATATATTCAATTTTATGTGCAGTTAAAAGAAGTAGAGTAATAACATTACAAATTTTACATGGTGTACAAATTATTCTGGAAAACGAATCAACTAATAATGATTAGACTTTTCGCTATACATGAAATAATATGCTAAGAAACCATAACTGTATACTTGACTATTTGGAGCCCATACATTCATAGCCCATATTCAATGAAGTGACTCAAAATTAGTTGTCCTGAATACATTTCAGAAAAATTGAAATTTGATTATTAAATAAAATAAAATTTTTTGTCTTACTTTTTACAAAAATTTCCAATTCTATTGGCTTCTCGACAAAAGAAACCGCTATATATAGTTTGAGCTGGTTTGAGAAATTTTGATATAAAATCATGCGAGTGTAAATGTAATTTTTTATTTTAGAAATTTGCTGCAATAATAGAGAAATTTCTTCAAGTATTAAAAAAAATTAAGACTCTTACTACCATGTCAGCCAAAAGGCTTAACATATTACTGTCACAAAGAAAATTATTAAAATGGTTCCCGTTATCGCGGCAAATTTTAGCATATACAAAAAAAATATAAGAATCATTTTAACAGGTATCTCAAATTCAGAAAAATTCCGTTCTAGCGCAAAATTTTTTCCTGATTTCACTATATTGTCCGTTAGTCTCTCAAAATAATAAAAATATGTTCTATGAACGGGTGTCGAGGCAATTTTTGAATAGTTTTTTGTCAGGTCGAAGTGTATGCCAAAATAATTTTTCAGTTTATTTTTGTCAGATATTTTTGACTGACAAAAGCCTGGTGAAAAAAGACTTAAAAATGCCGTGGCTGTGAGAGTAAACTATTTATTCCAAGCGAATGATCACAGCAGAACATAAAGCTCTTGTGAACGCAGTTTTACTGCTTGAATAATTTAATTGGTTTTATTCAATTATTTATAATAAATATGAACAATGGCTCGCCATTACTTAAATATTTGGCTTGAATTCCAAAATTATAAAATAATTGAATAAAATAAATTATTATATATTATATATATGAACTAGAGTGCTAAAATATAAATTTTTTTACTTTTGAATTTGAAAGCAATCATTCAAATTTGTATAGTGTATATGAATATACTAATTTACAATAAATTACTATAACAGAATACTATGAACAATAAGTACTACATAATAAATTTACTATACTACTTAAAATTTTTTGAAAATTTTAATTTATGAATTTGTTAAGATTATGAATGCAATTTTACCTTTCTATTTTTGAATTTTTAATGGTGCCGTTGTATAGTAGTATGGCACCATTTTATACATCCAAATGTATACATTTATATACATACATAATGAATATATCACATACTAATGTCCTACCACTTAAAAATTATCTTTTATTTTAACAAAATTAATCCAAATCAACAAAAACTTATGATTCAAAATTAACTTGAGAAAAAAATAAATAAATCTACTGTACAGAAAATTATCAAAACTTAGAAGATAAAGGATTCATTCAAATTTATGTTTACCCTATTATTAATGAATAAAAAAAAATTTGAACACATTTCATAAATGAATAACATTTAGAAATGATGAAAAATAAGTTTCAAAATGACCTAGAAAGTTATATGTGCCTATATATATGCAATGAATGGGTATAACATATGAATATGTAAATCCACACATATATACACAAACATAATATACTATATACAAATAATAATAAAAACTTATGTATATTTGTCAAAATTAAATATTCATAATAGCACCCGAACGTGTAATATGAGCATGTTTTTTGGCATATATGAGTATTTTTATGCACTTGCCGATGCATTCACCGAATGTATATATATATTTGTAAACATGCATAATGCAAACAAATATATATTATATAATATTATAAAAATATATATATGTAAATATATGTAGTTCAAATTTTATGATGAAATGATGTGATTTTTGTGAATTTTTAGGGGTTTTTCGAGATTCATTATTATTTCTTTTAATTTTTTTTTTTTGGTAAATAAATTGAAAAATAAACGTCTACTTGTATTGTAAAATTTTATCTTGGCTTTTGACTTAATTAGTATGTGTATGTATGTATGGTTTGCATAATTGGAATAAAATATTTGAATGGAATATAATTTTAGTAGGTCAATTAGAAAGAAAAAAATTCGATAGCACGTTGCTCTATATAGTGATAAAAAAAATAGTTAGGTTTTTCCTTATTTATTAATTAATAGTGGTAGTGTCTTTATAATACACCGATAGATATATATACACACATATAATATATTATAAGAAAGTTAAAAATTACATAAATTAAATAAAAATTTTTATTCAAATAAATGCAATTAATTGACTTGATTAATTCGTGGATAATGTTATCTTGTGATGAGTTGTAAAGTGTTTGGCATTTCCATAGAATACAATTTCAATTTAGTATTATTGCATTTTTCTTTCTAATAACGGGGAAGGAGAAATTATCGCGTCATGGTCTTGAATTCTTCCTGCGGTATTAACCCTCTTATTATTTTATGTTCATATCCTTTCAAATAACAATTTAAAATTTTCGAACAAGAGTTGCTAGCACTCAAATTTTCCAACTCCATGAGAATTATGTTCCCGAATTAAATGAGATCCAAAAAGCGCCAATCTCAAATTAAGGTAGCGAACATTTGTCGGCAGTCCCAGAGCAGACATTTGTCGATATACACATTTAATTTATATATGTAAATGAAACTTTTAAAAGCGTTGCAGTTAGTTTAAAAAAAATATGAAGAACCCAATTTTGTTTGCCCGTACTCAATTTATAATTCTATTTATCAACAGCAAGTCAAATACAAATAAGAAATGATTTTCAGAATGCAGTTCTTAATGCCAAACTTTGGAAAACTTTAAATGCACTACATTTCATTGTGCAATTAATCTTAAAACTCTAGCAATTCTGGCGTTCAAAATTACATTTTTAGAAACCCCTATATTCAAAATTTACAAACTAAATTTTGTAAAATATAAATTCCAATAATTTGGTTTTTTTAAAAATTTTGTTACCACTACAGTAAAAACGCTGTTATTTTATAAACTTGAATCTAATTAACAGAAGTAATAAATTTTCGACACTGTAGTGAAAATTATAATGTAGATTTTTCTTGCACTTACTTAACATTTTTCAGATTTTTGATTACTAATCACTTAAAATCCAAAATTATTAAAATGTATACTTTGCATAAAAATGTACTTTATCTAATTGGGGATTTATATCATTGGCATCATTTCATTTTACATATTGCTTAGGCACACAAATATTTATGAACAAAATAAAATAGGTTAGTACTTAAGGATAATCATTAAAATATGAATTAATATATAATATGTGGATGTATGTATGTTCATATTATAATATACAAGTACAAAATATTATACAACTGCTACTTGCATACATACATGTACTATTATATTGTATTTATGAGTACTAAAACGATAGATATTTAAAATTTCTGTTATTAAAATTAAAATTAAAATATTTGAATATAAATTTCCAAAAAAAAATATAGGACAATATATCAAAATATTATTTTAGGGTGCAAAATATAAATATTTTATATTGAATTCTTAAGATCAGTTGTACAGTAAGTAGTACTTCATATAATAAATGCATAAAAATAAGAAATATACATGTATGTATGGATATAAGTGTGAATATATTACAAGTGTATTTTTTGGAAGAAATCATTTATTTTTGTTCAAACACTCACATATGCATATATTTGACACAATGGGTATATTCACATCCATACATACGTGTATAATTATGTAGTGCAAATATTTGAAGTGGAAGAGTTTTTTGCCTTCTAAAAAGTAATGGGGAATATTCATTACTTTATATTAAGGTCTTTAACCGTTATTTATTTCAATTATTTTAATTTTTCCTTTTTTCCCAATTATATATAGAAAAAAAATATAGAGGATTTTTTTTTTGTTTTGGCTGCTTTATAGTGATAGGTATAGGGAATTAAATTGTTTATTCTATATGAAAATTGTGAAAGGAATAATGTGCATGTTATTTACATATCCTTTATACATAAAAATATTTCGGAAACAAAATATTATAGGAAATAATGTTTTCATATAGTTTTTAGCGACCTCTTCCCCAAACATGCCTATATTAAATTTATGTCACTTCAAATCATTGTTATAGCACTCTATTTTTTTTAATTCTAATTTAATATTTATGATTAAAATGTGCCCAGCGGTGTTTATAGTTGTTTTCATTAATTAATTTTCTTGAAACAGAAGTTTTCGCTAGTTTTGATTTTAATAATATTAAAATATTTTATAATTATTTAATGTTAATTAATATTTCTTAATAAATATAATTACATTCAGTTCTGTAGCATCGGAATTTGAGCTCAATTTCTTGTTTTTTTTTGTAATTTTAGGCCGTTATTAAAAAAACAAGAATTACATGTAAATGTCACGGTGTATCTGGTTCATGCAGTATGATAACATGTTGGCAACAATTGTCATCAATACGTGAAATTGGTATGTAATTATATCGTAAAATAATTGTATTATCGTATTTTATACATATTTAAATAATTATTATTATTTTTGACAAAAACCTTAAATAATTTTTAATATTAATAAATTGGTTTGTGTCTCAGGTGATTATTTGCGTGAAAAATTTGATGCAGCAACCGAAGTAAAATTAAATAAACGTGGTCGTTTACAAATCAAAGATCCACGATATAAAGTACCAACAGCACATGATTTAGTTTATTTAGATGAAAGTCCTGATTGGTGTAGAAATAATAAACAACTTCAATGGCCTGGTAAGTGTATATGATAAAGTTAAATCGTAAATGGTTTTTGTTTTAGTAAATTTTTTATGAGAAATTATTTAAGGGAAAATAATTTTCCCTTTTCAGAAACGAAATTCACAATCCTTGTTGTTATTTTTATACCTTGCATCTTTGCGAAGGGTATAATTCACTTTGGTATGGAGTTTGTAACTGCATGAAGAAGTCGCCTCTGGTATGAAAATGTATATATATTCTTGCTCAGCGTAAAATTTTGCGTTGATTTAGCTATGTCCGTCCGATCGCACAATAACTCAAAAACGAATAACGCAATCGACACCAAATTTTCACAAGTTGTTCCATTGACGGTAATTCTGCGCCAAGGCGTCAAATTTCAGGTTAGATAATGTTCATGAAGTTTTGTTTGAATGACTTGACTAATTCAGGTAGCTGCCATACAACTCCAAAAGCAAATTTTAATTATTTGGGAAATCAATAAAGTTAGATTCATGAAACTTGGCAATTGCATGTCCAATTTTAGGTCAGACATATTCTTGCAGTTTCTTTAGTGGTTTGACATGTTCGAATACTTGGTATACAACAATAAAAGCTAATTCTAGATATTTGAAAAACAAATTTTAAACTCAGATTACCAAGGTGCAGAGTATAATTCGGTCGGTTTATACTGATTGGAACGTTTTTACTTGTGTTTGTTAATACTGTTCATATTATATATAGTTCCTCGGGTATTTATAAATTATAATTAAAACCCATTTTTTTAAGTAATATTATTAATATATTGTTTTATTAAATTTTGAAGTCCCTATATTTGTCTCCGGTTCATTCCTATCTTGAATATGGAAGGATCCCATTTTTCTTCCTCCTTATGAGGACAGACTTAAATTGATTAACTTACCCACTTTAAGTAAAAACCGTGATATTAATTTTTCAACATATGAAATCTGATTTGATCTCTCCCAATATTTTTAATAAGATCATCATCGATTCTAATGTTAGGTCTCTTTCTCCTGATTTTTTTATAGTTCCATTTCATAAAACTAATTATGGGAAAAACGAACCTGTCAGTAGAATGTTGAACCTGTGTAACAAGTTTAAGAAGATACTTGATTTCAAAGGACACTATAAAAAAAACACTTATTTTCTTATAGATAATTGATCCTTTTTCTAGAGGATTTTAATTTATAAGACGATTCTAGACGATTAATTAATAATAATACATGTATTGTAATTTTAGAATATCTGTAATTTTTTGCATTATCTTTATTTTAAATCTAAAATAAGTTTAAATATGTAAATTGATGTGTATATTATATTGTAATATGCGCTTGAGCTAAGCATGTAAAATAAAATAAAATAAATAAT